>NC_139344.1:279371813-280571813 GCF_055883805.1 Amblyomma maculatum
TAATTGATTCAAATGCTACATTTCCTTTTGGCCGATTGTAGGTGTGCCATGTTGTATGTCGACACACATCAAGTGTCCCAGCTTACTCCCCAGATAGCACCAAAACATTACAGTGATTTACAGTTTTGTTTTAGTCACATTATTTCGATGTTCTTAATGTCCTTTTATTCAACATTTTAGCAATGTTACATATAAACGTTAGAATAATGTTTCCATAAGCATTTCAACTACATAAGTCTAACATATATATGCAACATTAATGTAACATTCTTGAAAATAATAAGGGAACCCTGCAAGAGCATGTGAGACCGTCACTTGTGATGGTACTATTCTAGTTCACTGCAAGGATGGTATGCAATTCATGAATGTGTTGCTAATACCCAGGGACTCCGGAACCGGTGGGGGGGGGGGGGCAGGGGGAGCGGTCGCCCCCCCCCTTCCCTCCAACTTTTATTCCGAGGGTGCGGCGCCCCCCTCCCCCCCCACCTTCCCACTGCTCACACTAAAATCACTTTTATGAGCGCTCAAATTCTAGGAAGTTAAAATGTAGACTGTGTTGTAAATGAGCTAGCATCCGCAAAAGGATCTTGTCTGAATTAAGTGCTTCACGCATCGGAGCACCGCGAATTGCCCATGCTGCTTTCCGTTTAGTTGCTAACAATGCGAAAACGATAGTACGCATGGCAAGGTGTCCTTATTAAATCACACTTGACGGCACAACAGCGCTGCTGTGTCCTCTTGTAGTTTGTACCATCAAGTCAGCTGTTCCTAATAAAGTCCGAAACCAACTTTCCCAATACATTGCATTGTGTCAAGGTAGTCTTAAAATGTCCATAACCTAACCACGCAACCATCCGGAATGTTTGTTTTGGCACTTGACAAGTGTGCTGCATCATGCTCTACTCTCGCCGTTAGGGTGCCAGACGTACTTCGTGATCAGACTGTTTGCGGAATATGTACAGCCTTTGTAACAATTTTGGAGCCCATTGCGAAGGGATGCGGAGCGGGTGCGGGGCCGAGTGGCGGCGCTCCCGTCGGACAAACGAGCCGGCTACCAGGGTATAGAGGGTAAGGGCAAGAATCTCTCTTTCGTCGCTTAGCTGAGAGAAAGGAAACCGCTCTGGCTTAGCAAACTCTAGTGAGGCGCTCGCGCTCTCTTTAATAGCAGCGAGTCTGCACGAGGGCGCTTGCATCAAGCCGAAGCGCAGCGTCATTCTCAGAGCGCGACAAATCTAACGCGTGCAGCGCAAACGAAACCGACTGCTGCGGCCGCTCAAACGTTGCCGTCGAAAGTGTTTCGCGTTGCAGTAGCTACGCTGTTAGGAACCGAACGTTGTGCTCGCGACTCCAGCAGAAACGCCAAAGCCAGAACTTTATCTTTTGTGCCATGCGACGCCCGTTTTTATCCACCATCCACATGCACCATTCACATCTGCGCTTTGTTGGCTTCTATCCTCTTTCAACATATCATTTGCATTTTCTTCGCTCCACAGCCACACTCAATAAATACCGGTGCCTTTGTCGCAAGTTTGGAGCCAGCCGTGACACCGACGGGAGGATCGCCGTTACATTGCTGTGGATGGTGGATAAAAACGAGCGTCGCATGGCACAAAAGATAAAGTTCTGGCTTTGGCGTTTCTGCTGGAGTCGCGAGCACAGCGTTCGGTTCCTAACAGCGTAGCCACTGCAATGCGAAACACTTTCGACGGCAACGTTTGAGCGGCCGCAGCAGTTCGGTTCGTTTTCGCTGCGCGCGTTAGATTTGTCGCGCTCGGAGAATGACGTTGCGCTTCGGCTAAAGTATCAAGGGGCTTTAGCTTCGGCTAAAACCCCTTGATACTTTGAAAGTTACGCCAACGATTGAACTTTGCCGCCGCCGCGCTACCTCCTCGCCCCTTCGCTGAAGGCCGGCTCTCCGCCCGATTTCCTGAGCGACGATTGGTCTCCCTGCCGTTGCCCTTGGAAACCAACGCGCGTCCGGCGTTTTCCTTGTGTTTTGTTTTTCCTTCGCGCCATTTTTCTCCTATTCGCGGCGAGCGAATATTGCGAGCTGTGCTTTTATTGCAGCGTGCAAGCTCTATGCCGTGCTGTTGCGCGTACAACTGCAGCAAGCGGCCTGAAGATGGTTATGCGGTACTCATGATACCTCAAGGCAAGCGTGACGGCTTGCGCACGAGTCAATGGATTCACAAGATTAGTCGAAAGAAGTTTATTCCTAGAAAGGACAGAGTTGTTTGCGACGTAAGGTGCCTTTCTCACTCCCCGTAATAACGCGTCACCTGACGCTGCGTTTTTTATTCCTGCTTGCTCCAATATTTTTGCGGCGGCAACATGTTCATTGTATAAAAATAAGGTTGTCCTCTGCAGCATGCTGAATATTCTGCGAGGCTCCAAGGCTCCATCCTTTAACATGCTGTCGACTTCTGTACAGTGAGAAATAGGGCACTATAATCTGCTTTTTGCTGTCAGAGATAACTGGAAAATTACAGTCTCTCGATTGCATTTGTCGCGATTATGCTAGGATCCCTGGCCTCCTTCACTAAAAATCAAAATTGGGGCTTGTAGAGGAGCTAGTCTTTCCAGCTTGTAGTGTGCGTCGGTTACTCAGGAGCAATGAATGCTGGCCCTGAAAAACTCTTTGGCAAGTAAACCCGAGGTATTGCGGGTAATCTGCACTAGTTAGGTCGTACGGCATTTTTTTTTTCAATTCTTGAATGTGTCTTGCCATGCTTCGACGCACGCGTGGGTTAAAACGTATGCGTTCGTTTTATCAGGGATACGGCCAATGTTCAGGAGGTGTTCACATGATCACACACGCTTCACTTTAACCATGACTACTAGGAGTTGGCAGGTTACCTTCGCTTTGAAAGCTGGAGCTCTAAAACCGCGATTCCGCGTATTCATTTACTGCGAGAAAAGTTTTCCCATCGATGTCAAATCAGCCGGAATCATTGCATCAATTTTCTGTATTTACGAAATTTAAACAATTAATAATGATTATAGTTATGATGTAAAAAAATAGGGGAACATTTTGCGAGCAACAATTCTTAGCACTGTAACATATTACTCATTTCAACTGTATGCAAGAAGGTTTTTTTTTTCACCTTGCCTGAGTGATTAACTCATCGCTCTCTATGTTCTAGCTCCATTTCACAGAAGACCAGTTTGAGCAGCCAATATTACACGAACTCGTAAAAAAAGCTGAGGCCCAACACAGTTCCATCAATTTTCTCTCACCGACCTGTCCTGAAGTAAAGGAAGCCTCCTCGACAGAGACATGAACCTCGCTCTGATAGTAGTCAGTTAATTCTGTGGCTTGCTCTTTTCCCACCTCCATTTATGAGAAAACAAGAAAGTATAAGAATTAAAAGTCAATGTATAGATGTCTCGTCAGATATTATGAGATAATAGAGATATGACTGACAACGTAAGTCAATGAAAATGGAAGTATATCAATGGGTCATGGGACGGCATCAGATTAAATAGTGATGGTTATGAATAGTGATAGGTAATGATGGGGGCTGTTACGGATAATAATAGTAAATGATAGTAATAGGCCCGATAGTGAGGTGATAGTGTTCGTTGCGGATAGTGACAGTTACGACAGGTCACTGGCATTAGTAGATATAGTGATAGATAGGATAGCGATAGTTAATGAATTGGCAGTTATATGCTTTCTCATTTCCGCACGTTAAAGACCTATGTGCACCTTGTAATTTCTTTATTTGATTGTTGCGTTCAATGAAATCAAGCTCTTTTACATCGCGCATGAGACCACAGCATGCTTGCCCCAGAACTTCAGTGTGTCGGCAATAGGGCCCACCACTTCTCCCAGTGTACCCTGCTGTCATTTAACCACACACGAAGTCAGTGAGTGGCCGCGTACTCACAAAATTATTTAATTCCTCCATTAGCATCATATCAAGACTGCCGTGGCAAACCTGTTCCCTACCTCGAAGCGGCAAGGAACAGCTCAAAATTTGGTTTTATACAAAATTAACTAATTAACGCAGATTATCGCGGATCGTTAACTAGCACAGTGCCATTACACTTGGCCTAAGCTTGCCAACGGTATACAGTTCAATGTTGCAGCTAAAATTTAGATTTTAATTGCAATTTGCTAAATATTGCCACACCGCTGCCCATCTTCTAGCGCCACCAAGTGGCCGAACGTCTTGGCGCGTGGCTGAGCGTCGTCCTCGTCTGTCTCGAGCTTCGCTTGATAAAAAAAGGGCAGCTCGGTTGTTCTGTTTGCTACGTGTGTTGGTGACATTTGGTGGATTGTGCAGGATAAGATCCCATGTACGTTGCCCCCGAAGACGTCAGTGACGCTGCCCATCTTCGCTCCGACGCCACTCCCGTCCATAAAGCGAGCCGTCGCCTCCGAGGCCTACAACCCGAATTCGAACCACTGACCACACCGCTGCGAACCATGACATCTACGACGGGCAGCCAGACAAGTCAGCATTCCAGCAACACCCCACCGTACGTCCTTCTCGCACCTCGATCACCGCCATCATTCCACGGTGACCGGTTCGAGGATGTCGAAGACTGGTTGGCCACTTTTGACCGTGTGGCCGCATTCAACCAATGGGACGACGAGCGGAAGTTAATGAATGTGTACTTTGCGCTGCAAGACTCGGCCAAGACGTGGTTTGAGAACCACGAGACGTCCTTCGTCAACTGGGGCGTCTTTCGCCGTGAGTTGCTCACAACGGTCAGCTCGAGTACGCGCAAAGAAAACGCAGAGATAGCAATCCGTTCGAGGTCTCAGCAGTCAAATGAGAGCGTGGCCATGTTTGTCGAGGACATGACGCGACTTTTCAATCGGGCCGACACTACCATGCCCGAGGCAACGAAAGTACGGCACCTCATGCGCGGGGTGAAGGAACAGTTGTTCGCTGGCCTCATTCGTGACCCTCCAAGAACTGTCGCAGATTTCGCGAGAGAAGCTACGAGCATGGAACGTTCACTGCAGGAACGCTGCACCCATTACGGCCGTCAGGCAAGCGTAGCGGCCACACCCTACTGCGCGTCTGTGCCAGCAGCTAGAGACGAGGCATTGCGGGAGCTTGTGAGGCGCATCGTTCGCGAAGAACTGCAGAACCTCCACTTGAATGCACCACCTGCAGTGAATTATTCTACCGGAGACGTCATTCGTGATGAAATCCGGCGAGCGGTGCAGCCACCACCAGCACCACAACCAGAGCCATGCATTATGACGTATAGTGATGTCCTACGTCGACCTGCCCCCGAGCCACATTCATTCCGCCCCGTTGCCGGACCACCGCCTCGCTACCTGCGTCCCGTCGAGCAGCAACAAGATCTGCGCCCCGTCGAGCCGCAGCAAGACCAGCGTCCCGCCATCAGCAAGGCGCACTTGTGGCGCACACCCAACAGACGGCCGCTCTGTTATCACTGCGGCGAGCCTGGCCACATTCTACGCAATTGCCCATACCGGAGAATGGGCTTAAGAGGATTTCCACCGAACGCGCCTCGACCTCGCTATGGAGAAAGACCACAGGAGATTGAGGAATACCTCGCTGCTAACGAGATGCACCCGACGTCACCGCAACGGCAGCCGCGATCATCATCCCCGAGACGTTTTGGGTCACCAAGTCGAAACTCCTCCTCTGGGCAATTCAGAGGTACGTCCCCTCACCGGGAAAACTAAACACGGCGACCTCCGGGGGTGAGGCCGCCGCTACGGCTCAGAATAAACAGCCTCCACCCGACGATTTGACGCGACGGCCCGAGCGGCGACAACCCGATCCGACGAACTTACCGACGTGCTGCGAACGCATTGTTTCCGGGGAAATTTTCGTAACCGCCGACAGTTGGGATGTGACCGCACTTGTGGATACCGGCGCCGATTTTTCCGTCATGAGCAGCCAGCTAGCAACGACACTCCGTAAGGTTCTGACGCCTTGGTCTGGGCCAATGATGCGCACTGCCGGTGGCCATGTCATGACGCCGATTGGCATGTGCACTTGCCGCATAGAGATCTGCGGTCTTACTTTCACTGGCACCTTTGCCGTATTAAAAGACTGCTGTAAAGATCTGATTCTAGGCATGGATTTTCTGCAAGAGTATGGTGCTGTTATAGACCTTCGGGAGCAGCTCACAGTATCGTTTTCAACCAAGCGAGCCGTTGACAGCAACACGGACTTCCGGAAAACAATGTTGCGCGTCTCTGACGACCACATAACAATCCCTCCGAGGACGAGCAAGTTCGTCACAGTCAAATGTGATCACAGCACCGACACGCGTGGCATTGCCGAAGCTAACATGTCACTGCTTCTCACTCGACAAGTTTGTGTAGCTCGGGGCCTTGTCGAACTTGTCCGTGGGCAAGCCGAAGTGTTAGTGACAAACTTCACGTGTGAACCCCAACATTTGACGGCGAACACGACGGTCGCTTATTTTGAAGAACTTGGAGAATGGACAGGCCAGTACGCTTTATCCAACACGTCAGACCTCGACAATGCGACGTCTACAGCCATTCAGACCGATTTGAACCCACGCCTCTTGCCCAGTCAGAAAAGCTGCATAGAGAATCTTATCAATTCGTTCCGCGATTGTTTTGCATCAACCTCCAAGGTCCGACAGACGCCCCTAACGAAGCACCGAATTATAGTTGCCGACGACCAACGTCCACTATGCCAGCGTCCTTACCGGGTGTCTTCAAAAGAACGTGACGCCATCCGCCGCCAAGTAACAGAAATGCTCCAGGACGACGTTATCCAGCCGTCGACCGAGCCCGTGGGCTTCGCCTGTTGTCCTTGTCGCGAAGAAGGATGGAACCTTGAGGTTTTGTGTTGATTATAGACGCCTCAACAACGTCACGAAGAAGGATGTGTACCCTCTGCCGCGCATAGACGACTCCCTCGATCGCCTTCGCCATGCCACTTACTTTTCGTCACTTGACCTCCGCAGCGGATATTGGCAAATAGAGGTTGACGAGCGAGACCGCGAGAAGACCGCTTTTATTACGCCGGACGGTTTGTATGAGTTTAAAGTGCTTCCGTTTGGCCTGTGCTCGGCCCCTGCCACATTTCAACGAATGATGGACACCGTACTCTCTGGCCTGAAGTGGCAGTCATGCCTCGTATATCTCGACGACGTTGTAATTTTCTCGGACACGTTCGAAGAGCACCTGAAACGTTTGCGCGCTGTTTTCGAGGCCATCCGATCTGCTGGTCTCTCTCTGAAGCCCGAAAAATGCCACTTCGCTTTTAATGAGCTGAAATTTCTCGGCCACATTGTCAGCGCTCGAGGTGTTAGCCCAGACCCAGAAAAAACGGCCGCTGTCGCTTCATTCCCCAAACCAGAAGATAAACGAAGCTTGCGTCGATTTCTCGGCCTCTGCGCGTACTATCGTCGCTTTGTTCACAATTTCTCCAAGATCGCTGAGCCTCTGACCCGCCTGACAAAAGACGCTGAACCGTTCGTTTGGGGCCCCGACCAGGAACAAGCCTTCGCGGAACTCAAGTCCCGTCTCCAATGTACACCTATACTTGGCCACTTCGACGAAGAGGCTGACACGGAACTGCACACGGATGCCAGTAACATTGGCCTCGGTGCGGTCCTTGTTCAGTGGCAGGACGATGCAGAACGCGTCATTGCTTACGCCAGTCGCACTTTGTCCCGTTCTGAAGTTAACTATTCAACTACGGAAAAGGAGTGCCTCGCTGTCGTGTGGGCAGTCATGAAATTTCGTCCGTACTTGTACGGTCGTCCGTTTCGTGTCGTGAGCGACCATCACTCACTGTGTTGGCTGGCAAACTTGAAAGATCCATCGGGTCGGCTTGCTCGATGGAGCCTTCGGTTGCAAGAATTTGACATTACTATCGTGCACAAGTCCGGCAAGAAACACAGTGATGCTGACTGTCTGTCCCGCGCCCCTACTCCCTGCCACACGGACGGCTGCGACGACGATACCGCTTTCCTCGGTGTTATCACGTCGTCCTCGTTAGCCCGAAAGCAGCGGGCCGATTCTGAACTTTTGCCCCTCATCGAATACCTCGAAGGAACCGGGTCATCTCCTCCTCAGCTCTTCAGGCGCGGACTGTCGTCATTTTGCTTGCGCGATGGTGTGCTCTACAAGAAGAACTACGGTCCAACAGAAACTGTTTATCTGCTAGTAGTACCCACCACGCTTCATGACGAAGTTCTTCGTGCGTGCCACGACGACCTTTCTTCCGGCCATCTCGGTTTTTCTCGCACATTGGCACGGATACGCCGAAAGTACTACTGGCCCAAGCTAGCTGCCATTGTGCACCGCTACGTCCGTACCTGCCGTGAGTGCCAGCGGCGGAAGACACCGCCCATTAAACCAGCTGGCCTCCTGCAGCCTATCGATCCCCCAAAATTCCCATTTCAACAGGTAGGCATGGACTTACTGGGCCCATTCCCAAAGTCCTCAATGGGTAACAGGTATATAGCGGTTGCCACTGACTATCTCAGCCGCTACTGTGAGACCAAGGCCATTCCCCGTGGTACCGCAGAGGAAGTTGCGCATTTCTTCATTCATAACATTGTACTCCGTCACGGCGCCCCAACAATCGTCTTAACTGACAGGGGAACCTCGTTTACGTCGGCACTCACGAGCGAGGTCCTTCGACTCAGTGGCACCACCCACCGAAAAACAACTGCCTATCATCCTCAAACTAATGGACTAACTGAGCGGCTTAACAAGACAATTGCCGACATGATTTCTATGTATGTAGACGAGGATCATGGAAACTGGGACCGAATTCTGCCATACATCACGTTCGCATACAACACTGCGCTTCAGGAAACCACACGCTTCACTCCATTTCATTTGGTCCATGGACGCGAACCTTTCACTATGCTGGATGCCATGCTTCTTCCGGATTCTGTTCCCTCCACTGTCGTGGGGGCTGACCAATTTATTCGTGACGCAGAAGCCGCACGCCAACTTGCCCGACAGCGAATTCGGCACCAACAAGTACACGACGCCCAGCGATACAACCTGCGACACCGAGAGGTGACTTACACACCCGGCGATCAAGTCTGGGTTTGGAGCCCAATACGGTTGCGAGGGCGCTCCGAAAAGCTTCTGCGCCGTTACTTTGGACCCTACGAGGTGCTCCGTCGCCTCAGCGCGGTGAACTACGAGGTGTTACCACAAGGCACTGTCCGCTCCTCTCGGCATCCGAAGTCTGAAATAGTTCACGTCGCCAGAATGAAGCCTTATTACAGTCGTTAAACAATTTTAGGGTCCAAATCAGAGCCAGAGACTCCCGTATAACTTGCCCCGCTTTTCTATTGTTCCCTTACGTTTGCGGCATCGGGTCGATGCCTCCTGGAAGGGGGGCAATGCCACACCGCTGCCCATCTTCTAGCGCCACCAAGTGGCCGAACGTCTTGGCGCGTGGCTGAGCGTCGTCCTCGTCTGTCTCGAGCTTCGCTTGATAAAAAAAGGGCAGCTCGGTTGTTCTGTTTGCTACGTGTGTTGGTGACAATATCAATTAATTTGGCACAGTAATTGATCAAAATACATGTATAATTAACCAATAATCAAATCTCATGGTTGATCACGTGACATATACTATGCTTAGAGAGATAGCTTGACAGTAGCGAAATAGACTAAGTCCTGCTTTGACCTTCTCTGATCTTGAAGTTCAAAGCACCAGCCTGGATCGTTTTCCGAAGTTTTACCGCGGTGAAAGATTTCACGCTCTAAAAAACACAAAGTCAGAGGCAGTACTAGATTAAGTGCACAAAGTAAAACCTTATCATGAGACTTAAAAAGTGTCTGTAGCACAGAACTCGCCCGAAAGCTTTGTTTATCAGTATTCCCCAATCAAACAATTCTAAGAAGAAACCAATCAATTCATGAACTTTACTTTCGGCATTCTCAATGCTTTTCTCGCAATTTTTCACGAATTTTGTGCACTCCTGGAGCGCAGACCTGGCCCAAAAGCTCGCGATTCACTCACTGCTGCGGCTGGCCGGTGGGCGACAAGGAGAAAAAGCGTGTCGTGCGCAGCGCTCGCCGCCGCCGCGCGAGGAGAATCGAGGAGGAAAGCGCGGCGCGGAGGAGAGTGTCGCTACTTTCAAATTATCAAGGGACTTTAGCTTCGGCTAAAGTCCCTTGATAATTTGAAAGTAGCGACAAGATCAGAGAAGGTCAAAGCAGGACTTAGTCTATTTCGCTATACTGTCAAGCTATCTATCTAAGCATGGTATATGTCACGTGATCAACCATGAGATTGGATTATTGGTTAATTGTGCATGTATTTCGATCAATTACTGAGCCAAATTAATTGATATTTAGTAAATTGCAACTAAAATCTAAATTTTAGCTGCAACATCGAACCGTATACCGTTGGAAAACTTAGGCCAAGTGTATTGGCACTGTGCTAGTTAGCGATCCGCGATAATCTGCGTTAATTAGTTAATTTTCTATAAAACCAAATTTTGAGCTGTTCCTTGCTGCTTCGAAGCAAGGAACAGGTTTGCCACGGCAGTCTTGATATGATGCTGATGGAGGAATTAAATAATTTTATGAGTACGCGGCCCCTCACTGACTTCGCGTGTGGTTAAAAGACAGTAGGGTACACTGGGAGAAGTGGTGGGCCCTATTGCCGACACACTGAAGTTCTGGGGCAAGCATGCTGTGGTCTCATGCGCTATGTAAAAGAACTTGATTTCATTGAACGCAACAATCAAATAAAAAAATTACAAGGTGCACATAGGTCTTTAACGTGCGGAAATGAGAAAGCATATAACTGCCAATTCATTAACTATCGCTATCCTATCTATCACTATATCTACTAATGCCAGAGACCTATCGTAACTGTCACTATCCGCAACGAACACTATCACCTCACTATCCGGGCCTATTACTATCATTTACTATTATTATCCGTAACAGTCACCATCATTACCTATCACTATTCATAACCATCACTATTTAATCTGATGCCGCCCCATGACCCATTGATATACTTCAATTTTCATTGACTTACGTTGTCAGTCATATCTCTATTATTTCATAATATCTGACGAGACAACTATACATTGACTTTTATTTCTTATACTTTCTTGTTTTCTCATAAATGGAGGTGGGAAAAGAGCAAGCCACAGAAATAACTGACTACTATCAGAGCGAGGTTCACGTCTCTGTCGAGGAGGCTTCCTTTACTTCAGGACAGGTCGGTGAGAGAAAATTGATGGAACTGCGTTTGGCCTGTTTTTTTTTTTTCGAGTTCGTGTAATATTGGCGGCTCAAACTGGTCTTCAGTGAAATGTAGCTAGAACATAGAGCGATGAGTTAATCACTCAGGCTAGGTGTAAAAAAAGTCTTCTTGCATATATTTGAAATGAGTAATATGTTACAGTGTTAAGAATTGTTGTTCGCAAAATGTTCCCCTTTTTTTACATCATAACTATAATCATTATTGATTGTTTAAGTTTCGTAAATAGAGAAAATTGATGCAATGATTCCGGATGATTTGACATCGATGGGATAACTTTTCTCGCAATAAATGAATACGCAGAATCGCGGTTTTAGAGCTCCAGCTTTCAAAGCGAAGGTAACCTGCCAACGCCTAGTAGTCATGGTCAAAGTGAAGCGTGTGTGATCATATGAACACCTCCTGCACATTGGCCGTATTCCTGATAAAACGAACGCATATTTTTTAACCCACGCGTGCGTCGAAGCATGGCAACACATTCAAGAATTTAAAAAAAAAAAGAAAAATGCCGTACGACCTAACTAGTGCAGATTACCCCCAATACCTCGGGTTTACTTGCCAAACAGTTTTTGAGGGCCAGCATTAATTGCTCCCGAGTAACCGACTCACACTACAAGTACACGCTGGAAAGGCTAGCTCCTCTACAAGCCCGAATTTTGATTTTTAGTGAAGGAGGCCAGGGATCCTAGCATAATCGCGACAAATGCAATCGAGAGACTGTAATTTTCCAGTTATCTCTGACAGCAAAAAGCAGATTATAGCGCCCTGTTTCTGACTGTACAGAAGTCGAAGCGTGTTAAATGATGGAGCCTTGGAGCCTCGCAGAATATTCAGCATGCTGCAGAGGACAACCTTATTTTTATACAATGGACATGCTGCCGCCGCAAAAATATTGAGGAGCAAGCAGGAATAAAAAACGCAGCGTCAGGTGACGCGTTATTACGGGGAGTGAGAAAGGCACCCGACGTCGCAAACAACTCTGTTCTTTCTAGGAATAAACGTCTTTCGACTAATCTTGTGAATCCATTGACTCGTGCGCAAGCCGTCACGCTTTCCTTGAGATATCATGAATACCGCATAACCATCTTCAGGCCGCTTACTGCAGTTGTACGCGCAACAGCACGGCATAGAGCTTGCACGCTGCAATAAAAGCACAGCGCGCAATATTCGCTCGCCGAGACTAGGAGAAAAATGGCGCGAAGGAAAAAGAAAACACAAGGAAAACGCCGGACGCGCGTCGGTTTCCAAGAGCAACGGCAGGGAGACCAATCGTCGCTCAGGAAATCGGGCGGAGAGCCGGCCTTCAGCGATGGATGGATGGGAAAACATTTATTTCATCGGCTTTAAGTGGTTTAGTTTGATTGCTGGCCGCGCCAGATGGCCGCCAGTTGCGTCCTGTCGGCGATCTCTTCGGCCCACTCAGTGACCCGAGCCTGGATGGCCGGGTCCGAGCAGCGCAGCACGGCCTCCCACTCCTCCAGAGATGGAGCTGGCAGCAAATCGGCGGGTGGCGGATAGGCCGCGCACCCCCATGTAATGTGGTCTAAAGTAGCGTCGACGCCACACTCTTTGCATTCAGGGTCAACCTGCTCTTTGAATATATGTGAATAAACTTTGGGGCAGGGAAAGGAGCGGGTTTGTAGCTGGCGCCAGATTATCTCCTGGGCCTTGCTTAATGAATTGTGCGGTGGAGGGAAGATGCGCCTTTCCAGGCTAAAATGGCGAGTTATATCATGGAACGAGAGCAGGCCCTCCCTCGCGCCCGCGGGAAACGATGTGCTCACCGCCCGGCCGACGAAACCTCGGGCATATTCGTGAGCCTTCTCGTTCCCGGGATTGCCCGAGTGAGCCGGAACCCATACCAGTTCTATCGTCCTACCAGGGACTGGACGGTAGCTTTTAAGGATACTCCTGGCGGCAGCCGACAGACGGCCCCTCCCGAAATTCCGTACGGCTGTTTTGGAATCACTGACTATAACATCTGCTTCGGTAGAAGCGATAGCCAGCGCGATGGCTGCTTCCTCTGCAGCCTCGGAGGTTCTGGTGCGTACAGTAGCTGAAGCTAAGATTTTGGTAGGCGTGGACTCACGGGCCCCAGTCACCGCACAAATCGCGAAACCGCGGTCCGTCTCTTCATATTCGGCCGCATCTACGTAAGCAACCGAATGGTTTCCTTTGTATTTAGTGTGTAATGCACGTGCGCGTGCTAGTCGCCTGCCTTCGTGGTGAATGGGGTGCATATTCTTAGGGAGGGGCTTGATAACAAGCTCTTTCCTGATTGCTGTGGGTATTTGCCTGGGATCGTCCGCCATGGGTTCGGCATCGATGCCTAGCCTCAGCAAGACAAGCCTCCCGGCTTTGGTGCGCGCCAGTCTGGAGTACTGCGCTATTAAATGCGCTTCCTTGAGTTCATCAAGTGTGTTGTGCATTCCAAGAGCTAAGAGCCTATCGGTTGAGGTGTTTCTCGATAGTCCTAGTGCTGTCTTGTAAGCTTGCCGGATAAGACATTCAACCTTTTGCTTTTCGTCTTGGTAAAGGTGCAGATAGGGTAGGGTGTAGACTAGTCTGGTGATGACGAAAGCCTGAATGAGTCGACAGGTGTCGCGTTCTTTCATGCCCCTCCTCTTGTTGGCTATTCGCTTGATTAGTCTGGCTGTTTGGGTGACTGTTGTGGTCAGTTTATCTAATGTTCCTAAATTTCTGTGGTTACTCTGAATGAACATGTCTAGGATTCTGATGGTGTCTACTTGTTTGATTGGCAGTCCTTTGAGCTCTACCCTGATTGCAGAAGGCGGAGGTCTGTTCTTTCGATTGGGGCCTTCTCGAACTACAAGGAGTTCGGACTTAGAGTGTGAACATTCAAGACCCGCCCTTAGAGCGTAAGTCTCAATGGTGTCGACTGCTTCCTGAAGCACACTTTCTATTTGGGCATCACTTCCCCTGTTCACCCACAGGGTAATGTCGTCCGCGTAAAACGTATGCTGTAGCCCCTCGATGGCGGCGAGTCTGAGGGGCAGTGTTATCAGTGCAATGTTGAAGAGGAACGGCGACATCACAGAGCCTTGTGGTGTTCCCTTTCCGCCCAGAGATATGGGGTCTGATTTGATTGCACCGAGAGTGAGCTCGGCCGTCCTGTTCGTGAGGAAGGACCGGACGTACCCGAAGACTCTCTCACCAGGATTCAAAAGCGAGAGGTTTTCTAATATCGCCTCGTGCGAGACGTTATCGAAGGCTTTACAGAGATCAAGGCCAAGTATTGCCCTCGTTCCATGACAGTACCTGCGATCCATAACATCCCTCGACAGCTGGATCATGACATCCTGCGTGGAGAGGTTGGGTCTGAATCCTATCATGGTTGAGGGGATGAGGTCGTTGTCCTCTACATAACCCTGCAGCTTGTTGAGAACGATGTGTTCCATTAATTTGCCTAGGCACGACGTTAACGAAATGGGTCTTAGGTTTTCTATGTTAAGCTTCTTCCCTGGTTTCGGAATGAATGTCACTTTGGCATGTTTCCATTCTTGCGGTACCTCTCCTTTCCTCCAGTAGGTGTTCATGAGGTCAGTTAGGGCCGAAACTGAGCCGATATCTAGGTTCCTGAGGATTTTGTTTGAGACGCCGTCTGGTCCCGCCGCCGAGGTCGTCCTGAGTTGTCCTATCGCGTACAACATCTCCGCTTCCGTAAAGTCCTCGTCCAACTGTTCATTGGGGAGTCCTCCATACATAGGGAGTGGGCTAGTGCTAGGTGTCGTGTTCAGGTACATTTGACATAGTGCATTTAGTAGCTCCGCGTCCGTACCTTCATACTTTTGTATAATTTGTGCGAGGTGATCCCGCGCAGCAGATTTTGTTTGCGTTGGGTCAAGCTAGTGTCGGAGCAAGAGCCAGGTTTTCTTACTGCCGAGCTGTCCGTTCATTCCATCGCAGATCTGCCCCCACTGTTGTTTCTCCAGGTCGCTGGCATGTGCCTCGATCTGCCTCTCTAGTTGTGCAATGCGCCGTCGCAGCGTTCTGTTGAAACGCTGCTTTTTCCAACGGCAAAGTAAACTAGCGTGAGCCTCCCACATGTGCAGTAGCCGCGCGTCCGTGGTTGTGTTGTCCTGACCTGCGGATTGTATTTCGGCTGTGGTGCTGTGAACGTCATTAATAAGTGCGCTGGTCCAGTCTTTAAGGTCGGTTATGTTGGAGGGGGCGGTTTGTTCCCTCAGTTTTCTAAATTTGTCCCAGTCCGTAATTGTGGCTTTTGCGGTTAGGCGTTTATGTGGCGTTGTGTTGAACTTGACGGAGATAATGTAGTGGTCACTGCCTAGCGAGTGTTGCGTGTTGTTCCAGCGAGCGTCCCGAATGTTTTTGCTTAGTGTTAGATCAGGAGAGGTGTCTGCACTTACGCTGTTGCCTATTCTAGTGACTTCCTGTGGATCGTTAAGAATGGAGAAACCAAAATCTTGGGCTGCTTCCCAGATTCTGATGCCTTTGGGCGTGGTTTTATTGTAACCCCATGTCGTGTGACGTGCGTTAAAATCGCCTACCACCAGTAACTGCGCTCTGGCTGCGAGCTTTAGTACCTTCTCTAGTAGACGCGGTATTCCTGAGCCCGCGTCTTTGGGTGAGCTGTACAAGTTTAGGATGAAGAGCGTTGTATCTCCTTTTTTCCTAGGGACAATTTCTAGCAAAGTGTAATTGACGTCGGTGTCATCGAATGTGTGCTGTATGGCGGTGATGTTTCGCTGAATGAAAGTCGCGGTGAGCTGGTGCCGCTTGTTCGACACGCCTGTTTGTAAAAAAGCTTTGTAGCCTGGTAAATTGATTGGTCCCCTATTTTCTTGGAGCGCTATTACATCTGGTTTGCTAGATGAGTTTTGAATGTGGAGCAGCAGGTTGCCCCGCTTGCCGCGAAACGTCCTGCAGTTCCACTGCCATACCTCAATTTTTTGGCGAGGGGCCATCTTTGTGCTGAAGATTTGGCAAGGTTGTCGGAGTTGCCGACAACCTGTCGATAATTATATCTAGTCTGGCTGATTGACTGGCAATTGCTGTTTCTATGGCTGCTACTTTGGTTTCCATGGCTGCCACTCTAGTTTGTAGGTCGCCTAAAATTTTGTCCTGTGTGTCCATACGTGCGTTGCTAATTGCATCCCTATCAGTGAGACTTTTGTTTAAGGCATTGAGTCTGGCGTGATGGTCAGTTGCGTTGGCATTAATTTTGGCTTCGAGTTTCCTGATGTCCTCGTCCCTGGTTGGTTCTAGAGCGGTGCCCTCAGGGGAGCTTTCCAAAGGTTTTTTGGCTTTGACGCCCTGCTCGTCCCTGGTCGGTTCCTGAGGGGTTCCCTGAGGGGAGATTTCCGCAGGTTTTTTAGGTATGACTTCCGGCTCACTGTCCGAGGGTGCCGGACGTTTTAAGCTATTGGATGATTCAACCTCCATATCTTGTGGCACAGTCGCGTTTTCGACACACGTGTTAACAACGCCAGTAGGTAGGGGAGGCTTAGGACTTGCCGTTTGTTTTGATGTAGGAACTGACGCCCTCGTGATTCTTTCGAGGGTTTCTATTCGTTTCATCATGTAAGCCAACTGCTCTCTCAGAAGTTTGTTTTCTGCTGCCAGCTGCTTTTCTAGAGGAGTGGAAGGCGCCATAATGGCTGCGCTGCTCACCTGTGCGTAGGTGCCTTGGCTTAGAAGCGGGGGGAATGCTTGGTCCATTCCTTCCTTTGTCCACGCTGCGGGCTTTAGGCTGGTCGGTCCGGCCGAGATCTTGGTGTCTGGTTTCCCGGCTCGGTGTCCAGGTTTAACAGTCATGCCAGTGCTCGGCTGTCGCTCGAAGCGGAGTTCACACTTCCTAGAGCCCGTGAGGTGTTGGCCTCTGCATACGATGCACCTTGGCGTACAGTCAGGTTGCTCTTTCGTTGGATGCTACATTCCGCACCTCCTGCAGAGGCTTTTCCTCTCCTTTATGCAGACGTCTGCGCGGTGTCCAGGCTTCCAGCAATTGAAGCACGTTTCCAACTTGTTCCTAAAGGGTTCGCACCGGTAAAGTCCCGAAGCGAACCGCATTCCTGTGGGTACCTGCTTGATGCCTGTGAAGGTCACCACGACAGACCTTCACTTTCCTATACGTCTGGCGTCGGCGATCTCGTATTGGGGGTTCAATTTCTAGGGGCGCGCAAGGGGCGAGGGGGAGGCGAGGAGGTAAAGCGGCGGCGGCAAAGTTCAATCGTTGGCGTAACTTTCAAAGTATCAAGGGGTTTTAGCTTCGGCTTGATGCAAGCGCCCTCGTGCAGACTCGCTGCGATTAAAGAGAGCGCGAGCGCCTCACTAGAGTTTGCTAAGCCAGAGCGGCTCCCTTTCTCTCGGCCACGCTCTCGGCCAAGCGACGAAAGAGCGATTCTTGCCCTGGCAGCCGGCGCGTTTGTCCGACGGGAGCGCCGCCACTCGGCCCCGCAGCCGCTCCGCATCCCTTCGCAGTGGGCTCCAAAATTGTGACAAAGGCTGTACCACTACGAACAAACAAACCGCTCCCGTGCTTGTAATTGAAGATGGCCCCTGCCGTATCCAGAGGTGCAATCATTTTTCCGTAGCCGCCTTATACCCTTCTATATACGAACAGCCCAATAGAACTCGGCGACAGCTCCGGCCACGTGTAAACACACGGCATATACGGGCCCGTAGTGAAGAGCGATGGACACAGGTGTACTGCTTCCCATCTCTGGGTGCTGCCCCGGTCTACGACTTCGGCAATCACGCGCTCGCGGTGCCCGTGTGGGCCACCGCCTTCCCCATGTACTCGTCGGAGTTAGGATAGGATAGGAAATACGTTAATTTCTCTTGGAGCTAGTCTTGTGCTAGTAGCAGAAGAGGTCCATCTTCCGTCTTCACACAGGGTCGGTGCCCCTATTCAAGGGCTCCGCTGAGCTTCTCTGCTCGCTGGGCGTGCTGGATCAGACCTAGTTGGCAACCCAGATCGCCGCTGGAGAGCCGGCTCTCCCACTGTTCCGCACTCGGGCCTTTACGAAAGCTATTGTTATTCTCCCCGATTCGATATCTGATCCTTTCCCCCTCACACGTGGTACTCCTCAGGGCGCTATTCTGTCACCCACCCTTTTTAACCTTGCAATGGCTCCCCTATCTCGTATTTTAGCGTCTATCCCAAACCTAAAACACACATTCTATGCAGACGACCTTACTCTTTGGTGCACTTCTGGGTCTCCTGGAGCAGTAGAGGAGACCCTACAGCAAGGTATCGATGCAGTCGTTAGTTACCTTGATAAAGTAGGGCTATCTCCCGCACCTGAAAAATCCGAATTGCTGCTGATTGCAAAAACTCGCTATCAACGTCAACATAACCAGCTGATCAATCTCACAATGGCAGGTCACCCCATCCCTCGTGTATCATCCTGCCGGATCCTCGGACTTCATATCCATGAGTCAACCAATCAGGCCAATGTATCTACAACCGTTAAAGTTTGCAATCAGCTTACGCATCTGGTTCGCCGCATAGTCAATAAGCACGCCGGGCTACGAGAGGGTCAAGTCAGGCAGCTTGTCCACGCATTAGCACTTAGCAAAATTTTATATACGATTCCTTACCTTACACTAACTTGTCGCCAAAGACATCAGATTGAGGTTGCGCTTCACATATTGTACAAGGCCGCCTTTAACGTCCCTGTACATACTTCCACGGAGCGCCTATACTCTACGGGGCTGTTCTTGCCCCTGGGAGACCTCATACAACAACATCGCGACCGGCAAATGGCACGTCTTTCTAGCACCAAACAAGGACATTGGATACTACAGCAGGTTGCACTCAAACCTATAGACCTCCCTATAATTACCCTTCCTTCTTCGCCCCCGGATAACCCAGAATAATCCCCATTCCAAAAAACGTTGCACCCGACACTAACACAGGCAGACGTTCCGCTCGCGTTTCCAACCATGTTCACCCGACAGATTCCACGATCATCTACACAGATGCATCACGAACTAACGTCGGAGCGGCTGCTTACTCAATTCAGAGCTGTAGCGATGTAGTGACGCATACCCTCGGTCCATACATAGATCCTCCTCCTACAGCGACTCTCGAGACCCTACCAATAGTTACCAGTATTCAAGACCTCGCACAAGCACCCCCTAACCCTTCAGGATATACCATATACACTGATTCAATACAAGCTATACGCGCCATTCACACGGGTCGCATTCCTGAAGAACTACACGATGATCTACACAGAGCTCTTACCAAACTACGTCCCCACACTGTAACACTGTGGTGGATTCCTGGTCACGCTGGAATCCCAGGCAATGAGGTAGTGCATCGCCTCGTCCGCGAACTTCAACACCGGGCGCCTGGGATTCCCTGGCCTTATCCACCAACGTGGGACACTACTCTTCACTACAAAAAGAAATCAACGTTCACTACGACAACATTAGAGAAACACTCCGTACACTTCCTTTTCCTGATAAATCTCTCACTACCACGCAAATCCGCATTCTTAGACGCATACAACTAAATACACTGCTTACTCCTGCCCGATCTTTTCT
Source organism: Amblyomma maculatum (assembly GCF_055883805.1). Classification (NCBI taxonomy): domain Eukaryota; kingdom Metazoa; phylum Arthropoda; class Arachnida; order Ixodida; family Ixodidae; genus Amblyomma; species Amblyomma maculatum. Next base: position 279,391,574 of record NC_139344.1, read on the forward strand.
ATACAGAATCATACATTCCCCTGCATGCCCAAATTGCCCAGAACACTATGCAAACTTGGAGCATTGCTTCTTTTCATGCCCTGTCGCCCTCCAATCTCCTCATTTTCCACACCCTCCTCCCCCAACGTGGCGGGCTTGGTTAGCCTCTGACCAGCTGCAAGATCAGCTGGCCTTGGTGACTCTGGCCCAGGACATTCTTAACGCTTAATGCAATGCGTTAAATAAAGTTGTTTCCTCCTCTTCCTCTACATTCCCACGTGATGTGGTATAACGAAGGTTTGCTACCACACCATGGGCAGGTGTCCCGATATTGCGACGGGTAACTTTTGCTAAGGATATGCAGGTTTGGGAATGTTCCGGTCTGCATTCTTCGCCAGTACACTGCCTCTTGTTGTTTTAGATCCCAATGAGGCGGCGGATTGCGGATCCGTACCCCCTTATAGTAGCTCAGGATGTCTGAGTACGTAGGGCCGACTCACCTCGTCGGCGCGTTCATTCCCCGCTATGTCGGTGTGTCCTGCCACCCAGTAGATGTGTGCAGAGGTGGGCAAATGCCTCATTTTGGCCTTTCCTCCCGCGCCCTCAATTTACAATCGGCAGCCCTCCCTCACCCTCACCCTCACTTAAAAAAAATTATTCGCCCTCCCTCGCCCTCATCCTCACTTAAAAAATATTGCTGGTCCTCACTCACCCTCACCCTCATCTCATTTGCCCTCCCTCACCCTCAACCTCATGCCCAGCAGTTTGAATATTTTAGTTATTTTTCATTATTTTCGATCTATGACAACGTTACAGCGAGTCAAAGTAGGCGCAAACTATTCTTATCTGCGTCTGTTTTCGGCAGTGTCAAGCCGCGTTGATCATTTAGCAATGCAAATTTTTCGAAGCTAACAATGCACTTAAATAAATGACGGGGCTGCGTTCATGCTGTAGCGTATCACTGGCAAGAGCCATCTGGTACTTGTTCCGACAGTTGCTGAAATTAAGATATGCACTGCACATGGAAACCAGAGGCTGTGAAAAGTGCAAAGAACAATTCTTGCAGTGCCCTAAGCATGCCAATCAAAGGCGAAACTTGGAGGAGGAAGGAAAATAACCACTGCCATAGTTTACCGGGCAAACCTGCCCATCGGTTCAAACGCCATGTGTTTGAAGGAGATAGAGTGATCAAATACGTTTACACAGCGCATGAGGAAGGAGGAGGTCCTAACTTCTAACCAGCCGCAGACGGAAGGCATGAGACATATACGGCATATTAGACAACAGAACAATGTAATCTAATTCAAGTAACAGAAAAACGCTATCACACAGGAGCGTAAATTTCGAGGGAGTCAGGGGGTCATGACCCTCGATCGCTTCGCAGAGGGGGTTGGGATGGGGGGACATAGCATGCGAGCCCGGGGCCGTGCGCGATAATTCCAGACATGTACATGTAGTGTCATTTGGGAAACGCCGCGTAAAAATGCGGTTGTTAGGACACGGCGCCGTATCGCATCCCGCTTTCGTCCAAGAACAAACCGAAAACGCAAAGTGAAACACGTACCTCTGTTGCGCTTCTGGTTTTCACGAACGCCGCCTCAGTATTGCGTAAAATCTTTTTCTTTTTCTTTTCAATTTCTATTAAAGCTATACGAGAATAGGACCAGACAGCGCCTAACTAGAACAGTACGATGTGCAAAGTGAACAGGCCAGAATTTCATGCATAAGGTTTGATTATGCTTCCTGAATAGTGTGCTTAAATCTAGGATCACTTATGAAAAAAGCAGTGCTTATAGAACGGGAACAGAAGAGCAACACATATGCGCCAACCAGCCGGAATCAGCACTCTGCATTAATTCGCCTAAGTTCACATCTCCATAGCTGATCTGCTTCATTCCGGACAAACCCGCATATGCAAAAGCCGGAAAACGGATTGTCTGCACTGCGAAGGCAAGAGCGCCAAAAAAAATGAAACTCACCCGGAACCTGCATGACGTCCTACAAACCTTTCACTTGGACCGCGCATTTCCCAATAATATCCGAGGACACTGTCACAATAGAAACTTATTCGCGCACATAGTACACAGACATCCTTGAGCATATAGAATTTGCAACAGCACACCAAAGTGTTGTTTCAACAAGCGTCAACAACTTGAGCGGCCCGATCGAAAGGACACAGCAACACAAACTGAAGGGCTTCCCCAGCCGTTCCTGCCGTTCGCTGTTTCTTTTCTTTTCTTTTTTTTTTTTTTTTTTTTTTTGAAGGGGGGGACTGAGCTGAAGGAAGACCCTTTCTTTGGACAGAGAGCGGGAAAGGAACGCACGGTGATCGACGCGTGTGTATCCTTCCGAGAGCAATGCTGCCACGTCCATCCATGTCTCCACCCGGTGCCTCAGGGAGATCTGATAAGACCAGCCACAGCCGCCTTTTGAGCCCAGCCGTGGACCAGCGTGCGTGGTCTGCCCACCGCTCTGATATTTTTTTTTCTTTTTTTAACAGCTTTCCTAATGACAGCTGCCTTCGCTGTGGGGGGAGTCTAGCGCCTGTCGTCGGCGCATTGCCACAGGGTGCAAAGCTAGGCGCACACTGATTGTTTTGTGCGTTATCTGTCGCCCTCCCAAGAGGACTTCAAACGAAGCGCCGCTAACCAAAGCTCTCGGGCATGCAGGCTGAGGTGCACCCCGGCTAACAACGTTCCGGCTTACAGCCTTGTGGAATACTGTATACCCCACCGAATGAAACATCTTCCCGCGGCCTAGTACGAGCAGTGGCGTTCGTTGCTTCGTTCACACTTCACACTGCTTCGAACCCGTTCTCGAACCCGTTCACTGCTTCACACGAGAAGCAATCAACCGCTTGCACAACAACATGGGAAATCCGCGGAAGAGAGGAGGCCTCTTTCCTTTTACAGAAATGGCTAAGCACAATCAGGTGCACAAAAATCAGGGCTGTCATAGTTTCAACCTGCCAGCTGGAGATCCTAGGACATACCACGACTACGCGGAATTGGGCTTACTTTTATCTCAGCTGTCTGGTTTATTAATATTGACTCAGTCTAAGAGTGAATGTAGGGCGCTGAAGATGAGAGGTAGTGTTGAGCGTTCGAGAGCAGGTATCACGCAAACCCTCGAAGCCTTCTTCCCTAAAGTCTTCCTCTTCTTCCGACCTGATAGACGTTTTAACAGTATGCGAAACAGGTGCTCTCTGGTGCGACTTTAGCCTTAGCGGCATGTATCTCAGCTGGTCATCTTTATGTAAAGAAAATGTAGGGACACTTATTAAAACGTTCTCATAAAGTCCGAAGCTTTGGCTTTGAGGCAGTGGGTCTTACTCGAGGTCTAAGCGTCCTGGAGGGCTGGAATTCGACGTCACCCTCTCATCGCATAGGTCAAAAGCACTCAGTGCGGACCTCTATAACCAAATGTGAATTGATGTTTTGTAGCTTTCCTGAAATCTAAAACCCTGCTTTACGTCATTTAAAAATTCCAGTTCAGCGGTTGCCCTATCTGCAGCATTGAGCCTACATCACTTTTTCGCTTTATATCGTGGCGTACCAAGGACAGTAAATCATGCTTTGGATAAGAAGGTGTTGAAAGCCGACATAAACGTGGTCCACCCCTAGAGTGAAGCTGATCTTGGCAAATTAAGTAATGGCAAAGTAAGAACACTGGCACGTTGCCGTACGTGCGACTCCTTAAGTTATCGGATAAGGCGACGGAGGCTTCAATTGCTAACACAAGTGGTGAATTCCATCTTAATGTAGTATGCTTCGTATACTTTTCTGCTTGTTTCGGACGCGAACTTCTTCAAGATTATCACTTCGCAGAATGGAGGTGCACGTTTTTGGAACAGAACCACGACACTGACGACATAGACGGCCAGTTCCCCATCACCCCGCCAGTGCGTCTAATCCTGCGTGGAGCTCTGAAGTGCGACGTTTCTGCAACATCCAATTTGTTCTGTGTAACTTCTGACACGGGAGATTGGTATATGGTAAATGACGGCACTCTCCCTCGGCACGAACTTAGTGTTTGATACTGCATCCTTAGCTGCTTGTTCTTTCCTTGCACTGTATTGCACAAGCTAGCCAGTTTTTCGTGTACAGTGATGACTACCAATACGTCACCTTTCTGAGCCATGTTTTTTAAGCGGTGGGAAATTTGATAGTTATATGGAATGACAACGGATCTTGTACCTTGCGCTTCTTCAGCGCAGCGGTGCTGCTCTACATCCCTAGCATCCCTGACAAGGTCCTCTAAAACAAAGGTGACCACCTCAGAGGCAAATCTTGCACTGGTCAGTGTTTGCAGCCAGACATCCACGCTATATGTGCCATTCCCCGTAGGCAGGATTTGTCAAGAGCGGCATACAGGTAGTTTTTAGCAATGCTCTTCTTAGGAACCTTTGAATGAGCTAACTGCTGGCTTAAAATACCTTTTTTTTTTATAGCGAGGCTGATGCCTCAAGCATGGTTTGATTTTGCGAACAGCAACACATGTATCCAAGAACTGCAAGCACCCTTGCGCACCCAACCCGAAAGCGCATTCGGCAAAGAATTAAACCTGGTACAGTATTGTCATATCCCCCTCATGCGTGAGTCTATGACAGCATTCAGCCTTACGATCGTCGGGCATTCTGATGCATTAAACTTATTCTGAATACAGAACAGATGCTAAAATCAAAGAATATTAAAGAACCTTCTCTGGTGCAGGGCTTCAACAGGTTAGCACGAAATGAGAACACTCAATAGACTTTGGATACTGGAAATGAAACAACTCTTTCGCGAAATTGTGCTCAATGCTCACACGCTGTAGTTATTACTTTCAAATCGATGCTATGTTAACACCCATCTCAAGAAAACTGTCTTAAGAAAATAGAAAAAGTAAAACTTAATGCTATTGAAATTGCGGAAAAACAATGCGCTGTAATTACGAGCCGCACATATTAATGAACGATTTGACAATTTTGATGATTCACAACAAGGAGAAAATCGATAAAATAAATAAGAAAATATTTCTTGTTCCTGCAAACACATGACAAAGATTGCAACGGATATTGAACTGCGGTTTATTTTATTGCAGCTATTATCAGCACAAATTCAATGCTGTTTGTTTATTTCCGTTGGTTTTGTTGCGAATTGTAATTTACACAACTTATGAAAGTTTTATGTAAAACCTTGCTAACCAAACAGTCAAGTAACACTGTCAAGAAACATTTCGCATGCGTCGGCTACTCATGCAAGCTATCTGGACGAGAAAAAAAAACATGTGGCAAGGTCCCAGCAGATAAGATCACCCCACCTCGGTTTTTTTTGTGTTCAACGTTTCTCTGCGCGTCCCCTCTACTTTAGACGCGCTTTTTTTTTTTCTGGGCGTGTTTTTTCCTAAATGGCAAAGAAACGTTAGCAGTTAGAAACGGGGGTCCTGTGTATTTTGCCGGTCCTGTCGTGTTCTGTGAGGCTGGAAAAGGCGACATCGTTCTCGGTGACTTCCTGGAGCTTCCTAGGGTCGTTTTTAGACTTTTCTTCACCACGAGCGCCGGGGCAATTTTGTGGCTTTCGTTCCGGCATCTTCTATAGCTGCAGCGCCTGTGCCCCGTTCCATTACATCTGTTTTCTATACATCACATGCCCAGTGGAGGAGAAGTGTGTTGTCCCTCATGCCTTTCGGGTTGCATGTTTTTTCTTACTGCAGAAACTACGCCTTTCGTGGAACATTTGCCCTCGCCCCTCAAACTCTGTATCTTTCCCTCCCTCACCCTCCCCTCACCGCCTCTGCCCTCCCTCACCCTCGTCCTCACGAATTTTTCAGCGCCGATCCTCCCTTGCCCTCACCTCACCGAGTCAGATCCTCACGAGGTGAAGGTGAGGACGCCCTCATGAGGGTTCACCCTCGTGAGGATGCCCATGTCTGGATGTGTGTGACATTTGATGGGGTCGTGCTCTGGAGGAGCCGGAGCGCGGCGCGACCTATGCGGCCGTTCATGTAGTTACGGCACGCTTCTCTCGAATCTGTAAGAATGGTAAGGGACGTGTTGCTTCGATACCTGGCTACCACCGCTAGAGCAACGGCCAGCTCCTCTCCTTCGGTTACCATGCAATCTCTGACTGAGGCGCTAGCTAATTCCTTTAGGTTGGAATCAATAGCTACCGCCACTGTGCTGTTATGTGAGCTTCCTGTATACGGAGTCGCGTCCGTGTATACCGTTGTGGATTTTGTAGCTAGATTTTGTTGTACGTACTTCGCCCGGGCTGCCCCACGGGTCACATGCAAGTTGGGGTCCATGTTCCGGGGAGGGGAGCTAACCTTTAGCGTCTGGCGAATTGCGTCCGGTATGCCCGCAGTACGATTCTCAATTTCCGCAGTTCCATCTAGCCCCAGTCGCCTAAGAAGCGAGCGCCCTGTAGGAGTCTGCTGGAGCCTGGCTATCTGCGTGACCAGTTGGGCTTCTTTGATCTCTTCGAAGGTGTTGTGAACGCCAAGAGCTAGTAGTTTTGTGTTGGAGGTGTTCATTGGTAGGTGCAGGGCTGTTTTGTAAGCTTTGCGGATGATGATATCTGCACTTTCCACTTCTCCTTTGTTGTGGTTGAAATACGGGAGGGCGTAGCCCACGCGACTGAGTACCAGACTCTGAACCAGGCGCAGGTTATCCCCCTCTCGCATGTCGCTCCGCTTCTGCGACACGCGCGTGATCATCCTGGCGACCTGAGTGGTCGATTGCTTGAGAAGGCCGAGCGTATGGCCGCATCGCTGATTGCTCTGGAGCCACATTCCTAAGATCGGTGCAGTGGTAAGACGCCCGACTACTGTGCCGGAGTACTCGGATTCGAACCCGACCACGGCGGCTGCGTTTCGATGGAGGCGAAACGAAGAGGCGTCCGTGTGCTGTGCGATCTTGTCTCGTTCGGGAAGTAGCTGTCCTTCGAGGGAGACATTGAGGGTCCCTTTTTTTTTGCCTTTATGAACTCGCAGGAATTCGGATTTTTCTGTGGAGCAGGCGAGACCTCGTGCACGGACATATTCTTCCACGCAGGTAGCCGCTGCTTGCAGTCGTTCTTCTTTCTGGCCGAGCGACCCGGAGGTAACCCAGACCGTGAAGTCGTCAGCATACATGGCGTGCTGTATACCTTCGATCTTCTCGAGTTGTCTAGCGAGTCCGATCATAGCCACGTTGAAAAGTAGTGGTGAGATGACGGACCCTTGAGGTGTGCCTTTGTTGGGGGTCGAGAATTTATCGCTGCGAAGGTCTCCGAGCCCAACCGTTGCAGTTCGGTTAGAGAGAAAGGCGTTCACTTAGCTGTGAATCTTCACGCCACAGTCGAGGTTGTCGAGTCCTTCCATTACAGCCGTGTGGTTAACGTTGTCAAAGGCCCCTTTAATATCGAGGGCCATGACCGCGTTCTCGCCTACGCTCGGGACATTGGTGAGGACTTCCTCTTTAGTTGTATGAGGACGTCCTGGGTGGAGAGGTGAGCTCGGAAGCCGAACATGCTGTGGGGGTGCAGGTCTTCGTCCTCCATGTAATTTTGGAGCCTCAGAGTAACGACACGCTCGTAGAGCTTGCCTAGGCAGGAGGTGAGTGAGATAGGTCGGAGGTTTTCGATGTGGAGTTTCTTACCCGGTTTTGGGATCATTACGACCTCTGCATGCTTCCACTCTTCAGGAACCATTCCTGCGGCCCAGTGCCCGTTGAGGAAGGTGGTCAATTGGTCGACCGCCTCGTCGCTGAGGTTGCGTATGAGTGCATTCTGGATCTTGTCTGCACCCGCCGCAGTGTTGCGCGGTCATACCTTTATGGCAGCGAACACTTCTTCCCTGGTGATCGGCCTGTCCAGGTGGGTGTTCGGTCTCCCCAGGTATGGTTTCACGTATGCTGCAGGCAAGGTCGTGCCGTAGCATTTCTCTTTTACTTTATCTAGCAGTTCCTCCTCCGTACCCTCGAAGGTGTGGATGAGTCTGCGGATAGCTTTCCCGCTTTCGGCCCTGGTTTGGATAGGATCGAGGAGGGTCTTGAGTATACGCCACGTTTTGGCCGTGCTGAGGGTGCCGTCCAGCGAGCTACTGAACTGCTGCCAGCTCTGCCTGGCCAGTTGGGCTGCGTACTCTTCCGCTATCTTGGTGACTTCTGCAATCTTCAGCTTGAGTTTCCTGTAAAAGCGCTGCTTCTTCCAGCGCTTGGTGAGCCCTCGGCGTGTCTCCCATAGCCTGAGAAGCCGAGGGTCCACCTCTGGTGTTTGCTCGGTGCGATCCACTTCCTGAGTCTACTGCTTCTGGATGTCTTTGAGTTGTTGACACCAATCATCTATGGAAGTAATCCCCCTTTCCAGGTCCGTGCATGCCTTGCGGAAGGCCGGTCAGTTGGTGATCTTGGCCGTGCCGAGCTTGCGCTTGATGTTGGTGGCTGTTATCGTGATCTTCAAGATATAATGGTCACTGCCTAGATTCGCCAGCAGATTCTCCCACGTTGCGTGTTTCGCCCCCCTGGCAAAAATTAAGTCCGGACACGTATCCTGGCAGACAGAATTGCCAAGGCACTTGGTTTGAGTTTCGTCTGTTAAGAGGGTACATTGGATCGCTTCCGCCGCATCCTCGACCTCTATACCTTTCTGATTATTTGTGGGGTATCCCCATTGCTGTCCGCGAGCGTTAAAGTCTCCTTCAATGAGCAGCGCGTTGCTTTTAGCAAGTATGCTGGCCCCTAGAAAGAGTTTATGAAAATTAGCATCCCGCTGGCGAGGCGGGCTATAGAGGTTTACGAGAAAGACACTCTTTTCCTTATGCTTCTTTTTGGGAATAATTTCCGTCACTAAGTGCTCAATTTTTGTGTTGGGAATTGGGTCATGGGCTATGGTTACCAACTTTTTGCTCACCAGGGTTGCCGTGCGTCCGGTATCGTAGCACGTATATCCCCCGAGTGTCGGTGTCGTGCTAGTTTCCTGTAAAGCTATTATATCGGGTGTGGAGTCTTGCGAGTGTAGAAACTGCATTAGGAGTCCCTGTTTTTGCGGTACCCCCTGCAGTTCCATTGCTTTAGCCATGGCTTTGGGCATTGTTCGGATTGGAGCCTTCAGTGCCGAAACGGCGCTCTTGTATGAGCCTGTCCCGGGCCTCGTTTGTTATTCGTCGCGTATTTTGGCTTTTGACGTGGTCCTGCCACGCAACGTTTTCCTCTATTAACGTAAACTTTCTGTTCTAATAGATTGGTTTTGACATACATAGCGTATAATCTTGCATAAGTTTGGCGAAAATGTTACTTTGATTCGAACCGTGAAATCCTGCACGTGCTGCATGAAAGCTCTTAATTCCTCGGGGCTCACGTCTAAGGGGGACGGGGGTCGTTGCACTTCGACCGGCGGGATCGGGGGTCACGGTACCTGCCCTGTTCTCTGAGCCTGCATCTCTTTAATGTGGTCATCGACTTTTTTACGGGGATATGTGCCGCACGTCCTGCAAAGCTTGGTGTTCGGCGTTGGACAGACGTCCGAACGGTGGCCTTGCTTTCCGCATACGTAGCAGATCTGCCTCGTAGGACGATATGGGTAGGTCTTGAATTCTCCAGAACGGTAAATGACCCACTGCGGGATATACGGGCCGTCGAACGTGATGAGCGCCGTTTCCGACCTGCCCAGCATTCTCGCTTCGCTGATCTCCTCCACTCCTTGGGATCGAAGACGCAGCCTCGATTTCAGTAGGGCCGGTGATTGCCCCGGTATAACGCCGTGGATGACGGCACGCTTGAGGTCGTCCGGTAGGGCTGGATAGGTGTTGGTTTCATAGGTTTGGTCATTGATAGTGAGCGTTTCGATCTTCCTGAGCACGTCAGCGATGTCCAGGTCGGGCGTGCTCGCAATCATGATGTTCGATCCGGGCCGGAGTCTCATGATGAAGTCTTGTTCCTTGATCTTTCCTCCGCTGGCCGCGACGAGGGCTTGCATTGCCTGGTCGACGCGGATTTCGCTGATTTTTAGACCTCCCTTGGGGCGGTAGATGATCTTGATATCATCCTTCGGTAGCGGCGGCGGACGTGGCTTTATCTGCCTCTGCGCTCCCGCTAGATGTTGTTTTGATGTAGAGCGCATCACACCATTCACGTGCGCCACTGCTCTGCCAGCTGCGGCTTTCGGCGCTATCTTGTTTTTTGTTTCTTTCCGGGGCTCGCCTGGCTTCAAAATGACGTCGCTCTGCTGCACAGCGAACTTCGAGCCTTTCTTTTTTGGGCGCCGTTTGGAAGAAACAAGCGTCCAACGCTCCGCATTTTCGTCTTGCAGTGGGCCGATATCGGCCTCGCAGTCCCGCTGCGCTGGTGAGGTTGCCAACTACAGCGGCTTGGCGCGCACGCTGACCTCCGCAATACCCGAAGCTCTTTACTGGGGCACCATCCATGGCTACGCGGCTCGACACTGTCTCTCTACCGGCGTCGCTTGGACTGCCTCGTGGCCATGTTCCCTAGGTACCAGGGACCAGCCTGTGCCGGAGTCCTAGGCAAGTTTGCCGCTGGTACGCGCTAGTTTGATGCATGCCACATCGTTCCCGCTAAGACTCTAGCCCTGTTTAGAAACTTGCTCTACACCTTTTGTGGCTAGTTCAACAGGCAGAGGGATTCCCGTACTATTTTTTAAGCGAAAACAGTTTGAATGCATAAATGTGAAAACTCCGTCGGCGCCTCTCCGAAGCCTTGGTAGGTAATAGACAACTTTCAACAGTCATTACCGATGAGAATAGTCGCACGATCAAACTTTTTTATTACAAGGAGAAACACTACACAAAGTGAAGAAAATTAAAGCCACAACCCAAAGCGACAAGAAGGTTTAGAATGGATGTTGTTGCTATGACGACACAGCTTACAGATTGGCCTAGCAGCTTGAAATTTGCGAAGTTATCTAGAAAACCAGAGATATTTGTAGCTTATACCTTGTCGTGTGGGGGAAGAGTGAGTGTAATAGAAGAGAACGCCACCATTTAGAACGCGCGAGTTATCGCGTCGGAGAAAGCAGTGGCGAGGTGTATTCGTTCCAAAGCGGGCTGCCAGCGCGCCGCCATGTTGTCAACGCATCCCGCAACGCACGCGGCAACGGGCATACGCTGGGATTTGTCGCGTGCGTGCGCTCACAAGACAGGTCACGTTACGTACGGATATGCGCATGCGCATTCGTTACCCGCATCGTCGCTGCGTACGCATCGTCACTGCGTGCCTAATGTGTGTATATGAGGGTTTAAAGAAAAGAGGCGATAGGATAGATGATAAGAGTGACTGCAAATGACTGGCGTATACAAGTGCATTTAAGGCGAAAGCCTTTAAGCGCTCATACTCGCGGTGACCGTCCGTCCGTTACATCCAAAGGTTGGAACAGCGCCTGCTGTGACCTTCCCCCACACCGGCGCACAGCCTCCTCACCCCTCGGCGACAGGTGGCGGCGCCGAAGCGCATGCGCAGCTGCGCATATCAACAGTGACGTCACCTGCACCGGCAGGCGGAACGAGTACTGCGAGTACGTGCTGCGACGGCTCTCCTTCGCCAGACGTGTCGTTGTAGTCGAGTGAGTAAGTCGGATGGCTCCCAGGCGGCCCAGTGATTCAGTACCAAGCGGTTCGGGTAAGCGCCGGAAGGCGGATTCCCCCAACACCAAACGGCGGAAGATCAATGGATGAATGCGTCAACGGCGGCTCCAGGCTTCTCCTGGGACTAAGGCAAGAGATGCGGAACGAAAGCGTTTGCGACGGCGCAGTGCTTCGCCTGGGACGAAATCAAGGCCATGTTGGCAGTCATTGGTAGTCGAAGCGGCACGGCGAAGGCTTTCGCCTGGTGCACTTTAGGCTGCCAAAGCGCGCTCCCACTTTTTTACCAACAATCACTCATGACATTGTCACTAAGCATGACTGGACAAAATAAAAAATTTACTGAGATTCACTCAGTAAGATTAAAAATGACGATAATGACTAAAACAAAACTTAATATGGCCAAAATTACTGAGCAAAATTAAAGAACCAAGAATTGACCAACAGTTAGAGATGACTATAGTAGGATGCAAGTTTAGAAACAGCTGCTGCTAACAGTGACCCATGGTACTCCACTAAAGAAGCCAGGTGCACTGATATTCTTGAGCTCATACCTTTCTTCGACAACTAGCCTTTTATGTAAGTAGCTTTAACAGCAGTTTGCTTTCTGTCAAAGAGGAGTTGTGCGTGGCGGCTGCTGCAGACTTGAATAATAAATGCTCAAAGCATTCTGGATATCTAATCATTTTAAAAGGGAACCGCGTCAGCGACAATTCTGTGGCGCTGCGGAAGAAAGAAATTGGTTAGGTATCTAAATTCAAACATGTTGGGTCAACCAGATGGGCAATGCGAAGGGGCTCCGATGTTTTGAATGTGAGTGGCACTGTACTGATGTTGCTCCCTTGATATTGTAACAGTTGTTACACAGAAAGACTACCGTGGCCGCTGAGCGAGGGCACCGAGACAGCTGAACCAGCGAACGAGGGCACCAGGAACGGCCCACACTTCAACGTTGTCTACTTCGTCCGATTGCACTCCTTCTTCCTCTACCTCTAATGCACGTGTCACTGCCCCCTCCTCTGGAGCATCGCCTCGATGCGGTGTTACCATCAGACAGAAGAGCTGAGAGAAAAAGCGTTGAAGAGTTGCACCACGAGTCTGGCATCACGGAATAGATACATGCAGCCTGTAAGTCAGTCGGGGGTTCGCTCGTAGTATGGCTTCATTCGCACCGCATGCACAACGTCACTGCGCTTGCTGCTGTGCGATGAATGAGCAGGCGAGGCTGGTGCAACTTCGTACGTTACGTCGCTGAGGCGACGGACAACAAGATAAGGGCCGAAGAAGCGGCGCAGTAACTTTTCGCACAGCCCGAAATGACGAATGGGCGTCCAGATCCACACAGTCGCCCGGGTTGTAGGTAATGTAGCGACGTCCAAGGTTGTAGCGGTCAGCATCGATCTACTGCTGATAGTGAAGACGGTTTCTGGCCAGTTGCCGCGCTTCTTCCGCGCGCTGAACATAAGTGGCGACGTCGACTTCAAGTTCAGTCTCACTGCCAGGGCGGTCCACTGGTAGCATAGCATCCAAGGGGGTGGTGACCTGGCGATCGAAGACTAATTCAAACGTAGTGAACCGCGTCGTTTCTCGTTGCGCGGTATTATACGCGAATATTGCGTGTGAAAGAATTTGGTCCCATGTTTTGGGCTCGACATCAACATATATGGAAAGCATGTCGGTCAATTAAGGTCCTATTGAGGCGTTCCACCAAGCCATTTGTCTGTGGGTGGTAGGCTGTTGTAAGTCTATGGCTGGTGTGCGTGAGCTTCAGTACAGCCTGGGTGAAGCGGGCCGTAAATGCAGCTCTACGGTCTGTAACGATAGCTGCAGGAGCCCCACGACGCAAGACGATGTCGTGGACAAAGAATTCGGCGACTTCAGCAGCAGTACCACTTGCAAGTGACGCGGTTTCAGCGTACCGTGTTAGGTAATCCGTTGCGACCACAATCTACCATTTTCCAGTGGACGTTTTCGGAAAAGGGCCGAGGAGGTATATGCCATTTTGCTGAAAAGGGGTCTTGGGGGTGCTATGGGCTGCAAAAAGCCAGCTGGTCTCAGAGGAGGAGATTTGCGCCGTTGGCAATCGCGGCATTTTGCTACGTATTTACGCACTGATGGAAGTAAATTTGGCCAGTAATACTTCAGCCAAATCTTTGCCAGTGTGCGACTGACCCCAAAGTGGCCGGCGGATGGACAAGTGCTCAATAATGCGGGCCGTAACTGGGATGGCACAACAAGCAGAAACGTCCGAGGTACACTAGCATTAACACCCTCCAAGTAATCAATGAGTGGCTACAACTGAGTCGGTCCGTTGAAGCTGCGCCATACGGGAGACGCTAACGGCACAAAGAATGGGGCACTCTTCGGTGATGTCTTGCGTAGCCGGTTCCACGGGCGCTCATGATAAATAGTCTGCGTCCTGGTGCTGCCGGCCCGACTTATAGACGCCTGTCACGTCGTACTCCTGTAACTAGAGGCTCCACCTGGCCAACCGCCCAGAAGGATCTTTAATGCTGGCTAGCCAGCATAGCGAGTGATGATCACTGACGACACGAAACTGTCGCCCGTAGATATACGGTCGGAACTTACTCAGAGCCCAGATGACGGCAAGACACTCTTTTGCTGTCGTCGGATAGTTCCGTTCCGAACGAGAAGGTGTATGGCTTGCTAGGCGACTTTCTGCACCGTGCTGCCACTGCATGAGGATCGCTCCGAGGCCGATATTGCTGGCGTCAGAGTGGATATCTGTGTCTGGATTCTCGTCAAAATGAGCTAGTATTGGGGGACTTTGCAGGCGGCGGTGGAGTTCCTTGAGGGCTTCATCTTGGGCACTCTCCCATAAAAAGGGTGTGTCACCTCGAGTCGAGGCTGCCAATGGCTCAGTTAGGCGAGAAAAATCTTTAACAAAGCAGCGGTAATAGGAGCAGAGGCCCAGAAATCGTCGGAAGGCCTTCTTATCGGCGTGGGAAACTGGAGACGGCGGAAGTCTTGTCGGGGTCTGGGAGAACGCCTTGCACGCTGACCACGTGTCCCAAGAAACAGAGCTCCTCGAAGGCGAAATGACATTTCTCTGGCTTGATAGTTAGTTGCGCAGACTGGAGAGCTTGGAGGACAATGCGCAATCGCTGCAAGTGTTGTTCGAAGCTAGACGAAAAGATGACCTCGTCGTCCAGGTACACAAGGCACGACTGCCACTTCAGACCAGCTAAAACAGTGTCCATCATGCGTTTAAACGTGGCCGGCGCAGAGAAAAGCCCAAACGCGAGTACCTTAAATTCGTACAGACCGTCGGGCGTCACGAAAGCCTTTTTCTCGCGGTCTCGCTCGTCCCCCTCGATCTGCCAATATCCGCTTTTCAGTTCTAAAGAAAAGAACCTGGCTTCTCGGAGTCGGTCAAGCGCATCATCGATCCTGGGAAGTGGGTACACGTCCTTTTTAACGCAGAATCGTAACGCGTTGCCTTTCTTTTTCACCAGGACGACCGGCGACGCCCACGGACTTGTTGACGGCTGTATAACATCGTCTGCAACCATTCCATCGACTTACGTTCTAATAGCCTCCCGCTCTTTAGGCGAAACATGGTATGGACACGGACAAATTGGTGGCGTGGCCGAATCGATGACGATGCTATGCTTGGCTACCGGCATACGTCCGACCTCGGAACTCGTTGCGAAGCAATCTTTAAAATCAAGTAGCAGGGACGACAGTAGGTTCTTCTGATGAGATGACAAACTCGGGTTAATTTTAACCATCTGAAGGGCGTTACGTGGTGCGGCATCGTCGTGAAGATTTATCTCTACGGGGCACAGATTCGGCAACCCATCCACATCGTGGAGAAAGGCGACAGCCGTTCCCTTGGCGAGGTGCTGAATTTCCTTGGTGAAATTCGTCAGGAAAACTGTCGCACAGCCGTCATTCAGGTCGACAAGACCGCGCGCAGTAGCCACTTCATTCTCGAGCAACAGCGAAGGGTTACTGTCCGCAATACCTTCGTAGTCCTGAAACCAGTCGTTCCTCACTAAACCAGCGAACTGGACCATGGTGGCAGCATTACGTCGTTTTCAACAATACGCAGAGCGTTGACTCCTGCGTCTTCTGTGTCACTGCGCGCCACGGCTTGCTTTGTCGAAAATGTAACTCGCGCCTCATCAGCACCGTTTGCCTGTAGAAATTCGAGGCCCAGGATCAAATCTCTCGAACACTCGCGTAAGACGACGAATTCACCGACGTAGATGAAACCGCGGATGCCGATTCGGGCTGTGCCCCTTCAGGCCGGGCTAATGAGGTGACCTTTAGCCGTGCGAATGCTAGGCCCAACCATGGCGTCAAAACTTTGCTCAAGTCCTGGGTGAGGGCGTGGCCCGTCACCGAATAATCTGCACCAGTATCAAGTAAAGCGATAGCGTCAGTACCATCAATTGTCACACACAAATCAGAGGTAGCCCGTCGGATACTGTCGCTACCCTGGCCCTGTGAGAAAGCAGCGTTTCGGTGTATCGACGGCGGAGGATCTTTAGTTTTCCCAACAGCAGCGGCCTTGCCTCCAGAGACGGCTGGAATTAGTTTTCCCAACGTAGACTGGGAGAACGCCGATCAGGATAGCCGGCGTCTCGACGAGGACTTGGGGAACGGTAACGCCGAGGAGACGACGATCTAGAGTCATAGCGGCCGTATGTCCCAGGCCTCTGATGGGCCGACAGGTGAGCTTCGATTTCGAATAGCCGTTCGCCGTTCCGTGGGCAAGGGTCGTCGGGCACGAAACCACGCAAGCCCACTCGGCGATATGGGCAGGCCCTGTAAAGATGACCCGCCTCATCACAGTTGTAGCAGAAGGGCTGCTGGTCTGGTGCACGCCACACTTCACATTTCCGTGGCCGCTGATAGGCTGGTCGAGCAGGCACACGGGCAAAACCAGACTTCTGCACTGCTTGGGTCGTGGTATTGACGGTATTGACGTCGTAGCCAGGTGTTGGCGACCGGCAGAGGACAGATTCATAGGTAGGTCTGACCTCAGTCTGGCTAGGACCCTCAGGGAGTTGTTGCTGCGCTGCTAGGCGCACCTCGTCCCAGACGACTTCCGACAGCGATGTAATAGAAGGCGCGCTGGAAGGTAGTTGGAGGGCTTGTAGTTCCTCCCTGACGATCGACCTGATTAGGTCACGTAAAGCGGCCACATCGCTCCCTAGCGACCGTCGCTAAAGAGCGATGATCGAAGAAACAGCGGGGCCAAGCGTGCTCTCATGCCGATTGTATTGCCGGGCTCGTTTCAAGAGCGTTGTTTCCATGGTGGTCGCCTCGGTGAGGAATTAGGCAACAGTACTCTGAATTCTGCAACTCCCTGAGGGTCCTAGTTACTAACATTCTAGTGAAAATCGAGAAGAAAAAATGGGCATGGGCAGGACATGTAGTGCGAAGATTGGGTCACCGATGGTCGCTTAGGGTAACAAACTGCATTCCAAGGGAAGGAAAGCGTACCAGGGGGCGGCAGAAAGTTAGGTGGGCGGATGATGTTAAGAAGTTCGCAGGGGTCAAGTGGATGCAGCTAGCACAGAATCGGGTTAATTGGAGAAATATGTGAGAGGCTTCGCCCTGCAGTGGGTATAGTCAGGCTGATGGTGATGATGATGATGACGCAGTGGACTGCGCACAAGACCGGCAAAAAGCTCCAGCTTGACCCCACGCATGAGGAGGCGAAGCTTCTTCTCCTCCGCCATAAAGGAGTCGGAACGCTTGAAGAGGCGCGTCATGTCGTCCACATACATGCGAACGCTTTCGTAAGTCCGCTGGTTGCGGGAGTGCAGCGCAGCTTCCGCTTTCTCCCGGTGGTCTGCGTTGGGAAATGTATATAGGAGATTTTGTGAAATGTCTCCCAGGTGGACAGATTGCTCTCATGGTTCTCGAACCATGTCCTAGAGGAGTCTTCAAGCGCAAAAAAAAAAAAAAAAAAAAAACACGTTATGGAGTTTACGGTCGTCGCTCCAGCCGTTGTAGCGGGCGACCCGCTCAAAGGTGTCCAGCCAGTCCTCTGCATCTTCGTATACATCGCCGTAAAAATATGGCGGTATTCGCGGCGTGTGGTAGAGGATGGGCTCCTGGGACCTACTATCTGTGGCCATTTCCGGTGGGACCGTCGTCCTCGTCGGGGTGGCAAGATGTCCGAATTCAGGTGACTGGCCGCGGAGGCGGCGGCTAGGGCGCTGATGAACCGGTGTGAGCTTCATGTTCTTATCTAGTAGGTGTATGCAGGTCGGGAAGCGTACACCCAGCACGACTCCACCAGATGTGTAACAGTTGTTACACAGAAAGACTACTGTGGCCGCTGAGCGAGGGCACCGAGACAGCTGAACCAGCGAACGAGGGCACCAGGAACGCCCACACGTCAACGTTGTCAACTTCGTCCGATTGCGCTCCTACTTCCTGTACCTCTAATGCACGAGTCAATATTATCTGATCGCGGAATACTCTTCAGCCCCAGGGGTCGCTACCAGCACCTTTGTACATAAAACAGCCTGTTTTATTGTGAAATCAATACTACGACATCCAAAGCGAGACCTCGGGTGGCCGCAGCTACGCCGTGAAGAGGCGTGAAGAGGCCTTTTCACGGCGTAGCTACGCAGTGAAGAGATGTAGCTATGGTCTCCTCATAAAAAAATTATTTGTGGTTTAGCTCTGGTTAACCCTAGTTGAATTGTGAAAGCAACGGCGGAAGCTTCTTTTGCCTGCTACATTACTCCCCTATCGCACCCTATCAGTGTTAGGTGCTGCATTATTGGGGACACTTAAGCGTACCCTTTAAAGGTATGACGCGAGAGCGTAAGTTACCAGCACGCTTCAACCAAGCCGTATGGACGTGCCTGCGTGTCGTAGGGGTAAAGAGAATGCAGACGGTTCTAGCAGGCTGATTCTGATGTCACCCAAAGGAGCGACCCGAGTTGGCAGCTCCTGCCCTTGGCATAGGGGTAACGTGAATTCAAATGTCATGGCATGCTGATTTTTTTATGAGAAGACCGTAGCTACGCCTCTTCACGGCGTAGCTTCGGCGACCCGAGGTCTCTCTTTGGCTGTCGTAGTATTGCTTTCGAAATAAAATCAGCCTGTCATGACATTTGAATTCACGTTACCCCTATGCCAAGGGCAGGAGCTGCCAACTCGGGTCGCTCCTTTCATATGGGAGGGTGATATCAGAATCAGCCTGCCAGAACCGTTTGCATTCTCGTTACCCCGACACGCAGGCACTTCCATACGGCTTGGTTGAAGCATGCTGGTAGCTTACGCTCTCGCGTCATACCCTTAAAGGATGAGCTTAAGTGTCCCCAATAATGTAGCACCTCACACTGAAAGGGCGTGATAGGGGAATAATGTAGCAGGCAAAAGAAACTTCCACCGGGGCGCAATTCAACTAGGGTTAACCAGAGCTAAACCACAACTAATTTTTTTAAATAAGCCTCCGGCGTTCGTGATGTCTACTCTCCCCTCTTCCTTGTGTGTGTGTTTGTGTGTGTGCGTACGTGCGTGTGCGTGCGCGTGCGGGCGTGCGCATGTGCGTGTGCGCGCGCGTGCGTGCATGTGTGTGTGTGCGTGCGTGCGTGCCTAGACAAGAGAAGGGGACAGACACAGCGCTGATGCATCGACGCCACGATCATCTAAAATTGAGCGAGATATCCGAAATCTGGTGGCGAATTCCACCAGATGGCAACGCTGCTCCTCGTAAGCAAGCATAATGCGCTTTTTGACACGTCTGCGACCGCAGCACAATGTGAATTATCCCCCCTTTTGTTTTTTAATACCACTGCACCAGGTATCAATACTTGTTGCATATGAGACGTTATGTCGTAGGGCGTAAACCAGGAGCTCTATTTGTATCATTTTTGTTTTTGTTTTTTGTTATGACGTCGGTCGGCACGCAAGCAACACGAAGTAGGGAAGCAAACGACAAATCACTGGCACGGCCGGTCTGAACGCGGCTCGCCGCCACACTCGGATACAAGTCAAGAAAGCAATTGCAAAAGCCCCTAAGAGGAGGTGCTGCAAACAATAGAATGAAGTCGCAGTTAATCCATACAGTTAGTCTACAATTAATCCCATTTAACCTGCTGTAGCCGCCTGCGATACCCTGCTCACGACCCCATAGCAATTAGCCAACGCTATTGGCTGGGCTGCTTCGTTCTTCATGTGGCGTGCACCCAGAACAACCACCGCATATCTTTTTTTCTTGACAGGAAGCTCCGTCACGCTTCGGCGTCGGTCTGTCAGAGTGCATTTGGTGCTTTCATAAAAAAAAAATTGGAGGACGCTTAAGCTTCGCCTTTAGGAATGGAATGCGATAGCGTTATCGCGCCCCGTTCGCACCGTCTACTCAGTTGCGTGTCGCGCTTTTGAGTGACACAAAGGTGTAGTTCACATGATACAACGCTCGTTAACTTTTCCAAAACATGACTGTTTGGTAATTACTTGTTCTAACATCGTTGCCGATCCGAGCCGGCGTGATGAAGATCTCGGAGGCCATGCCCTGTCTATCTTATTTTGTGCACCACCCGCATGATGACGTTACGTGCACGCCAAGCGAAGAGGAAGTGGAGCGGAAAAGTAATTTGCCCCTCGCTTAACTGCGTGTTCTGTAATTCTGTAATTTACATGCTCATAATTATTATTATACGCCACAATACACTTCTCTAAGGGACATTTCTGAGACAACACCGCAACCAATAGACGCGCCTTTGTCCATTTCAAACCATCTAGCTGGCGTGGCGGAGTGGTTAGCGTGCTCGTCTCGAACCCTGGAGGCCCACTTTCGATTCATCAGGTCGGCTAGTTTTCCTACTCATTTTTATTCATTGATGCTTCTGGGATTTTTCTCTCACGGCCAACGCCGGGCGACGGCGGCCGCCGACGACGACACCAATACTGCGACACGGGGCCCTTAACGGTATCGCGTTAAAAAAATGTTAATATCACTGGAGAAACTGTATTGGGGGAAGAGAAAGCGTTAGCGCTGCTGCGACGTTTTTAGAAGGTTTTTTTTTTTGCTTTTTAACGGTTTTATTTTTAATTTATTATATATTGTATTTGTGTATTATTTTTATTTTAGTTTTCATTTGTTCTCTTGTGTTTTATTTTATATTTATTATTTATTATTATCATTATTCACTAATAACTTAATAATTCTAACTTCTTTAGACCCTGACTAACAACTCACTTCCAGTCGTGAGATAGTGCTGACGTCACATCCGGCGACACATTTTGATGACAGATTTGGTGGACGGGTTTTGCGGACACAACAAATTGATTTACAGGAAAGGCGCTCTATCGGTGACGCTTTCTCTGCAGACACTTGACCGTGTCGTAAGAGAAGTGCGCCGGATCCGGAACTGGGGTATGGTGGGCATCTACATTTAATCTGTATATTTGTAACTTTCCGCTTTCACTCCTCCCTTCCCTTATGGCGCAGTTCACGTGTCGACGGACATTGTGTGACAGATACTGCCCCTTTCCTCCGCTGTAAACCACTTTTTTATGGTAAGGATGGGCGCAGCATCTTATTTTTTCCCGCGCACACAGTTCTGGCTTCAGTTTTCGCGGACACATTTTGGCCTCAAATTTTGGCCACACAACATAGCCTATGAAAGTGTTCTCATTAAAAAGTGGCATCATATGAGCGTGCCATCTTTCGCCACTGCTTACGTCCCCGGAAAGCAGTGGCAGGTGACTGAAAGAAAAGAAGCGCTGAAAAATACGGAACCTAGCTTTCGACAGCCCGCTCGTGCACACCATGCGAGAATCCTTGCTTGCTCCGCAATGCCGTGCTGTTGCCGGAGGGAAGCTATGTTGTTGAAGGCGAGCAGTTGACCCCCTTTTTTAGTCATAATGCCACGAACGATTCAAATCTTTATTTGTTGTTTTTTAACAGCCACCGGCATGTGACCTTATCATGTGGTTCTAGCGCACGGATCGACTTTGCGTTCTTTGTTCATGCTCGTTGTCGTGAGATGCTGCTTTGCATTCTTCTTTGTCGCGCAATATGAGCCGAGATGTATCTCCAAGATTCCGGCCAAGAGTGTGAGTTTCTACAATGTTCCAGGCTATGCTAGTCACCGTTGGCGGCTTTATCTATAGTGTTTCCTCGTCGCCTTTAAACTGAGCGTTTGTCGGTGTGACGGAGTTCGTAATTCGACGGCCAGCGAGCACATTTGCTGCTATCGCCACCGCAGAGTTATTCATGTATTTTGAAGGTGCACGTCAGCCCAATAAAGAGTTATTTCTCAAATTTCTCTGCTGCTACGCTTGTGTGTTCTTTTGTGACCACGGCATTGTCACCGCCACGTCACATCTGGTGGAGGTGCTGGATCTCTGTCAACGTGACGTGCGCACGTCTGTCCGTCTTCTTCCTTTTCGTCTTGTGCCTTTTTGCGCTGTACCTTTCAAATATCAACCAATACCAATTTGGCTAGTTGCACCTGTGCAAACAAAAGTAAACAGAGCACGCTATTTTCTTCTAAAAATTTTCACGTCTTCGATGGTTATAACTTCGAGACATGGTACGTGCAAACCGGTAGTAGGCGC
Source organism: Amblyomma maculatum (assembly GCF_055883805.1). Taxonomy (NCBI): domain Eukaryota; kingdom Metazoa; phylum Arthropoda; class Arachnida; order Ixodida; family Ixodidae; genus Amblyomma; species Amblyomma maculatum. The sequence goes on from NC_139344.1 coordinate 279,413,669, forward strand.
CAGTGCGCTTTTACTTGGAGAAAACATTATTTCTCCAATACAGAAGACGTGATTGCAATTTGAACAGAAAAGCCTGCTCCGTTTGCTTATGTCCGCACCTGTACATCCTTCCTTAAACCTTTTCTGGGTCTCGCCCTAGGGATATGAGACTTTTAGCATACTAGCATAGGCGTAGTTTACCGAATGCCGGCTGCGCCGTCGCCACACCTTTTGTGCCTGCTTATAGAACGCCTCCGGTTAACCGGTGTACGTCTCCGTGCTGCTAAATGTCTCTATAAATAAGACATATCCACGCAAAAGCTACGCAACGTACGCCGTGAAGGCACCGCCCTGGGGAGACCTTGTCGCGATAAGAGAATGAGACCGAAGTGACGCTTGCAATTTTTATCACTTCCTGTCAGGATGAAGGCTAAAGCGAAACAAGCGCCTCGATCATTCCGGCTGCATGCCATTCTTTTTTCTTCGCTCTTTATCGGTCTTGCCTATCAGTTCCTGCAATCCACTCCCTCATTCGGATGGCGGGAGCAGTTTCTTCTTCATTTGAATAATGTGTGAAAGGAGAATACTGGGAACTAACACGTCCGCCGATAGACGGGTGGGTCAAGAGACTCCAGTGCGCCGCTCTCTTGCTTACGGTAAATGCGTTTAATGCACATCTGATCTTTGTAGACAGGGCTTTCCTTCTTTCATTGTGGCTAGATCTGCTTTCTGCTTTTGATCTATTTTATAAAAATGCATCAATGGTAAATTACATCTCATGCTTCTCCTCTGCTCTGTCAGTGTAATATAAGCTCAGCTTTTTTCCGACGACTGCTGTTGTGAATACCCCTCACCCCCCTACTCCGTAGGTGACCACGCTAACTTGTCCAGCACCAATCCTTGAAATCTTTTAGGCAAAATTGAGTTGGTGCTTTGAAAAGGCCAGTGACCCCAAGAATCGTCATGTGTTGTTATTGGTAGCTGACCTTGTATAGAGCCGCAGTCGTTACTCGTAATCAGTAAAATTAAATATCGATGGCGTACGTCAGTTTAGATGCTTACCTTGCTGCCTCTTAATTATTTATCGAGTTACGTGATGAGATTGCTTACAGGCTGGCTGTAGCTTTAAGCTGTAATTGTCCCATTATGGCTGTACTTTCGCGGTAGGTAAACGATGTTTTTCGGGAGACGTCGTATTTGGTAATGTAAAAGTTGTGGAAATTTCAAGAGTGTCGAAATCTGGACCATTTCTTACATACTTAATAGGGAACATGCCGAAGAGCGAGAAGTGTGCATTCCTTGCCTTCTATTTGACTAGTTACAAGTGTAAAAATTTACGAGAATATTTTGCAATCTGGAGGCTATATCGCGCACGGCTGGCACGAACGCTATCGACTGCTCACGTACGATCTCGCCCGGTGATTGTGCAGCCGCGGTGAATGTTTTACTGAAAGTGCCGCCAGGAAGTGTCGTGCATTGTCTATGCAGTCCACATCTCTGCTCGCCAGCGCACGCCAGTTCCGCGAGGCTTAGATTACTGCCAATCAATGCAGTGTCGATATGACGCGCATCCACACAGACCTAGCAATGGGGGAGCGCTCTTGTTTTACGTAGGGATGCCACTTGAGGCACGAGATAACTCGCTCATTGTTCCCTTATCAACACTCGTTAAAGGAGAAAGGGACTCTATCGGACCCCCCGAAATAAGCCTCCATAAAGCATAATCTGGAAAGGGTTGTCGCTGTGCAGCGGCGACAGCGCCGATGCATACTGTCCATGGAAGAGGGGCGCCTGCCGCTCGGCTCGACCTCACTCGCGCCAAGCACCAAGGTATTCTGGAGGCCCTTCGACCTGCCGAGCGCGGACTCGCGCCTGCACGAGGCCGGGGACGAGGCACTGCGACGACTCGAAGTGACTCGCCGGCCTGTGGGCCTGGCGCCATCGCCAAACTCGGCCTTTCGGCCGGTCAGGGTCAAGCGCCTCCAGTGCTCCTACTGCGGCGTCTCCTTTCTCAACAACGGGCAGCTGGTGGGCCACATCCGCGGCGTCCACACAGGTATCCGCTCTGCGCTTCTCCCGAGTCTTTGGCCGCTGTGTCAGCACTGGACGAGTGTGTATATAAGGGAAACAAGTGAGCTATGCTGTAGCCATGTCGACGTTCGAATTCTGGAACCATGTGTGAAACATCGTCGCGATAAAACTTGCTTCTGTAGGCATGATGCACCTACAAAGGAAACCAAACCTTGGAGAAACGCCGCACTTGCAAGACGCTTAGGCGAAGCGCTCGTGTCGTTTTTCTCGTCGCTCAGTCTTCACACTCTGCGTCTAGCAGTCATCAGGAAATTTACAGACTTTTTGCTCTCGGTGTCTGAGTCATCTTTTCAGTGCAATCTTCTGCGCTTATGCATCTAAATAAGAGGGAAGCTTGACACATGGTGTAAATGTTGCAACAGGCGGGAACAAGACGAGAACTCGAAGCGCCTAAAGTGCATCTAAGAACTGTATGCTCTAGATTTTTCCATACGCAATGAGATCCACGCTTCGACTGTGTATACTTCAAGTGGGGTTTCCACAGACTCGACGAGTCCGTCATCGCCACTTGCATATAGGGAATCGGAAAGAGCGTGGGAGAGCCGGCGGCTTCGCCACAACACGGATCTTTGAACGCGGAATGCATGGTTTGGATATTGCATATCGGGAGAGGTGTTTATCCACCAGCTACCATAAATCCCTTAGTACCTGCAAACTGCCAGATGACTGGAAAATAGCCAAGGTATTACTAACTCATAAATCAGGCAGCACTTCTTTAGTATCGAAATTTAGGCCAATATCACTGACTAGCACTGCATGTAAATTGTTGCTAGAAAATATAATTTCAAAGCATCTAACTCACTTTTTAGAAACATCTAATTTATTATCACGCCATCAGCATGGGTTTCGCTGAGGCTTATCAACCATTACTCAATTAACCGAAGCAGTCCACGACCTCGCTTTAAATATGATAACTGCAGCCAAACTGACATCATATTACTCGATTTCGCTAAAGCATTTGACTGCGTGTGCCATTCGAAACTAATCGCAATGTTGGGGGGCTTCATTGGTGATAGCGAAATATTGGCTTGGGTAGAGGACTTTTTGCATGAACGGTCACAATTCGTCTTCTACCACCACGTAAAATCCAGATCGGTAGCAGTCACATCGGGAGTACCTCAAGGCTCTGTTCTTGGACCCCTGTTCTTTCTTATCTTTATTAACGATATTACTGCCAATATTAATTGTAAGATTAAACTCTTTGCTGACGACTGCATAATATACAGAGAAATAAGAAGCCACGAAGATCATGTCATCCTTAACAGATCATTAGAAAAAATTGCTGAATGGTGTAGTAACTGGCCGATGTCAATAAAAACAAAGAAATTCGTAGCAATGGCAGTAACCAGAAAAAAAAACAGCCCTCTAATTTTGTTTATAAAATGAATGAAACTCCGCTTTGTAAACAAGTACAAATATTTAGGTGTCACACTGACTTCAGATCTTAGATGGAGCGAACACATCAGTAACATGACTGCTACAGCATTGCGCAAGTTATTTTTTCTTAGAAGATGTCTTCGCCTTGCCCCTGCACGAACTAAACTTTTAGCTTATAAGACTTTTATGAGACCAGTACTAGAATATGCTAACACCGTTTGGTTTCCCCAGTATCTTACTAGCATTTCGAGGCTTGAAAGAATACAGCGTAAAGCACTAAGATTCATTCATAACTATTACAAGCAAACAGATTCACCAACCGAACAGCTTTAATATCCGGGCTCGAAACGCTATCCGCAAGAGCAAAGTTCGCGCGATTAAAATTCCTATATCAGCTACTACATAACGCCTTTTACATCGACTTATCACAGTTGGTTTCATTATCTCATAAGCGAGACTTAAGAAACCATCACGCGTTCACGCTAACCGAATTTTCATGTCACAGTGATGCATTTAAACATTCTTTCTTCCCGCTGGCTACAAGCGAATGGAATCGCCTGCACTCATCTGTTACTAACGGTGATTCATTTTCAAGTTATTGTTCCAAACTACAGGCCACGGTTTGAGCTGAAATTATTTGGTTACAAGTTTTGCTTTCTTTTTTCATTCGCTTGTTTAACGCAGTCGATAGCCTGTTATCCCATTGTTTCGTTTTTGAACTTGTATGTGTTCTTTATTTGTGAGCTGTTTCCGTGAATTTATAACACATTTTCAGTTGTTGTTTTTTTTGTGCTGTTAGAATTGCCTAATACTGTATTTCTGTAGAGCTGCTTTGATTCTTCCCAACATCATTTTTTTATATTATGAATGTAATGGGGGGGGGGGGGGGGGGCACCTGCTATGGTCTCAACAAGAGAAAAACTTTCCTGTTATTGTGATTATGTATTTTTGCTCTTGCCACCCCTTATGTAACACCCCTTTTTAGGGGCCTTTAAGGTAATAAAATGAAATGAAATGAAATGAAAAAAGTATTGCAAATAGATAAAATCAACCAAGTCATTTAGATAAAATTTTCTCTTCAGAATCATAAAAATGACTAATAGCTCTTTGTCAAAATATTATGACCAGAATAGGAAAGGTAGTGCGGTCTTATATGCTGGACGTGGTGTTTTAAATCATTCCTTTCAAATCTATCTTATCCCACGCCGGGCTGACAAGTGCTAGAAGTAAGCTTAGTTAACCTGAGGGTGGCATAGTTGGCGCGTGCATGGAGTTTAGTGTCCCAAAGCATATCAGGTTATGAGAAACGCCGTAGTGGAGGGCTCTTAATCATTTCGACTACCTGGGCTTCTTTAACGTGCACTGACTGACATCTCACAGCACACGGACGTCTTGCGGTTCGCCTCCGTTGAAAAGCGGCCGCTAAGGCCGATATCGAACCCGAATGAAATAAAAACTCCAACTTTTCAATTTCGTGCTCCTATAGCTATCGTCTAATAAAAGCGTCTAGTACGTCTACTTCGGGCTTTCTTTACTTTTAATTTATATTCTATACAGTAAGCGTGCTGAGAGCTACTGTAAAAACTGGCCTAATGTTTGGTGGATACGAAATATTTTCTTTTTTTTTTTCTTTTTCGAGTTACATAGCTCATGCGAAAAAAAAAAAATCCAGTTGAGAATAACCCGAGGAAATAGCGATTTAGAGTTCAGCGAATGAAGTTCCTCACAGATATCACCACGGTGATTGTGTTCAGAACTAGAAATTAAAAACGCAGCGGCCTCTCCCGTGGCAGATGTGTTTCGTTAAAAGTTTTAAGTGTTTCGTTAAAAGTTTTAAGTTTTATAAGATATCCGTTATGCACATTTGGAGACGCTATCGGCATTTTACGTGGCCTTCAGCAAGGTCATGGGTGCCGCGCCGAGACTCTCGAAGACTAGCTGCACGCTTTCGAATTGCTATATAATCAATGATAGTTGATGTGTTCACAACCTACCCCCCCCCCCCCCCCCCCCCCCCCCGCTCCCCCGATCATTTTGTGTGTGTGTGTGAACTCTCCTGTAGAAGATCGTTCATGGGAGAAAAAGTGGATATAGGTAAAAATGAACGTTAGATTTTTAAGCAGAGTGACTTTTTCCCGTTGTTTCCCGCTTTACTCACTTAGTATAACTGTTTGTGGCCGATTTTTTGGTTAAAATTTGTAGCTTTTTTCATGCATTGAACCGACTACACACCATCTGCTAGTGATGTGCGTCAGTCGTGAGACTACATACATGTACATCCTTACTGCCGACTATAATGTGTTCTGGACATAAATTATATTCAAGTTAAAGAGAATGCAGTCGATCACGCGGATACATCTAAGTCTAACTAAATAGTTCAATATATTGTAGCGCCCGAAGAAGAAGAAGCGCGATCGCAGTGGGAAAAGACGACGCTGCTGCCGTGACTCACGCGCGTGCTGGTTCCGCTGCTGTTGTGCTGCACTTTGCCGTTGCCCTGTTGACCCGAGGTCTCTGCTGCCGTCGTGTCCCTGAGTGTCAGGACGTGACAATATCGATGATTCGTAATACAGAACATGTCAACAGATGAGCCTCTCTGTAACCAAGAATTAGGAATATGTTGCAACCACGATTACTGCGCACTTCCTGCAGCGACATACTGCCCTAGAGGTGTGCACGGACTCGGGCCGGCCCGAAAGCCCGTACTCGGCCCGTCTCGCGGTCTGGGCTCGAGCCGCTCTGAAGCCCTCTGCATCGGGCTCGGACCGGGCAAAGGCTTTGGCCAGGGTATATTTGTCTCGAGTAGGCCGGGCTGGTCACACTGATTCCGAGCCCAGGGTATATTTGTCTCGGGTAGGCCGGGCTGGTCACACTGATTCCGCGTACACGCAACTTGTGCGAAAGCTCGAACATAGTCATGGAATGCGCAACATCCCTCCATTCTTCTTACGCGGAGTTCGCACCCGACGTCGATCCGCCTGTCCACCATGCGCTCCCGCCGTTTCATGATTATGGCTTGCTCCTCGGTTGAAGCATAACTTGTATATAGTCTAGCATTCGTCGTGCTTAAGTTGACTCGTGATTGCTCAGCACAGATAATGCCTTTTTGGCGCGCCGGTACCGTGAAATGCACACGGTGAACGAGACGAGCTCACCGAGTACTCGGTCGAAAAATTATTCCTCATATTTAAAGCCAGCGCTTTTAGAAAAGAAAGAAAGCTGTGCAAAAAAAACTTGTTCCTCTTTTTAAAGCGTGTTAGTCCTTCCAGCCGCAACTTACAGTAGCGAGAGAAACTTCAGTGCTGCTGATTCATGATCCGTATCCAGGACGGGCGGGGCATCAGCACAGGCTGAGGCCCTCTCGGGCCGGGTCGGGCATGTAGTGTAGGGCCGGCCTCGGGCTCAGAATTTCGGCCCGTGCACACCGCTCGCCGCGGGTGAGGCTAGACAGGAATCGAAAAGGATGCACATTCACATGCCTCTCCGTGTGAGCGAGCGAGGAACAGACCGGAGTGTCGGCGCTCGCACTGCTCCGCGGCACAACTGCCGCTGGAGTTGGTGCTCCAGTGGATAATGTTTTGAGGAGCCATCGTAGACCATATGTAATTCTGGCACCTGTAGACACATTATTAACTCGAATAAAATTAGGGCAGAGGTGATTTCTGCCGTCAGCTGCGAAGAAGGCCACGCGAGAGCCACTTCGAGCCAGTCAGGTAGGCTGGCTTCACCGTATGACCACCGCTGCATCGAACGCCCCCGCATGACAGCAGTGTCACTGTGCATTTATAACAAAGAAGAAAACACGCAAAGGCCACTTTCAAGCGGACTCGACATTCACCTCATCACGCGGTTTTATACCATTAGCGCAGGCGCCAATGACCAGGCTGCAGACCACGTCCCCGGCAGGGGCACGGCGCGCAGTTCTATATACCAATTTTTTTTTTTTTTAAGTTGAAGTTTCATTTACAAAACACAATACAGAATGAGGTCCCAAAGTCAAGAACTGTTGACGGGACCTCCTGTAAAGACTATTAAAAGAAATATGCGGTGAGCAATTGCAAATTTATACAGTATTCAGCATCAATGGGATGTGGAAAGAGAAACATGGAAAATTATTAAAATCGTTTTTATTGAAATGAACAAGATACTACAACAAATAACACAAGAGCAAAATATAAAATGAAATATTAAATAACACAGTGACGATGAACCTTGCACAATGTATTTCGCGAGATAATAAAAACTGACGAAGAGCGGATTTAAAGGCGTTAATATGTAATGCATCTTTAACAGGAAGTGGTAATGAATTCCAAAGCGTGGTACTGAAGAATCGAGTTGTTTGTTTTACGTGATTAGTGTTTGGCTTAGACGGTAAGAAATTACTGCGGTTGGCGAAATCGCTGCGATGCGGTATTTGGAATATGGAAGTAACATATTTATAAATTAGTACTCGATTAATTTGGGCACAGAAAGGGTATTGTGGGATTGGAGCGCACGAAGGGCATTTTCAGTGCGGTGGCTATCAGTAATAATGCGTATAGCTTGATTTTGGATAACTTGAAGGGAAGATAAATTCGAAGGGTATGTGTTTCCGCAACAGGGGGTGCAATACTGAATGTGGGAGTGGATGAAAGAGTATAATAAAGAGAAAGCAGTGTGGGAATATCAAAATACGGCCGAAATCTGATGCCATAAGCCATTTTGTGCGAAATGGAAGTAATGTGAGTCCGAAATTTAAGATGTTTTTAAAGTTCCACACTTAGAAAGGACACATGGTCAGAAGCAAAGATTGAGTTTGAGCCGATGCTAACAGACGGAGTTTCGTAAATAATGTTATGAGGTGAGCTGAAAACTATAAAACTGGATTTGGAAGCGTTAATGGACAGCAGATTATTCCGACACCAGTTCAATACATTATCTGCATCAACATTCAGTTTTTCTACTAGCTTGTTTATGTGTGAACTCGAGGTTGAGATGGTCGTGTCGTCTGCATACCTGGAAACAGTTGGAAATATTAAGGCACATAGGGAGGTCATTAATATATAATAAAAACAAGAGAGGACGAAGAAGTGAACCTTGCGGAACTCCGAAGTTTGTAGACTTGATTGCGAATATGTCCCTGATATGAATACAGCTCGTTTTCTATCGAATAAATAGCTTTTGATTAGCTTAAGTGCAGGTCTAGATATTCCGATGGCGTCAAGCTTATATTCAATAAAATGGCATGGTTGAGTGAATCAAGCGCTTTGGAGAGGTCGATGAATAATGCACCAGCAATGTTACCCGCATGAATCAATAATCTAATTGGATCATTGAGAGAGATCACAGCTAATTCAGTTGAAAATGCCATTCTAAACCCAAACTGGTTTGGAGAGAATGTCAAACTTTGATAAATAGCTGTTTAGTCTAACGACAATAGTTTTCTCGATAATTTTACAGAAAAATGACACAGTGGCAATGGGGCGGTAATTGGAAATGTTATGCTTATCTCTTCTTTTGAAAACCGGAACAAGCTTAGCCTTCTTCAACGCATTAAGAAAAATGCCTGATTTGAATGACCCGTGCTATGGTCTTTCCAGTTGTGATGTATGGATGCGAGAGTTGGACTGTGAAAAAGGCTGACCGCCGAAGAATTGACGCGTTTGAATTGTGGTACTGGCGAAGACTCTTAAGAGTTCCTTGGACTGCCAGAAGATCAAATCAGTCGATATTGTCGACCATAAACCCTGACTGCTCATTGGAGGGTCAAATTCTAAAGTTAAAGCTCAGCTACTTTGGTCATCTGATGAGAAGAGAGGAGTCGCTGGAAAAAGATTTGATGTTGGGAAAAGTTGAGGGTCGCCGGAGAAGGGGTAGGCAGCGAACGCGATGGTTAGATGGCATTCTCGAGGCATTGCAGATGAAGCTATGTGATGTTAAGAAGATAGTGAGAGACCGGAAAGCGTGGCGTGACATGGTCCATAGGGTCACGAAGAGTCGGACACGACTGAACGCCTGAATTGAACTGAACTGAATACCAGGCTAACAATATGAGCAAAAACATCGCAGACAGGATGGGCAATCAACTTTATATGAGACAATTGCATATTATCCTGACCTGGACTAGCGTCTTTTAGATTGCGTATTATTTTGCAGATCTCGTCAGGAGAGACAGGAAAAACAAAAATGCTATGGGGAGATGGTTGTACTGTTCGGCTAGTCGCGATATTCGTATTACCTGAAGGTAACTCAAATTAATCACTAAATGCATCAGCAATATCTACAAGATTGTTGTATATTTTCTTGCCTGAAATAATTGTAGAAATGGTAGATTTTTAGCTGTTTCTGTTAAAAAAGCCATTAATAATGTTCAATTTTTTATAGACGTTACTTCCAGCATGATTTTGTTCCCTTTCATAGTACGTTTTCTTAGCTTTTTTCACGAGCATTTTAAAAGGTTAGAATATTTCTTATAGCGTACTCATGTTAATTGTTTTTTTTTTTTGCATTTCTTGAAGATATTTTATTTTTTCCTCAAACTGTTTAAAAGGCCAGCAGACACACAGGAATTCATCGGAGCTTAATATTTTTTTATTGCGCGTTGTTAAGGTGGAACAGTTATTAATAGCATTTGAGACGACTATAAGAAACTGATGAAATGCAACCTTAGCTTCTTGAAGATCCTTAATTACTGACCGGTCAACCCTGGCAATGTGTTCAAGGAATAATCCAGCATTCAGTGTTTTTCTTTAATGGGGCCAGTATACCTAACCTGGTCAGCACAGTGATCCAACTGAATAAGATAGTGATCAGTTAAATCGGCTTCTATGACACCAGCGTAGGGAGTGGTTATTAGGGTGGATAAGGCGTGATCTACAAGTGAGCGTGAACCATCGCTCGAGACGCGTGTCGGAATAGTAATCAGATTTTCTAAACCGTGAGTATTTAAAACGTCCAAGTAATTTATATACGAAGGGCAATCTGGGTCTAATGTGTGAATGTTGATGTCACCCATAATAATAACATTCTTGCGTTCCATTGATAGGGCACCTAACACAGAATGTAAAGCGGAGCAGAAATCTTTGACTTGAGACGAGGGCGATCGGTATAGGCAGCCAAGGACTAGATTTGTTTTTGTTTTTTTTTTTTTTAATCTTGCGAAAGGAAAGATTCATCCAGTTCAATTCATCCAGATTCACTGTTTTTTCACTGTTATTGCTAGATCGAGATGGCGACGATAATGATATAGGAAGAGGAAACAAATATTCCTGTGCCGCCATATGCGCTATTGCCAGGATGGCAGTATTCTGCACTGTAGGAAGACAATGAATATAGTTCTTTATCTGCTGCACCAGACAGCCAAGTCTCGCTGATGCAGATTACGGAGAACTGGTGTTGAGTAGCTGGTGATAAGTTAGCAATGTCGTCCGAATGATTTCCTAGACTTAGGGGATATTCTGAGACTTAGATAAGCAATAATTCGATATATCCAAAAACGACCGTAGCTGGAATTTTGACTATGAATAAATTGTTGTTATTCGGATGAGTATCTCGTTAATGCCGCTTCTTCTCAAAACAAAAACGGCGGCTGTTGAGATTTCAAGATCCCTTTAGCTTTAGATTTTAGTTTCATATGCCCTCTCCTCAAAAGGCTGCCATATGCAAACGCTTCAGGTCGCGTTCTTTCTACACACTCATTATTACCTTTCAAAAGGCACACAGCATTAAACTTTTTAGGGTAGAAAGTGTTCACATCAGTCCATCCTAAAGCTCAAATGATCATGCCGTCACACTTAAGCGCTGGTTACGTGGTGTTGTATAAACCATAAGGGTGAGATGTCAAGACGTGACGCTTGCGAATGATACGGGAAGGGCAAGGAGCGAGTGCGAACAGCGATAGCTGAGATGGAGCAGTGAGTGGGGCGGTGCTGCGGTAAGTGGAAGCAGGGAAGGCCGTAAGAAGCGCGCCCTTCCCTTGAGACCGGCCGCAGTTGAGCTTTCTCCGCGACACGCTGGGTTTCTCCCCTGACGACGCTACCTGTGAGCGAAAGCAAAAAGAGAAGAAAAAAATTGCTGACATGCTGGGGCCATGGCTCCACACCTCAAATCGGTGTCTCAAAAGAACATGCAAAGAACCATACAGTATGAGAGGGCAATGACTCCTTGATTGCTACTCCTAAAGATGCGTACATACTTGAATACTCAGACTGGCATTCCTTTGCTACAAGGGTATCAGGGCAAAGAGAGCCTAGACCTTGACAATAATACCCCAATCAAGCGCGCAAGTTAAGTGCACTTACGAAGAGTGTCACTCTCTATAACTATACTTTACCCAATCTAAACGCCGCAAGTGGAGTGCACTCGCAGAAAAGTACACTTTGATTGAAGTACGTTGTGGGGAACGCACTTTCTGGCCGAGTGCGTAGCCTCGTCGCCAGCCATTCCATTGGTACAAGTTGTACTGCATAAAAAAAGGACACAGAAGTTCATTTTAGCTATTTAACAGCATTTTATAAAATTATTCAGTTCTAGTGGCGTCAGATCATCGTCAGACGCTGCGTCGTCGCATGTCGCCATGTTGGTCTGCGGAGGTTAGGAAGCCGTCTCGGCCGATCTTGATTTGAAATGTTTTTGAAATACACTTAATACGCTGTTATAATTTTCGTTTACATTAACAAAAAACAGGCTATGTTTGTTTTTATTTAATTTCAATGCACAGCAGTCAATTTTGGAATATTTTATTTTCTTTGTAATGTTTAAAAAACGACCTGTTTGTCCATCGACTTCTCTCTCTCTCTTTTTTTTTTTTTTTTTTTTTTACTGCGAGTGCACTCTGTTTTCCCGTTTAGCACCGCGTATGCCAAAGTGTGACTCGAAGCACTCGGAAGTTCCGGGCACTTAACTTGCGCGCTTGACAGCTATAGGTATAAGACTACCGCTGTGGCAGGTGAGGACCATATTACTAACAAAATGCTACGAAATCTGGTCAACCAGTCAATAAAGGCAATTGCAAATATTATCAATGGTTATTGGAAGGGCGGTGTTCTTCCTCTAAGCTCGAAGCATTCCCGGGTCGTCTTTATTTCTAAATCTGGCGAAAAATTGAAACTGAGAAGCTTCCGCCCCACTTGCCTCACCTTGTGCCTGGGTAAATTAGTGGAGCACGTTATGCTAAACAAGTTAAACAGATATGTGGAAAGTCAAAGCCTTTTTTCACATACCATGATCGGCTTTAGGTCGGGTCTGTCTACACAAGATATCATGTTACATCCTACAACAGGGGCCAGTTAAGACTATATACTCGGACTATTTTTAAACTGGACGTGAGTAAAGCCTCCGGTAATGTTCGCATGCAGCTGGATTGCTTACTAACCTGGCAGATGTAAATGCAGGGACTCGTACCTATAACTGCACTGGTAATTTCCTGAAAGACATGAGTGCAGAGATCCAGCTGGAAGAATTGAAGAGCGGGAGTAGCAATCTTGATACGAGCGGCATCACAAGGAGCAGTGTTGTCTCTATTTATTTTCAACTGGACCATGCGAAATCTACCCCCGCTATTGAATAGCGCTCAATCTATGCGGATGATATCGCGATCTGGACAAACAGCGTATCGGCTGGCGAAATCTTTGAGACCTTGCAAAGTCCAGCAGACCTCGCTCAGACTTTTGTGCAACAAAACACCTTCGCCTGCTCGCCTAAGAAATCTGAGCTCCTGATTATTCGAGGCAGAACAAAGAAAAATAAACAAAAGAGCAGCACGGAGAGCATAAAAATAATTGCGACTGGGAATCCGCTGCTGGAAGTATAGCGTAACGATGGCGAAGCCATCAAAATACTACAGATGACCGCACTGCCGCACTCCTTAGGAGAGTGGCCACGAAGCTCCGCGGGATGAAGGAGAAAGATGAATGCTCGCTAAACCAGGCTTTTTTGATTAGGCGAATCACTTATACTCCTTCCCATACTGTCATCTTCGTCTTAACGAGCAGGAATCTGTGAACAGTCATAGGTACGGCATACACTCGGATTGCCCCAGCACTGTGGGGCTTCTCGGGCTCCGAGTATAAAATACACTAAATTAATTTATTGAGGCCCACAAGACATCACAAATTGAAAGGTTCTGTTGTACTGAAGCTGGGAGACACATACTAAGAAAACTCGACACTAATCCTGTAATGGAATAGACCTCTCTCTGTTTGCAAACAATGTGACGTCACGGAGGCACGTGACGATGGGGGCGCGCCGAAGGCGGTGGGCAAAAGCGCTCTTTCCAGCCGGGTCTCCCTGCTGCAAGGAGTGGCGGGAACTGCCCGCAGCTGCGGAAGCTGCCCGCTTTAAATCTTGTGATAGCCATATTCGCATCCGGCCCAATTAGTACCTATTGGCAATTTTCGCCTTGAAAAAGATGACAGTCTCGGCAAGCATGCATGCAATTATTTTTGTTCAATGAACTGGCACGGCCGCTTGCGGACAACCTGAAGTCCTACCAAACGCTTGAAACTCATAGGACGTAAGCATTCTGGAAAACGGGTCAATATTACAAGCATCATTTTCTTCTTTTTTTTTTAATCCTCGCAAAATCGACTGTGAGCCCCACGAAGCGTAGGCAGTTATGAGCGAAAACAGCAGCGCACGCGCGAGCTTCGTGCTCGGCTGGATGATTTCTATCCCAAGTACAGATATTTTTAGTTTTTGTTATGTTCGGCCAGATAAAAAAAAAATATATTTCTGCCTAGTCGTGTAGTACTGTCACCAAAACTGTGTTACAAGGAAGCTAGCAATAACACGCGAATGAGTCCCGTGGTATGGAAAAAACAAAGCGCCATTTGTACCACAAAATAATATTCATGCAAGGCGCACAAATATTCATTAGGGCGCGCTTAAATGATTTCAGTAAAAACACTTTTCGATTGGGACACGATAGCTTTTGAACGAGCTATATAACGATTCCGTCAAGCAGAGGTGGGCATTTGACCTCAAAAAGTGCAACCTCACCTCAACCTCAATAAAAATTTCCTGACCTCACTCAACCTCAACCTCACGCTTTGAGGTTGAGGTTTGACCAGGTGACCTCACCTCAATTTTTCTGATGCCACCCCCGACCTCACTCAACCTCACCTCAAACTCAAACTGTGAGTTTGAGGTCGGTCGCTCGACCTCAAAAAAATAAAAACATAAAAGGTTTTTCACTTGAGAATACTAACTATAAAACGTCATGGCACAAGTCCTGTGCGGTGACACGCCAGAATGACGACATAAATTTTAAACATTGAATATGATGAGGGTTACTTGAAAAGTAAAAAAATTTAAATGAACATTTGCCATCGGGGCTACTGATTCCTAGCAGGCTGACCTAATAACGGCGGTATAATTGGTCTGTTTCAACTCTTCAAATTTTATTTTTATTTGTTTTGATAAGGTGACTTTTGACCTAATTCCCGCTGTAATGCTTATGTGTCCTTGGTGCTGCTGGATGCGAACTCCCGAAGGTCTGCAGTGAAACGTCGCACATATCTGTGACCGTCAAATATTGTTTCCTCATGACAAGCAAGTCATAATTTCTTGGTGAAGACATTTTCCTGCGATTTGAAATCGAATCGGATGACAAAATCACAAACAATCTAATGTTTCTTCAGTGTAACGTCTCTGTTACAAAAAAAAAAAAAGTAGATCGACCACTTGCGTATATATGGAAGTTGTAGTACCATAACATTCTTTTATCAAACTGATTTCTGACGTGGGACTTATCGCAAGAAACGGATAGAACAAAATGTTGCCATATGCAGAGACGCTTGTTACGAAAAGGTAAAGCGTGCTTGACTTTTGACATTGCGCTACTTTCGATAATCCTGATGAGTGGGTTGTGCTGTATAGAACAAACGCCGTGACAAATTATTGGAAAGATTACCCTCCCTTCTACTTATAATAACTAACGGTGAATTTGCAGCCCCAAAACATTCCTTTTATCATTGATGTAAGTTAAAGAAATAATACGTTGGATTAGGGATAATTCGCACATTACCTTGAGATGCCGAGAGAAGCTCAAAAGCTGGTTTCCTTGTCCACACAGTTTCTTGTCGCAGTGAATGCATTCCAAGTTTACAGTGCTTTTCGTTTCTTTTGCGTGGCTATTGTAACGGAAATGGCCTTCGATGTCTTCGTCAATTCGACAACTGCGCGCGCACACATCATCGTCGGTATATTTAGATTTTTTCGCTATATCTGCCATAACCACACCTGCCATAACCGCAACCATGTCATACACCCTCGACGCCGAACGCAACAATGCGATAGACCTCGAAGAAGAAGGGTAGACCTCAGCTGGAAAGGGCGGAAACTTCCGTCATAAATTACAGCAAGTCGCCGACCACGGCATGGCTGCGTGTCTTCGCTTGAAAAAGACGGCCACGGTAAATGGCGAAGAACACAGCATGTCGTTTAGATGCTGCTTTTCTTTCTTTTTTTTTTTTTTTTGCCGATTTCGGGCGGCTCACCGACGCCGTTTGGGGGCGACTTCCAAGCAGACGTTCCAGGAACGATTTGTGTCGATGAGAACGTGGGGCTAAGACACCAGCTTCTAGTCGCGACGAGAGAACCACGCCCACTGGGAGAAGGAAGCGCGAACACTTAACCCATGCTACGGGAGTTGTTTCGTTTTTCTTCGACTGCAAAACATTCGTCAAGAGAGGAAGACTAGCGGGTGGTGAGTAGGGTGGCAACGCGTCTACAGGGAGGAAGAGCAGAGTTTGAACACTGACTAGCGTTTCCCTCCTGCGAAACGATGAGATGCCTGCATGGTCGACAAGCGACAGAAGTCCGCGCAGCCGCCGCGGCGTTCCGAGAAGCGAGAAGGGCCTGTCTTTATATTTCTTTAGACAACAGGAATACGCCAGTCGGAGGTATAGCGCACTGCCAAAAGGTAAAGAAGTAAAAAAAAAATAAAAGAATGTTGCGAGAGGAAGAATCTGAGAATTGTCTTTTCTGATTTTTTGTTTTTTTTTTCTTGGGAGGAGGAGGAGGGGGGGGGGGGGTGACGACTGGCCGTACCGCAGAAAAGCGGCCGGTTGTGAGTAAACGCGGGTGCACAAACGCGAGAGGGGGCACTGGTAAGTGACCACAGAAAACGAAAACAAGAAGTGAGGAAAAATAGGGGTGGTGCAAGTGTACTGAAAAACTAACGAGAAGAGGAGACGCAGATCTTCACTCGCGCATTCACACGCTCGAGCACCGCGCACACAACTCGCTCTCTCGCCCACACTGCCACTGTCCTTGTAACTCTCGGCCCCGTTGACAGAAACGCACTTAAAAATATCTAAAACTCACGAACTCCCAGAGGCGCGCGTATGTGCAGTGGCTTACTTTCCAAGAAATGCCGAGGGGTTCCCGGGTCCGCGCTTTGTCCGCTAGTTGAGATCGGACACCGGCTGCGGAGCCGAAAGAGCAGAAGCCAGCTTAATAACAAAAGGCGCGCCCGCCACTTTGGCTGCAAGCTGTAAAACGGGGAGGGGAGGCCCTCGATAAACAAACATGTAAATGAAAAAGGCGCAAGCGCACGTAGGGTATGAGAATGACTGCAAGCAGTCGTCAGTCACCTGTCTGTTCTTCAATGATTCTTCGAGAAGGGCACATTAAATTTATATTTTTATGTAAGGGTTAATTTAATGTCTAGTGACTAATAATAATAATAATAATAATAATAATAATAATAATAATAAAAGAGTGGATTGCACTTATACAACTACGATCTACCGTCCTATTGCTTTCTTTCGTTTTAACTCGTACCATATACAATAGCAAAAGCAGATTTTATTTACTAAAATACAGTCTTCGTGGTGTGACTTCTCGTCAAGCCATTTATCTCTCGTCTCTTCTGCATCCTTGTTCTTTCCATATGCCTCTCTGAAACCTCCTCTCTCGTGCCATCCTCCCCAAGCAATTCCTTGGTTGCTGGATCTTGCGCTTCCCTCTTTTCTACTATTCTAGCTTTTTTTTTTTTTCCGAGAAGCCGACACTCCCACGTAGGTCTGGAAACCCTTCGAGTTTGCGCAGACTTTCTTCACTTCCCAAACTCTCTCGGAATGGTGGCGGGATCTTGTTTCACCTTCTTTCGAGTCTGCAGCCGTCGTCCAATCCCACTCGTTTGCCGCGCTACGCTTTACGCCCCCCCCCCCCCCCCCCCCCCTCATTTTTTTTCGTGTCGAACGCAAACGCATAGACGCAAACTGTTTGTTAAGTGCGCGTTGGTAGCCAAAAGAGTGTACACGGCAGGCATTATGAAATGTGTTTTTCCGGCTATTTTATCGCTGTGGGAAACAATAATTTCGACCTCACAAGCCGACCTCACTAAGTTATGACCTCACTCAACCTCAAACTCACGCATGAGGTTGAGGTCTCATTTGCTGACCTCACTCAAAAATATTTCAGGTGTTGCCGACCTCACCTCAACCTCACCTCACTCCGTGAGGTTGAGGTCATTTTGAGGTTGAGGTTGACCTCATGAGGTCGAAACCTCATGAGGTTGCCCACCTCTGCCGTCAAGGGATGCTGTTGTACTTATGCGATCATGCCGCTGGCATGAGCTTGGGAGCCGTTTTATGAGAGAGCTAGCTCCTTTAACATGATAGGTAGGCGCCCAAAACGCTATGATGGAAACCCAACTAGCCGTCATTACAGCATTGCTTCCTTTTGAATATGGCCTCCTGAACTGGAATAAATTCAATGCCGAGCAAGAATCTCTAAAAGCGCAGCAATTGATCGCATGCCACACGGGCCTTTTAGAGCGCGATTGGCCGGCATTCAGCAAAGATTCGTTCGAAAGGGAAATAAAGCAAAATAAGACGTGCTTGTTCTTTTCCCCAGAATTACGCGAGTGCACTTGTATACCACAAAATGTGCTTACGGTCGGAAACAATCGGGGCGGCCGGCCCTTTCGCCCCTCCTCCGAAACGTCAGTCGTGACTTAGGCCGGGAGAGGTCTATTGGAAGGCCGAACGACACTTCTATACGCCTTCCGACTTAAAACTGATACCTAAGAATTTGCTTCGAGGCAGACGCTAAAATTAAAATTACTCCCAAGTGCTTTCAAAAAAGAAACTGAAACGGAAACAAAATTTCGCCGCCAGGAGGCCGACGGTAGCAACGTAGCAATTCATGCTACCTTACGTACGACCTTACTTTTCAAATTTCACGATAAGGCCGTTTGCAGGGCGAGACAAATTTCACACCATCCTGTTCCGGAAGTTGTCAATGCTGTCCCTCGTTGCTGTCACGTGCCTCTACATCCATGACGTCACTGCTAGATGGAGCGCGCAGTCGGTCTCCAGCAGAGTGCAAGCGTCGTCTGCATCTACGCTGCGTGCACAACGCAGGGCAAAGCTCGGAGTTTTTGTAACAGACGGTAACTAACCTTTCTCCGCCTGGTACTCCAGTTAACGGTTCCAATGTCCTTTGATCTTATTCTTTTCTTTTTGCGTGAACTCGTGACGGGGCACGAGGACGTCTGGACCAATTTAATACCACTGGTTCAACTTACACTGAGATGAAGCCGACCTTGCATGTACCTTGCGGCGCTGGTTGTGCGCCCGTTATTTTTTTCGTTAATTGCTGACTTCTTTATTAAAATATTATGTCAACATTGTTTCAGATGGAAGAGATCGTCAAGTCCAGCCGTCACAGAAATTATGTAAAAACGACATTTTTACTTTCAAAGGAAACAGTTTGCACGCTTAACGGGTTAATTCCGTTCTCTGCCTCACGAGCAGAACAATGCATTGCTAATTCAATAAAAACATCAAATTTATTTAATTGGAGTACTCCAAAAAAGCCCACGTAATGCACTTTTAAATTTTTTCGCCAAACATTTCTCAACAGTCCACGCTTATTACCCCAACATCCCATACTAAGGTAATTACTATGTTCTTTTGAGTAAATCATCTCCATAAATGTTTTTGTAATATTGCAATGCATATGCCGGCGATTAAGCTGTGGTGTTTTCTGGCAAGCAGAGTTATTGTAGAACAACGCTAGGACACGGACAGATATAAAGAGAAAAACACACGTTCCGCTGAACTGACAAGTTAATTTTTATCCATGAAGCCTTTATTTTTTCAGGAAGCGGCAGATAAAAACTCGACAAACAGACCCGTCACATGTCTTAATACTCCGCTCAGGACTTTGTTCAGGCCTGCATAGTATATCTACAGTCGCGGACAAAAGTGGTATACTCCACGCGAATCGCAACGATTGAATTTTTTCAGTATAAAAAAATGTTCCACACAAAATTGCTTGGACTAGATGGAAAGTATATCAAAGAGGGTACGTTATGCAGTTTTCTCGCAGCGCGTGGAATATACCACTCTTGTTCGCGGGGGTACATACATGCATATGCATACTTGTTTAGTACAGGGCCTAAACTAGCCAAGGAATATATATATACCTTCTTCAGCAAACGGAAGAACCGGAGATGGACATGGAACAATCCTAACGGGGAGACTAAAAATGAAATTGACTTCATACTGTGTTCAACCCCCGCCATTATGCAAGATGTAAAGGTAATCGGGAAAGTGCGATGCAGTGACTACAGGATGGTGAGGTCCCGAATTAGCCTTAATCTGAAGAAGGAACGCG
The DNA here is from genome assembly GCF_055883805.1 of Amblyomma maculatum. Lineage (NCBI taxonomy): Eukaryota > Metazoa > Arthropoda > Arachnida > Ixodida > Ixodidae > Amblyomma > Amblyomma maculatum. Next base: position 279,433,724 of record NC_139344.1, read on the forward strand.
ACAGATTAGTAAGAAAGAAACTCATCAACGAATTGGCGGTGAGGGGGAGGGCAGAAGAGTTCAGGATCTCGCTACAGAATAGGTATTCAGCTCTAACTGAGGATGGCGACATTACCCTAGAGGCAAGGAACAATAATTTCAGAGATATCATTACTGAGTGCGCTGTAGAAGTAGGCGGTAGGATAGTTAGAGAGGATACCGGTAAGCCGTCTAAGGAGACGAAAGATTTGATTTTAAGAAACGCCAGTGTATGAAAGCTTCCAATCCAACAGACCAGATAGAATTGGCCAAGATATCAAAGCTAATCAATAAGCGCAAGGTGGCCGATATAAGGAAGTATAACATGGGGAAAATTGAGCATGCTGTAAAGAACGGGGAAAGCCTTAAAGCGGTAAAGAAGAAATTGGGCATAGGCAAAAACCAGATGTATGTGCTAAGGGACAAGGCGGGCAAAGTCATCACGAATATGGACAAGATAGTCAAAGTAGCCGAGGAGTTCTATACAGATCTCTACAGTAGCCAAAGTAGTCAGGACCGTATTGAGATTGGAGGTAGGGAAAAACAGTGAGACGTTCCACCAGTGACGAAGGACGAGGTCAAGAAAGCATTAGAAACTATAAAAAGGGGGAAATCAGCTGGAGAGGATCAGATAACTACAAATTTGTTGAAGGACGGGGAAGGGGGGGGGGGGGACATAGTGCTAGAAAACCTGGCCACCCTGTATACGCAGTGCCCATGGTGTCATCGACGGTACCGGAACCATGGAAGAATGCAAACATTATTCTCATTCATAAGAAAGGGGACGCTAAGTACCTTAAAAATTACAGACCAATCAGCTTGCTGTCGGTTGCGTATAAGGCATTTACTAAGATAATCACTAATAGAATCAGGACAACCTTAGACTGCAATCAAGCAAAGGATCAAGCAGGTTTTCGAAAACGGTACTCTACTACCGATCATATCCATACCATCAACCAGGTGATAGAAAAATTTTTGGAATATAACCAGCCCTTATACATAGCATTCATTGATTACGAAAAAGCATTTGACTTAGTTGAAACCTCGGCGGTGATAGGCATTGCGAAATCAGGGGGTAGACGAGCCGTACGTGCAAGTGCTGGAAGATATATATAGCCTCTGCGCAGCAACCATAGTTCTGCATAAAGAAAGTAACAAAATTCCCATAAAGAAAGGTGTTAGGCAAGGAGACACGATCTCCCCAATACTATTCACAGCTTGCTTAGAGGAAGTATTCAGAGACTTGGAATGGGAGCAGTTAGGGATAAGGGTAGATGAAGAATACCTCAGTAATCAGTGATTTGCTGATGACATTGCCTTGCTAAGTAACTCGGGGGATGAACTGCAAATAATGATCGAAGACCTAGACAGGAAACGTAGAAAGGTAGGCTTGAAAATCAATACGCAGAAGACTAAGGTAATGTTCAACAGCCTCGGGAAGGAGCAGCAGTTTACGTTAGGTGGCGAAGCACTGGAAGTAGTAGGCGAATATGTCTACTTAGGACAGGTAGTAACCGCAGATCCGGACCATCAAAAGGAAATCCCAAAAAGAATACGATTGGGATGGAGCGCATTTGGCAAGCACTCGCAGATTATGACTAGCAGCTTACCGGTATCGCTTAAGAGGAAAGTATACAACAGTTGCATCTTACCTGTACTCACCTATGGGGCTGAAACGTGGAGGCTAACCAAGAGGGTTCTACTTAAGTTGAGGACAACGCAGAGGGCTATGGAACGAAAAATGGTAGGGGTAACATTAAGAGATAGGAAGCGTGCAGAGTGGGTCAGAGAAATAACTCAAGTTACTGACATTCTAGTGGAAATCAAGAAGAAGAAATGGGCATGGGCAGGACATGTAGTGCGAAGAGAGGATAACCGATGATAGCTTAGGGTAACAAACTGGATTCCAAGGGAAGGAAAGCGTAGCAGGGGGCGGCAGAAAGTTAGGTGGGTGGATGAGGTTAAGAAGTTCGCAGGGGGCGTCAAGTGGGTGCAGCTAGCAGATAACCGTATTAATTGGAGAAATATGGGAGATAGATAGATAGATGGATTTATTGAAAGGAAAAGGCAGAGAGGTTGGCCCGAATAATTCAAATCTGGCCTGCTACTCTGCACTGGGGAAGGGGAAGGAGAGAAGAAAGAAGGTCATGATGGGTGACGATGTGGGAGAAGGCATATGAAATATATATACAGACACAGCAGCTTGCTTTACAAACGTGAATCAAGTCCGCTGGCGCTCAAATAACGGCAAAGAGCGCGCACTGCCTGGACGCCCTTCCCCTTGTCCTGCCAAGCGCTGTCGTGACGGTAGGGCTACGTCGACCCGGCCTTCACTTGGTAGCGTGCAGAGACTCGGGGTTGAAGTAGGATTGAATCTTCGAAGTTGGTGAAATTTGTACAAGCAGGTTTAATGGCACTTTGAGAAACTTATTTACAAGATTATTTACACGAAAAAGAAGGGTACATCAGCAAAATGGCAAGCTTTAAGAGTTCATAGCGAGAAGCGACTGGATGAGCCGTTTACCCAGGGCCCAGAGCTACATTTCGTGCTCTGCAGCGTCCTTAAAAACCCCCTATGTCCAGCCCCTCTCTGAAGATGCTGACCAACCAAATCCAGGGCACGCCCCTCAGGTATCGGCATCCAATCGAACACATCACTGCACTGATGGTCTGAAGCACTGACTGGTCCGGCATTCATTCGTTGGGCGTGATCACTTGTTGGCGGGAAAAGCTTGGGAACGGCGAGGAGAGGAGGTACATTTCTATTCTTCAGCAAAGAAACCACAGGCTGGTTCTGACAAGGGGTTTTACTTCTCAGAAACCCGAGTGCACGTGGCGCCGCATAGGGCTCCCAACATGGTCCCTTTTCGACAATTGCAAATCTTTCCTGCATTCCCGGGAAATCACTTAATGGCCGTATGAGTCATGCTCCTTTCTTGTCCTGCACGTCAGCGGACATGTCACTCTGTCGTCTCCTTTGAATAGGAGGCATTCATCACTGGAGGATAGTACTTCTCGACTGGAAGGGTGAACAAAAGAAAGAAAGCACTTCCTGCTATTTCCCGCAGGGGGACGTTTCTTTGTGTTTTTCCAGACGTTCTCTTGACAGGGTCAATTTGGCATTTGCAGGTTGTCCACAAAGCAAAACATGCTTACAAAACAGGATTCCTGGAAACAGGCTCACTTAGAGCCATTGGACCATCACCACATATTCACAAAACTTATCCATGCCCACAGGCGAACAATAGAGCGCGCAATTGCGGATGCTTGGTCGTAACAGCGCCCAGCAGCAGTTCCTCCGACAGAGGCCTCTTGTCTAAACGCTTCAAGGAAGCAGCTAGCACATTTCTTTCGTTCGCATACTCTGGGCACACCAATAATACATGGTCCACAGTCTCTGGGATGCCACAAGTTAAACATTCCGGTGAGTCCAGCTGTCCAATTAAATGTAAGTATTTGCGCGTGAAAGCCACGTTTAAACGAAGTCGATGTATCAAGCATGTCTGATGACGCGGAATATCACGCGGAACATAAAATTTAAATGTTCGATCAAGCCTTCTTAGACGGATGTGTCGGGCGTCTGGTTGAGCCCAGTAGGCTGCTGTAGCAATATTCATATAACTCTTTAGAAGACACGTCGTATCCGCTCTTGAAAAAGGCACAGCTGTTTGGAAGCCATTGATGAGTGCGCTTTTCGCTTCAACATCGGCCTGCTCATTCCCATGGAGGCCGCAGTGGGCAGGAATCCATTGAAACGTTATCATGTGGCCTTGCAGCTGGGCAGATGTGATGAGATCCACAATGTTTAGTGCCAGGGACTGATAGGCAGTGTGGCGTAAGAAGTTTTCCAAAATTTGTAATGCAGTCTTCGAGTCCGTGAATATACACCATTTTTGAGGTGGTTCCCCACATATATAGCGAATAGATTCTCGAATGGCTACAAGTTCGGCAGCGGTTGATGTAGAGGTATGTCCCAAAAGGAAATGCAGAGTCGTTTTCCGAGCTGGTATGACCACAGCTGCAGCGGATGCCTGTGCTGACACAGATCCATCAGTGTATATGTGAATATAACTGGGATATTCTGACCAGATGTGTGCCAGAGTAAGTTGTTCGAGTCCACTAATTGGTACCATTGATTTCTTTAGTATTCCGGGAACACGAAGGTGCACAAAAGGTTTATCCATCGTCCATGGTGGTTGGGTGGGATGATATGGGAGGGCATATCCTGTCGGTACTTGCGACTGATGGCAGCGGAGTGCAGTTGTAAAACTGCAGTCCGGCCTCTCATTCAGAATCTTGCTGAGTGGGTGAAAACGGTGTCTTGTAAGTGCTCGTAAATATACACGAAGTGGTTCGTGTGACAAGTATATGGACATTGGGCGAGCGTGTGCCTCTTCAATTGTGCCTTTGTTAGAGGTGCATCTGGGCAGTCCAAGGCATATTTTCAGTGCCTGCGCTTGCACGCTCTCTAAAGTCCGCAAGCAGGAAATGCTCATACTAGAGAGTACTGGGAGACTGTACCGGATGTAGCCAACAAACAGAGCCTCGTAAAGGCGTATTAAGGAGCGCTCAGTTGGACCCCATTTGATGCCAGCTATGTAACGAAGTACATGGCAAAAATTAATTAGCCTCTTCTTCACCATAGCAATATGTTTCGACCAAGATAGTCGGTGGTCAATAATTACTCCCAAGAATCTGTGCCTGGAGACGTATGGTATTACGACTCCATGAAGGGTAATCGGGTAACGGCTGACACATTTTCCCGTAAACGCGATCACTGCACACTTTTCTGCCGCTAAAAATAAACCTTGACGCCGTAAGTACATCGATGTTAATGACACAGCTCGTTGCAGTCTCGCACGTAGTTGTGGGCGCGTCGAACCAGAGGCCCAGATGCAGATGTCGTCAGCATATGCACTTATGTGGATGTTAGTTGGCAGTTCACTCACCAGGCCAATTAGCGCAACGTTAAATAAAGTTGGGCTGAGAACTCCTCCCTGTGGAACTCCACGACCGACCTGAAAGTGGGTAGTATCTCCTTCAGGCGTAGTCATGTAAACAGAACGGCCGCTGAGATAGCTTACAATCCACAAGTACAGCCGGCCACCAACTCCCACGTCGTCAAGTCCATCAAAAATAGCTTCATGGAGGACGTTGTCGTAAGCTCCCTTTATATCTAAAAATGCAGCAGCTACTAGTCGACGGTGACGCTTTTCGTGTTCTACTGTCGCCACAAGGTCGATGACGCTGTCAATGGAAGAGCGTCCGCGGCGAAATCCAGTCATCATATTAGGATAAAGATCATTACTCTCTAGATACCACTCAAGTCTTGCCAGCACCATGCGCTCCATAACTTTTCCAACACAGCTTGCTAGGGCAACTGGCCGGTATGAGGTAAGTACGAGAGGAGGCTTTCCAGGCTTCAAAAGAGCAACCAGGCGGCTAATTTTCCAGTGTTCAGGAACAGTACTAGAAGCCCATATATCATTGAAATAATTAAGTAGTGCAGTTCTACCATCCTTGCCTAGGTTCGATAAGGTTGAATAAGTAATCCCGTCAGGACCAGGTGCAGATGAATGCCGACAAGAAGCAAGAGCGGCGTCTAATTCAGCTATTGTAAAGGGCACGTCGTATTGATCATTCGGCGAAGGTGGTGCAAAAACCTCTGAAATTGGTAACTGTGCCTGGTTTGTGCCCACAACCATTTTACAAAAATCTTCAGCTACGTCAACTTCATTGCGGCGTTGGTAAAGGGCCAGGGCACGAAAAGGGTGCCTTTCTCGCGGAGGTGTGCGCAAGCTTCTCGCAACATGCCAGATACGCGACAGGGGCTTACGGGGATCCAGTGATGAGCAGAACTGTCTCCAACGTTGTCGTCCTAACCTCTCCAGGTGACGCAAAACTTGACGTTTAGCTCGGCGAGAAAGTGCGAGATCTTGCGCGGATTTCGTTCTTCTGTACTTCCTTTCAGCCCGCCGACGGATCGCGCGAAGCCGCTCGAATTCCACGTCGATGCTGGACACTGACACCGGCACACTAACATAGCGAGTGTTCTCACTGAGAGAGGAAGTAATGAGGCCCTCTATTTGAGATGGTGACTGGAGGTCCACGCTGGAAGTCTCCACCGCTGCCCTAAAGGCGGGCCAGTCTGTGTATTGCACACGAGGTGAAGTGGCAGGTGCAAACCACTTGATGCATATGTACGTTGGTATATGATCACTCCCATGTGTTTCCACATCACTACACCAAGAAACGGAGGGATGGAGGTTTCTGGAAACAAACGCCACATCCAAGCAGCTGCTGTAGGTTGTTCCGCGTAGAAACGTCGGTGAGCCGTCGTTTATATTGACGAGATCTTGCGTATGCATAAAGTCTGCCAGGTCTCTTCCTCTATTGCTCATTATTGCACTACCCCACTGAGGGTGGTGAGCATTAAAGTTCCCCACAATAATACGAGGAGCTGCACAACACTGGATTGTTGAAAATAGATATGATTTGTCCAAGCCATCCCTCGGTGGAATATAAGCGCCAATTACAGAACATACTCGTCCTTTCAGGGTTAACGTCAAACAAATGTAGTGGTTCGTGTTGTGGGGCTGCAGAGCATGGCGGACGTGCGCAATGTCTTGGCGTACACATACCAGCACTTTGCTTGTTTCGTTTGCTTCTCTAGACCATAGCAGAACATATCCAGAAAGGCGGAAAGCAGCCGGCATGTTGGGCTCACAGATCACAATCACAGGAAAGCGGTACTTCTGTACCCGCTGTCGGAAATATGGGAGAGGCCTTCACCCTGCAATGGGAATAGTCAGGCCGATGATTATATATATATATATATATATATATATATATATATATACATTACATACCTATTTTGCGTGCGTATTTGTTCTAAATAAAATGAACTACAATAAAAGAAAACTACCAGCCGGTCGTTTCATGTGGTCGCAGGAGCTTATGAGCAGCAGGCCTCTGGCATTTAGTAGCTCGCTTCCGCTGCACCGTTGCGGAGAGCGTGTTTAGAAGCTCTTCCTTTAGATCCTTAAGTGTGAAAACTAGCGCAAGAAAAAAAAAACGAATTAAAAGCAGACAGGCAGCTCGGCAGCACGCAGCGTAGAAGCAGACGACACTCGCCGCCGCCACCAACCGACCAGCCGCTCGGGTAGAGTCCCTAGCTCGGGGCACGCTCGTCTAAGCGGTGACGTAGAGGCACTTGACAGCATCGAGGGACCGCCCCCAGTGTATGGGTTTGCACTGTGGGGTGCGCTTCGACCACGTTTTTCGACGAATGCTAAATGTGCTTCTTCGCTCGTTTACCGTCGTGGAACGTGTTGAGTTTCGCGTGCGTCCTTACAAAAGTGCGTATACGCTTGTGAAGTGCCGTCTACAGGTGGTGTTTAACGCAAACGGGCATTTATTGTATCGGCTAGTGTCCGTGTTTCTTTGTGCTTTGCTCAGGCGCAAGGACTGCTGCACCGTGTTATTTCTGAGAGGTTCGAAAGAAGACGGCATGAACGACTTTTTTTTTTTTTTTTTCAGCGTGACTAAGAGGTATATGCGCCGACTACATTGCACTCGCACTGAACTCGCAATGGTTGGTTCGGTACCGGTGATACGAAGGCGGACAGCGTACTGCACGGCTGACGAAATAGCCTGTAAATAAAGATAAGCATATTATTATGCACAGTGCGCTTGTGGGTATAGAGTCCTACCGGATTGCTGCATTATGTGTGTTTCTGTGCTGGAACGCTCTGGAATGGGCTGAAACGGACCAGTGTGGAAAGCGCGTTTTCAGCTGGCTGCTAAAATGACATCGCACATGTGGTTAGATGTCGCGGCGAGTTACGCAGATTCCGCTCAAGAACATCGGTCTCAACTGTCTTTAACCGATATAATGTGCGAGCTTCGTTTTTCTTGCATTTAGTACGCGCATGAGGTTCACAAAACGAATTTATTGGGAGTTTGATGCTTGTGCAGTTCGCAACGTCTCAGCTTTGTTCTACGCGTTTATGTTCGTGCTAGTTTACCTCATGGGACAGAGTAAAGGACTATGTTTATATATAAAATATATAGTGGACTCTCGAGATAACGTTAACAATTCAGGGACGTTGGGACACAAACCACTTTCCCATCCATCCGTCACCATGGCCTTTCCGCTCGGTTGGTGATATCAAGGTTGCAGGCTAGGTTAAGGAAGAAGGAGGTTTCAGGAGAAGGGCAAAGTGAAATAAGTTAGGAGTAGGGAGTCGAGAAAGGAACCCCTTGCCACCCCGGTTCATCTTAACCTAATCTGCAACCTTGGTATCACCAGCCGAGCGTAAAGGTCATGGTGACGGATGGGAAAGCAGTTTGTGTCCCCACGTCCCTAAAGTGCTATATATTTTATATATTTAGTATATATTTATATACAAACATAGTGCGGTTCCTTTACTCTGCCCCATGACGTGAACTAGCGCGAACAGAAACGCGTAGAACAAAGCCGAGACGTTGTGAACTGAGCACTAGTATGAAACTCCCAAGAAAAAATTCGTCTCGTGAACCTCCTGCGCGTACTAAATGCAAGAAAAACGCAGCACACACATTGTTTCTGTTAAAGAAAGTTGAGATCGGTGTTCATACGCAAAATCTGCCTAACTCGCCGCGACATTTAACCACATGTGCGATGTCATTTCGGCAGCCAGCTGAAAAGAAGCGCGCTTCACACTTTTCTATTTCAGCGCGTTCCGAAGCGCTCCAGCACAAAAAGACACATAATGCAACAATCCGGTAGGACACCGTTCCCACAAGCGCAATGTGCATAAGAATTTGCTTACCTTTATTTACAGGCGATTGCGTCAGCCGTGCAGTACGCTGTCCGCCTTCGTATCACCGGCGCCGAACCAACCATTGCGAGTTCAGCGCGAGTGCAATGTAGTCGGCTTATATATATACGTCTTAGTCACGCAGAAGAAAAGTTTATGCCGTCTTCTTTCGACTGTCTCAAACATGACACGGTGCAGCAGTCATAGCGCCGGCGCAAAACACGAACACGGATACTACAAATGCCCGTTTGCGTTAAACACGACCTGTAGACGGCACTTCACAAGCGTACACACTTCTGTAACAGATATGAACGCGAAACGGAACACATTTCACGACGGTAAACAGTCGAAGCACATTTAGCGTTTGCCGAAACGTGGTCGAAACGCACCCCACCGTGCGAACGGCCATATTGGGAAATTTGAAAAGGTCGTAAGTATTCGTAAGGTATCATGGGAGCTACCGGCGGCCTCCTGACGGTAAAATTTTGTTTCTGTTTCAGTTTTATTTTAGAAAGCACTTGTGAGTAATCTTAATTTTAGCTTTATTTTTGGTGCTTTATTTAAGTATTTGGTTAAATCAGCAATGTGCCGCTTATGTATAAATGGCTACGAAGTTACGAAGCCCTACACCCACCCGTAACACCCTAAGGCATATCCTCCAACCATAGCACCCCTTGGAAGTGATTTGAAATGGCACGAACATCAATGACTCGGGGTGTAAGCGTGTTTTGAATAGAAACAATGCCCAAAAAGGTGTTTTTGTTTCCGCAGTGCACCCCGCGAGATTTACCCCTTCTAAGAAGGCTCTGCTTGTAGTCTAAGGGGAAGAAGAATGAGGTAGATGTCTTGCTGACGCGGAAGTTTGGGGCACAATCGGCCATTTATACAACATTATAGGTGCCAGGTCCGAACGGCGTAACGAGTAAAATCGTAAAAACAGAACTAAAGTCTGTCTCATCAACTGCACACCTAATGAATGAATATTGAAACAAAGGTCAATAACTTCTGCAGATATGGAAACACGTGCATGTAATCTTCATTTCTAAACACGAAACAAAATTAAACTTAGAAAGTCTAAGGCGCATCTCTCTCACGTCGTGGCTAGGTAACCTTATATTGAAAATGTTTTACTAAATAAGCTTCAGAACTATGCATAAGGCAATGACCTACTGCCCAGCCTAATGAATGGCTTAGAAATACAACTCTCTACACAGGACATAATGCTTCAACTGCGTAAAGAAATAGTATATCCGCTTTATTTATTTATTTATTTATTTATTTATTTATTTATTTATTTATTTATTTATTTATTTATTTATTTATTTATTTATTTATTTATTTATTTAATCATACTGCAGGACAATATGTTGGCCCAAGCAGGAGGGGCAATACAACAAAAATGTTGGAATATAGAGCAATACAGAGCAAAAAGGACAAAAAACTGAGGACAAAAGTTCAACTCTGGTCACTGTAATGAAATGGACAAAATTCAAAAACACAGTTCAACTTAAGGAGCGTTTGTTCCTAAAAGACATTCCAGTTCTTTTAGGAAGTCGTTTGATTCATAAACATAATTGGTGGCAGTTCATTCCAATCGTTCACAGTTTTAGGCAAAAAACTGTTCTTATAAGAGTTTGTTTTTGCGAAAATTGGAGCTAGCGTGTGCAGTGTATGTCTTGTTCTTGTAGTAGTAGCTTTCTGAACGCATTTCGGAATGATTAGGGGAATTTTTTCTGACAGACATTTATGAAGAAATAGAAGTCGACTTATTTTCCTGCGTACGTCTAACCTGGGAATCTGATGTTCTTGCATAAGGAAAGATGGATAATCTAGTCTTTTGTATTTGCAATATATAAATCTTACAGCCTTTCTTTGTATACGTCCAAGTTTATCTATGTCTTTCTTGGTTCCCATAGTACTGACGCATATTCCAATTTAGATCTTATACATGCATTATAAGCTAAAAGCTTTGTACTCGCAGGAGCATTTTTTAGCTTCCTTTTCAGAAAGCATAACTTTTGAAAAGCAGGAGCACAGATGTTCGAGATGTGTGTGGACCATGATAGATCGCTGGTAAGGGTTACTCCTAAGTATTTATAGCTCCCAGCTTCGCAAATCGCGCTACTACCAAGGTGATAAGTATATATGATGGGACACTTCTTTCTGGTGACACGTAGAAGAACAGTCTTTTCCCTGTTCAGTTCCATGCTCCATTTTACGCACCATTCATCAATTGCTTCAAGAGCCGTTTGCAAAGAAGCGTGGTCTTTCGCGTTTGAGATTTTCTTGAAGACAACACAATCGTCTGCAAATAATCTGACTGAAACATCATCTGACAACACATCTACTAAATCATTTATATAAATCAAAAACAACAATGGACCCAACACACTTCCTTGGGGAACTCCAGAGGTGACAGAAAGCATGCTAAATGAGTAATTTTTAACTTGAACAAATTGCTGTCTGTCTCTAAGATGGGCAGAAATCCAACCAACTATGTCATACGGAAGACCGAGCTGTTGCAACTTAAACAATAATTTCTCATATTGTACTTTATCGAATGCCTTACAAAAACCTAAAAACAAAACATCACACTGGCCGGACATGTCGAGAATACTCAAAAATTCATGAACTGTTGTGACTAACTATAACTGTAGAAAGACCTTTTCTAAATCCATGCTGGTATACAAACAGTATACCATGTTCAGCGAGATATTTCTGCAAGTAACTTGTAATAACATGCTCCAACAGTTTACAACACTGACTGGTAATGGAAACTGGGCGATAATTAGTAACTATCAGGCGACTTCCCTTTTTATGTATGTGTACAACACGTGCTTTTCTCCAGTCGTCTGGTATATCGTATGACCTAAGTGACAAGTTAAAAGGATCTGTAAGGAATCCAGAAATCTGCTTAGCATCGGAACCAAATCTACTCTCGCCTTGGATCTGGAAAAAGCTTTTGACAATGTCTCTCACAAAGCCATTCTCCAAAGCTTATCCATCATCAAAATGACGAAGAAAACTTTAATTTCATTTTCTCCTTCATCTCAACAAGGGTTGCAGAGCTACGTATAGCAGGACTTAAGTCGGACAAAATAGTAATAGGGGATAGCAGAACGCCACAAGGATCAGTCCGCTCTCCCTTGTTCAACCTAACACTCATAGTGCTACCTCCAAAACTTGAAGAAATCAAAGGTATTCAGCAACTTCTATATGCAGATGATCTCACTTTATGGATAACGAAAAGATCGGATGTTCACATAGAGTGAATGCTTCAAGAAGCAGTAAACGTAGTCCCGTCATACGCTAACCAGATTAGGCTTAAATGCTCACGACCTTATTATGAACTACTAACCGCAGGGAGCAAAACATAAGACAAAGGAGACATAAAAATCGTCTTCCACGGACTATCCGTAACTAAAGTCTATACGATTATAGAAAGATCAATGCCACTATCAACAGGCTGTGGAGATGACTGTGCAGCAGATCACTAGACGAATACGCAGAGTAACGGCTAGAAAGAGAGGAATGAAGGAGGCTAACATTTGTCTTCCCTGCGCCCCTTCACTAAGGAGATTCACATACTCACTCCACCATCTCCATCTCATTCAGTCTGACTAGGAGAAATAGACAAACTCATCAGAAGCCCCTATAAATTAAGGCTGGGCTATGTCACCCTAGAAACACCCCAGCAGAAAAGCTTCTTTCACTAGGGATACACAACACCGTCTATAGGAGCTGATCATGACACATCAGACAGCACAGCTACAAAGATTGGCCCACTCTAAAGCAGTCAGACCAGTTCTCAACCGCATGGGAATTGATGCAAAGCCACTAGCCAACCACCCAAACTCACTACCAAAACGAGTGCGTGAAAAATATTATCACCATCCTTTACTCCAAAGCCTTCATCTCTTCCAAGAAGGCAGGAAGAAAGCTAGGGCTAAGGCCGTAGACAGAAAATGCCACGATCACTAAAAAGAAAAAAGGGGGGGGGGGGGGAGGGGAGTGTACACCACGCCTTGGACTACAACAGGGCTGAAGGTGTCATTGCTATCTGTGTAATTAAACAGTCCAATAACCTCAGCAAATGCGTATCAGCCGCTGTCAAAGTGCGCTACTCGGACCAAACGGAAGAAGCCGTACAGGTATGACGGATGCGGATATAACTGTGAGCGATTCCAAAACCGTCATGCGTAACTCCTCGCATGGCAGGATATCAACTACCGCCGGAAACATCCTCGCGGATATCAAACTGGACAGAGAGGTAGAACTCGTAGGGACACCCGTGCCCCAAGGAACAGAAGGAGTCAGTAAGGAACAGAAGGAGTCAGTCTGTTAATCAACACGCTAGAGGTTTTATCGGCCGAGCGGTGAGACCTGATGCCGAACTCAACATAGAGGGATTGTTCACGTTCATCGACCATACACAACCCTTCAAACTCTCTAGAAGAATTTACCCACCGCGGCACAATTCCCTAACATGACGACAAGAAATCATCTTGGAGAAACTACAGACCAACTATTCCCTATACTCTACGGCTTACGCACACATTTGCCGACCGCACAAGCCCATCCTGCACTAGGTGCGGGGAAACTGCCAAGCTTAACGATGTCCTTAGGCATTGCTCACAGGAGGAGGACCCCCTCCAGAGGCTCTCATAGAAGATCCTTCCTTCACTTGAATCTTTGGAGGAAGTGCTGCAAAACACGAACCACGATACCATTCAGCACTGTACTAAACCGCGCTGAAGAAGTCACTGCAAACCACCGGCTGCCGTCCACTTGGCTCTTCCACTAAAATCGAGTGACTCTTCTTCCGACAATAAAGATTTTTATCTCTCTTCAGGTAGGAGGCATGGTGCACACTTAGCAGACCACGCTCGCTATTGTATTCCAGCGTGGGAGGCGAGGAAGACAAAATTGAGCAATTCTGATGGAGATAATCCGGTATGCCATGGCATCATGCCATGTATATGTAGTTAATCCAGGGCCCATGAAAGGGTGGTTGCAAGCGACACACACACACACACACACACACACACACACACACACACACACACACACACACACACACACACACACACACACACACACACACACACACACACACACACACACACACACACACACACACACACACACACACACACACACACACACACACACACACACGCGCGCGCGCGCGCTGCGACAGGACGGCGACGGTTATGGCAAATCAGGTAGAGCGGGCTGTATCATATCTTTACATGCACCGCATGCATGTATCGAAAGAGCGGCGCTGGTTAGAGAAGATGCCATAATTTTATCGCCGTGGGTACGTCCATCGACAACAACTAATTGTGCGCGTCCATCAGGAGAAACACCGATGCAGAACCCTTCCGTTTGAGAGAATTTCGACTCAAGTTTCCGTTAGTACAGCTGCCTCAACCCTCGTTTCAGCCGCTTCAAAACAAACCAAGCGCGTTTCCCTGCATTTAAGCTTGATGGCATCTGCATCGTTCAGTGTAACGCCAAGTACCGCATCCCAGTATTATACCGAGTGGAGAGGTGCGAACTGCGCAATTTTGCAGCTATTCAAAGATAGTGGCCGCTGTGATTATTGTTTTTCATTTGGGCTCGCGCCCCGAAACGGAGCGCACTGCTCTGATCCACTTCGCCCGCATGATGTGATTATACGGCTGCTGAACCGAGAACGTTGCCGGATGGCAGGTTTACAGCCTTGCAGAAGCGAGACTGTCATCATTCAACCAAATCACAACTTTCCGTAGCACCTCATTGTAATCGATCATCCCCCATTGATGAGATCAGGGGAACTATAAGGGATGAAAATGAGCGGACGGCCCATCTGTCAACAAGAAGTTGCCTCGGCGGTCCTACAAAAATTATGAAGCCATTGTGCGCCTCCAGTACCGGAAGAGAACGATGAGGCCGAGGCTCCAACGTATCTGACGCACGGCACTAAAGTCCCTGAATCAACCTGCTTTCAAATTTCCGGCTTCTTCCCTCTCGCGGGAGGATCGCGCCCCGGAGGCGCCGTGGTCTCGCGTTAGCGCGCATTTTTGCTCTGCAGCACACGTCGGCACCATCCCCGAGTACGGAAAGCGCGCTTCGTTTCCGTTCGTGCGACGGAGCATTGGCGGAAAATGCTTCGCCAAGATTGAAAATGTTGTAGTCACTCGTGTTTTTCGCAGCAAATAAAAAAAAAAATGACGTTCGGCATGGTTTCCTATATATTCATTCGCTCCCGGGCTACGAAAGCCGCACTTCGTGTTTACAGGGTTCTGGCTCCTCAGGTCTAGCTTTGAAGTTACGAGCGTTGTCTGGCGTATCGGCTTGCCTATACTGGACTCGCTCGTGGGTTCGACTCGAATGGTGCGATTCATGTTGATTTAGCTCATGTAGCTCACTGTCTAGCTTTGATGTTGTACGCTATGCGATACGTATTTCTTTTGTTGCAGCTGGACTCTTTCGTTGTCCCCCTCGATGCTAAAGCGGTGGTTCTCGCTATGTGAGCCCCGCCGTTAATCTCGCTCGCGATGCAGGTCTAATTTGATGTTCCTAAAATTATCGTTTCTGGCGAAGTTGCTTCCAAAGTCGGCTGTTATTGACAGCCATTCAACGTTAGACGTTGTTATAGCATGGCCACCTATAGAGCACGCTGACATGTTAACAGTTTTGCATTCCTTTTAAGGTATTTATAAAAGAGCGGGATATATATTTTTCTATCGTTCCTTATCGTTCGGGAAGGAACAGCAGTTGACATTAGGTAGCGAAGCACTGGAAGTAGTAGGCGAATATGTCTACTTAGGACAGGTAGTAACCACAGATCCGGACCATGAAAGGGAAATAACAAGGAGAATAAGACTGGGATGGAGCGCATTTGGCAAGTACTCGCAGATTATAACTAGCAGCTTACCGGCATCGCTCAAGAGGAAAGTATACAACAGTTGCATCTTACCTGTACTCACCTATGGGGCTGAAACGTGGAGGCTAACCAAGAGGGTTCTACTTAAGTTGATGACAACGCACAGGGCTATGCGGAACGAAAAATGATAGGCGTACCTAAGAAATAGGAAGCGTGCAGAGTGGTTCAGAGAAATAACTTAAGTTACTGACATTCTTGTCGAAATCAAGAAGAAGAAATGGGTATAGACAGGACATGTAGTGTGAAGAAAGGATTACAGATGGTCACTTAGGGCAACAAACTGGATTCCAAGGGAAGGAAAGCGCTGCAGGGGGTGGCAGAAAGCTAGGTGGGAGGATGAGGTTAAGACGTTCGCAGGGGTTAGGTGGATGTTAATTGGAGAAATCTAGGAGAGTCTTTCGTCCTTCCACGGGTATAGTCTGGCCGATGATGATGATGATGATTATGATGAACGTTTCTTATATGTTTCGTCGTAAATTCGAGCATATCAAATCCTAATTTAATCACCTTAGGATGAATAAAGAAATAAAATAAGGTTTTGAAGCATTTTTTTTGCGTTAATGAACCAATACAATTAATCTCATATCAAAATTCTTTCCATCACAAGCGTGCAATAGTGCACAACATAAAAATCATACTCGCCAATGTAAACGCAAACAATTATTGATTACCGCTATGGAAATCCTTTCAGGTTATTTTCCGGCGCACCCGAGGTAGTGTCCGTTTGAAACGACCGCCAAGTTTTCGTGCGCCAAAGAAAACATTTGAAATTAGGAAACCCACCTTTGAAGGAACTCAACATTAATTACGGAAGCACTACGTCGCCACTCAAGCTATATACAAGTGCAGTTAGTTTCAATATAACCAGAGAAGGTGTCTTAAACCTATACTTATGCGTCTTGATCCTATGAAATTATCAGGTCAGGATGACATTTCAAATTTCCTTCTCAAGACGTAAGCTAAGTTTCTAGCAACGTTTTTAGTAATACTATATGAACAATCCATCGAATATGTCACTGTATACCTGATGACTAGGAAAGTTTCAAGGGCCGTTCCTATATTTAAGAAGAGTTGCAGATTACACGTCAATAATTACCGTCTTATCTCATTAACATCTTCCGTTTTCAAACTCTTAGAACACATATTGGTTACCCTACTAAATAATTTTCTTGAACAGAACGAAATATTACCCAACGCGCAACACGGCTTCCGATGAAGTTTTTCCACAGTTACAAAATTAGTTACAACAGTCGGTTAAATTCCTAAAATCAATGATATATCCCAGTCGAAAAAAACTACAGAACTGTGTCAAAAATACGACAAAATATCCTATAGCTCTGTCGTAACCATCAGATTTTTCTGTAGTTCTGTTGTACTTTTCTGTAGTTGTGTAGTTTTACTGTAGTATATTTCTGTTGTCTAGTTCTGAAGCACTTTTCTGTTGTAACTACAGAAATATCTGATGTTACTACAGCATGTTCTGTTGTCACAACAGGTTTCCCGTCAAAAAACCGCACAGAAATTCTGTCGTAACATCAGAAAATTTTCTGTACTTTTTTCCGACTGGGATTGGAGGACAAGTTGACATGGTTTTCCTAGATTACTCAAAGGCTTTGGATATAGTGCCTCATAATAAGCTGATCACTAAAATACAACTGACTGGTGTGCCTAGTAAATTTATACATTGGATATCTTTTTATATCTCACAAAGCGCAAATAGTTCGTTACTGTTGATGGTGTCAAACTCTTGTTTAAGATGTTCCAGGGTTCGGTTTAGGGCCTACACTGTTTAATATTTACATAAATGATCTGGTCGGAGAACTGGAACCAACAGTTTTGATTGAACTATTTGCTCATGACTGTATAATTTTAAAGATAATAAACCTGTTTATGATCAAATAAGTCTCAACTAAAATTTAAATTTGCAATTTTTGGAACAATGGTGCAATGAATGGGCGACGGCCATTAACTTTGAGAAAGCTGTTGTGCTTAGCATTACAAATAAAATTAATAAATTTCAATTTCAATGTTTTTAACAGAAACCTAGTGAGGCAGGTAAATGAACTAATTAGGCGTAACAATTACTTCTAGACTAAAATAGACATAGCAAATTGACATTATATGCTCTGCAGCACGTAAAAGCTGGGGTTTTTAAAGCATCGCATAGGTCAGGGCCCCCACTTTTTTAAAACTTAAAGGTATACTGAACAAAAAAATTGCCGCCGAGATTTCCAGCGCAGATGGTAGCTATCGCATTGGAAGTGACCAAAACAATCCACTTTATGAACAGAAATGAGCGAAAAGTAAGTATTTTAATGAATATTTCTCAAATCGCCGCACCTAGCGGGCTTCTATGAAAGCTCTGACAAAACCGGATATCACGTCACAACACCCCCATCGCGGCCGATTGCACCTGTTCATTTTTCTTTTCCCCCGTGGCACTCACAAAGCGCAGAGACGGACGTGCTTTCTTTCCTTTCTTTCTTTTTTTTTTTTTCTGCTCGTGTTCCTGCGCAGAATTCACTCCGTACGCGTCCCCCTCGACCTCCCTCCACTTCGCATCATTGTTCACGGCGCGACGAGGGGGAACCGACACTGCGTGTAGACGGTCAACCAACTTCATATGCGGGGGCGGCGGCGGCGGCGGGATCGCGGGGCCATGACGTTGCTGAGGGTAGTTGTGACGTCACACCCGCCGGCTCACAGTCGGGAGCGCGCTGCCTCTCACCCGGCGGCCGCTCAGAAAACGTCAAAAGTACAGCCATCCGCTCAAAACTAACCCAAATTATGTGTCTGTACTAGTGTAATCGTGTCTTAAGAATGCAATTGTGGTGCTTTCTCAATATTCTTGGATATTTGTTCAGTATAAAGGCATACAAATATATGCCTGTGGGGCATGAGACCCATATACGTCAAGTGACATCCAAAATCTTGAGTACATTCAACCCAGCAGCCCGTTTTGTTTATAATTCATACAGACGCCGGGACTCACCCTTCGTCTATAAATTTTCTTGCCGGCTTTGATCCACTAGACGAAAGGATAAAAAAAGCCCGACTAGAGTTTCTTCAATCGTTATATTTTTTCAGACTTGCCATTATTCCTGAAAACTACCTGAAAAAAAAAAAGAAAACATTCCGGCAGACCTCCCTCCATAAGCACTGTCTTGCCTTATCACCTATATTTGCCCGAACTGATATGTACAAATTCTCGTTTTTTCCACGGAAAATGACAGACTGGAACGTCCTACCGATTAATTTGCCGTTTTTATCACCTCGTTCTACTGTGCGTTGTTTTCCTTGCGTGTTATCACGGCGCTGTGTGACATTCTTTATTGCTTTCGATCTGCATAACATTGATTGTATTTCACATTTCCTGCTTGGGCATGGCATGCCTGCAGTATTTCTTAAATAAATTAAATACAATAAATTCCGTCAAGAGTTATGGTAATAAAAGAATGCAGCATTGGAGACGAGAATAACCGTGCTGCAAACCTGGTGTATTTCACATTGCAATGCTCGAATACATGTCCACGAAGTCTGACATTGCGTCTGGGTATAAGGCAGACCTCGGCGATGTGACTACGCAGGCCGCACTGTCTTCTAATGTATCAATTTTAACGAAATGAAACCACGATTTCACGATGACAGGAGCTGCATATCTAAGGAGGATCACATCAGAATCACATTGTTTACTTGTGATTCTGATGATGATGTTACTTGTCTGATGTTACTTGTGATTCTGATTGTGATGTTACTTAAAGAAGGAGAAAGAGAGGGACTACGGCGAATCATGACACAACGTCGGTGAATTCCGAGCTCTGGTTGGACGGCCTTGCAAACGGCGTCTCAAGTGTGCGACAAATGAGCGGCGCGAATCAGAGGAGGCTGGTAGACCGGCGCCGAGGCGTCGGACCCATTTTTTGTTTGCTTTTAGTTTCAAACCGCCCTGCATTATGTCATCTCCGCAGTACAGGGTCGCCACAACTGCCGCCAGCTAAATCTGCTAGTGAATAGGGTCTATAAAAAAGAAAGTGCCACCAAGCTCCTTCGTCTACGCGTATTCGCAGCGTATATAACGCCAACGATCGAGGATGCTGAGCTAGACTTCAAAGCATCCTGCGGACGTAGCGTAATCACATCACAGGAAGCAATATCACACTTTCGTGGAAGCGGCAGTTTATTAAGGATACGCAGTTAAGCAGCGGCAACAAGGGTTTTGCCGCTTGTAGCTACGCTCATGTAGCCCGATCGCAAGGAGTTTTGGCAGCGGGGTACCGCTTTACGAAGTAAGATGAGAATGTAGTCAGCGTGCATAAGTACATCGTCCATTCTTCTATCATTTTTTTGCGCTGAGTGCGAGCAAACAGCGCGATAACCACAGCACAAACAGACGCAACCAACTCTACGGCAGCTGCAGCAGCGCAGCCGACTCACTCAACCCTTCAACATGGCATCGCGGGGTGCGCTGAATGTCTGATAGATGGCAGCAATTTAGCGTAAAGCTATAAATTAGTCATGGTTCAGCTTGAAGGCCATCCGAATGTACTGAAGCGGTCATCTTGTTTGTACCTGGAGTACATAGAGAAAACATCCCGCCCTCATCGCTTGTTCGGTCGGCTAGAGGCTTGTTTTCAATTGTTCCCTGCGCGACCGGGAGTCGAAAAGACATGCCTCTCTCTCTCTCCTTCTCTGGACAGCCGTCCTTCTTTCAAATGCAGCTAAAACTGCTAAAGCTGCGAAAGCTGCTACTGGTGACCGTTCGCAACAGAGTAGGGTGACACTCCTCCACGCGCTCTTGGCGTCCCCTGCCGGTTAGAATGGATACATACATACATACATACATACATACATACATACATACATACATACATACATACATACATACATACATACATACATACATACATACATACATACATACATACATACATACATACATACATACATACATACATACATACATACATACATACATAATACATACATACATACATACATACATACATACATACATACATGCATACATGCATGCATGCATGCATGCATGCATGCATGCATGCATACATACATACATACATACATACATACATACATACATACATACATACATACATACATACATACATACATACATACATACATACATACACACACACACACACACACACATACATACATACATACATACATACATACATACATACATACATACATACATACATACATACATACATACATACATACATACATACATACATACATACATACATACATACATACATACATACATACATACATACATGGACGGAGGGATGGATGGGTGGAGGTTATGGACGTCCCCTTTGAAACAGACTGGTGATAGTCATCACCATGCTCAACCTTTCTTTTTCGTGCTTTTTAACTTAGAGAACCCTTTAAATTTAACGTCTTTACTTTAAGGTGCAGGTTCGCAAGACAGCATGGAGCGCAATGTTTGTTGTTGTAGTTAGTTTTTTTGCAGTTTTTTGTTTGTAGCTATATTCAAATTTTCCATAAATTGCTTATACTGAAAACTTTATTTTCAAAGTAATGCTGCACTGTAAAACGTTCCATTTTATGTGTGAGTGTGTTTTCATCGTGTTTGCCTACAATGGTTCTTTTCATTTCTTGTTTTTCTTTTGTTCGCCATAGTGCAAGTGTTTTGCTCGGTTTTTCGGAATGCATTGTACATTGCATCATTGTTCATCGCCATTGCATCGTATCAACTTATTCTGTACTATATATATCGATTTTTATTTATGTTGTTTTCTCCCTAAAATAATGCCCCAGTGAGGGTGCCGTAGGTACTCTGTATAAAATAAAAAAATAAAATTTTCCAAACATCTCTTGCTAACCTCTACCGCCGATTCGTCGACGCTTCCTTTCTTACCTCTAAACCCCAGGGCCTCGGCTAGGGTGACTATGTCCGCGTCGACTGCCCGTTGACAAAGTTTGGTTTGGTTTGTGGGGTTTAACGTCCCAAAGCAACTCAGTCTATGAGATACGCCGTAGTGGAGGACTCCAGAAATTTCGACCACCTGGGGTTCTTTAACGTGCACTGACATCGCACAGCACACGGGCGCCTTGGACCACCTGGTGGGCCCTCTCACAGGCGGCCCAGGTGATGGCGGCGGTACGGGGCAACGTGCAGGACGCAGTCGCAACCTGTTTTATTTATTTTGTTGCGCTTCGTTGTGGGGAGAGGAGGAGCATGCTTTTTAATCGCCGATAACATATACGTTAGTGAAGCTAGTTTGAAGGTATTTTTTTCCCGGAGACGACATATATAATACGATCGCCCGAACGCGTTTTCTGCTGGAATGGTAGATGCGTCAATTTTTCGTTACTGCATTTCTGCTTTGTAATTATGAGTAATACAGTAGGGTTCGTTCAGAGAAGAACGGAAATTGAGGTCCCATGATCTGTTTTTGTTTTCAATAAATTTTTAATATGTGTTGGGTAAATCTGTCGACGCAAAGGAATGAATCTTAGTGTTGTAAGATTCGCTGTAGTTTTCTCGAAAAAAATCGCATAACACAACAGATGGAAAACGCCATTTGTGTCATTTAGTTTCAAGTTGGGAGCTCCGCTGCTTGCGCACTGATATTGTGTTGTATGTAATTTGTTACTCAATAAACTGAAACTTTTACATTTAGGACGGCTATAAAAACGTTTTTCTTCGCCGCAGTTTCTTTAGTAAAAACCGCAACCTTTGCTCCAGGAGCGACACGCTGCAAAAGAAGAAAAAAAAAAAGTCAATTTTAAGCCCTACATTCTGGCTCGATGCGATAAGGTGTTGCCACTGAAAACCTTTTTCCTTTATTACGCAAGTTATATTGTTTATTTCAGGCAAAATTTGTGTTTCTAGACTTGTGTATATTTCTCCATACCGCGTCGAAGTAGGTCAAATTTAAAAAATATCAACAATTGAACGACTTAAAAAATTCCAATTAAAAAAATGCCCTCTCCGGTTTTTATTGAAATCTCCCTCAACACTTCATAATTGTCACGGAATAAAATGGTTGCATTATATAGTTTATAATTATAAAAACAAGCATAAAACTGAGCACATGTCCTGAAGATTCTCGCGCGCAATACGGTATTGATTGTCATTTATATTTTTATATTATGAAGGTATTTTCCTTTATTGCAGATAAAATTTTAAGCTCTAAGTTAGTAAGTTCTTCCTCCACATTCTTCAAAATCCGCCAAAGTTCAATAGCATCAACAATGAACGACTGTGATTCGAATTCAATAATAAACATCTTAGACTTTTATTAAAATGGCCCTCAACAACTCTCAATACTTTATAAATATCAGGCACTAAACATACATTGCATTACACAGTTTCCAAACATAAAATGTACATATATAGAACTGAGCGGATGCTTTTATTGTATGTAATTGATTAGGGCTCCCCCTCAAGGAGCAGGTGTCAGAAATCCGATTTAGTATTTGCTCAATGTAGTTACATTTTCTCTAATGTAATATGCAAATCCTTTTCAGTGCTTATAAAGGTTTGGTTTCTAGGGTTTAACGTCCCAAAGCGACTCAGGCTACGAGAGACGCCGTAGTGGAGGACTCCGGAATATTCGACCACCTGGTGTTCTTTAACGTGCACTGACATCGCACAGCACACGGACGCCTTGCCTGCTGCCTCCATCAAAAAGCGGCCTCCGCGACCGTGATTCCATCCGTATATCCTTGAGCACAGTAGTCAAGCGCCCTGGCCATTGCCCCACCACGGCGGGAGCTGTCTATGATTAAGTGTATATAAAACAGTAGCATTCTCGTTTCCGTAAACATGCCCACTGAACCTGTGTTGACCGGTCGGGCATGCCAGAGTGCGTACGTTGCCTCCATATCTAGCTCCCCTTGGTTAGCTCCAACTCTTGCCTAAACGGGGTGCTGCTCGGTTTGCCTGTTTCTTATTTTCCCCCTCTCAAAGTCTCCCTTACTACAAGCAAAGTCTAGAACCACATTTGTATATCCGTAACTTTTATTCCGGCCTGTCAATGTGACCCCCAGCAAAACCAAAGTTGTGGCGTACGTGCCGGTTGCTTTGGTTGTGTGCTACTTTTTCAAACCCAACATGGCGGCCATGCAGTGTCAAAGTGTGGGGCCTCTACGTGACCATTCCTCTGTGAGTCAAATACTTTGTGCGTGTCTAGTGAGTGAGAAAGTAATAACTTTATTTGGTGTCCGCCAGGGTTTAATGCAACCGGGCTTAGGTGTGGAGATCTTGGCTTTTCGCCTCCTTGAGGGCCTGCTGGAGTCTTTGATGCTGGAGCTGCGCAGCGCGGTGGACCACCTCGACGAGAAGGTTTTGGGATTAACACCTGTTAATTAATTGCGCCTTATACTCCCAGAGAATATGCTTAAGTATGGCTATGTTTGTCTTATAGACCTTGCAGTGCTGGTGTTGTATATCTCTAGCTAAATCGTGTTAACTGCAGCAGGTTGAGTTGATGCTTATAATTGTCTCCAGGCGACTGGCCGAGTTCTGGATAGTTTGCTGCTAGGCGGAGGGAAGGTACGGCGGGTGAGGTAGAGGGGTTTGGTTAAAGGCCCACTGTCCACCCTCCGGTCGAAAATATTTTCTTCCCCGGTGACTGTGAGACTTCGCCCCTAGAACGCAAGGCCGCAAAATGTTTTTGAAAAGAGTAACTAATAACGCAGTTACAGCCACCGCAATCACCCGATTCTGTCATGCCTCTCTCCTTCCGTTCCCTCGCAAAGGTTTTTCACTCTCCCGCCCGAGGTCGTATAGCCTCCGCAATACAAATTCCCCTTCCTCCTCCTCGTTTGGCGGGAGGTGGGGCGTGGCTCTCCGCGAGCGCGAAAAAAAAAAACGGTCGAGGGAGCGCGCGCCGCTGGATTCAGTCTGGCCGTGGCGAGGGAAAAGCGCGCTGCGAGCGGTAGACACCCATCCTTCGCCCGTCAGTCAGCGAGACGGACCAATGGACATCGTTCGCGGTACGTACGTCATTGCTGTGGCCCGTCGGACCAGCGCAGGAAACGGGGAAGCTGGCTTCCCGGAGGAGAGCATGAGAGAGCTTTGAATTGTATTTTCGATGCTTTGCGGCGCGCGTGTCACTGTAGCATTTTGCACAGACTATCTCCGGTACCTGATCGAAACACTGGGCTCCTTTGCTTAAAAGGGCCTTCCCTGGACAGTGGTCCTTTAAGTCATTGAAGCTCGTCAGATTGTATCTACCCCCTTCACCATTACTTTCTCCGGCACGGTTTCCGAGACCTCGTCCGACGGAGTGGGCGACCTCGTTGAGATTGGGGTGATATACGGAGAGACGTCCCCCATGTGGGCGGGGAGCCAAATTAGCTTGACCTTGTTGTCCGGTGAGCATTCCAGGTTCTTGATTATTCAGCAGGCTTCCACGGAGATTTTCCCCTTTGCGTAATTCTTTATGGTCGTGCGCTAGTCGCTGACAACCCCGCAATCTTGATCAGTTATGGCAAGTGTGATGGCTAATTATTCGGCCACTTCGACCTGTCGGGACTTTACGCTGGCGGAGTGGACAAGCGCTCCGGCAATGTCAACGACCGCAACGGCGTATCGTCGATCGTATCGATACTCGGCAGCGTCCACGAAGCGCGCTTCCCTCGCTTTTTCGTAGTTCCGCAGCTGGGCCGCGGCTCTGGCTTATATTCTGCCTTGATTAAACGTGGGGTGTATTTTTCTCGGGACTTGTTTGACTCAGAAGCCGTCCGTGATGTTCCACTGTATTATTTATCTGTCATCGTGTACGGTGGTATACCGATGCCAAGCCTTTCGAGTATGTGTCGTCCAGCTACAGTGGTCGTCGTCTTTCTATCTGCGATATTGTTCTGCGCTTCTGCAAGCTCGTCTAGCGTGTTGTGAATTCCTAATTGTAGCAGGAGCTCTGTGCTAGTCGAGTATGGCAGTCCAAACGCCGTCTTGTTTGCCCTGCGTATAATCATGTCTATTTTATTCTCCAAAAAGCGCGTATTCCCCATAGAAAGACATTGCCTCTCGCTACGTCACGGGCCGCTGAGCGAATTGCTATCTCGTAGAATTTAGATGAGCCCTTCTGACACCGGCGCGGCCTCTTGTGTCCACACCTATATAATTGGCACTGTGATTCTTTTGCCAGAGTAAGTCAGCCCAATAAATAATTCATTTGGGCGCAAATCCAGTCTCTTCATTTGTCGTCAACGGCACTGTCATCACGTGGTAATACTGACTAGGCCACCCTAGGCATATGGGCTTGTGCGGCGTGGGAACAAGCCGAGATTTACGTGTTTCCTCCCAGGCGGCTTTTGGACGTAATAGCCATCGGTCCCTATTACTGGCGCCACATCGCGACGAGTAAACAAACAGAGGCATCCAAAGGAGGCGAGTGGTGCTGTTGCTATAGTGTATGGTGCTATAGTGGTGCTGTTGAAATATAGGAGCCGTCGACTCAAACCATATTGAAAGACCAGGGCCACGTAGCGGAATTTGGTTATGGGCTACAAACGTCGACTACAAATAAACTTGGAAACAGTATGAAGCAATTTTTCACTTGTATGTAACCTCTAGCAACCAAGTACGTCTATTTAGTTATGCTATATATATATATATATATATATATATATATATATATATATATATATATATATATATATAAATATATATATATATATATATATATATATATATATATATATATATTGTCACGTGCTTCGGGGCGTCAGGAAAGGAAGAAGAGGCTAGAGAGAAGACGAAGAAACGGAAGACACAGTGGTGTGTCCTGGTGTTCCTTGCGTGACTCGCAGCGTTTTAGACTATCAATAAACACCCCCGTTACGTACTGAGTACGTAACAGTTGTGGTGGAGTTTGCGGTGTAGATCAACACGGATCCCCGTTGTCTTCGACGAAGCCGCCGGCTCGTTGGTTTGCCACCCCTACCATCTAACATGGCTCAAGACGGCGACGCTGACCGAACAACACCTGCGGTGAGCAACTGGCAGCACTACCGCGAGCCGCGCACATTTGGTGGAAAACCTGACGAGGACGTCGACGAGTGGCCAACCAACTACGAGCGGGTGAGCCGGTACAATCGTTGGGACGCGACCGTTAAACTAGCGAACGTAGTGTTCTTCTTGGAAGGCACTGCCCTAGTTTGGTTTGATAATCATGAAGACTCGCTTACCAGCTGGGATTGTTTCACAGAAGAGATAAAGGACTGCTTTGGCGACGGATCCGCGAAGAAGAAACGCGCAGAACAAACGTTGATGCAGCGGGCCCAGGTACCTGGCGAGACATGCACCGCATATATCGAGGATATTGTGAAATTGTGCAAGGTGGTAAACCCTCGGATGTCCGAGGAAGATAAAGTGGGGCACTTGCTTAAAGGTATCGCTGTAGATGTCTATAATTTTCTTATCAGCAAAGACAATTTGAACTCTACAGCTGACTTCATCAGGCACTGCCGCACTTTCGAAACCTTGAAGTTGCGCCGTATCACTCCCAAATTTGGGCGACTGGCCAACGTCACATCTGTTGCGAGCGTTGATGTCAGTGCTCCGGAGTCCATGGCTGATCTGATACGCCGGATTGTGCGGGAAGAATTGTTGCGTGATAAAGACTCTGCGTGCCGGGACGAACACCAGTATGACGGTTGCGCGCTGCAAGCAGAACCCGCGACCCCATCAACTTCCTGGATTCCGGCTTTAAATGCATCACGCTTTGGCGGGGGCAGACAACAGAACGATTTAAGCACTTCTCAGCCACGGATGGGCCGAAGAACCACCTACACACGCCAGGTGGTTCGTCAGCAATACCGTCCCGATTACTACCGCCAACCAGAACCAGTTTCCGCCCGCATTTACTCGGACCGGTGGTGCCAGCAACCCGTGTGTTATAGCTGTGGCATGACCAGACACATCTCCCGGTATTGCCGTCGGCGGGGCCTACTACCACAAGATCATCGACCGCTGCCCAACGTTTCTAATCATTTCGACACTGAATTTCATCCGACACAGACTCTGGATACATACCGCACGGCACAGATGCGAAACGGATCGCCTGCTTCGAACCGCAGCTTGATGCCGCCAACGCAAAGACAGCGACAATCTCCGTCTCCTCGGCGCCGTTCTTCCCCTTCGAGAAACTATAGAAGACGCGGCCGATGGGGGTGAGGTCGCCGGAAAATCAACGTTCCCAATACCTCTGCCTGTGTTTATGTTAAAGAACAAACTCGAAGTATCCATTGACGGCATCCCCACCATGGCACTAATTGACACTGGCGCAACAGTCTCTGTTATGAGTTTAGCATTCAAGAATCGATTAGGACATAAAGTGATGTTTAGCGTGAATGAAGCTGTGATATTCCGTGGTGTTGGCGGTGAATCATTGGTGCCTTTGGGTGTGTGCTATGTCAAAGTTGTGATTGGTGGCCAAACGTTTCGAACCGAATTCACAGTGTTGCCTCGTTCCACGCATGAAGTAATTCTAGGTATAGACTTTTTGCAACAGTGTGGTGCAACGTTAGACTGCCGTAGTGGATAGATCTCGCTTAATGCTGCGTTGATGTCAGCCCTTGTAGAAACCTCGTCGCTCGATTTAGGAGCGTTTTCTGTGTCTGAAGATACAGTTGTACCTGCGATGTCCGGAGAATTCATTCAAGTTATTTCATCTACGAATTTGAGCGAGAATTTCGACGCCGTAGCGGAACCTACAACGCCGGCCTACTTTACAAGAAGAATTTCAACCCCGGAGGTGCACGTTTTCTCCTCGTCGTGCCGGAAAACCTCCGCATTCCCGTTCTTGAAATGATGCATGACGATACCACGTCGGGCCACTTGGGTGTCGGCCGGACCCTTCATCGCACACAGGAACGCTTTTACTGGCCGAAAATGCGTCAAGTCATTCAGCGCTATGTAGCCAGTTGTGTCAAGTGCCAGCAGTACAAGCTCCCTACTTCCCGTCCACCTGGACCGCTGCACCCTATTGCGCCTCCGACCACACCCTTTGAGCAGGTGGGCATCGACCTCTTGGGTCCTTTTCCGCGATCTTCTAACGGTAACCGGTGGATAGTGCATGTGTTGACCATCTCACTCGATATTCAGAAACAGCCGCAATACCCTCAGCCACTGCTTACGAAGTATCCCTATTTCTTCTGCGATTTCTCGTCCTGCGCCATGGCCCTCCTCGAGTTCTGATCAGTGACCGTGGGCGCCAATTTACTGCTGAAGTTATTGAAGAACTCCTTCGCCTATGCACCTGCGATTACCGTCATACAACGCCGTATCACCCGCAATCAAATGGACTTGTTGAACGGACCAACCGCACTCTGACCACTATGTTGGCGATGTACGTGGACTCTGATCAGAAGAACTGGGATGAAATCCTCCCTTTTATTACAATCGCTTATAACACTGCACAGCATGAGACGACTGGCTACAGTCCGTTTTACCTCCTGTATGCTCGAGTTCCCCGCAGTAGTCTTGATACCATCCTTCCTTTCTCCCTCCACAACGAGCCTTCTATCGCCTCTACTTTATGTCGAGCCGAAGAAGCTCGCCGCGTTGCCCGCCTCCGCATCCTAGACTCACAGGAACGTTCGAAGGAACGTTATGACAACCGACGCCCACATCTCTCTTATGTGCCCGGTGATTAAGTGTTGCTGCGGACGCCGCTGCGCAAGCGTGGTTTAGCCCAAAAGCTGCTGTTTCGTTATAGCGGCCCTTTTGTCGTTTTGGAGCGCCTGAGTGACGTGAACTATGTAATTTCACGCCGCACCGAAAGTGGCTGATGCTCACGCCGGACCCAGGTGGTGCATGTCGCTCGACTAAAAAGGTTCCATCCCCGGCACCTTTCTTAAACTGCTTGTCCTGGGGCTTCGTCTGCGAGGGGGGAAGTGTCACGTGCTTCGGGGCGTCAGGAAAGGAAGAGGCTAGAGAGAAGACGAAGAAACGGAAGACACAGTGGTGTGTCCTGGTGTTCCTCGCGTGACTCGCAGCGTTTTAGACTACCAATAAACACCCCCGTTACGTACTGAGTACGTAACAATATATATTGTGAAGAGGAAGAAGTGCACGAGGAACATGCCAGTCAGCGGCATCGTGATCGCTGCGCGTGCTGGACCTGACTGTGTTCGCTGCCGCTGTGTTCGCCGCTGATCTGCCCAGTCCTGCTGATCAAGTCCTGTTGATCTGCTGAATAAACCCCCCATTCTTACATTTGGTGGAGGTGCCGGTCAAGATCTATCCTCTCGCCCTGGAACTCCGCACCGTACATTACCACCTCCTGCGATGCCTGAGGACGTTAACCACCAAGCCGTACAAGTTGGCTCGGCCATCATTTGTCCCGGCTCCCTCCGCCAGCGAGACCCCGCCATCTTCAGCCATAGAGTTTCTTACTCTAGAGGGAAAGCTGTGCTGCCGTCTATGGGAGTTTACATGGAGTTTCCAGACGGCCAGTTCAGCCACCATGGGCGCTCAAAGCATCATGGGCCGGAGAGCTACCGAGTGCAGAACTACAACTTTTGGCCAAAACTAATGCAAAGATAAGCGTTGTTCTACCGTAAATAATGTCCTAAGATTGAATATTGTGACTATAAATTGCAAAAAGAGAGAGAAACAGCATGTCAGTGTGATATTTATCCAATATAAGCGAGGGCTCTTTCTCCTATTGGCTTAGTTTTGAGCAGCACAAATACCAATATTTCGCACTTAATAGGCAAAATTTGAAACAGAAAAACGTTATAAAAATATTTATGGTTGTGCAATCACTTAAGGAAGTTTTCAGTGGCATTTCGGGAAACAAAAATCATTTATTGGCGACGTCTGCTTTTGCGCCTTCGCTACTATGGCTTTCGCGGTCTATGTACGCACCTTCAGATGATGATGATGACGAAAAAAGAAACATTGCAGCAACGGCACTCCGCGTACCCGAGAAAAACCGACTGTCCCGCAACAAGTAGCACACCGGCCCATGATTCTTAGCGCGCCCATGGTGGCTGAAGGGCAGCGCCCTCAGTTTTCCCTCTAGTTAGTGTAAGGAACTCTATGTCTTCAGCGGCACTGACGACCACGACGTCGAGGACTGGCTCACATCCTATGAACGAGTGGGCGTTTACAACAAATGGGAGGCGGAAACGAAGTTAAGCAACGTCATTTTCTATCTCACCGGCGTAGCAAACCTATGGTTTCGAAACCATGAAGCGGACATTCCATCATGCATGGTCCGCGTTTAAAGCCAGCTTCTCTGAAGTTTTCGGCCGACCAGCTGTGAGGAAACTCCGCGCTGAACAGCGCTTGCGTGCGCGGTCTCAGCAGGTTGGCGAAAATTTCACGAGTTATATCGAGGACGACGTCGACTTATGCAAGCGCATTAACGCACAGATGTAAGAGGCCGAAAAGATCAAGTACATTCAGCAAGGCATCGATGACGATGCCTTTCAGATGCTGTAGGCTCGAGATATCCGCACCGTCGCGGAAGTGGTCACACTGTGTCAAAGTTATGATGAACTGCGGAAACAAAGTGCCATAACTCGCGCGAACACTATGCACTCTGAGTTCCTTGATGGCCTGACAGATGCAGGCGAACATTCTGCGCTCCTGCCACAAATTAAGAGCTTCATTCGGGAAGAAGTTGCTCGACAGCTCTCCCTTATGCCCTGTCATCAAGAACCTTCCTCACACCTAGCTCCCAGTTTGCGCCACATTATTCAAGAACAGGTAGCTGAATCTCTTCCTCCAGCCCCTCAATCCATGCCTGTTGCAGCGCCGTTAACATATGCGGCTGTTGCGGCCCGACCGCCGCCTACATATGCTCAACCGCCACCTGCCTACGTTCAGCCGCCGCCTCCTGCGCCTGCGCGAGAACCTCCGCAGTTTATGCGACCGGCTCCAAGACCACGTAATCCCTGGCGCACGACGGATAACCGGCCAATTTGTTACACTTGCGGGCTTGCTGGACACATTTCTCGTTATTGCCGCAACCGTCTCCCGGTGTCGGCACCACCTACTCATGGTTCTGCATACTGGTCTCCGACGCCTCAGTATTCCGCGCCTACTGAGCCTTCAGCCCGCCCTCATTTCTCCACAGACCGCTCAGCCATGTCCGACCGCCGTTCACCGTCGCCGCGACGCCGCTCTATCTCTCCGATGCAACGTCGACAGAACGCTTCACGTGAGGAAAATTAGAGGCCGCAGTTCCTGAGGCGAGAACTGCGACCCCGTCGAACTTCCAAAGTCCTCATCTGTCGCCGACAAACCTAATTGAAGTTTTCGTCGAGGGTGTTGATGTCATGGCTCTAATTGACACTGGTGCTGCGATTTCGGTAATGGGCGCAAAACTATGTGGCACTTTAAAGAAAGTGAAGACGCCAATTGCGGGACTTTCGTTGCGAACGGCCAGCGCTCAGCATATCAAGCCTTTAGCAGCGTGCACCGCTCGAGTAGTTATCCAGAATTCCCTTTATACGATTGAGTTCGTCGTGCTGCCAAGTTGCTCGCACGCTGTAATTTTAGGCTGGGATTTCCTGTTGCGTCACGCCGCTATAATCGATTGTGCTCGAGCTGAAGTGGGGTTCTCGACTGTGCCCGATGCCTTACCAGACGCTGATCAATCAAATTCCTGTGCTAAAGCCCTCATCGCCGAAGATATCGACCTTCCTCCCTGCTCTTCTGTGCTTGTTCGTGTCGCTTGCGCCTCTATTAGCGATGACACCGTTCTCTTCACACCAGCCCATACTTTCCTGCGCCGCAAGTGCCTTCCATTGCCCTACGCAGTGCTCGCTATTTCCGCTGGCCTTTCCATGTTATGGGTCTCTAACCCCTTTAACTCCCCTAGTGCTTTGCGCCATGGCGAATACCTCGGAAGTATCCAGCCAATCGCATCCCTTCTGATCTCTGAGGAACCTGACGACGCGCCGCACTGTGCCGTGACTGCGCTCAGCCCCCCTTCACCTGCGCCCGCTCCCCCCTCTACAGACTTGTTCCTCCGTTCCATCGATGCCGATCTTCCTCCAGAGCAGCGCACTCAGCTTTTGAACCTACTACATCACTTTCGCTCCTCCTTCGACTCTCATCAAAGTTCTTTGTGTCAAACTTCTACAGTCACTCATCGCATCGACACCGGCACCCACGCACCACTGCGACAGCGCCCCTACGTGTGTCTGCAACCGAACACCAGGCTATTGAAGAGCAACTCGACCTAATGATTCAGAATGGCGTGATTCAGCCCTCAAGCAGCCCTTGGGCCTCACCTGTTGTCCTCGTAAAAAAGAAAGATGGTTCTATCCGCTTCTGTGTCGATTATCGCCGCCTTAATAAGATTACGCGAAAGGACGTCTATCCTCTCCCACGCATCGACGACGCTCTCGATTGTTTGCAAGGCGCCGAACTCTTTTCTTCCCTAGATTTACGTTCCGGGTACTGGCAAGTCCCCTTGGAAGCGGCTGATCGCCCCAAAACTGCCTTTGTAACTCCCGACGACTTGTACGAATTTACAGTTATGCCGTTTGGTCTTTGTAATGCTCCGGCAACATTTGAGCGGATGATGGACACCATTTTGCGTGGCCTAAAGTGGAAGACGTGCCTCTGCTACCTCGATGAGATTGTCGTCTTTTCTCGTGACTTTGACACACACCTCTACCGTGTGAAGCACGTTTTGATCTGCCTATCTGATGCCGGACTGCAGCTGAATTTGAAAAAAAATGTCGTTTTGCCGCCCGCCAGCTCATTATTCTCGGCCACGTTGTTTCCGAAGGTGTACCTCCAGACCCTGCTAAACTTCGTGCCGTAGCAGCCTTTCCCAAACCGACTTCCATCAAAGATCTACGTAGCCTCCTCGGGCTGTGCTCTTACTTTCGCCGCTTTATTAGGAATTTTGCTTCCATTGCTGCTCCCTTGACAGAACTTCTGTCTGGCAGTTCCGACCTTTCATCGTGGTCACCAGCGTGCGACGATGCCTTCGATGCTTTACGACACATCCTCAAGGCACCGCCTGTCCTACGTCACTTCGACCCCACAGCACCTACTGAGGTCCGCACAGACGCCAGTGGTATTGGTCTCGGCGCTGTGCTCGCTCAGCGCAAAGCAGGTTATACTGAATACGTGGTCGCCTATGCTAGCCGTACACTCACGAAGGCTGGATCCAATTACTCTGTCACTGAAAAAGAGTGCTTAGCGATTATTTGGGCTCTTACTAAATTCCGCCCTTACCTCCATGGTCGCCCTTTTGACGTAGTGACGGACCACCATGCGCTTTGCTGGCTTTCCTCACTGAAAGACCCGTCCGGCAGACTGGCAAGATGGGCTCTTCGCCTTCAGGAATATGATATGTCCGCGTTGTTTACCGCTCTGGCCGCAAACATCACGACGCCGATGCACTTTCCCGCTGCCCCCTTACATATGAGGTCGCGAGCCTTTCCTCTTCCGACGATTCCCCGCCATCGCTTCACATCAATGACATGCCGTCAGCGCAGCGGCAAGATCATTGGATAAACTCTATCCTCGATTTTATCTCCAATCCTACAGCTGCTTCTCCATTGCGTGCTCTCCGCCGCCATGCTTCCCACTTCGCCATTCGTGATAACCTCCTCTACCGCCGCAACTACTTGCGCAGATGGCCGCAAGTGGTTGCTAGTTATTCCCCGGCAGCTACGTTCGCAACTCTGTGACTATTTCCACGCTGACCCGCAATCCGGTCACGCGGGCGTCTTCAAGACATACACTCGTCTTCGGCTGCGTTACTACTGGCGGGGTATGTACACCTTTGTACTCAAGTACGTTCGCTCATGCCTCACCTGTCAACGTCGCAAGCCATCTCCTCAACGTTCTGCTGGAGAGTTGCTGCCGTTACCCAGCCCACCACGCCCTTTCGACCGCGTCGGCATTGATTTGTACGGGCCGCTTCCCTACACTGCGGCCGGCAACCGCTGGGCTATTGTAGCCGTTGATCATGTGACGAGGTATGCAGAAACCGCCGCACTTCCATCTGCCACAGCGTCAGAAGTAGCTTCCTTCATTTTGCAGCAATTTGTTCTTCGCCATGGCGCACCTCGAGAGCTGCTCAGCGACAGAGGACGCGTTTTCTTGAGTGACGTTGTGAAAGCCTTGCTCACCAAGTGCAACATTATTCATAGAACCACCTCCGCCTATTATCCCCAGACTAATGGCCTCACTGAGCGTTTCAATCGTACCCTTGGCGACATGCTCTCTATGTACGTCTCCTCCAACCACTCAAACTGGGACCTCGTCCTTCCGTATGTCTCGTACGCATACAATACCGCAACGCAGTCTACTACTGGCTTCTCTCCTTTTTTTCTCCTCTACGGCTTTTTCCTCCCCTCTGCTACAATCGACACCATACTCCCGTATCAGCCAGACATATCAGAGTATACACCTGCGTCTCAAGCAGCCCAGCATGCGGAAGACTGTCGACAAATCGCCCGCGCATTCACGGCTAACACCCAGTACCGCCATAAATCCAACCATGACAGCCAACACTCGACACCGCACTTCTCGTCTGGCGCTCTTGTCTGGCTATGGATACCTTCCAATGCCCCTGGACTGTCTTCAAAATTTCTTCCTAAATACCATGGCCCATACCGAGTTCTGGAGCGCACATCTCCGGTTAATTATGTGGTGGAACCTGTTACGCCGTCCCATGATCTACGCCGGCGCGGACGCGAGATTGTTCACGTCCAGCGCCTCAAACCCTATTACGACCCTGCCGTTTTGCTCACGCCGCAAGTCGCCAGGATGTCTCCTCTTCGTCCCGCGGGTAATTGTGAAGAGGAAGAAGTGCACGAGGAACACGCCAGTCAGCGGCATCGTGATCGCTGCTCGTGCTGGACCTGACTGCGTTCGCTGCCGCTGTGTTCGCCGCTGATCTGCCCAGTCCTGCTGATCAAGTCCTGCTGATCTGCGGAATAAACCCCCCATTCTTACAATATATATAGGAGGGGAGATGAGGGGCTCGTTATTATAGAATTTAAAGGAGTCAACAGTCTGCGAGTCCAAGGCTAACGTTACAGATATATATTTATGTTTTGTTCTTTGTATTGGCAAGAATTAGTCTTATAATAATTTTTGTTAGGGATCAAGAGTATTAAATGCAAAGCGGAAGGAAAACAACGCGCCGAATATATATATATATATATATATATATATATATATATTGAGAAAATACAGAAATACATACTCCAAGCAACGAACAGACAAAATGAGAGGACGCAACCATTCTCTCACTTGGTTTGTACCTTTGGATTTGTGCTCCTGGCGCTGTAAAAATGCTTATAGCAACAGCCAATCAGGGGTCGACTTGATTGAGGACGATTAGTTGTTGGTCGGCGCCTGTGCAAGGTCCTGTCGCAAAACCAGAGGCATTCATGACGAATGACAACAGTAGCTTGCACATATTCCACAGCAATATACGTAGTATAAGAAGGAACTTAAATTCGCTTCTTGCTTATCTTTGTCAGCACAAAAAACACTACGATGTCATTGCAATATCAGAAACTTGGCTCCAAAAAGGTGAAGATGTTGTTATTCCTGATTATCTCACAATTTCTTATCCGCGTGATTCCCTTTCACGTGGTGGTGGTGTAGCCCTTTTTGTTCACAACAGTCGCGCCTATTCAGCATTGCCCAACCTTTCTTGCAGCACACCAGATATTGAAGCATTATTTATCAGACTGGACAACTCTGTTATCGTAGGTGTCGTGTACCGGCCCCCTAATTCACCTGCAGCTTTATTTCTTCAAAAACTTGAATCTATATTCTTCACTCTAGTATCAGGACACAAGGGTCCGGTTGTAATTAGTGGGGACATTAACATAGACACCTGTCACGCAAACCATAGTGACTACACGTATCTACTGGAGTCCTTTAATTTTCAAAACTTGATCACTATTCCAACTAGAATTACAAGTACATCTGCAACGGTCATTGATCATGTTTTAACGAATATAGCCTCGGAAATTATTGCAGGGGTATACAGCCAACCCATTTCAGATCATCTGCCTACATATGTAACGGTCAGAAACATCCCCAAACCAAAATTAAAACACACCAAAGTAAGTTCGAGGATTGACTACGAATTACTGAGATCGAACATCCAGTCAATCGACACTAGTACCTTATACCACGATGACGTTGACACCGAATTCTCCAATCTAATTGACACTTTGACCCGCGCAAAAATTAACAGTAGTAGTAAAAAATCCGTTCGCTCATATAGGGCACCCGTATCGCCCTGGATGACGAGGCAGATTTTAGCAGTACTGCAGCAGAAGGACTTTTGGTATCACAAATGGAAACAGCATAAGGATAATAGCTATTACCTTGGTCAGTATAAAAAATTGCGCAATCAATCAGTGGCACTCATGCGTAAACGGAAAAAAGAATACTACACGCATTTAATCGAACAGAGCTCCGGTAACTCTAAAAAACTGTGGGAAATAGTGAACGGTGTTATAGGCAAACCACACAAACAGACGTTTCCTGACGTGGTTGATCAGAATGTTGTAAACAGCTTTAATTCATATTTTACTACCGTTGGAATTTCTCCAGGTACCAGTGTAAATGACACACATATAAATTCTTTCTTACCGAACCCACTCCCAAATTCCTTTTTTATGAATGACATTGAACTTAACGAAATTCATTCAACGTTGGTATCTATGGATAGTAATAAAGCTGCAGGTATGGATGAAATTACAGTACGTATGTTAAAAGAAAACATCGATATCCTCGGTCCTATATTGTGCCATGTCCTCAACCACTCACTGCAAACCGCCAAATACCCAACGTCGCTAAAAACAGCCAGAGTTGCCCCGATATACAAGGACGGTGATCGCTCAAACCCTTCTAGTTATCGACCAATATCTGTGCTCAGTGCCATTAATATACTTTTCGAGAAAATCCTTGCAAACAGAATTAATAGATTTATAGAGAAATACAACATAATTTGCCAACAGCAACACGGTTTTCGGCCGAATCATTCAACGTCATCAGCTGTGCAGTCATTAGCCCAGATTA
The DNA here is from genome assembly GCF_055883805.1 of Amblyomma maculatum. NCBI lineage: Eukaryota > Metazoa > Arthropoda > Arachnida > Ixodida > Ixodidae > Amblyomma > Amblyomma maculatum. Next base: position 279,471,510 of record NC_139344.1, read on the forward strand.
TAAACAGTGCTTTAAATAATAACAAACTTGTGGCTGTAGTCTTTCTAGATTTAAAAAAGGCTTTTGATACGGTCGACCATTCCATCCTTCTGTACAAGCTAAAGCACTATGGTTTTAGGGAACGGATTTTCGAGTTGCTTTCAAGTTACTTTAATGAACGTCATCAGGTAGTTGTCATGAATAATGTCTCATCGTCACCACAACCTATACGTACAGGCGTGCCCCAAGGGTCTGTTCTGGGCCCAATGCTTTTTTCGGTATATGTTTCCGACCTTCCACGTGCCTTAAAATTCGGAGAAATGCTGATGTATGCAGATGACACCGCTATAATAATCACAGGCAATAGCATCGAGGAAATACAGGCTAAAACAAACGTCGATCTGGCAAACCTTTCTGAATGGTTTTTAGCTAACAAGCTTTCTGTTAATGTCAAGAAAACAAAATATACTATATTTCACTCTCGTAGCAAACAAGTAGATACCAACTCTTTTAGCATTAGCATTAACAACTCCGTACTAGAATATACACCTTATTTTAAATATGTTGGTGTAATCTTTGATAGGCATCTGCACTGGCAAAATCATGTATTAGCAGTGGGGGCGAAGGTGGCATCCGGGTGCTATAAACTACTGCAAGCACGTGACTTCTTTGACACCAATACACTGCGTATTTTATATTTCTCCTTTATCCACAGTCATCTCTCATACTGTCTGGAATCATGGGGGTGGACGTACGACAGCTATCTCGAGCCGATCAGAAAATTGCAGAAACGATCGTTACGAATCATAACACATTCTAAACTGGATCACCCCAGCAAACCATTATTCCGCGACCTACAGATACTACCCTTCGATTCACTGCGCCAGCTAAAAACAGCAACTGCAGTTAACAGCATCGTAAGATATAACCACCCCTTCCATATATCCCTTTTTCATGCATCATCACGTACTACCAGAAATGCAGTATTAGGAAACTTTAATCTACCGCCCACCCATAATGTGTATGGAGAACGACGGCTGTCTTTCATAGGTGCTAAAATATGGAACACTCTACCACAAGAAATAAAATACGCTCGAACTTTCGCGTCTACAGCTAAAACATATTTTCAGCGCATTCATTATATGTGATACTAATACTGTGCACCGTTGGCATCTGATATATTACTGTAATTTAGCACGCACGATGTTTTTCTTTTTTTTTTTTTTTTTAAATGAAGCGATTGTTCATTGTTCTGCTTGTTTTTAGAATTTGTATTGATATATACATCCTACTCCCCGCTGTTCCTGGTTTGTATTGTGCACGAGACGAAGTGTCTGCATCATTGTATCTCATTTCTTGGACCCATAACTAGCCTATGGCTACGGGTCCAAACAGTGTTGGACATATCTTTATTGTATTTTTCAAGAAAAATAAAGAAAAAAAAAAAAAAAAAAAAAAGAATGACCGAGGCTTGGGCCAGTCTATAGTAGATGCGCCCGGTGATAAGCGAGAGCGGCGAACCGCAGTTCGATGCGCGTCCTTTGAGCTACCTGTTCACCGCCGGCCGTGAGGTCGATGATAGGAGGCAAATATAAAAAAAGAAAGAGATAACAGAGGGCGTGAAAACAAAAGCTGGCACTGACAGACAAGCGTGTAGAGCCCGTATCGCAGCAGTGCTGCAGTTATATCTCGGCTCTCCCCGCGCTCCCTCTCACGTCAGGCTTCTCAACCGTGTCTGCGTCGATCTCAATTCCTTCTCTATGCCCGGCTGCTTTGGCGTACCCGGAACTGCTGTCAGTCCTGTCGCCCCATGTGACTGAGCTTAAGGGGAAAAAATACAGAAAACGAGAGTTCTTCTATCATTGTTTCTGGTAGTCGTTATTAGTGAGTGGGAGATTCGTACGACCGCTCATGATAAGCGAGGGCCTTCAATAATAAGCTGAAACGCAGAAGTAGCACATCGGTACATGTCCCCGACTGGAACTGCAGCTAGCAGTGAGCAGCTTACTTTTAAAAGTTTAGCATATTGGAGACCTACAGCTTTAATCAGACATATACAGCGCAATGTGATTCTAAACCCTTTAACGTGGCTCATGGAGGCACTTCTGTAATACTCAGACGCGGTGACGGTGAATACGAGATTGCTTGTCAGCTACGAGATCACTGATGCTGTAGACGCGGAACCAGTGCCGTTACAAGGATTAGAAGCAAATCCTTAGGGATGTATATTTTTGACAAAGACTGTACATATGGCTTGCCCTTCCTGGGGATTATCGAGACGCGCTTCGGCACAACAAAGAATCCCACAATACTCCCTCCGCCAGGAGTTGTGGGATGTAAGCATGTAAAGTTGTAATCTATAGAGTCTACCCTTACATGTTCAAATATATCGCTACGGAAAAACATACACGATGTTTAGCGCACAACGAGACTAAAGTGGCAATGTTGCTTCTGAAGAGCATCCCCGCCGCGCGCGCGCGCGCGCGCGCACACACACACACACACACACACACACACACACACACACACACACACACACACACACACACACACACACACACACACACACACACACACACACACACACACACACACACACACACACACACACACACACACACACACACACACACACACACACACACACACACACACACACACACACACACACACACACACACACACACACACACACTCGCACACACACACGCGCTCGTATGAGAGAGAGAGAGAGAGAAAACAAACTTCGCGAGTTAGCGACACATCCATAGTCGTTCCAGTTCACATCCAGAAACTCTGGACAACCGCAGTTTTTCAACGGGGAATTGTTTACGGACACAATTTTTCTCTAATATTGCAAAATTCCACTTCAACAATTATATAAATCCACATATCTTCTCAGGAGGCCCATAGTTTTTTTTTTTTCTTTGCTACTAACATTTTTTGCTATTTTAAGAAACGTTCTCTGTTGTTTTTTCGTGCCGCCCTATCTACTCGATCACCGACTCGGGAGGAAATACTACTCGAGGACAGACTTTAAAATAGAGATCTTTGGGTACGCCGGAATATTGGGCAATTCCCTTCAATATACCCGTCATCCAACAGCTGCCTTGCAATTAAACCATGTTGTGTACACGTTGTGCACCACCTCCTAGTGGACGGACGCACGGCCGCTCCAGTTGCCATGCCGAGCCGTGCGTTCCTCGGAACTGGACCGTCTTCGGACCATGCGCGCGACCAGGGCACGAGGAGCAACGCCTTCTTTACAAGCGCTCGGGCTTCTCTCTTTCCTACTTTTCTCCTCTCTCCGAAAGGCGGAATAAAAATGCAGTCTCTACCCAGCAACCGAATCGAGAGGTTCCTCGCTCACGTGGCTTCCGACGCCCCGAGCAATTGGTGTATTTTTTTTTTTATTTTTCGGGTAATTTTCACAACTTCTAGCCTACAGCTCTGCTGGAACGTGAAACAGTAGAAGCCTCAGATTGAGCTTGTACAATGGTCATAAGCAACCTCAGCTGTATCACAAGAAAGCCATCGCTTTCAACATGAGAAATCGGAAGTGACAAAAGTTTAAATGGGCGTTGTGCCACACTTGTAAACGGGGTTTTATCTCAAGTTTTCGATATCACTATGCGCCAGAAACTACATGATGTTTGATCAAGTGCCATGCCTGCGGGAAGTCAGGTTGCCTGTTTGCATCGCTGCTCATAAAAATAAATGAACGAAAGGCAATGGTGAGAGCTTCACATATCCCCGATCGAGCTATAATGCATAATAAGGGGTTAGTACCATGCAGTACACAATTTTTAGTACGCTATTGTCAATAAGCTGCTTGTCATAAACCCCCGCCTTTACGGTCAACAGAGGCGCAGCATCCTCTTTACGGTTACCCCTCGTCTCTCTATGAGGTTTGAGAACACATTTAAAAGTTAGGCCGGCCAACCCGTGAAGTACGTGTGTCGGTGTGTGATTGAGGAATAAGTTCAAATAAAGGTCACTTTCTTTTACAAACAATTAAATGTTTATAAGTAGTAGTCAGAATTACATTGCATAACAATAGGGTACAATGAAAAAATAAAACGCCACGACAAGATATTGACAAACGGCGACTAGTTAAATGACAAGAGGAAAACCCAACAATGAACAAAACGCTGTGATAAAAAGAAAACTATAAAGATAACAAAGCAAGTATTCTAGATATTGCTACGAAGATGACGAAGCGGGCAGTGGCGCGGGGCGGAGCGCTCGCGCCAGGCCCGCTGGCCATTAAAAGCGTATTTCATCGTCATGTCATCACGTCGTTCTGTTTCTGTTGTGTCGCCGTGTTCCATCGCTTGTCATGCCACCACGTAACATTTGGTTGGAGGTGCGGTTCATCTCCATCCTCGCCTTGCACCGTCGAAGCCAACCGTACGCCGGGTCCATCTGCCGAAAGCCCGTGGAGATCGCCGCCCAGCTCTGCCCCAGCCCTTTTTGCTCAGACCCGACCAGCCGCTGTCCCCAGCCTCGTCCCCAGCCCTGACCACAACACACGACGACCAGGAAGAGCCCAAAGCCGACCCTACTGACCCCACGACGAAGCGACCTCATGACCACTCGAGCGAAGACAGCACCCCCGCCCAAGCCGTTCGGCGTGTTCATGAGCATTGGCCTTCGGCAAACGGTGAAGATTGGACTTGATGCTCCGGTGCAAGCATTCTGCCCATCTTCGCATTCATTGTGGTGCCCAGCGTTTCATGTCTAATCCTGTGTCTGTGTTCATCGTCACGTCATGCATTGGATTTCTAGCAATCGATCGGAACGATCGCTCGGTGGCCCTGGGTAATGCTACGAAGATGACGAAGCGGGCAGTGGCACGGGGCGGAGAGCTCGCGCCAGGCCCGCTGGCCATTAAAAGCATATTTCATCGTCATGTCATCACGTCGTTCTGTTTCTGTTGTGTCACGTGTTCCATCGCTTGTCATGCCACCACGTAACAATATAATAAGTATGGTCAAAAGTCGCATAGAAAATAGCGAAAAATATTACTAAGTCAGGTAACGGTTAACAAAAGCGAAAATAATGTTCGATTGAACAACAGTCTGTGGCGAAATGGAATTCTCACGGCTTTCTTGCTAGTTGCGTCGAAGGCTGGGTTGTTCGGTAGCGGCGGCGGTACAGGTGAGGAGAACGATGCGTCAATCGTGGGCCCGATGAAACACAATACGCAGAATGGCCTGGAAGGCTGAATCTTCCCAGAGCGCACTGGCGCGAGCGTTCTGCGGTCTGTCATTTTATGCACTCGGCTTGTGCGCAATGCCCGCGTCAAGGACAGGCGGTCGCTGCCCCTGCCGACGTCTTGAATCCTGCTTTGAGGAGCGGCGGGGTCCCGTGAGTTTCGCTCTATATCTGAGGAAGAAGCTCCCGCAACTTCCGCTGTATAATAGGTGAGATAGCTTGTGACACTGCTGTACTAAAATGGTCTCCCTTTCGTTAAACTGCGTTCTCTGCTGGCTCACAACATTCACCAAAGAGGTTTGATCTTCAACCTACTGGGTCTTTTAAACCACACTGTGTACATGGTAATTATAGTCAAGCTAAAACGTGTGCTAAGTGCATAGCAACTGGCACCAAAGGAAGAGAGTTACATCCGAAGCTGTAGCGCTAAAGAGAAAATCAAGGAACCGTTCACAAGGAGGACAAGCACTGCTAGCTTTTAACAGCGTTATTGCGCACCCCTACAGTGACATCAGGAGACATGCGCGCAATCAGCGGGAAAGAAGTTAATCAAGCTTTCTTTTCTTAGAGATAAACAGACGGAAGGGGGGGGGGGGGGGCGCTCACACAAACAGTTCTGATTTTGGCTACCTTTTCTGCTTCGCTGATTTCGCATGTGCGCTAGTCCTTACCTTTCCAAATCAAAACAATTAACTTTTTTTAAAGGTATTGCACACATCTAGTCCATGTAATTTGGCGCCAAGTTTTCTATAACAATATTGTTTGAGATGTTGGCTTTGATGTTCGGAAATCATCGATGTCTCAGTGACACCTCACCTAAAAACCACCTGATAAGTTACATATCTGCGTGAGTACTCATAAAGAGCTTACCAGCAGGGCAGAAAGGCTGTCTTGTGAATGGCCCACATGAACATGCTTCTCTGCCAACTTCGGCATCAAACAGGTCTGAACCGCTGCTCCTATCAAGGTGTGAAAACTCGGATAAAATTTCACGCTCCCATTATGTGCTGTACATCACATTTCAGCGCGCGAGAAAGGCAAGAAAAGGCCCTTCCACTGCACTTTTTACACGCACATTAAAAGCTGCAGACGTCCATGGGGACCATGCGTGCACCTGAATAAAAAAAGTACACTTCTCTGCAGGGCACCGCCTTAAAAGTTAGGTGCGTCGTTCGCCTCCGGGCAGCTGCCCCCGCCAGGAGACGTAAATATGGCACGAGAAGGCGTTTTCTGACGGTAGATCAGGGTGCCTTAGAACACGCAGCTACAAAAAGAAATTTAACAATGGAGATGACGCATGTGCTGTATGTGGTAACTCCAGTGAAACAATTGACCATATTATACTCGAATGTAATGGTATCCATCCGGACGTTGATGCAGGCGCAATCACTGTTCCTGAGGCTCTGGGGTTTAGAGATAACAGTGGCAGGGTGGATAAACCGGTGGTGGAAACTAGCAAAAAACGACTGGAAGATTGGTGGCTTAAAAGCAGAGAAGTGACATAATGTTAGTAATGTAGAAACAAAGAATTTAATAAATAGAATGATGGTTTAGTTAACCATTCTAAATCAATAATTAAGATATAGGGAGAAAAATGAGCATGATAGCTACTGCTACCACCCCGTTTCAAAGACGCTCCTATTTTCCATCCATCCATCCATGACGTCGACAGCGACGCGTCGCGCACCGCGGGCGAGCGGCCGCCCCCCCAGCCCAACGTTGCCCTGGTCCTGACTATTTGACAAACTCCTACACTATGGATCGGCCGTGAAACGTGTTCAAGAGTTCTGTGTGCTGTGCCGATACACTCGCCTGATTGAGAACATAGAAAACGCGCGCGCACACACGCACGCACGCACGCACATACATACATACATACATACATACATACATACATACATACATACATACATACATACATACATACATACATACATACATACATACATACATACATACATACATACATACATACATACATACATACATACATACATACATACATACATACATACATACATACATACATACATACATACATACATACTTGCACACGCCTGAATTTCAAAGAAACGCCTGGAAGAGCCCAACATTACAGGGAGCAACAACTCCACTATCCGCCTCATCATTCACTCTGCAAACTAGAGCAGATGACGTGGCGCCAGCTACAATCCCGCACATCCATCTCCCCTGCTTTTCTCGCCTAATACAACCGGGACTCGACTCCCCCGAATGCACGTTGTGCGGATCCCCTAGGGCAGAGTTCCCAGACACTGCATTTAGTTGCTCTGAACTTCAGCCACCCTCAGAGTGGTCACTCACAGACAACGAGGTAACGGTTTCCAGCTCAGACACAGTCACCCAAAAGCGACTGGCGGAATGTGCCCACCACGACGCCGATAGCCATGAACTCCCGACCACCACCCGCGACTAGTGTTCCTGTACCCGCGACCAGAGGCTCACCCTCTATAAGGCCTCATGAAAATAAGGTTTTTAACCACCATCACCCGAAGGGGGGAAAGGGGGGAGCTCCCTTTTCGGCCTCCGAACAAAACGTCGCCTGGGGTCCCCCTGCACGTTGGGGACTTGGCCTGACGTGCACAACATCGCGAAAATTTAAAAAAATTATCTCTCAAAAGACTGATCATGACGTTCGCATATGAAGTACTTCACCAGATTAGTGGACCAGACAACAAGCTTCCCGCCAGACGCGGAGGAGGAAGGGAATTCGGCTTGCGGATGCTAGTCGGCCTGGCAGGAGAAAACCTTTGAGAAGGAATTACCGTAGGGAGAGAAACACGGCAGAATCAATTGATTGCGGTGGCTGTAACATCGCTGCAAATTATGCTTTTCAAAAAATGCTTAAGTCATTGCGTTCCGCTGGCGAAGCTTCTCAGCCTCCGAGGAAGGAAATTTACCGAAGGGTGAACTGTAGCCCTTTAACGACGTCACGCAATAGTGTCGTATCCCAATCTAGCCGCCTGTGCCTCAGGGTTAAGCTTTGTCCCTAATTACCATCCTCGGTTCTCGTGTATGCAGGCGACCGGCCTTACAAGTGCGGGGAGTGCGATCGGGCGTTCGCTCGAAACGAAGAACTGACGCGTCACCGGCTCATCCACAGCGGCGACAAACCACATGCGTGCGACGTGTGCGCCAAGCGCTTCGCCCGCAAGGATCACCTCAGCAAGCACCGCAAGACGCACCTGGACGAGGCGCACAAACGCGTGCACGTGTGCAGCCAGCCCGGCTGCGGCCACCGGTACACGCGTACCGACGCACTCACCCGGCACCAGTGGACCGCGCACGCCATCCGACGCGACACCAACCATGCCGCCATGTCTCTCATCCCCGCTGCGGCCGGGGCACCGCCCCTCCTCCTGATCTGATCATCGCGTCGAAACTGTCGGAGCTGAATCGCTGGCCGAAGATGCTCTACTGTCTTTTACCTTAAGATCTTGTCATTGAACCGTGTATACGTGCCCTGGCACCTTTTTACCGCAAAAACCTTTAATGACATTTAACGCAGAAAGTTGGGCGAGTTGGTGTTTAGATTCAAAAGACATAGTTCTAGCGCTTTAGACAGGGACGAAGGGAGAACACAGGCACCACAAACGCTAGACATAAACTCAGTTGATGTCTAGCGTTTGTGGTGTCTGTGTTCTTTCTCCCTTCGCCCCAGTCTAAAGCGTTACAATTATCTGTTGACGCCTTTAATGGCTTATACTCGCGGCTATGACCCTGTCCGTCCGGCCACGACCATGTCACACCTTAACTAGTACTAGCAATAGTTATGGCTAATGACTAACTAGTCACTAACCACTACTACCTGATGACTAACATATCACTAACTACTAGTACTAATTAGTCATGATTAACTTGTCATAGGTAACGACAGAGATGACTGTTACTATGACGTCATCACATGGTGACGTCATGAGCTGTCATTAATCCATGCCCGGATGTGACATCACCATGACGTCGCATCCAGCCATGTCTGATAACACGAACTGACGTCATAGTGACGTCACGACCGGTCATGACGCCACCAGACATCACGCATATACGAAGCTGATCCCGCAAGCGTCCGATGCAGGTGTCCGTATGGTGCGTTTCATTCGGCGCATCCTCGAACGGCGCATCATACAGCACATAGAAGCAGACGCAGTACAGCAGGCATCAGCGGCGTTTCAAATTGGTTTACAGGAAAGAAAAGGCGCAGTATGTCACAATTCTCCGCGGACACCTGAACCAAGCCATAAGAAAAAGGAGGAAAATCGGAGTGAAAGAAGAGAGAGAGAGGTGCCTTATAGTGGAGTGCTGCGGACCACCGCGCTATAAAGGCTTTCGCCTCATCGCACTTTAGTGGGACAACATGCCCCCTAGTATTTTTTTTTTAATTCTTACTCGGACGTCGTGGTGTGTAGGTAAAAATAAAAAGAAATATATGCACTATGGCACAATGTATACAGTAATTTCCTTGAAGGCTACCCGCAGATGTCTTAGGTCACTGAGCACTCGGCACATTGAGCGGGCCTCCGCAATACCCTATCCTTTCTCCCTATCGCTTACCCCTTTGATTTATTTCTATCCCTTTCTCACTATCCCTTAATTCCGCCGCCCCAGTTCAGGTGCTTCAGATATCAGATAGCAGATACCGGGGCTGGCTAACATCTTTTCCTTCCTTTTGTATATATAATAAAATAACCACTATTACTACTACTACGTCGTGGTGTGCACAGGGCAATGCTCCTTTTCCGAGCTCTTATGCTCTTCTACGTGCTGGCGATGCCCAATTTTAACTGTCTCTTTAATTTGCTAAATTTTCATTTTAGCTGGATTTTAAATGCGCAACTTGTAACTCGGCTTGTGCACAGGCGAGGGCACGCAAAGATAATTGTGCCGCGCTGACTGCTTCTCCTATATTGGCCTGCGCGGGCTCGTCAGTTTATCTAACCCACATTATCAAGTTGTTTCCTCCCATTGAAAACAACCAGCATTCTTCCTTTACTTGCATGGAATTCAATTGCGAAAGCATTCATTTTAAGGTATGGTATCGGGACAGGATATATATCGCAGATGATTTTGCGGACTGTGGACAGTACGGAAAACCGCCATTTCATCTGTTTAAAGATGCCCACACCACGCAATTCTGGCAACAAAACGCCTCAAATTTTAGATCCGCTTCTCACAAGCACTGTGCACCACGAACAATCCTCCGTGCCGTCTCTATGTGGCGGCGGTTGCCTGCCACCATCGCCGGATCTTTCCCACCTTTGATGTCTCGACCATTGCGAAGGCAGTGCAATAGCTCTCATAGTTTCATCCTCTTTCTTCCTCATCTCATTCCCTGTCATCTCTCAATTTCATTCCTTTCCCATCTCTAGTCTTGGACACCTTAGGCCCCAGGTCAGGGTCAGCAAGCCGTCCTGGTATGGGCAGTACTGCCTTTTGCTACCCATGCATGCCTAGGCCACCCACCATGAAGGCTAAATAAATTGTTATTAGTATTATTATTAATAGCGAGCAAGCGCTGTTGGTCGCCATGGCCAAAATGTGCGGGATGTTCAAATAGCTTCGAGTCGGGTAAACAAAGGCGGCGATGTATTTAATTTCGCTTCATATGCGGTTTTTATTATTTATTACAGATGTCCTCTTACTTTGGTATAAATAAAATAAATATTAAATCACAATATAAAAAATTACAACCTGGTGCCACCGTTACTTTTAATGTGCGACATCGCCTGCCCCCACCACAGCGCTAAAGATGATGCGCTATATGTAAACGCTGTCGCGTAGCATTACCGTGAGGCGCCACGGAATGCGATGCGATGAGCTACTGTCGCCTTCATGTGAACGCGGCTATAGTGGCACAGAGCGTTGCATGACGCACAGACGTAGCTAGCATTCTGGTTCATTCAATCGCAGCCTCGTGCCGAGTATAGTTCCGCAGCCGACGAGGTGATTTTTTGTCTTCAAATTATGCAGCTGCAAATGGCTATAAATATGGTGTCTTTAGCCAAGCCATGCACACAACGCCTCCTGCAGTGTGCAAAAATATCGAAGCGAGCAAAACTTGAAGGCACGTAACGGCGCCACCTTCGGCTGCTGATCACGAGGCCAGTGAGCAGGACAGCCGCATTCGTCACTCCGAATGATGTGGCCGCGGTTGCTTGAACTGGACACAAAATCTTATTTCACTTGGCAACGTTTAGGTATCTGCACTAACCGACCATTTTCAGCTTGTATGCGGTCAGGCGTGCGCACAAATCCTTACATTTCTAAATGTGTTAATGTCTGTTTGTTTTTGCGTTAGATGAGATTTCAAAAGCTTCTCTTTTTATGCTTGGACTACGTTTTTGTTGGCGTTACTGGTTGTGATCAATGGGCATAACCAAATCTCGTTATGTGTTTGCGTGCAACTCGTCATTGGATCGTGCCCGTTTTGGAAGCGGTTTCTAGAATCTGAATGTTTGACATGTCTTTCGCGCGCGGTTATTTTGCTGTAGGTTTGTGCATAAGTTGGTTCATATTCTCCCGTCCTGTCAGTTTGTCTTCGAGTAGTGCACAGACGTATCACTGTAGTGCGATTTCACGTACCACCTCTATGCGACGGGGTATCCTCCCCATACATTTCATGAAGTTGGCAATGATATCTTCGGGCGAAGTGCATACTGATTCCTTTCATGCTGCACTGCACTTCTGAAGTGCGGCAAAGATATGTTTGACACTGTACTATGGCAAAGGTTAACACCGCCGAAGAAATGGAAAACCATTGGTGTGCGCGGAATACCTCTGTGTATGCATGCGTGCTCCTGGCACTCTTTTGCATATCTAGCTCTTCTATAGATTGCTCCCAGAGGTCACGATATGCCCCCACCGAGTCCGAAGCTCAATTTCGGTGCTCAAAACAACTTTTCAGTGGTATTTAAAACTAGTAACGGTGGCGTTCCTGTTGGCGAAATTATTGAGCCTATCAAAAACAAGAGCGAATGTTCTAGCGTCTCACCCCCAAGCGATGGATTTGCTTTGGGAAGACATGAAAACGGGAAATTTCGGGAAACGGCCTCTACTTGCATTCTTTTTTGCGCGAAAAACTGTCCGAGATTTTCACAGTGTGAATAAAACTGCGCATACAGATAACTCCCATCAACAGGTGCCTTTAAATCCACCTATTTTATAACCACAACGAATACTTCATTGGCAGCTCCCACCTGGAATGAAATAAGTGTTTGCTCATAAAAAATGTAAGGTCACTGAAATACTGCTGTTGTATTTTTCCAGGTTTTATCGATTTGCTCAACATGAAATAGCCCCTGAAGTATCTGAAATGCTGTGCCTGTTTCGAGATGCTCTTTAGAGGTTGTCAATTAAAAAGTTATTTTCTGAAATGTAAAAATGTCTTCTTCGTAATTAGCTCTAACTGTAGGTCTTGGGAGCTATAAATTTGAACCTCATTGACCCCTCTAAATCACAATCTGCATCTACACGGACCCTGAAGCGTATTGCTCACCTTTTTCCAGGGGACGACGTCACGCTGCTTCAGGCTCTTAAGGACAAATACATCGGCACCAGCCCAGCTCCACCTTGCTCTTTGACCTACCAGGGCGAGGAAAATCCGGCGCTCGATGCGCCCACTTCTGAAGCCGAGGTGTATGCTGCAGTTCGATCATGCACCCGCAAGATGGCGGCGGGAACGGACAAGATCAGCAACGTCATGATCCGCAATTTCAGCAAGGCACAAATCAGCGACCTCACCAAGTATTTGAACGACTCGCTGTGGGAGAAGAATGAAATTCCCTGGAAGCGCACGGAGATAATCGTAATTCCAAAACCGGGCAAGAAGCCGGCGGTCGAAACGCTACGACCCATATCACCCACCTCGTGCCTGGGCAAGCTCTACGAGCGAGTCATCCAGACGCGACTACATAGAAGATAACGGCCTCTTCCATCCCTCCATGATCGGCTTCAGATCGGGCCTGTCCACTCAAGACGCTTTTCTTCTCCTCAAGGAGGAGGTACTTTCTAACATTCCGAGAGGAGGCGAGCACGTCATTATGGCGCTAGATCTAAAAGACGCGTTTGATAACGTGTCTCACGAGGCAATCCTATCCGAGCTCAATAACCTAAACTGCGGCGAACGCACCTTCCGATACGTCAAGAATTTTTTTGTCCAATCGAACGGCAACGATAGGAATGGGTGACATGAGATCGGATCTTCAAGACATGCCAAACAAGGGCACGCCACAGGGATCGGTCATCTCCCCGCTCCTCTTCAACATCGCCATGATTAGAATCGCAAGGGCTCTGCAACAGGTTCCGAACATTGGATACACCCTGTATGCTGATGACATTACGATCTGGACAACCACCGGCTCTCTAGGCCAGAAAGAAGAAACACTTCAAGCAGCCGCAACCTGCGTGGGAACAGAGGCCTTTCGATGCGGGCTCCAATGATCCCCAGATAAATCTGAAGTCACCCGCATACTTGGGTACCACTATACATCACCAGGCAATCTTAGCATCCTCCTGCATGGGGTCCCAATCCGGGAAGTGCCACTCATACGAATCCTGGGTCTCTGGCTCCAAAGCAATAGAAAAGTAGACCACGTGCTCCACCTCTTCAAGAATACAACACAGCAGATCTCTAAAATGATCCGCCGGGTGGCCAGAAACAGAAAAGGCATGCGGGAAGAAGACACGATCCGTCTGGTGCAGGCGCTGGTCATCAGTCGCCTCTCCTATGGACTACCTTACCTCACCCTGCTCCGAAGAGATCTCAACAAAGTAAACGCAATGATACGTGCAGCTTACAGGAACGCGTTAGGCCTCCCACCATACACCTCCAACGTCAAATTGGAAGCTCTTGGACTGCACAACACATTTGAAGAGATTCAAGAGGCTGCCCTCCTGTCCCAGAGGGAACGCCTTCTGTCAACTGAGACAGGCCGGCTCATCCTCGAGCGCGTTGGCTATTGTTCGGACCTACAAGCTATCCAATCAACCACTAACATCCATGTTCCGTACCGGGCAAGAGTATATGTGGCCCCGCTCCCAAAAAACATGTCTCCAGTCCACAACAAAGGCAGAAGACACGCCCGAGTGAATTATCTTAAGCGTGCAGTGGAACGCAGTCCGAAAACTGTCTATGTGGATGCGCTCTATACGAGCATACATCGAACGCAGCAGCAGCCGTGGTGGTGGGCTCTTCGTACACAGAAGTCTCCAGCATGTCCATCACGCACTGTACTATCACAGAAGCGAAAGTGGCGGCGACCGTGCTGGCCATTACCTACGGAGACGCGACCAATCGAGAGCTTCACGTAATCACCGACTCACAAGCGGCGTGTCGGCTCCTTCTTGCAGGCCGAATACCTACAAAATTAGCTCGCTTCACAACTAACCCATTGGATACAAATTCACTGCTCAAACATCAGATCACTTGGGTTCCGGGACACTCTGGACTGGAAGGTAATGAGGTCGCGGATAGGCTAGCTCGAGGTCACACAAACCGAGCGGCCACCAATCCCGATCTCAAAACCAGCATTCCTGTCCTAGCTGCTTACGGCGCGCGACAAGTACCTACGAGAACAACGTAGGATTAATCCCCCACCACACAAGGGACTAAATGCACAAGAAACGCAAGAATGGAGACAGCTCCAAACCAACACTTACCCCAACCTACATCAATACAAAATAATGTTCCCAGAACACTACACAAACATATGCCCTTAGTGCAACGACCAGCCCACCACCTACCACGTCACACGGGGGTGCACAGGCCCAAAACCTGCACACATAAACATGCACCAATCGGAGGCGAAGTGGGAGGCCACTCTGCTATGCTCTGATCTAGAGACCCAGTGTAGGCTGGTAACTCAGGCAAGAGCGGCAGCCCAGGCCACCGGGGTCTTGTAATGAAGACTCCACTCACTGCCCCCCCTTTCTTTTTCCTTTTTTTCTTTTTCTTTTTGAAATAAAGTTTTCTCTCATTCTTGAGCCAATAAGCCTGTTTAATCTGGCAACAAGGAAGTTTACATCATGCTTGAAAATTTGCTTAGGAGTACTTTTGTACGCACGAACATCTTGGTCTTGGTGACACAAGTTCTTTAATTGTCCTTCGGCAGGGCCATGTGAGTGCTAAGATGGCGATAGCTCTCGCACCGGAAGAAAGGAGGTGAGTCATCTTTAACGGAGGCTCGGCGGATTAAAATAAAGGTTTAAACTTTCGTTTATAGGTTTTTTAACATCCCAAAGCTACTCAGGCTATGCAGGAGGCCATAGAGGAGGGCTCCGGAAATTTCGACCACCTACTGAGATCACACAGCGCTAGGGCGCCTTGCTTTTCGTCTTCATCGAAAAGTAGGCGCCGCGGCTGGAATTCGGTCTCACATCACTGGGTACAACAGCGTCCTGACCACTCAACCACTGCGGCTAACCGCGGAGGCAGACTGTTGTGTGGACGTTCCCGTGCTGTCGTGTCGAGGGGCCGGAAGAGAGAGCCAAGCAACCATGCCGCTCCAGAACCAAACACAAAACTACTTTATTCAAATCACCCCCGGCTGGGCTTCACCTTAGAGGGCGCCACTCGTAAGTTTTTAGGTGGCTACCCCAACATCTCCCCTCCACCCCTCCTCAGTCACAAGTTCAAGCGGTCCGGTGGTACTACACGGCAGCCGCTACGGGTAAACTCAACACCATCACCAGGACGTGAAGAAGGTCCCGCTGTAACAGGCAGCGGATCAGGTGCTACTGCCTCTTGAGTTAGGGGGTGAGGCTGAAGAAGTGCGGGATCTGCTATCCTCAGCACAAAGAGAACGATTTCGCTGCAGAATCGTTCATTGCTCCGTTGCGATGACGAAGGACCTTGCCGCTGTGCCTTGCTCAGAAATGTAGCACGCACATGGTGGGGTCAAACCCAGTCCTGTTCACCGGACTGAAGTGATGGCATATTTCCGATGCGATGACGTCAGTTGTAGTCCTTTGCAGTCCTTTTCTTGTAAGGGTCATCTCTTACGGCTACCTCCTCCCTTTCGGGCCAGTGTGGACGAAGCTTTTCATCCGGCTTTGGGACTCGAGTTCTCAGTAGCCTTCCCATTAGGAGCTGAGCCGGGCTGAAGCCACTCACACCTGGTGTATCCTTATAGCTGAGAAGGGCAAAGTGAGGATCTTTTGCTTTACGGAAGATGTCTTTCACAGTCCGGGTCATTCGCTCTGCCTCTTAGTTAGACTGTGGGTAATGGGGGATACTGGTGATGTGGTCGAAACCATAAGAAGCAGCGAATGCGACAAATTCATGTGAAGAAAAGGGCGGATCGTTGTCTGACTTAACCTTTTGCTGTATCCCATGACGGGCGAACACGCTTTTTGAGCCCCTCAATGACCACTGGAGCTGTTGTACTTTTCAGCGTCACCACTTCCGGGAACCAGGCGTAGTATTCCACTACCATCAAGAAGGTTTGAGAGTTGTGGTGAAAGAGGTCCATGCCCAGAACTTCCCAGGGACGACCAGGGAAGTTTGTAGGAAGGAGTGGTTCCGCTGAATTCACTCGAGCAAGGGCGCACCTCGGAGTTGGTTCATCAATACGGCGAATGACGCCGTAGCTTTCGAGTTTTTCAAGTTTTTGCCAAACACCTTCACGCAGCGGAATTGGTATCCGTCGAGGTGCACTAAGTGAGAACGGCACAACATCTTGTTTCAAGCGAATGGTGTACTCAGCGCTGAGTGTTCCGAGGCCACAGAATAGTTCAGCATGAAGCGTTGGCTCAGGAGTGTTGACAGTACCCAAAAATTTATGAACTTGTGGGCGATTCCTCTACCCTGGGGGATTCCTCTACCAGAGGGAGGCGCAAGACACACAAGTAGCGGGCCGTGCAACAAACATCTTTATCTCACTCAGGGGCAGGCAGGTCCGTCAGGCAGACTGGGGGGTCAAGGGGTCGTCCGTTGTCAGGTCGGGAGAGCAGCCAGGGAGCGGATAGCAAGCGGGCAGCAGGAGAGCGACGAGGGAGCGAGACGTCCGCTCGCCTCGTTTTATGGGATCCGAGCGTGGACCAACCAACGCTGCCTTTAAAGGTCCGTGGAGTGGGGCCCCACATCTCCCCCCTCCCTCAGCGTCCGACCCGGGGTCTGGCAACAGCCGGGCCATGTCCATTTCCGAGACCGGGTCGGCGTACAATATGCAGGCTTGTCGCCTGGCTCTGGTGGGATGTCATCTCAGCTGGTCCGTATGGCGGCAGGGAAGCAGCAGGCATGGAGGGACTGTTCCGGCTGGTCCCTCTCCGGCAGCGGCTACTTCCTCGGGGTCACAGCGCAGCTTGGCTCGGCCACGGATACACCCGGCAGCGGCCCGGAGCTGCTCCTCCACATCGCTTTCGACCCCTTTCCACGTGACGCCGTGGCTTCACGCGCCGTGGATTCACGTGGCGTCGTGCTGTATTCACCGTTTCCGCCCCGAGCACACCTGGCTCCCTGAGGCCCGTACTCCAGGCCTGGGCAGCAGGCTCCAAAGCCAGCCTCTTTGAAGACGGCCAGCATGGTCACACTGGTCACGATGATAGGCCACAAACCACGACAAACTAGGGGGGTGCCCCACGTTTAAGTGGCCCCTCCTTGAACCATGCGCCAGGTGCGGTGTCCCGCTCCAACGACGGCGTTCCGCTGACTGCTGGAAACTCTTATCAGAATGGAGGAGGAGGAGGAGAAAAGGAGGGCGGAAGGCAGGGATATTAACCAGAATGAATGAATTCCGTTTGGCTACCCTGCACTGGGAAATGAGAATGGGAATGGGGGATGAAAAGGGGAGGGTAGAAGAGGAGAGGAGGTGAGAAAGTCAGTCTGTCAATCAGGCTAGTCTCTCTTGAAAAGCGAAGTGCCTTGTAGGCTTTGAGCGCAGATGATTTTTGTGGCCATGGTCCCAAGATCTTCCCTTCAGTTAATGGGTGAGCGTCCAGACGATCGAATGCAGTACTCAGTGTATGTCGTTTAGTTGCAAAAACAGGGCAATCACAAAAGAGGTGCTCAATCGTTTCATCAACACCACATCATTCACAAGCAAGGCTGTCAGCCATCTTGATCAGGAAGGCGTATTTGTTTGCGAAAGCAATGTCAAGCCATAGGCGGCACAGTAACGTTGTTTCATGACGTGTTGTGTGGTGGGGAATACGCAGGCGTAGTCCGGGGTCCAATGCCTTGAGGCGACGGTTGGAGAACTCTCCGGTGTTCCACGCTGAATGTGTCAGCTCCACAGCCAAACAGCGAAGCCCGCTCGCTGCGTCGGCTCTCGCTAAAGGAATTTGGACTGGAAGTCCGTCGTTGTGGGCAGAACGGGCAGCGTCGTCCGCCTGGTTATTTCCTGCAATGCCATAGTGTCCTGGTAACCACAGGTAGACGATGTCGTGGTCTTTAAATATTGCGGCGTAGTGCAGCGT
Source organism: Amblyomma maculatum (assembly GCF_055883805.1). Classification (NCBI taxonomy): domain Eukaryota; kingdom Metazoa; phylum Arthropoda; class Arachnida; order Ixodida; family Ixodidae; genus Amblyomma; species Amblyomma maculatum. The sequence goes on from NC_139344.1 coordinate 279,490,134, forward strand.
GCGGATCTCTGCAATTAGTTGTTCGTTTGAGCCGCGGAGTAGTGCCGCTTGCATGCTTTGAAGCGCTGCTTTGGAGTCAGTGAAAACTGACCATTCTTGGGGGAGTTCCGGGTTGGTGTATTCAACTGCAGCCCGTAGGGCAGCTAGTTCCGCGCCACTCGAAGAGATGAGATGTGTAGTCTTTAGCTTTATCAAGACGGACCTTGCCGGTGCTACCACTGACCCCGCGGAGCTGGCTGACGTAACTGAGCCATCCGTGTACACATGTATTCGGCGATTGTGCTTAGAGTGAAGGTAATCCAGCGTCATTTATTTGCAAGGCAAGCATTGGTACCTCAGTTTTCTTCTTTATGCCAGGGATTGATAGGTGAATCTGAGGTTCATGTAGGCTCCATATGGGTGCGCACGGTCTTGAAGCAGGAGTGAACTGCGAGGGAAGATAAGTGCGGTGAGCTTCAATGGTTTTGGAAAAGGCAGTACATGGTCTAGTTGTCGGGAGATTTTCCAGGTGATGATTGGGAACTCGTGCGAGGTGTCTAATGTGTGTTCTCAGGGTCTCGACAGCAACGTAGGTAGTGACAGGATGTTCCCCGGCTGGAAGAACAGTTGTTGCCGTTGAGGTGCATTTAGGCAAACCCAAGCAGATGCGGAGAGCTTGCGCTTGTACACTTTGGAGTGTCCGAATGTTCGTCTTCATGATGTTGTTGAATATCGGAAGGCTGTACCGCATGTACCCCATAAATAATGATCGATAAAGTTGTAGCATGGAGTACACTGATGCGCCCCATGACTCCCCCGAGGAAGGAGAGAACATGGACAATGGCAGTAGTGTCTTTTTCATGTCATTCAGATGTGGGCTCCACAAGAAATTCTTGTCGATGACAACTCCCAGGAAGCGATGGCTTTTTTCATAGGGAATGGCTTTCCCGTTTATGGACATGGTGTAGTGTGACATTATGGTTTTCGTGTGAAGGCCACAAGAGAGCATTTTTGACTTGAAATGCTAAGGCCCTGCAAATGTAGGTAAGACGTCACGATTGATGCTGACACTTGAAGTCTCGTACGGACTCTGAAACGAGTCACACTTGACGCCCAAATGCAGATATCATCAGCATAGATGGACATCTGAGCAGATTGTGGCAGCAAATCGACCAGGCAGATGAGAGCAAGGTTGAACAGGGTTGGGCTCAACACCCCACCCTGTAGACTCCGCGTGAGCACCGGTGTAAAGAGGTTGGTCCATCTTGAGTCTGGATAAATAGCTGCGTATCCAGCTGAACATACGGCCTTCAATCTCAGCGGTTTGCAATGCTTCCATAATAGCTTGATGTGTAATGTTGTCGTAGGCACCCTTAATGTCCATAAACAACGCCGCAGTCAATCTTTTCTTTTTTTTTTTGCTCCTGAACAAATGTCATCAGGTCAACCACGTTGTCGATAGACGAACGGCCACGTCGAAAACCGGACATAAAGCCTGGATACACTTGGTATCTCTCCAAGTACCGTACCTCAATGCGCGTGAGCAGCATTCGTTCCATAACTTTGCTGACACAGCTGGCAAATGATATCGGACGATATGATGAAAGCTCGAGGGGCGATTTCCCGGGTTTCAGCAGTGGAATGAGCCGGCTCGTCTTCCAGTCATTGGGAACTGTGCAGTCGCACCATTACTTGTTGTAAAGGTCCAAACGAGCCCGACGAGCCTCCTGGCCAAGGTTGGTAAGCGCGGCGTACGTCACACCGCCGGGCCCCGGCGATGACGACCGTCTACAACAAGATGGCGCGGCGTCGAGTTCTTCTAAAGAATATAACAGATCCATACGGGAATCCCTTGATGGCGGAACATCACAGCAATACTTCGCTGCTGGTGTTTTTTTTAGTCGATATTTATTGCCTCAGGGCATCAGTAGGATATGAGATGAAGGATGAATGAATAATTAAATGAATGGAAAAAGGTTGGCTGATTTTATGAAGTCCAGAAGTGAGCGATGATGAGGTCAATATATGGTGGGTTTGGGAGGCCAGTCATCTTTGCACAGAATTCTTCGGCTACATGAACCTCGCGCTGCGTCGCTGGTACAGCGCAAGGGATTTAAACAGGTAGCGCTGTTGAGAGGATGTTCGGAGGCCACGAATCACCTTCCAAACTTGTGACAAGGACTTCCGTGGATCCAATGTTTCGCAAAAAGTCCACCAGCGTTGAGTCTGAAGTGTCTGAATTCTGCGCTGTATCTTCTTTTGTATGCGCCTGGCATACCGAAGGTCTAGGTGCGACTTCGTGCGATGGTATCTACACTCTGCTCGCTGCCGTAGCGATCGCAATCGCTGTAATTTGGTATCACAAATGGGTGTAGTTTGCCACAGGGTTGAAGAAGCGGGTTGCTCTTTCCATAGCCTCCTTAATATTTCCTTCGATACCCGTGTAAAAGCCTTCAAAGCAAGCATCTTTCATAATTTCCTTGAAAATTTTCTAGTCAATGTAGCGCATACGTGGTGCTGAGGAAGATGTGGCATGGCCGGTAATGGTAAGGTAGGTCGGGATGTGGTCGCTGCCATGGGTTTTAATATCTGAAAACCAGCGGACGCGACTTGTAAGGCATTCCGCAACGGAAGTCAAGTCCACGCAGCTGCTATAATTCACTCCTTTATTATACGTCGCGGTTCCGTCATTAAGGCAGTGAAGGTTATGGTCCGAGGTAAAGGAGACGAGCTTTATGCCCCTGAGGTTCATCCTAACACCTCTCCACAAAGGGTGATGGGCATTGAAATCTCCTGTGGTAATCCATGGACCACTTGTGACTCCCATCAGGTCACTCAGTCTCGGTGTCAAAACGGCTTGATGGCGCCAGGTACACAGCCACAAGTGCAAACGTCAAGGAGCAGCTCTTCAGGTCATGCAGACATACTGATTATCATTGTGCGGAGGAACCGGATGAAGCACGTATGTTAGTTCACGTCGAATGTGTACCATAACTTTGCTAGTTCTGGTGCACGCATGCGAAGAAAATGCCTCGTAACCGGATATTCGCAAAATTTCCGATATGTTCGGTTCACAAATAACGAGAATAGAGAATTGATTTTCATAGACATAGCGCCGAACATCTGAAATCCGAAAATGAAGTTCACGGGAATTTCACTGAAAAATAAAAGCTTGCTCGACTTTTTTCTGAAGAGGTAAGTCCGGGGGAGCCATGGTGCCTAATTGTGTAGGGCCGCAAGAACTGCATGTAGTGCGTCCAGCACTTGCAGAGCATTGTTTGCTGCTGGCGTATTCAGGCTCGTCAGCAAACTGCGCATGGCATTCATCAGGGACGTGAGCATAACGATCACTTGCAGATCTTGACTGCTTTCAGTCTCTTGTCGTTGCGCTGGCTCAATTATAGGTGTTGGACGTTTGGATGGCAGCAACGTTCCTGGCCTAGTGCGCATAGAAGGCTTCGGTAGTGATGGCCAAGAGGAGTGGCAGGCTCCAGGTCTAGCATCACTAGAAGGTGGGATTTCTGCGTTTACTGTAGGTGTTCACGGAGTTGGAGAAGCCATAGTAGCACTTGGAGTCTTCTCTTCAATGGTGGTTGCCTTCAATGTCGGTCGTTTTCGGTGCGAGCGACGTCTTCGCACCTTTGCAGTGGCTTCTCTGTGCGTGGAACCATCTCGCAACATTTGTCTCAGTACTGCCCTCTCAGTCTTTAGCCGAGGGCAGTCTCGCGAAGATGAGTCGTGGGGGCCACTGCAGTTAGCACACTTCAAGGCGTTCGCTCGGCAGACATCAGCGCTGTGTGCCTCTGAACATCTGGGGCACACGATGAGGTTGCTGCACACAGCGCTCACGTGGCCTATATTCATGCATTTCCTGCATTGTAATGGTTTAGACACGAATGATCGAACTGAATGTCGAAAGTGCCCGACCTTGACATGCGCTGGTATGCAGTCACCCTTGAACGTACGTTTGATGCATGCTGACTTTTCAAGGCGCTGAAATTGGACTATGGTAATGCTATCAGTCACCGGCTTGATCAGCTGATGTAAGTCAGCGTCACTGCTGTCAATGTCAGCGTTGTAAATGGCGCCAGCCGTAGTCCCGCCGCCTTGGAAACTAAGAGGGCGAACGCTGATATTTCCGAGTTCGGTTACTGCGGCTAATTTGTCGAGTGCGCTTAGCTCAGCGACATCCATGCCACGGATATTTTTGTAGGGATTTATCCTCACGCCTTTGATGGCCCCCGGTACGAGACTCTCCAGATACCTGGAGGTAGCTTGCCTGTTTAGATGGTTCAGGTTGTCCGTCTCATTTTGCGGTACAAATAAGGCCGTACGTGCTGGTACACTTCGCACCGTGATGACCGTGGCCGTGCTCGATGAGGACGACTTGGCGGCTTGTCGGCATTTTTCTTTTTTAGTGACAACCGGTACGAGCCCGTCGTCATCAGTAGAGGAGTTGTCACTGAGCGCCGAGGACGCATCAATGTCTTGGCTGCTTGAGTCACTTGGATGGTACACTCTCTTCCTCTGAGCGACTGCTGCCGACCGACTGGTTGCTAAAGGAGGCCCAGTGGTCTCCTCGTCCATTGCCGTGGCGAAAGGGAGCGGCACCTCACTATATATTGCACAATTCCGGAAAAAAAAACTGCAGAGATGTATAGGTAGCGTTCCTACACAGAACAACTTCTTCCTCATCTTATCAGAATGCATTCTGAAAGAAGCAAAGACGTTAGACGAAGTAGTGCACTACCTCGGTCTTAGATTATAGCATCGGTTGCGAACCGGGTTGCTACCTGTACGCCTTACTTGTGGGGAGATCGCCGCATATCGCCTTGAGCTTCCACCGCTTCGCAGTTATCGTCCTTGCGAAGATGGCAAGCCTTTAAGTCTGTGACGTGCACCGCACCGGCGGTTTCACCGCTCGTCAACAACCGCAGCTGGTAGGTGAGCGGCGTAGTCCGTGCCGTAACTTCGAGTGGTCCAACCCACTTGTGCGCTAGCGACGCGGCGAAACAACGCGCTGCGTTTAAGCGGGAGAGTTCTTTTCAGTACCAGGCGTCCCGTGTTGAAAACGACGTGACGACGACCTTTGTTGTGCTGATCCGCCTGCTCCATGCGCGCGACATCGAGGTTTTCACGAGCTGCGCGCTGCGCTGCCTCAAGGCGTTCGCGGAGCCTTGCCGCGTACTTCGTAAGCGGAGGGGGCGTGGGCTCCGCCTCGTCAAGTAGGGCGTTCTCTAGCGTAAAAGCGATCTCTTTCCCAAAATTCAAGTAAGCGGGTGTCATAACCACCGACCTGTTCATGATTGTTATAGTGGCCAACGCCAGTTCGGACAGCCGTGCGTCCCAATCTCTCCGCTGCTAAGTGAAGCTAGGGTGGCCAGTGAAGCTAAGTGTGTGTGTGCGCTAGCCTTGGCGCGTCTTAAAGGGGGCATGAAACGGCTAGAAAGGTCACTGACAGACGTTTTCAATATGTAGAATAAATGCTTCCGAGCATTCGTCCAAAGTAAAACTCATCAGAAAAAATCCAGCGATTTATTATTAATTTTTAAAAACAGCGTTTTATGAAATTCGCGGGCTGCGCCATTTCCGCGTGGCGGCGAGATTTGGGACTATTCTGCCGTGATTACCTACGTCACAAGTCACAGAGTGACAGGCCACGACAGGCTGCTATTGGCTGCAGCCGCAACGGCCACTACTTCACTGACACACTTCCGGTAGCTGCGAAAGTCGTCTGCTCGAGTGCTGCAATGCATGCGTGAACCCGAGCTTGGCGCTTCGGTTCGCGATGTTAACCGAAAAGGTGGTAGCGTCCGACTGAAAGTGCGCGTCGGTGCAGGAGTGCGAAAAGAGCACTAGCTAGTCCGATTTAACACCGTACCGATGAAATAGGCAGAATCAACCTTCATGTACCGACCGACGACGCAGCAGCGTACTGTAGTCCCGTCTCGTCTTTGCCGCATCGACCATTTGTGCGGCGTGTTGATAATTAAATGGAACGTGCGTCAAAAAAAGGTGTACCCTCAGCTTCATCGCGGAAGTACACAAATTCTCACCGCTTAAGTGCAGCACCCAATGCCGCCAGGCGCGGGCGCTGCGGCCGACGGCACTCCGGTCGTGCGCTGCTCCCTGCTCGTCGCTAGGCCTTGTTTCTTTTGCATCGCAGCCATACGGCGGACGGCGTTTTAGAATCGTCCGCTTCGCTGCGTCTCTAGTGTAGTCGCTCGCGTGCTCCTGTGCACGATTATTGCGTGTAGCTTCGGAAAACAGTGACAACCTGCACTGCCGAACTGCATGTGGCGAGCTGCTTTGCTCATGTTTTGCGCCGTTGTTTCTGGCTCGGCCGATGCGTACACGTGATAAAACACGCGTGCACGTTACGCATTGGCACTTCTTAAACGATGTGCGTCCGACTGAAAGTGCGCGTCGGTGCAGCAGTGCGAAAAGAGCACGAGCAGGTCTAGTTCAACACCGTACCGATTAAAAAGGCAGCATCAACCTTCGTGTAAATGAACCGTACATCAAAAAAGGTCTGTCCTCAGCTTCATCGCGAAAGTACACAAATTCGCACCGCTTATGTGCAGCACCGGATGTCGCCAGGTTACCGCAGAGATGCCGTCCGCGGGCGCTGCGGCCGACGGCACTCCGATCGTGCGCTGCTCCCTGGTCGTCACTATAGGCCTTATTTGCGTCGAAGCCACGGCGGACGGCGTTTTGGAATCACCTAGGGTGCCTGGATGCTCTCTCTCGCCCCCGCTCCGTTCAGGGTGAGGACAACCGCGTCGTCTGCTACGGCGTCCGCCATTGCGTAGCCCGTCACTCGGGTAGCGCGCTCCAAGCACACGAATGTACCACTAAATTTTCATCCGCAAGCGCGTTTCGCGCTGACAAAGACCCTTGAAGAGGTGGCAGGCCATAATAATAGATCAGGGAGGCTCATTTTTTGATGGTATAGTTTTGCTCAACCTATGCTGAAAAGCGTTGTCCTATAAACGAGGCGTTTTTTTTTTTTTTTGCTTCCAGGTAGGAAATGATCGCGTAGAAAGTACGAGACGTGAATCGCTGTGTTCTCGCGCCGCGCATGGCAGATGATCCTTATTGACATGGTGTGGACTTACTCCCTGTAGCATAGGCGAACTCTAGATGTTACACGTTCCCAAAGCAAACTGGCTGAATTCTTTAAATTTTTACTGAAGTGCCATTACGAAGCATCAAAATGCTAATTTGAATTGTATGAATAAAAAAATCCTAATAGATGTAAATACTGGTATTGACATCAGTGTTGGGGAATATACTTCAGCAGCTATTATCATGCTAGTTCCGGATACACCCGTAGTTTAAAAGAACAGACGTACAGAGCGATGTTTTGAAAGCTTTTATTCGTTTAACAGATAGTGAGCCAGAAGGGGAAATGAGCTGAGTATAAAATGCAAATAATTACAGAAAAGAAAACAATAGAAAATGTGTAGCATGACGAGAATCCCAAATTGACAAAAGCAGACAACATTGAAACACTATTCCTAAACCAAAATGGAGGAACATATAATGTGGCTATGTACAGAGAAAAACATGACACTTTCTGAGCTTATGGCAGGTTGACTCCTGCACATGTCTTACTTGCATTTCCATTAATTGTTCTTGCCCCAATTTGACGAAGGTGTATGCGTAACCGCAGTCTCGCGTAGCTTGAAACGAGCATCTTCTGAACTGCTTCCTTGTGCTGTTCGCATGTTTCCAGATTGAATCGCAACATCTTGCTCAGATATGCTGTTATTGCCTGCACTGGCGATTTAATGGTGAGTGCGCTATCAGTCCAAGCGGTGATGCCGCGGAAATGCTCTTCGCAAGACTTTAGGGTGCTCATGACTGGACCACTTGGATAGTGAAGGTTGTTCCCATCGCTAACATATTCTTTCAGCGCTGTTAAATATGCATGCTCACTGCTTTTGGATCCCAAGACTGCAGTCTTGCACTGTTCGCAGGAGTCAAACGCTTTGACAATGCTTTTGACAAGAAACCCACCAATGTGGAAAAGAATAGCGCAATCAGCTGATTGTAGCTCCTCAATGAAAAATATCTCCGCGTCGTCAATGCCTTCTACTTCTGCTTCAGCCTGCTCTTTCAGGCCTTTCGACAGCATGTCAACAAGGTATTGGCCATCGTCGATTTCATAGTTTGTTGTCGTTGGTGTGTGCAAAAACTGGCTCACGCAAACAAGCTTCAATGCACACTTCATGTCGTAGGCATTCGGAACCGGTTTCCTGAGACGTACGACGGAAAATAGGTTTTCCAGGCAGTCCTGGAGTATTCTACTAGTCAAAAAAAATTTGCCTTCTCCCTTCAAGAGCGTGTCCTGGAGTCGAAGAACGACGGTTGTAGAAATCATAAGACCTGCTTGAGATGGCTTCCACTGAGGCGTGTTGCCTGCTTTCATACCTTGAATGGTATCAAGTGCCAGCATAAGTGTGCTGATAGCTGAATGGTATTTCTCCATGTTTTGAAGGCTTAGGGCCGTTGATGGGTGTCGTGAAGACATAATCGTGTACCATTTAGAAATTAGTTCCAGAAACCACGCGGTTGTCTCAGCTTCCGGGCCCAGAATTTGATGCCTCACAGATACCGGATTGCGGATGGAGCCTCTCTGAAAAACTGTACAGCTACTCCTACTTTCATTTTAGTGAAGTGGCCGGCAGTAACATGCGCCTCTGAGAGCTTTGGAGCTACTTTAAGTTCTTTGTAACTGTCATACTGTACTACAGCGCGTACATGATCTATTCTTACTTCGTTAGATGGCAAGCCATGTTCACATACAGTTGCATCACTTAAAGTAAACACAGATGAATTCAGAAGTTGTCCCCTGATATTTTTTAGAACATGTGCTGCACCTGCTGTAAAAAAAAGCTCCTTACCTTCCAGGCAAGGATGTGATATTGTGCAAACAGTATGAGAATTTCTGTGACTCGCAAATCCAAGCTCCCGCCACATCGCCCGGTTTGAAGCTCCCATGTCCGAAGTCACGACGCGGATTCTCAGCGAAATGTCGGCACAAAGTTCAACAATCTGCAGAACGCACTCCTTGAGGGTCAAGCCATCGACGTGGCTTCCAGTGAAATGATATGCGATTACTTGCTTCCATCTCTGAGTGAGGCCACCCATCATGAATACGAGGGCATGGTGTGCAGGCTCATCTGGCTTCAGTGGCAAAGTTTTTCCCCCATACACAACATCTCCAGCACGATCAAGTTCGTATCCCTCGGCGATCTCCATTTCATCAAGAAAAAGGGCACAGTCTTTCTCAACGTCTTCCATGCCTTAAGCAAGTCGACCACCTATCCCCGGCGTAAACTTCAGACCCTGTAGGCGACGCGCAAGAGTTCTACTGGACGGAAGTGGCTACCCAAGTCTCCTAACTGTTTATGAGGTTGCACATGCAAATTTAATCTCAAGTGCTTGCCGGATTGTTTGTGGTGACCATGTGCTCCCCTGGTTACTGTTTCGTGAAAGTGCTTCCACTTGATCTTTGTTCAAGAACTTCATGCGCTTTCCAACATTTTCTTAAGTTATTTTCCAGCTTATTCACTTTTTTTTAAGGCCTTGAATGGTTGTATTTGCCTTGCTGTGCGCTTCATGGAGCTGGTTATATTTTCTCGTCATATCTGCCAGTTGCTTATTTAACTCTGCGCAGGAGCTATTAGCAGATTGTTGGTCATGTACTCCAGTAGACAGCGCAGCAGAAGCCGAGCTTTGCGCGTTGTTTCTGTCACTTGGCGAAAGGCTCAGGCTGGCTGCTTTTGGGTTGCAGTCATGTCCTGGAGGTAGTTCATTGCTGCTTTTGAGGGACGCTGAAGCTGTTTCCTTGCTTTCAGGTGATGAGGCGGCAGCTGTTAGTGAAGATTCATCTTCACATGCCACGGATGACACAGGAGGTCGCATCCTTTCTTTCGGTGGCTTCCTCTGCCGCGGCAAGGCTACAACAGCAGAAATAATAATAATAATAATAATAATAATAATAATAATAATAATAATAATAATAATAATAATAATAATAATAATAATATTAGTAAAGTAAAAATAAATAAATAATAATAATAATGAACAAGTTGAAGGTGCAAATAAGAATGCCCGTTGCCGGAATTAGATTTAAGCCTGGAATTACAAGCCCTAGCACATTAGTGCCGTTGACATTCGTCAAAATACGACAACGGCAAGCAGCCTTATGAATGCAACGCTGATGTCAAAGTATTGTATGTACTTACCGTTAAAGGGAAATACGGTTGGCACAGCATTTGGTTTCAACTTCTTCCAGCCGTCGGCCCGATTTTGTTCGAAGTTGTTCTCTTCAAAGTGGGCCTGCAGGCAATGTCAGAACCGGGACATAATGAGTGAAGCTTTTAATATAATATCGATATGGATCATCAACGCATATTTCTTTCAGTACTTGGTTCACATGCAACATATTTAGCACCCTCGAAAGATTCCGGCGTTGTACAGTTTCATGATGCAGGCATAGAAAACTCATTCGTTACATGACAGCCTTTTTATTGCGTTTTAGTGCACAGGCTGCCGGGCGTCACACATTGCACAGCACAAACGGACAGACTCCAATAGCGGTTACTACACGTGCACGGCAATAAGTTGTAGACACGAAAAACGAAGGCACAATACTCACTTGGCATACGCACGATCCCTTTGTCGGCTGCCACTTGTCGCGCTTGACTTTCACAATCCACAGGAGCCTTCTTTTCGGTTTTGTTGGAAAATGAAACATTCTCCAACCATTTCTGGAGTGGTTCGTGCACAACGGCACGCAGCAACCAGGCATTCTGCGCCGAAAACCACAGCCAGGCGGCCGCGCAAAGTTCACACGTGCTGCTTCCGTGGGGACTGGGCTATGCAATGGCGGACAGCGGCTACGAAAACCGGTCGAGGCGGCGACAGCTCCTTCTAAAGCGTGGCCCGCATGGAGCGTTTTTTGCACGCGAAAACGCGTCGCACGCCCGACGCCCGCGCCGGCGTCAACGATTTCACTCCCGCATGGTCAGCAGCCGAGCGGCGTTTTTTTGCCGCCCAGTTGCGCGACGCACGCGCCCCCATCCGGCCGTGCGTCGAGGTCGCGCACATCTTGTTTTCCCTGTTGCCGCGAGCTTTAAGTTGTGGTTTCCTCTCTTTCTTTTTGGTCAGGTGTGTCAAGTAAACAGGCACAGGCATCACTTCCAACAGCTATAGATCTAAATACAGAAGCCATAGCACAAAGGAGGTATCAGAGGTCCGCTGGCAAGGCTAGCAGCTTATAAACAACCTCCGAGCTCAGCGTAAACACTCGTGGCCCCAGCGGACGGCCCCACCTTCACCGAACTCTAACCTAATAACCAAAAAAAAAAAGGAAATGCGCGGTGCCCGATGCCCGGACCTTGCTGTCGTCGCCTCGTGCGCGGAGCGATTCCAAAAGACTACATTGCTGCTCGGCCGTTTCGGCCGAGAAACCCGACACCCTCGGCGCCGTCGGAGCGCCAAACCCCTTCGTTCATTCCGCTGTCGCGAGCGGGTCTCTCTCGGCCGACGTGGGCGTGGCTCCGACCGGAATCACGTGACGGCTGCTCCGGCTCTCATTGGCCCTCTGCCGCTGACGACTTCCGGCGTCGGCGGGTCGTCGGCGTTTATATCTGTTCAGCCAGATCCCGACGATTTGGCAAAATCGTCCTCTCCGGCGGCAAAAAAACGCTCCGCTGCCGTCGACGCCGGCGAATCGCCCGGAAAAACGCTCCATGCGGGCCACGCTTAAGAATGTCCCCACCCTGAACGGAGCGGGGGTGAGAGAGAGCATCCAGGCACCCTAGAATCACCCGCTTCGCTGCGCCCCTAGCGTAGCCGCTCGCATGCTCATGTGCGCGATTCTTGCGTGTCGCTGCGAAAATCAGTGACAACCTGCGCTGCCGAACTGAATGTGCCGAGCTGCTTTGCTGATGTTTTGCGCCGTCGATCCTGGCTCGGACGATGCGTACACATGAGATAAACACGCGTGTACGTTGTGCATTGGCACTTCCTAAACGATGTGCGAAAGGACGTCAAAAAAAAAAAAACACTTCCTTTTTGTTAATCTCAATTTTAAGATTCGCGGACGAATAATTCGTGCTCACCTGTCATCCGATATCCAAACTCTGTAGCGATAATCAGTCCGTGCTCTCGTCGGTGATACGTACGCGTATACATTCCATTCGTTATGCACAAGAGATGCCTCTCGCCGACCATAATGAAAGCTGCTCCGGACTAAAAGCGACGACGACATATGTTTGTACACGGGCAACTCGCACGCTCGATCGTCTGCCAGCATCCATGCAGAGTCGATGCTATCGCGTCAACTCCGCGAGGGGTCACCGGCCGCCGTTGGTCAAACCGGAGAAGACGGTACCAAAGAGACTGACCCAGGCAGCGCGAGAGAAGAAAGCGGTCTTGTAGAAAGACGTGCTCGGCAGGAGTGCACGCTAATTTGCGCTGAATGGGACAGGGATATGAAGGAAAGTGCTCCCTCTGCGGCGGCCGCCGGTATGCGTGGACAGCAGCTTCCCACCTGCAGGTATGCGCTCGCGAACGACCCGAGTCGTTCGGGCTGCTGTCGCACACAATTCCGAGAGGTCAAGAAACTGAATAAACCGGCGGTCGAGGAAGACAGCAGACAAGGTTGAAAGCTATGCAAACGCAGACGGGACGGGAAAGGCAGAGACCGTGAATGCATGGGCAACGCTCGGGGAAAACAGGTGCGACGACCGGAAGTCTGAGAACCGAGCGTCATCCGATGACGCTTCGTGGGCGGGGCTAGCGGGGCGGAGTTCCCGAGCTGTTTTCTTCGTTTTTTTTTTTCTGGTGTCTCCGAGTGTTGAGTTGAGGGGAGCGAGGAGGAGCGCCATTTTTAATCGCCGATATCTCTGGTGTTAATGAAGCTAGCTAAAATATTCTTGCGGTGAATTGACCTGTGAGGGAGTACCTATCTCTCGACCGATTTGCTTTACCCCAATTTAGGCATTGCATGACCCCTTTAACAGACAGACGCGGCGCGCCCTATTTATGGAGGCCGCGTCGCTTGTGGAGTCCGTCAGTGATTGCTTTTGATTTTACTTTTGTAAAGCCTCTATTGGGTAGTGGGCTCACTCCTCAGCCGGCGCCATACATTGCGATGACGCCGCCTATGTCAGCAAATTCTAGTTTTGTGCGCCTCCGCAGGGGGCCGCCACCGCCACCTTCAATGTAGCAGCGCGGCGCCGTTTGCCTTTGCCTGCCTTCCCCTTCGCTGCTGTATTCTCGCCATTGCGGAGGTTTTGTTTTGCGGTGGGCGATGCGACCCAACGAATTGTGACTTCTGATACGAAGATGCCACCCCGACGACAAAACCATTTTGCTAGGCTGCCGAACACGCTTACGGGAAAGGCGCCACGAATCGAAAGATATGTGGCTCTTGGAAAATAATTGGAGCGAATATAAATCCTTCCTAATGGATATAAATACACGATGACCTGATCACATCATTGACACGTACACCAGCCTAGTTTTTTAATTGTATTTCATTCTATGGCCTTGTGGAAACAATAAGCCAGGGGAAGTGCAAGCAGGGCGGATTGTCGACATGCTGCATCAAGGAAGCACGAAGCCAGACAGGATTGTGAACAAAAAGGAGGACCAGTAGTTAGGAAATAACTTTATTCAACGCATTACTAAGCGTCAAGAATGCGCTGGTATATCTGTTGACCACAGCCACCATATTATAGCTGAAGTGATTATAGGCTAATATTTCACAGTACTATGTTACTAAATAGAGTCTAATGAAATTGAATTGCGAATCTTGTAAAGCCTGCTAACGCGGCGTCGCCGGGAGCAAACAGCTTACTCGGCACAAACTTTCCGCGACAATGGTGACTCACCTATTGTCAGCTTTACTGCTTCTTGAGCAATCTCGAAAATATGACGGCCTGTGGGGCGATCATTCATGACTTGAAAACCACTGTACACGGCGCAATAAAAGGGACACGATACATGTTGCGTCCTTTTCTTTTTTGTGTTCGTAATGCAGTCCCCCCCCCCCCCATGGCACGAAAGAAAAACACTCCGTGAACACATTTTCGAGAAACACTGTATACGGCGCAAAGAAGAGAACACAAGAAATAAAAAGACACTATGTGAGCATGTGCTCTCCTTATCTTTATGGTGTCGTCTTCTTAAATTTGCGCCGTATACAGTGGTTCTCGAAAATATATGTTCACGGAGTTTTTTTTTTTTTTTTTTTCGTGCCATGAACTGCATTCGGGCAGCAAATTAAATGATGCACTCGGAGTAGTAAAAGGCACGCTCCAGCGAGAAATCGGATGCTTGGAACATATACGCCTCGCCTCTCTCAGTAAATATTAACACGGGTGTGTACTTTTTGTCAAGGAAGCAGTGGAGCCGCCGTTCATCAAGCCGAGATGCCTATTAAATGCTTGTTTTCACACTCCTAGAGCTCCTATCAGGTCCTTCCCTATCGATCAGAACGAATACAGCTAATTCGCAATTGTGCAGTTATCTGAAGATTTTCAGATTAAACTGCTGATAATGGACGGAGGATGCTCAACTGCAAGCTTTTAAGATGTGTCCAATAATGACTTGTGGCATTGTGGCAATTTTTATACACCTTTCTTCCATAAACAGCATCGACAGTAAATTCACGATCCAGAAGGCAGGCGCGACAAAAAGGTACGTGCTGACAGCTGCGGCCTATTAGGAATACGGATACAGCTTTACACGTTACCCGCGCAAGCCTACGTGTCTCTGTCATCGCGGCCGTGAATCACAAACCTCAGAAAATGGGGCTATCGAACGCCGCAGTCATTTTGATACAATTAAGCGCCTTAATTCACTTTTCGCCAAGGACGCGCCGGAGAGAAATCGGACACGCATTTGCAGTTAGAAACCTCTTAGCTTATCGTATAGCACCAGTAGTAGCACAACTTGCTAATATATCCAACCTCTGCATAGCTGCCACATGCAAATCTAAAAAGTGTGGATGAAGACGGTGCATTTTTCTAAAGCGAGAAGGCCACGGTCGCACGAACACAACCCCTCAACCAGCAGAGCGCTACATGGATGGATGGATGGATGGAATATAGGAGCGTCCCCTTTGAAATCGGGTGGTAGCAGTAGCTATCGTGCTCATTTTTCTCCCTATATCTTAATTATTGATTTAGAATGGTTAACTAAACCATCATTCTATTTATTAAATTTTGTTCTATACATTACTAACATTATGTCACTTCTCTGCTTTTAAGCCACCAATCTTCCAGCCGTTTTTTGCTAGTTTCCACCGCCGGTTTATTCACCCGGCCACTGTTATCTCTAAACCCCAGAGCTTCAGGAACAGTGATTGCGCCTGCACCAACTTCCGGATGGATACCATTACATTCGAGTATAATATGGTCAATTGTCTCACTGGAGTTTCCACATACAGCACATGCGTCATCTCCATTGTTAAACTTCTTTTTGTAGCTGCGTGTTCTAAGGCACCCTGATCTAGCTTCAAAAAGTAGGGCACTGCCTCTTGAGTTATCAAATAAATCTTCCTTCCTGATCTGCATTTTCCACTTTCGGTATAATTCCACACTCTGTTTCTTTTCCATCGAATTTATCCAATTTTTACCTTCTGTGTTTTTCACCAGTTGCTTAATGCTCTTTATTTCTCCGTCCTTGTTACTAGCATACTTACTAGTTAGTTTCCTAGTTCTTTTCCTCCATTGTGAGTCAACGCTTTAGGTACAGGTATTTAAATACTTTAGCTGCCCATCTGTTTACTGTCCAATTTCCTCAGGCGTTCCTCATATAATATTTTACTCTGAGCTTCCCGTACTTCGAAAGATGCCCAGCCCATATCTCCCTGTACCGCCTCATTTGTAGTTTTGCCGTGGGCACCTAGTGCTAATCGTCTAACGGATCTCTGATTTGTTTCTAATGTCGACTGTACCTCTGATTTTAGACACAAAACCGCATTTCCGAAAGTAAGTCCGGGCACCATAATTCCTTTCCAAATACCCCTCAATACCTCATACCTATTGTATCCCCACAATGCCTTATGCTTCATTATCCCGGCATTCCTTCGCCATTTGGCCTTAAGTGATTGCTCATGCTTTCCAATGTATGCCAATCCTTCGTTTACCCATACCCCCAGATATTTATATTCTGCTACTCTAGGTATTTCTAGGCCTTGTATTTTAAGACCCTGATCAGTTGAGTCATTGAAAATCATCAGACCCGACTTAACTGCGCTGAAACTGAAGCCTAGAGCGTCCCCTTCGTCTCCGCAATACTTAGCTAGAGTTTGCAATTCTTCCAGACTCTCAGCTAGCAGCACAATATCGTCTGCATACATCAAACCGGGGAGGCGCTGCTCTACCGCCTTTCCACCTAATCTATATGACAGGTTAAAACCTAGGTTACTGTCTTGTATCCTCCGTTCCAGGTTTATCATATAAAGCATGAACAGCACCGGTGATAGAGGACAGCCTTGTCTTAATCCTTTGCATACTTTGACATCCTCCGTACTTCTTATCCCTTCCCACGTAATTTCTACTTTGTTATCCCGGTATATTTCCTGTAGGAACTCTATTATCTCATAACCGCTACCTTCTTCTTTTAACATGTTCCACAGGAGTTCCTTGCTTACGTTGTCGTACGCCCCTTTTATGTCCAGGAAGGCCAAATACAAAGGTCTATTTTCCACTCTAGATATTTCGATGCATTGGGTAAGCACGAACAGGCAATCTTCTAAGCGCCTACCATTTCTAAAGCCGTTCTGAAGTTCTCCGAGTATCTTGTTACTTTCAACCCATGCTTGCACCTTTAATTTCACCGCCTGCATGGCTAACCTGTACATTACAGATGTTATGGTAATCGGCCTGTAGGATTTTATGTGCATCCTTTCTCCTTTAAATATATAAATCAAATTCATTTTACTCTGCCGCCAGCAGTCCGGAATTTGCTTATTCGCTATGACTGTTTCCAAAGCTTTTAACAACGTTTCCTTACTTTTTCGACCGAGTTCCTTAATCAGCTTGATCGGAATTCCATCTATTCCTGTAGATGTGTTTTTAGGAATATTTTTTTCTGCCTTTTTCCAGTTTAGATTGGTCAGTTCTAAACTGCTTTGTATTCTGCTACCTTGTGTTGCTTCCTGATTTGCGGAGATTACCCTATCGTCGCTCTTAAATGACTCGGCTATAACTGATGTAATGTAGTTCACTGCGTTATCTCCCTTTAAACAATTTCCCTCGTTATCTTGAATCCGATCCTGCTTTCTTTGATTCTTCTTCCCTAGCCAGCTTATATGGTTCCAGAATTTTCTTGCTCCGCCTCTAGAGGCATCGTGTATATCAGCCATCCAGCGATCGGTGGACTGTCTTATTTTACTTTGGACGAGGGCCTGCACTTGAAGTTTCTTTTGTCAATATGATTCCCATTTTTGGTCGATTTCCTCCTGAGATACCTGTGCTTTCTTTGCCATTCGGTGTTCCCTTGAAGCAGCCCGTCGTTGTTCAATAGCTTCCCTGATTTCCTTATTCCACCAGCTCCGTGGCTTCCTCTTTCCATTCCAGCGGTTTGCTACTTTAACCTCCTGAATTTTCCTCCTTATGAGTAGTTCTACCTGTTCATAATCCCAGTCTTCCATGGGGCTTCTCTCTATTGCTTCCTCTATGTCTGCTGCTATCTGCGCTATTTGATCGTCGTTTAATTTTGCGTTTACGTTTTGTCTAAGTTCCATTTCTCTTTTCATCAAGGGCCCCATCTGCAGACTAATACGTTTATGATCACTTCCCAGACTACACTCCCCTTCTTCGTCTATTTCCATTTTTGTGACCTTGCTATAAACTTCCTGCGACATTAGACAATAGTCAATGGTCGTCTGCCTGTTGCGCAATTCCCACGTTGCATGTACATGTTGTACATTGAAGCACGTTGCATGTTGTACATGGATGGATGGATGGATGGAATATAGGAGCGTCCCCTTTGAAACGGAGTGGTAGCAGTAGCTATCATGCTCATTTTTCTCCATATATCTTAATTATTGATTAAGAATTGTTAACTAAACCATCATTCTGTTTATTAAATTTTGCTCCTACATTACTAACATTATGTCACTTCTCTGCTTTTAAGCCACCAATCTTCCAGCCGTTTTTTGCTAGTTTCCACCGCCGGTTTACTCACCCGGCCACTGTTATCTCTAAACCCCAGAGCTTCAGAAACAGTGATTGCGCCTGCATCATCTTCCGGATGGATACCATTGCATTCGAGTATAATATGGTCAATTGTTTCACTGGAGTTTCCACATACAGCACATGCGTCATCTCCATTGTTAAACTTCTTTTTGTAGCTGCGTGTTCTAAGGCACCCTGATCTAGCTTCAAAAAGTAGGGTACTGCCTCTTGAGTTATCAAAGAAATCTTCCTTCCTGATCTGCATTTTCCACTTTCGGTATAATTCCACACTCTGTTTCTTTTTCATCGAATTTATCCAATTTTTACCTTCTGTGTTTTTCACCTGTTGCTTAATGCTCTTTATTTCTCCGTCCTTGTTACTAACATACTTACTAGTTAGTTTCCTAGTTCTTTTCCTCCATTGTGAGTCAACGCTTTTTAGGTACAGGTATTTAAATACCTTAGCTGCCCATCTGTTACTGTCCAATTTCTTCAGGCGTTCCTCATATAAAATTTTACTCTGAGCTTCCCGTACTTCGAAAGATGCCCAGCCCATATCTCCCTGTACCGCCTCATTTGTAGTTTTGCCGTGGGCACCTAGTGCTAATCGTCCAACGGATCTCTGATTTGTTTCTAATGTCGACTGTACCTCTGATTTTAGGCACAAAACCGCATTTCCGAAAGTAAGTCCGGGCACCATAATTCCTTTCCAAATACCCCTCAATACCTCATACCTATTGTATCCCCACAATGCCTTATGCTTCATTATCCCGGCATTCCTTCGCCCTTTGGCCTTAAGTGATTGCTCATGATTTCCAATGTATGCCAATCCTTCGTTTATCCATACCCCCAAATATTTATATTCTGCTACTCTAGGTATTTCAAGGCCTTGAATTTTAAGACCCTGATCAGTTGAGCCGTTGAAAATCATCAGACCCGACTTAACTGCGCTGAAACTGAAGCCTAGAGCGTCCCCTTCGTCTCCGCAATACATAACTAGAGTTTGCAATTCTTCCAGACTCTCAGCTAGCAGCACAATATCGTCTGCATACATCAAACCGGGGAGGCGCTGCTCTACCGCCTTTCCACCTAATCTGTATGACAGGTTAAAACCTAGGTTACTGTCTTGTATCCTCCGTTCCAGGTTTATCATATAAAGCATGAACAGCACCGGTGATAGAGGACAGCCTTGTCTTAATCCTTTGCATACTTTGACATCCTCCGTACTTCTTATCCCTTCCCACGTAATTTCTACTTTGTTATCCCGGTATATTTCCTGTAGGAACTCTATTATCTCATAACCGCTACCTTCTTCTTTTAATATGTTCCACAGGAGTTCCTTGCTTACGTTGTCGTACGCCCCTTTTATGTCCAGGAAGGCCAAATACAAAGGTCTATTTTCCACTCTAGATATTTCGATGCATTGGGTAAGCACGAACAGGCAATCATCTAAGCGCCTACCATTTCTAAAGCCGTTCTGAAGTTCTCCGAGTATCTTGTTACTTTCAACCCATGCTTGCACCTTTAATTTCACCGCCTGCATGGCTAACCTGTACATTACAGATGTTATGGTAATCGGCCTGTAGGATTTTATGTGCATCCTTTCTCCTTTCCATTTATAAATCAAATTCATTTTACTCTGCCGCCAGCTGTCCGGAATTTGCTTATTCGCTATGACTGTTTCCAAAGCTTTTAACAACGTTTCCTTACTTTTTCGACCGAGTTCATTAATCAGCTTGATCGGAATTCCATCTATTCCTGTAGATGTGTTTTTAGGAATATTTTTTTCTGCCTTTTTCCAGTTTAGATTGGTCAGTTCTAAGGTGCTTTGTATTCTGCTACCTTGTGTTGCTTCCTGATTTGCGGAGATTACCCTATCGTCGTTCCTAAATGACTCGGCTGATGTAATGTAGTTTACTGCGTTGTCCCCCTTTAAACAATTTCCCTCGTTATCTTGAATCCGATCCTGCTTTCTTTGATTCTTCTTCCCTAGCCAGCTTATATGGTTCCAGAATTTTCTTGCTCCGCCTCTAGAGGCATCGTGTATATCAGCCATCCAGCGATCGGTGGACTGTCTTATTTTACTTTGGACGAGGGCCTGCACTTGAAGTTTCTTTTGTCGATATGATTCCCATTTTTGGTCGATTTCCTCCTGAGAAGCCTGTGCTTTCTTTGCCATTCGGTGTTCCCTTGAAGCAGCCCGTCGTTGTTCAATAGCTTCCCTGATTTCCTTATTCCACCAGCTCCGTGGCTTCCTCTTTCCATTCCAGCGGTTTGCTACTTTAACCTCCTGAATTTTCCTCCTTATGAGTAGTTCTACCTGTTCATAATCCCAGTCTTCCATGGGGCTTCTCTCTATTGCTTCCTCTATGTCTGCTGCTATCTGCGCTATTTGATCGTCGTTTAATTTTGCGTTTACGTTTTGTCTAAGTTCCATTTCTCTTTTCATCAAGGGCCCCATCTGCAGACTAATACGTTTATGATCACTTCCCAGACTACACTCCCCTTCTTCGTCTATTTCCATTTTTGTGACCTTGCTATAAACTTCCTGCGACATTAGACAATAGTCAATGGTCGTCTGCCTGTTGCGCAATTCCCACGTTGCATGTACATGTTGTACATTGAAGCACGTTGCATGTTGTACATGGATGGATGGATGGATGGATGGAATATAGGAGCGTCCCCTTTGAAACGGAGTGGTAGCAGTAGCTATCATGCTCATTTTTCTCCATATATCTTAATTATTGATTTAGAATTGTTAACTAAACCATCATTCTGTTTATTAAATTTTGCTCCTACATTACTAACATTATGTCACTTCTCTGCTTTTAAGCCACCAATCTTCCAGCCGTTTTTTGCTAGTTTCCACCGCCGGTTTACTCACCCGGCCACTGTTATCTCTAAACCCCAGAGCTTCAGAAACAGTGATTGCGCCTGCATCATCTTCCGGATGGATACCATTGCATTCGAGTATAATATGGTCAATTGTTTCACTGGAGTTTCCACATACAACACATGCGTCATCTCCATTGTTAAACTTCTTTTTGTAGCTGCGTGTTCTAAGGCACCCTGATCTAGCTTCAAAAAGTAGGGCACTGCCTCTTGAGTTATCAAATAAATCTTCCTTCCTGATCTGCATTTTCCACTTTCGGTATAATTCCACACTCTGTTTCTTTTCCATCGAATTTATCCAATTTTTACCTTCTGTGTTTTTCACCAGTTGCTTAATGCTCTTTATTTCTCCGTCCTTGTTACTAGCATACTTACTAGTTAGTTTCCTAGTTCTTTTCCTCCATTGTGAGTCAACGCTTTAGGTACAGGTATTTAAATACTTTAGCTGCCCATCTGTTTACTGTCCAATTTCCTCAGGCGTTCCTCATATAATATTTTACTCTGAGCTTCCCGTACTTCGAAAGATGCCCAGCCCATATCTCCCTGTACCGCCTCATTTGTAGTTTTGCCGTGGGCACCTAGTGCTAATCGTCTAACGGATCTCTGATTTGTTTCTAATGTCGACTGTACCTCTGATTTTAGACACAAAACCGCATTTCCGAAAGTAAGTCCGGGCACCATAATTCCTTTCCAAATACCCCTCAATACCTCATACCTATTGTATCCCCACAATGCCTTATGCTTCATTATCCCGGCATTCCTTCGCCATTTGGCCTTAAGTGATTGCTCATGCTTTCCAATGTATGCCAATCCTTCGTTTACCCATACCCCCAGATATTTATATTCTGCTACTCTAGGTATTTCTAGGCCTTGTATTTTAAGACCCTGATCAGTTGAGTCATTGAAAATCATCAGACCCGACTTAACTGCGCTGAAACTGAAGCCTAGAGCGTCCCCTTCGTCTCCGCAATACTTAGCTAGAGTTTGCAATTCTTCCAGACTCTCAGCTAGCAGCACAATATCGTCTGCATACATCAAACCGGGGAGGCGCTGCTCTACCGCCTTTCCACCTAATCTATATGACAGGTTAAAACCTAGGTTACTGTCTTGTATCCTCCGTTCCAGGTTTATCATATAAAGCATGAACAGCACCGGTGATAGAGGACAGCCTTGTCTTAATCCTTTGCATACTTTGACATCCTCCGTACTTCTTATCCCTTCCCACGTAATTTCTACTTTGTTATCCCGGTATATTTCCTGTAGGAACTCTATTATCTCATAACCGCTACCTTCTTCTTTTAACATGTTCCACAGGAGTTCCTTGCTTACGTTGTCGTACGCCCCTTTTATGTCCAGGAAGGCCAAATACAAAGGTCTATTTTCCACTCTAGATATTTCGATGCATTGGGTAAGCACGAACAGGCAATCATCTAAGCGCCTACCATTTCTAAAGCCGTTCTGAAGTTCTCCGAGTATCTTGTTACTTTCAACCCATGCTTGCACCTTTAATTTCACCGCCTGCATGGCTAACCTGTACATTACAGATGTTATGGTAATCGGCCTGTAGGATTTTATGTGCATCCTTTCTCCTTTAAATATATAAATCAAATTCATTTTACTCTGCCGCCAGCAGTCCGGAATTTGCTTATTCGCTATGACTGTTTCCAAAGCTTTTAACAACGTTTCCTTACTTTTTCGACCGAGTTCCTTAATCAGCTTGATCGGAATTCCATCTATTCCTGTAGATGTGTTTTTAGGAATATTTTTTTCTGCCTTTTTCCAGTTTAGATTGGTCAGTTCTAAACTGCTTTGTATTCTGCTACCTTGTGTTGCTTCCTGATTTGCGGAGATTACCCTATCGTCGCTCTTAAATGACTCGGCTATAACTGATGTAATGTAGTTCACTGCGTTATCTCCCTTTAAACAATTTCCCTCGTTATCTTGAATCCGATCCTGCTTTCTTTGATTCTTCTTCCCTAGCCAGCTTATATGGTTCCAGAATTTTCTTGCTCCGCCTCTAGAGGCATCGTGTATATCAGCCATCCAGCGATCGGTGGACTGTCTTATTTTACTTTGGACGAGGGCCTGCACTTGAAGTTTCTTTTGTCAATATGATTCCCATTTTTGGTCGATTTCCTCCTGAGATACCTGTGCTTTCTTTGCCATTCGGTGTTCCCTTGAAGCAGCCCGTCGTTGTTCAATAGCTTCCCTGATTTCCTTATTCCACCAGCTCCGTGGCTTCCTCTTTCCATTCCAGCGGTTTGCTACTTTAACCTCCTGAATTTTCCTCCTTATGAGTAGTTCTACCTGTTCATAATCCCAGTCTTCCATGGGGCTTCTCTCTATTGCTTCCTCTATGTCTGCTGCTATCTGCGCTATTTGATCGTCGTTTAATTTTGCGTTTACGTTTTGTCTAAGTTCCATTTCTCTTTTCATCAAGGGCCCCATCTGCAGACTAATACGTTTATGATCACTTCCCAGACTACACTCCCCTTCTTCGTCTATTTCCATTTTTGTGACCTTGCTATAAACTTCCTGCGACATTAGACAATAGTCAATGGTCGTCTGCCTGTTGCGCAATTCCCACGTTGCATGTACATGTTGTACATTGAAGCACGTTGCATGTTGTACATGGATGGATGGATGGAATATAGGAGCGTCCCCTTTGAAACGGAGTGGTAGCAGTAGCTATCATGCTCATTTTTCTCCATATATCTTAATTATTGATTTAGAATTGTTAACTAAACCATCATTCTGTTTATTAAATTTTGCTCCTACATTACTAACATTATGTCACTTCTCTGCTTTTAAGCCACCAATCTTCCAGCCGTTTTTTGCTAGTTTCCACCGCCGGTTTACTCACCCGGCCACTGTTATCTCTAAACCCCAGAGCTTCAGAAACAGTGATTGCGCCTGCATCATCTTCCGGATGGATACCATTGCATTCGAGTATAATATGGTCAATTGTTTCACTGGAGTTTCCACATACAGCACATGCGTCATCTCCATTGTTAAACTTCTTTTTGTAGCTGCGTGTTCTAAGGCACCCTGATCTAGCTTCAAAAAGTAGGGTACTGCCTCTTGAGTTATCAAAGAAATCTTCCTTCCTGATCTGCATTTTCCACTTTCGGTATAATTCCACACTCTGTTTCTTTTTCATCGAATTTATCCAATTTTTACCTTCTGTGTTTTTCACCTGTTGCTTAATGCTCTTTATTTCTCCGTCCTTGTTACTAACATACTTACTAGTTAGTTTCCTAGTTCTTTTCCTCCATTGTGAGTCAACGCTTTTTAGGTACAGGTATTTAAATACCTTAGCTGCCCATCTGTTACTGTCCAATTTCTTCAGGCGTTCCTCATATAAAATTTTACTCTGAGCTTCCCGTACTTCGAAAGATGCCCAGCCCATATCTCCCTGTACCGCCTCATTTGTAGTTTTGCCGTGGGCACCTAGTGCTAATCGTCCAACGGATCTCTGATTTGTTTCTAATGTCGACTGTACCTCTGATTTTAGGCACAAAACCGCATTTCCGAAAGTAAGTCCGGGCACCATAATTCCTTTCCAAATACCCCTCAATACCTCATACCTATTGTATCCCCACAATGCCTTATGCTTCATTATCCCGGCATTCCTTCGCCCTTTGGCCTTAAGTGATTGCTCATGATTTCCAATGTATGCCAATCCTTCGTTTATCCATACCCCCAAATATTTATATTCTGCTACTCTAGGTATTTCAAGGCCTTGAATTTTAAGACCCTGATCAGTTGAGCCGTTGAAAATCATCAGACCCGACTTAACTGCGCTGAAACTGAAGCCTAGAGCGTCCCCTTCGTCTCCGCAATACATAACTAGAGTTTGCAATTCTTCCAGACTCTCAGCTAGCAGCACAATATCGTCTGCATACATCAAACCGGGGAGGCGCTGCTCTACCGCCTTTCCACCTAATCTGTATGACAGGTTAAAACCTAGGTTACTGTCTTGTATCCTCCGTTCCAGGTTTATCATATAAAGCATGAACAGCACCGGTGATAGAGGACAGCCTTGTCTTAATCCTTTGCATACTTTGACATCCTCCGTACTTCTTATCCCTTCCCACGTAATTTCTACTTTGTTATCCCGGTATATTTCCTGTAGGAACTCTATTATCTCATAACCGCTACCTTCTTCTTTTAATATGTTCCACAGGAGTTCCTTGCTTACGTTGTCGTACGCCCCTTTTATGTCCAGGAAGGCCAAATACAAAGGTCTATTTTCCACTCTAGATATTTCGATGCATTGGGTAAGCACGAACAGGCAATCATCTAAGCGCCTACCATTTCTAAAGCCGTTCTGAAGTTCTCCGAGTATCTTGTTACTTTCAACCCATGCTTGCACCTTTAATTTCACCGCCTGCATGGCTAACCTGTACATTACAGATGTTATGGTAATCGGCCTGTAGGATTTTATGTGCATCCTTTCTCCTTTCCATTTATAAATCAAATTCATTTTACTCTGCCGCCAGCTGTCCGGAATTTGCTTATTCGCTATGACTGTTTCCAAAGCTTTTAACAACGTTTCCTTACTTTTTCGACCGAGTTCATTAATCAGCTTGATCGGAATTCCATCTATTCCTGTAGATGTGTTTTTAGGAATATTTTTTTCTGCCTTTTTCCAGTTTAGATTGGTCAGTTCTAAGGTGATTTGTATTCTGCTACCTTGTGTTGCTTCCTGATTTGCGGAGATTACCCTATCGTCGTTCCTAAATGACTCGGCTGATGTAATGTAGTTTACTGCGTTGTCCCCCTTTAAACAATTTCCCTCGTTATCTTGAATCCGATCCTGCTTTCTTTGATTCTTCTTCCCTAGCCAGCTTATATGGTTCCAGAATTTTCTTGCTCCGCCTCTAGAGGCATCGTGTATATCAGCCATCCAGCGATCGGTGGACTGTCTTATTTTACTTTGGACGAGGGCCTGCACTTGAAGTTTCTTTTGTCGATATGATTCCCATTTTTGGTCGATTTCCTCCTGAGAAGCCTGTGCTTTCTTTGCCATTCGGTGTTCCCTTGAAGCAGCCCGTCGTTGTTCAATAGCTTCCCTGATTTCCTTATTCCACCAGCTCCGTGGCTTCCTCTTTCCATTCCAGCGGTTTGCTGCTTTAACCTCCTTAATTTTACTCCTTATGAGTAGTTCTACCTGTTCATAATCCCAGTCTTCCATGGGGCTTTTCTCTATTGCTTCCTCTATGTATGCTGCTATCTGCGCTATTTGATCGTCGTTTAATTTTGCGTTTACGTTTTGTCTAAGTTCCATTTCTCTTTTCATCAAGGGCCCCATCTGCAGACTAATACGTTTATGATCACTTCCCAGACTACACTCCCCTTCTTCGTCTATTTCCATTTTTGTGACCTTGCTATAAACTTCTTGCGACATTAGACAATAGTCAATGGTCGTCTGCCTGTTGCGGAATTCCCACGTGATTTGGCCTTCACATTTTGTTTCTCTATTTACTATAACTAGATCGTGTCGCTCGCAGAAATCTAGCATTAGCTTCCCGTTACAATCCGTGTATCCATCCAGATCGTCGATGTGGCCGTTCATGTCCCCCAGCAGAATAATATTGGCCCCGTTTCCAAACTGGCTTATATCGTCACTGAGACATTCAACAAGATCCCTGTTTTCTTGCCTGCATTGATGTCCTGTTCCTAAATAAACTACCCCTAGCCATGTCCTTATGCCGGCAATGGTTCCTGAAACCCAGATATGTTCTTTACAAGATGATTTAATTCTTTGCCAATTTGTTCCCTGGTGTATCAACATACCTACGCCTCCACCCTTTCTTTCCGTTCTCGTTCTGTTGCACCCTTCCCAGACGTAGCCTTCAATAAACGGCGGATCTTCTAGATCCCTGAGATGAGTCTCGCAAAGAGCGTACACACCTATTTTGTCATCCTTCAACTGCTG
Source organism: Amblyomma maculatum (assembly GCF_055883805.1). Classification (NCBI taxonomy): domain Eukaryota; kingdom Metazoa; phylum Arthropoda; class Arachnida; order Ixodida; family Ixodidae; genus Amblyomma; species Amblyomma maculatum. Next base: position 279,517,155 of record NC_139344.1, read on the forward strand.
TTCTATCTCTAGCCATTTCGCTCTTTTTCTACCTGCTTGCATGTTTATGTAGCTGATCCTAGTGTTAAATTTCTTTTTTGTACTTTTCTTTCTCGACCTACTCTTTGCCATTTTTGGGGGCTCAGCCTCCATTATTACACTTTCTTCTGCTTCACTTCTAACTACCTCTGTGCACGGAGTCCTCGCGGACCCCCTAAAAAAGCTACAGCCCTGCCTGCCAAGCGCCAGCCGATCTCTGCTCCGACCCTTCTGTTAAAATGAATGCCATCTCGCTGAAAAGCCCTGCCAAAACCTGCTTTATGTACCTCCCTGTTTACCTCAACCACTTCGAACCGCTTCTCCAGGCTTAACTTTCTTATGTCCTGATTAACTGTCACCACGTCCTTTTCCATCTTTCCGTTCAATCCTAGCAGCTCTGGTACTGTGCATACAACTATCTGCGTCTGCTGTGTTATCTCCCTGATCTCGTCAACTCCCTTAGCTAAACTTTCCACCACTCCTGCAGCGTCACCATTTAGGACATCGTTTAGACCCGCGGCTACTATTACCATACTGCGCTCTGCGGAATCCTTCAACAGCCTATTTTTACTCTCTTCTAGTACATCCCTCATTGTTCTCCCTGGGAAGGCTCCAACCAACACTCTCTTATCACCCCTTACACGTTCCAAGATATCTCGCTTGCACCTGTTCATGTTAGAATCTCCGGCGATAAGCACCTGGGCCTTCTCTCTCCCTCTCCCAACTGTTGGCTCCTGCTTTCGGTTATCTGTGTCCTTATCCCTGGGATTTTCATTCTTCCTTACTTCTTCCTTTTTTTCCGGCGTCTTATCTGCTTCTAAATAACTCCGACGGTTCCGATCCGCCTGACCTACTTTGCTTATGCCTTCCATGACAGTGCTGGCCCCAGCCACGTGGCCCGCATTGGAACGTTCGTCCTTGTTGGTTTTAAGGACAAAGTCGGCCCCTTTCTTTTCAATCTGAGTAAGCTGTCCAAGCAGTTTCTGATTTTCCGTCCTTAGCAAACGTACTTCATGTTCTAAATCCTCCACACGAGAAACTAAACTGCCCCTTTCTTGATCAAATCTATCTAGACGTGCATTCAGTACGCAACATCGACACAAAAAGTCGCTGCCTTCCGCTTCACCTACAGAATCAAAACGCGTTTCTTTGAGATTAACCTGCGCCTCACACTGAGTACACCTTACCTTCTTTTGATTTACCATCTTAAGCGCTCATCGACTGAACTATAACTGTTACGAATTCTTAGAATATACAAATTTCCAAAAGAAGACACAAAAACGACTAGCAAACACGCGTTAAAAACCAAATCTGCGAATTCCAATAGCCTAGAAAGAAAAATATCTATTTAAACAAGATACAATGAACGCCAAGAAAACCTAGCTGCCGGCACGAAAAACCAGGCCGCTAGGACCAAGAGCTAAAATCTATTCTTTAGGCTGCACCTAACCTAACTAGCTGAAAAAGAAATAAGGTAATAAAAGAAAGAACTCATCTATTTGACGCTTCGGAAGCTCCCGCTGTCGCCAGTCCATCCGTTTCCGGTAGCCACGTGCAATTGGAGGAGCGATGGAACACGCGTCCGCACCACACGGCTGTCAACTGTCAACATTGAAGTCTCCAGTGGCGCCACCTAGTACATGTAACATACACTGCGTCAGGGAAGGAGCCCCCGTGAGCCCACTACCCCATTCTAGCTCACTTTATCGCGGCGGTCGGCGCTTTGGAACTGATCAACGCTGTCGTTAACAGTCTACTTATGAAACTGTCTTATTGTGAATCGTATCCTGCCATAGTAAAATAATTATAGAATTAAATCTGGCGACGCATTAATCGCAGAGCTAGTACGAGCAGATCGGATGAGCCGAAATGCAGCATGCGGCAGCTGGCTTGAGCAGAAACTTGCTAGTATTACGGCTATCGCTCTTACCAGCAATTTGCTGCTGGTCAGCGATCCTCACGAGGGCTTCATACTTGATATTCGGCTCAGTATTCCAGACGCCAACAAATTCCAGCACGCTTTATTTCGGACATCGGTGCTAACGATCCGTCGTATCGTTCGCGTACGGTTTGCGGGAGGAGGGGCCACAGCGGCGGTGTTTACGGCGGTCGAGGAGGTGCTACCATCGTGCAGTGCCTGACAGTGCTGTTGACGCCTCGTCGGACGACACTCCGGTACTCCTGAAACCACGTTATATAAATATGATATTTGCAAATGCAGCTTCGTTCCGCCGATCACTGCGTCGCTTCGGTTGTAGTACTTGATGGACAATGGCCGCCTAACCGATAAGGGCGGCGAGCTGTGTAACAACAACCCGCACAGAGTTCGAGCAGCGCACGAGCACACGACTTTCGCAGCTACCGGAAGTGTGTCCGCGACGTCATGGCTGCAGTGGCCGCAGCGAATGGCAGCTTCTAGCAAGCCTTGCCAGTCAACTCACCCGTGACGTCACGGTTTAAGGAAATAGTTCCATGCGACACCGCCAAGCGACGACCTCCCTGCCCGCGAATTTCAAAAAACGCTGTTTTTAAAAATTAATAATAAATTGCTGGCTTTGTTCCAAGGAGTTATACTTTGGGTTAATGCTCAAAAGGATTTGTTCTACACACTGAACACGTTTATCAGTGGCTTCTTGGTGGCCCTTTAAAGTGGACCTTTAAAGAGTCGGTTTTTGCAGGGCTTGTCTGGAACCCGCCGAAAACTGCGGACGAATTTGAAAGTGAAGCATTGACCACCGAGAAGACGTTGGACACCCGAATGCGCCACTACGAGCGACCACTTCAACCGGACTACTCAAGTCACTACCCCAGCGCATCTGCAAGCGGAGAGAACCTTCGGGACCTCTTCCGGGAGATCGTGCAAGAGGAGCTCCGCCGATTGCTGCCATCATCGCAACAACCCCAGGTGGCGACGCTCGCGGACGTCGTCCGTAAAGAAGTCCAGCAGGCGCTGGGCGTTCCTAAAGCGACAGCTGCAACAGTTTCAGCACAAGAGGCAACAGCGATGAGCTACGATGCTGCATTACGTCGCCCTGCGCCCCGACGTGATGACTTCCTAAGCCCTCGCCGCTACCGTCCTGTTCCTGAAAGCCGCCCCTTGGCCCCTGCCCGCCAAGCCTACCAACGACCCCCGAGCCCCAGGAAGTGCGACGCCTGGAGGACAGCGAGCAACCGGCCATTATGCTTCCACTGTGGTGAGACCGGTCACATTCTGCGCCACTGCCCGTACCGACCAATCGGTCTCTGCGGATTTGCAGTCGACGCTCCACGATCACGCCCAGGTGAACAACTGCAAGAAATCGACAACTATCTGCGTAGCGGTGAGATTGCGCCACCAAGCCGTCGGTTCAGGTCTCCATCGCCGTACAGGGCCCGCTTTACGTCGCCGGGCTGTAACTACGATGAGAGTGTGCGCGGAAAGTCCCCAAGCCCAAGCAGGGGAAACTAAACCGAGCAACCTTTGGAGGTGAGGCTGCTTCACAGCGAAAACACGAAGATCCTCCATCGCCGACGATGAGTGACAACGACGCAGCCATTAAATCGCCGATCCACAAGACGACAACCTCGACGAGGTCACGACCAGACTTCAAGTTGACATCGCCGTCCAGCAACGTTACGACAGTGTACCCCGGCCGCGACCTCAGCCCAAGACGAAGGAAAGATCGAACACCGAAGCCAACGTGCAATACTAGGACGCGAACAAGCGACCTTGACCGGTGCCAACTACTCTGTCATCAGTGGAGCTTTCGCCGCCCAGCTCAAGAAAGTGACGACCACTTGGGACGGCCCGCTAATCCGCACCGCTGGTGGTAACCTTATTACGCCGTCGGGGCGATGCACCACAACGGTTACAGTAAATGGACGTACCTACCCTACCAGCTTCGTCGTCCTACAGCACTGTTCCGGCGATGTGATTGTGGGCATGGATTTTCTGTTCGAACATCGAGCGATCATCGACCTCCGATCCAAACTCATCAAGCTCTCGACCGACAAAGCCGTACCTGCTACGAGAACTTCAACGCATCACGTCGCTCTCAACGTCCTCGACGGAGAATTGACCGTACCGCCCCGATCAAGCGTCAGCGTCCCTGTGGTTACAAAAGAAGTAGAACTCGCGGAAGGGGTTGTCGAAAGAAGCACTCAACTGTTACTGGATAGAGGACTTGGCATCGCAAGAGGCATCGTCCGTTTCCGTCATGGACAAGCTGATGTGCTCGTCACGAACTTCACCGACGTATACCGGCACCTGAACAATTAAGGGCATAACGATTGCTTTCCTTGACGAGCTAGCGGACACCGGAGAAGTCTTCGCTCTCCCCAGGAAGCCCACGACAACGCTCGACGCAATGCTGCCGCACGTAACCAACGAGGACAACTTTGACGTCGCCGCCTACCTGTAGCGTGCAGAGGAAGCCCGACGACTCGCACGGCTGCGTATTAAAGATCAATAGCGCACCGACACCCGACGATATAACTTACGACGACGCCACCCAGAGTACAATCCAGGAACTAAGTGTGGGTTTGGACACCAATTCGCCGCCGTGGACTAAGTGAAAAGCTGCTGCGTCGATACTTTGGGCTATACAAAATCATTCGCCGCGTCGGACAACTGGACTATGAAGTCATTCCCAACGTTATCACAACGGCGACGCGCGCGCCCAGAAATCGTACATGTTGTTTGTCTGAAGCCTTATTACGCGCGTTAAAGAATCCGTGGTGTTTAAACTTTGTAATGTTTCTATTTAAGTTGCTTTGTATATATTGGAACATATCGAGGCGATATTTTTTTTTAATAGGAGAGTAATGCCGCGAAACCTTCAAAACTGTATTTGTTGTTTTTTAACAGCCGCCGGCACTACTCAGCACCTTTCAAAGCAATCAGCCTGACTACACCTGATGTTCAAACGCTCGTCACTCAATGACGATACTATCAATCAATCAATCAATCAATCAATCAACTTTTATTTCCAAACAGAAATACACATAAAGGCATGCTGGTCAATCTAAGCACGCAGTGCTTGTGAGAAGACCAGGAAGCCAGTGTTGCATGTTTTATAGGAAATAGATCATTACAAATTCAGAAACAATTCATCATCAAGGAAAAAAAAAATCACGAACACATAAACACAATAACACCAAGTTTCTTACTAGGCAAAGAAAGTCATGTGAAGAGTAACACATTACAATACAAAGATAAAGACCGCTTCCAAGCATCTTAATTCGTGAGTTTGATCCATACAGTGTTTCACTTGGTTCACTAAACGTTTCCGGTACATAATAATTTCTGGCTTTCTTTTATTGTTAGTGAATACCCTCGGTTTAATGTATCTCTCAGTTTCCCGCTATGATACGTCTTTTTTTTATTAATATCTCAAATGCGTTTGAATAGCAATAGCGGGTCAGTACAGTATATTTAAATAGCTCGTGTACTGGCAGTATTTCTAGAATGCAGTATTTTTCTTTCTGCTCTGCTTGTTCCCATTCTGTTCCATAGGTTATGCTGTTGACAATTCTTTTAACTACGCGGTTAATATTTTGATTTTTATAATCAGAACATGTGCCGTATAAAGTGATACCGATTGCAATTACTGATTCGGCTAAAGCCTTATACACAGTTCTTCTAATGGTGACAGGACTTTTCCTTCGCAGGCAATACATCATAGCCGCAACCAGAGGTGGGCAACCTCATGAGGTCGAAACCTCATGAGGTCAACCTCAACCTCAAAATGACCTCAACCTCACGGAGTGAGGTGAGGTTGAGGTGAGGTCGGCCGCACCTGAAATAGTTTTGAGTGAGGTCATAAAATGAGAACTCAACCTCATGAGTGAGTTTGAGGTTGAGTGAGGTCGTAACTTAGTGAGATCGGCTTGTGAGGTCGAAATTACTGTTTCACAGCGATAAAATAGCCGGCAAAACACCTTTCATAATCATAATGCCTGTCGTGTACACTCTTTTGGCTACCAACGCGCACGTAACGAACGGTTTGCGTCTGTGCGTTTGCGTTCGACACGAAAAAAAGGAAGGCGGGGGGGGGGGGGGGGGGCGTAAAGTGCAGCGCGGCAAACGAGTGGGGTCGGACGACGGTTGCAGACTCGAAAGCCTGTGAAACAAGATCCCGCCGCCATTCCGAGCGAGTTTGGGAAGTAAGAAAGTCTGCGCAAACTCGAAGGGTTTCCAGACCTACGCGGGTGTGTCGACTTCTCGGGGAAAAAAAAACAAAAAACTAGAATAGTAGAAAAGAGGGAAGCGCAAGATCCAGCAACCAAGGAATTGCTTGGGGAGGATGGCCCGAGAGAGGAGGTTTCAGAGAGGCATATGGAAAGAATAAGGATGCAGAAGAGACAAGAGATAAATGGCTTAACGAGAAGTCACCCCACGAAGACTGTATTTTAGTATATAAAATCTGCTTTTGCTGTTGTATATGGGACGAGTTAAAACGAAAGAAAGCAATAGGACGGTAGATCATAGTTGCATCAGTGCAATGTACTCTTTTATTATTATTATAATTATTAGTCATTAGACATTAAACTAACCCTTACATAAAATGATGAATTTAATGTGCCCTTCTCGAAGAATCATTGAAGAACAGACAGGTGTCTGACGACTGCTTGCAGTCATCCCTTTCTCATACCCTACGGGAGCTTGCGCCTTTTTAATTTGCATGTTTGTTTATCGAGGGCCTCCCCTCCGTTTTACAGCTTGGAGCCAAACTGGCGGGCGCGCCTTTTGTTCGTAAGCTGGCTTCTGCTCGTTCGGCTCCGCAGCCGGTGTCCGATCTCAACTAGCGGACAAAGCGCGGACCCGGGAACCCCTCGTCATTTCTTGGAAAGTAAGCCACTGCACATACGCGCGCCTCTGGGAGTTTGTGAGTTTTAGGTATTTTTAAGTGCGTTTCTGTCAACGGGGCCGAGAGTTACAAGGACAGTGGCAGTGTGGGCGAGAGAGCGAGTTGTGTGTGCGATGCTCGAGCGTGTGAATGCGCGAGTGAATATCTGCGTCTCCTCTTCTCTTTAGTTTTTCAGTACACTTGCACCACCCCTATTTTTACTCACTTCTTATTTTCGTTTTGTGTAGTCACTTACCAGTGCCCCCTCTCGCGTTTGTGCACCCGTTTACTCACTACCAGCCTCTTTTCTGCGGTACGGCCAATCGTCACCACCCCCTCCCCCGTCCCCCCTAAAAAAAAAAAAAAAATCAGAAGAGACAACTCTCAGATTCTTCCTCTCGCAACATTCTTTTTTTTTTTTTTTTTGCTTCTTTGGCTTTTGGTTGTGCGTTACTTCCGACTGGCGTATACCTGTTAGTCTAAAGAAATACAAAGACAGGTCCTTCTCGCTTCTCGGAACGCCGCGGCGGCTGCGCGGACTTCTGTCGCTTGTCGACCATGCAGGTATCTCATCGTTTCGCTGAGGGACATGCTAGTCAGTGTTCAAACTCTGCTCTTCCTCCGTGTAGACGCGTTGCCACCCTGCTCACCACCCGCTAGTCTTCCTCTCTTGACGGATATTGTGCAGTCGAAGAAAAACGAAACAACTCCCGTACCATGGGTTAAGTGTTCGCGCTTCATTCTTCCAGTGGGCGTGGTTCTCTCTTCGCGACTAGAAGCTGGTGTCTCAGCCCCACGTTCTCATCGACACCAATCGTTTCGGGAACGTCTGCTTGGAAGTCGCCCCAAACGGCGTCGGTGAGCCGCCCGAAACGGCAAACAAACAAACAAAAAAAAAGGCAGCTTCTAAACAACATGCTATGTTCTTCGCCATTTAGCGTGGCCGTCTTTTTCAAGCGAAGACATGCAGCCATAGCCGTGGTCGACGACTTGCTGTAATTTATGACGGAAGTTTCCGCCCTTTCCAGCTGAGGTTTGCCCTTTGAGGTCTATCGCATTGTTGCGTTCGGCGGCGTCGAGGGGGCATGACATGGTTGCGGTTATGGCAGATATAGCGAAAAAATCTAAATATGCCGATAATGATGTGTGCGCGCGCAGTTGTCGAATTACAAAGACATCGAAGGCCATTTCCGTTACAATAGCCATGCAAAAGAAACGAAAAGCACTGTAAACTCTGAATGCATTCGCTGCGACAAGCTGTGCGGACAAGGAAACCAGCAGTTGAGCTTCTGTCGGCATCTCAAGGTAATGTGCGAATTATCTCTAATCCAACGTATTATTTCTTTAATATACATCAATGATAAAAGGACTGTTTTGGGGCTGCAACTTCACCGTTAGTTATTATAAGTAGAAGGGAGGGCAATATTTCCAATAATTTGTCACGGCGTTTGTTCCATACAGCACAACCCACTCGTCAGGATTACCGAAAGTAGCGCAATGTCAAAAGTCAAGCACTCTTTACCTTTCCGTAACTAAGCGTCTCTGCATATGGCAACATTTTGTTCTGTCCGCCTCTTGTGATAAGTCCCACGTCAGAAGTCAATTTGATAAAAGAATGTTATGGTACTACAACTTCCATATATAAGTAAGTGGTCGATCTATGTTTTTTTTTGTAACAGAGACGTAGCACGGAAGAAACATTAGATAGCTTGTGATTTTGTCATCAGATTCGATTTCAAATCGCAGGAAAATGTCTTCATCAAGAAATTATTACTTGCTTGTTATAGAGGAAACACTATTTGACGGTCACAGATAGGTGCGGCGTTTCACTGCAGGCCTTCGGGGTTCGCATCCAGCAGCGCCAAGGACACACAAGCATTACAGCGGGAATTAGGTCAAAAGTCACCATATCAAAACAAATTATAAAAATAAAATTTGAAGAGTTGAAACTGAGCAATTGTACTGCCGTTATTAGGTTAGCCTGCTATGAATCAGTAGCTCTGCTGGCAAATGTTTCAATTTTTTTACTTTACAAGTAAGCCTCATCATATTCAATGTTGTTTAAAATTTGTGTCGTCATTCTGGCATGTCACCACACAGGACTTGTGCCATGACGTTTTATAGTTAGTGTTCTCAAGTGAAAAAGCTTTTCTTTCTTTTTACTTTTGAGGTCGAGCAACCGACCTCGAACTCACAGTTTGAGTTTGAGGTGAGGTTGAGTGAGGTCGGTGGTTGCATCAGAAAAATTGAGGTGAGGTCACCTGGTCAAACCTCAACCTCAAAGCGTGAGGTTGAGGTTGAGTGAGGTCAGGAAATTTTTATTGAGGTTGAGGTGAGGTTGCACTTTTCGAGGTCAAATGCCCACCTCTGGCCGCAACAGCCCTCAGCTTTCCGCAAACGTACGCGACATGATTGCTCCATTAAAAATGCTGATCAAACAGGATTCCTAAATACTTAACAACAGGCTCGAACTATAATGGGTGGCAAAAGCATATGTTACAATTAGAGGTATGCAAATAAAAGTTCCTATTTAAAAAAATCGTCTTGTGAGGATTTCTGAAACCCATTAATTTCGTTGTTGTTTTTTTTTTTTTTTTTAGCGTGTGTTTATGAAAATTGCATTCTGTGAGAACTATTCTACGACCGCTGATATGTCCTCTTGGAAGCTTTGATATCCCGTGTGAACATCCTGAATTTCAAGCGCAATTGCAGTGTCATCTGCATACTGAAAACATTTTGATTTCAGGGGTAACAGGTCGAGATCAGAAACATATATATTAAAATATATTAAATAGCATTGGCCCTAGTGTGCTTTCTTGCGGCACACCAAAGTTCATTATATGAAGTTCACTGCAGCGGTCCTCTAGTTTAACGCACAGCATCCGGTCAGAAAAAATAATTCAGAAAAAAAATTATAAAAGCGTCCTCTGAAACCTAGTTTCACTAACTTCATTAGCAATAGATTATAGTCTACCGTGTCAAATGCCTTTGTTAAGTCTAGGAACAGAGCTAAAACTGCATTGTTGTTTTCTATTGTGGTGCTTATATAATCAGAGAATTCTTCTAGCAATAAAGTTGTGTATTTATTTTTTGTGAACCCGTATTGGGGGGGGGGGGGGGGGGGGGGGGGGGCGCCGTGTTATTCAGGAAATACTTTTCACGAAATGACAGCATTACAGACACAATATAATTTTCCATTATGTGTGCAAGTGCAGTAATATCGCGATCGGTCTGTAGCTTGCACAGTCATTCCTCTTACCAATTTTTTTAAAATGGCCTCACAATTGAAATTTTCAATTCCCTGTCTCGGAGCCCCTGTTTGATTGTATCGAAGTTCGAGTATAAATCTCGAGTGCGAATTTTATCAAATCCTGGTAGCATCTTATTACAGCCCATAAATCATCTTCCAACATCTCCGGGAGATATGCAGAGTGCGCGCATGCGCGTTTCGGCTCATATTCGAACTGTTAGTCGCCCTGCGTTGCTCTGAGCTTCTCCGCTGCAGCGATAAAAGTTTCATTAAACTGATCACACAGCTTTTGAGAGTTTTGTGTTAGAAAATTTTGTTTGACGGTATCATCGACACCGCCTCCTTTGGATCTGCCCATCAATTCATTCCCCGTAGCCCAAGTTTTTTTCATGTCATTTTTGCTGCTTAAAAATCTATGCATCATATATTTTATTTTTTCTTGCCTTAACTTTGCTGTCACTGCGTTTCGTAATATTCGGAATTCCGCTCTGTATTTTTTATTGCCAGGTTCTTTTCTGCATTTTTGCCATACTCTGTCCTTTTGAAAGCACAACTCAACCATTTCAAGCGTAATGCATTTCTTATCAAGGTTTCTTTGCTTAATTACTACGATTTTAGTAGATTTTGCATGCATCGTCTTGAAAGTTTGGATAAGCGTGGAATACAAGCTCACATGGTACAAAACTAAAAGTGCATTCCAATCAGTGTCCCTGACGTACTAGTCAACTTTTTAGTTATCTATAATCTGTTTCTTTATTTTAGTACCACAGTCCTCATTGCACTTATAAGACATAACTAATTAACAATAATTAGCCATATCGCTCCAAATAATTCGGTCCTGTGCCAGCTGCGGCCACTTGATCACTGCAAATTTCCTAATCTCATGCCCACCTAACTTTCTGCAGCCCTCTGTTACGCTTCCCTTCACTTGGAACATAGTTTGTTACCCGGTTCTGCACGCGTGCGGCTGCACATCGACGACCGGGCGGTCCGCAAGGACCGGACAATAGCGCATTCCCGCATCCACCGTCCGCAAAAAACTGAGCTCAGTTCCAGTGTGCTCAAGCTTGGGTTCTCAGCTTGGAAAGGAGGGGAGAAAGTGAACGAAAACTAAAAGCGCAGGCAGATAAACAGGCAAAAGAATCACAAGCCGTGTTTACATGAAGGCGACAGTAGCGCATCGCATTTCGTAGCGCCTCACGGTAATGTGATGCGACAGCGTTTACATGTAGCGCATCATCCCTAGCGCGGTGGTGGCGGCGCGCGGTGTCGCATATCGAAAGCATTAGTGGTACCAGATTGTAAATTGTCATCCTTAAACGCTGGTTCACATGCAATCGATTGAGCTAACTGAGCGGCGAGCGGCAGCGACAAGAGCGAAAAATTTCCAACGAGTTGGAACTACGTCGCTCTCGCCGCTCGAGCCGCCGCGACAGCTCAGAAAAGGTTCTTGCGTCGCCGCGGCACAAATCGCTAGCGTTTTCGCTTGCATGTTGTTACGTTTCTCCACCGACAAGTGGGACAGCTGACGCGGCCACCGCATAGCAACAGGCAGAACCGCGAGCGGATCGGCCATTTCGACGCCGTTCATCGGCCGCGCAACGCTTCCTCCCGCGGGCAAGTCTCGACGTGATCCTGCCACGCGCCAAATGTGTGTGCGTGCGTGTGTGTGCAAACGCCGGCCAAGCCCGGAGCTCGGAGGAGAGTGCGCCGCCCTCGCCCGTCTGCAGGAGGTGGAGGAGATGCGGTCGGACCACCTGCGATTGAGTCATCCCATCTTGCCCTGACTTGTCGGGCTCTCCATTTCCTGTGAGGGTTTTCCCTTTTCCTGTGAACTGGCAAGCCTATAAAAAGCAGCGGCCGACTCCGCTGAGACAGAGACTACTTTGACGCGCCGTGGAGACGACGCTAGACACCAGCTGTGTGAACGTGTCTGTATTCTCTCCGGGTCAGCTTCTCTGCCCGTTCCTTCATGATGTTTTAGTAAAGGTTGTTTCGTTAGAAGACGCCTCGTCTTTGCTGGCACCTTTGATGCCGTCCGCCGTCCACGGAGCCGCCAGGCCAACGCTACCCAGGGGCGCGCAAACCCGAACCTAATAACTGGTAGGAAGCGGTGGGACGACGACGACCAAGCCGTAACCGTAGTCGGAGGGGCGAGCCAGGCGATACCGTCGTCCAACAACTGGTGAACAGCGGAGGGACGAGGACGACCAAGCAGTGACCGTGGTCGGTGAAACCAGCCAGGCCTGACCAAGGTGCAACATCTTGTGGAAAGAGCGGAGATGTCCCAGGCGTGACCCGTGCAACAAGCAGCTCAGCGGAAAGGCGGGAGCAGTGCAACGAGCCCTGTGTGATGACTGGTTGCCTGCAGCGGAACGACTGCGTTGGATTCTTGGCCTCTTGGCTGCGAGGTTTGGTGAGTGCGGGACTTTCTTCTACTGAGTTTTGCCAGGCTATTGTTAAGTAGAGAACAGAGCTGGTAATTGTGTTGTCGTTGTTGCTGGGTTAAGTGCAGCAAGGCAATAGTGGGCAGTAGAGAAGGCAGCACTCAGAACAGCCATGGATTTGGATTTGAAGTCGGTGCGCAAACCAAAATTGCTGGAGCTTGCGAAGGAGTTGGGTCTGGATGTGTCAGACAAACTCAGAAAACCAGAAGTGTTAAAGACTATTCTTGAGTCGAAAGCTGAAGATGACGAGCTTTTGGAATGCCTTGAGATCATTGAAGAACGTAAAGAAAGGCTAGAGAAAGAGGAACGTAAACGTAAGAAAAGGCTAGAAAAAGAGGAACGTGACCGTAAGGAAAGGCAAGAGAAAGAGGAGCGAGACCGTCAACTCGCTATGGAAATGAAACGTATCGAGGTAGACGCGGGACGCGCTGGTAGTGCAAGTCGGGCTCACGGTGCAGGAGAACGGGAATCGTTCAAAATGAGTGACCTAATGCGGCCGTTTAAGCTTGGAGAGGACGTTAACTTCGAGCGAACGTGTGAGAAGCAAGGGTTTTCTCGGGAAACGTGGCCACAGCGCTTGCTCACTTTGTTACCCGGTGAGGCGGCAGACGTAATCGCTCGCTTGACAAAGGAGGAAGCAGAGGATTACGACAAAGTGAAATCGAGTCTGCTAAAAAAGTACAGGCTGCCAGCAGAAGCATTCCGTCGGAATTTTCGAGAGAATGAGAAAAGCAAAAGTGAGTCGTATACAGAGTTTGCCTACAAGCTTATGTCAAACATGTATGAGTGGCTCAAAGAAGAAAAAGCGTATGGTAACCACGATAAGGTTCTGCAGTGTTTCGGGCTGGAACAGTTTTACAGTCGGTTACCCGAGAACGTGCGGTATTGGCTCATGGACAGGCCAGATGTTAGTACGGTGGATAGAGCCGCCAAGCTAGCTGAAGAGTTTGTGACGCGTCGGGCTCGTGGAGCTAAGGACGGTCAACAGGGGGAATTCGGCTCTAAGCTTGAGAGGCCGAAGTTCAAGCCCTTTAGAGCCAGAGAGAATAAACGTGGTGCGGATGCGAGTGAAGGCAGTCCGGCCAAACATAAAGAAATGGTGGTAGCCGAAGCCGAACGGAAAAAGAGGTTCGAGGCAAGGCAATCGCGCGTCTGTTATACGTGCCAGAAGCCTGGTCATTTTTCGGCGCAGTGTCCAGAGACGAAACCAAAGATCGTGTTTTTGTCGTTACGCAGAAGTGACGAGACACATGAAGCTTCTCGAACCGTACACTCGAGACCTCCTCGTGAACGGGAAACAGTATCGAGTGCTTCGCGATTCTGCGGCCACCATGGATGTTGTTCACCCTTCTTACATAGAACCAGAGATGTTCACGGGTGAATGCGCGTGGATCAAACAAGCAGTGGAAGCTCACAGCGTGTGTTTGCCCATAGCCAAAGTGCTTATTGAGGGGCCTTTCGGCGCACTTGAGACAGAAGCTGCGGTGTCATCTATGCTTCCTCCTCAGTACCCGTACCTGTTTTCAAACAAGTCCGATCACCTCTTGCGCGAAAAGGGGCTTGTTTTTGGAGAGGCTAGCGTACTAGCCTTAACCAGATCTAGAGCTCGGGAGCTTGCTGCAAAGGCGGTAGTTCCGAAGATGAGGTTGTCAAGCGATGAAAAAGGGTCGGAGGCACAGCACGCTGAGATTGATACCACGTCCGCTGTAAACGCACGTGAGCCTGAAAAATTGAAGGCACCGGATACAGGAGAGAAAATGCCCAACACGGGTAGTTTAGAAGAACTATCTGCAGGTTTGTTCGTTGCGCCTACGTCAGAGAGACTTAACGTGTTGCTGAATGTCAGCAAGTCGGCTTTGATAGCCGAGCAACAAAAGGATCGCAGCCTTGAGAACATCCGCTGCGATCTAAAAGAAGGTATCGCCAAGAAAAATGTCAGTTTTGAAGTAAGAAATGGGGTCCTGTACTGAAAGTATCTAGACCGCAGGGGAATTGAGTTCGATCAGCTGATCGTGCCTGAGTGCTATCGTCAGGATCTGTTGCGCTTGTCGCATGGAGGGTCTTGGCCGGGGCAGCTAGGAATTAAAAAGACTAAGGACCGCCTATTGCAAGAGTACTATTGGCCAGGATGTTTTCAGGACGCAGAAGAGTTTGTAAGGACATGTGACACCTGTCAGCATGTGGGCAAACCTGGGGACAAATCGAGAGCGCCGATGAGGTTGGTGCCTGTCATTACGGAACCCTTCAGAAGGCTCGTTATTGACACTGTGGGACCACTACCGGTAACAAACTCAGGGTATAGACATATTCTGACAGTGATTTGTCCCGCGACAAAGTTCCCCGCGGCAGTCCCGCTTAAAGAACTCAGTTCAGTGGAGATAGTGAATGCACTGCTGTCCACATTTGCGCGAGTTGGTTTTCCTGCAGAAATCCAATCAGATCAGGGCACAGTGTTCACTAGCGCTTTGACCACATCATTCCTGGAAAGATGCGGAATAAGGCTCTTGCATAGCTCCGTGTACCACCCACAGTCGAATTCCGTTGAAAAGCTTCACTCCGTCATGAAGCGGCTTTTGAGAGCCGTGTTTTGAGCGAAAAACTGACTGGGAGCTATGCCTGCCGGCGGCGATGTTTGCCCTAAGAACCGCGCTGCATGAAACTACAGGGTTTTCTCCAGCAGAGCTTGTGTACGGTCGGACGCTGCGATCTCCTCTTTGCATGCTTCGTGAATCGTGGGAAGGCCAGGACGATTACCCAGTCGTAGTAGAGTACGTGCTCAGGTTGCTCGAACGTTTGAGGCGGGCGCAGGAGTTGTCAGAAGAAGAGGGCCAAAGTCCATTATGATATAGGACAGCCAGGACCCGTCGCTCTGAGGTGGGCGATAATGATTTTACGCCCATCGCTGAGAAACAAGCTGGACGTGCAGTGGCACGGATTGTGCAAAAATTGTCGGACGTCAACTACACAGTGAGTCTGCCAGGAAAACGGAAGTAAGCCATACAGGCAAAGGGAAGCAGTGGCAAGTATGATGGTGAACATGCCTGAAGAGCTTCCGGTCGAACTTCCGGGACTAGGTACAGTGACGAACAGGGAAGTCACCGAACAGCTAATTAGTGACTTAGTCGCTAAAGCACCGCTTTCGCCTGAGCAGAAAACCGAATTGCAAGAACTCTTGCAAGAGTTTCGAGGTCAATTCTCTGATAGGCCTGGTAGAACTTCTGTCCTTACTCATGACATTGAACTTACCTCCTCAGAGCCTGTACGGTCCAAGACCGTGTACCACCCCGCCAGCGCGATATTATGGAGGCTGAGGTAAAGAAAATGTTGGAGCTGGATGTTGTGGAGGCCTGTGAGAGTGATTACACCTCCCCTTTGATTTTGGTTGAGGTACCGGGCAAGGACCCTCGTCCTTGTGTCGACTACCGTAAGCTAAATTCCATCACTAAAGATCAAATTTATCCGATCCCAAACATCGAGGAGCGCATCGAGAAAGTTAGTAGCGCTCAGTTTATTTCCACACTAGACCTTGTCAGGGATTACTGGCAGGTTCCCCTAACAGAGCAGGCTAGTAGGTATGCGGCGTTCATTTCACCAATGGGAACTTTCCGTCCTAAAGTTTTGAGTTTTGGTTCAAAGAACGCGCCTTACTGCTTTTCAAGCCTCATGGACAAAGTGTTGCGGGGACTTGAGGAGTTCGCTTTGCCTTATTTGGACGATGTTGCGGTATTCTCCGCATCCTGGTCGGAGCACATGACACACTTGCGGGCAGTGCTAACCCGTTTGCGCCAAGCAGGCTTAACGGTCAAAACTCCCAAGTGTCAGTTGGCACGTGCCGAAGTTGTTTACCTCGGTCACGTGGTTGGACAGGGTCGTCGCCGTCCTTCTGAATTAAAGGTTGCTGCGATACGAAACTTTCCTCAGCCGCGCACAAAGACCGATATCCGGTCGTTCTTAGGTGTCGCCGGCTACTACCAGAGATACATCCCTAGGTATTCTGATATTGCGAGTCCCCTGACAGATGCTCTCAGAAAAACGGAGCCTCAAACAGTCGTCTGGGACGAGACAAAGGAAAGCGCTTTTAGAGCCTTAAAGAGCGCTCTAACGTGCCAGCCTGTGCTACGATCGCCAGACTACACTAAAGAGTTCGTGGTTCAGTGCGATGCTAGTGAGCGAGGCATGGGAGTTGTACTATGCCAGAAAGAGACTGGAGGAGAGGAGCATCCCGTCCTGTATGCTAGTCGCAAGCTGACCGGTCGTGAGCAGGCGTACAGTGCCACCGAGAAAGAGTGTGCCTGTCTCGTGTGGGCCGTTCGGAAACTATCGTGCTACCTTGCCGGCTCGAGGTTTATCATCGAGACGGATCACTGCCCTCTCCAATGGCTGCAGACAACCTCTTCCAAAAATGGCCGCCTCTTGCGCTGGAGCCTCGCTTTACAGCAGTATTGTTCTGAGGTGCGTTACAAAAAGGGGAGTCTCAACGGTAATGCCGATGGCTTAAGTCGGAGCCCATAACGTGAGAAGAAGCCTGTATTCACTTGTTGGTGTTTTTCTTCCTGACATAGGATTTTTAACATTATTGTATTGTATTATCTTTGTTTGAAGTGACGTTTTTGAAAGCGCAATTTTCAAATTTGTGGACGCGTTCCAAATACTGCTGAGCTGCCCTTTAGTATAGATGGGGGCATAAGAGGGAAATAGTCTGGCATAGCTTAGTGAAGATTGTGCCGTGCTTGCTGGCTGACCGGTTGAGTTTTTAGCGTGGTTGTGACGTTGTGGGTTGTCAGAAATCTCTCCTGAAGACAAGTTGCAGAGTGCCTTGGAAACCCGGACTTGCCAAGGACTTCTTCAGGCTAACTGGCTCAAGAGAAACAGAGTCGGACGACCCCGGCTAGCAGCAACATCCCGATCCCTCCGGACAGCGGATGCAGTCCTCTGCCCTTCGGGATCTCCCTTCCCCGGCGGGGCAGTCTGTTACGTTTCTCCACCGACAAGTGGGACAGCTGACGCGGCCACCGCATAGCAACAGGCAGAACCGCGAGCGGATCGGCCATTTCGACGCCGTTCATCGGCCGCGCAACGCTTCCTCCCGCGGGCAAGTCTCGACGTGATCCTGCCACGCGCCAAATGTGTGTGCGTGCGTGTGTGTGCAAACGCCGGCCAAGCCCGGAGCTCGGGGGAGAGTGCGCCGCCCTCGCCCGTCTGCAGGAGGTGGAGGAGATGCGGTCGGACTAAAACCCCTCAATAAACTAAAAGTAGCGCCAACATGTGAAGTTTGCCGCCCGCCTCCTCTCCTACGCTCTCCTTCGTCGTTCGACCCTCTCATTGGCCGAGCGCCGTCACGTGCGCGCGCGCGCTTTTTTTCTTGCTGGGCGTGCAGCTTCCTCCTTTCCAGCGGGGCGGGCGGCGCGCGCGCGGCACATATCGCCGTGTGTTTTGCTGCCACGCGGACTGCTACTAAATCGTTCCCGCTGGCTATTTAATTTTTTTTTTCAAGCATGTTGCGCTCTTTGGGCGGCGGCTGATAGAAGCACGGTGGTGAAGGCGAGTTCAACCAACGCAGACATCGCGTACAAATGGTGTCACGCACTGACAGTTGAAAACGGAACCGTTTCAGCGCAAAATATAAAAAAAACAGCTACCACGCTTCTCAAGTTTCACGGTAGCTTACAATTCAGTCCAACCTGCGAAAAAAACCACACAGACTACAGCTTCCGCAGCCTAGTTAATTTTTTTTCAAGCATGTTGCGCGCTTTTGTCAACGGCTGACGGACTCAAGGAGGTGAAGACGAGTTAAATCGACGCCAAAATCGTGTACGTATGGTGACACACCATGGCAGCTGAACACGGCACCGTCTCAACGCGAAATATAAAAAAAAAATAACTGCTACCTCCCTCCCCAAGTTTACTGGTAGCTCACAAGTCAATCAAAGCTGCAAAGACTCCACACAGACTGCAGCTTCCGCCGCCTAAAGTTAATTTGATCTGCAGCTGAAGTTGAAAATACAAGGAAGACAGCTGCTGCCACACTTCTCAAGTTTACCGGCAGCTCGCAATTCAGTCAACGCTGCAAAGAAACCATACACAGACTGTTCCGAAATTGTTCCTGTCCGCCGCCTAGTTACAAATTTTATAAAGCATGCCGCTGAGTGGCCACATGTGACGAACTACGGACACACGGAGATGACGGTGAGTTGAACCAACGCCGAAATCGCGTATATGTGGTGTATGACACTCACAGCTGAAACTATTATGGCGGGAAATCCCTGCCAACATTCGGTAATTATGTTTCAGCAGTGAGTAATATTTTAACCTGAACACATTGCGACAAAATGCAAGGCTCTGATGAGACCCGGCGCACGGTCGCCTCGATCGGCGCGCGCGCGGCGCTGATCGAGACGGCTGTGAAGGGCGCCTGCTCCGGAGAGCGCGCGCTAGTCAATCTCTTTCTCTATGCGCTAGTAGAGTCCCTAGAAGTATTTGCTAGTCTGCCGTCCGAGCGGGGTTCCCTATGGAACCGGTTGGCCGCTTCCTGGATGAAAGCGCAGGGGGCGCTGTACGCATTCGGAGCGTGGTCGCGTTTTGTACGTGGTGCTGTGGCGGTTGTGCCGTACTGCGGATCTGCGCCGCGCTGATCCGTTGGTGCCGTGGCAAGGCTCGTGCACCATGTGCACTTTTTTTCGCTCGCGAGCCGGAATGCGCGCAAATTAGCTAGCAAGTGTGCCTTTTTTATGGATATGTGATCGCGTCATGTCCAGAAAACGGGGTAAGCGTGATAGCACGTGTTTCTTGCCCGGGTGCAAGACCGGGTAGCGCTCGTGCAAGGTGAAATGTTCTCTCCTCAGGACACCGAAAGACGCAGGGAAGAGGAAAGAGTGGGAGTGCAACATCAAGCGCGGCGGCAAAGGCAATAACATTGATTATTGTCTCAGCTAGGGCATAAAGGAATATGTAAAACGAAAATTAAAAGGCGTAATAAATGAAATAAAATAGGCTGGCTGAGTTCTAATAAATTTCAAGAGAGAACGATGATAAGGCCCTTGCGTACAAGCAATGTACGAAGATGGGTTGCTCGGTGAAAGGCCCACTGCCGTCAGGTGCCGATATTGTCGGCTTCAGTGGCGGGCAAACCCACAAGTGGTGAATATCTTCCTCATTATTTTGTGAGTTGCAGACAGGAAATCCTCGACGTTGATATAAATATCGGTATATATAAATATCGGATGATCCGGATCCGGGTTGCCCTCACACTACTGTAACACGAATAAGCTAGTGTCGACGTTTGTGAGCGACACTTCAAACCCTGCCTTACTGAGCGAAGTTTTAAGACAGGTAAAGGTAATTGAGATTCCACGGGATGTTACGCAACTCACGAAGGATGCCATCTCAACGCTGTTTCCTGACACTCCAAAATACTTGTTGAAACCCCTGTCTCTCAAGAGAAAGGAGCGCAACTTGTACGAGCAAAAACAGTCAGCAGGGAGACCTGCAGAGAAAAAAAAAAGTGCACTGATCCTGAAGCATCAGTGGAGCCAGTTGAAGAATACAGCGGTGGTGGATCGTGTGACGTGAGCCTGCTCCAGGAATGCAGAAAGCTGCATGCCACCGCCACTGGGGACAAATGTCGATCTTTCTGATGTTGAACAATGAACATTCGCATAGTGCCACTCAAGCGAGGACGAATCTCCGGAGGCAATTGCCATCGGCGAGTTCTGTTCCATCGCAGTAGTGAAGCTGCGCCATGAATGCTGCTGTGTGCATTCGAGAAAACAAAGTCAAGGAGATAGCTGTAAAGTCGACAGAAGAGGTAATTAATCTTATTCAGGACATTGCGAAACTCAGCTTATGTCCTGGCAGCGGATTGAAGCCTATTACCAAGACCCTTCCCACCTACAATGGGCGTTGCATAATTTGCGACGAACTGTACCATTATTTCTGATGCAACATGCATATAGCCTGCAAATACTTGCGAAAGTTAAACAGAACACCCTGTCAAGAAGAAGAAAAAATTAAGAAACAGACTTCTATGTCTCGAGCAGTTTGTCGTACGAAGGACAAGGTGGCAAAGCTGGTAAAAGCTCTCGGTGAAATGAAAAATGAAAATGAACACCTTCAAGGACAGGGTTTGAAAGAAGTGTTAGTGCCCTTCCTCTCAACTAACAGCTGGCTGTTAAAATATGTTTTAGAGGTTGCAAAACGGAAGTCAATAAAAGTGATGGCATATTCTGATGAGTGCACTACTAGGCTTCCTAAGTACCAAAGAATGCCTATCAGCAGTTTGCCTGAAGCGCGGTGCGATTTGAAGGGCTCGGGTTCCCATCTTGCGTGCTTTAATTGTGCATGCATCCGAAAGTTTCTAGTTCTACATACGTGTTATAACTTAGCTAAACGTCCGAAGAAGTTAAGATGAAACTATAGCGTGAATGAAAACGCCGGCTACAGCGCTCCGTTGCTCGCACACATGGTCCTTGGAGCCTAGAATGTGCGTCTAGTATAGTTCTCCATGCAAGCGCAATTGTTTGCACAAAATCCTCAGAAGTCTTCATTGCAATACGGCACGGCGGTAGCTTCAGCGGGATAATAGGGTATAAAAAGCAGCTTCGTTTCTACATCGGCTCAGGGGCATGCGCGCAAAACTTCGCTCACGAAAAAAAAAAAGTCGCATCCGTGGTTATGCCAACAACTACAGGTACCAACAAGGTACCTGACAATGAGCATGCAGCGAATGCATTTCGAAGCGCACGGGCGCGCGCGTCGTCTGCTCCGTCAGCAGTGGCGCACTCCGGTTCACCGCAGCGCCACCGCGGCGATCATTCAGCGGCAGCCCCCGCCGCGGCCGGCGGACGACAGACTAGCAATATTTCTAGGGACCCTAGCGCTAGTCGCGCACCCCGTAGGTGGAGCCACGGTCGAAATGCGAGAGGAGGAGCGGCGCCGCCGGAGGAGGAGAGAGGAGATGGCGGTACTTTTAGTTTATTGAGGGGCTTTAGGTCGGACCACCTGCGATTGAGTCATCCCATCTTGCCCTGACTTGTCGGGCTCTCCATTTCCTGTGAGGGTTTTCCCTTTTCCTGTGAACTGGCAAGCCTATAAAAAGCAGCGGCCGACTCCGCTGAGACAGAGACTACTTTGACGCGCCGTGGAGACGACGCTAGACACCAGCTGTGTGAACGTGTCTGTATTTTCTCCGGGTCAGCTTCTCTGCCCGTTCCTTCATAATGTTTTAATAAAGGTTGTTTCGTTAGAAGCTGTCCGCCGTCCACGGAGCTGCCAGGCCAACGCTACCGAGGGGCCGCGCGCCGCATGTAACAACTTGCGTCAGCGGTGGGCTGAGCACACGAGCCACAAACCTAATAATGTGAACCAGGCTTAACAGTGGTGAGGCGAGCGGCCGCCACTTCGCCGGACGCCACTATCTTTTCCGTAATGCGATGCGACCGGGTTGACATGCACGGAGAAAGTCGACTTATCCCTCTAAATCCAGCCCTGCTTGGCGCATTAATGAGATGCGCTTTCCTAGCGCATTACCCCTGTTACATGAATGCGATGCGCTAGGAACAGGGCGCGATGCGATGCGCTAGCTGTCGCATTCATGTAAACACGGCTACAGCGCCGGAGCGCCGGTCGCTAGGACCGGGAGAAACATCATTTTAAAACAAGCGTGCTGAGAGGGCAAGGGGAACTAGGACGGCAAAATATATACCCGTGACATAGGTTCTACGTCGACCTTGTCACGTGTCACATATGCAAAAAGGAACTCAACTTTAACGTCGGACGGGAAAGATCACGAGACAAAAAGGGTGACGTAGAACCTACGTCATGGCTACGTATTGCCATGTTGGTCCTTTTTGCCCTCTCAGCACGCTTCTTTTTGAACTTTTTTTCCCCACCTCTCTGATGATTGCGTGGGCTGGACGCGGTGTGGGTGCATCCTTTTTCGTTGGGGTAGCTCGGCTGGAAACGCTGATTGGTGCACACGCAGCGGCC
Source organism: Amblyomma maculatum (assembly GCF_055883805.1). Classification (NCBI taxonomy): domain Eukaryota; kingdom Metazoa; phylum Arthropoda; class Arachnida; order Ixodida; family Ixodidae; genus Amblyomma; species Amblyomma maculatum. Next base: position 279,539,681 of record NC_139344.1, read on the forward strand.
TGGGGTGACGTTTTTCGCCTCGCGCTCAATGCTTAACCGGACCTGACGTAGTTCAAAACAGGGTTTGCCTGTTTCTTTGTTTTTTCGTCTCTAGACGGGGGCTTTAGGGAATCGCTAGGCGCCCTTCGCTCCAGCAGCGCGCGCGATTCCGGCATTCGGTTCGTGGATCTCGCTACGGTATAGATGCGGCGCGTTCTGTCACCGAGGTGCTCGACGATGGTGGGCCCGCGCTTTTACGTGAATGCGCTTTCGGCACGTCGATTCGTGCTGTACGTTGGGCGGAATGACGTCGATATTGGAGACGACCTGCGGGAAATCGCCAGCACCGTCGGGGTAAGTATAAATTGTGAAAAATTGTGTCACACTTTGCTTTATACGTGTTGTGCCGCTTGCCTCGCCCCACGTGCTTCCAGGACCTCGTGCAGCAGCAACTCGTGGCGCGGACGCTCCTCGTGTTCAACAACAACAAAAATCTGCCACGGCTATGAGGACTTCCACGAAAGCATCCGCCGTCGGCAACTGAACAGCCGCCTGACTGCTATGCTGAGGCGCTGCCATGCGCAATATCCTGATCGAGGTAAGAACGCAGATTTCTTTGTCGAAAGTGTTGTCATATGTTGCGCATGCATCAAATCGTTATGTTCATAACGGAACTTTTTCTACACTGTTTTACAGCACCGTTTCCTGTATGCTAGCTGCGAAGAGGCCGAGGCTGTTCTTTGTATGCAGCAGCGCGTGTGGTGAGGGATCGCGGCATCGATCAGCTCTCCAAGATCATATCGTCGCAACCCTCGTAAATATCTACAGTGGGAGCATCGCTGCAGCATCCAGGGCAGCAGAACCAGGCGCTGTGTACGACGTAGTGCAGCACTGTTGACGGTGCACGGCGAAGGACCACGAACGAGTACAGGGCGTTCTGTTCACCACGCCGTCACGTCGCTGCAAGCCACCGATAGACCACGGCGCATCCAAACGGCCCTTTTCAGGGCCGCCCCAACGTTTCCTGGCAGACCCCAGGCCTGCCTATCCCGTACTCCTCTCCCTCTCTTCGCGGCCACTGAAACTTGCGCGCTAGGCCTATTTACCAGGTTATACATATAATTCACGCAAGCATAACTTCATTTCATGAAACGCTACACTGCTTATTACCTGCTTCACTCATGCATTCTCCTGAGACTTCGTGCAGCAGCTGCAGGACACGTGGCAAGAATCATTCTTGTTTGCTGCCGCGACGAACGCTAAGCCTTTGCAACAAGGTTAACAAAGTACTCTTAGTGCTGTGCAGCTTTGTTCAGGGATGTTTATTAATGGAAGCATCGACATTTTATATAACAACTGCATAATTGCCTCTAATATCGCTTCATGGAAAGTACTGTACTGCTTAATTCCCACTTACTCGTGCATTTCACAGCTGCGGCACCTAGCACCATTGGCAGCTTTGTTCACTCCAGTGCTGCAGTGACGGCAAACTAGGCCTTGCGATAGGCATAAAATAGTGCGGTTTTGTTCCGTCGTGTATTTTTTTTTTAAATGCATCATATTTCGAAGGTTAACGAGCACGGGAAAAGGCAGAAGTTTACGTGCGTGAATTCGATCTCATGTATGGCGCCGCGTATGTGAGTGCTTTTTCTTTTCTTTTTTTTAACATAAGTATCCGATGCGCTAGGCCTCCTAGACAAGGTTCAGGTGCGGTGTGCATTTGTATGGTAATCATGCATGGGGTGAGTGGTTGCCATGTTTTCAGTTCACTTTTATTGGCTGTTTGTTAAATAAAAGCTATATTGCCATTGGTGTTCATTTCACTGTGTCTAAAGAGCTGCTCTAGCCGAACCACGTAGCGATAGATTGCACCGCGACAGTATGGCTTTGTTTCAAGTTTAACAAAACAGTTGAGGCCAAATCAAAATCGGAAATGTCCATTTCCAACTTGAATATCCCCAGTCAACAATTTGGAGTCCAATATAAACAGATGGAATTCTGTTTAGCTCTGCGCCAACATTTCTTACAAGGGAGTTGAAATTCTGGGAAATGCATGCATTTGTGAAAGTCAAACATGCTTCACATCCAATGAACACCATGTCACATATGCTAATAACATAAAAGCTCAATATTCTATCAGGGAGCACACTATGCAATCTCCTGCTGGAGCATGGAGCACTGGTTCATATCAATATTTTCTTAAATCATGCACACTCACAGAGGTACTGAAAATAATTGAGCAGATGCCGATATCTTCAGAAGAACCTAAACTTCAGCTTTCTGTTTGATAAGACATATTCAAGTCAAGGAATTAGATGAACAGTAACAAAAACAGTCATCCTTATATATTTTGTGGAATACCTCAAGGAAGAGTATAAGTGCACTTTTGCTGAATTTATACATAAGCGACGTAATTCATATCGAAAACAGTGTTCAGCTTTTATTACTCGATAGCACTGCTGCCATTTGAAGCTACCCAGTATTTATCTCAAATTTCCGTCATTTGGCTTCTCCCGCACTTTCACATTCAGTGCAATCTGCAATCAATAAAACACAATCTAACGGTCTTACGAATGAACTAACAGGTATTCCTGGAACTGCAAAAACAGCTACGAATGTACTTTTTGGGGCTGTAAAATGAGAACTATTGATTGTTGCAATAAATCTTCCAGCTGCAGGGTCTTGCACCTTTTTCTAAATAATGTGTAATTCTTTACCCTGCTCTACAGTTAACGTCTGCTGCTCCTTTATAAATGGGTCCAGGGCCTAAGTGAGTTGCTTTCTGTAACATCTAATTTATCTCTCGAGACTATCTAATATGCTGGTAAATAAAGAACTGCATTGAATTAAAATCATTGACTCCAGATTAGACTTAGAAATTAGTTGCAAAATTTTTAACTACGAAGCCTATTGAAATCTAATATGTTTGTGTCTATTTCTACCAGGAAGCCAAATTCAGCTAAGGAGTATTCAATCATTGAAATGTAGTTCGAATTCCAGTCCGTTCAGGTATGATGTTCATTAGAAATAACAATTCTAACCAGTAAGATGACCAGAACTTAGCAGCCCATAATGAAATTAAATTGCTTTCTTACAAAGAGTTAAAGCTATGCAGTTGAGATTAAGTAGTTATTCCTGCTGGGAGTTCATCTGGAAACTGGAAGGCATTTGATTATGGAAATTCAATTGGGACTGAAAATTCTAATTGGAAAGAAAATTGGAATATGAGAAAATGCCTAAATGAAATGAGGGCTTCAAGAAAAAATGTAAATTCTGACTGGAAACTCAATTGGATAATGCAAGACTCTCTAGCAGGATCTAGAACACATTTTACAAGTGAGCCCTTGAAACTTAAAAGAGCACTGGCTGGTACTAGAGTAGCCAAACGAAATGGCCAACCAGGCTAAAAAATTAACGTCAGCTGGTTTCATGCTTTTACATTTTTTTCCCATTCAGACCAACTGGAAAACTCACTCCGCCACAATTTGACACCCTGGCATTTTTTAAATAAATGCATCACATCTTGAAAGTCCCTGCCGCAGCTTTCAGAATAATGACAGCATGGGCAAAACTACAGTAGATGTTAGTGTAATATACACAAGTGCTGTCCCTGCCAAGTGAAGAGCCACAAAGCAGAGGACTGCCATCTTTACTACTGCCAATATAAACGTCCTTCTCAGAGCCACCCCATTGTTTCCTGGCAGGTCACGGCTCTTCAGCTTCATCGTCATGTTTTCTCATTTTAAGTCGTTTGTAGGACGTATCGGTCCTTCAGTGGTCTGTTATGCAGCACTGCATCCACTGATTGCAAAGCCATTAACCAACAGAGATATCTTTCACTTCGTGTGTGGCACAAAAACATCATGCATATAAAAGGCTACATGGCACTATTCCGTCTTTCTTTAAGGCACTTTCTTTTTTTAGCACACTCTAAAAACATTCCTGCAAAAAATGCTATAGCTTTTTTATGCAAAGCGACACGGCAATTGTTGTAGCTTGAAACATTTTCAAAACGGAAAAATAAATGCATATGGCGGCTCACAACCATTGTTTTTTGTAAAGTTATGTTGCTTCATAGGGAGTACTTGAACAACACATGTCTACATTACTTTCAAAACACATTCATGTGTATAAGGTACCCGTTGCATGCGAGCCTTGCTACCTGTTGATGGTTTACAACTCGGAAAGAACACAAAAACGAGGGCACAAGTGCAGATAAGGCGCATGTTTGCAGCCTCCATGACCGGTTGTATTCGTTCCTCTGTATCCCATGAGAGCACTCCGTTTCTAACCCCCAATGGCGTCACTAGGGTGTGTGACAACCGGGCAGTGACGAAAGGCACCCGCCCCCCCCCCCCCCTCGCACATACACCTGACGCAATACCACCGCCGACTAAATCGTCGAGGCTTTCTTTCTTCGACGGGGGAAGTTTGTTTTTCATGTCGCACAACATGGTGCAAGCCGAAGCATTTTTTACTTCATTTCTTTTTAAGACTTCAACGTAACAAGCATACCCCACAACTATATTCACATATTTAAAGAAGCTAATTACGAGAGGCGTCATATTTTTTTTATTTTTTTTTTAGAAAGGCGCATTTGTGAAGAACTAAACAGAAGTTTTTGACAAATGAATTTTTAGATTGGGACCACAAAAATAAAAGGGCACATAAAAATCACGAGAATTGCAAACTTTGAGCGTGTAAAAATATTTGGTCTGATGCATGCACAGTAACTAAAAAGGGGCAAAGTGGCAGATATGCCACCAGTATTATAACATGGTGCCATTGTGGACTATATTTCGTTTACATCAGGCATAGCAGTGCCAGCAAAAACCTCGAGAACTGGCAGATGCGCTGTATTGCAGTTCAGATTTTTTTATGCTTCCACAAACTCTTCATAAGGACTGTCGAAAGCTTTGAACACGCACAAGACAACTGCACTTACATCGGCATCAGTGACAAAGAATAAACTAATAGCGAACCAGCTAGAATGTTAGACTAAGTGTTCACGTGCAAAGATAGACATAGAAATGCCATTTGAGAAGTAAGCATGCTAATAGCGAAACGACAACCCGAACACACACAAAAGAACTGAAGTTACAAAAACAAACAAGAAGTCATAATTGAGGCCTTCAACGACTACACTGTAAAATACAAAGTTTAGAAAGGGACAAGCGCATAATTGAGTCTGCCGCACATACGAAATAAGCATACCCCTCGATCGATTCAATAAACAATAAAGAAATGGCTGGTGTACAAAAAGTGGGAAACACTGAAGCCATCTTGCTTTGAGCTACTAATTCCAGATATTATAAACGTTTTTTTGAAAGCGGGTATTGATCCAAAGAGCATAAAGCAAAAATAAAGAAACAACCCCAAATGCCAAAATTTTCTTTTTCCAGTCTTTAAGGCTTCAAAGCTGATACTCGCTTTGTCAAAATCAATGCTTTTTGCCAGCTCACCTTCGAGAGATAATAATGTAAGATCTGAAAGCTCGCACGGACCCACCACAGGTGTAAAGCATTTTTTGATAAGCTTCAGTTTGGAAAACATCCTCTCACGGGATACAACAGACACTCCTATATTAGGAATAGCTGCAGGCTGGGGAGAGACTCTAAAAGATCACACCCCGGAGAAGTCCAATGTTGCCCAACTGTTGGCCTCTTCGAGTCCAATGCCAGCCGCTTTGAAGAGTGTCCTCAGCCAAGTAATTTCAATGAAATCTGCTCTATCAGACAGCTTGCTGTAGAAGGATGTGAGTTCGGAATACATACTTTGAGGCTTGAGCGGTTCCTCAGTAGAATAAAGAAATCTTTTCACTTCAAGAGGACCGTTCTGCGGCCTTAAAATCGCTTTTGATTTAATGCAGAGCTCGGCATAAAATATATCAGTGCAGTCCAGCATCATCCCTTTTATTTTCTTTCTGCAATGAAAACCCTGAACCTTCGACATGTTCCCCTACCATACTCTTGTTTAACTTCTGGGGTCTGTCTGCTGATATTCCGAGCTCATTTGATTTTACGAGTTTCTGCTCAATAGTGTTACACACTGTGGCCACACTCATCTTCGAGAAAGAGCTTTAAAGCCTCCAACTTTGCCACCACTTTGTGAAGGTATATAGGTGCTTTGTCTGCAAATGAAGTTGTGCAGCATTTACTATTTCAGGTACTGCATGCTATAGGTGCAAGAAACATAGAAAAGCAGTCACAGATTATTGTATCTTCCATGCAAATAAAAAGTTATCAATGAGCAGTGATGACTTGCTAACAGAAAACATTTAGTTTCAAAGTGGTCTTCAGCAGCGGAGTGACAGTGGGGGTCATCAGGTTTAATTTCATGATGGATTGACTTGTATCTCTCATTTTAACAATAACCATCTCTTTCAGCAACAAAAGAGAGAAAGCCTTCTCTTAAGAAAAAGAACTTAAAGCCCACAGTAACGCAGCATGTGAATCGTCTTGCACATATTTCTCTAACTGCACTTCCTAAAAAGCATCCGTGTGTCAAGAAACCGGCGCACATTTTTACTAAGCCGACGCGGCGCGAGGCCCGCGCGTCGCCGCATCAAAACTTCCAAAAGGTTCAGAAAAACCTCCTTCCCCGCGCGAGAGAGCGCGTAGCTTTGTACGCGTCGCCGTCTTTCTCATCACCCGGCGATCACGGTGATTCATCCTTCTGGAAAATGCCAGCTGTCTCCAGAACCTTCGGCGGCGCCTGACCAATGACGACGCGCGGCTCGACGGGAGGAAAAGGGAGCACTCTAACCAGCAAAGCTAAGTGTGTGTGCGCGCTAGCCTTAGTGCGCCTTAACAGACAGACGCGGCGCGCCCTATTTATGAAGGCCACGCCGCTTGTGTAGTCAATCAATCAGTCAGACAGTGATTGCGGCGTGTTCGCAAGTGCGACAACTGGACTCCCCGGGATCACCCGCTGCTGGCAAGCCCACGGACCTGCGAGGGAGCGGCGCTCGTCTTGCATGGCGGCCACTTCGTGACTCTCGAGGCGTTGGACTGCCCGGTGAACAATTTGGTGTTGTTTTATGTGACTCTCTCGTGTTTGATCTGTGTTGTAAAGCCTCTGTGTTATTGAATACCTCTGTAGTTGCATGCTTAGCGTTTGTTTTTCTGTGAACCTCTCGTCTGTGCAATTTTAGTGTTTGTGTATTCCTCTGTATCGTCTCTTGCTGTGCACAAAGTTTGTTTTGTTTGATCCAGATTAAGTTGAGTGCCTGGGCTTCGTACTTTGCATTGACATCTCGCAAAAAACAAATGCGTTTGCACTTTGCCTCCAATAAAGTGCGGCTGCCATCACTGGGATTAAATATCACGACCTTGGGGCAAGCAGCTGAACGCGCCGCTGAGATGTCGCAACGTGTACATATATCATATGCACGTCAACCTTTCCAGCATTACAGCTGTCGAATGCATGGCAGATATTCATATACCGCTTTGGACTGACAAGTTCAAAAGTGTACCATTTGTGTTTGTCTAGCATGAAAAAGCAAAATAAACTAAGGGAAAACTAAAAAGGAATGTACATAATGCATCGAAGAAGCACTAGTCATTAACACATAAAGTTCCTTTATTAATGATAAAGTGGCCTTCAACTATAGTACAAAGCCTGAACATTGAGGAAGGTGCTGTGCCAGGCAGCTAATATTTTCACCTGTAGTAAAGCGCATCTCGGCGGTGTGGGCACTTATTTTTCTGTCCACACCAACATGCGACAACTGTATCATGTGCATTCCCAACAACTTTGTGCAAAGCCAGGTTAAAGTATTGCCGTCTAATTTTTTTTTTTTTTTTCGAAGCTTCAAACGCACAAATGTAAACAGTAGGCGTGTTCTTTGTACAAATATAATTTTCCGAGTGTTGAGCTCTGTATAGTGCAATCTGATAGCAAATTGTCGATGACTTATTATCGTCTGACTGTTGCACAGCGCATGTAAATAAATTCCCACGACGCTCTCTTTACGCGACGTTTTTGGACTTACCACTGCGCCTAATAAACACTAACATGCACGTGGAACACCGGCGATCATAGATGGACACGCTGATGTCCGTCGAGACATCGGCGTACCGCGCACTCATCACAGCACTCTCGTAGTCTCACACAGCCATCTCGTAGGACGTAGTCCGGACTGGTCCGGACATCACAGCATCTCACGGAAAGCACAAACCGGCGCCTACACCTCTAGTCGTACAGCAAACAAAAATGACTTGATGCTTAGGCTAGAGACGCGCCGGCGGTACCCAGCTTTTTCAGCGCCGCTTGTATGTATGTAAAATTTACAGCACCGCAGAGCACATTTAAATCTTAATACGAGCAGAAAGCGACACGTTGCGTGACGCATCTCATCACAGATGATAGCGAGAAAACTTTGAAGAATCAAAACTACATAACTATAAGGACCAAATGAGCGGGCGTGCGGGCCGCGGGCTGGTCGTCAACACCGCAATTACATGCGCTTGCGCTCTGGTCGTGCTTGCCACCCTGCCGCGGTCCAACTCACGTAAACCTATCATCATGTCATAACGTAGTCTATCACCCATTATAGGCACTATTCTGCCACTGTACTATTCTTCGTAATTTCACATTTCACTTATACAGTATACATATGCTTCTTCGCACACGTCGTATCAACTTTGATTTGGCTACATTTGGTTGTTGCTACAACCACACATTCGGTGGTCTCGGATCCGTCTGGCTTTTCCGATGTATTCCAAGGCTCATCTACCTTACGTAAACCTGAACTCCACCGATATTTCCCGGATCCGTCCGGCTTTCCCGACGTACCCCAGAAAAAAACACATCGGGTCCACCCCTGATCGGGTCCGTCCGCCGTACCTCTGAAAAATATTTCCCTAATCCGTCCGACCGGAGAAAAACGCACCGGGTCCGTCGGACGTACCTTTAAGACTATTAATCGGGTCCGTCCGACGTACCTTTAGCCACACCCTTTCATTTTACATGAACGCTGACCATTACAACTACCACTACTACGGCCCCACGGCTACACGGCTCGGCGGTATTTGATCTTCAGGCGGGTTTCGACAAGAACACACATAAGATGAACGCGCAGCGCAGGCGCAGATTCAATCTCCGAAGTCGTCTTCACAAGCACCTAACGAAGGCGTTCCTAGCGCAAGGTGAAATCACTCGCGCGACGTTTTCGAGTTATAACACACACACGCACGCACACACACACAGAACGGAAACGACTGCGCCATTCATTCATTCATTCATTCATTCATTCAAAAACCTTTATTTATGAGGATGACCTGAGGCCTAGAGGGGAAGAGGGTGCGTTAGGGGAGGTTGAGGGCGCCAGACTGCGACATGAAGTCTAGCAGGGCACTAAGCTCGCGCTTGGCGTTGGTATTGGGGGCTGTGCAGTCTTCGTAACTCTGAATGTGGTGAGCAGATGTGTAGCGTGCGCGCAGGCCAGCCGTGCCAAGACAGGTCCAGATCAAGTGCTGCAGATCAACTGAGTCAGCAGGGCAGTTGGGGCAGCTGATCTTTGTTCGGCGCCATTGACTCAGGATGTCCGGTGTGTACGCTGCACCGGCTCGCGCCTTGTGAGTTAGAACTTGGGCAGGACGAGAGAGGCCGGAAGGGATCGGAGGAGTAATATCGGAGACAAGGTCCCGCAACAAACCCCTCCGTTCATGTTCAAGCCGCGTGATGACAGAGTCCGGTGTGATGAAGGAGACGGGAGAACAGTAAGGGTGGTCCGAGTTGGACGGGCCCACATCAAGGCTATATGCCGGCGATCTTCCTCTATAGCTGCGCGCCAGCGGCCTCGAGGGCTATTCTGTTCCCAGTTCCTTGTGCGTGATGTTCAGGTGTCCAATGAATTCGTACCGAGACTTGTGAGGTCTCTCGCAAGTAGCGGCAGGGCTGTTTGATGCGGTGTTGCACTGAGGTCTTGTAAGAACGGGCTTACTGTCGGTGCACACAGATGTGGATGAAACGATCTGTTCCTTTGGTGCAGTGTTGAAGGGCCTCGTCGATGGCCGTTAACTCGAGTTCAGTTGCGGACCAGTACCTGCGACCACTATGGCTAGTAGCGTGCAGCTGTGAACCCTCCCGGTAGTAAGCGGTGGTTGCAAACGTGATGCCGGTGTCATCGTCATGATATAGGGCGGCTTCGGTATAAATGCGGAGACCGAAGTGCTGGTCTTGTGTATCAATTATGTGGCGTTGTCGGTGATTTCTTCCTGGCCCTTTGGTGTTGGTTGGAAGGGGTTTTGGATCCGTTACCAATGTTGCTGTCCATGGTGCTGTAAGGTGGTGCAATATGGGCAAGTGAAGGTTTGCTTCGTCAAAGATTCGAGTGAGGAGGCGATGCCCGTTGGGTGTGTGACGCAGGCGAATTTCAGGATTGGCTCGAAGCGGTGCATCCACTGGTGGGAGTTGAGCGAATCTGTGAAGCTCCGTGATGCGTGTGTGTACGGGTAGACCAGTTATAACTTTCAAGGCAGAGTTATAAAGTGTCTTGTAATTGGCTGCGGTCAAGTCAAAGTAAGGGGCACCGTAGCAGAGCTTAGCGAGCAGAATAGCAACGGTGAGGCGACGCGCTCCGTCCCTGCGCTCTTGCTGCTGAGCCGTTTGATTAAGTGGAGCGTTGGCTTCCATTGAGATTTTAGCTGTCGGATCCAATCCTTAGCAGTACCATGTTGATTGATGGGAACGCCAAGTATCCAGAGATGACCTTCCGCCTCGGCATTTCGCCGCGGGCGGCGCTGTTCCGTCGAGGCGACGTAAAATGCCTCGATATAGCAGGGTGAAGACACCGCCTTCGACGGCGCCATGTTGGGGCAAGCGCAGATACTGCGGGCTATGGAGCGTCGGCCCGATTTCTTGTTCAGCCACGGCCGGTTTCGAGGGAGAGCGCGCGCTGCAGCGCGCCCTCCTTCGAGACCGGCCGTGGTTCAGCACGCACTTGCGCTAGCAGGCTCAGCTGTGTAACGTTTTTACACACATACTCGCAATCCTGGGCGCTTTTTTGCTCGAAAAAAAAATAATGTGAAAGCAACTACTGCTTGCTAGCATGCGTAGTTCAAAGAGGAAATGATCAAATTGCAGATTGTAAATATTTACTCTTTCGCCGTCTCGGATATTCAAATGCGGTTATTTGTTTTATAAAGCAATGCATTTTGTACTGCCGGACATGAATGAGTTTATGAGGCGCATAACATTCAGTTGCGTCTATTGCTATAGATCAACAACCATGTCTACGTTTCAGTCAGCCGTATATCGAAAATTATTTGTATCGCAATGGCCCATCGTAAACCGTAGAAAAGACACAGCAAAAAACGATGCGTAAATTAACCTTTAACACGTGTCGCACGCTGATGCACACGGCATTTTATTCCAAAACAATCCTCATCAAGACTTTGAAGCTGATTTTGGATGCGCGCCTAGGAGACATCTTTTAATCAAGGTTGGCGCCAGCTACAGTTTTGCTGCCGTACCCATAATTCGATTTTTCTGGTTGACTTAGCCAACTCAAGTAAATGCGCAAGCACTTCATCCCAAATCGCTCTAACAGTCTGTTCATCAGCTTTGGGTGTTCCGCGCAATCAACCACTGGAATCGGAACGGTTTGTTCGATAAGGCATTTAACGGATTTTACTGGACTCTTCAAATGCCAGATGTCGTTTTGTTCCGATAAATTTTTACACGCAATCAAACTATGTCGGAACAGCCGTTGACTTGAGGAGCCGCCGTCCATACACTGTGTTCGCCCTCGAACTGGCGTTGAAATGAGATATAGGCGACGAAACAGTTAGTTTAGTGGGGTTTAACGTCCCAAAGCAACTCAGGCTATGAGAGACGCGCGACAAAACAGTCATTTTGCGTCTTTTGTAGTCTGCACGCAAATGAATGAAATAATAAAAACATTATGGAAGCAATGCGATATTTACATATACGATCGCACAATTTTTCTATGGATGCCAAACAAGCGACAGCACTAATTCGGGTGTCAGGCGGTCAAATTTAGCTTCACCTAAATTTGGCTTAACCTCAGACGAGTACTTGCGGGGACAACAGGGTGTGCACATAGCCTCGCGATGCGTTAATAATTATACAGGGAAGGAAAAGCTGCATTCGGGATGAACTTTTGTACTGCGCAAGCACCTTGCTTCCTCACGACCGCTTTCACAAGATGATGCCGCTACACCCCGAGAGCAGTTACTTAGCTACTTGTCGAGCTGCCAATCATATACATAAAACGACTTCATTTTCATGAGAACCCAACTTCTTATATTATTGCGAATCTCAAAAACCTCGCGAAAAACTGTTCCTGTGTATAATTAAAAGAAAAACAGCTTCAGAGGACCTGTTATCATCTTTTCGGGAAATGTACTAGCGATAAGCCCACTTGCCAAATTCCAGCGCGGCTGACTCAGGGGGAGTTTTTTTTTTTTTTTTTGCGACCAAAATAATTGTTACAAACTGCGTTTCACTTCCTACTCGGTCGCGAGGTGACATGCAACAGGGGTGGAAGCAGGCTCGAGCATTTTAGAGCAGATTTGGGAGCAGTAATAAGGACATTTTGGAGCAGCAAAACGAGAGTTTTGGAGCTAGTTTCTAAGGTCAAACGTCTTTGATAGTTGCAGTTTTCTCTTCATGAAATACAAAATCTTATCTCATTCCTTTTTATGCAAGTTCAATTCCTTTCCAACTTCGCATTCATCTCTGACAAGACAAGTAGCCAAAGCATGTAAAGATATATAACACAAGCTGACCTTAGAGAGAACTTGGAACAGACTAGCAGCAAACGGAACGCTTACTGGCAAGTTTCATAACTGAGCACCTACTTTGACCTAAAGCGTTTGCTTATTTTGACTTCAAATGTTGAGTCTACTACTTCGATGTGCTCAAGCAGTGCCATTAATTTAGAGTTTAGATTAATGGGCACGATATTTGCGCTGTCTATCTTGTGCATATCCTTTTCGATCCTATGTCTGTGCTCATAATTTCATGAGCACTGGTCAGTAGTGCCTTCAGGAACGATAGATGGCACTGATGGGTAGCCTTTTCATCCTTCACCTTTTTTACTTCACTGCCCCCTGCCAATAGTTCATCATTCTTTGCTTGAGCATACCTGGGGCTCATTTTTAACATCTCGGCATAGGCCCTGTATGGCTTTCCAACACTCTTGAGAAACTTCCTAGTGATTGACACCTTTGGCACCAATGGTTAAAGTATGATTTTCGCAGCCGTAGGCCTGGCAAGCTTGTCATAGACAAAGAGGCTCGATGGTGAAGTCTTGTTATCACAGCAGAGCCATTAGAATAACTAATTAAGTTTTTTCAGTCCTATAATTTTACTAATGGCTCACAGCAGTCCGCGCTATCTGCTTCACTTGCTGCTGGGAGGGGGTGCTATGTTACACAGTGCATTTTTTTTTTCAATTAATTCCATCAAATTTCCAATGGCTCATACCAAATTTACTTGCGAGAAAATATTTATTATGCTCTATGTTTCCCTCCTTTACAAAAATTTGATCTGTATTAAGCCCAGTGCCATATGCGTTATATTTTTGCCCCCAGTGCTGTGACATCATTCCAGTTTTCTGCTAACTTGGATGGCAAAATCTCGAGGCAGCCAGTTTGGAGCAGTTTTGGAGCAATATTGCATTTTGGAGCAGGATGGAGCAGGAAAAGCAGTTTGGAGCGGAATGGAGTAAATGGAGAAGCACTTCCACCCCTGCATGCCATCCGTCGCTCTCCATTGTATTATTTCCCGAGAAGGAGAGAGGGAATGAAATCTGTGTGAATCTGAAGCCTCGGCGGTTGTCACCAGCTTTCAAAATCGAGTGTAAAGGGGACCGATCGAAACGGAGCAATCATTCCTTTGACAAATACTAGGCTCGACCTTCTCCACATGTTCTTGGTGCGGCTATGAACACAGAAAGGCAGATCCTCACCAACAGATATTATTGTGTGACACTACGCGAATGATACTAAAGTCGAGTGTCACTCACTCATCATCATCATCATCATCATCAGCCTGACTGTACCCACTGCAGGGCGAAGGCCTCTCCCATATTTCTCCAATTAACCCGGTTCTGTGCTAGCTGCATCCACTTGACCCCTGCGAACTTCTTAACCTCATCCGCCCACCTAACTTTCTGCCGCCCCCTGCTACGCTTTCCTTCGCTTGGAATCCAGTTTGTTACCCTAAGCGACCATCGGTTATCCTCTCTTCGCACTACATGTCCTGCCCATGCCCATTTCTTCTTCTTAATTTCCACTAGAATGTCAGTAACTTGAGTTATTTCTCTGACCCACTCTGCACGCTTCCTATCTCTTAATGTTACCCCTACTATTTTTCGTTCCATAGCCCTCTGAGTTGCCCTCAACTTTGGTTAGCCTCCACGTTTCAGCCCCTTAGGAGTTAGTACAGGTAAGATGCAACTGTTGTATACTTTCCTCTTGAGCGATACCGGTAAGCTGCTAGTCATAATCTGCGAGTGCTTGCCAAATGAGCTCCATCCCAATCTTATTCTTCTTGTTATTTCTTTTTCATGGTCCGGATCTGCGGTTACTACCTGTCCTAAGTAGACATATTCGCCTACTACTTCCAGTGCTTCGCTACCTAACGTAAACTGCTGTTCCTTCCCGAGGGTGTTGAACATTACCATAGTCTTCTGCATATTGATTTTTAAGCCTCACTCACTGAAAGTTACACTAAATTTTCCCGAGTGACTACAACATAGCAGACGCAATTGTCAATATATTTAGCTTATAAGCCCTCACGCTGAAAATTCAAAACTTTTACACTTTAAAAACACAGCGCGCTACTCCGGATGCCAAGCAATGCGATGTTTCGACCTGCTTCAACGTTGAAGAAGGCAGACCAAAATCTGTTGCGCACAATGCTAGATTGGGAAGCCAAAAACCGCACAAAGCTCGTGCTTACACGCAGATGGGTGAAGCGGCGTGAGATAATGTCATTCCAAACAGAAGTGGGTAACTGCGTTAGACGAGTACAAAAATATGCTGTAAAACACTGGCTTTTTTTTTTCTTTTTCTTTTTTTTTTTTTTTTTTTTTTTTACTGAGCCAGCACGCAATTGAATACAACAGCCTGGCATGCTAGTTTTCGCAACTGAACACAGTACAATCGCCCAGCACCCAGCGCACAGCACAACCGCTTCGGACACTCCGCAGCAACGGCACGAAGCGACTTTTTTGCCCCAAGATGGCGAGCGCGGAGAAAGCGGCGGAGCGGGGCATGCCAAAGGTACCAAAGGGTTTCACCACCCTGTACGGCGGCGCTCTGGGTATCGAGGCACGCGACGGTGACGCCATACCACGGGCACCCGGTTCCCATACGCGCACGCAAAAGAGAAGCAATGAGTGCGAAGTCGTCCTGTACGTACGCTTTATCATGTACGCTGTAGACCACTGGTAAAGTGAGCTAGAATGGGGTAGTGGGCTCACGGGGGCTCCTTCCCTGCCGCAGTGTATATTACATGCACTAGGTGGCGCCACCGGAGACTTCAATGTAGCGCTCTGATGGTTGAGGGGTTGCGTTCGTGCGACCGCGGCCTTCTCGCTTTAGAAAAACGCACCATCTTCGTCCACACTTTTTAGATTTGCATGTGGCAGCTATGCAGAGGTTGGATATATTAGTAAGTTGTGCTACTACTGGTGCTATACGATGAACTAAGAGGTTTCTAACTGCAAATGCGTGTCCGATTTCTCTCCGGCGCGTCCTTGGCGAAAAGTGAATTAAGGCGCTTAATTGTATGAAAATGACTGCGGCGTTCGATAGCCCCATTTTCTGAGGTTTGTGATTCACGGCCGCGATGATAAAGAGTACAGAGACACGTAGGCTTGCGCGGGTAACGTGTAAAGCTGTATCCGTATTCCTAATAGGCCGCAGCTGTCAGCACGTACCTTTTTGTCGCGCCTGCCTTCTGGATCGTGAATTTACTGTCGATGCTGTTTATGGAAGAAAGGTGTATAAAAATTGCCACAATGCCACAAGTCATTATTGGACACATCTTAAAACTTGCAGTTGAGCATCCTCCGTCCATTATCAGCAGTTTAATCTGAAAATCTTCAGATAACTGCACTGATCGATAGGGAAGGACCTGATAGGAGCTCTAGGAGTGTGAAAACAAGCATTTAATAGGCATCTCGGCTTGATGAACGGCGGCTCCACTGCTTCCTTGACAAAAAGTACGCACCCGTGTTAATCTTAACTGAGAGAGGCGAGGCGTATATGTTCCAAGCATCCGATTTCTCGCTGGAGCGTGTATTTTACTACTCCGAGTGCATCAATTAATTTGCTGCCCGAATGCAGTTCATGGCACGAAAACAAACAAAAAAAAAAGCTCCGTGAACATATATTTTCGAGAACCACTGTATACGGCGCAAATTTAAGAAGACGACACAATAAAGATAAGGACAGCACATGCTCACATGGTGCCTTTTTATTTCTTGTGTTGTCTTCTTTGCGCCGTATACAGTGTTTCTCGAAAATGTGTTCACGGAGTGTTTTTCTTTCGTGCCATGGGGGGTAGGCCAGGTGCCTTGAAGCGCGCGCGCTCCACGGAAAAGCCAGTGCCGCGCTCTGGGCCGGCGTCGCAGTATCCGCGCCGACAAATTGAAATATTACCGCGACATTTGCGCGGGTTTTGCTGAAATGGCTAAGCAGACCTTGAATTGAACATTGCATCTGCGCTGTGCACATGTTCAAACAACGTTAATCAATGCACTTGGCTCGTTGGGTGTTGACGTAGTGTACGTCACTTTCCCTGCAAAGAAATAATGCACTGCATATCCGGGGGTTATACAGCTCTTTCCATTAATGCTTAACGTCAATAGTAATAGCATGGGATTCATACCAGGGACAAACGAGGAATGAAGGAGTGTCGGCCGCAACAACTATTTATTCACAAGCAACCAAGCTGCAGCACACAAAAACAAGAGGGGCATGGAGATGACAGGTACAATAAATGCACGTAATTCTGACAAAGTAAAAGGGAAGATTGTATTATTTACAATTCGTGTTTTTTTCGCAGAACAGGAGGCGCACCACAAGGTTATCAAACAGCATTAACATCTACTGCATATCTTATTTGGAGAGACATAAAGTCACTGCTTTATGAAACATATGAACAGGTTTGTCACCCTTGCATATATTTATGTTCACGTATTTTACCGCTTATTTCCTTCACTTGCTCCAGCACTTCACAGCAGCGTTAGCAACGGCTCAGTTTGAGGTGTTTCGCCCGTTCTCGTTTTTCTGCCTTTTTTGAATTAACCCCTTTCATATAGAAGTGCAGTCTGGTGACTAAATAAAACCTTATTACTTCTTCAGCTAGGCCTTCTACGTGAACGGGGCAACCAACTTCTTTGTGCAGTCTATTTCTAATCACTTCCAAAATATCAAGAATACTCTGTTCGTCTGGGGCCGATTCCTGCTCTTCTGTTGTTACGGGTACATCGGGCAGACTTGAAAATTTTGTTTTCGAGGGACCATGAGCTTCAACACCAGTGGGTTTCCTCTTTCTTTGTTGTCTTTCTTTCGGTATATTTTGTGAAAGATAGGCCGGCAGATTCGGCAATAGACCTTATGCAAAATTGCTGCCATCTATCGGACCTTCAGCGAACCGCGCTACGCGACGCCATGTTCAAGGGTTGTGTACGTCGGAAGCGCATACGGCTGCTGCCGTCGCGTTAGCTGCGTCTGCTTCGTGCTGGGATTTCCATGTTTTTGTTTGCATTCAAAGCAAAAAATGACGGAATAATAGACGATTGACTTGTCCACGCCACCTACATTCCAATTGTACATCGTGAAGCGATACTGTACTGCCAAAAATTCTTGCGAACGGTGGTAACAGCGTAGCTACAAATGGCAAAACCTTCGTTGTTGCTCCGGGGCATTCCTTGATACGCTACACAAATACGCGTCCATGAAAGTGCAAAGCATATTGATATTGCTTCCGGGTGTAAAACATGTCTGCTATGTCATTACGCGTGCATGAAGGAGCTTAATGTTGTTTCTTTTTTTTTTTTTTAATATAGGAGTGATGCCTAATAAACACTGTGCTCTGACGGACCTTCACAGTTCCTAGTGAAGCACGCGCACTACTGTCCCCATCCTGTCTGAACGTTTAGCAGCTGACGTACCTCGTTAGCGTGTAATCAAACATATAGCAGATCCCATATTCTATATGTTACTGGCTAAAACCTTCAACCACGTGAATTTGCCGGCGAAATGCGACAGGTAAACGACGTGATTCCGTGCGCGCTGATCCTCCTCGGATATATGTAGCTCCTGTTGCCGTCACATCGGGGTTCTATTTCGTGAAAATCAATATATATAGCAGCTACTGCTGCCTGCGAAGTCACATTTCAGAGGTCTTCCTTATACCTAGACGCAATGTCAAGCTCCTTCGTGGACGCGTATTCGAGCAGTGCTTTGTGCAATGCGCAGTTTATGCAGCGAAGTCTATCTCCTCTCCAATACCGCATTTTTTTCTTTTTCTTTCCGTAATTCTTGACGGAATTGAAATATTTCAATTGTTTTTCGTTGTCCATGTCAGGGATGAGCTCAGTAGTGAGACGGGAGGGGGGGAGAGGGAAGTTTAATGGCTTTCTTTGCTTGTGAAGATATTGAATGAAAAAACTAATCGCACTGCATTCCCATGCAATATTCGACACTAGCGGCATTCTTCACGAAATCGTTTTGCGAAAAAGTAGCGAACGTATACGGGCTGTTAAATGGCGGTTTTATTTCTTTAGCTGCTGAACATATTTTGCAAAGTCCGAATTTATGGGGCGTCTAGACAGTTGACACCTGAAAGAACGCAAATGTTTTCAGTGTGGAGCTGTGATGCATGGGATATTTTTTTTTTTTTTTGCCATATTGCAAAACAACAAACATTATTTCCCAGCAGCAATTCAGGGAAGTAGTAGAATGTACCAAGCAATGGGAATACAGAAAAGGTGATGCATACATGTATAGGGCTGGGTACTTTTAGACAAAATAAAGTTGGAAGACATGTGTGCGCTCATTCTTGCTTCTACTGCGATAGCCGCAGTAGCAAACCTCACTGCTAAGCGCGGTAAGGCTCGCTACAAACGATATTGCTCTGTGGATAGTGTCAATGGTTGGCAGTTTCAGTCCCTACCTCATTACACTGTTTTCATGGCGCACCACGAAGAAACGGCCTTATTCAGTGATATGGATGAGAGAAAAGAAAACTGGCGTGGCCCAAATTAAAGCGTAACTTCTTTTTGATGCACCTCACACAACTCGCAGAAAAAAAATCTCGCACTAATAAAAAAAAAGCAAACAGTGCGATGATCGCCATAACTATAGCAACAATAATCATTTGAACTCGCGGTAGACGAGAGCAGCTAAAAGGTAGGGGCAGCTGCTGCTACGTATATACTCCGAGTCATTTCTTTTGCAAGTCGTGTTCTGGAGACGCATCTCAGCAACTGAAGCCTGGACGTAGTCGACTATATTCAATTCATCGATGAATCGAATACGTAAAGACGTTAGAATATCGCGCTGGAATTTAAGAGAGCAGTCTGGCACCTTTGAAGTGCCGAAACCTGTTATATATGGATACCTGGACGTATACATACGGGCGAAATCTGTTGACAGCTTGTATGCATGAAACCTTAAAAGCTGAAATGAATTGGCGCAACAAGGAAATCAGGAACACTTGCGCATCTTTTATGCGAAAAGGCGAAGCGCAGTCCGTTTACAGGCAAATTTAACACACCGTGGGCGATATATTTCGTCTGCCTTAGCACCGGGTACGGATTTGCAATCTTCCAATGCACGCTAAATAAGATATTTTACAATTCAAGCGCGCCGTTGATCGAAAGTGCGCCTAGCGCGGCAACCACTGCGAGAGCAGATTAACACAAGCCTCAAGAAAAAAAAAAAAAAAAAAAGCTCAAGGGATGTAACTTGCTGCTTCTTTTCTTCTACACCTTTATTTTAATTTTGCGTACAACAAGGGGCACAAGAGTATGTCGATATTATCGGCAACACTCCATCACGCGCGGCGGCCGATAGATGGCAGCTATTTTGCATAAAGCCTATAGCGTCGGTAAGGCATCGGGGGATAATGCTGGCTTCCCACGAGGGATGCGGACTTCTTCCCCGTTCACAATAGGAACATAGTCCCGTAGAACGAAACGAGGTTCGAAATGAAGCTCACAAATAGCACAGCTCTCATCCAGCCGCTTGTCCGAGCGACGGAGGTTGATCTCCCACTTTTTCGTCATTTTTGGGAACGCCGGACAGGGCTATTTTTGGGCCACCTTTATTATGCACATAGCCAGTCTTGCATCCAGGTGTGTAGCAATGGTTTTGATGACGGGCCGACATATTTTAGTTTGGGCCTATCTGCAGCGACGCGGTGTGTTGTGCGGTGTCCCGCAAGGGTCTATTTTATCTCCTTTGTTGTTCAACTTATATGTGAATGATATATGTGACCACGTGAAAGCATCCACCACATTCCTTTCCGCCGATGACACTTTACTAGTATCAATAAGCAACCCTGAGTTTTCATGTGCCCTGGCTAACCTTCAGGAGGATGCTAATTAAGTTAGTTATTGGTTTGTCTCAAACCTAATACAAATAAATAGGACCAAATCCCGACTTGTCTGTTTTCGTTACCCGCACAAAGATGTACCAAATGTACGTTCCATATATTTACACCCCTCATATTGCTCCCTGTGTTCTTGTGAACCTATAGCTAGCACCCCGTCGGTTAAGTATCTTGGTGTGCACATAGACAGTGATCTGACATGGAATACTCAGTTGACCCACATTTGTAAGAAGCTTAGAAGTGTTGCATGTTTGTTGTTTAATTTGAAAACCATGATGCCTTTTTCTACCAGAAAACTAATCGCCCATGCTCTGGGGTATAGTGTTTAAAAATACGGTATGTGTTGTTTTTTTTAACTGCTCTTCAGGGAAATGTCGAGTTAATAGGATTTTGAAAAACATTGCTACAAGCGTCCTCTACATGCCACAGGAGAATTTGCCCAGCAGTGTCTTTAGAATAGCCGGTTTGCCTTCTTTTGACAATCTTTTTAAACAAATTGTAGTACTAAAATATCTTTGGAGCAGTGCATACAGGCACATAAACACGAAACCGCTACCGTTGAGACATGTTCCTCGTTATATTAAACCGAGAGTGCGCACTCACTACGATAAAGCAACAAGACGCTATTATGTTCCAGCCATCTTCAACGAACTACCGGACGATGTATTTTCTTTGACCACCCGCAAAACATTGAGAGTTGCTGTTCAATCGTTAGAGAACCTATATATGTACTGATGTTATCAATGCATATTTGATAGTGTGTTGTGCCAAATGTTTCTCTTTTTTTTTCCTTGTTCCTTTTTTATTTTATTTTTATTTTTGTCTGATGGACTTCTGACGTGGCGCGAAGATTGCCGCGGCTGTCGGTTGTCGCCGCACAAGCCCACCTGGGGCTTCGGCGCTTCCGTATGTGTATGTTGTTTTAACTATACTTAATAAAGAATGTTATTATTATTATTATTATTATTATTATTATTATTATTATTATTATTATTATTATTATTATTATTATTATTATTATTATTATTATTATTATTATTATTATTATTAGCAGTCTGTCTCAGTGAAACAACCGGTTAGTACAGGCCACATGTCCGCTTACCCCATCATGTGCGAAAGAAAAGCACGAGGAGTTCTGATCTCCAGGTAGAACACGCATACACCGACGCACGTGGTGTAGTCAACACTCACTTTCGACGGGAGCTTAAACAAGAGCCTAAACTGGCCTTTACTGAACAAACGCTTGAAGTGACCTCCGATAAGTGCTAAAAAACATGCACACAACAGAGCAACAACGAAGTTCCAAATGCACACAACGCAGTGACAAATTGAACCGACTGACAGCGACGGGCGGCGCAAAATCCTACCGTGAATTCTACCGTGGTGCCACCTGGTGCATTCGTGACGCTGGGACTAAGTCGACCCGGCCTTCACTTGGTAGCGTGCAGAGACTCTGGGTTGATGAAGGATTGAATCTTCGAAGTTGGTAAAATATACACAAGCAGGTTTAATGGCACTTTGAGAAAACTTATTTACATGAAAAAGAAGGGTATATCAACAAAATGGCAAGCGTTAAGAGTTCATAGCGAGAAGCGTCTGGATGAGCCGTTTACCCAGGGCTCAGAGCCTTTTTTTCGTGCTCTGCAATGTCCTTAAAACCCCCTATGTCCAGCCCCTCTCTGAAGATGCTGACCAACCAGTTCCAGGGCACGCCCCTCAGATATCGGCATCCAATCGAACACATCACTGCACTGATGGTCTGATGCACTGACTGGTCCGGCATTGTTTCGTTGGGCGTGGTCACTTGTTGGCGGGAAGATCTTGGGAACGGCGAAGAGGTACATTTCTATTCTTCAGCAAAGATTCGATATGCTGGTTCCGGTAAGTGGATTTCCTTCTCAGAAACCCAAGTGCACGTGCGCGCCGCATACTGCTCCCAGCATTGTCCCTTTCCAGATTGCAAATCTTTCCTGCATTCCCGGGAAATCCTCTAATGGCCGTAATCACCTTGCTCCTTTCTTGTCCTGTACGTCAGCGGACGTGTCACTCTGTCCTCTCCTTTGGACAGTAGGCATTCCTCACTGGACGATAGCGCTTCTCGACGGGAAGGGTGAACAATTGAACGAAAGCACTTCCGGCTATTCCCCGCAGGGGGACATTTCTTTGTATTTTTTCTAGACGTTCCCTTGACAGGGCCAATTTGTCATTTGCAGGGTCGCCACAAAGCAAAACAGGCTTACACAAAAGGATTCATGGAAACAGGCTCACTTAGCGCCATTGTACCAACAGCACATATCCACAGCACTTATCCGTGCCCACAGGCGAACAATAGAGCGCGCAAGTACGGATGATGCATGGTCATAACAGCCTCCTCCCCCGCCAGAAGAGTCACGGAGGGCAGCAGTCGTAGCTGCTGCATGAAGAGACGACTTAATGGCCTGCACATGAATGCTTGAAGCTCGATGCTGCTTGTCGCGTTGTCTTGATTGTCGTAGGCCAAAATGCTCGAGCTGTCTGAAACTCAACCACATGTCCAAGCAAGCACTCGGCTCCCGTCTGAAGAGACCAGGTTAAAAGAAAACTGCCATTGTTGTTCGAGAAAAGCCCACACTCAAGACGTTCAGGACCCACGTATGCGTAGAAAACCAAACGTGCTGCTTTACATAGTCACACATATACAAGCGCACGAAAAAAAAAAACCTGATTATCAATTTGGATACATGATGAGGAACACCTCGGACCGCTTAGAAACAGCGGCTAAGCGCGTCCGCATTCCCATTTAACTTCCCCTTTTTGTATCTTATTTCAAAATTGTACTGCTGTAAAATCAAGCTCCACCTAAGAAGGCGACTGTTCTTCGATGTCGCAGTTTGCAGCCAAGCCAGGGGACAATGGTCCGTCTCTACGGTGAATTTGGCCCCTCCAAGATAGCATTGCAATTTTTGAATGGCCCATACAATGCAAGCGCACTCTTTCTCTGACGCGCAATAAGCCCTCTCTCTAGAACTGAGTTTCCTGCTCAGGTAGAGCACGGGGTGCTCATTACCATCGTCATCTCTCTGGCAGAGAACAGCACCTAGCCCTCGATCACTTGCATCACACTGGACCGTGAATTCTCGGTCATAGTCTGGAGCTCGCAATACCGGACGGCTAATCAGCACAGCCTTCAGGTTTACGAAGGAGGCTTCCTTTTGTTCGTCCCAGACTACATTTGTCGGTTCTGTCTTGCGGAGAGCGTCGGTCAGAGGGCTAGCCAAAGCTGAATAGTTAGGAATGTAGTGATTGTAGTATCCCGTCAGCCCCAGGAATGCCCGAATTTCCGTCTTCGTGCTCGGCCGCGGATAGTCTGCTACCGCAGAAATCTTAATCTCGCTGGGTTTCCTGAAACCTTGACCTACATTGTGACCCAAGTAGTCCACGGTCGCCCTTGCCAGGCAACATTTTTCGGCCTTTACGGTTAGTCCAGCTTGACACAAAAGGCTCAGTACAGCTCTTAGATGTACCCTATGGTCCGCCCATGAGTCTGAAAAAACCGCAATGTCATCTAAATAAGGCACCGCGAATGTTTCACACCCCTTTAAAACCCTATCCATGAGTCGGGAGCATTTTTGAGCCCGAAACTCATCATTGTTGGCTGGTAGCTGCCCGTCGGAGTGACGAAAGCCGCGTATCTGCTGGCGCGTTCAGTGAGCGGTACTTGCCAGTATCCTCGAGTAAGGTCCAGCGTAGTCACATATGCCGCTCTACTGACCTGTTCTACTCTCTCCTCGATATTCGGAATAGGATACACTTGATCCCTGGTGAGAGAATTTAGCTTTCGGTAGTCTACCACAGGCCTAGGGTCTTTACCTGGAGCTTCTACTAAGATCATAGGCGAAGCATAATCGCTTTCCGAGGGTTTTATTACTCCCAATTCTAGCATGCGAGTTACTTCCCTATCCAGAATTTCTCTTTGCCTTGGAGAAAATCGGTAGCACCTTGATCGTACTGGCACGTCTGAAGTCAGCTCAATGTCGTGCTCAGTCAAATCAGTCCTGCCTGGCCTGTCCACGAAGCAGGCCTCAAACTCTGTTATTAGCTCCCCCAGATCGGACAGCTGAGATTTCTTTAGTTCTCCTATCTGCTCCGTCCTTTTGAGAAGCTCCTGTATCTTAGGATCATTGGCTTGCTCCATAGCTAAGTCCTCTCGGGTTCCACTTAAAAGTCTCGTGAGATTACTAGACACTGGCGGCAAGAGGTTACTCTCAAGAACGTCCTCATTCCGCGTCTTATCAAGCTCACTTTCAAGTTGACTTATCTGAGATGCCTCGCTCTCAAAGTTTTCTGACCCGCTATCTTCCGCATCGACCACTGTTTTAACTGCCGTTTCCTCCGCTGTGGATTTTTCTGGAATGAGCAGTGTAGCTAGTTCTCGCGCCTTTGAACGTGTTAAGGCTTGTACAACTCTGTCTCCGAAAAGGATGCCCCTCTTTCCCAGCAGCATGTCCGATTTGTTGGAAAACAAATACGGATAGCACTTAGGAAGCTTTCCTGAAACGGCAGCCTCGGTTGTTAACTCGCCGAAAGGGCCCTCGATGACCACGTTCGCGATTGGCAAGCACACACTCTGTTCCTCCACTACCTGGCGGATCCATGCACACTGTCCTGTATAGTCGGAAGGCGACACATATGCCGGATGGACAACATCCATCGTTGCGACCGAATCGCGCAGTACCTTGCAAGGCAAGGCTTCCCATTGACTACTAGGTCATGCAGGTAGGGTTCCAAAAGCTGCATATTTTCATCGCAGTCACTGACATACGAGAAAGCAATCTTTTTTTTCCGGCAGTTGACGGCAATGTGACCCTGCTCATTACACCTAAAGCATGTGAGCGGCTTCCTAGCCCCAAGCTTGTTCTTTGTGTTCTGCGCGTTGGTCACTACCCCACTTTTTTCACTGCCGTCCTTTCTAGGGCGTTTGCCCGAAGAAGCCTTCCTTTCTTCGTTTGCAAATCTAGCAAAGTGCCTTTTCTGACGGTTATTCACACTCAACTTGGGATTGCGGGGCCTATCCACTACTGGGTTGCTGAATTGTCGGCGCGAAGCGTACTCCTCAATGAGTTCGGCAGCTTCAGTTGCCGACTTAATGTCGCCTCGGTCCTGTAACCAATTTCTTTCTTTTCCTGGGAGGCAGTTATAAAACTGCTCCAAAAGAATTCGCTCGACTACAGCGTCCCTATCACTGTAGGAATCAGTGCTCTTTAGCCACTCGCCCAAATTGACTCTTAGATTGTACAGGAATTCAGGGTAACTCTCGTCCCCGGACTTAGTAGCGTTCCGAAAACGTTGTCTGAACGCCTCGGCGCTAAGCCTATACTTTCTCAGAAGGCAAGCTTTGACCTTCTCGTAGTTGTCCGCGTCCTCCTTGCTTAGCCGCGCGACAACCTCCGCTGCCTCGCAGGGCAGAACCGTCAATAATCTCTGAGACCAAGTGTCTCGCTGGAAGGACAGTTTTTCGCAGGTTCGCTCAAAGTTAGCTAGATACAGACCGATATCCCCTGATATCACATATGGCTGCATGTACTTTGACATCTTGAAATCTGCCTCCTTGTTGAGAAGAGGTACCGCTAGCTGGGGACAATTGCCCTACCTCTTGCTCAACTCTACTTCTAATTTCCGGAGCTCAATTTCTAGCTCCAGCCTTCTTGCTTCTCTTTCAATTTCAATTTCACGCTTATGCCTCTTTTCCTCTTTTTCCCGCTCTTTCTGCTGTCTGAGCTGTTCCTTTTTTTGACCGATGAGGTTCCATGCTTCACTGAGCTCCTCATCATCAGTTCCCAGATCAGTGATTGCCTTTATAATCAAGGGTTTTCGTGCCAAACCACTTGTACCAATTCCCAATTCCTCACACAATTGCAACAGTTCCGGTTTCTGCAGCTTTTGTAGGTCCATGATCGCTCCGAGTGTCGGCTACCTCCAAAACAACAGTGCAAACTACCAAACCTAAAGGCGTTTCAACACTTTTTACCAGTTCTAAAATCTAACCCTGTTCTAGAACCTGGTCCACATCAGAAGAAAAGCCAAGCACTCACCCACACATGCGATCGATGTTCCGAGCTGCTCTCTTGTTGGCCGATTGTTGCTCCTGCTTGTTGCTTGGGATGCCACCTCCGATCACAAGATGTTGTGGCTTGTAGCTTCAGATCCACCTCCAATCACCAGATGTCGTGGCTTGTAGATTCAGATCCCAACGCTGGTCACCAGTTGTCGTGACGCTGGGACAAAGTCGACCCGGCCTTCACTTGGTAGCGTGCAGAGACTCGGGGTTGATGAAGGATTGAATCTTCGAAGTTGGTAAAATATATACAAGCAGGTTTAATGGCACTGTGAGAAAACTTATTTACATGAAAAAGAAGGGTATATCAACAAAATGGCAAGCGTTAAGAGTTCATAGCGAGAAGCGTCTGGATGAGCCGTTTACCCAGGGCTCAGAGCCTTTTTTTCGTGCTCTGCAATGTCCTTAAAACCCCCTATGTCCAGCCCCTCTCTGAAGATGCTGACCAACCAGTTCCAGGGCACGCCCCTCAGATATCGGCATCCAATCGAACACATCACTGCACTGATGGTCTGATGCACTGACTGGTCCGGCATTGTTTCGTTGGGCGTGGTCACTTGTTGGCGGGAAGAGCTTGGGAACGGCGAGGAGGTACATTTCTATTCTTCAGCAAAGATTCGATATGCTGGTTCCGGTAAGTGGATTTCCTTCTCAGAAACCCAAGTGCACGTGCGCGCCGCATACTGCTCCCAGCATTGTCCCTTTCCAGCAATTGCAAATCTTTCCTGCATTCCCGGGAAATCCTCTAATGGCCGTAATCGCCTTGCTCCTTTCTTGTCCTGTACTTCAGCGGACGTGTCACTCTGTCGTCTCCTTTGGACAGTAGGCATTCCTCACTGGACGTCCTCACTGGACGATAGCGCTTCTCGACGGGAAGGGTGAACAATTGAACGAAAGCACTTCCGGCTATTTCCCGCAGGGGGACATTTCTTTGTATTTTTCTAGGCGTTCCCTTGACAGGGCCAATTTGGCATTTGCAGGGTCTCCACAAAGCAAAACAGGCTTACACAAAAGGATTCATGGAAACAGGCTCACTTAGCGCCATTGTACCAACAGCACATATCCACAGCACTTATCCATGCCCACAGGCGAACAATAGAGCGCGCAAGTGCGGATGATGCACGGTCATAACAGTGCCGGCGCCGCGAAGCAGGCGCCTGTCGACGTACGCGGGGCTGCCTCCGCTCCCCGTTGAGCCGCCGCGGAGTGAGCACACTACCTAATATTCTAGTTCACTATACCACTGGGCTTCACACTAACCAATTAGCAGAAAGACGAGCGGGGAACTAACAAAAAAAAATAAAAAAGCCTGCTGACAGGGCAAGGAGGATCAGGATCGCAGTACGTATCCGTGACGTAGGTTCTACGTCGCCCTTGTTGCCACGTGATCCTCCTCGTCCGACGTGCAAAAATTTAGTCCCGTGCAAAAAAACAAAAATTAGCTGCGCCTTGGCTAAGGTTAAGCCTGGATATCTCGAAGCGAAAAGCGTTCCTCGCGTACTTCTGGCGTTGCAGCCAGTCGTCTAGGCTTGCGCTTTTCATATCTTCGCTGCTTTTTAACCAACTCCTAAGCTACCACTTCCAGGCCGTATTACGGACCGCTCTATAATTGAGAGCGCTCTAAAACGCCCGCTCCTATTGGTCGCCGTCGCCATCTTGAAAAGTTGCGTCACGGGATGCTGCGATTGCGTCGCGGAGGCGAAAAAACAGATGACGTCGCGCACCTAATTATGCCCGTGGTTTTAGACTATTTTTGTAGAGCGCGATGAGACGGTCTAAAACGTTTTAGAGCGAGTTATAGAGCGAAAATGGCGGCGGCGTCCGCGGTGGAGTGGTGTGAGTGGTGGCTGCGGCGCTGAAGCGGCAACGACGAAGGGCGGTGTGTGAGAATGCGTTCTACTTATTCGGCGAGTTGTTCCGACGCCTATTTCGACTTGAAAATGCGAAAGCGGAATGGTGGTGCGATGAATGCGCCGATGAACTGTGATGAAGCTCGCAGTCGACCGCTCTTGACGGTGCGGCTGTCATGCGTGCTTCGATCTTTTTTTTTTTTTTTTTTTTTGCCTCCGGAGGATTTCGTCTCCACAGGTAGTCGGCCTCTCATAACTGACGGTGAGCAAGTGCGTGCGTCAAATGGCTGAACTCAATTACTGCAAAGTTGGCGCTGAAGGGTGGTTGGGCTCCGCAGTGCGCCCAAAGCAAAAGGCGGAGGCGAAGGCGACATACAGTGCAAAACGAATGAAAACGAGCGAGGTTGGTAGCGTACGCTCAACCGCGTTGCTTTTCCCCGTGCTCGTTCTAACTGCAGCATTTGTGTGTGAGACGTTCGTGTGGACATAAAAGTTTATTTTGCCTGTGCTCCGCGATCGATCTTTCTTTTGTTTCTGTTTCCTAAAGAAAAATAAACAGAGCCCCGATTATACTGCTTTCGATATGATTGCGCGGAGTGTTTCTGCGCCGTCCGACTGTTGCTTCTTCTTCCATGGCGAATGGCTGCGCTGAGCAAGCGCGCCTTATCGAGGAGGAGAAGCGATGGCGCAGTGGCGGCGAAAGGTCATGCTGTCAAGCGACGGCGGCCACCTGCGCCATGCATGACATCGCTCGGTTACGCGCATGCGCAGAAGTCACAAACCTGGGGCTCCGGCTCACGCGAAGCGCGGTGTTGATGAGCCTAGTGAAGCTTTTCGCTTCAAAATTGAGCCCCCTGGGAGAATACTTTCGCGGGTACTCGGTACGCAGTCACGTGACACATGGGAACCCCAGATGGAGTTTGCTCCGCGACGCCAGTGCTCGGTTTCTGGCGGAGCGAAAAGGAACTATAAAAAATACGCGCAGCCGCCACCGCGCAGCGCACGGCTGTCTGTGAAGTCTGCGCAGCCCGCTCGTGCGGGAGCGCGTACGTACACGTGGAGCAGGAGAAGGAGAATGAGGAGGAGGGGGAACAGACGCGCGCAAAGCCGGCGCTCTTCACCAGTGGGGTTTCTCATTTTCGCTTTTTTTTTTTTTGTTCCCTGGCTGACGAAGAGGCTGGTTGGAAACATGTTTTATATCGGTGCTTTCGAAGGCGAAAAATTATAATTAACTGATAGACTGTCATCCCAGTGCGCCACTTCAGGTATTGAAAAGAGGTCGCCGTGAACATTATTTTCAAAAAGCGCTCATTGGCAAGCTCAAGACAAAAAAAAAAAACGCTGATTCGGTACTCGAAGGCGCGAGGCAAGCGAATGGTATTTTGAGGGACCCGAAGCGGCGCCTCTTGTGTTGTAAGGTGTGGGAGTGTAAAGAATAATGCAGAAGCCAAGATGTCTCTGTCCATACCGTTCAGAGAATGAAGGGTCCAGTCTTCTCGTGGAGAATCATTGATACGTGCACACGCGACAAAAACACCGGGCGCCGGTTGGGGAGCTTCTTTCCCTTTGTGACTGCCGACTTGAAAGGGGCCCATTCTAAACTTTGTGGACAGACGTTTCAGTCAACCCCCCCGACAAAGTCTAGGAAACTAAACGCTGCCATCTATGATAACCCATTCGCTTCAGCAGGGCGACGACTACACAGGATGCTACATCGCCGCGGTGCCTGTCTTCGACGCGGTTTTGACGCTTTCCTTACAATTGTACAAACAAAACACAAAAACAACGCTTTGGTTTTTGCCGACAGCGGTCAGGGTGAGTTCCGAAATCAATGACTTAACTACCATTAACGATCACTGGTTCCTAACGAATCGATTCATTCACCAGAAGCCGAGGCATGCCATTCCTGCGGCAGTTTTCTTTCTGTCCACGAGACGAGCAGCGAAGAAATGCCTGACGACTTTCCATGCAGACGGGGATCTCTACACGGAAACCTTTGACTTCTTAGTTATCTGTGCAATCCCTAGTTCAGTTGTCTCCTCTAGCGAGTGCGCAGTTTTGAGCTCCCGAAGTAGGATCGCGTATGAGGATAGA
Source organism: Amblyomma maculatum (assembly GCF_055883805.1). NCBI lineage: Eukaryota > Metazoa > Arthropoda > Arachnida > Ixodida > Ixodidae > Amblyomma > Amblyomma maculatum. Next base: position 279,570,299 of record NC_139344.1, read on the forward strand.
AGGATTGACATATCTGTCGTTTGAGGCCGACTCGGTTCCGCGATGGCCGCCGCGGCCCCGCCAGGAGCATACATCAGTGCGAGATACGAGCGGTACGATACGCTTAAAGAAAAAAAAAACGGGCCGACAACCTCCCGTTACCTTTTACCACACAAGTTATGCGAAAAAGCGCGCCCTCACTTTTTCCTTCGAGTTCTTTTTTTTTGCCCCCCCCCCCCTTGCTGTATAGGGCATTGTGGGGATACAACAGGTATCAGGTGTTGAAGGATATTTGGAAAGGAATTATGGTGCCCGGGCTTACTTTCGGAAATGCGGTTTTGTGCCTGAAAGCAGAGGTACAGTCGACATTAGAAATAAATCAGAGCCGTCGTACGATTGGCACTGGGTTTTGTGGTTTGCCCACGGCAAAACCGTTTGGGCAAAACCATAAATGAGGCGGTACAGGGAGACGTGGGCTGGGCATCCTTCGAAGTACAGGAAGCTAAGAGTAAAATATTATATGAGGAACGCCTGAGGAAATTGGACAGTAACAGGTGGGCAGCTAAAGTATTTAAATACCTATACTAAAAAGCGTTGACTCACAATGGAGGAAAAGAACTAGGAAACTAACCAGTAAGTATGCTGGTCGCAAGGAGGAAGAAATAAAGAGCGTTAAGCAACACAGAAAAACACAGAAGGTAAAAATTGGATAAATTCAATGGAAAAGAAACCGAGTGTGGAACTATACCGAAGCCCCGCCGCGGTGGTGCAGTGGTAAGACACCAGACTACTGTACCTGAGTACCTAGGTTCGATCCCGACCGCGGCGGCTGCGCTTCGATTGAGGCGAAACGAAGAGGCGTCCGTGTGCTCTGCGATGTCAGCGCACATTAAAGATCTCCAGGTGGTCAAAATTACTCCGTAGCCCTCCGCTAAGGCTCCTCTTTCTCTTTTTCCACCTTCCTCCCTTCCCTTACGCGCGGTTCAGGTGTCCACAGAGCAAGTTTCAAGTTTATTTCATACATACAAGAAAATGGATACAGGAAAAGTTGTACAGAAGGAGGTCCCGTAGTACAAGACTGTCGAGGGGACCTCCCAGAACAAAGCAAGTGAGGTAGAAAAGTTGAAAATAAAAAAAAAAGGGAAGCAGTGTAACAAGTAATTAGTATAAAAGTATAACCTACTAAACAACGTTTAGAATATACACCAATGAAACTATAGAAGATTAATATACAGATCATCAACTTCAGTGCATAGAACTGACAGAATAGCACATTCGAAATAAACTATACCGGTTGAAGAAAATTAACTATGTAACATGTTTGTTAAATATTCTTTCATGCGGAAATGGAATGAGTGAACAATATGCGATGCTTTAATTTCTGGAGGTAAAAACATTCCAGTAGGATATGCCAGTAAACAAGGTAGTAAATTTTCCGTAATTAGTCCTGACTTTTGGCAAAAGAAGATTATTGCGCTGTTTAAACTTGGTAGAATTAGTATTTACAAGGTGGTTGGTAATGTCAATCAATATGAGCATGATGATTTATTCAGTTCAGTTCAGTCGTGTCCGACTCTTCGTGACCCTATGGACCATGTCCCGCCACGCTTTCCGGTCTCTCACTATCTTCCTAACATCACATAACTTCATCTGCAGTGCCTCGAGGATGCCATCTAACCATCGCGTTCGCTGCCTACTCCTTCTCCGGCGACCCTCAACCTTTCCCAACATCAAATCTTTCTCCAGCGACTCCTCTCTTCTCATCAGATAACCAAAGTAGCTGAGCTTTCTTTACCTTTAGAATTTGACCCTCCAATGAGCAGTCAGGGTTTATGGTCGACAATATATCGACTGATTTGATCTTCTGGCAGTCCAAGGAACTCTCAAGAGTCTTCGCCAGCACCACAATTCAAACGCGTCAATTCTTCGGCGGTCAGCCTTTTTCAAAGTCCAGCTCTCGCATCCATACATCACAACTGGAAAGACCATAGCACGAGTTATACGGATCTTGGTTGGCAGACTAATGTCTCTGCTCTTTACTAGGCGGTCAAGGCTAACCATTGCTCTCTTTCCCAGAAGCAGGTGTCTCCTAATTTCATGGCTGCAGTCTCCTTCCGAGGTAATCTTGGAGCCCAAGAACAGAAAATCTGTCACAGCTTCCACTTCTTGTCCATTGATGCTCCAGGACTTGATAGGGCAAGACGCCATGATCTTTGTCTTTTTAATGTTCAGTTTAAGCCCAAACTTCTCACTCTCTTCTTGTAAACGCATCAGAAGTCTCTTGAGTTCCACTTCACTTTCTGCCATTAAAGTGGTATCATCCGCATATCTAAGGTTGTTGATACGTTTTCCAGCAATCTTCACTCCAGCTGAAGACTCGTCCAGACCGGCCTTCCTCATGATGCACTCTGCATATAGGTTAAATAGGCAGGGCGACAGTATGCAGCCTTGCCTCACTCCTTTCTCAATCGGAAACCAATCAGTAAGACCATGACCAGTTCTGACTGTGGCCTCTTGTCCTTCATACAGGTTCCTGAGGAGACAGATGAGGTGAATTGGAACTCCCATCTTTTGGAGAGCTTGCCACAATCTGCTGTGATCTACGCAGTCAAACGCTTTCGCGTAGTCAATAAAGCAGAAGTAGATGGGTTTCTGGAACTCTTGCTTTTTCCATGATCCAGCGAAGGTTGGCAATTTGGTCTCTAGTTCCTCTGCCCTTGCGAAACCCAGCTTGCACGTCCGGAAGCTCCCGATCCACATACTGCTGCAGCCTTCCTTGGAGGATTTTCAACATCACCTTGCTAGCATGCGAAATAAGCGCGATCGTGCGGTAGTTGGAACAATCTTTGGCACTGCCTTTCTTTGGAATGGGGATGTAAACTGACCTCCTCCAATACTGTGGCCACTGCAGGGTTGTCCAAATCTTCTGACATAATGTATGCAGAATGTTAACAGCGTCATGGTTGAGGTTTTGAAGCAACTCAGCTGGAATGCCATCAATTCCGCTAGCTTTGTTCTTAGCAAGGCTGGCTAAGGCCCATTCAACTTCACTCTTCAGGATGCCCGGCTCGAGATCAGTAATCACAACCGTCTTATGTTGGGTTTCCACATTCGGGTCCTTCTTGTACAGTTCTTCTATGTATTCCTGCCACCTCTTTATCTCTGAGGCTTCAGTGAGGTCCTTGCCTCGTTTGTCCTTTATCACGCCCAGCTTAGCACAGAAGCTTCCTTTGATATCTTTGATTGTCTTATACAGAGCTCTTGTGTTCCTTAATTGGCTGTTGTCCTCAACTGCTTGGCACTGTATGTTCAGGAAGGCATTCTTATCTCTCCTTGCTATTTTCTGAAAATCCGCATTGAGAACCTTGTATCTTTCTCTTACCCCCATAACTTTTGCCATCCTCCTTTCCTCAGCTATTTGCAAAGCCTCTTCAGATAACCAGTTTGCTTTCTTGCATTTCTTTTGCTTTGGAACTACCTTAGTAGCAACTTCTTGTATTATATCACGAACATCAGTCCACATCTCTTCGGGCTCTCTGTCTTCTAGATCTAATTCTTGAAATCGATTCCTCACTTCCACAGCATATTCTAATGGAATTTGATCCAGATCATACCTGAAAGGCCTTCTAGTTTTCTGCGTTTTCCTCAATCGAAGCTTAATTTTAAAACAAAAAGCTGATGGTCGGTGCCACAATCGGCCCCAGGCCTTGTTTTTACTGCTTGTATAGCGCTTCTCCATCTCTGCCGGCAAAGAATATAATCGATCTGATTCCTGTACAGACCGTCCGGTGAAGTGCATGTGTAGAGGCGCCTCTCGTGCTGTTGAAAATGAGTATTCGCTATGGTCAGGTTGTTTTCTTGACAAAACTCTACTAGCCTCTGCCCAGCTTCATTTGGCTCGCCAAGACCGAACTTGCCTATAATTCCGGATATTTCTTCACTCCCGACCTTAGCATTCCAGTCTCCTATGAGAAAAACGACGTCTGATGATGGGGTGCGGTCTAAAAGGCATTGTAGGTCCGCATAAAATCTCTCAACGTCAGCTTCTTCAGCAGTAGTGGTCGGTGCATAGACTTGGATAACTGTTATGTTGAAAGGGTGACCTTGGATCCGAAGTGAAATCATTCGGTCGTTTTTGGGGTTGTACCCTAGCACTTCTTTGCCCATTCTTCTGTTTACTATGAGAGCGACCCCATTCCTTCTCTTGGATTGGTGCCCACAGTAAAAAACATAATGGTCGCCGGAGTTAAATTCTCCCATTCCGGTCCACTTGAGCTCGCTGATACCCAAGATATCAATGTTCAATCTGTCCATTTCTCGCTTGACGACATCCAGTTTACCTTGCGTCATAGATCTTACATTCCATGTTGCTATGTGATATATCTCCTTGCAACATCGGACTTTCCGGTCGCTTCCCGACACATCCACAACTGAGCGTCCTTTTGGCTTTAGCCCAGCCGCTTCATTCGTCCTGGAGCTACTAGGAATCGCCCTTTTTTCATCCCCAGTAACATGTGGGACGCCTTCCAACCTGGGGGGCTCATCTTCCGGCGCCATATCTTTAATGGTATTGTGACTGGCCATAGGGTTTTCTTGGCAGGAAATACTGGAGTGGGTTGCCATTACCTTCTCCAGTGAATCACATTTTGTCAGAACTCTCTGCCGTGACCTGTCTATCTTGGGTGGCCCTACACAGCAGAGCTCACGACTTCATCGAGTTTCGCAAGCCCCTCCGCCACGACAAGGCAGTGTCGAGTTTCGCAAGCCCCTCCGCCACGACAAGGCAGTGATCCATGAAGGGGGTGATTTGTTAGTTTATACATAACCATGAACAAGTTTAGGGTGAATAAATGTTGAAGTGGAAGTATATTCAAGTGGAAGTGGAAGTATATTCAGCGGCCGAGAGTGTGATTGGAATGAACTGAATGACATGAGCCTGATGGCTTGATTCTGAAGGCGTTGAAGTCTTTCAATATGCGTGTAATATGTATTTCCCCAGCAAGACAAACAGTAGTTAAGGTGACTATGGATGTAGGCATAATATAATGAACATATTATGCGAGGTTGAAAATATTCACGGGTTTTTATTATGATGTGAATGCCGAACAAAACTTCATGCATGAGCAATTGAGCATGGTGATGGAACTATAAGTGCTTGTCGAGAATTACGCCCAGAATCATGGAAGTTTCTGAGATAGCCAGCGCATGGTAACACAGGACGTTCCACGTCCGCCGCTATGGTTGAGGGTGGCGCTGGTGAACACTCTCAAGGTTCGTATACAGACAACATTAATACTCGAGAAAGTAGCAGGGGAGATAGCGGCCGATGTAGCTCAGTTGTAAGAGCACCGGACGCGATATTCGGAGGTCGTGGGTTCGGTCCCCACCATCGGCACGTTGTTGTTTCTTCTACTTTGCGTTTAATTATCCTTCCCCTAAGCAGATTACATTACTCATTTTTGTGATTGTTCAAGTAAAAATTAAAAAAGACATAAAACATAATCCCCAATGCTTTCCTTGGCCTCACCGACTGTTGGCTTCTTTCCTTTACACATAAATATATATATATATATATATATATATATATATATATATATATATATATATATATATATATATATATATATATATATATAGTGTCAAGCACTTCCCGCGGTTGTATTTGCTCACCCGATTGTAGTGGGTGAGCCAGTCATCCACGTATTCCCCGGGCTTGCCATAGAAGTGCCGGGGTTCCCGATAATAAGGCTGTGCGGTGGTCGGATGAGCTGCTGGCGTGGGCTGCGTTGAACCATCTGCTTGCGCCATTTCCGTCCGTAGGACCCGTCTACAGTGGCACCTATTCGTGGCCCATCTTCTACCTGTTATGCTCCCTCTGTTACGTCTCCTTCGGGCACCCGATGCTCTGCTGCTCATCGCCCAAACATCCAGCCTCTCACCATCAACGCGTACAACAGCGAGCACTCTCGTCCTCCTTGTCGACCACATCCAGAGCATGAAGCGTTTAATCCGAGCGATGATGAGCCTTATTCATAGAATGAACGTGAGCCGCCAGTGTGTTATGCCTGTGGAATGATCGGCCACATTTCGCGTTTTTGCCGCAACCGTCGTCCGTACCAGCAGTATCGCCGACAGTGGGTGAACTCCCGTACAAGGTTTCCTGCTGACAATGATGATTCATATAGAAGAACACCTGGCCGGAATGAGTACAGAGCAACAGCTAGCCGACAAGAACGCAGAATGGTGCTGAACCGAAACGAATCACCGACCTCTGACCGTAGCCTGACACCACCATCTCGGCGCCTACGACGCTCCCCTTCTCCCCGACGACGGTCGCCACCCCTGGGAAACTAGTGAGTGCGGCCGATGGAGGTGAGGTCGCAAATGATTCTAGCTTACCCATGCCTTTGCCCATTTAGATGTTAAAGAACCGAATTGAAGTGTTTGTGGACGGTGTACGTACTATGGCGTTGTTGGACACAGGTGCAACCATTTCTATTATAAGTCTCGCTTTTAAAAACTGCCTTGGTCGTAAAATTGTTTCCTTGGGATAGTGCGACAACATTGTGTGGTGTTGGTGGCGAACCGCTTAACTAGACTCCCTAGAAGTATTTGCTAGTCTGCGGTCTGAGCGTGGTTCCCTACGGAACCGGTTGGCCGCTTCCCGGATGAAAGCGCAGGGGTCGTTGCACGCATTCGGAGCGTGGTCGCGTGGTCGCGTTGTGTACGTGGTGCTGTGACGGTTGTGCCGTACTGCGAGTCTGCGCCGCGCTGATCCGTTGGTGCCGTGGCAAGGCTCGTGCACCACGTGCATTTCTTTTCGCTAGCGAGCCGGAACGTGCAAATTAGCTAGCATGTGTGCAAGTGTGCCTTTTTTATGGATATGTGATCGCGTCATGTCCAGAAAACGGGCTAAGCGTGATAGCACGTGTTTCTTGCCCGGGTACAAGAGTGGGTAGCGCTCGTGCAAGGTGAAATGCTCTCTCTTCAGGACACTGAAAGACGCAGGGAAGAGGAGAGAGTGGGAGCGCAACATCAAGCGCGGCGGCAAAGGCAATAACATTGTTTATTGCCTCAGCTAGGGCATAAAGGAATATGTAAAACGAAAATTAAAAGGCGTAATAAATGAAAGAAAATATGTTGGCTGTGTTCTAATAAAGTTCAAGAGAGAACGATGATAAGGCCCTTGCGTGCAAGCAATGTACGAAGATGGGTTGCTCGGCGAAATGCCCACTGCCGTCAGGTGCCGATATTGTCGGCTTCAGTGGCGGGCAAACCCACAAGTGGTGAATATCTTCCTCATTATTTTGTGAGTTGCAGACAGGAAATCCTGGACGTTGATATAAATATCGGAGGATCCGGATAGGGGTTGCCCTCACATTACTGTAACACGAACAAGCTAGTGTCGACGTTTGTGAGCGACACTTCAAACCCTGCTTTATTGAGCGAAGTTTTAAGACAGGTAAAGGTAATTGAGATTCCCCGGGATGTTACGCAACTCACGAAGGATACCATCTCAACGCTGTTTCCTGACACTCCAAAATACTTGTTGAAGCCCCTGCCTCTCAAAAAAAAAAGAAGCGCAACTTGTATGAGCAAAAACAGTCAGCAGGGAGACCTGCAGAGAAAGAAAAAAAGCGCACTAACTGATCCTGAAGCATCAGCGGAGCCAGTTGAAGAATACAGCGATGGTGGATCGTGTGACGCGAGCCTGCTCCAGGAATACAGAAAGCTGCATGCCACCGCCACTGGGGACAAATGTCGATCTTTCTGATGTTGAGCAATTAACATTCGCATAGTGCCACTCAAGCGAGGACGAATCTCCGGAGGCAATCTACGCAAATCGGCGAGTTCTGTTCCATCGCAGTGATACAGGTGAAGCTGCCATGAATGCTGCTGTGTGCATTCGAGGAAACAAAGTCAAGGAGATAGCTGTAAAGTCGGCATAAGAGGTAATTAATCTTCTTCAGGACATTGCGAAACCCAGCTTGCGTCCTAGCAGCGGATTGAAGCCTATTACCAAGATCTTTCCCTCCAACGATGGGCGTTACTTTGCGACAAACTGTACCATTATTTCTGATGCAGCATGCATATAGCCTACAAATACTTGCGAAAGTTAACTCAGAACACCCTGTCAAGAAGAAGAAAAAATTAAGAAACAGACTTCTAAGTCTCGAGCAGTTTGTCGTACGAAGGACAATTAAGGTGGCAAAGCTGGTAAAAGCTCTAGGTGAAATGAAAAATGAAAACGAACACCCTTCAAGGACAGAATTTGGTGCCCTTCCTCTCAACTAACAGCCGGCTGTTAAAATATGTTTTAGAGGTTGCAAAACGCAAGTCAACAAAAGTGATGGCATACTCTGATGAGTGGCTACTAGGCTTCCTAAGCACCAAAGAATGCCTATCAGCAGTTTGCCTGAAGCGTGGTGCGATTTGAAGGACTCGGGTTCCCATCTTGCGTGCTTTAATTGTGCATGCATCCGAAAATTTCTAGTTGTACATACGTGTTATAACTTAGCTATACGTCCGAAGAAGTTAAGATGAAACTATAGCGTGAATGAAAACGCCGGCGACAGCGCTCTGTTGCTCGCACACATGGTCCTTGGAGCCTAGAATGTGCGTCTACTATAGTCCTCCATGCAAGCGCAATTGTTCGCACAAAATCCTCAGAAGTCTTCATTACAATACGGCATGGCGGTAGCTTCAGCAGGATAATAGGGTATAAAAAGCAGCTTCGTTTCTACATCAGCTCATGGGCATGCGCGCAAAACTTCGCTCACGAAAAAAAAAAAAAATCGTATCTGTGGTTATGCCAACAACTCGGCTGCGAAATCAATATTACGACTAAACTGAAATCAAAGACTAAGCATCGCATGTACAAGGCGCATGCAGCGAATGCATTTCGAAGCGCACCGGCACGCGCGTCATCTGCTCCGTTGGCAGTGGCACTCCGCTTCACCACAGCGCCACCGCAGCGATCACTCAGCGGCCGCCTCCGTCGAGGCCGGCGTACGAGAGACGCACTATTTCAGGGACCCTAGCTTAACCCACTTGGAGTCTGTTCCATGAATCTTGTTATTGCCGGCCACACATTCCGAACTGAATTCGCTGTACTTGCTCGATCAACGCATGACGTAATTTTTGGACTCGATTTTCTGGAGCAATGTGGGGCCACTCTCGACTTTTGCAACGGAGACATTTCTGTGAGCACTCGAACTGAATCTGCTTTGCGTGAAAATTCGCGGACCAATCCTAGCATGCTTTCGGTTTCGGACGACATAGTCATTCCTGCAATGTCAGCAGAGTTTATACAAGTTGTTAGTTCCAACTGTGCCAGTGATGCGTTCGACGCTGTGGTTGAACCACTCACCCTCAACTGCGCGAAGAAAAGTATTCTGATTCCCCGCTGCATCATCTCAGTCATGAATGGCCATTCTTCTTTGTGGACGACTAACTGCTCTAACGAACCTGTTGTATTACCACGTGATCTAAAACTTGCCAACTTTGACGAAGACACTTTTAAATCAGTGGCCGTGCTCAGCACAGACAATTCCCAGCCTACCGCATGCTCAGAAGAAGAGACAAAATTTCTTGCCTTGATTAACAAATCCCTGCCAACAAGTGACCGTCACAGTTTAGTGGAAGTTCTGGCGAAACATACTGCGGCTTTCGATTTCTCTCGGGACTTGCCATTGCGGATTCCCATTTCCCGTACTCAGCACCGAATCAATACTGGGACTGCTGATCCAATCCGTCAGAAGCCTTATCGTGTATCCCCATCAGAGCGCCAAACAATCGAAGAACAAGTTCGTGACATGCTGCATAAGGGCATCATTCAGGAATCGTCTAGTCCGTGGGCTGCCCCTGTGATTCTAGTTAAAAAGAAAGGTGGCACATGCCGATTTTGTGTTGATTATCGACGGCTGAATACTGTTACCAAGAAGGACGTGTATCCCCTGCCACGTATTGATGACGCCATTGATTGCTTACATTCCGCCTCCTATTTTTCCTCAGTTGACATGCGATCAGGCTATTGGCAGATCCCCATGCACCCGGAAGATAAAGAAAAGACGGCATTCATCACCCCAGATGGGCTGTATGAATTTAATGTGATGCCGTTTGGATTATGTTACGCTCCAGCCACGTTCGAAAGATTCATGGATACAGTTTTGCGCGGACTGAAGTGGCACATTTGTATGTGTTATTTGGACGATGTAGTGATATTCGGGACTACTTTTTATGAACACAACAGTCGATTAGAGATTGTCTTGGAGTGTATTGAGAAAGCTGGTCTGGTACTCAATTCCAAGAAATGTCGTTTTGGAGAACGCCAGACTGTGGTACTTGGACATCTCATAGACAAGGATGGAATTACGCCTGATCCAAAAAAGATCGAAGCTGTCACTTGTTTTAAACCGCCGAAATCGTTAAAACAGCTCAGGAGTTTTTTGGGGTTTTGCTCCTATTTTCGGCGTTTTGTGGCGAAGTTTGCTGATCTAGCATATCCCCTTACTTGTCTTCTGCAAAAAGATGTGCCTTTCAAGTGGACTGCCGATTGTGACTCCGCCTTTCGTCAGTTAAAATTTATTTTGACATCAGGACCAGTACTACGCCACTTCTGTCCATCAGCTCCAACAGAACTTCACACTGACGCCAGCGCAGTTGGAGTTGGTGCTGTGCTCATACAGCGCCACAATGGCGATGAACATGTCGTCGCATATGCAAGCCGTTCTTTGAGCAAGGCTGAGTGTAATAGGGAACCCAAGCTCAAGTTTCGCCGCGCGATGGCAGCGCCGCATTCCTGGCATGGTGGCGAAATGTGAAACGATGGGACGTCGCCGGAGCAGACGCTCCGCTAGCTTCCTGTGCACGTGCGGCGATCGAGTTGCGCCTGGTGGTTATTTGGCGATACAAAAACGCTTCCGCTGATGCGAAACGGTGGTACTAAGTAGCATTGTGTCATGGGTAGCCACAATAGTAGGCGAAGCGCCAAAAGACGAGGCTCACGTGTGGAACTTTGCAGATTTCATTGGAAGCGTTTCCACAAGACCTGTTTTCCAACCGCATGACAGCATTCTGAGAAGTCTCGCATTCTTTGTGGAAACGGAAAGGGCCAATTTTCCCCTTCTCCATAAACTCAGAAATGTTCGACAGTTGACAAAGACGTCTTAGAGAGGCATCAAAAGTGTACAATGGTTTAACACCATCTATACGAAGTGAAGGGGGTAGAGGATTATCCTGCTCTTCGCTCCGCGCGTGTCTTGCTTTGCCGATTTTCTGTGCTCTCTCCCTGCTTTGCGAGTGCTCTGAAAGCAACCAAATCAACAGATATCCAGCGTGCGACGTCCGCGATCGATAATGATGTGTGAATGTGCCCTACGACCAAGAAAATATCTAGGAACGGGGCCTTTTTTTTTTAGGGGGGGGGGGGGGGTGGAAAACATGCTTGGCTGAGCCGCTTTTACAGATTTCCGCAAATTGGCCAATAAATGAACCAACATTATTATTATTCACAACCAAGATATGTTGGAAGTGCAATACAAAAGCGATCCTAGTTATGGCTCGACACTACTCGCACGGAGCACCCTATTCGCGTCACAGGTTTCGTAAATGCAAACCAAATATAAATAAAGCACAACCATTCAGTAAGAACCGAAATAAAGCACGATTGTAGTACGAGCTTGGATTTCACCTTCCTTCCGAGCCAGCGAGCCGGTTATGTCGCGTGCAGCGCGCGGAGCACGCATGTGCTTTTGAGACTGCTAGCGTTCGAACCTTTGAAGAAACATCTCCTTCGGACTATAGCTTATTCTTCTACTGCAAGATTTGCTTTAGTAACATCTTAATAATAAAAACAAAACCGTATATAGATCTCATGCTACAGGCCAAAACAATAATCAACAAGCGAGTAACTTTATCTCAGAGTACTGATAATACTTCCGCAGTTTTTAAACATATTATATACGACAATATAGTTGCATAGCTGACTTGCCTCGAGATAAACTTCCTACGTTTTCGCTAACGTGGGAAACGCATTCACAATCAATATTTACTCATCGCCGTCTGTCGTCTGCTCTACAGTGCTGACGTGAATAAAAATTTTCTCGCCTATAATTACGTTTCCTCCATGGAAATACGCGGCAGGTTGTCCAATAATCAAGACGGAATGCAGGCGGCATGTTGCGATGCGCCTGCGCGTCAGGGCGCGTGCTCGTTCGAGAGAAAGCGCGCGGCGCACGTCGCGAAGGCAGCGAGCCGAGCCGGCGGAGTCCCAGTGTATGTTTTTCTGCCACAGATGGCGCTGCCCATCAGGAGCCGCAGCGCCGCCCAGCGATGCTTTGGGGAGCCTATTACACAGTGACTTAACAGGAATGCTTATCTGTAGTATTCGGTGTGCAACGGTTTAGGTCATATCTTTATGGATGTGCATTTAAAATTGTGACGGACCATCATACCTTGTGTTGGCTTGTAAACCTTCGTGACCCCTGTGGACGCCTTGCTCGGTGGGCTTTGCGCCTTCAAGAATTCAATTTTACTGTCTTTTAAGAGTGGTCTTAAGCACGGTGATGCTGACTGCCTGTCACGGTTGCCACTTGAAACTACTGATTGCGACAATGAGGTCTTAGATATATAGCTGCTATCTCTACAAGTTTCCCTGATGTTGGTGAATTCAAGATTGTGCAGCGGAACGACAACGAGTTGGCGCCGCTTTTTGATGCAGCAAGTTCCCGGAACCCTACGACCTCATTCTGCATTCGTGACAGTGTACTATACAGGAAGAACTACTCGTCAGTAGGTGCGCAGCTTCTTCTGGTAGTTCCTACAAGTCTTAAGTGTCAGGTTCTTTGGGTAATGCACGACGATGCCACAGCTGGACACTTGGGTTTCGCGAGGACATTGCACAGGACTAAGGAACGTTTTTATTGGCCGAAGATGCGTCAAACTACTCAACGTTATGTGGCCAGCTGCCTCCAGTGCCAGCGTTTCAAGCACCCAACCTGCTCACCGCCGGGTCATCTTCAGCCTATAACGCCACCACGAACCCCATTCGAACAGGCGGGATTTGATCTTCTAGGACCGTTTCCCCGTTCCTCCCACGGAAACCGCTGGGTCATAGTGTGCGTAGACTACCTTACACGGTACTGTGAAACTGCTGCTATACCGTCAGCCACTGCTTCTGATGTCTCGGTGTTCCTCCTACGGTTCATCATTCTTCGACATGGGCCTCCTCGTGTGTTAATAAGCGATCGTGGCCGACAGTTTACGGCAGAAGTTGTAGAAGAACTTCTTCGCCTCTGCTCATCCCATTTTCGCCATTCAAATCCTTACCACCCACAAACAAACGGTCTTACCGAACGCACCAATCGGACGGTTAGCAATATGCTCGCAATGTATGTCGGCTCCCGCCACAAAAACTGGGATGAAGTCCTTCCGTTTATAACATACGCATCTGACACTGCTAAGCACGAAACGACAGGCTACAGTCCGTTTTTTCTTCTTTATGCACGACCTCCACGAAGCACTTTGGACACGTTTCTGCCTTTCCCACTCCCTGCTGAAACTTCACTAGCGCATACTCTCTCCTCGGCTGAAGAAGCTCGTCGACTAGCTAGACTTCGCACTCTAGCCTCCCAGGAACGCTACAAGCGTCATCAAGATGTTAATTATGCCCCTGGTGACTTGGTGTGGCTTTGGACGCCATTGCGTAAGCGCGGCGTGTGCCAGAAATTGTTGCACCACTATACTGGCCCTTTCGTTGTATTGGAACGCCTCAGCGCAGTAAACTTTGTAGTCTCTCGCCTGACCACCCAAGGGCGTCGTTCTTGGAAGACTCAAGTAGTCCACGTGGCTCGCATGAAGCCCTTCTATCAACGTGACGAACCTTGACTCGCCCGGCGGGCATCGTCTGCGAAGGGGGCAGTGTCACGCACTTCCCGCGGTCCTTATTGAAGGAAGATGAGGCTTTGGCGGAATAAGCAGAAGAGGACGAGGAAGCTGGGTCTGTCCGCTGTGGTGTGCTAATAATCTCCAGCGCATCCTAACATCTGTGTAAATAAACGTCGTAACAATATATATATATATATATATATATATATATATATATATATATATATATATATATATATATATATATTCACACATGGTATATACATACAGTCGAACCCGGATATATCGAATTTTGGTTATATCTAACTCAAGGAATATCCCTTTGAAAATCCCATGTAAAAGTATAGGAAAGCCGCGTCATATATCGAACTCAATTTCGCCGGTCGATCGATATATCGAACTCCGCACCACGCACTGGAAAGTGTGCCTTCCCCAAAGACGATCGCATCACCCTCGGCCGTTTGCCGCGTGACGTTTTCAAGCCACGCGCGGAAGGAATGAGAGGGGACAGTTTGGCTAAGGCAGCGCCGCGACCTATCCCCAAAAGCACGCGCATCTGCGGTTATCGTTTCCCGCGCGCCAGCACGTGACGTTTGCAAACCATGTGCGTGAATGAACCAGAGAGAACCGGTGGGAACGAGAGGGGGAAAACGCGATAGAGCGAAGCCTTTTGCCGAGCTATCTCTCTCCTTCCTCTTTCCCGGCCTTCGTTCGCAGTAGCACGCGCTACGCATGCGCCAAGCAAGCTCAGCCCGTTTTCAGACAGAACGTCGGACGCTTTCTCCAGCGTGTGTTGCGAACCCTCTGCGCGCGGCGGCTGACGTGGCTATGGCGCCTGCGGAAGTTGAGAAGCGGCAGTTTTTTTTTTTTTTTTTGCGAGAGTCGTTTGTTCGTATAGTTTTGCTGTACACACGGCGTAGCGTAAGATAAGGCGTTACGAAGTGGCTTTTTTTTTTTTTTTTGCGAGTCTTATTTTTGCATGTATGAATTAACGAAAGCACGCGGTCAGCTGCGATCATGACACCGGCTTTAAGGACTTTTTGCTTCAAACAGCATTTGCAGCTACTTTATCACGCTTTCCAATGATTTCATGGCAGTAGGCTACGCCCGCCCCAAGCGCGGCGTGATAAATCGAACCAGGCTTGTGCAATCAAGCCATCACGGGCAGTCTGCCAAGTTCGCTCCCCGCCACCGTAGGAGCCATCAAAAGATAAACACGCCGCGACATTATCGCTGCGCAGCATCTTGGCACGCTGAAAAGAAATGAGCTGTGGATGAGACGACCGAAACGGAGTGCGACATGCAAGCGATAACGCTGGCGCGGTGGCTCGTACAGCGCAGTTCCAACAAGTTGGAAATTTTTTGCTCTGTCGCTGCCGCTCGTCGCTGAGATCGCTTAACGCTTGCATGTGAGCGAGCTGTCCTTAACGCTTTATTTCCAAATTCTCTAATGCAAAAGTGGAGGGTGGGTTCATTATGCGAGTGAGTTGATTACGCGACAAATACAGTATCGTTTTTTCGCATCGTAAGTGCCGTCCCAAGCCGATTTCTGTATATCTAATTATCGATATATCGAACTATTTCGCGATCCCCTTCGAGTTCGATATATCCGGGTTCGACCTTGATCTGATTTCGAAGTCCTGTTCTGTCAGCCGGACGAAACATTTTTGTACTTGTAGTAGAAGAGGTTTTGCTCTAAACTAAAATTCATGTGAAATATTTTGTACCTGAAAAGCGCAGCAAGAAACATTTTCATTTACCTTCGGTGCGTGACAGATTTAGTTGGTTATGTGAAAATGAAAATATTCATTATTTTTTTCCCATCCTGCTCTAATTATCGGTCACTCATTATAAACAATTGGTTGACGTCTGTACAACCAATTAGAGCCTGTCACATCTGATGACAAAAAATGAGAGGTACTACTATATGAATTTTTAACGTTTATTAAAGTGAAAGCCTTTAATGCCTCATCGTTGGCAGCAGAGGGTGTCACACTTTCGAGGGAGATAGTTAAAAATAAATAAACCTTGTCTCCACCGGTAATCGAACTTCCATTCCTTAGATCCCTAAGCGAGCGCTTTACCAACTGAGCCACGCCCGGATCGTGAAACGTTCATAATTCCCATTGTCTACCGTTCGGATAGCGGGATTCCGCAACAGATACTGCGCCTTTAATTTCCTGTAAACGAATTATAGAACGCCGGTGAACTTTGATGCGTTTAATGGAATGCCGGTTGTGTTCGACAAGGGGCGCGTCATGTACCATCATGATTGGTCATAATGTCACCAGGCGATTCATGAATAGACTAAGCTGACCCCGCCGGGCGTCCGATCCAGGCGTCCATGCGGTGCCTTTCATTTGACGCTTCCTCGAATGCCGTACTGCACAGCAAACAGAAGCAGACCAGATGTCTAGGAGGCGTTAGTACAGCAGATATCAGCGACATTTCAAATTGAATTATAGGATAAAAAAGACGCAGTATCAGTCACAATCCTCCGCGGACACATGCACCATGCCGTAAAGGAAGGGAGGAAGGTGGGATTGAAAGAAGAAGAGAGATAGAGTTGCCGTAGTGGAGGGCTCCGATCTAGCACGCTATAATGGCTTTCGCCTCATCGCAACTTAGTGGTGCGAAGTGCCCTGTAGAATTATTTATATACTGAAACAGGAAAAACAACCCAGTATTAAAAAAAGTGAAGAAAAAAATACACCCGAAGGTTTTTTTTTTTTCTGAACCCGCTTGAACCGGTTTGGGCAGGGTCGAACCGGAACAGAGTGAGTCTCCGGAGCCGAAACCGAACCCGAAAGGCATGTACCCAAACCCGAACCCGAAAAAATTCCGATTGGACACCCTGTCCTGAACCAACAAGCTTTGTATTTGTGATTTCGTCAACTCTTAGCAAAACTGCAACATTGCAGTCTCTACAGCATGTGCGATGCTACCTCTACCCCCTTTTATGCGCCGACACTAAGTAACCACATAGAAGAGGTAAAATTAGAAGGGTTGCCTACCGAGACATGGCTTATTTTTTGCTGTGCACGGAAGAAAAGCCAGGAGCAATGCAGACACACTCAAGCCTTTATTTACTAGGGCGCAGCCCCAAGAAGCCATTAGCTGTAGAAAATTCTTGGGCTGCCAAAAGGGCAAGGCCAAGCCATGCATGCAGTGGGGTACATGCACTACTTGTCCCCACTAGACTTGTCCTTCTCTTCTGTGCTCTTGTCCTTTTCAGCAGCCTTCTTGGCGGCCTCCCCCTGAGTGAGCTCGCCCAAAGCATTGCGCACAGTCTCGCTCTGGGGATCCACGCCAGGAAGGTTCTCGAGGACATACAGGAGGAAGGCAGGGTCCCGAATCATCTCAAAGTCCTCGGCCTCATCCTGCACAATGGCAGTCACTGAAGCTTCAACGGGTTGAAGAGCACAGCTCAGGGTTTGGTAGGCTGTCGGTCACTCAATGACTGAGCTTGGCCTACCTTCTTGGGTTCCTCAGGCTCGTCCGTCTCCATTGGTTCCTCCTTCATGGCTGGGGAAGCCCCAGGTGCTGTCCCTGATGCAGAACTGTCAGACTCTGCATGAAATAAAAATATAGGTTGCAGATAGTTCTACTCTGCTCATGCCCCATGCAAAACGACATCTGTAGAGGGATGCCACTTTGTCAGTTTGGAATACACAGAAATATGAATGGTAACTAAAGTAGGGCCGCACTTACTATATTGTAAAGCCACGATAATTCTACCCCTATTAACTCGAAAATTCGAACCAGGAGCGTGATCCCGGCTGATGCCCGTGCAAGTTTATAGCACTGGACGCCTGTTAATTCAGACTTTGGTGAGCTCGCCCAACACCACATAGACTAGCTAAGGCCTCTCAATACCGTCTCTCACTCGCGCCTACGTCACCACACTACGACGAAGCTGCTTCACCGCACATTCAGCATAGCAGCTGACCCTCAAAACTGCCCCAACTAGTTTGTGACATTGAAGGTACTGTGAATGTGCCAACTAGAACAAGCGGCAGTATCGTATTTCGGGAAACGAACAGTAACGTTTTCCAGTAGTCTTACAGCACAAAAAAATTCTTTTGTCCTTAGGCGCTTGGTCTGGAGTCAAAAAATATTTTCAAACTTGGAAAAAAACAAATCTAATGCATAATGTCTCTTTTGTTCATTTTCTGATGCAGTGTCCGACAGGCAGTAAATCCACACTGCAGGGTCGTGCAGTCTGTGGAGTGTGCGACTGCTGTTGATCTCAAGCGTAAAGCACCGATTCAGTGATTTCAGTGATGGGGGCATAAGTGCGTCGATGTTAGATGGTGTGTCTCAGGCTGTGATAATGCCTGCCCATTGGAGAGTGCCGCAGTGGCTCAGATATTTCGGTCTTCACCTTTTCTTGCAATTAGAAGGGCTCAGTGGAGAACCATGGACGTAATTCACTACGGGAAAGCAATCGCTTGTAAGGCAAACTCCTCTTTTACTACCGTTGTATATGCTTCCATTGCGTTGCATGAGGTCGAGTGGATGCATGTTTAGAGATAATGCAATCGCCAATTATTCACTGAAAAGCCAGTTTCTGTAGCTATAATTCCCTCCCTCTATGACTGCACGAATAAGTTAAATCCTACCGACACAGTATTGCTAACATTAAGTGTACACGGAACTTATAAGAAAGCAGTCATTGCAATGCCCCACGCCTTTGATCTTGGTCTTGAACTTCCAATGTCCTTATGGGTTTTCTGTGTGCGACAACTATTGATTTCCTGAAAATCCCTGTGGCATTTTCTCTGTGACTAAAAAGGATGGGCGTATAAGGATGTGTGGAGACTTTGGTGTCATTATCAACTCAGTAGCAACAGTGGAGCCCCATTCCAAGGATCGAAGATCAGTGGACCAAGCTTGCTGGAGATGAGAAGTTCATGAAGTTGGACTTGCGCGAAGCGTACCAGCAAGTTTGAAGTTTGAGTTTATTTTCATTTCAAGAAGAAATGAGGGACCGAGACAAAAAGTGAATGTTACTTCACTTGACGGCACTCAGCCCCTATACATGGCAAAAGAACAGCGAGGTGTTAGTGATAACAATCTCGGTGCATCTAAAATTCAGACTGCGATTTTACACAAGTTACAAACATCGTCTTTCTTAACCCACATAATTCAGTCTGTGGAAAAACTCAATATAACTGCCATCAAAATGAACGCAGTATAAAATCCAGAAAATATAAAATAACGAAAGAAAACAGCACAGCATACCTGCATTTGTGGCATAAAAATAAATGTATTGTTTCCTTATTAACCTTTTCAATATCAACTTTATTTTTGCAAAGATAGTTTAACAGAGAGGGCAGAACATATGCAAACATTTGCTGGCCAAAAGTTGTTCTCGCGAAAGGCACAATCCAAGTATCTGTAGAATGTGAAGGGTATGTTCGTGTAAGAGCTCTTAAAGGGACACTAAAGAGAAAACTGAAGTGGGCTTGCATAGATAGAATGCCAATTTCTGATTACAAAAAATCCACTCTTACTGAAAACAGAGCTGTTATAAGGTAGTAAAGAGGAAGAACAAAAATACAGGTATCGCCGCCACAGCCGAAACGCACAACTACAAATCACGTGACGCGCTAGGGATCACGGAGGCTGACAAATGCGAATTACGTTGCCTGTTTGAATGCGGTCGTAGGTTTTGTCTCGAATATAATAACACGCTTTTATAATAAGTAAACGACGGCGAAAAGACAACGTAAACGTTGCAAGGCAAATACAAAAGTATACTTGGAGGCGCCACAGGCGCCCACTTCAGTTTTGGTTATGTTTCGGCTCAGGAATTTCGTGCGCACTCTGATAGTTTGTTTGGACCTGCAGCGCCTGAATTACGAGCTTGGAGCAGCAGATGCGCCTTGCTGGTCCCCATTTGAGCATTCAAAGGCGCGAGCGAGTGAAATCCGCTGCCGCCGACACGCTCCTTCGTTCACACTATTGCGCCAACATATCGCCGCCGTCGCCGCTTCGACTGAGACCTGACCGCTCGACTGCAGCTACGTACGCCACGAAAAGCATACATATGCTAAGTACCGAAGGAAAAACGCATTATCATTCAATTGTTCACTAAATCATGGTACATCTGACCAACATACTGCGTCAACAAGACCTTCAACGTGCTATTTGCAGGTGTCGTAAACAAAAGGGGCATACTTGCCGCTCATACCAAGGAGAGCGTCGATATAGTGCGCTCGTCGCCCGGCGAGAAAAAGGGCCTCGGGTAAAAAGTAAAAACTAAAAATAACGAAGCACCAGAAATACATTACAAAAGGTAAAAAAAAAAATCGATTTGTAGAAAAAAAAAAATAAAAACCGCCAGTAGCGGTAAGATTCGAACTCGCCACTGCTTGTTCTGTAACGTTCGGCGCTAACCGCTCGGCTACGCTGTGCCCCAGGAACCCTGCAAATATTTCTGGTCTTTACGTCATGGCCCCATTTACAATAAAATGCTTCTGCTGCCGGTCTAAAAATTACTTCTTGACTATTGGCGCATGCTGCCTGCTCTCACGACTTGCAACTAATGTTCTGGATGCCTATGCGCACTATATTGTGCACTGGATCCATTTTAACATGTGGAATTTCACAGCACTGGCAAATTTAGTGGTGCCGGCACTTCGGTCATGCTCTGCTACCTTGGACGCAATTTTCGCTGAACACGGAGCTGTAGCACAAACCTTGAAGGAAAAAAGTGCGACGAAGCTCTAAAACTGACAAGCGCAGCAGCGAGGACACTATTTTGCTGGTAACTAAATCTTATTTGTTGTAAACATGTCGGGAAGCGTTGCGATGACCGAGGGCTCGGTTTGTTATACACAGTGCAAGACGGAGCGCAAAAGCTTGAGAAACATGTAAAGTATTGTGCATTACAAGTGCTCTATGTTTTTTTTTTTCTTCCTTTATGGGCCCATCGCTCGGTAAATTACTCTCTTCATCGTTTTATTTATTTCGGCTGTGGCCGTCATTTCGAGTACGCTTTTGCCATTTTGGCCCTTGAGGGATGAGGCGCCGCGGGCTGCGCCGGCTCGCTAGCTATCACGGAGTCTCCGCTTACGTCATAGTGTGCGTCACTCAACTCTGACTACGTAGTCAGAGGGCACAGTTTGAATTCGACCGGCAGGAACAAGAAAAAACCTCAACTTCTTATCGCAATATCTCAGCAATTATTAGATTTTTTGCTGCCGGATAGGCGGCGACAGTGTCACCAAATGTAGTTTATTAGATTTTCATAGCATCTTTGGATGTCTTTAGTGTCCCTTTAAATTGGCGATTGAAAGTATTTTAGACTCGGAGGTAGCTATGTGCTGTTTGTAGCGAACGGCTAAGTTTTACGAATGAAGATAGGGCACTGGCATTAACCTAAAATTCTTGAAAAGAAACATGGTATAAGCGTAGTAGTCTGCTCCTACTATATGGCGAACAGCCTTTTTCTGGAGTGGATATAATTGATCTAAATTTGAGTTGTTTTACCCCATACAAGGAAACGGTAGTTTAGCTGAGACAAGAACAATTAACTGTGTATATGGAGTTGAATTTTCGCCGGAAGAAAGAAATAGAATTTTACTAACATACACACTGTTTTTAACAAGCGTGAAATTGTTTCATTTACGTGGATATCCCAGGACATATTTTTGTGAAAAAAAAACACCCAGTGCTTTTACTTCATCAACGATTTCAATAGGAGCCTAGCCAAAAGTTATATTATTTAACCCTTTGACTGTCTAATATTCCAAAAAAAGAAAAAAAAAACTCTGCCCCAGGGTTGAATTTTTTTAAACGCTATGCATTTAGCGCAGTACTCGTACGGCAAAAATGCCGCGGGATAGAATGCGGCCACAGTACCCGTACAGCAAAAACAGTAAAAAAGTTAAAGACATGATTGGCAACGATGAGTGCCTCGCGGAAAAAAGAATTGCTTTTGTTTTGGTTACAACATTTATTTCTAAACAATTCAATTTGCTCCATGTGCTCAAATGATTCAACAATTGATTTATGTCAGTTACAAGCTGGCTATAGTCATTGCTTCGAATATGAACACTCTCATCATCATCAGCCTGACTATACCCACTGCAGGGCGAAGGCCTCTCCCATATTTCTCCCATTAACCCGGTTCTGTGCTAGCTGCATCCACTTGACCCCTGCGAACGTCTTAACCTCATCCGCCCACCTAACTTTCAGCCACCCCCTGCTACGCTTTCCTTCCCTTGGAATCCAGTTTGTTACCCTAAGCGACCATCGGTTATCCTCAATTCACACTACATGTCCTGCCCATGCCCATTTCTTCTTCTTTATTTCCACTTGAGTTATTTCTCTGACCCATTCTGCACATTTCCTATCTCTTAATGTTACCCCTATCATTTTTCGCTCCATAGCCCTCTGCATTGTCCTCAACTGGAGTAGAACCCTCTTTGTTAGCCTCCATGTTTCAGCACCATAGGTGAGTACAAGTAAGATGCAACTGTTGTATACTTTCCTCTTGAGCGATAACGGTAAGCTGCTAGTCATAATCTGCGAGTGCTTGCCAAATGCGCTTCATCCAAATCTTATTCTCCTTGTTATTTCCCTTTCATGGTCCGGATCTGCGGTTAATACCTGTCCTAAGTAGACATATTCACCTACTACTTCCAGTGCTTCGCTACCCAAAGTAAACTGCTGTTCCTTCCCGAGGCTGTGGAACATTACCTTAGTCTTTTGCATATTGATTTTCAAGTCTGCCTTTCTACTTTTCCTGTCTAGGTCATGAATCATTCTTTGCAGTTCATCCCCCGAGTTACTTAGCAAGGCAATGTCATCAGCAAATCGCAGATTACCGAGGTATTCTCCATCTACCCTTATACCTAACCGCTTCCATTCCAAGTCTCTGAATACTTCTAAGCAAGCTGTGAAAAGTACTGGGGAGATCGTGTCTCGTTGCCTAATACCTTTCTTTATAGGAATTGTTTTTTTTTATGCAGAACTATGGTTACTATACAGCCCCTATTTATAGTATCTTCCAGCACTTTCATGTATGGCTTGTCTACACCCTGATTTCACAATGCCTGCATGAATCAATGAATGCTATGTATAAGGGCTGGTTATATTCTGAGCACTTTTCTATCACCTGGTTGATGGTGTGGATATGATCGATGGTAGAGTACCCTTTCCGAATAGCTGCTTGATCTTTTGCTTGGTTGCAGTCTAAGGTTGTCCCGATTCTTTTAGCGATTACCTTAGTAAATACCTTACATGTAACAGACAGTAGACTGATTGGTCTGTAATTTTTCAAGTCCTTAGTGTCCGTTTTCTTGTGAATTAAGATAATGTTTGCGTTCTTCCATCGTCCGGTGCCGTCGATGACATCAGGCACTGCATATACAGGGTGGCCAGTTTTTCTAGCGCGACATCCCCCTGTCCTTCAACAAATCTATAGTTACCTGATCCTGTCCAGCTGCTTTTCCTCTTTTCACAGTTTCTAATGCTTTCTTAACTTCGTCAGAACGTCTGACTGCATTTCCCTACCGCCAATCTCATTATTGTCCCGACTTCTTTGGCTACTGTAGATATATAGAACTGCTAAGCTACTTTGACAATCTTGTCCATATTCGTGATGACATTGCCTGCCTTGCCCCCTAGCGCATACATCTGATTTTTGCCTATGCCCAATTTCTTCTTCATCACTTTAAGGGGGGACACGGCTCTTTGCTGCCGAAAATCGGTCCAAATTTTAAATTCTTTTTTCTTCATTTTCGCGATCCTGAGACGTTTCCGCAACTATCTGCAAATTTTGGTTAAAAATACCGCCTATTTCGCACGTTACAGCGTTCCAAAGTTGTGAGTCTGAATGCTTGGCCCTTTAAAATGAGGTCAAATCACACAGTTTTGATTGGCCACAGATCGAAAAATACGCTCTTTACCGGCATCATTTCGGTCTCGTTAGAAATATCGTGATTCAGACCATTCCCATGTCACGACAGGCGTCCGTGAGCGAACACCCAAAGTGGAAAACAAAGGGACAAAATTGCACGAAACGCGCGTTGCTATTGGGCTCCGAAAGCATGTGACCCAAATGGCCACTTCTGGTTGGCTGCAGGCATCGACTGCTTGCGACCTGGCGCCATTTTGAAAAGGTCACGTAGTTAGGCCTAGATGATTTAGAGACGTTCCATAAAATGCAGAAAATTAAGGTTTGAGTGTCATAATGGCCCAAAAAACGAAGAACGGTAGAGATAAGAGGCGGGCCAGTGACATGGCAATGCGGCATCCTGTTATCTGCAATCAGTGAAGAAGCACCGACGCTCCGCGGTGGGCCGATAAGGGCATAACCGGTGGTGCTCGGCACGACACAGGAGAGGACAGACAGGAGAGCGAGCGATTTCCTCGAGGCGATTCCTGCCGCTACGAACATCGCGATTATGACAACGCAGTGGCGCGGCGGCGGCGGCGATCGCGAAACATCGCGTCATGCACAGCATGCGGAATCGCAAACCTTACTGAAATAAATTTTCTGAGTTGCAGGGGAAATTATCTCAACGGGAAATGGTGCATTCACACTAAAAACCAGTCAAAACTCATTTCATCGCGTTGCTGTTAGCCTTAGCAATTCTAACATATGCTAAAAACATTTTTCGCCAACTTCTCATCAAGATTGAATTTTGGACAGAGTAACCATTTTGGAGGAGTGGTATCTCGGCTTCTATAGCAGCTATCACTATAATTTGCCAGAAAGATAAAATCATAAGTTCTGCAGTAACACTGCTTTTTAACCATTGTTTGTTTGCCAAAATTATCAAAATAAATCATTTGTCCCAGTCACCAAAATGAGCTTTTTATTTTTGGCAAGTTTGACAAGCCACAACTTTCTTCCATATCATCCTAGAATGCCCATTTATGCCTTACTGCAGTCCTTTGCAATTCTAGATTATTTAAGGATCAAAATCTTCTCAATATCTGATGTTTACTAACCATGCTTCCTCCAAACAAAAGATCAGTTTTCCCTAATATATTTAAATATACCTGTATTAGGTAAAAACAGTTTGCAATTTTGGAATGAGCACGAGAAAATACACAAGTGGTGCAAATCCGGCCATAAATAAAAAACATGATTCTAAGAGGGGTGTCCTCCCTTAAGGCTTCCCTTGTTATTTACAGCATGCTACATTTTCTCCATGTTATACTTCCTTATATCGGCCACTTTGCGCTTCATGGCACTTCATGGCAATTGTATGTGTGTCCTGCAATGTAAGTGATTGCCGATTTCAGTTCACTGCAGCCAAAACTATACCTCCAAAACTCCTTTCCCATCTTAGTGTGAGCGGAGCCAGTGCAGCTGCGCCTGTGTGTATTCACAGACTAAAAGCAGACATCACAAATTTTGGACAGCTTGCTACGTCACACTGCTTACCCGTCTCTTGCACTAAACATCACAGAGCTCCTTACATCACAGCATCCTTACAAGGCCACAGAATAATGCTTTGCTGAAGCAAAGCATGCCCACCGCAGTGGCCTCCAAACAGTTGTGCCTTTTGAAGCAGAAGCTTCGCTACGACAGCCAACTCGAGCCAACGTCAGCGTCGGTGGGTGCCTGAGGGGGGACGCAGGTCTTTGGACCGAAAAGTCACCAAAAAATCGATTTTTCAATTTTGTCATAGTTGGATGCATCTCATCATTTTCCATCACTTTGACAAGTTTGGTGACCCAACACTGCATATTCATCGAAAAATCGTAGATTAAACATGCAAACTCGACAGAACTGCTCGCGTAAAAGCATCGTGAAACGCCTATTTTGCGGCACTTGTCACTTCTTGAATATGCTTTGCAGCGCTGCGATCTTTGTCTCGTTTGAAAGAGCCGCGCCTCAACTTCCTTTCTCGCCAGAATGAAAGGCCAGTCATGATTCGCAGACGAGAAAAAGATAGAAAGCAAAAAGTGAAATGCGGCCATGCTATTGGCTGTAGGCAGTCACGTGGTGAAATCTGCGTCTGCAATTGGCCGGCCCCATTTTCTTCGCCACTTTGAAAAAAAAAAAAGCACCACGGGGAAACCGTATCAGAAGTTTCACAGCGTGCACAAATTTGGAAAAAAACGTAAAAAATGCCGCCGACACGGGTTCGTCTCCAGCGATGTCGGCCAGCGACAGTGTTGTGCCAGAACGTCAACCAGCGGACGAGGCGACCTTGGCAAGTGTTACGGTGTTCGTCGCGGGCGCAGAGCACGTTGAAACGACAGCGGAAAGCGGCGAACAGCAGGATGATGGACTCATTGCATAAGAAGAGATTTTAACAAACGCAGTGCTGGAGAGTGAATCGACTGTCGTGACAAATGCTTCGACGTTGAGTACGGCGTCTGCCTTCAACACGGAGCAGCCCACGGACTCGGACGGGATCGGCGATCAGCGGCAGCGCATTACGAGTCGACACAAGGTTTTTGACCAGCGCTGACCAAAAGAAGTTGCAGAAGGACTCCGATGATAAACTCGCGAGCCTAACAGCAATTTTGGCGAGCCAGAGGAAGATGGGGATGTTCGCATCAGAATGCACACTTGCCGGCCCGCCAGCGTCTGCAGCTACCTACGCGGTCATCGATTTGGCGGCGATAAACAGGCTGCTTCAAAATACTGTGTCAGACTTGCGGTGGCAACGTTGTCATTGCAAAAAATGGCGCGGAGTACGGGATTGCCGTGAAATTGTGCATGGAGTGCCGCAATCGTAGAGCTATCGCCAACGAATGGAGCTCTCGGCGGGCAGAAGGCGGTGCAAAGTGCAGGCCGTTTGAGATAAATATTCTCGCAGCTCGCGCTAAGCAGAGCGCAGACAACCGCCAGACTGCCCTCAACGACATTTTTTCCGGCAATGGGTGTGTCCCACAGGGGTCAACACCATAAGAGCTACCACGGCTACCTGAAAACAAAGCTGAAGCCAGCAGCAACAATTGCTTCAAAAAGGTGCTTTCCAGCTGTGCCTTGTCAGTGAAGGGCTTATACCAGGAGCTATGCTTTGACAGCCCTGGAAATGTGGCTGTTTCGATGGCACATGGATGGCTAGGGGTCACACATCCCATATTGGTGTGGGCACAGTAATAAAACTTTTCTGGCTATGGTCTAGACTATGTGGTTCCTTCAAACTTTTGTGCAGGCTGCACACGTGCACCACCAAAGGAAGACCCCAACTATCAAATCTAGCTGTCTAAACATGCCTGTTAGAGGAATACTAACAGTAAATCGAGGAAAATGGAAGTTGAGGCTGCCGTTACTCTTTTTGAGCGTTCGCTTTCCCGCCATGGCCTGCGCTACACAGTGATGCTGTGTGATGGCAACAGCCGATCGTTCCGCGCTGTTGAAGACGCAAACATTTAATAGGTGTCCAAAAAGAAGACTGTGTTAATCATGTTAAAAAGCGCATGGGGACAGCGTTGCGGAACCTTGTGCAGAAGCACAAAAGCAGTGGCGACTCCCTTACTGGAAGAGGCCGCCTGACGGGCGATCTCATTAAGAAGCTTTCTAAGTACTACAGCTGGGCCCTAAAGTCCAATGTTGGTGATGTGGACAGCATGCAGCAGGCGGTAATGGCCACCTATTACCACGTGACTTCGACAGACCAGCTCTCTGATCACAGTCTGTGTCCAAGTGGCCCAGACTCTTGGTGTAAGCATAATGCTGCTGCTGCCAGAGGAGAGACGCCACCCAGCCACAGTTACAACCTGCCTGACAACGTAAAGCAGGCGCTGCGCCCTGTGTACGAGCGGCTATCTGATAAGGAGCTGCTAAAACGCTGCCAAAGGGGCAAACTCAAAATTCCAATTAATCGCTCCATTCTGTCATTTGGTCCTTGATGCCTAAACACAAACATGCCTCACTGTTTGCCGTCGAGGCTGCAGTCGCCGAAGCAGTTATGCGTTTTAATTCTGGAGTGAAGCAAGCATCTGTACACATACTTCAAGAATTGAAGCTATTGGAGAACTGCACCAGTTCTAAGAGAGCGGAAGGAGAAGACTGTCGACGATTGACGAGTGCCATGCGAAAGCACGCAGCCTCGGACACATTTTTGCGGTCATCAAAGCGACGCCAGCGATACAAACGTGATGCTGACTACTCACCAGGTGCCTTCTAGGCTGTTTGCTTCCAATAATAAAGTACTCTGATGTGTTTCCTATGCTTGAATATGTTGCATTGTTTGTTTTGCTTGGAAGCTCAATGTTTGCTGCTTGCGATAAGGTCACCAAATATAACCTTACCTAGTTGTGAAGTTTTAGAAAACAAGAAGAATATAGCACTTTTTTCTTGCTTTCTATATGTGAACTTCAAACAGTTGTAACTTTGGTTCTAGGAGAGACGGAACAATGAAACTACCCTTATTGCAAACATTGATAAGAGTAGAATCTGCTGATATAAAGCTTGTTTAGATGGATGCAACCAAGTTTTTCAAAAATTTGTCAGTAAACAATGACTGATATTTCTTTATAAAAAATAAAGGAAGCATTTGCACAAAAATGGATACCATACTTGAAATCAGCACATTAAAATACAGAATAGTTAAGTTTTTGATTCTGCTAAGCCCAGTATTAGAATTTTTTTTTTCCAAGACCCTCTGCCCCCCTTAAGGGCAGAAGTGCGCTATGAGAGTCACCAATCTGTCGGAGGATGGAGTCCTTCTCCTCGGGATGTGCTGCTACTCAGATGCTTTCACTTTTTCACTCTCGTATGCCTACATAATTTCAGATTCCATCTTCCCGTATGTTGACAAAGTGCTCTTCTTCATGTCGTATTTGCGCATAACTTCTTAGCGCGAGAGCCCCTCTTTCAAGACGTTCAAGATTTCCAGTTTTGTGGCCAAGTCCTTCGCTGGACAGTATTTCGGTCGCTTCGGAGAAGCCATGATGTCAAGTTCTAGAAGAACTGTGCTTGATAAGAATGGGCCTGCCAGACGATGCAAATGCGGAACCATACACAACAAAGCGAGACAAGTGCGTAGCCTTGGCGCGCTGGAGCACGAATCACATGAACTAATGCCACCAACGAAGCGCGTACGCAGGCCAGTGAGTGTCCAAAACGACCGGCAGCTCAGCAAGCAAGTTGACTGATCTGCAGCCAATAATCTCTTCCGGCTCTGACTGGCGTGCTTTCAAAAACAAACTATGAGTCGGACAGCCCTGCGACCGCTGTCATGCTCACTAAGCAAGTCGCGAGTGCGTTGCAATAAATTTATCGTGCATTTCGGATTTCCGGAAGCATATTTTCGTGATTATTTGAAGCCACACTTCAGCACGCTTGTGTTGCAGAAGCTAGGCCGAATTAGCCGGCACGAGAGAATAGCAGCGTTTGAATTATTGAACGCCTGACTCCGTACAGTTCTATGGACCTGGCAGGGACCAAGCCGGCTGTTCAAATTATCCGACTTTCCCAATTAACTGGGGTCGAATTAACGAGATTTTACTGTACGTAGAAAGAAAAACATGCGCTCTAAGAGGACGATGAAACAACCAGCACATGGTAAATTAGGATATTCTAAGATGTGCCTGGAAAAACCCGATGCATTATAATTAAGAAAAACATTGGCTACCTCTGGTGATAGCAAAAAAAAAAAAAAGTTCAGCGTGTTTAGCGGGCAATTGGCGAATGACAACCGCACTTGAGAAAAGGATACAAGGTGCGAAACGGCAAATTCGTGACTCGTTGGGCGAGATCCTGGCTCAATGACCCGTTTTCTAGAAGATGGGGCCTAACTATTTACAACATGAAGGTACAACACAAAATCTGATGCCCCTAGCCCTTTTCCATCCTGCGGCTGCAATCCAGCATGTGCACTGGCCCCACGTGCAGTTTATCTTTAACTTTATTTTGGAATGGCATCACAGTGTTCCAATGCTTACACATACATCCCTCGTGTACATCCCACATGATGCTTCCGGTAAGCTGAAACTGCACGCTAAACATGCACAGTTACCCCGCTCTGCGCTTCCAAATGATGCTTCACCACATGGACTGTGAATTGAATCATTTAAAACACGACGGGGCTATTCATTAGTAGGCATCACTGTTATTGTGTCGAACTGCAAGAAGGGCCACAGATGTACTACATACGATTTTCATTCAGTTCTTTGACATTCCCAACAGTGTACACAAAGCAAAGCACTTGACGTAACAGGGAAAAAAAAACGTTTTTAGCTGGCTTTCATCTCATACGCAGACAACCATTACAGAGGTACTGCAGTGTTTTCGTGCCCATTCCACAATGAAAACTTTCGGTTAATTCAAATGATCTCTCTAGTCATTTGAAGGCCGAATTAATGAGTTTACTGTATATACTCCTAAAATAACTGCACTCCCAACTTTGACAACTAGTCATTCAGCCAAAAAAAAATTATCTATCAAGTGTGCACAATTTTGGTCGCATGGTTTGCTACACTTGAAGCTAATAGAGGATAACTGCCTGTGATGCTCGGCCCAACCACAGACAGACTTTGACCACAAGGGGCATTTGGCTCCAGCGAAACAGTGGCAAGTTATAAAGCTGTGCCCTTCCAAAACGGCGAGAGAAGGTAAAACCAGGAAAGAATGAGTAAAGCCAATGACTGCAGTAGCTAGCAGTGCCCAAGGGTAGAGGGCTGGTGGCCGTTGCGGCAGCTGCCTGCTTTTTGTTCTGTGTAACCTCCAAGACTTGCAACTAAAAGCTTGTTAATTCGACCCCTGTTAATTTGGAAATGCCTATCTGGATAAGTCTTACTGTCGGCATTCACTTACGATTAGTACAGCAAGCGATTGCTAAAACAGCCCTCCTTAAACCTTAACTGCTTGTCGCAAGGTCGATTGCGCACTTCTGACATGTGCGCAACAGCAGGTGTGACAAAAAATGGGTGGCTTCGTCTCTAAGAACAGGCCGGCTACTAAGTTTTGGTTTCACCTTCAAGAACTTTGCGCTGTTTGCACCAATATTGGCTGCGCATCAGCTAACTAACCGATAGCAGTTTTGCAGCATTTTGGACTGGCAGCACTGGGCGTTTTCTGCACTTGACAGGGTGGCTCTTCCATTGCTCCGAAAATGTAAGCTCGAACCAACACTACCGTGTCACACTGTGAAGGATACTGATGTGTGCCTTTACCATTTTCGAATAAATTCTGCTTTGACGCTTCCGACAGCTTGCATGCAATAACGCATAGATAGGAATGCAAAAAATAGTCATTATTATGCTGTTCTTGTCTAAAAAGGAAGAGACCATTGCTAATTTTTTCGCTAAATAAATTTCTTATAATGCAAGTGGTTCTTGTCAATTTTTTTTAAGGCCATTTGATAATTTAAATCTTGGATAATGCAAGCTTTTTTTTAACCAGTCCCATGAAATTCAAATTACCAAGCTTTCACTGCACTGCGAGGCTTATGAGAGAAGAAAAAAAAAAAAAAAAGTGCCTAAAGAGAAAAGACACTCACGAGCCTGCTGGAGGGACATTTGCATGGCGTAGGCGATCTGTTCGTCTTCAGTCATTACTGAGAAGTCTGGCAGGCTAGAAGTAGTGGTCGCTGGAGTGGGCTCTGTCTCCATGGACATGGCCAGGGCCCTCTCCAAGAGCCGTTCTTCACTTGAGCCAGCTGCACAAGCCCATGAACAAGTCCTAGCTTCCGAGAATGCAACGCCTCCTCACAAAACTGTCACTTATTCTGAAAGTGCTGCACACACTCCTTACTTCAGACTGCCGTGGGGCTCTCGTCCATGGCAGCCACGCCGACACAACACACAGGATATGACGCTAACATGAAATGGGGAAAGCTAAAGCTACACTGATTGGTATCTCTTCATGAGAACATCACCTCTGCTGTGCTACAAAGGAATTCGGTTTGCAGGATTAAAGGGGCAGTGAATGAGTGGAAGAAATGGGTCTGCGAGGAGGAGGAAGGAGAAGGACACAGCAAAGAGGCACTGTTTGACACATACACTCTCTAGGCTGTAGTGGGTGGATGAGTGCAGTGAGCAGCATGCACAGATTTTTCTGTCAGCTGTGTGACAAATATCTGTGCACAGCTGCACAGCTTGGACTAGGTGAGAGCCCTGAGGTCTGCCTCATCAAACCCACGTAATACTATGGCCACACGGGTATTTACAATCCAGAAAGAGCCAGTGCCACCTATAAAATTCAAGTACTGAGCACTCTATCCCCCTGCTGGCTTCGGCTCCTTCAAATGCTCGGTGCTTTAGACATCCAAGTGAAACAAAAGCGAGATTCTGAACACCTGGTTAATTTAAATATCACGATCCCGATGACTGATGTTAATAAGGTTTTACAGTGTTACGATTCTGACGATCTCTTTGGCCATTCGGGCATCACAATATCCCATACTATGTCCACAAAGAATAAAGGTCACATGCTTGACTAATGCTGCAGGGCCCCTAAACCTTTTGTGTTTTCTGTACACTGTCGTATCAAGATAATCCTGCAAGCATACATTCTGCCTCGGTGGAAGGAGGAGCTTGGGTGGCTTGGTCTACGAAGTTGGCAGCTGCCCTCCTGGCCTCATCTTCTTGACGCTGGCGCTGTTCTTCCATGGACACACGTAGCGCCTGCAAAGTGCACACACTGTAGCAGCTACACACTAGAGAGCAACAAGCTCACTTGAAATGACCATGATATGCTTTCCCACCGCATAGCAATATGCAAAAGTGACTATGCTTGACGCTGATTACTAGCAGATATTAATTTACTGCTTTAATCTGCGTCTCTCAAATTTGCTCTTTTTGGTGTATTTGTCCTGTACATGGTAAATTATATGAAGTTTTATGGCTCATAAGCAACTGTGGCTATGATGCACCAAACAAAAGGTTAGGTGATTTGTAACATGAAGTGCCTCAAGTTCTGATACTCATATTTGATTGAAACATTGGCTTTGTTAAGAAATGTACAAACAAGAAAAAAATCGACAAATGCTTGTTCACCTAAAAGCAATGCAGGATGAAATGGAATGTGTTCATTGTAATATACAATGTCAAGCACAAAAAAAAAAAAAATAAATAAAAAGAAAAAAAAAAAAAAGAGACTGGAAACCAGTCGAGCGCCCTTATCTCTGACGACAGGCAGACTACCCGAGTTGCGCCTTTTTCCACGTGTTCTACTGTTTGCATTTCATTTGATGCAGTCTTTTTACCGGAAGATAGAACTATGTTTATTTCTTGGAGAGCAATTAAACTATTAAATGGCTCATTCACACTCCCACTTACTGGAAGCTTAAGTCGAACCACTGCGGGGGATATGAAGGTCAGAATGAGACGAAAAGATATCACATGATCATACTAAGGTGCACAGCAACAGTAAGCACACAGCGCTTCGACTGATAACCATACTTTCGATTCCTAATATATGTGCCAGTATATCGGCCATCAAAGTGGGACCACCCCCAGGACCACCATTTGGATAAAATTTGGGGATCGCCAATTTGATGCAGAATATTCAAGCTGGTGTCAAGATCTGGCACCATCTAAAGAATAAAATCGCCCATTAAAGAAGATCTAAAGTATGTGTGACAGTCGCACCAATGACCTTTCTGCCTTGAAACCGTGAATATGGCTGTCGTTTGGGTGGCCATTATGGCCGAACTGTTAGTCACGTAGGGTTCCAAATGGTGTCAAACGATTTGTCTCGTTGAGATGTACACGTTTATATCATAGAGCTAATACAAAGACTCTAGAGGGAAAGCTGCCTGTTCAGCCAATGCATTCGAGTGGTGACAGCAGGGTTGCCGCCATCATCATACCGTTTAATGGTTGCCAGATGATTTTTACTTGCTAAATCTGGCACATGAAGATGGTTTGAAGCTGGCCATGTAAATCGTGGGAAGATGGCGATGTGCAGTTAACCGGCGGCTACTGTAGAGTAGGTGCTGTAAACAACGGCAGAATCGTCGCGTCTGGAGCATTTCTGGCGGTATGTTGAGTCGCGTACCTACTGTAACATCACATAGGCGTTCTGCTTCTTCTGACTTGTTATCGTAAGGCCGGCTATCCCTGCAATTGTTACGCGCTTCGCATGCATTTCGTCTGTCGAGCACACAAGCATCTCCTCTGTGCCCGATCACCTGAAAACACGTCAGAAATTTGCTTGGCGCAAGACAATGACCACAGTATATTAAAAAAAGAAAGTGATGAATTCCTCAGCAATTCTTGGTCTATCCGGGATGGTTAGTGCTGCATACAATAAATGTCAAAGGATGCTCGTGTGTTGTGTTGGTTTTTATGGCGCATAAGCAACTAAGGCTATCATGCGCCAAGAGCAATGTTAATGTATGTTTTGGTTGCAAAAAAGGAAATGGATATGTTAGATATCTATAGTTTGTTTAAAAAGTTTCCTTCTTCTAGGAAACTAAAAACAGATGCTAGGTCTACAAGTGCTCTTTCTCCTAAAAGTAAGGTAAGGTGGAACGGGATGGTATGATTGTAAAATATAGTAAAATGTTTTCTCCGTAGTGCCTCAAGTTTTCAGCATGTAATTAGAATGTGGTTTACAGTGAATATCTAACTGCATTCTTTACAGGTCGGTTTGTTATGTTTCATTAGTAGAAAGTTATGTGTAAGATGCATATGTCCAATACGAAGACAGCATACTATCACTTCCATAAAACGTTGATGAGTGTTCGATTTCCATTCTCCTAGTACAGGCTTTAGAGGTGCAACTTATTATTTTCTTGGTTGTTCCATCTCAACTGCCATTTATCCATCTGTTTATGTTTTATTAATTTCAAGCAATCTCTATGTGGTATGTTTATTTTCTGACTCAATTTGTTGTGGGCAAGTGTAGCACATTTTTCTGCTCTTTCATTCCTGTCAATGCCTACGTGACTTGGGGCCCAACAGAACACTATGTTATGCCCTTGTGTTGAGATCATTTTTACATTATGTATTATGTCACCAAGTAGAGGCATAGCAGCATTTCTGCGATTTAAATCCATTAGTACACTCAACGAATCGGTGTAGATGACACTGTTCCCAAAGCCTTCATTCACTATTGTGTGTTTACTGTTGATCTGCTATGTCTGCTCGCAAATATGGTTTCCAATCGTTCTACATCATTCCTTTACGACCAAGAAGGTGCCTGAAAGATCATATAATATGCTTGAAACTTGAAAACAATGAATAAAAATTTCCTATAGTTGTGTTATCTGCACCGGTTTTTAAAACTTTTGTTCAAGCCTTTATTCATTTTAGACGCAGTGAGCAAAAACTGTGCCGACCACAATGATGAGTTTGATGATGGCGGCAAACCAGTGGGAAGTGCGTTTCCCTGCTCAGCTTTCCCTCTAGAGTTTGTGTATTAGCTCTATGGTTTATATGATGTAATAACCGATGTAATGAATAAATGTTCCAGATAGAGCAAATGTGTGCGCAATTCGCAATATCTGCCCCCAATCCACATAGTAGATGGCATTGCTTGGGTACTGGAAAGGATGTTTTCCCATTTGAAGCAGAATGTCTGAAGTGATGTCAAGTGACCTGGCATATTCCAGAGGATAAAATTACTGATTGAGATGAAGCCCAAAATATGAGTGGGATTCACACCGACGGTTTTTCCTCCCCTAAACCGTACATTCAGAGGAGCTTCAGGCGGCTATTATGGCCGAACTGTTTGTTGCAGAGGGTTTCGATTGGTTTCAAACGATTCGGTGAGTTATGATGCACATATTCATGAAGTTCAATAACTAATAGAATGAAGAAATATATCAAATACAGCAAAAGTGACTAACTCGAAATAGTAGTGCAAAACCCATGAAGCAGATGGCGCTGCTTGAAGCTCCCGTAGGAAGCACTCTTAAGTTGAACTCTGAGGCAGTGTTGATGGAAATATTTTTTTGCCCAGTCCCGTTATTTGATTTCCATACCTGCCAGGTTCACAGAAAAGGCATTAGGGAGATATCGGACCGGGGAGGAGGGGGAATGAAAGAGTTACTAGTCATTTATACTGAATGAGTTGTTTTTATTTGGTTCAAAACAGCGGGAATTGGGTGGTTTTTGTTTGAAAACCACTGACGTGCCACATCACTGCTCACTGTTGGGGAATCTGCTATGTGGCAGATGCTGCCCTTTTCAGAAATTTCTTGGAGTACTGCCGAGAATAACAGTGTTCGCCCCTGCGACATTTAGCCAAAAGAATGTGACCGAGGGTTGTGTTGGACATGAATGATCTGAACTGGGTGCGATTTTTTTTTTTACAATACTGAACTGCCTCTCACATTCAGCATTGCTGTGTGGTATACAGAGGATTCCAAGCATTACTGCTGAGATACGGCTAAATTTCTTTTGCCCATCTGCGCCTTTCAGCTGGGAGATGGCGCTCCACTGCCTGTCAGCACATTCCTCTTGCAGCACATCTTGGGGAGTGTCAAACGCCTGAAGTTTGACAAATTCCATCTCCAGAGAATTCAAAGCTTGATCTTTCGACTCTTGCAGCTTTAGTGGCAGTAAGACCAGAAACTGCTCCACAAAGAAAAGCCCATTCTGAAAGGACATAGTATCGATGGATTTCAGATCTGCAACTCCAGAATTAATTACTGCATTGTCAGCCAGAAGGAATTTGAGGCGAATGTAATCGCAGGCAGCGATCATGTACTTCCGAACAGCTTCATAAAATTGTTCTTGTTCACTTGGCTTGAGTTTCTGAACAATGCGTTTGGCTTCCAGTCCCCCCACAATGTCATCATCATCCTTCTGTCCATCCTTGTCATGGTAATCACCTGTAAGTAGGTCCTTGTGTTCCTTTAGAAGGCGTGGCTGCACAAACCTTGAAAGAAGGCCTTCAAGAAGCCCAAAAAGTAAAAGATTGCAATGCGTGTATTTCAGGAGCTTGAGACTGCAGCCGACAGTTTAATGCCTCAAAGACAGGAATGGTGTTATTCAAAAAAAGACAGCACGCTTTCTTGAGGTCAGAGCTCAAAAGCTGAAACAGCCTCTCTTCACGTGTTATGCATGGTGGTCTGCTCTGGTCCACCATATCAGTGGCCTTAGCCTTTTTCACTGCCACTGGTGCAGCACCTGCTGCCTCCTTTCTCTTCAATTTGCACCGCATGTGTTCCAGTTCTGTACTTTGCACCAACACCACTGGAGTCTTTGCAATTTGGTAGTATGACAAAAATTGCGCACTCGCGGCTTCTTTTTTCACCTCATGAAGGAAAAAACTCAACAGAGGTCCTCATTGATTCATTAACCTTTCCAGGCATTTCCCAAGCAACAGCCATCGGGTTGGCGCGTACTTCAGAATTTTTCGGTACTCAACATTATGCATTCCTTAGAAATGCTTAAGGGCAGCTTTTCTTTCTGCACTTTTTTTCCAAATAAAAAATAATATCTACGAGAACTTTGTCCACCTTCACTGGGAGACAACACGCCGCTTTTTCTGCTGCAATGTTGATTAAATGGCACAGAGAGCCAATTATAATAATATTCAGTCAGCTCTGCCGCTACGCCATTTTTCTTTCCTAGCATGACGTTGGCATTGTCAGAGCCAAAAGCTATGCAGTTAGACAATGGTATGTCCAAGGAATTCAGAGTATCTATCAGCAATCTGGCGATATTGTGCCCAGATGACTGGCCCTCTAGGCTGCTCAGCGCAAGAAGATTGCTATCGATCACGCCCAATTCTTCAACAAAATACGTAACCACGATCGGGTACAGCTGCACTTGGCTGTCGTTACTGCCATCCACGGCAACTGAAAACACACTCTTTTTCAGGGCACTCACCGTGCTCTCTTGTGCGTGACCACGCCATTTCAGCGACAATAGCTGTCGTCTTGGTTCTAGAACATGCGTAGCGCTTCGCAACGTCAGACTTTGGGAACATTTTGCGTAACAGAGGTCCCACGTGCTCAAAGGCGCTCAGCGGGACGTTATGCTCCAACAAGGAATAGGTAAACAAGCACTCCGCACGGATGACATCGCTGTCGTCTTGTGCACCGAATAAATCTTGGAGACGCTGTTGCTTGTCTTGGCACTGAAGGTTGCTTGAGTGCTTCTTCGACGAAATGTGTGTAGCCAAGTCCGTTCTGCCACTGTGCGAGATGCTGATGTCACAATTGCAAACTGTGCAAAACACATGATACTCGCTTTTCCCGAGACGGCACAATACATCCAAACTCAGCAGTATACTGCCTAGGGAAGACCTGAAGATATTTCTTGCGCTCTTTGCTTAGCGCCACGGCCGAAGACTACGTTAACGCGGCACTAAACAACACACAACGCACGCCTCTTGGAAACTGCACTAGACCATGCAACTGAGCTGCCGAAGGTAACAAAGAACACAAGTAAACACTGAAGTTGCCTAAGCAAAAACCGGTGTTAGTGTAAAAACATTAAAGGCAGAAATTAAGCCATTGGAACTTTAGACAAAACCTGACCTTAGCACCACGCCTGAACCGCCCCAAGCGGTAGTGGCGCTACAGTCTCAAACAGCAAAGTGAAAGTAGTTCTGGCAGTTTTAGCTACTGCGCTTGGCCGACTATGTTTTTTAGACCTTTCACTGATCACGATGTCAAGCGGTGTCAAGCGGTAGATAGGCTTGGAGCTATGTGGCCAGACTAGAAAAAGGATTTGGCCAAGTGTGGAAGCGTTTCCGGGATATTTCTGTTTTGGTCGTACAATCGTACAAATGCATCAAGATTTGGGAGTCTCCCGGATAATTCGGGAGACCTGGCAGGTATGGATTTCACTTTTTTTAGACAGTTATGCTGCCACTGCA
This sequence comes from Amblyomma maculatum, assembly GCF_055883805.1. Lineage (NCBI taxonomy): Eukaryota > Metazoa > Arthropoda > Arachnida > Ixodida > Ixodidae > Amblyomma > Amblyomma maculatum. Next base: position 279,608,871 of record NC_139344.1, read on the forward strand.
GTGGAGGCAAACTAGCAGCGACGTCCATTGACTGTTAAAAGCCCTGGAGGGTCCGCAGCGCAGTTGCGGAAGTACGCGATTCAGGCTTCTCCTGTAAAGAAGAAACCTCGTGTGTGCCAGATGAGAAGCTGGCGGGCCCTGTTTCACTGCCTGCTGGGCAGCTTTCGCTGTCCCTGCTTGCAGCAGGGGTTGTCCTGCCCGAGGCTTTGCCCGGGCGCCAGACCCAAGTGTGATCTGTTTCATTACGGTGCTACGGGCAAGTACAGCACATTCATCACCTTTCATATTCCCACGGATTCCCAAGTGGCTAGGGACCCAGCAGAACTTTCTTATCTGCCCTTGTGTATCAGCTGTTACTACACTGTGTATGACATCTCCAATTATTGATTCTATTTCATTTTAATGCAACTCAAGCAGACACAGACCTGCACTCAACTCTCAGTTGGCATGCTGATTGCCTGCAACCCAATGCACGCTCCAGTCCAGTGATCTGTACCTTTCTCCATGCTTTATTGTTGCATGTATGCTTTTCTTTAGAAGACCTGGTCCGAAGGTTTCCCACTGAGCTGTGTGGTACGTGAGGGCTTAGGCTTTGCCTTAAGTGCCAAATCTCCAGTTCTCCTTAAGTGGCCGCTCCTGTTCATATTCCTATAAAGTTCTTTAAATGTCAGTCGTGCCCTTAGTGCCCGACTGAACAATCTGATTCTTTCTTTTCTTTTCCCATCCATTTTTATCACAAACCTGCACAAACCGCACATTCGTCAGTCAAATGTCTTGTGGTCATTTTCCACTGTACTCCTTTTCTTCGTAACAATTATATGGCAGCCTTTGCTCGATGCACTCTATCCAGTTGTTTTTTACAAGCTCTCACATAGTGGCGCATCCCCGCACAAAAGGAGGATTTTTGATCCAACAAAAGAAACCTTCATAGATTGTTAGAAAATAAGCTACAGATGTTGAAAATGCTATTTCCAAGACTGACCTTTTCTTTCATTGCAAATTTTAGGCCTGAATAGGCCATCATCCTTGCTTGAAATAGTTTGCAGCAGGCTGTGCTCACACTTAAAAACAGGCAGCAACAAATGAACTTGCACTATCAAAATGCATTACATTGTACAATTGGCACGTTCTTAATACACAAACAAGTGCTCAACAAGACAAGTATGCCTCCCCTTCAGCTACAGTTAGTCATGGTCGCTGAACGTCACTGCTAAAGTCAACATAGCTACCTCACTGAAAGTCACATGTTGTTAAAGCTAAAGAAGCAGGGATAAAATTTCAAGACTGACAGGCCACCGGACGACCCCATCCAATGACCTGACACATACACACTACCTTGAAAAGTCAGCTACCAAGCTAACTGTAAACATAAATTCGTTTCCTCCTCAGGAACTATGCCATCTAGCTTTTTACCCTTTTTGCACGCATCTGGTGTTTTCCTACTGCAGAAAAGAATGGCCATTTATGACTTCATATGCCACAAAAACTGAAAGAAGAAATGAACTAAGTGAAATTGATGGCAGTTGTTATACAAACACGAGGACAAAAGCAGATGTCAAAAAGGTGTTTGACACATACCTTTGTCATCCCACTGGCATATAAAAACCTTAGCACAGCACATTAAGCCGCAGCCTAGCCAACTTACCATGGCCATTTAGCTATACTGAAACTCAAATCAGGCAAATTTTGCTAGGTGCATGCAACTTGAACACCGGCACTTACCAAGGCCAGCTCTGGATCCTCATTTGGATCGACACCAAATTCAAAGCCGCCCACTCCCAATCCAATGCCACCTGTGCCATCTTCTCCCTGAATCACCGGTGAGCTGATTAATGCATCAGAAAGGTGTGTCTGGTGACCTGGAGGCACTGTCACCAGGTGGGATCTGCAAAAATCACCCAAGCACATTGCTAAGTCTAGCAAGTGTACCCCATAAACAAATAACTGCTGAGATATGATTAGGTACAACCATGCGTAACTGCACTACATTACAAGCGCCTTTTCAATTTTTTAAGAAACAAGAGAACAATAACAATGCCGGATATTCCATCACACAGGCCACTTTCATCACAAATCTCATTTTTCATCCAATCGCACAGCCAAGTATCGAGCCGACTAGTGCACAAACACAGGAAAAACCAGCAACCAAGTATAGAAACTGCAAACATAACCTGAACCCTTTCACTGCCACGTGAGCTACCACATGCACATTCCCTGCTACTCCAGAGTATACTCGTGTTGCCTGTAACTCACTCCTTGCCACTACGAACACTACTGGTATAAGAAGAAAAATTGTGGGCATGTCGCAGTGTAATTATAGTTGGCATAAAAAATTGGTTTTCTTGAGAAATGCTACAACATATGAAAAATGAACAAATGCATGTTCTAAAAGCAATACTGGACACAATGGGATGTGCCGACTGTAAAATATTTTTCCTTAGGCTTTCAAAGTTTTGTACATGTAATTAAAATGTGGTTTACAGTGAGCTCCTCACCACAGTATTAACATAAAGGTTCATCTTTCTTTGTAAGTAAAAAATTGTGCGTAAAATGTTTGTGCTTTGTAGTTAGACAACACAAGACTACTTCGATGAAGCATTCCATTCCATGATTTCCATTCCCCTAGCAATGGTTTGTTAAGAGCACAGGTGGTTGCTTCACTTTCCCATGCAGCCTGCCACTGGTTCTTAGTTAGCTGCGCACTTATTTCACACAATCCCTGTATGGCCTGTTCAAGTCTTCCATGGTTCTAGTTTGTGCAGTGCATCCATCTGCTCTCTCATCATCCCTAATCCCAATGTGAATGGTGACCCAGCAGAATTTTATGGACTGTTCTTGTGCCATGACTTTTACTATGTTATGTACTATGTTTCCTATAAGTGGCTCAACAGTATTGCTACAAGTTAATGCTGTGAGCACACTTAATGAATCTGTGTAAATAATGATTTTAATGATGCTTTCTTTATCTGCTCCACAGCAATACAAACTGCATAACATTCTGCTGTAAAAACTGATATGCACTGAGGCAGTCTTATTAATTTTTCCGTTTCGTCTTGCACTATCGCATTTCCGGCAGTCTTTAATTTTTGAGCCATCTGTATAAAATACAGTGTAATTCCTATATTTTTCCTTTAGTGCCATGTATTCTTGCAATATGAGCTCGTGCGGTGTGTGTGTTGCCTGAAACTGTCAGTGTAAAGTCACAAACATTGGGGAGGGTGCACCACGGTGGCAGTGGATCATGCCTTGGAGCAACAGTTGCCATTTCATTTATTAAGTCCACGTCCTATCATTTTTCTTTAAAACGTAGGAGGAATGACTTTATTGTACAGGGCTTGTCACTGAAGAGAATTCTGGATGGGCATTTTGTGACTACGAAGTGACAAAGATGTTTAGGGTGAGAGCGGATTTTGAGGATGTATGCAAAAGTTACTGCCATTCTTTATCTTCTAAGGAAGGTTGTTTCTACATAAAGGCTGGCTATTGGTGATGTCCTATTAGCACCGGATGATAACTGCAAACAAAGATTATGGACTGGATCTAGTCATTTTAAGTAGGATGATCTGGCTGAGCCATATACTACTGACCTATAGTTTAACTGAGTGAACCAGAGAACGATGGTTTGGTTTATGGGGTTTAAGGTGGGAGGCTACTCTTGAGCACCAACGTTTTTATTTCTTGAGATATTTGAATGAAATTTTCATGGTAGGCTCATAGTACAAACATTTGAAGAACTGTCAAGTTTCATGGAGTTGGGCTCATTGGTTCTCAAGTTAAAGGAGTATATCAAAATTATTTACATAGGTTCCTTAGGACAGGCGTGCAGAATTTGCAAACCATGCTGGCACTGTGAAATTCATTACAGTCATTCCTTGATAGTTACCCCAAGGCAAGACAATTCTCTTTCTCCAAATTTACTCGCTGAAAAATTCTGGCCCAGCCCCAAAATCAGTATTATTAATAAGACCTGCATTAACCAAATTTTAATTGTTTGTCATTAATTCCAGACACAATGTCTCAAAAAAATGAAATTGCCTTGCCCTCAGAAATTTATTCAAGTATAGAATAAAAGAAACCTTATGAAAATATAAGCGGTTCCCGAGATACGGCTGTCCTAAGCAACCACACTAGGCAAAAAAGTGATCCCGAGAAAACTGCCCTAGAAGGTCGAGAGAATGTTAACTTTTTTTTTTGTCGAGATACTTGAATGAAACTTCTAAGTTAGGATCATAGCATGGACATTTGAACAACTAAGTTTCATAAAGCTGTGCACGCTGGTTCTCAAGTTAAAGGAGTACATTATATGGGTCACATGGGTCCAGGCCTGGCAAATTTGCAGAATGTGTTGGCATTTTGAAATTCGTTGTGGTAATTTCTGGATAGGAATCACAGGGCAAGACAAGGCCCCTTTTCTAAATTTCCTTATTTTCTAAGTTCCACTGTAACAGATGCTAGAACGCTGCTGGTGTCGACGCAGTCGGCGGCGGCGTGCTTCGCCATGTGGTCAGCCTTTGCTTCCGTGCACTGAACTCGTATCGCATCTCAAAGCATCGTGAGCGATCATGCAACACTTGACATGTTGCACGAAACTGTTCAGAGGACACGACGAGAGATCCTAATATGGCGATCGCAAAAATGGTGAAAGGCAAACAGAACAAACGTAGTAAGAAGACAGCCAACAAAGAGAGCCAGCGAAAACCATCGCGTCAGCTGGCGCAGCAGCCAATAGCCGTCATAAGGGAGTAATTACTGACATCCACCTAAGTGCAGCCAAACCAACAGTCGGCCGATTTCCCGTGTTCTCGCAGAGCGCGTGCTTTGCCCAACTGCAGCCTTGAATTCGAGCGCGGAAAACTCGCAAGCCGTCGCGAGGCTCTTTTTCTTCACGATTGGAAGCAAGCCACGCCTCGATGACGCTGCCATCGCCCCTGCCGAAGGTGGCAAAAGCACGGCCGAACCGAATGCAGCGCTACAGTGCTCTAGAAGATAAGCACTATAGCAGCCCCAAGCGCATTCAGTCCGGCTAGTCCGGCCATGGTAAAAAGGACTCAATGGGTAAATTCGATTTACCAGTCTCGGACTACTTGCCGACAGGTCTTGGCTTCCGCTCTGACAGGAAGCAGCGTGATGGTCACATGACCTTGCAACCTCCCTCCATCGTTTGCTTTCAGCAGACAATTCCAACCTTCACGTCATCACCACGCAGTTCGTTCGCAGTGATGCCGAACGCACGTTTCTCTTTTGGCGTGCGTGTAACACTAAAAATAGATAACAGAGGCACCAGTCAATCGGAGTTTTTTTGCAAAGGGAGCAAGACATGCCGGAATGCGAAGCTTTTTACAGAGCTCAGTGCAGGGTTGGTTTGCCGTGCTGCTAGCGAAGTTCCTCCAATGGCCCAACTCGCTGCATTCAAAAGCTAATAAGAGCATTTGAAAAGACATTTACAATAAGAGTTAGCTACTTCAGTACACAGCGGTTCGCTTGCGACGCTTTCAGACCTGCGCGCTGAAAAAACTTAACTTTTTTAACTTTTCCCCCGCCTGTCTGATGATCTGCCCAATGGTTAAAGGGACACTGCGGCGGTCTTCAAATGTGCTAATACGCTATATTTTTGAAGTAAAATTATTTGTTCATCGATCATGTCTGTAAAATTATTTTTTCGATTATGCATAAAACACCTGCGCAATCGCCAACTGAAAGCGCGCAATTTAAATCTCCTGCACCTCTCGCGACTGCTACAGAAGAGGAAAGCAGAAAGAAAATTCTTTCTCCGTCCGTTGTGACGTCACTTTCTGAGGATCCAGAGGCATTCAGAGCCACCCGAGGGAGCTTTCAGCGTGCGCTGTTTGTCTTGCGTGCGCTGCGGACAACAAAACATGTCAACTTAGTGCTGTGTGACTGATACAGCACTGCTTTGCATGTGTTCGGATGCACGAGCAGCTGTGGCCGCGACGAGGTCGTCTTCCATCGTTTCTTGCAATGTAAAATGCTAGCGGAGCAATGGGGCGCTGTTGACAAGAGATAAATCCAAGCAGACTAAAGGAAACATTCTACTCGAAGCATTTTCGTGACTAACTACATGCAGTTTGTTCCTAATGTGATTTCTATAGTGCTTTGTCAAAAAGGCATGGCTGAACCAGGATGCTGTTCCTTCCATTGCCTTGCACAATAGGGTCGTGCCAGTCACCATTCCTTAGAACCGCATTTATTAAAGGAAGAAAAGGGAGGCACGGCTTGTACTTCTGACTGCAGTTCCATTACTTTGTGAATATTCAGGTCTCATTCGTATATGAACCGTCGCGTTTAGCATCGACTGTGATGTCTTCACGGAGTGCAATCTCGCGGTGGGACAGGCAGATAGCATCAGCACGTGGTTGTATTTGAGTGTCTCTTTTTTTTTTTTTGCGCAGCGCCTTCTTTGCTGAACATCAGACAACTCATCAGCCACAAGCGCTGATGATCCTTTGCAAACGAGCAGGTGAATAAGGAGAGTTGTGTCGCAACTAGGTTGGGATGGCTTTGAGGAACGTGCCTGATATGTTCATAGGACATCTAGGGGAGCGTTATTAGAAGATAAGGCATGTACCACTCAGCTGAGTATGGGCGCATTCAAGTATGGAGCACACTGAGCGAGGTTTTCTTTGATGCGTCCAAGCAAGCAATAATCGAAGTTGTTCATATATGGCCTAGTGATTTTGCACCCGTTGCTACCTCGTCATTTTGCATAGTTCTGTCTTGTTTATGGATGCAAATGAAATTAGAAATGAAATCAACGAAGCTCTTGTAAGAAAACATTTCAGAACACTGTTTCCTCGTGAAGGTATGGGTGCGGTGGATGGAGCTGCAGATTGGCTTTCCATGTACGTCAGCCATAAATCCACCAATCTTATATCGTGAGCGTATGACAAAAGGGAGAGGTTCTCTATGCCTGCTAAATGTCCCATGACTCAAGCAGCATTCTGTGCGTTTGCCTTGGTCTCCAGCACAATAGCTCCGTCAATGCCTCACATGCATCGCAGAGCTCGGCAACAGCGCTACGCTTACAGTTCATTTGGCTGGTGGCAGCTGTGTACTGCTTCGCCCTTTCACTTTCACTATAATTTCTTCAAGGTACGAAGCCTGGCACTCAAAACAGGATCTGGTGCACATGCCTTAGGCCCTTTTTTCACGACTTTCCTGGCGGGGCGGGAGGCCTGAGACGGAAGTAGCCGGCTAGTGCCTTTGTTCACTGCGCTTCCTTCTCAGGAATATGCGCGCTGAGGTTTCGCTATGGGGCATGTAGATTCTGCTGATAATGACACACATTACTTTTCAAAATGCCTTACTCTATATCATAGCAAGATTTCATGCAAAGCCTAGGCAACCCACAACGGAAGTGCTGCATCGTTTGTGGGCGCATCTGGTACAGATACATGCGGTGAAAAACCCGATGGTCATTCGAGTGGAAATGGCATGCCATTGTGACTTTCACAGAGCCGCAGAGAGCTGTGATCGGCACGCAGCGCAACGACGAAGCCGCATCGGCAGCTTCCCCGGTCCTCAAAATGTCGTCGCGCGAAGTCTTGGCTAATCAAAGGCGGCGGAGCGGCTTGCGGTGAGCCTCGTCCCGTGGGCTGCGTATTTCTGCTGGAAAAAGGCTATTTCTGCATTTTTTCTGCCCGATTTCAATCTGATATTCGAGTTTGCAGCATGAAACACTGTCGGTTTCTGCTGAAAGCCAGATTTTTGCAAAATGTGCTGCAGTGTTCCTTTATGATCCCAAACAGTCACATATCGCTCCGGTAACTGTTCAATCAGCTCTTCTAAATCATGGACTTAACTGTGAGGTGTAGTGGCATGTACACTAAGCATATTGTTAGTGCTAAATGGCCTATATTTACAGTAACTGCTTGAAGGTTACATTTCAGCGGTATTTTTCTGGAAGGGTTGCTTTGTTATTCTGGCGACGCCTCCCGACAGTCTCCTAGTCTGGACACTATCTGTTCGGAAAGAGATATTTTAAGGATATTAGCACACTGTGGCCAAAGGTTTATTTCTTGAAGGCAAAGAGGTGTTGGTGCCATTGTTTTGAGTAGGTCTATGATGCCGGTATAATTTCTGTGTAAACCTTTATAGTTCCACTGTGCAAGATAAGCCATTGTGATCAGCTACAGATTTGAAAAGGTTATGTATTCTCAGGAGGGGTTACCCACGGTTTCCCTTTTCTGTTTAGGGAGTTTCGCCGCCGCTGCAGCTGAGTTCAATCCACCGGCACACTAATTGGACGTCTGCAGAGATGTCACGGGTGCACAGGTTTTGATGCCTTCATTTTGTATGCATTTAAATTTTAAGGCGAAAGCCTTTAACACTTTCCTGTCCAAGCCTATTCTTATCGATAGCCCGCTATTGATCGCGCTCCTTGACAAGTGGCGTCATCCAATGGGAAATAGAGGAACCCTTCTTTCAGTTTTGTTTTTGATTTTATTTTTGCTGCTGGGCCACGCCATCCAGATGGCCTCCGGAGTCGGGTGATGGGCGTTCCTTATTTGCATCATGGCGTCGCGCGCTCCTGCTGCCATATCGGGCCCATCCAGATGGTCTCCGGAGTCAGGTGATCGGCGCTCCTTGTTTACATCATGGCGGAAACGGCGCGGTTTCGCGGAAGTTGATGCATCGGAGAGCTCGTTTTTTGATGCGAACAGTGGCAGTGATGACTCAGAAGATGAATTCAGCTCTTCAGACTTTAGCACTGACAGTGAAACTATCTTGAGGTAACAGCGCGGAACGTGGACGGGAGCACAAGATTAGAGGACGACACAATGAGCGCTGCTCGACAGCCATGCGTCGACAGCCATGCCTCGATAAGTTTCGTGTTCACCCCCAAAAAACTCTACATTTGCTATGCGCCGATCGGAAGAGATCACTGTTCGGAAGGTCACAACTGTTATCTGCATGGTGACGTCTTCTGGGTAGTATTACTTGCAGTCGGCAGTGCAGGGAGTAGTGTTTTCCGCTAGAGGACAGCCAGGGGTCGACCTAGACTACTGTTTTCTTTCTTTTACTGGGCGAATACTGCACACAGAAAGCTAGAATTTGCTGCAATGTTGCATTTGTCCCTGTTGTAAAAAATCTATATTTTGAAAATTTTTAATGTGACAGCATTACTTTGCTATGTTCACAGAGTTCTGTCTGGAAAATCGTGTCTGCAGCAGTTGTGAGTAATTGAGAAGCGGTAGAAGTTATTGAGTGGCGTCAATCGATAGAGGGTGACGTAATGTTGTGCCCGAAAAAATAATTAGGCCGATAGGTTAATTAGGTAATTAATTAGAGGCAGAAAGTGTAAAAGTAAAGGCAAAATGGTCTCATTAGTCAATCAATGGCTTGGGGCCACATTTGCATGTATCAAATACTAAAATAGTTAACTCAGTAATTAGGGTGACGTTAAGATGTGTCAAATACTAAATAGTTAATTAAATCAGTCAAGGTGCCATCACGCAACCTGTAGTCGAGGCAAAAAAGGACATAGGAAGGAATTGAGTGCAATTCGAAAGTACCAAAGACTAAAATAGTTAATTAAGTCAGTCAATTAGGGTGACGTCAAGGACGTGACATCACGCAACCGGAAGGAGAGCCGAAAAAGGGCATAGGAAAGGATTGGCGCGCAAGTTGAATGTACCAAAGACTAAAATGGGTAAACAAGAAGTGAATTAATGTGACGTCGCGCAACCTGGAAGTAGAGCCGAAAAAGGGCATAGGAAGAAATTGGCACGCAATTTGAAAGTACGAGACTAAAATGGGTAAATAAGAAGTGAATTAAGCAACTAGAAGCAACAAACAGCCACATCAGTGCTTTCGCATTACCCCAATGCAGATTCTGCAGTGCTCTTTAATTTTTTGTTTTATATGTGTCAAGAAACTTTGATGCTTTTGTGTGCGATTTTTAACTACAATTTTTTGCTGACGGTTTTTTCACCACTTATTCATTGTCCAGGGGTGGAAGCAGCCTCTATAGCCTTTTGGATCAGCTTTAGAGTAGCAAAAATTCGATTTCGAAGCATGTTTGAATATTTGTGCATATTTTGGAGCACTTTGGAGATGGTTACGGCATTAAATGCTACTAAGCGCATTTTTCCTCGCATCAAAAGAAAGCTGTATTTAATTTGAGCTCCTACAGACTAGAAAAAAAAGGTTCGAATTAGCCTAAAGTTCGAGTTATTGAATGGAATCGAAAAAAAAAATGCCAATAACAGTTGTTACAGTAATTTTGCCTGCATGACAGCTGTCTGCACTTGAGATGAAACACAAGTAAAAACGACAGTTATTCCCGCTTTCGTCAAGTGCTTTGCTTCAGCCACGCACACTGCCAGGAAGGTTGAAGGACTGCTTCAAAATTGTAACAGCTACCCTATCGCAGTGCTACTCGGTTGTATTGATACCTCTGCACAGAGCGGCCTCTTCACGTTTTGAGGATGCTTCACTGCAGAGCGCATGGTGAAGCACTGCGGCGAAGCGCGCAATGCGGTGAAACTGCTCATGATCAGCTGGAAGCAGAATGTGGATGCACGCGCGAGACTTAAGCGTTAGAACAGCAACGCCCCGAGCAGCTTCCGATGTGCACGCCCAATGGCAGTCGCAGGTTGGCATGAAGTCAAAGCGAATGCAAAACCATGCGATTGAGCTTTATTTAGGAAATGGCAAACTTATGATCGTAGTCATACTTGTCACGGCACACAATGTACACGGGCACAACAGTTACATGCAAATCAGGTTCAGGGAGGGTGATCGCTGGTGGAGTGTGTCGTACCTCAACCTGTCACCGGATGCCGGTGCGTTTGCCGCGAGACATCTACACTGTTGGACACAAGTGAAGAGCTGCAATCGTCCATCGCGCCGCAGCTAATCCCATTCGCTTTTGGTACGTGTCCCCTGCGACCGCACTCCTAGTTCATTATCTGAGCTTCCGAATTAACGAGGGTCTAAACAAAAAGAATTTACTTTAGTCCAATAACTACATGGAAATTTATTCTGTATCTCATTTAGCAGAATTATTTAGGGGTGCAATGGTTCCAAAGATTTTTGCTTGAGCTCACGAAAGAAAAATAGACAAATGACAACTACTGCAAACAGCAGTGGAATCGATTACCTGCTATTAATTTCAATTCAGAAAAGCTCGTGCCATCTGCCTTTCGCAAAAGCTACAGCGATAATAGCTTAATGACAAACACTTTGAGTGAACCAACTGTTGTGGATGCCAATGCGGCTGCACGCTTTTGTATGGTGAGCACTCAGTGTTGCTCAACCGAAGATAATAACCGGCTAAATTTGGCGTTGTACACTTTCGATGGTTAATTATTGCGTAAATTGCCGTTCTGGCACAGCTTGGCGCAACAGGTCAGATTGGCACAGAATGGCGCGATTTTCCACCCCTGATTGTCGCTAATACCATTTTAAAGAGGAATTCCTCCTCTACAATTTGATACTAGACACTCCTGTACCAAGCAGGTTTGGTTAAAGAAAAAGAAATATTAATGACACCATCCAAAAACCATCCTTTTTCCCGCGGACAGTAAAGTGTTAATGGCTTATACTCGCAGCCATGACCCTGTCCATCCAGCCACGAGAAGTGTCACACATCTTCGCGAGGTTCCACGAGTTTGCGAGATCGTGAAATGCACATCATAATTCTCCTTGTCTACCGTGAGGTAGATAGTTAAAAATAAATAACTCCTGTCGCTGACAGGAATCGAACCTCCATCCCTTGGATCTCCAGCAGAGCGCTTTAACCAACTGCGCCATGCCTGGGATCATAATATGTACATCATAATTATCCTTGTCTACCGTGAGGATGATAGTAGCGATGACAATGGCGCTCCAATTAGTGATAATGAGAATGATGACATTTGCAATGATAATGCCGGTGCATTTAGTTGATAATGACCGCAAACTTGATGAACTGTGTGCACCAGCAACGCTTAGGCTTTCACATTTCTGCAGTGTAGATTCCACAGTGCTCTGGAAATTTTTATCAGTGAAGCCATATTTAACTGCATAGCATTTACAGATCTGAAAATGGAAAGGGCGTTCATACTTGTTTTTAAAGTTATTCCCGGGAATGAGGTGACGGTAATTACGGATCAGCAGCAAAAGAAATGCTCTGCAAATTGGGCACGTCTGCAATTGGTTCTATCAACCACAGTTTTTGCCTGTAGTGCCACCATGTTCTGCCATTAGTGACCTTGAGTCGCTAATGGTCGCTTGAGCAAAAAGAATAAAAGTACTGTTGCCAAATGTTACACCAGAATATCAGCTGTTCTTTGCCTTTAAAAATCAATTTTTGCTTTCTTGCATAAGTGGCATTGTGCTATACGAGGTTGATCACGTGTACAGTGGATGACTTAAAAATTTACTCAAAATGCTGTTATGCAACCATATTCGCATATGCAAAACAAAACAGTGAAAAACAATGTAGCCAAGATGTCTTCATACCTCTCGCGTTCTCATGTGCAAAACAAAACAATAAGAAGCAATTACTCCACACGTCATTGTACATCACGCATCACATGAAAAGAAATGTATAGAGAGGAAAACAAAAATGCAGCATTTCAGTAGATTAATAAATGTTTCAGGAGATTAATCAGCATTCATGACAGATTCTCAACGAAGCCTAAATTGTGCAATCAAAAACAAATAACCAAACAAATAATGCTCATTTCTATTTAGAAGCAGCAGTCTATCAATTCTAAAGATAAGCATTAATTTTCAAGCTTTTATAAGGGCAACATACATTATGGCTTTTTTCCTGCTTTCCATACGTCAGGAAAAAAACGAGAAAAGTTTATTTCCAAACTTTCCTGTTTTTTTTTGTTTTTTTTTCAGAGCTCTGCCATCTCTACTGAAAATAGAGGAGACGCTGGTCTAAGCCAGTGTATACTCAACGGCCAAATAAACCCCCAGGTTCCGATGCTTTACTACAGAATAATTACTCTTTATTTTATGTATGCATTTTATTACCCATGCGTTCTAGTCCGCACGCACCCGATAAAGTTGGTCAATTTTTTGAACGTAGAAGCATGCAACATGAAGAAAAAAAATTCTGAAAACAGACCAGACACTAAATTTTTGCTTGTATTCAGTAAAACTGATCTGAAATATGCTCAGAAGTATGCTTTTGCTTATGTCTGAAAAGGGCCCATACCACAACTAGTGCATATAGCTGCCAGGTAACCATGCAATGAGCAGCTTAAAACAAACAGTACATTTTTTGGTATAGCAAATCAACCAGTTAACACTAATTTAATTACAAAATAGTGACCACACTGCTGCCAGCTTACTCCAAAACTTGCATTATATCTAGCATATATGACTACCAGGAGACCGAAAGCAATCTGGTGATTTAGCTGGTGTTGCCACTTAATCTAAATACTAAAGAAATATCACAACAAAGCTTTTTACTATGAGCACAATCACCCTTCGAACTATGCTCACAAGCTTCACAGCTCTTGTTACTGATCATCTAATGAACGCCTGTCCCAATTCACAGAACAAATTTCAAGATGCTACCCATATCTTTACCCTCAAAGGTTAACCAATCAGAAATGCCACACAATACCCCATATTTCAAAAATAGTAGAACATACCCACTACCGTCTTTTCCATTCAGTGTGTTGATGAAGGATGCCAACTTCTCTGTATTTATATTCTGGACCGGGAAATGAAAGCAAAGAAAATGCAACAACATTCATTACACGATTAGGAACAGTAAAACAAGCACTTACGTCCTCTCCAAAGTTCACTATGTCAACATTAACTTTTTCTTTCTTGAGACGTTTTGCAAGTTTGGTGAGCTGAAAGCAAGAAACCACGTAAGAATTCAAGACATAAACAGGGCACACTCGAAGGCACCTCTCTCGAATCGGTCTCGATGGGGCTGCCGACAAAAACAACGATGCGCATCTTGTGGTTCTTGCCCTGGCGGTGCTTGAGCACGAGCTGCAAGTAAACAGCATGACCAATTCAGGCTTACAGTAACGCCAGATGCCGCCCTGTGAAATTTCATAGATTGACACTGGAGAAAAAAATGGGAAGTAACCTACGTGAGCGATCCGAATAGCAGTCAGGAAATTTATGTCTCCCTTCGGCTGCACTTGATGTAGCTTGGAAAGTAAGCGCCCAACATCAGTGGTAAGCGTGGCCAAAACTTCGGAACTGTGGCAAATAGAGCAGAGAAAGAAAATACCCATCAGCGACAAAAATATAGTAGCATGTGAAAATGCGCTTACCTTGCTAGTGTCAGCAAGCCAACATTATTCTCAGGATTTGATCGGGTCTTCGAGTGACACACCAAACTAACAGCCTCTTGCTGTGCTTGTAAGCGCGTGGGTATGAAGTCACCATTGCGCATGTACTCGCTGTTGTCCACGCTGTAAAAAAGTCAAACAATGAAGATTTATGATGCACTTTCAGACACCGCAAAAAAATATATTTCTCAACGTCAATAAAGAGCTAAGCCTTGCATACGTAATGCAAGTCATGTTAGCTCTTCAATGACTGCCATCGGCCACTAATTACACACAGAGTTCCTTTGAAGAACGCCTCTACGACGCTTCGGTTCAGGACCACAGTAAACCACACGCTCCTACTCACCACACCACAGTGCTTTCAAGAACCATTTTGACCGGCACTGCTTGCAAGCTCGGCCGGGGAACCCCTCTCGATCACTCTTTTGCTCGAGCTGGAGCGGACGAGCCAGTGGCACGGACCAAAAGCCAACCTACTCGCTCGGAGCAGCGGCGCAGCGACCTGGAGCGACTCAAAGGTGACTTGAGGCCATAGCCATGGCTCCTTACGTCGCTTACGTTACTTTGCAATATACAAGTTAATCAAAAATTGTAAAAACCTTTACTGTTACTTTATTTTATGCTCATAATATTGCAATTTAAATGCGTATTTAAAGGTTTGCACTTTTCTTAATGCGTTCTTAACGGCAGAGACAGGTCTCACAACAACGTAAAAGTACTATGTTTCCTATGTTCATGCACTCTTGTTAACTACGTATTCACACCAACTAAACCAGATATCTGCTTTGCAATGCAATGCAGATGCAATGAACTTTATTCAAAAGAACAAAGAACATTGATATTGCGTTGATACATGGAGGAAGGTAAGTTTTTCCTTCCTCTGTTTTAGCAGGTGTGGGCAGTGTGGGCATGGTAGAAGAACAAATGGTAGCGTAACTCCCATAGAAGCCTGCGTGTCGACTCTGAGCGAGGCTTTAGTTTCCCAGCGCCCCCTGCGAACTGTGAGGAACAGCAAACACGTGACGTTGCTTGTGACGTCACAGTGATGTACTTTTGGCGGGGAATTTGATTGTCTTTTAACTTATGAACGAAAAACAAGGCCAACAACGACGGAGGCAGAACGATGCTCGGATAAGGCAGAAAAATGGACACCGTAACTGTTCAGCCAACTTTGCTTGACATGGATTTCTACTGTCAAGTTTTACGTTAACTGAAATGTTACGGCATCTTTAACCACCTTATCATAGCATCGTTCTGCCTCCGTCGTCGTTAGCCTAATCTTTCGTCGCGCGTCATGTAAACGCATTCTGGGGCTTATTTCTTCGGGCACATTTGTGAACAAGGGCCTTCAAGTGAATTCGGCAAGCACATGGATAGAATCACATGGCTTGAGGCATTTCACTAAGGGCATAAATGAGTGAAGCTGTGCTGCATAGAAAGCCAGGCTTTATTAATTCACGATTACTTACATAGACTCTTCACGACAATGAAATCTTTAAGTGTAGGAAAGCGACCACCGCTCATTCGTCATGGTCTTCATGAAATACTCGTGATAACAAAATGACCTCAGCGTAGGTCTCCTAACGAGACGCGGTGAGATTATAAAAGGGTAAAAAATCTTGCTAACAAACAATACATATCAGTGTCAAAGAACAACAAAAACAAACGAACGGAATAACTAACGCTTGCGCTAGAACGCCAACCTGTAAGAGCTTAGGTAAGCAATTCAAATTGGGATTACTAGTATTTAGAGGTTAATGCGTCTGAGAAGTGAAAATATCTACGATATAGCTTCGCTCCAATAAATCTTGCCCTGTTCATGATTCTCATATTTTACTCGCGCTTCATTTGCCACTGAGAGGAGTCAATGTGAGGTTACAAATTTACAACTTAAGCATTTAACATGTTCACGAGAAAGATCCCATTGACAATAGGAACATCACTGTAATAACAGCTAAAGCACGTTCAGCGAACGTTGGTGCGGTAATAGGACGCAGTAAGCAAAACACGCAGCAAAGGGAGCGGAACGGAAGGTTTTGAAGCAATGCGACACGCATCTTGGGGGCAATAAAATCTCACCTTCACCGTTCAATTAAAACATGCAGCGATACGCCGCTCATGCAGACGTGTATCCGTAAAACAAGCCACCACTTTTGCGACGTGCCTGGGAGGCCGAGCCGAGCCGCCGAGCTGTGACGCAGCATTGTCCCATCGTCCGGAAATGCGCACATGCAGCGGCAATCAGTTTCTCATCGAGCACAGACAGTCTTCGCCTTGCTGTAAAGCTCTACCACAACCAGCATAATAAAATACTGACTGTTTGTTACAGATAACCCACTCTGTACGCAGCGCGCAACGATGAACGTTGAACCGGGGCCGATGACGCACCTATCCCGCGCATGAAAAAAGCTTTGGTCTGAGCCATGTCTGAGCTTTGGGCAACTACGCAGCGGATAATAAGTGGCCGAGAGAGGCCGTTAGAAACAAGTTAAAATATTATTAAAAACGTGACACGTTTTTTTCTTACGCAAGAAACAAAAACGGCATTCATTCCTGAGCGCGAATATTATGTTTACTTTCTAGTTCTTTGGAGTTCTGGCAGATCTTATTTTCTGTGCGCTAGTAATTTGCCTCACAGTTCGCAGGAGCCCTCATCATCGAGTTGATGCCTCTGACAGTAGGCAGCTGCACGCGTTTTCTTCCAAGTTGCGCGACCAGTTATACATTGACCTTGGTGTGGGCCTTGCAAGGTGTTGTGAGATCTGTCAAAACGTCTTCTTTGGCGATTGTTATGCAGAAAATAAATCAAGAAACGCTATAACTTCCACTTAATTTACTTAGGTGTGTTTTATAAGTATACATATTTTATAATACTTGGGATTTAAAAACATATAGATTATTTCTTTTTAGCTTCCTAGCAGCGGCTGAAACAGCCGCCGCGAAAATGGCGTAAGATGAGTTCGGCGGCGTGAGTGCTTGTGGCAAAAATCTAGCGTCAAACTTGCATGTTTCTGCTTTAATTACTTTATATGAAGATGGCAAACTATGTCAGTTCATCGGGTGGTCCTGTGCGGCCACCGAGAACGTTTAAGACGACAAAAGACTCTGTAAGAGTTCTTGCCTTTTATCGCGGCTGGCATTTTTACCGCTATAGGCGGATCTGGGTCTAGTTTTAGCTTGTCTGCGTTTCTTATTCTCTGTGCTGTGTTTACTGCTGTGCACGATGGTGCTGTAAACAAGAGAAACCAAGGATAAGCGTGTGTGATATTGCCAGCTGTCTACTTAGCAGTTTTCTTGGTCTAGACGCGGTCTCCGGGTCATACGGGAGACTGGTAACACGCCCTTTTCTTCGTTTACTTCCAGAATGGCCTGCTTATATCGGTTATCAGATCGCTTTCTGCGAGGTGCGTATTATTTATGAGCTCCTTCATAGCATGAAGTTGCTTGTTCCATTTGCAGAATGTTTCTGCATTGCGCGAGTCTCATACGGTTTCCGCCGCCCTTTTCTTGAACCTTGGTAGCCAAAACAGCGCCGATCGTGATCGTGAGAAAGCGAAACTTGAGAAGGACTTCAAACGTAGCGATCAGAAGTTGGATGACTTGGTTGCACGTGAGTAGCAGGGATCTTACCAATGTCTTGCGTGTTTTCTTTCATATTTTTAGTGCGGATGAATTGCCTCGTACAGCATTGTTGACCCGCAAACGTTACCTGTGCACACTTTCTAATCTTCCCTGCAGTCTTTGCGTGACGCTGAATTTCGCTGTTGGTGTGGTATCAATTTCATGGCAGACTAACTTTGGGAGTTGTGGGTGTTTTTGCAGAAAACAAGGAGGATCTTACTCGAGCGATGCAGGATTTCAGTAAAATTTCTTCTAGAATATCAGGCAAGGTTTTTTTTGTTTGTTTTTTCTTTCGTGCGTATTTTCTGAAGTTAGCTTGTGTAATGCTGTTAGCCAAACTTTATTGTTGCAGCTTCACGCAGCAAAGTGCAGTGTATCAAAGAAAAGCTGACAACTTGCAAGACCCTTCTTCACTGCAAACGGGATGAACTGAAAAAGCTTTGGCTCGAAGCTGTTGAGCACAAGCATGTGCTTCAACTTTTAGAAGAAATGTAAGTCATTATACTGTCTGTTGGTTTGGTCTAATGTCTGTTTCTGTATGCATGCACTATACCATAGAATTTTAACCAGGGTTGTGAAAGGAATGATGTATTTTGGTTCATTGGAGCAGTCGAGCACTGCGTGACCACATAACCCTTTAAGGGTATTAATGCAACAGTGTTAAAGGGACAGAACACTGACCAAAATATGTAATGAAATTTTGAAATGAAATTTGAAAGGGAAAGATCTTGCCTCGTATAGTATAGATCAAGCACTACAATATCCGAGGAACGAGGATTTATAATTTTATTTTGGCACTGAAAATTGCATGAAAAGGACTGAAGTGGCCGCTTGTGGAGAAACTGCAATTATCACTATAGTAACTCACATGACCACATCTCGGGAAAATGTCACTGGTTTTCGTAAGTGCACATAGTTCTCTATTCTTTGAAAACGCTTGCCTTCCTTTATTACATTTTGCACTCTCTCCGGTGTGCCTGTCAACAAAAACACTCTCCTTTCACACATATGATGTGCTTTTAGTGTTTTTCACTAGATGCTGCTACAGTGTTTTAAATTCCTTTGAAGTGGTGACCATGGCCCACTAAATCTTCTACAGAGACTGCATGATGCTAGTGCACAACAGATTAAAGGAAGAATGGCAGTCATCATAGAGTAGGGAGGTAAAGAATAAACTGCAGTTGGTGAAGCCAGTTTTAGGGGAATGGAAATCATGTCATCATCAGGAACGCTTCATGGAAGTGATATTATGCCACCTCCGCATTGGCCACACACACGACACACAAATTTTTGTTGAGAAAAGAAAGCAAACCCCTCTGTGAAGAATGCAGAGAGCAACTCACCATAAACCACATTTTGTTTTCATGCAGAAGATTTGAAATGCAAAGAAAAAAGTATTTTACCCGATTTTACGATGAACACATTCCTTTCCATCCAGCTCTGATTTTAGGTGAAAGTGGACTTGTTGATCTATCATGTGTTTTTAGCTTTCTAAAAGGAGCAAATGTTTTAAAGAAACTATAGAATAAATAGTATACACCACTTACAAGCTTTTGCTTGGCGCATGATAGCCTGAGCTGCTTATGCGCCAATAAACCCGACAACAACCACCCACTAAATCCTCTGTCAATGAGGCCTACGTTCCTGTGCCGTAACAGCTTTAGGTGTAGAAACTGAAATGGATGCAACTCTGTACTAAGAATGTCTAATTACTACGTTCCTGTGCCATAACAGCTTTAAGGTTGATTCACACGGCGGACCAAATCGCGAATCACACTCACGATTCGCTGTGACGTGGCCCTACGTCAGTGATTTCCGCTGCTTCGCTTCAGTCCGCAAGCAGCAATTCGCGATAAGGCCGCGAGTCCTTTTCACAATTCGGATCCTTCACGGACAAGACATTTTTTATTTATTTATTTCTCTCGCGGAACGCTTTCCAGCTATGCTCCCAGTGCCCAAGCATAGACAACCTAACATACATTGCACTAAAACGCTGGAGGAAAGCGAGAAGTGACTTCAAACGACTGACGGCAATCGTTCCTATTTTGGAGTCGAACTAGCCTGTTTTTGCCTTCATTCGCAGTACAGGGTTTTCACAGAAATTAGAGGCAGGCTCTTGCACTGCGTGATACCGAATGCGTGAGTTTTGTGGCTGCACAGAGCAGTCGCTTGAATGTATTAATCGCTTTCCTCAAGCGTTTTGGTGCGCTTACAGTTACGCTGCATAAGCTTTGGCATTTGGCACGTATGTACCGGGAGCATAAGGGCAGCAGTCCGAATGGTCATCTTCCAAGGATTGAAAGCAGCATGTTCATGCAGCTCTCATAGAGTAAGCGCGATTGCTTGCACTGCAGAGAACTGCCTGCGTAGTATATACCACATCGAGCGGAACAGTCACCACAACAATACTTTCGCAAAACGGCGCAGCAGCAGTAGCTGCAGGCCACTGCACCCCGCGCATTCACCCACCGTCCACACATCGTTCATAGTAGGCTACCCTCGATAAAAGTGCGCCAGAACAAGGCTCACCTCTCGCGCACTGCTCTGGGAGCAAGAGTAAGTCCGCTCTGTCGTCTGCTGTTTTCTCCCACCGTGTGAATGCTCTCTGTGGACGGGCGGACCCCGGATCAGAGGTCACGTGACCGACCGCTTCGCTATTCGGTCCATCATGTGAATCCACCTTTAGGTGTAGAAACTAAAATGGATGCAACTCTGTACTAAGAATGTCTAATTATTATCTGGCGGATGAGATTTGCACTAGCTGTTGGTACAATACTTTTGTCGGCATGTAATCGTCATCGCAGTTGCTACTCATGTTTTCCAGCATCGGACTACATAAGAACTGGTGCATGCTCTAATCGAAAAATTCTTGGTAAAGTTTTTTTACAGCGTTTCTGACAAAACCGCTACGGAATCAACCACTCGTGACAGGGCGCTTTCCAGTGCGGGGAAAAAATTGGACGCTTTAACTCTTTCCCTACCGTGGGCAAAATGGCCGTTTTCTGTAGGTTTCAGTAGATTTTTTTTTTCTGTTAAAACTATCATGTCTAAAATTTTTTTACAATACACGAAAATAGAGTCGCTTTTTAGGCATACAACTTTGAATATGAAGTTGTGGGTTAACACACAATATAGTTTCCCAAAAACCAAATTTTAGAAAAAAAATTGAACAAAACTTGACAAAATGCACTTATAAATCAAACAAAAACAATTTCAAGCACTTTTCGAGATATGCAAAATGCAGAGCATTATATTGGCCACTCCCTGTGAAAAAAGAGAAGTTCTGTATTGAATAGTGTTCTCGATCCATAATGAGCAATCAACGAGGGCCGCTGCAGAGCGCCATGCCAAAACAGAAGCCCGGTTCCCTTCTTGGGCAGAACACCACTCCCTGTTTTGTGGGAGGCAAGATATTGAGCTCAAATGACGTTGACACCCTGGGAATGAGGTAAATGACACCAACAACACAAGCAAAACATCCAGAGCGGTCCCAGACACATGCAAAACAGGCAAACAAATTGTGACCGCCGATGTTTTGGGCTGGTTTCAATCGTCATCGGGGTCGGAACTGAATTCTGACGACAAGGCAGCATCTTCAGAGTCACTGCTGCTTGGGTCGTCAATAAAATCGGTCGTAGACAGTGCAGAATCGTCAGATTTGCCACGTTTCGAAGTGCGCATCATCGATGCAGATGCCGCCATTCTCGCATGCGAATCCGCCTCTGCCGCGTGCTCGGAGCGCGTTAAAAAATGGCTTCATTGCGGGAAAAAATGTAAACAGCAATAAAGTGTTAAGCTTTAGTTACCCGACTACACGCTAGGTGGTGTAGTGTGTCCGTGAACGACGCGGAAAGGTTCAAACTTTGCTCGCGAAGTCATTCTTAGCGGGCCGGAGTGCGGCCGCTGGTGTTCCAGGCTGGTTTCGTCGGCAGCGGGGTCAAAACTGAATTCTTACGATAACTGGCAGCATCTTCAGAGTCGCTTCTGCTTGGAACATTGATAAAATCGATCATAAATAGTGCGTAGTAGCCAGATTTGCGACGTTTCGAAGCGTGCGTCGTCGACGCGGATGCTGCCATTCTCGCATGCGATTGAGACGCTGCCGCGTGTTCGGAGCACGCTCAAAAATAGCTGCTTCGCGAAAAAAATGTAAACAGCATCAAAATCAAAATTTCAGTTATCCGACTACGCACTAGATAGTATAGCGTGTCCGTGAGCAACGCAGAAGGGTTCAAAATCTGCACACGAAGTCATCGTTAGCGGGCTAACGATGCTCAATTGGTGCGGTAGGGAAAGAGTTAAGTGCAGTGTTCTGTCCCTTTAAAGGTCCCATGTCGCAGAAAAGCCTGCGATGTCGCCATTGGTGGCCTTTAGAGAAAAATCTTGATGGAAGCAAGGAATTAATAAAAATTCAGGAACACATCATGGAATGTTCTGGTTTGGTTTGTGGGGTTTAACATCCCAAAGCGACTCAGGCTATGAGAGAGAGGAATGTTCTGATGGCCAACAAAATTATCAGGGAGGTTGCTGCGTCAAAGGAAAGTAATCCCACTGAAAAAAAAATTAGGTTAAGGTGGGCTACGCGGGGATCCAAACCCAGGACATCTGGTATGGGAGACTGGCATGTTGGCCATAGGCCACATATTTCTTTGGCTGAAGCTGAATAAAGGGGGACCTAGTGAATGTGCTGTGGTCTTTGACCTAGCGAGTTGCCTTATAGACATGTTCAGCATCCCTTGTGCTGTTCAATCACTATATATATATATATATATATATATATATATATATATATATATATATATATATATATATTAGGCATCAGGGTGTTTCACAATGTATCACCAATTGGCCCAACATACTACATTACTGATTTACCTAGTTTTGTAAGGTATATCTGTGGGTGTCCTCCTTGTGTCCCATCCCTTGTGCTGTTCCATCACTCTGATACCTATTTGTTTTATATTGTTGTATACAGCATTTCACAATGTATAGGTAGTTCATGTTACTGTATTTTCCAGTGTGTTTTAAACTCTACACACTGTGGGCAAATTAATGGCTAATATGGCTTACGAAGATTTTCATTTTATTTTTTTTCACATTTCCTACTATACTCGGCTCATTGGGCTCTAGTAGCAGCTGATTAAAGATGAGATGGACGAGGGACTGGTTTTTCTGGTGACCCTTTAGTAGTTGAGGTGAATAAATGAGAGTAACAATAACTCAGAGTCATTGCCCACCAGAGCTCTTATTTGTCTTCATTTTAATGTTCAGGCTAATGTATGCAAGAAAGAGTGTTTGAATGTGTAGATCTGATCCTGAGGATATATGCCACAAACTGGAATTGTAAAAAATGCTACAAGGTAGACCGCACAAGGTTCATGGTACTGCCTCCCCACAGTGTGTGATCTATCTGGCATACTTACATAAGGAATAAGCCTCGCAGGAACTTATCATTGAAGAATACCTTGCATTGGAAGAAGAGTATGAGAAATATGCTTCATTTTACACAGAGGGTCAAAAAGAACCCATCATGAAGGCTCCATAGGGGGCATCTGTTAAAGTCTATGTTCGGTGTACTGTGCGACACCACACAAACCTTGAGCACCATTGCCTAGTCGTGTGTGGTATAGCTGTGTCAGGGGAATTGGGGATCCTGGTATGCAATAAATGCATGCACATTTGCTGTTTACAACAGATTGCTCACTTCTTCAGTCACAGAACAAACTGAAAGCAACAGACATTTCACAGAACAAAATTTTGAATTATAAAACATTGCTGTCACTGAAATGCAGGAAGAGCCAGGGCGTCCGATCGCATAGTCCGCATAATGACCAGAGTTATGAAAGTGCTGCTTAATTGTTATGGCAGATGGGCCACGACACTTTTATTGCAAAAACACTTCCAGCATGGCGCGATGGAGTCCACCCATTTCAGGTTTCTGTACTTCTAACAGAGTGTTGCTATGGCAACAATCAAGCCTAGTTTTGTTATACATGGTTATACTACGAGTTGCTATGTGTGACTACCGTGGCCAAGATCAAGGACACATAATTAGGTCTAATTAACATTAATTAGGCTTTGCCAAGTTCAGCTTAAGAAATGAAGTCTGAACATGATTGAACACATTGGCAATACCTTCGTGAACTTAAGGAGGGACACTGCTCTTTGAGACGAAAAAATCACGAAAAAAAATGATTTTTTGAAACTGACATTTTCAGAATCTGTAGCTATTATTCCTTTAATTTGCCAGGTTTTATATCTCGCGGTGCAGTATTTGGGCCACAGAAGCAATTTATAGCATCGCTGTCAGCTGAAATCTGCGCAAAAACGTTTTTTTTTTTTTCGAGGTGCGTGGGTCGTTTTCTACACGCCCGATCGCAGCCATCTCGGTCTCGTTGGAAAGAGCGGCTTTTCTTTTCCCATTTCCCGCCACAAGTGTTTTCGCCGGCTTACTGGTGACGTTAAAATCCGAGCATAAAAAAAGTCCAAACGCGTGGTTCTATTCGTCGAGCTAGCACACGTGATAGAAAAGCGCGCTGTGATTGGCCGCGCAAAGTTCCCGTCGTCTGCTCCTCCGCAGGCGGCGCATCTCTCCTTGTTCAGTCGTAGGGTTGTGACGAGTGCGGCACGATATCAGAAGCAACGCCGAAGTTTGCCACGAGTCACAAGTTTGGCAAAAAGAAGAAACGATCGGCCTACAACTTCAAGAAGCGCTCAGTTCCTTCGGCCGGCGTCGAGAATAGTCCGCCGCCAACAGCAAGTGATGCCGAAGCCGCGGACAGTACCGAAGTGGACTTAGGCCTAACTGAATCGCCGACGAGTGAATGCATTCCGGACAGCAGCCGCATTCGGCGCGACACCGAAATATTGCAGCGGTAGGAATTGTTGCGGAGAGAAATGGAAGCCCAAGAAAAGCTAAAAGTTCTTTCGTCAACACCGGCCACCAAGCGAAAGATGGATTTTTTCACTTGCGCTGACGATGTTGCGGCCGCGCCATCGGACATCGAGACGGACTTCGTTGTCGTCAGTTTGGACTCAATGAACGCGTTGATGTCATTTGTGAAGTGCAAGGTGTGCGGCGGTAGCATCACGGTCGGGAAAGGTGAATGTGAATATGGCCTCGCCATAAAGATTATTATCGAGTG
Organism: Amblyomma maculatum; assembly: GCF_055883805.1. Taxonomy (NCBI): domain Eukaryota; kingdom Metazoa; phylum Arthropoda; class Arachnida; order Ixodida; family Ixodidae; genus Amblyomma; species Amblyomma maculatum. Next base: position 279,633,913 of record NC_139344.1, read on the forward strand.
CGCGTGCTGCGGTGATGTTACGTCGGCGTGGAGCTCGCCCTGTGTGAACGGAAAAGAGAAGTGCAACCCGTTCGTTGTGAACGTCCTTGCTGTGCGATGCAAGCCACCGGGAATCGACAAACGGCACTCAATGACGTTTTTGCGACCATGAACATTTCGCACCGTGGCCTCCACAACAAAACTTGGCAAAGGTACGTGAAGAAGCTGGCACCCGCGGCAGCTCTTGCTGCCGAGAAGCAAACGTCTCTGTGCGCGCAATCGGTGCGGGATCTATATGATGAGTTGGAGGTTGCGAATCCCGGAAACATTGCTGTGTCATACGACGGTTCCTGGATGACGCGCGGCCACTCTTCCCATATCGGCGTCTGCACGATCATCGAGCTGTTTACAGGACTGGTTCTCGATTACGGGGTCCTGAGTAATTTTTGCGCTGGTTGTGAGCGTGCCCCAAGCGAAGATGACCCGGCATACAAGGCTTGGAAGGAGACCCATGCATGCCAGAAAAACGCCACCAAGAAGGCTGGTGAAATGGAAGCTCTTCCTCTTCCAGAGATCACTGCAATGGCACAACCTGAGATACACCACCCTACTCTCAGATGGTGACAGCCGCGCTTTTCTTGCGCTGCAGGATGCCCGGGTGTATGGGTACAAAGAAGATTGTATCAACCATGTACAGAAACGGATGGGCACGAGCTTATGAAACTTCATCACAAAACATAAGGGCCCTGGTTTGGAGAGCCTTGGTGGTAAAGGCAAACTGACCGCGGACCTAGTGGCAAAGTTGACAAGCTACTAAGGCTGGGCCCTGAAGACTCACAAGGATGATGTGCAAGGAATGAAGAGGGCAGTAATGGCCACTTATCGCCACATAGCATCAAATGACTTGGTGGCGGACCACAGCTATTGCCCACCAGGACCGAGCTCATGGTGCTGGCAAAATGCAGCAAGAGCTAAGGGTGAGACAGCTCCTAAGCACCGCTACAGTCTGCCTCAGCACGTATGTGAGGCCTTGTTGCCCATTTATGAGCGCCTGTCTGATGAAAGGCTTCTTGAACGGTGCCAACGGGGCAGCACTCAAAATACCAGTGAATGTCTCCACTCCCTGATATGGTCACTGGCACGAAAAGAACAGCATGCTTCACTGTTCACGGTGCAAGCTGCTATGGCTGAGGCTGTTATGAGATTTAATGCTGGTTGCCAAAACTCCTCTGCAGCAATATTGAAAGAGCTGCACCTCAACCCTGGGACACCAAGCATGAAGCGCATGGCAGAGAAAGACCACCGCCGAGCAGTGGCATCTGCAAACAAGTGCAAGACCACTGCTGACATGCAGCACGCTTTCAAAAAACGCCATTTGGGTGGCCATAGTCAGTCTGACTACATCCCTGGTGCCTTCTAGTCACTTACATTGCAAAATATTGCAATATTTTCTCTACATTCTTGATTAAAAGAGAGCCAATCTCTTTTTTCTCGTTTTCTCAAAACACTGATTCTTGACTTCTTGCTTATTCGCAGAAGCGATATCTCTGCCTTCAATGAAGGTAGAACCATAATTTTTGCTGTGGCATGTAGCTAAAAGTGCAAAGCACACAATGTTAGGAGCAGATTTTGCAATTTACGTTTAAAAAGTTTTTAAATTTTGCTCTAGGTCAGACAGTAGGGCACCCACATTTGAATGGTGAACTTTGAAATGCTGTAACATGGCTAATATTTGTTTTATCAAAAAATTGCTCCTAACATTGTATACATTATGCTTTCTAGCACCTAGCAAAGTGTCAGTATGAAATTTTTTTAGTGTGGTTACTTTTTTATTGTTTCTGCAGATTGTGAGCAATTAATTTCATCTATCTTTTGAACTAATTGGCCAATTTGAAAAATAGTTACATACTTGAAATCAGCGCAAGAAACTGAATCAGACTACCTGATTTTGTCAAGTTTGGTCGAAAATTAAGAAAAATAGCTTTAAGAGCCATGTCCCCCCTTAATTGAGCATGTTAGGCTTTGTGAAGTCTAATAGGTCTGGCATAGCCTAAAATTTTTTACATACCTTTGCATATAAGTCTTGTGCTCAGCTATGGCTAAATGACTTATTTTTTATAGCGCAGTTCTTGGGTGCCCATTCCTGGGTTGGCCGGTATCACCATTTCCATAACCACTGGGCAGCTGTAGGGTGGCCCGGGAAGCCACCATATCACAATTCGCGCCGGCCAACCTGTGGCGAAAGACTGCACGCCTTCCTGCAACCTATCATGGTCTTCCAGAACACAGACGTATCTGATAGTCTTATCGAGGGCCAGCATTGGCATCCTCAGGGACCTCTTAAAGCTATTGCATCCTACGCAGGCAAAGGGTCACTAAAGACAATGCTATCAGGATTGTTATGTTAGCAACATACAATAGCACAGCATTTCTTGACTTTGTTGTCGCCTGTGTGGTTTTTTTTTTATCAGCAGCGGAAATTAAAGTTGCTGCTGTCTAGAGCCATCGATCTGTTTACACCAGCCATAGATCCCGTTCTTGAGCTCAACTAAGCTCTCGCGGCGAACGCTGGCCTGCACTTTAGCAACCTTGGCCCCCATGGAGCGTGTGATGCTTTTTAAAGCTGATGCGGCTTGATTAGCTGGATCAATAATGTCTAAGTGCTGACGAGACAACAGTATCGGCATCAAGTGAAGCAACGAATGCAGCTGCAGACATCGCCGAGCCACCTTCATAGGTGATGAGTAAAGACTTAAGTACGGGCGCTTTTGAATGATAGGTGTGAACCATGATTTCTGGCAGAAAATAGAAAAGGAGGAGCAATGCTGGGCCTGTTTCGCACTATTTTCTTTTGTTTCCTTCGCTGCTGTATTTCTTAATAATCGATCAACCGAGCTACCCTTGGGTGTTTACACCTTGAATTGCTTACTTGAAAGTTGTCAGTGTTGCTGCTGAGCAGGGCACATGTGAAGCTGAAGTGCTGATCATGACAATAACTGATGCTCTAGATAGCTCTGTGCATTTGTACTGAACCGTTGACAGAACAGCGAACATTGAGAAATTAAAATCTGTTGAGATGCATAGCCAAACTCGGATGCATATTATAGATGCGGGAGCTGGCCAGCCAAAAGATTCATAACACTTGGAGGGCAATTGTACATGGCAGTGGCAATTCTAAGGCTTCACAAAAACATTTAAAAAGAGCACAGTTATGCTACACAATTCGTAATAAAACATTCTGTTTGTGCGTGTGGTGGGGCACAGTTGGTAAGATCATCGCATAGAGATGTGAAGGGCCAAGGTTCCAAAATTGGTTGTTGTAGTGGTTATTTTATTTATATACAAAAGAAAGGAAAAGGTGTTTGCCAGCCCCGGTGTCTGCTATCTGATATCTGAAGCACCTGAACTGGGGCGGCGAGAATAAAGGGATAGTGAGGAAGGGGTAGAGGAAATCAAAGAGGTGAGCGAAAAGGAGAAAGGAAAGGGTAGGTAAAAATAAAAAGAAATATATACACTATAGAACAATATACAGTAGTTAGCAAACTACTGTATATTCCAAACTTGGTCGATGCTGAATTTTCCCGCTTGTTTGTTTTTTTATGCTCTTATTAAGTATCCATATCATTTTAAATCTTAACTTTTTCCAGCCTTCCTTTTCTCTCCAAGCAATCGGGGCTGGGGAGTAATACAGAGCCAGCTTGTAAAACAGCTCCACCCAGTTTGATGGACATCTACTTTACACAGAGAACCAATATACAGAATCTGTATAAATTTCATACCAGATTTTGCTATTGGGAAGGGCATTGCATTGCATGTAATTCATCCGAGGAGAACTTGGACTTCCTCTGCTGCTCCACACTTTTAAACTAAGGCGCGTGAAAAACAAAACCACATAAGCAGGCAAAATGAATAGCTGTGATTCCGAAGAGCTAAAACCGAAGCACACGAAAACAGCCCACCTGTGGCGCTGGTAAGCACAGGTTTTTTTCTTGCTTTTGAACATTTAGGCTCTCTTTCTACCGTCTTCTTTGAGGAATAAAAGTGCACACAGTTTCGAAACAAAACTTTGTCGATTTAGACATGTAAGCGTAATGATATTGTGACATATATGCCCTGCATCGCTGGACGCTAAAGAAGACAACGATCAGAAACGGTGACACAGACGACGACAAAGTGGTAACAACGTTTAGTGCTAGAAGAAGGTTAACGCTGTTGTGATTCTGTGCTTTGTGTACTGCGTCAACCTGGACTAACCTTCGTGCACTAACCTCGCCACGTATCAATATATTAGGCAGCCTCCGGGATACCACATGACTTGTACTTGCAAGAATGGGCTGTGGCAGCAAAACCTGTATTTCTGTTTTCACTTTTTCTGCCTCATAAGAGCTTTGTTTTTATTAAGAGCGGTGTTTTCGTGATTAGGACCGGGTATTGTATCGATACAAGCAAACTTTGCTTTTCTCTTTGCGGTCCTATTAAGTGTACTTGGTACAAGGTGCCCCAGGGACACTCGCAGGCAACCTCAGGCAACCTTTCATGGTCACATGGAACATTGGCATCTTGGGCAGTTTGGGTGAACGGCAGTGTAGGGTTCTTGAGGGGCCCATGAACGCTGTTGCGTCCTGCCCTTAAAAGCAAAGCTCTAGTGTCTCCCCAAATTTCGTTGCACATTTAGAAATATGTCTTGTAAAGTAATGCAAAAATGACAAAGAAAAAAAAACAGAACAAGTGGATTCAAACTACCATTTTTATGTTCAGAAACACAGCGGTAATATGCACACCACAGGAGCATCGAGAAGTAGTGAGTTTAATTGCACTGTCATTTGTTTTCATAAACTTTCTTCAGTTTGCTGCTAGCTGTCACCGCTCGGCCGGAAGCTGTGGGAATCTCGCTATAATTTGTCTTCATGAAATGTTTCCGATTGGCTGCTAGGTGGCACTACTCAACCGAAAGCACTGTGATTATGGGACCGAACTATTGACAGAACTGATGCATAGATTCTCGCTCATGCCACTGCACCAGGTTTTCTGCAGCATAAAGAGCTTTACTCAAATTTCGCATTACTGAGTATTGTAATCGTCGGTGTCAATTTTTTTTATTGCATTTTGCATTGCTTCAAGTTATCATCTTTTTGCAATTCTAAATGTTGTCGATGTCTTTACATGCAATGTGAAAACCCTTAACCAAGTAAGGGTTCTGGTAAGGTGATGAAAGTGTGTGCAGAAGAAGCTGTGCTAGTAGACTATAAGTGTGACAAGGTAGTGGAGTGTTTCGGTCTGCACCTGGCATTTGTCTAAAGTAGCTGGACAATGCCTCAAAATGTGCATGTGCTCTGCTTAATCTTGACTATCCCATTTTTGCACTGCGCATCTCCCTTGTGACCAGTTGTAACTCATACTTAGCAGCCACCAAACCATGCGAACATCTGAAGAATACTAACTTTTTTCGGTTGAAAGCAAATTTCATTTTTTTGGTGTGCGTTTATCTCGTGTTTCATTTTTGAGTTTAAACCAAAACCTTCAACCTCCCTAAACATAAATTCATACTCATGAAACAAACAGTTGCTTTCCACTTAACTTTTCTTAGGAGGGAATGCAATAGTATGCTGTTGTGAGCTCTTCGGTTTTTTGAAATGTCAAACAAACTCATAGTCTGTCAGTGTAACCGCAAGTTTTCTTCTCTTTTTTTTTTTTACGCTGTGCTTGGCACATGATAGCCTTAGCTGCCTATGCACCCCCCCCCCCCTTTTCTTCTAGATGCACATTTTGCAGATGACAGTGATGTGGAATTTTCAATCAGTTTTGACACACCTGAAGGCATGGCCTGTATAGAGAGGCGAGAGTATTTGCCTTTTTAACTATTTGTAGTAAAGGATTCTCACCATTTATTGCTGGATGTTATTTAATGCTTTAGTGACAAATAATAGTTAATACACGCTTAAAACTACTTACTTGCTTAAGTGTGCATGTAAAAGGAATTAATTAAAATTAGGTCTTTTCTGATGGCCTGACTTGAATTTTTTTTGCTTGTATACTTGCTTAAGAAAGTATATGGATGAGCGGGAAATAAATCACTTGTAAGCTTGCCGATAGTGTATGTTTATGTGTGTGCCTTCTTCTGGTCCTGCATCTTGTTCCCCCCCCCCCCCCCTTTTTTTCCCCCACTAGGAGTAAAGGGTAAGCTTCGTTTAGAATGTTTGGTTTCACAAGAGCCCCCCTTCCCTTTCGTATTTTCTGTTTCTGCATCAGCAGCTGTGTTCAGAGGATTGAAAAAAAAAAAATTGTAAGTTGTTTTGTTACCTTAAGTTGTAATTGTAGTAATTTGAGCGTAGTATGTACTCTTGAATAAAAATTTCTACTCTTGGAGGGGCACATTTTCGGATCTCTGCTATGGTGAGCCCAAGGGGGCACAGTTGCAGCTGTTACCAGCCATAATGCTGTTTCTCTGGCTTTTGATGTGCAGTTGAATTCATGGGTGCAATAGCTCAGAATACAGCTAACATTTCAAAGATAGTGCCAGTTTGCGTTTCGTTTAATTCCCTTCGGCTTTCTGCTTGAAGCACTTCACATACTGTCAGGGGTTCATAGTAATATAATCTTAACATTCAGCTGAATAATGAATAATATGGGCTGCTATGCACTTTGCCAGGAGTACTTAGGAAGTGAAGCTGTATATTCCTAAAGCCCTGCTGCAATGGCACAGTGGTTAGGGTGCTCGTATGCTATACCCAAGGACGCGCCATCGAATCTTCAGTTGTGGCGACCGCTTTTCGATGGAGGCGAAAAGCAAGGCATCCATGTGCTGTGCGTTGTCAGTGCATGGTAAGGAACCCTAGGTGGTCAAAATTTTCAGAGATTCCACTGTGGCATCTCTCATACATAGCCTGAATTGCTTTTGGACATTAAACCCCATAAACAGAACCAAACCATGTATATTTCCAAACCTTGGTCAGTGTCAGATGTAATGTCATCTATATGCTTGTTATGTAGTTTTTGTTGATTTTTACAACCCCTTTGGATTTGTTCTCAGATTATTTGTTTCACTTGCAGTGAATCTTTAGTTGAAGTACCAGAAAAAATTGATGCCTTCCTGAGTAAGAAGCAATATCTTCATGCTACGCAACTTTTAGTGTGTTCTGGTAAGTGGGCTAAGTTTTTAGTGCACTTTTTGTGTGAATGCTTACCTGTATCTTTCTTTTGTTTACGTGCAGTAAACCTTGTTGAAGGTAGTCTGGAAGGTGTTGAGGCACTAAAGGACGTGAAAGGAAAGCTTATCTTCAAGAAGGAGGTAAGCTTACTGAGTCTAAGCATCTGCCACGCTTGTACCAAAACGTAGTATCTATGAAGGTTAGCCATTGATATCGCTCAGCACCACATTAACGCAGTGTTAATTATAACACTTGAAGTGCACTATACAAATACTCTTGCATGTTTTTATAAATTTTTTTTTCTTCGGGAATGAGCATTGCATAAGCAGTCTTTAATGGTATGCATCCATAGTTGGGGGACATCATGCTGATATTTCACATTTTGCCTTGATTAAAACTCCCATGCACTAGGCAGCGCACATGTAGAGGCACCTAAGTTTTTTTTTAAGAATGCAAAAATGGGAAGAAGCTGAATTTTTATGCTGCTAGGTGGCACAACCTGACAGGTGTGCAAGCATGTGAGCATGTAGCCTAAATGCTTCCAAGATGTATGGTGGTACTGACAAACAATGCACTCAAGAATGAGGTGGGAACGATTCTGCCATTTTCACCATCAGCTACATTCCCCACATCATCAGTGTATTTTTGACAGTCCCTTCATTCCAGTAATTTGGCACTGTTGTTGAGATTCGGGTCCGTGTCTGGGTATCAAGGCTCCGAGCCCACGAGATGAGGTGCATAAAAGGTGACTTTATACATTATTTGCAGCCATGGTATGAAACAGAACATCAGCACAGGGGCTGAAAACTACTGGCTACACACAACTGTCTTCGCACGGTGACGGCCAGTGAGATTCCGCCACGTCCCCTCCACGCGAACAGCATAACACTCGACGGTTGCTCATGACAGTCTCTCTCGTCAACTGATAGCATGCCATCTTTTATTGGCCAGGAAGTCATTGGCATTTGAACTGCCCAATTTAAAAGCAGGAGTTTGCAGCGGCCCAAAAGGTCCAATAGGGAGTGTGCTGGTCTCCCTCCTCAAATCGTGGTGCGAGCGGGAGAGGAGGGCCGGGCACAGCACCGGAGTGTCTAGAGCATGTTCTGTCTTACGTGACGCCGAGGCTTCCCCTCAGTGCACTAGTGCCATGTGGTGCAGCACTGGGCCTTGCAAAGGGGTGGTAGGCGCTTGCTGGCACCCGCTCGGCTCCAGTTGTCGACTGCTGCAGGAGCCGTGTGAACCGCGGTTAGAAGCCCAGTCATAACACTGTGGATATTTTTGGCACTATGAATATGCCCTTGGGGAAAGTTAACTACTTGCATGCGTTCACATTCACTAACTCTAGGTTTAATTTCTGCGATGCCCTCGTCTGCTCGGACACAGCCACAGTTGTTCAGAATCACTCTAAGTTTACACCCTGTACACGGCGCTCACATTAAACTAGAGTGTTGCACTTAACGCTGCCATCAGCATTGCACCAAACACCACTGTTTCAGCTAAGTTCGCAAGTGTCTATTGAATGCTCCCCACGGAACACGCTCACCAATTCAGACAGTTGTGATCATGCAATGCACGAATGCATCGGTATGCTCAGCCTTGCTCTTCACATCATCAGCGGAGCTATGGTCCGGTATGAGGGCTGAGCATATATAAGATAAGGTGAACATTTAACTTTGCTTTTTTGGAGGCTCTTAACCAAGGCAGCTTGGGAGGCTCTTGTTCGCAGAACAAAACGGCAGGAATATCTTGACAACATGAGCTCTGTTTGTGCTTCTAAAGGGCCACTGACCGTGGTCTGATGAACAGCTCAGTGCTGCAATCAGGTATCGGAGGTAGTCTCTTCAAAGTACCAGAGCAATCCCCAAAAAGCAGCAAAATTAAAATCAAAGCCCTGTCATGCTCCCTTTCGGAGAGCCAAACATCTGTGATGATGTTCCTCACAGAAACATCTATTGCTCCCTCACTCTGACTGACCGGTGAAGGGCAGGCGTAGACCATGCGTTGGATCATCTACTTGTTGAACTCATGCTCATTCGTTGCCTGTCGATCAATTGAAGGCAGAGGCTCAGAGGCATCTTGTCTCACTGTTGCTTCACTTCACAGAGGCATGTCCCCATGCAGGATTTTTCTTTTTTAACGATTTTTTTGCGAACGGACACTCACAGTGGGGTCTCTTTCATTGTGAACTTCATGAACCCAAGAGCAAATAATGCTTCGACACGAAAGCCCTAAAATGAACTAAATGTAATGCTATCTTGTGAACATTGCCGCCTGTCTCCGCTGCGCCTTCCCATGACGTTCGACTCTCCCATTGGCCGAGCTCCGTCATGTGTTTTTGCGCTATTTACTTGCTTGTTGCGTTGCTACCTCCCCTCCTGTAGTGCCAAACAACACACATGGTGCACATGAACAGCACATTTCGCTATGTTCCACACTTATTTGTGCTCTTTTTAGCGTAGCTACTCATTCCTGATGCTATGTTGCTGCCCTTTCGAGTGCAACACACGGGAAGTGATGGCAAGCGGCTATCCAAGATGCCATCTGTGAACTGAGATGCACTGCAGGGGACAGTTTGGCTGTATAGAATTGGCCGGGCTGAATTCAACAGGGGAAATGATTGAAAAAAAGGAATTGAAACTCAGTGCTGTCCCATCTTCATTTATCAAAAGCATAAGCTGAGAAAGCTGCCTGTAAAGCATGAGGCTGGGATTATTCGCCTTTCGCCTCAATCGAAATGCTGCCATTGTGGCCAGGATCGTCTTACAGTCACGCCGGGCAGTCTACTGCTGACGCGTTTTTATAGCTCACAAAAAGGTGCCTGGCATTGCGTAATGTTCTGTGACATGCGGCATACTATGGGGTGGGACCTGTATAAAAGAGCACTATACTATAGCACACTAGATCGCACTTCTGCAGCTTTACTGGTAGCTCGCAACTCAGTGACAGCTGTAAGATAACTGCATACAGATTGCTGGGGGGTGATTCGCTTTCGCAGCCTAGTAAAAAAGTTGAGGGCCTTTCACTCAGTATGGCCGGGTGCCGACGAGTGACTGACATACAAGAGGCGGAGGTTGTATATGCACCTGTGCTGAGGTCGCACGCAGCGTAGCACTTTGTCTGAGGGCTAATAATGGAAACATGCAGGTGCAGTGCCTTATCAACATTCACTCTTGATGTTTCAACAGCCAGCGATAATACAATGTGAACAGACTGCGGCAAAAAGTATGGACAAGAAAGCTGGAGGAACCCTAGCACAAGCGCTCTTCTCCTCTTGAGACTGGTCGAGGCACCACAGGAGAGCAGGAGTGGCGGTGACGTAGGAAAGGGAAGGGTTGGCGCTCCTTTTTGTTCGTTGAGGGACTTTAGTCAAAGCAACCCAAGCTTAGCTTATTGCATGCCACACTGGGTTTCTCCCCTAGTGCAGAAATGCAATTCTGTGCCTGAGGGAAAGCTTGAAGGAAGAAGAAATACTTCATGGCAGGGCCATGTCTCCTGCACCCCACCAGTACTGGAGGATCTGGGTGAATTTTGCTTGCAGAGGCTAATGAACAAACCAGGAGAGCAAAAAACCTTGGAGATGGAACAGTGGGAGAGGAGCCCAGCGCAATAGGTTGGTTGCGATGGCTGTAGCTCCGTTAATAAAGTTCAGTGACTACACATTCCTGGGACAATGCCTCACAGTCACTGGAGTAAAAAACATCTTTGACCGAATTGTGGGCATTGGCCCTTTGGATGTATCTGTATGTAGGGAATTTGAAGTAATAATTCCAAACATCTGAGAACATAGCACATGAAAAGTCTGGCAGATGGCTAGGAGGGCCACAACAGAGCTCGTGTGCAGGTTTAGCACACAGTATCATTCAGAAAGGAAATGCAGATTACTTATACGGTGCAGGGGATGCAACTGATTGTCAGTCTTTTCCACTCTTATTCAAGCGTGCCATTTGTCGGCACTACCGTGCATGTGGGAGGCGTTGGCAGGGCATATTGAGCTCAACAGTACATCACCTCTCAAAGTACACTGAAAGTTTTCTACCATAGTAAGTAGAAAGACATCTTGAAATATTTCTTTCCCAGACTTGGAATAATATTCTGTAAACATTTAAATCTAAATTTTTTTCTGCAGACCTTAAGCACTGATATTGGAGCTTAGTTCTCTCTGGCATGCTAAGTGCCCTTTCATAATGTCTGAGAATAAAGTGAATCACCTGGTTTTCAACCGTATTCAGCTTTTTGACCAGTATGATCAACGTGCATATATATTCAGGTACCATGCATCCACATGAAAAGTATTACTGTTCCTTAGTAAATTTTGGGAATTGGCAAATCTCTATATAAAGATCCAGAAACTCCAACTAACTTTACAATATACTTCACATTTTTCGACATTTAAGGGCCAGCAGTAGAAGCATGTTCAGATAATTTCCTGCTATGTGCTTATACAGCATGCTTGATACAGTGTAAAAATGTGTGAATTTGCATAACAAGGCATCTGCACCTGTTTTTTTTTTTTTGTTTTTTTTTTTTTTTTTTTGAGACCTTGTCCTAAATTCTGCGCTAGACAGTTATTACATATAAATTGTTTTTCAGGCTTTGAATATGTTTGCCCTGTCAATATCTTTATAAACCATGCAGTCAGTGACCATTCTTAATGTAGGCGTAGAGTTCCTTAGTACAACTCTGGGGCATGCAAAAGGTAGTTGGGGCATTTTGACAAGAATGATGAACAATAACACACTGATTTTGTAGTGAAAAGTACTTGAATATACAGAAAGTGACGTTTTCAAATTGTAGCCATAAAATTTTAAGTGAGCTTTAATATTAACTGCCTTTTTATGTCCAGAAAGTTTGAAAATTTGGAAATGCATGTTAATATTTTTGTTTTTCAATCCAGCTGCTTAGGACAAGCGAAACCTTGACAATATCGGTGTTAGAGGGAATCATTACATTTTTTGACAAGATGAAACATAATGCATTTGTACTATTGTAGAAGGGGCCAGGACGCTGAAGCACCCATAAAGGCTGTATTGCTGGCAGTGATGTATTTTTGCATGGCGTGATCATTGCTGCTGATTTTCCTTTGGGGTGTTAAACCTCATGAATGAAATCAAACCATTCCTACCTGAAGGGGCAGCCGTCTAAGAAATGTCACCGAAACTATGTTGCAGTCATTCACTTGATATGCAAAGTAGCACTGCGGCAGTTGCAGCAGCGAACTGGTGATAAAATTTCAAAGGGAATGTAGTTTGCCAACGCCTTATCATAGTGGCACTGGAACGCACACCAGCTTGTCGTATCTGTTGCATGGACTCGGTTCGGTACCAAGCCGAAGGGAGGCAGAGCAGATTTGTACAGATGAATAGCCCTTGTTGCACAAAACGGATGCACCATTTTTGTACCAATATATGGCGCCAATGATGCAGCAATGGATTGGAGCCAGCAGCTGCTCATCCGGAGAATTTTTTCCAATATTTTGCCCATAAGGCTTTGAGCCAGTACTCTCTTGTCCAGTTGTCGAATGCAGTCGCTGACTATTTGGACCGATAATTTTTTGGACATGCTTGATTAACCCTTTGACTGTTTTTGCCATATGGGTACTGCGGCCGCATTCCGCCCCGTGGCATTTTTGCTGTTTGGTCGTTGCTTGTTTGAAATTGTCAATAAAACAATTTGACACTGGGGGTGAATTTTTTTTTTGAATATTCGGCAGTCAAAAAATTAATCTGACTTTTTCACGCCACCGCAGCATATTCATAGAACTAATGTATGTGAGCACCTGAACTTTTGAATTCATCAATGTTGATTGCTGAATTTTTCGGACCTTGTTCATATTTGCTGCGGTCCACAAAATACATATAGTGGAATATCATTAATTCAGGCTTCAATGGGGTTGAAAATATGATCAACTATGGCAAACTTTAATCTAGAAAGTAGCACATTAGAAGCGGGGCATTAGAAGCACATTAGAAGTGGGATGCAGTAGCAGTCTTCACAGATAGCCCTGCCGTATTTTGAGGATGTTTCACTGCACATATTGTGATCACTATGCTGTGAAGCAACCTCAAAATGTGGCAGCTCAGCGAGCTTGCAGTCTCAAGCTTGCTTTTGCATCCGGACTTCGTCTAAGCCCGTGTATTCGCCCATGATGTGCTGATGGGGATGGCAGTACAGCCATCGAATGCAATTTGCTGCCCGTCGTCTCTGCGAACATTGCGCGGCAAGGCCATCAAGCGTCAGAATGGGCACAAAATTACTGGAATATGCTGCTGGCCTCTTCCTCCACCATATAATGGCAATTGGTAGTTTGTGTAAATTCTTTTTTTTTTTCTTAAAATTTGATTTTTCAGATATTATGATTGTTCCTAGTAAGTCCGAAAAAAATTGGTGGTGGTTAAGCCTGGATATCAGACGCGAAAAGTTTCGCCGATGCCATGGCTTAGCTTGTGGTTCCTTGGCGTAGTTGTGGCTTACCTTGTTGTTCACGGTTGCCCTTATAGATATTCCATGGCTTATCATCACGGTGAAACATTGATTACAGCCGCACATCACATAAGATAAGCGCGCGGCACCGGCTAAAGGTCAACTGGCGGAGTCGCCGCGGCGGTTGTGGCGGCAGCGGCGGCTCCGACCACCTGCGCCTCTCTTGTGACGCCACGTGGTTTGCGCATGCGCAGCTGTGTCTTTTTCTAAAGACGGAGCACACGCAAGACTCGGAGTTGACTAGCCTAGTGAAGCTTTTCGCTTCAAAATTGGTCGTCGACTGTGCTGGACATCTATTAACGGTGTGTATGCAGCACTGATAAAATTCCATGGTTCAGATTCTGGTGAAAATATTCTGAAAGAACTAGTTGCAGAATGGTGACATTCAGTGTTAAGGCATTGATCTGCCTGAGGCGCAGCTGCTGTTTCTGGTATTTCTGCATACTTTTAGAGCATAACTTTGACTTTATATAAACATTAGTATTAAAGCCAACACTCAAGTTTAAAGGTTTTAAAGATTTTGTATTTAATTTTTTGTTTATACATTCAACGTCGCACTGAGCTGAAACAATCGGTGCTGCTAAGAAAATATTGAACACTTTTTACCTTCGCATTCTTACTGACTTTTCTGAAAGCATATGGAAGAAGAATGACCCAGAAAGCATCCCGGGTCATGGAAGATTGTGTTCTATATAGTTTTTATAGCTACAGTAAAACGTTATTAACTAAAAACGTTTCAATTCTCAATAATTTGAAAGTTTGTAGTTGTAAAATTTGCCATACAAATTTTATAGTACAATTCAAGTGGCCAATGCACTGCCAACTGTGACTTGTGGTTCTCAAAATGTGGGCCAGTCCTATGACAGTTGGGCTCGTTTGTGGCAGGGCCTGCAGTGAACCAATAGCTATTTTCTTATCCTCATGTTTTCACTGGTCACACTTCAAAGTGTCCAGTTTTCACTGTGAAAACTTCTGTGGTGAAAAGCACATGGCTGCTTATTGTGTTACAAGAAATTTCTGCTAAGTTGTGCTTTAACTGCGGCTGTTTCTTAGGAGAATGATTTCTTTAAAATTTGAAATTGATTTTTTTTTCTTATAGGGTTCAAGCTGCAACTGACTGCTAAATTGCTCTCTTACTCCAGTTTTTCTACACTGTGTTGTTTGTGCTTGGACAGATGTGTGTTATTCAGTCCTTGATTAATCCTATGTACAGTACTCTTTTCTTGTTTCTGTTATGGGCCTCATTTTTTTCATGCTGTTTCTAAGTAGTGTGCATTTGGTATTTATGGCTTTATTTTGATGCTTTTTCAGCGCATGTATGAAGACCTCGTAGATGAATTGCATAGGCACTTGTACCTGAGGACGACAACAGAAGCGCTACAAAAGTTCCGACGCCAAAGTTCAGACAAAAGGATGCAGTTTGTCGCAAGTGCATCTGCGAGGCTAGCACCTCCAGAGAATCCTGTCATTGCACCTGTACTAAACACCAATTTGCAGGAAACAAAAGGTGAACTTCTCTTTTTTTATTTTCTTGCAATGTATTGAGATTTTACGGCCCTGAAAGGAAATACAGATGCCCAGGAATAATTCACTGATTGCCAGGATGACATTTATTAGTCGGTGTTGTGCATATGGTTGTAAAAAAAAATAATAATTGTTGCATTTTTTTTTACATGCCACCAACTGATCTTTGAGGTATGTTAAAGTGAGGGGTTGAAAATCTTTCTGCTGGAAAAGCTGACTGGTTGCTGGAATGTTGCCTTTTTTTTTCCTCACAATCTTATGTGATTGTTTGCCCATTCTGCAGCCTCAAACCCTGCATCTACAAGCTTCTTGACCTCCAACCCTGCTTCCATCACCAATGCAGTTGGCTGTTCCTCATCCACTAGCTTCGCAGCTGGTGACACTGAGATTGCTAGTCTGCTCAAGTTGGAAGAGTCGGGAAAATTTGGGGAAGCCCCGCATCTTGCATCCAAATACACTGCCATCCTTATCAAATGCTTAGCTCTGCTGAACCGTATTGCTGAGACTGTTGAGGTATGTACAGTTCATTGCATGCAGTTGTATCTTCGTTCTGCATGGTGTAGCAGCATGCTGTGTACTTTTCTTAGTTTTCTGGTTGGGAGGGGGGTAAGGTGTTGCTGCTACTGCTTTCTTTGCACCAGTGGCAAAGTAATGTGTAACTATTAGAATATTTTGATTATCCTTTTGTTAACATTTTTTATTCAGGTTAAGCATTTTTTGTCACTACTACTTCTGCCACCACTGCAGAAAAATGTTTTTGAAAATATTTTACATAAATATAATAGCCCATACAAGATTTGCAGCTAGCGTAGCTTAACAAAATCATAGCTGCTGTGCAAGCAAAAGATCAGAACTAGCTGCACAGAAAGCCAACCAGATAAACAAAAATAATTGGAGGCATACAAATGTAAAGCATCAGATGGAAATGACTGAAGAGAAATGAGCATGCCAAAACATGATCGCACTGGTGTGGAATCTGAAATGCACAATCAAAGCAATTTTCTCACTTCATTGAATATTATTGTGAGATAAATCGCACATTAGAGTTCCCTTGAGTGCAGCCATGTTAATATGAAGGAAAGCTTCACAGATTTCCTGGAAACATTTGTTGAATTGTGGCTGCACCATGCATTTTTTAGTGAAATGAGCCTGGTAAAGGTGTTACATAGTTATTTGTGATAATTTGTGAAGGCTTAAACATTGGGGCGAAACTTGCTATTACCTCCCAGTGGTCACGAATTAGAGATGCTAGTGCCAAGTCTTCCTTCAGTTATACCCTAAGGGCTGGAGGTGGCAATTGACTGAACCATTTGGGTGCAGGTGGGAAGGGGGGAGGGGATGGGGGGACATGTGCATAGTGGGCGGCTCAAGATGCACACCAGAGGGTGTGGTACCTTTGCCGAGTTTGCACACAATTAGTGCGTATGCGTACGAGCGCTCGTGTACATGTGTGCACACTTCATATGCGACCTCCGGAAAGCACCCACCAGCCTGTTCACGTCCAGCGCGACCAGCTCATAGTAGCAGTGGCAAAGTAGGTAAAGAAGTGCATTAAAGGAAGCTCATGAGCACTTGGGTGCACTACATGTGACCTTGTGAACGGTGTTCACTGCAGCAATAAGAAAGTGAGCAAATAGACTGCTTACCATAAAAACCCGCATATAATACGAGGTGTAATTTTGGGATAGCAAAAACGGGAAAAAAATTATTCGTCCGTGACATATTCGCCTACTGGAAGTAGTAGGCGAATATGTCTACTTAGGGCAGGTAGTAACCGCAGATCCGGACCATGAAAAGGAAATAACAAGAAGAATAAGATTGGGATGGAGCGCATTTGGCAAGCACTCGCAGATTATGACTAGCAGCTTACCGGTATCGCTCAAGAGGAAAGTATACAACAGTTGCATCTTGCCTGTACTCACCTATGGGGCTGAAACGTGGAGGCTAACCAAGAGAGCTCTACTTAAGTTGAGGACAACCCAGAGGGCTATGGAACGAAAAATGGTAGGGGTAACATTAAGAGATAGAAAGCGTGCAGAGTGGGTCAGAGAAATAACTCAAGTTACCGACATTCTAGTGGAAATTAAGAAGAAATGGACATGGGCAGGACATGTAGTGCGAAGAGAGGATAACCGATGGTCGCTTAGGGTAACAAACTGGATTCCAAGGGAAGGAAAGCGTAGCAGGGGGCGGCAGAAAGTTAGGTGGGCGGATGAGATTAAGAAGTTCGCAGGGGTCAAGTGGATGCAGCTAGCACAGAACCGGGTTAAGTGGAGAAATATGGGAGAGGCCTTCGCCCTGCAGTGGGGATAATCAGGCTGATGATGATGATGAATGCAAACAAGGAAAGATAAAACAAAACTTATTTGCACTGTGTTTCGCAATTGCCCCGGGAATCGTACGCGCTCCATGCTTTTGCGTCAACGCAGTCTCACACTAGACGTTGAATAATGCCACAATCCTTCGTGTGCTGGAGCCAGATCCTGCGACGGTTCCGTTCGGGAACTGGTTCCTTTCGCCACTCCTAATTGGTTGCTGCGTCACGTTCGGCGTGACCCCCAAAACTTCCGGAGGCGGCTCCGCATTTTTCGCCTACGTCACAGGGCGGGGCCACCGCTCCGAAAGGAACCGTTTTGCCGGCCGGCGCAGGAACCGCGACGAGTTGGTTCGCTTCGAGAGGGAACCGCTCTGCGCTCACTGTGGCGCCTCATGGCCGTAGTTGAGCGACGGCGCACACCGCAGCTGCTTGAGTACAGCCGTGGTAGTTGTTTTTCTTTAGGGGGGGGGGGGGGGGGGGGGGGGGGGGCAGCGCTTTGCGGTTTTAGTAAACTGACGCAGTAAAAGAAAAAAATAAAAGAGACTACACTTTCTACATGTCTGAGGAGGATTTGCGGCAACACTGGCTAAGACTGTGTGCCGATCGCGAAGGGAAGTGGGGACGAAGGGGTAGGCCGGGCTGCCGTCAGAAGCGAATGTGCTCTACGCGCTTTGATCGCTACTTTGCGATCGAGAGCTCTCGGTCAACAGCAGTGCGACCATTTGAATCCGGCAGTCATAGAGACAACTAATTCGCGTCCGTAATTGTGCGGGCTGGGCTTTTTTTTTCCCCTTCTACATCAGCGGAAGGGGAGCAGACGGTGGCTGACTGGATCGAGTGCGGTCGGATTCCCTGTGTCATCGGCTGCGTCCTACATTGACAGCTATTCACGGAAAGTTCGCGCACAGGCGCAGACACGCCGGCACGGTGCCGGTATCAAGCAGCTCATTCGTACCCGCAACGGCAGCAGAAACTCCTCAATCATAGAGCTAGCGTGATTCGGACTGCATACTACGGGCGTTGTAGACCTCGTTCTTAGGATGTTTGCCATTCTGTGCCAAAGACAGAACTTACAAAAACTTCACAGCGAGCGAGGAAGCAGACGACGCAGCCGCGCGTGCAACACCATCTAGCGGCGAAAACGGTACTCGCGAGCTAAGAATATTGCTCGGCAGTTGTTAACAGGAAGTTTCCAAGAATATTTCAGTCTATAATTCATTAGTTTGCATTACTATATAATTATTGGATTTATTTCGGGCTTAACACCACTTCTGTACAAGTATTTGGTACCAGAAAAAGCCACATGCTTGTGGTGGACACGCTTACAATCTGGCGCAATCGCTGATTGGCCGCTGTCTTTCCCGTCCTCCCTGCGAGGTGGCGCCCGCTGTCTTGCTGACGTCAAATTGACATC
This sequence comes from Amblyomma maculatum, assembly GCF_055883805.1. Taxonomy (NCBI): domain Eukaryota; kingdom Metazoa; phylum Arthropoda; class Arachnida; order Ixodida; family Ixodidae; genus Amblyomma; species Amblyomma maculatum. The sequence continues at coordinate 279,652,775 of NC_139344.1, forward strand.
ATCTTGAAAGAGAACGGTTCCCGAAAGGAACCTCCGCTGAATGCGGCCGCTGGTGCTGTTTCGCTCTCCTTCTCGCGCCGACACACTTGATCGGAAAATTTCAAGCACCGTGAGGAGAAGAGCACCTCACATTCACCCCGCCAATCGCGGAGGCCACACAGTCCTCTGGCTGTTTTAAAACCAGTAGATCGCTTTCAGCTCGAACGCGGGCCGGCAGTACACGAACTGCCAACCATCATGCGCTTTCATTCATGCCTGTTCGCGTCTAGCACCCCACTTAGGCGATCGGCGTATGCGCCTCGGAAATCTTTTTAGATTCAGAGTTTTTGCTATCGTCATCTGTTGCGTGTATCGTCTGCCAAGAGTCTCTTGCTAGAGACAGCTTTCTGTATAAAATCTCTACCTCTAAACGCGTTTTATACTCCACATTTTTCGAAAGTGCGACCGACGCGCTCCTTGAGGGGAATGCTGGTCAAGCGTCCGCGATTCAGCTGTGGCCAGTATGGTTGGAAATGCCCATGAGGGACCCGTGCGAGGTGCGTTCGGCAGGCTTCTGGTCGCGTGCCCGTGACGGGCACCGTGGTCGCAAGGATTGGGAGGTCAGCGTAGTGAAGCCGAAGCCATCTAAACAGTCAACCAACGCCACCGCTATGTAGTGCTTCCTCTCACTGGAAGCCTGATGCTGAGAGCGCTCAATAACAAGACTTGAACTGCGAATTCAGGCTGAAATTTTTTTTGATCTGATTATAATAAGAGGTGGAAATATGACATGATGAAATGGAGAAATATCCTCGTACTATACGCAGGTTTTTACAGTGACGTTTGCATTTGTTTGATTGAAATCTTGCACTTGAATTGAATCTTTGCTCTAAAAGGAAAGGGCGCAACAGTCATGGAAATACAGCATACACGAAATAAATGGCGAAAGGTCACACTTGCATCGTCATGTTCGGTCCGCTGCCTTCCACAGTGTATCAGCTCTTGTGCATGCCAGATTTTGTTTCTGTTTCAGTCTGAGTTTTCGAAGAAACGACGTGGAGGTAGTGCCGTCTAAGAGTGAACTATTGCTCTTTGGTGGCAGTTTGGTAGTGCAACAGAATAATCCGGCTTGGTTCATTGGCGAATGGAAAGAATATTGAGGAAAGGGGGAGGCCGATCACCTCACCCAAGCACTTTTTCTACTAGTACTGCCAAACCTACAGTGCCTTCAAGCACTGCCTCCACTAAGGTGTGAAACAAGGTTGGTTGGTTCAAACTAGACTAGAAAACAGCTCAAAGGGGACAGAAAGTCGAAGGGGTAACACACACTGGCGCCAGTCCTCACTCTCTAACTGCCAGAGTAAGTTCTCCAGTGGTTACCCCACCCTCACTCAACGTGGTAATCTGGATGGGGCACTGTCTTGGTCAAGATAGCAGCAGGCTCCTCTCGCGACACGCCATGGCTTTATATTTTATTCTCCCCGCAGGGGGCACCTGTTAAAGCAGGTGTTTGTGTGTTTTGTGCGACACCACGGACCCCGAGCACCCACGCTTAGCCGTGCGTGGCATCGTCGTGTCTGGGGAAAAGGGGATCCTGGTGGTTGAGCCGATGCTGAGTGTTTGGACCTTTAAGGCCCCTCGGTGGAGGCAACACACCACTTTGGCCCACGCTTCCCATAGACGGCACCTCCGGGCTGACCCACCCGGGGGAAATCGGCAGTCGCCTTTTCCTGTTCTCCCCTCCATCTTTCACTTTCCTATTTTCTTTCTTAGAACTGTCCTGTCCTCTCTTACCTTCTTCATTTCTTCCTACTTCCAGGCGGCGAAGGTTAACCTTGTGTGGCTAGCTACCCTGAGTTACGCCATATTGGGTTATAGTTACGGTGTACAGCTGGCGTGGGCAGGAATTGACAATTTCTGTCCCGTCCCCTCGTTGGGCTCCATGGTGGGTGGCTGGCACTGCAGCCGAACAATACAATTTTTTATGGCATCTAAACTCCTTAACCCCGATCGTCCTCCTTCTAAAAGGGGGCGCACCGAGACCACCATGTTCTTCTCAAAGAACATAAACAACTTTCCTCGTTTCCACGTGGTCCACAGTGACCACGAGGAAATCACTGCACGACTTGTGTCCCCATTTGTTGTTTCCCGAACATTGACTGAGGCCATTGGCCAGGGCTATAAGATAAAGAAACTTGGAAACGGTGACCTGTTACTAGAATTAATGTACAATCATCAGTATCAGAAGCTAAGTGCAGTCGAATCATTTGGAGAAATACCGGTACAGATTAGCCCGCACCGATCACTAAACACTGCCCGAGGAGTCATCTCTGATGATGACCTTAGGTATGTGAGTGAACAAGAACTTCTTGAAGGCCTGAAGGAACAAAATGTCACAGATGTTTACCGGATAAAGATCAGACGAGATAACAAAGAGATAGAAACAAAGCACATTGTACTCACCTTTGCTGCAAGCACTCTCCCAGAATCTGTCGAAGTAGGCTACACAAAGATAAAACTGAGGCCCTACATCCCTAACCCACGCCGTTGCTTCAAATGTCAGAAATATAGCCATGGCTCTCAGAGTTGCCGTGGCCAACTCACATGTGCAAAGTGTGCCTCGCACGACGACCCTACAGACAACTGCGAAGAACAGCTGCTTCTGTGCTCAAACTGTGAAGGTAACCACCCAGTTTATTCACGCTCATGCCCATACTGGAAAAAAGAAAAAGAAATAATTACACTGAAAGTCACCGAAAACATATCTTACGGAGAGGCACGAAAGCGGCTTTCTCTTCCTCAAAAGCCACACTACTCCGTTGTGACGCAGCAGGGCGCGGCATCACAGCGGTCGTCGGCGCCTGCCCAGGAAGCACACAGTTCTTCCAGGGCAGCGCCACCTGCGCCCTCGGTGGAGTCAGCTAGCGCTACTCCACCACCACCCGCAAAGCTGGCTGCGCGGACCCCCAGGTCAGCCGGCCCAAAGGCCTCGACCCATGAGTGGAGGCCTAAAACTGACAATCCTGTGCTTTCTGCACAGTCGTCCACCGCATCTGAAGATGCGATGGACACAACTTCTTCACCCCAGCTGCCTAGGCGGCAAAGCTCACTGGAGCGAAAAAGAAAGGGAAAAGTCCCAATAACAGGTCCCAAGGACCTACAAACCTAAATTTAAACTTGTCCCTTAAATAACTTTTAATTATGGCGCTCCTCATTTATTGGAACTGCCGAGGACTCTTAAAAAATTTAGATGATATATATGAAATTCTTGCGGACTATCAACCAAACATACTTTGTCTGCAAGAAACCCATTTAAAACCAGCAGACTCAAATTTCCTTAAGCAATATAATGTATTCAGGAACGACAGGCAAGGCAGCTCTCACTCCTCTGGTGGCGTTGCCATTGTAACACAAAAATCAATCCCCTCTCGAAACATCTCACTCAACACAGACTTAGAGGCAGTGGCAATCAGAAGCTTAGTTTATGGCAAAATAACAACCGTATGTTCCCTGTATATTGCTCCAACTTATAAGCTAAGTAGCGAAAGTTTTGAAAAATTGATTGATCAACTTCCGGAACCTTGGTTGCTGGTCGGAGACTTTAATGCTCACCACCCATTATGGGGATGTACAAGAACGGACTCCCGAGGCGTTCTAATCGAAAAATTCTTATTGTCCTCGGGATCATGCTTACTAAACACGAAACAGCCAACTTACTACAATATAGCTTATAACTCTTACACATCCATAGATCTAGCCATTGGCTCTTCGATGTTCCTGGCAGCTACAGAGTGGACTGTCATTAACAATCTATACGGAAGTGACCATTTTCCGATCTTAATAAAATATACTGGGAACGGAAATGAAAATGTGTCGAATCCCAGAAAATTCAAAGAAAATGCAGCCAACTGGAAGATGTTCGGGGAACACTCATCATTGTCCAGTTCATCAGTTACTGACTTAGGCGTTGATGAAACTCAACGCTTAATCACGCTGCACATCATAGAGGCAGCAGAAAAATACATTCCACAGACGTCAAGTAAGCCACGAAATAAACGAAGACCCTGGTGGAATGCAGAATGTAAGACTGCTCGTGAAACTCAAAACAGGGCATGGTCGAAACTACGCCGATACCCCACAGCCGAAAACCTAATAGCCTTTAAGCGTGCAAAGGCAAATGGCAGGCGTATTCGACGCATCTCCAAGCGAGAAAGCTGGTCATCATTCCTTTCTTCAGTGAACTCCTATTCTGACGCACACAAAGTTCACAACAGGATAAGAGCACTTAAAGGATATAGCACAGTCCCAACGCCCCTTGTCAGCACCAGTGGTGACTCTCTTGAACATCAAGCAGACACACTAGGGCAACACTTTGAATACATATTCAGCTCAGCACACTATACAGATTCCTTTTTGCGGCACAAGGCAAGAGAGGAGAGGAAGCACATACATGATAAAAGGCCATCCTCAGGAGGATACAATAGCCCATTCACCATGCAGGAGCTGAAGATTGCACTAGACACATGTGGTAACACAGCACCAGGTCCTGACAGGATCACATATGGAATGCTCAGGCATCTGCATGTGAACACTGTTGAAACCCTACTCTACCTGTATAATAAAGTATGGGCCACAGGACGCTTTTCTAAAGCATGGAAGGAAGCGATCATCATCCCAATATTAAAACCTGGAAAAGAACCCACACTTGCTGGTAGTTATCGGCCTATCGCACTAACCAGCTGTCTATGCAAGCTTTTTGAGAAAATGGTAAATCGTCGCCTTCTCCATTTCCTTGAATACAATGGTCTTCTTTATCAAAACCAAGCTGGTTTTAGAGCTGGGCGATCAACAGCTGATCAGCTCATTGCCTTTGAGTCTAATGCAAGGGATGCTTTCGTACATAAACAACATTGTTTATCTGTCTTTTTCGATCTTGAAAAAGCATATGATACCACTTGGCGCTATGGTATCATCCGCGACCTCTTCTCTCTTGGCATCACAGGAAACATGTTGAATGCAATTCGAAGTTACTTGTCTGAACGGACCTTCAAAGTTCGTGTTGGCAATGCATATTCAAAGCAGTACATTCAAGAAAATGGTGTCCCTCAAGGTGGTGTTCTCAGTTGCACACTTTTTGTAGTCAAAATGAACTCTTTAAAAAGCGTGCTGCCAAAAACTATTTCTTGTTCTGTATATGTTGATGACGTCCAGATAAGCTTCAAATCTTGCAACTTGGCCATCTGTGAACGACAAATTCAGCTAGGTGTAAACAAATTGTCCAGGTGGGCTGATGACAATGGGTTTAAATTTAACTCTGGAAAGAGTGTTTGTGTACTTTTCTCTAAGCAGCGTGGCATCAGGCCTGACCCCAACATTACACTGAATGGCCAGAGCCTTGCCTTTAAAAAAGAATATAAATTTCTTGGCGTAGTTGTTGACGAAAAACTTTCCTTCATTCCCCACATAAAACAGTTGCGACTGAAGTGTCTCAAAGCGATGAATTTGCTTAAAATTCTCTCTCACCGGTCATGGGGCACAGACCGCGACTGCCTTCTGAACCTTCTGAATAGTGTAGTTCTATCACGCATTGACTATTGCTCGATGGTTTATGGGTCAGCATCATCCTCTGCGCTAAAATTGCTCGATCCCGTGCACCACCTCGGCCTTCGCCTCGCTACGGGCGCTTTCCGAACTAGCCCAATTGCTAGCCTCTATGTCGAGGCGAACCGATGGTCACTGCAACGAAGGAGACAATTTACTTCTCTAACTTATGCTATGAAGGTACTATGCCAACTGGACCATCCATGTCGTCGGCTGCTGCTTGACAAAACTGGCACAGCACTTTTCTCAAAAAAACCATCTCTAACACCACCATATCCAATCAGAGTTGCCACGCACATTGAATATCTGAATGTTTCGGTTACCAGTCTTCATACAACTTCCAAAAAAGACCTAATTGCTCCTTGGGAAATGCACGGTGTTAATTGCGACCTGTCGTTTCTTGAAGTGGGCAAACATGCATCCCCTATTGCCATACAGCAGCACTTCATGTCACTTCAGGAGAAGTACACTTGTGATGAATATTACACTGATGCTTCGAAGTCTGCTCAAGTCTCCTGTGCAGCACATGGACCACAGTTTTCACAGTCAAAAACCCTGAACAGACATACTAGTATATTTACCGCTGAATGCCATGGTATCCTTTTAGCTGTGAGACACATTATAGAAAATAAAATACAGACGTCGATCATCTACACAGACTCCCTCAGTGTTTTAAAGTCCCTATCCTTTTGGAAATGGCAAAATAAGAACCCAGTACTGAACTCTCTTTATAACACCCTTATGTTTGCCCATGAGCTGCCCTTCGAACTGACACAGACATTGATAAGATAACTTATCATGACCTCAAGCCACACATAAAAAACATAATTCGACAACAATGGCAAGAGGAATGGGACGCAGCATCAGAAAATAAACTACACACAATAAAGGCAAAAATAGGCAGGTACACCACAGAAAAACAAGACAGATTTAAAGAAGTAGCCCTGTGCAGGCTGAGAATTGGCCATACATACATAACCCATACATATCTTTTAACCAACTCTCCTGCACCACACTGCTCGAGATGTGGTGATCGACTCACTGTCATACATGTTTTAATCATATGTGCACAACTGGAACCAGAAAGAAGACGTCATTTTCCCTCCTTGTTCACTCATCAAATACCTCCACACCCATCCATTTTTATTGGAGACAACCCAATGTTTCCTTTAAAACAGGTGCTTAAATTTTTATCACAAGTAGGCTTTTTACATGAAATTTCTTATCGACGTGGGTCTCAGCCCGCTCCTCCTTGAGAGGACGGATGAGATCTTTTAATACATCTACTTATACGTTGCGCATCCATTATATATCACAAATGAATTTTAGGCCCTATACACCATTGTTTTTAGCGATATTACAGAGCGAATACATTTTTAGGCCCTATACACCAGTTTTTTATCCCTTCATGAAAATCACAACTATTCCATCATATAAACTTGAGTGCACCATTAACCTTGAGTTTGGCGCTCTTTGGCCTGAGTCGCCCTTGCGCCATTAAAATCCATCATCATCATTATATTTTATTCAGTCGCCATATTGAGAAAGCAAACTGGACAAAAAAGATAAGCAGTACAGGTGTCAGAATAGATTTGTTTTCACATTAGGCAAAATATTTTTTCTATACATGCCTAGACTTTTCTTAGTCAATTTTGATAATTTAGCCAGAATTCGCTAGCTTTGACGGCCGTTACAAAAAGTGGTTGTGAACTTTAGACAGACTTTTCCTTTCTCTTCCTCTCTCAAGTCACCTAGCCTAACATTGTCTTGTTGACACCAGATGGGCTATAATGGGAATCCGCCACCCCCACTGTTTTGTTGCTGCAGTGCACCATGCATGGTTTCAGCAGGATTAAAGTCTGGCATAGCTGGTTCATTTTTGTTGCTGCAGGGCACCATGCACGGTTTCAGCAGGATTAAAGTCGGGCATAGCTGGTTCATTGCCACTTACTTTACCTGACCCCCACTGTCCTGCTTTTTTGCCCACACAAGATTTCCTTGTTTTCCCAAGCATTTGCGTGAATGTTCAAGAAGCAAGGGGGTGGACTTTCGAAGCATTTTATCTGTATATGTGCCAAGAATGTGACAGACCCTGCGAAGATTTATGCAATTTCTCCTATGGTGATGCTGTTTGAAATTATATATATTTTTATGGGACATTGTGGTTTCGTTTCCTCCCATTTATATCCAATTTATCATTGGAAAGGGAAGAAAATTATCTTTCTGTTGCTAAAAAAAGATGCGAGTGTCCAGGTATAAGACCTTGAAAAGTGGACGACAGCTCCAAGAAAGCATTCTTGTTTATGGTTATCTGGGCATGGTTGCTTCATTTGATATCCGTGCATAGCGAAAATGGGGGCTGTTTTCTCTGCACATGTACTCCCGAGAACGAAGCCTTTGAGATAATCGATGTGGCGAGCAACGGATTACACCGCAAGGTCCCGGCATGCATCAGTCTAGAGCAATTTGATGAGGTATTGTTCTCAAGCGTCCTTTTGTCATGCAGCCCAACAGGCAGCCCAGTAAGGGAATGTGTGTTCATGAATGACTTACGTGCCTATCTCTTGTGACCTGGGGGAAGCAAGAACTGTTGCCTTGCTATATAAAACTTGCTGTGTGTCTTGCCGCATGTTGCTTGGAATTCCTTTGGCACTATTAGCGAACCTACCTTGTTTATATTTTTGAACCTTTTGGAAGGAAGTATATCACTCCTTGATGGTAGGAAGCTCAGTAGTAAGGATTACCTCTAGAGTTAGTCTCTGTTTTCAGCCTCCTTTTACTGCTTCTCATACTTGTTATAAGAAAATTCTTCCAGCACTCATAGAAATAAAAGTGCTAAGGGTGAACTTGACGTGCAGCCTATCAAAGGCATGGTGCCCAGTCAAGTTGCCATCTCATTTCCACTCCACATACCGCCACTCCACTACTACTCCACCCCTCCGGAGTGGCGCAGTGGTTATGGCGCTCAACTACTGCTCCCAAGGATGCGGGATCAAATCCCGGCCTCAACGGCCGCTTTTCATTGGAGGCAAAAAGCAAGGCGCCCGTGTGCTGTGCAATGTCAGTGCACGTTAAAGAACCCCAGGTGGTCAAAATTTCCTGAGTCCTCCACTACAGCATCGCTCATGGCCTAAGTCGCTTTGGGACGTTAAACACCACAAATCAACCGGCTACTACTCCGTTAGCTTTAATCGACCTAAAATGAAATTTTGTGAAGCTGAGTTAAGTAACAAATATTTTATTTCAGCGATATCAGTGGACATTCAGCCATCTCTTTATACCGGGTGTTTCAGTGAACGCTTTAAAAATTCCAGTAATAATAAGTTCAAATTAGAAAAAGGTATTCACAGGGAAGAAGTCTCTGCTATGACGGACACAATATGATGCAAAACTCCTCTAATTATTCAGCTAATTAACAAAACCCACTGATTAACTTTTTAACGATCGCAGTCAGATCATTAGTCCGTGTAGAGAGTTTAAAGTCATGAGTAAAATGATGCCATGTCAGTTTTTGAAACAAAGAAAAACTCGTGCTTCCCAGACCAGGACGAATTTTTCTTTAACTGCGAAGTTTCTGAGAAAGCTGTATAGCTTTCTTTTGTAGCTGTATGGCTGCGCTTGGGTGGATGTCAATGAGTAATTACTCCCTTATTATAAATCTACTCCACCTAAGGGGATTCCCCTAAATATTCGATCAACACCATTCCCACTTGAAGCAGTTGATCAATTCGCTCTCACCCTACCGTCTGATTTGCTGATCATCCTGGTGAGCTCAGTTGGTAGAGTGACTTCCCCGGAAAGGCAGTTGTCCCAGGTTCGATCCCTGGACCAGGACGAATTTTTAACTGCGAAGTTTCTGCGAAAGCTGTAAGCTTTCCTTTGTAGCCATATGGCTGCGCTTGGGTAGATGTTAATGGGTAATTACTCCCTTATTAAATAAAAATTCGTTTGTAAAGCCCTGCAATGCGAGAAAATTCAACACTTTCTTCTATATGCAACCAAAACTGTATGAGCGCAAGAGACGCACAGAAAACTGGAAATTTCACCACGATGATGCATAGCGGCATAAACACTTGAGGCTCTTTTTACGTCGAGCAGTAAACATAAAAAACAATGCAGCGATAATGTCACATAGCCTGCACATCTTCGATGACTGCGTGCTCTCGTAAGGGAGGCTGCCATTGTGCTGCTAAGTCTGACTTTTTCATTGCGGCAGTCTAAAGTTTAACGGCAGCGGCCACGCACGTGTGCCATGACGGATATCCGTATTCTGTTCTGCACGACCGCCCAATACAGAGATGCGCTTCAGTCAACCTTGTTGAATTAGTTCCGTCGACATATTATGTTTAATAGAAGCTTGCTGAGGCATTTACTGCGTAATGCAAAAATAATAAGAAAAAAGATCTCTGGCCTTGAGGCATCAATCCCCAACTTAAGAGACCTAAGAATGGACTTCTAAGCGCTTCTATTTTGAGCTTAGCGGAAATGTATATTGGTGTACTGAGTGCCAGCTGCGTACGAGCATTTTCTCTACCTTGCCCCACCCAGCCACTGCGTGTGCACCAAAATCATCAGGTAATTCGGCTTACAACTAGGCAGGCATTTTTTTCCTACATTAAATATTTTTATTATCGCACTAAAACGCTCCCAGCTGTTCTCTCATCTTATGCTGTCTCCATTCGAAACTGTTTTCTTTACGCAATTTAGTACAGTCCGCGGTTTCATTTTGAGAAGTTGGCCATGCAAGCTCAGTGTAGTGACAAAAATAAAATTTAGAAGAAAAAAAAACGTATTCCACAACATATTCCCACAAAAAAACACAAGTCCTGCGAGCTGCATTCTTAGATCCTCACTTCCCATGTTCATTAGGCTGTCCACACTTCAATGACCTTCTTCAGATTCCTGATTCAACTTCTTGTCCAGGACGAGAAATTTCACACCAGGGAGAGGACACACCATGTATAGGAGCTGCTTCTCCTTGTGAAGCTTGCTTATAACTTCGAGAAATAAGATGTCTCATCTTGAAAGGTCATTTTTAGGAGCTTTTTATGAATATAGTAGAACCTCGCTATAGTAAACTCGGATATAGTGAAAACTGGAAATATTAATGTGAAGCCATAGTCCTAGTTCGTCTTCCATATACGACTGTACATTTTCCCCCCTTTATAGTAAAATACAGTAAAAACAGTTTTGATAAAAATTTGTTATATTAAAGTGCGTCTGGCCGCGGCGATGCCTTCCCACAAAATGACATCGCCGCACTCGCTGCCTAGAATCGCGAAGCAATTTGTTTGTTTTTTTTAAACAGCACCGAGTGTTCTTTTAAATGGCTTTACTGCTAGGCTTAGTAGTACTCAGGAGAAGCCAACTTTACGTAAGCCTTGGAGCCGTGAGGGAAAACTTGCAACGAGTAGGAAAAAAAGAAAAGCTGTCTACATGCATGGAAAGAAGGCGGAGCGATCTGTTCAGAAATTACAGGAGAATAAAAGTGCAGCGAGAAATAGGGAAGGGAAGAAATGATCGAATATTCACAGCACTGTGCAGCACGAGGCAGCTGTGGCAAGAACTGGAGGCACGGCATGTGTGGCTTTGCAGTGCTTGACTACCGCGCGCATTTCTCATTCTGTGCGCCTTCTTACCGACAGAAACAGCAGAAGATGAGGGCATGTTCATGCAACGCTTTGGTTTTTACATGAAATCAAACTCAGTTGTATTCATAGCCACATTGCCCCCATGCTTAAGAAGTACTTCCACAAGATGCAAACAATCAGGCTTATAACTGAAAGAAATGGAATGAAGAGACGATGAGAGAGAGATGAAAGGTATTTGAGAGTTTTTTTTTATTTTTCATAAGCAGCAAGACGTGTTCAGTAAGTAGCCATTTAGTGACTGAACGGCAACTTCAGGGCCATGTTATCACCAACCACTGATATAGTGAAGACCCTGGTATAGTAAAGAGTTTTGCCGGTCCCAGTGACTTTACTATAAAGGGGTTCTACTGTATTTAGTGTCTGCAGAAGGGCTTTCAGCTTTTGTTTTTCTCTCTCTTACGGTATTAGTGCTCTTGAGAAAAGGCAAAATTCGGCAGAAATGCACTGCGGTAAAATAATGCCATTATGGAGGGCTCACCATAAACAGCCTCTTTTGTTTCACGCGCACGCAAGACATATGCGGTATTGTTGAACTTGCGCTGCAGTTCCTGACTGCTCTTCGTATGAGTATTGTAGTACTCTCCGCCAAACCGGCTAATCTTTTGTTTGTGAGCCTGGCCGGATCCGAATTTTTTGTAGCATAGATGAGAAGAATGGTTCCACGCATCAGCTTGTAAAAATGGCTACTAATGACACAAGCGTTCCTAGATTTGAGTCAGGTGTCAGTGCCTATAGGTGATCAGCTATGCCCACAGCACTATTTTAAAAAGAAAACGAGGCCATATGGGCAATATTCTTGTTGACATAGGCTTGAAGTATTGCCTGTATTGTTTTGAGTGCCTTCTATACGTTTGAAAAGGAAAGGAATGGGAAGTTTTCTAGGCTAAAACGGTCGCCTCCTAACCTCAACACGCCTAGAAACTGGTGCATTTTAGTTTCATTTCATTTATCAGAGCCTTAAAGACCCAAAGGCATTACATAAGATTTTAACAGATTCCATATTGTTTTTGCTCGCAGCTGTTTATTGGTGTTTTTCAGTTAAAACCTGAAAGTAGACTCTTTACTCATAACTCAGCCATTGCGTTAAGCACTGAATGTTGCAGTAATTGGGAATTTAAAATGGCACAGTTTGATTGTCATGAGGATATTAATTGCTGATTGTTGAACAGTGGGTCCCATTTTATACTTTCATTCTGCAGCTCATCAAGGAGCGCTGCCAGACCGAGCTGTTGTCAATGGTACGGCGGACAACCCAGGTGCTTCTAGACACAAGCAATGGCTCGGTACAGACAGGATCGCCACTGCAGCCCCGGTTGCTTATGGACCTGTTGGACCTACTGTTTGAGCAGTTCCGCAGTGTGGCAATGGGACATGAATGTGTGCTGAGCAACATGCATGCAATTGTGGTGAGTTGTCATTTCAAATGAACTGTGAGGCTGGCACACCTTTGTGATGGTGCCTTAAAAAGCTTACTGGAATATGGTTCTGCTATCACTGTGGGTGCTGCAGCTAAAAATGCTGATTTTAGTTTATTATTGATGTATCACAAAAACAAAAATCTAAATTTCAAGCATTTTCTTGTTGCATGAAAATGAAGCTTACCATAAAAAAGCAGATGCAAAATATTGCTCCACTGTGCATAACACTTGGCTTGACCATAGTTGCTCTCAACGAAGTTGCTGGCACCATTTGCCAATTGACTGCTACTGCTGTATCTGAGCTTGGGGAGACTTGTCTTGGTAGCTGTCCTTTTTGGTTGCCATTTTGGTTTCAGCAGCTGCAGGACATGTCCATGCATCTCTTAGCTGCTCATCGGCACTGATATGTTTAAATGTTTTTAGTGTGAGCAAAAACAGTGGCCAAGGTTGCACATGTCAGGTTAGTGGCATTGCATCATTCAGCCTGCACATCCAGTCTCACCTGTGGCCCAACCAACTTGGGAGAGGAGATTTCTAAGGAGCTTGCACAAAAGATTGTGCGGTTTGTGCCCTCCATCAAACTGTTGTTTAGAGATTGATAAGGTGTGGAGTGTCAAAAATGGGACGTGCACAAACGGAGAACCTCTTCCACAACATCTGCCATAAACTGGCGACCTCAGTTACTGATGATCGCTTGCAGAGGTCCATGGGGCAAGATGGCAGAGTGGGGCAAGAACAGGGTCACATGGGGAGCGGTGACCAAGAGAAGAGCGACCGTTACACAGTAGCGGGTGAGCTAGTCTGCACATACCGCAATCCAGCGATTTTCGTTGGAAGACTTCAGGAAGGGCCGATTCCAACTTTCTCAACTGCAGCACGTGGTGGAGCCACAGGATGGACCATGCCCTGTGGCATGGCGTTTGCGCTGCTGACACTCTGTGCAGCTCACCACATATCGCTCAGTCGTCTGTCTCTCGCATCTTCGGCCAGTAAAGTGGAGCGTTCGTGCAGAACCTAGGTGACCAGAAGGGGGATTGTTGTGCATGGCACGCACAAGTGGTGGCTCTCGGGAAACACGAGTACAAAATTCATGCCAGTGTTTGAGTATGCTTTTTTGTCATCATGGAGACAAAAATGGTTGATGACAGTAGGATCTCACGCTCCCGCAAGGAGGGGCTCAAGGCTTTCATTGGTCGCTTACGCAGTCCGCAGAGCCGAGGCGTCGGGAAACTCAGGCATGATGGAGGTGAGGTGTTGTTTGAAGTCTGCAGTCACATTTTAGGTCATAGAAAGGGAAAGGCGTGAAAGATAGTCTGCGTCAGCAGGCCACTCTTGTACCAGCGTGCTAAGCGACCAGATGGGTCATGCAGTTTGAAGAGCCAACACAGGGCATGATAGTCTGTCACAACCATGAATCGGCACCCAAATGTCATTTTGTTAACTATAGCTGTGCTCGAATAGGACAGTAGATTTCGCATAAGATTGTTCTAAAGGCCAGCCCCAAAGTATGCAAGAATTTAACATCTCTTCATGACGTATTGTTAGGCAGCTGACTGGTGGAAAAGTGCAAGAAACGAAATAATTTTTGGCCCAAAATGATCCACGTTGAACTGTTCATCCACACTTGTAAAAATGTACAAAACACAAAGCAGGCCATTTAGCAAAAGGTTAAATATGCTTAAATTATGAAAAAGGTAAAATATTCAAGTAGTACTGACTGAGCATGCAAAAATATAGTACATAGGTGCACCATTATCGATTTGCTGGATCTCCAAGCTCATGAGACAAATGTGTCCTGCTGTCACCTACAGTGTTGGAAGGCATTAAGAGACAATGACCAATTTTTGGAGGGGTAGTTGGTATGAGCAGTCCTATCCTTTCAATGCATGGCCCTGTTTTTTTCTTCGTCACATGCAAAAATAAAAAGGGGGGGGGGGGGGGGGCTTTTGTGGTTTTCCTGTAGAAAACTGCCTTGCTTGCAAGAGTGGGAGGGAGGTAGAGGGGAATGGACCCACCACCCTCTCATCCCCCTGGCTTTTAGCACATAGTACTTTTGTTTTTTAAAGTTTCTGTGTAAGCTGTCTGTTCAGTCACACAAATAGTAGAATTATACAAGAAAATTCAGTTTGATATTACCCAGAATGCTATCATTAAGTCCCCAAAGGAAGTTTTCCATCTGAAGTTTCTTTTTCTAAGTAAGTCAAGCACGTATGTGTAGTCACTTTATGGTGATAAATGGTTGATGGAATTTGCAAATGTAATGGTAAGAATGTAAAAAATACCGAGCGTGAAAAAAAAAGATATGAAAATTTGTGAGTCCAAGGCCATGTGTTGTGGCTGCATTTTGATGCAGCTGCAATGCAAAGCTGTCTGGGCATTTGATACATGTTTAAGTGCCTCAGGTAATCAATCAATCATACAGCAATCTCTTAATCGTCGTCAGGAAAATCTGTTGGTGCCAAATTATTATGCCCACAGTTTTACTTAATTTACCCAATATTGATTGAACGTGCTGGTTCCATGACATGTTCATTGAATATAATGCCAAGAGTTTTCAGATTTTTCAATCTAAACTTTGTAAGGGCCAAGGCTAATGGATTTAGGCACCTCAGCTAAAGTTTCCAACATACGAAACAACACACTTTGTTTTTTATTTGTGCAGAACGAGATAATTTTATTTGCGCCATTCATCTAAACTACAGCAAAATGCATCAGCCTCAACAATAATGTGCAAAAGATCTTTTTCTGCAAAAAAAGACGGAGCAATCATTGGCATAAATAACCAATTTGTAACTTTTGTTTATTTACACTATTTCGTTTATGTAAAATAGAAAAAAAAATAGGTCCTAAAATACTTTCCCTGTGGCACCCCTGTGTGCCACAGGGGTGCCTATTTCTGTGTGCCTATTTCAGTATATTGTGTGGTAGGCCCACAAGATGTGAAAGAGTTAATTTCTGTGCTATTCCTCTGAATTTACAGCTCTCCGTTTTGTCCAGCAAAATGGCATGATTTACCCGGTCAAACAGTTTGCTGAATTTCAAGTGTAGCCCTGGTGCCTTTACTTTATTTTTTATGTTTTCTTGCATAATTTCTTTCTAGACCAATAGTGCACTTTGTGTGGAATAATATTTCCTAATTCCGAATTGTTGCCCTGTTATGAGGTTACGTTTGCTACAGAAACTGTCATTTGCCTTGCCGTGAGGCTGCAGTGGTTAGGGCTCTCGACTACTGTGCCCAAGGATGTTTGATCGAATCCCCTCCACGGCGGTCACTTTTCGATGGAGGCGAAAAGCAAGGCAGTTGTATGCTGTGCGATGTCGGTGCACGTTAACCCTAGGTGGTCGAAATTTCCGGAGCCCTCCACTATGGCATCTCTCATAGCCTCAGTTGCTTTGGGACATTAAACCCCATAAACCAAGCTAAATTGTCTATTCATGATTTAATAATCTTTTCAAATCTCCTTTCGAGAAGATTGGTAAAATAGAGACTGGATGATAGTTAGAAAAAGTGTTTTTATCAGCATCCCGGTTGTTGCTATTTCTAAGTCCTTCAAACATCCATGTCACTTTTACAGTGGAGGTAGGTTGAAAAAGGAGAGAATGCGGAGATCTCTGGATGCACTTGGCAGCTGTATAGATGTTCTTTGCATTACATATATATGCAAAGAAGTCACTGGAGCAGTTAGCAAGTTCTTCACCTCTTGTGTAGTATTATTAATTGATATAGGCTTTCGTTTTAAGACTGTGTTTAGTTTCTTCCAAATAACCTTTTTTTTATGCAGGCAGTCATTATAAAAGATATGTGTGTAGTATTCTTCTTTCCCATTCCTGATTGCCTTGTTTAACTTGCTTCTAAATGACTTGAATTGTATCTACTGACTTATGGTCATGAGACTGAATTAATGCTTGAAACATTATATATTTATATATATCGTTATATATATCATTTTAAGCAAGTTTCAAGTGACCCAAGTTTCTTTGACTTTTTTCTCTTTCAAAATATTTTCATTGGAAAGGAACGATAATAGCACTGCTTGAAAAGTTTTTAAAATTTATCGTAGGAAGTATTGGCATCTGTAGTCATCATTGCTGTGCTCTAATCAACATGCATAATGTTCTGTCCAAAGTCTTGTAATGTGAGTGCTGATATATCACGATACATTATTTCTGCTGCTTCTCGTTTCTCTGTTGGTTTCATTCTGTCCAACATTAAAACGGTGGGCATATGATCACTCAGGATCGCTAGGACTTTGGAAGTTACTTTGTTGACCCGGGAATTTGTGATAAACATGTCTAGCAATGATATTGTTGCGAAGAAGATCAAGTCGTAATTAATCGAGGTTAGTGGCCCAGATGCCTCCATGACAATGCCCATATATTGCTCCTAGTATAATAGAGAGACCAAATTTATGCATGAAAATTTTTTTTCCTTGGAATGTTGCCAAGGCAATAGTATACATGTGTCACGATGGGGAATTCATCAACAGCAGCTAAATAATTTAAACTGAATTTTAATGCCATCTTGATTTAAACGTCCAAACTATGGCTGTGAGGTAACAGGCAATTTCAAGTCATGTGAGTCTTGAAAAGACTGGGGTATGATCACTGCTTATGCATTTTTGTTGACCCAACTCTTGGGCAGGCTTGCGCAAAAATTTGTGCGAAGTACATTAAAGAGAGGAGCTATCAGACTGTAGTTTTTGTATGCCTGAAATTGTCTGTTACGTCATGGCCATTGTTTGGCTTTAAAAAAGCAGCGTGAGAAAAAAAAAATTCATTTAAAAATTATTTTTCGCCGTACATGACTCCGAAGAAAGAATTTCAAGAAGAATTTGGTGTGTCTACTTTATGCTTGGTGTTATTGGGGTCTATTTTGTTTTGCAAAATGTGTAAGCAGTGCCATTTTCCGACTTTTTTTTTATTTAAGGAAAAGGAGCGGAGTAATGAGTATGCATTGGATTTCCAGGATATTCAAGGGCTTGAAAATGGTGTACCAATGTATAGTTTATCGGACGTGTGGGGAAGAATACAGGCTGTGGTAAGTTTGGGGCTTTCTTTACAATAGCAGTCTTTTGTGTTAGAGGCTTTTTTAGGCATGTCCATCTACTGCAAACTGGTAGATATGAAATATATACACTTCTATGTAGCTTGTATCTATCAAAAGTCTGTGCTTTAAAGGATTGAGGCTCGTTCGTTGGTTACCTTAAACTGTTAAGGCTCATTTGTGCTTATGGATTGCCTTTGCATGTAAGATTAGTGATTCATTCAAACTAATGGCACGAAATTATAACTGATAATTACAATTGTTGAACAGCTCATGACTCCCCAAAACCATCCAAAATCACGTACAAACTTGTATCAGTTTAGTCATCCAAGGCATCCACAGTCGGCTTCCATGTTTTAATTCATACTTGACTGATGCACACTTTGGTTAAACTAAGCATGTTTCAAAGGATTACTTGACATGTTTTGGTTTTTTGCTCTGCAAACCTTGCAAGTTGAAGTTACTGCATTGCTGTGCCCCCTGGTTATAAGCCTCATTGTGATCAGCAAGCTTGTTTGGACGCTCTACTACAGTTGGTACACTTCCTAAACCAACCTGTTGAGGTGCATGAAGTGTGCTTTCCTTCACAACAACGCAGGTTTACGGGCAGAAGGAAATGCAAAATAAAAGGAAGTGTAATTTGCAAATATGCAGTGTCATGGTGTTGGCCATTGAGGGCTGAAGGCAAGGTTCCTGTATAGGGCAAAAGAAAAGAACTGGATGCTTTTAACCAGACATAAACATTTAGAGCACACAGTGGCTGTTGCTGACAAAGGAATATTCATGTTTGCAGCAAGTCCCAAGACACGGGGCACACATTTTGGCTTGCATAAAGGCCACAGCCAGCATCGGAAGCAGAGTGAGGCTGCAGTAAACTTGACTCGTTCAAATTCAGTTTTTTTTTGTACACCCTAATAATTCGTTTCCTTGCAGTTACTTGTCCTCTGTGCATGGAACATTGCCTTTTTACTGAGGAGATTATGCCTAAAATGGTCAATTTGTGTTCTGTGCCAAGTGACAATAAGAATAGATGCTGGTATTAAAGTTGACTCTCAATAATTTATGTGAAATTTATTGCTGCCAGGTAGTATCTGCAGGTTTTTCTGTGGTGGGTCATAGTTGAGGTTGTACACTGACTTGAAAGGTTGACTTTGACTTTCATATTGCAAAGCTGATTAGAGGGCTGTTTATCTACTGTGCAATAATTGTCACATTGTGTATTAGGGGATGAAATTTGCTTGTGAGCATTGCAGGCAGCAATTCGTAAGTGCATTCATTCATAATATATTATTGTGCTCATGAAAAACTTGTACATTTGTATCACGGTGTGCAAGACCTCGTCATAAGCTGCTCCATGAAAGGCCCCTGCCGTGGTGGTGCAGTGGTTAGGGCGCTGGACTACTGTGCCCAAGGATGTGAGATCAAATCCCGGCCGCGGCAGCCGCCTTTCGATGGAGGTGAAAAACAATGCGTCCACGTGCTGTACGATGTCAGTGCAGTGCACGTTAAAGAACCCCAGATGGTTTGCTTTTGGTACTGCTTTTGGATAGGTCCTTGTAACTTTACAGTTCACATTGCTAGTTCATATATTACTTTTTTCTAGATGGAGTATGTTGTGGGAAAGTACTTGGACATTCACAATACCGGGTCGGCACAACAAGTTCCTCCACCTGTGTTCACGGAAATGACTGCAACAAATGACATTGCTTCCTACTTCACTCGAAGGAGAAATGTTAAACAGAAAAAGGTGGGAGTTAATTGCTTGCATACAGTTTAACCTTATTTAGCAAGGTCATGGGGACTGCACTGTTTTTTTTTTTTTTTTTTTGCTGTTGTTATGGCCATCACTTTGTTTGTTATAGTGGCAGGTGACCTTTGCTGCAATGTTTGCATGCCAGTGAGCTTACCTACCGCACTGCAGATCAAGGACAGTACAGAGGGCATTCACTGATATGTGCTGGTGCAGTTGTGGCCAGCACACTTGTGCATCCAAAATGGGTGCTCATGACAGGGTCAGTGTCATGCTAAGATTTGTATCTGTTGTCAGTTGGCAGCGGTCTTTTTTTCAGTGCAATAGGCAAACAGGCAATTTTGTTTTTCTCTTGAGTGCTCGTGCATCATCGTCTGCAAAAAGACACATGCCGCTGGTCTCTCGCTCGTAGCTACACGCAAGCCGTGACGTGTGGTCACGAGATAGAAGCACGGCACCACTGACTGGCCCGTCCTCCTTGCAACTGAGCTTTGTCGTCACCCCACTTCTGTCAGATGCCGGCGTGATGGAAGTGTGTGAGGAGAGAAAACCCGGCTGCGAAAATGATGCCTGATGGATGTGTGATTGCTTGCAACTTGCAGGAGTGTGCAGCTAGCGGTGTCTGCTATCGAGAATGCATGCAGTGCTTCTTTGAGGTTGCTGAAAAACAAAATTGAAGTGACGATGTGACAATTTTTTATAGCTTTTGAGCTGAGGTCGAGAGAAAAAGTCAGGAAAATCAAATGAGAAAAGTTTTGAACGCTCGAAATTTTGGTTGGTGTTATACATTGAATCTATGGCGCTCATGACGGTGCCATGGCAGAGTCCGAATAATCAAGCAGGTCCGGAAATTTGGTATCCGAAAGATCGTTCGACAACTGTATACATTACAATACAGAATTAGAATAATTACAGATACAGTCGAACCTTGCTATACTGAACACGGATATAGCGATTTATCGGATAAAACGAACTAAGATGAAAGTTTGGTTAGTCTGTGCTTTACTTCTACGGGAGTTCTTTCTGTACAACGAAACGAAAAAAATCAAAATTTGATGTAAATCGATTACAATGAAACAGTTTTTTTGCATTAAAACTGCAAAAGATGCGTGAAGGAGCTGAAAAAAACATCAAGAAACACAATTTTTCAACCAATCGAATCGCTCATCGTAGAAGTGTTGAAATTACCCGTGCGTTCATGTGCCGCGTCATCTAGCGGCAGCAACAAAACTACCGCCAACGGCTTATGGCCTCCAAGATCACACCTCCGCGTGCGGTGATCTCGGAGGTCATGAACGGCCATGGTCAAACTCAAGAGGGGCCGCCGAAGTGTGTTTAAATCGCCTGCGCGATTACGTGTCGAGTCATCTAGCAGTGGCGACAAAAACTAGCGCCAATGGCCCATGGCCTCCAAGATCACTGCGTGCGGAGGTGTGATCTCTGAGGCCATGGGTCATTAGCGCCGCCGCTCGAGTCCGGCCATACATATGACTGGCATGTCATCACCATTGCCTTGTCATTCCGTGAACCCCTGCCGTGCCTCTGCCACTGCAACCAACCCGTGCGTGCGCGCTGCACTCTCCTGGTTTGTTGGCTCCGTCGTGCAAATTGTGCGCGGAAGCAACATCCCTTCTTGAGTATTCACTTTTGCTCTCCAACACGGAACGAAAGGCGAGATTTCATGGTAATACCAAGCTTTTAATTTAAAAATTGGTCATTTTCACACCTTTGTGTTGTTCATATTAGTGCGCATTTTGTTTCAATTTATTAGCAGGCTTGTTTAAAGGAATTTGGGCACGCACTTTTAAAACGAATATCGGATATACCAAACAAATTTTCGCACCCCATACTACTTCGTTATAACGAGGTTCGACTGTAGAGCATTAATTGCTCTCTGCATGAAGTGACTTTAAACACAGCAGCTGCTATTTGTGTGTCTTCTCGAAAATGTACTGGTATGTTCGTGATAGCGAAAGGGTCAAGCAAAACTTGTTCACTTGTTCGGCCATAAGCCCCTACCAGCGTAGAAGCAGAAAACTGTCTTGCTTTGTGATGTACTCTGTCAGCACAAAACATAGCCTAAACAGGCAGGGAAAGCTGGGCATGGCGCTTAGGCGCACGCACCGCTTTGCAAGCGAATAGTCAGTGCAGTACTACACATACACGCCGGTGCATGTAGTAGAGCACAAATGCAATTTGTGCACATTCTCCGCTGCGGCGGGCGATTAGTGGCACCTAAAGATATTCTTACACTGTGCTTTATCCACATCAGGATTTAGGGTAAAAGGTGCATTTTATTATCACAGCACATTCACTAGGTGCGCCATGCTTCTGCCACATGATGGCCAGAAATGTACGAGTGCTGAATCCAGGTACCAAGCAGGTCAGCTCGATCCTGTTTATTTAGACCTTTTAGGCCTCTCTGTTGTAAGTGCACCATCTTGAGCATCTCTACGGAGTGGCAAAGCCAGAAAGTAGAGATAAGAAGTTTGTGGAGATAAGTGGATGCAGCTGGCACAGAACAGGTTCAATTGGAAGGATATGGGACAGAGGCCTTTGACCTTCAAGTTTTTGATGCAGCAGAATCAAAAACTACAGGGACGCAGAAACACACAGAACAAGGACAAGCTGCATTGACAACTAAAATTCTAGTTGTCAAAAATTTGTTACACATTCTGGCCTAGTTTGTACGATTATGTTGACACGGCATGCCTGCTTTAGGTGTCCTCGCTACATGTTGCTACATTTGGATTGTTATGGGTTGAATGGTGTTCAATACATGGTTTATGGATCAAGCCAAGAGGCTGGTAAAGTTTGGTTTCATGTCTTTTGGCATATTTTGTAGCAACACATTCGTAAAGAAAGTCTAACAGAGTTGTAAGGATTTTTTTTTCCTTTTTTGTTACTATACTTTTCTAACTGGCCGTAAACACTACATTTCTTGACATTTAAATGTCTGGCAGTGTAATGGCATAGTAACATAAGGCTATGCTCAGGCCACATCCACTGGTGTTGTGCATTGGTGAAGAGATTTTCTTATAGAAGCTAATGAAAGACTTGAATTTTTGGAAAATTGTCATTCTGTGGCAAAAGTGCTAATATGATGTGTGCACCTGTATATGTCCTTATTTTCGGCCTATTAATTTGCTTGTATGGTTGTGCACTTTATTTTCTTTGTTTCCCATTAGCAAGTTCTAGCAGTAGTACAGAATGTGAGCTCATTTTTTTAAAAATAAGGCTCGATTAGTGCCACTAGGCTTCCTTGACTGCAGTCAGATCTACTGATGAATGGCTTAAATTTTACCTGCACTTTGTTTTTTGCATTTTTTGTTGAGACCTGCAGTTCATGAAATTCCTTGAAAAGGATTTGAGTTGTGGTATGTCTAAAATGAATATCCAAGGGCCTTTGTTCCTTGGAGATAAGTTTTAGATTATAGTAAATAAATAAAATTCAATAAGATATGCATTTTCACATTGTGGGAACATAGTGTTGCTAATTTGCATTAGAAACTAATGGCAAAAGATTGCATTGATAGTAACGGGACACTGAGTTGGTAGTGATTAATGTTTATGTGGCACAAAAACACAATGATCAAAGACACAACATGAGTGCTGATCATCAGCTCTCTTTTTAGTCTCAGAAGAAAAAAATAAATAGAAGCTTCAGATAGTAACAAAAATGCAAATAAAGTTAACCATATGAGGTTGGTTTCTTATAGCACTCAGTGTAAACAAAATCTATTATAGACACTGTTGTGCATGTGCTATAGTTCAGACAATCATGGCTACCCCATGTAACGGCATCCGGGGGTGGCACTGCTGCTACACCAGCAATCCTTGTTTATGTCAAGGCTTGCGTCATTTTCAACTTTTAATTGAAATCTCTCGACATTAAATGTGTCTTTTACTATCGGACTAGCGGGATTTTGCTAAGAAAAAAAATTTGATTGAGCTTGCCCTCAGTAGCCTTTTATAGTTGAATTTTGCTTGAACGAGCATGTTAAAAACCAAAACCTTGTCCATCTTGCTCTCGGGAACATGTGTATACACACACAGTACTTTTCAGTGGCTAGTTTAGCCTTTTAACTGCGAAATTAACTCCTGAAAAGCATACTAAAATTGTCAACTTCATATTAGATAGTCCAGATTTTTTTTTCTTATACTTTTACTCTGAAACTGCAGCAAAACCTGTTTAATTCAAAGTCATTTGGACTGCAAAAAAAATGTTCAAATTGACCTAGTTTTCAGATTACCTGAGCGCAGCAAATAAATCTGGTCCAGAGAAAACAATTTTTCTTTGCAAGGACGTGCTTGTGAATATACCCCCCTCTTCCTTTGCCTTTGCTTTGTAGTTTGCTGCAGGATGGCATCGTGGACTGCACGCAGTTTAAAGCAATAAATTAAGTACGATATGATGACAGCAGACACCAAAAGCAAAATGGCTCTCTACCCTTCCTTCCACACTCTAATGCGGCCCGAGTATTCACGACGAATCTACACAGCTTTGTAGTTTGGATTCTGCGGTGTGTGCAAGCTGATTAAATTATTATCGGAAGTTACTCTCGTGCTATCTATTGCTCCTCAAGGGAACGGTTGCCAGTGCATATGAAAGCATGCAATTTGAATTTCCTACAGTGTCGTAAGGTGTGCACTACCTGCCGTTCGTCAAAGCCACATTAAATGCCACAGGCAGGTTGGCCAAATTGCGAATGGTCACTTTTCTGAAGGTTGACTTTACACAACAATGGTTAAAGAAAAACATGATGTCGTAATCTAACATAGCACATTTTTAAAATAAATGGTGCAAGCCGATGCTGCGCTCTGTCACCCTGCTGTGGGCATGAATGCTTCTGTTGCAGGTTGTGGGTGGGAGGTGCATCAATGAGGGCAACTGTGACGTAGTACCTTGGAAAAGAAGCATGAGTTGTTGGGAAATAAGGTGTGGAATCCAGAATGTATTTTTTGTGAGCTACAGATTTTTCAAACTTTAATGGTTCGAAGGGCCATTGCTTTACTGATTAGAGCGAAATTGGGATCGAGCATTCCCACATAGCACCACAGATCTCAATTAGTCCGGCTGGTGCACACCACCACTTAGAACTATCCTGCCAAATTCATGTTGAAAATTATTGTGACGCTATTATTCAAATTATCTCAGATATTGGATGAACCAAGTTTGAAGTATCAAGGCTTTACTGTATATTCATTGTTTTCTGGTTAGAATTAACATAAATGTTGAAGAAATAGCTGCTTTTTGTGTTACTTTCCATCAGAGTATGTTGTTGCTTTTGGCTGTCACCTTTTTCTCAGTGCATGCATGTCACAAAGTCGGAGTCGCTATCATAAAGAAATGCTAAATTGTCAACAGCATTGCTTTTGGAACTGCCCTAAGAAGTTTTTTTTGGAGTGCACCACCGCCATTCATGTGTGACGCCATTATTAGATGACTGTTGTCAGGCTTCAAATGCGCTAAAGATACAAAACGTGATTTTATTTTTATATAGCCAACGACTGCGCTTTAATTTTCAGTATCTCAACCAATGCAATTGCTAACTGTAATTCATAAGCACAACACAGAGCCCGACAAACGTGGCTCATCTTTGGTATTGCAGTATTCGTACAATGCCCGCGAACAGCTCGGAGTTTGTTGCTAAAAGGTCAATGCACTGGTGGTATGGAAATAAACTTCAGTTTGTTTCTATTGGTATGCTCCTGTCATACCTATTGGCCTTCACTGCTTTGTGACCACCATTTGACGTGAAGCAGCACAGCAGCCTGTATCGGCTGTGAAGGGTGCATCTTGAAGGAAATTGCACGAAAATGACCAACAAGAGAAGGGCCTTAAGATGGCGCTTGTCCTGTGATTCCCCCCTCCTGTGAAGGGTGCATCTTGAAGGAAATTGCACGAAAATGACCAACAAGAGAAGAGCCTTAAGATGGCGCTTGTCCTGTGATTCCCCCCTCCTCCATGTTCTGTCACGTATTGCTACATATTTGGCTTGCTGGCCACTGCTATATGCCTTTAAAGGTCCCAAGTGTGACCTTAAAGTGAGTTTCTGAGTTTTTATGTAAAGTTCTGTTCCTTTTTTATTTTTATTTTTTACCTTGCTGGTTTGCTTAGTTGTTCCAATTTGTTTATAGATTGACAGATTGAGGGTGATATTTTCTTTTTTTTTTTTTTTACAGTGGTTATCCTACTTCAAAAGGAGTCTCGTATAGATAATGTATGACAAACTTCAAACTATGACAAACTTTTTGTCGTGCTACTCTAAAGGCCATTCTTGTGAAGCACAAATTTTGCATTGCGTTTTCGTCATGTCTGAGTTGGGGCTCTTGTGTCGAAATCTTAGAAAGCCTAGGTGCTATTTAAGGTTAATAATGTTTGCACCCCCCCCCCCCTCCCCCCTCGCCTTTTTTTTTTTTTTATCTTTTCTGCTTTCCAGTTTGCACTTTTTCGATTTGATTGCTCTTCTCATGCCATCAGCATGAATACATACTTGAAAGAGAAGAAGGAGCAGATGAAGGACAAGGTATGGTTCCTGTGTTTTTCGTGATTACTGATTGGGTGTATTTTATAAACTATTACACGCAAACCCACTTATAACAATACCGGTTTTAACAATATATCAGATATAACAATGGGTCACCGTCAGGTTTGCCAGGTGTTCTATGGTAAAATAAACCGCTTATTACAATGGTGTCATATTATATTACTGGTTATAACAATCAACTGTGGTCACTGAAAGTTAACAAAGATGCGTAAACGTGGCGAACACAAAAGTGCGCGCGTACGCGGAGGCGCTGAAACGCCAATGCAGCGACAATAAAAAAAAGAAAATCTGGACACAGCGCGTTGAGCCAATGCATTGGTCAGGTGCGCCAGGGAAGCTTGCATGCTGCTGAGACGCGTGGGAGTACGCAGCACTTTCTCACGCGAAGGAGGAGGGAAGGCCTAAGGCGCTGCTAGGCATGGACATTCTGAGGGAGAGCTTTGAGTACATCCCCTCGAGACCGCCCGTGGCGTAGGCAACTCGCGTCCTCTCTGCCTCTGCATGGTGGAGCAGTGTCCATTCTGAGAGTGCGCTGACTGTGGTGCGCTGCACTATCCTCTCCCCTACTTGCTTTTTCCAGACCCCCGCTTTGCGGTTGCACATGTTTTGTGGCAGGCATGCAGCAGCGTTCTTGCACGTCTTTCTAGCCTGGTTCTCCTAGTATGCTATCATCGTTGCCACGATCTTGCTTGTGGATTTTCTGTGAACAGCAATGGAGGATTCTCCTTCAGGAATCGCAACACAACCAGCTCAGTAGAGGAAGCGAATGGCAATACCGCTAGAAGTTAAGCGGAATATTGTATGGTGAGCACAAGGACGGCGTAAAAGTGTGCAACTTGGTGCACAAGTACGGCCTGACTCAACCAACAGTATTGACAATCATCCGCAACGTGCTCAAGATTAAGAACGAAAGCGATGCCAGTGCTGCCTATGCAATGGACGACGGCTGGAAAAGGGTTCTACATGGGGCCTACAAAGATGTAGAACAGCCTACAAAGATGTAGGACCATTCAAGAATCACTCTGCCAGTGATTCTTGAATACCTGTGCAGCAAACCTGCCGATTAGTGGCCCGATTTTAGCAAAGAAGGCGAAGCACTTCTCATTCTTCCTGCGCAACACCGATTTTCGACACAGCGAGGAACGAACTTTGATCCACAGTGAGCGGTAGCGACGGCAACGCGACAGGACTTGAGGAATTTTTACACGCCAACGATGCAGTCGTGACAGTTGAAGAGCTGAAAGACGAGGCTATCGTTGCAGCAGTCACTGGCGCTGAGGACAGGGACGATGAACCGGAGCCTGTGCAGGTTGCGTCTCACCAAAAGGCTTTGAGAGTGATAGACTCCCATCGGAACTTTCTTTGTTTTTGCAAAGAACCTTCCACTGCACTATGTTTAGCAGTTGGATGCCCTGCAGAATGATGTTGGCCAGATTACCATGAAATAGACAACGCTTACGGATTACAGGTTGCTTCCCCTTACGAAGTAAAAAAGTGTAAACTACGTCGTCGTCATTAAATGTGTGTTTCTTTGTTTTCAGGCCTAACCCGGTAAAAACAATTATCGGTTATAGCATGATATTTCCATGGCACTTCAATTTTGTTATAAGTGGGTTTGGCTGTGTAGTATTTGTCACATAATTGTAGCCATTGCAGTTTAGTGCTATAGAATGGGCCATAAAATTTCTTCAGAAAGGTTGCTTTCACAAACTGTTCAAAGCATTTATAATCTAGTTGCTTTACTGGGGCATGGTGTCATCTTTCATGCTGTCAGTATTACCGCTATTTAAAAGGTTGTAAAGCTTCAGTAACATGTGTAGCAAACTTGAGCATGGTGAAGCCTCCCAATGTTAGTTTGTAGGGTTTTCTCTCATTTCTGATTACTTCCACCAAGTTTAGTAGCCATGCAGTATAGCATTTCATACTGGCACAGAATCATTCTAAAGTCCTCTGTTTCTGTGGCCTTGCGTCAGATGATTTCAGCGGGCAGCACTGCATTTTTGATGTCGCAAGCATTCCGTGCAAGTTAATTTACATTGCCCCCTTTACTAGCAAAATCTTCAGGCTTATATTGAGTCATCTCAGGTATTTTATCAGAGGACTCGTTTTTAATCACTTCAGTCACTCACTGCATTATGAGTTTTCTTTTATTAATAAATTATAATAACATAAAAAGAAACAGCAGTGGGCAATTCTCTGCAGCATTGTGTTATACTCTGTTGCCTAATCGAAACAGTGAACTGCTTTTTAATATTTAACTATTCAAACAAACCAGGGTCATCAAAATTCTTTCTCTTACAATTTCATTTTGTAATTTTTTGTTTAGGTAACAAGGAAAGCATTTGCAACAGACTGCATTTTTTATGATGGTTCTGAATATGATGGGCAGAGCATCACCTACCTCACCTACCTAATTGATGTTTATGTCATCGCTGTGTCACACAAAGCATCATCTCTGGCCACGGACTGGCCTTTGTACACAGTTCGTTATTCCTCTCGTTACTGTGAAAAAGAAAGGGGGAAAACGTTTTTATGCGTGCACGTGCGTGTGTGCAGAGATATCCACTTGATAACCTCTAGAGTTGCCTTTTAACACTTGCAGTGGTGGCAGCTGTGACTCCGCTGCTTTATGTTTTGGGCTGCCTTGTCCTAAACTCGTTGGCCTTTTTTTATCTCTCTGCTCCTCGCAGCTGTTTCTCTGTTTCTCTTCACTTCCTTTCTCAGTGGCCTGCATCACCTTCTTCCCACTGCGCTACCCTATCGTGCATACTGAGTTATTTGCCTTAATGTCAGAAGTTGACTTCTCTTAGCTCATGAGCCTTGTATTTGAGGTGTCTCGAAGAACAATGGGTGCACTTGGAAGCAGATGATTCAAGGAAAAAAAAACTATCATTATATTATTCGGTTTGGATTTATTTATGGGGTTAACATACAAAAGTGACTCGGTCTATGAAGGACGCCATAGGGGAGGGCTCCTGATAGTTTCCACCACCTGGGGTTCTTATAACATGCACTAACATCACACAGTACATAGGTACCTTCTGTTTTGCCACCACCAAAATGCGGCTGCCTTGGGTGGTAGTGTACCCATGCCCTCTGGCGCATTTTGTTTGTGCAGTTGAGGTCGTTGGCATCAAAAGGGCTTATTTTGCCAAATATACATTTTTTTTATGTATCCTTATGATGCTGATATATGCTTGGCTCTTCTCCTCTAGTGTGATTATGTTGAAGTTGGAGACTCGCACCAGCAATTGGTTTGTGTGCCCACTTCCAAGAACATCACATGTAGGTTCTTCAAAACTATCGTTGTTTTATTGTTCTGCTTGCACTCTGCAGTGGCTCGCATAATCAGTTGCCTGCTGCTGCCTCCACCATTTTTCAGATATTTTCAAGCCACTAATGAGTTTCATTGCTGACATAGAAGCTGCTGTTAAGCTTGAAGATGGGTAAGTTTTTGTCGCTGATGTTACGGCCACAAATTAGTCTCTCAGTGCATGACGTTTATTTATGGTTGTTTTTAAAGAACCCCTTGGAAGGGGATATCGTATCATAAATTGATTTTTAAAAAATGTGATTTTTTTTTAATTCATTGCCAAAAATTAATTGCACAACGTTAGGAGCCAGCCTGTGCAACAGCGAGTGTGGAGAGGCGCTCCAAGCCATTTAAAGTGGCATCAAAGGCCGTCCCTTCTGGGGATTTAAACATGGCACATGCAAGTGTTTGTTTACATGTTGTTTTCCTTCATCTTTTTGCATGTATATGTATATATATTTGAAAAATGCTTAGATCAGTGCTAGCGACTCCCAGATGCCACGCGAGACATCCCACTCTATGTACAGTACGGAAACACATGCACCGAATGCGATCTTAGCAGAAAGAACTTCAATACATGCCAAAAGCTTCACTCGAAAACATTTCACCAATGGCTTTCGCATCACTACGCATAAGCGGTCTTCAGTGACTCTCTCTGCCGATCTTTTTTTTGCATCGTTTTTAAGGCTTTATGATTAAGGCTCATGAGTGTGTGCAGGATTTGTGCGTCCACGGAGGGTGTCTCATCATCATTATCAGGAAATGAATTGATTGATGAGTAAAAGAATGGTTGTAAGAGATAGGTGAAAGAATGTGTCTGTGTGCAAATTTCAGTGATATGGAGTAATTTATTAGAGCTAAAAAAGTCAATTCAGCATCAAAATAGTGTGCAGACGTCAAAACAGCCACGGATGGCGAAATTGTGCAAAAAATGTGCCAAAACGTTCCAAAGCTTTAATGTCAGGCCTCGTCATTGCGTTACAACGTCGAAAACTGTCAGTTAACCCTTTCGCTGTCGATTGTTTCTCGCCGTGACGCACCCCCAGTGTCGTCTTGGTTTCAGGGCATGAGCATAGCCATTTATTCTTGATTATGATTGCTATATAAATAGCATAGTCAACGGAACATGCACATTTTAGTGTTCTGCAAGTGTTGTTAATTAACGTCATCATCATCAACAACCTGACTATAAATGAGGATAATATAAGAAGAAAAAACACTGCTCGATACTTCTTGAGAGTCCAAATCCGAGCTCGGCTCGTATTCATAATCAGAGGAGCGATCGCTCCAGTCCGCAATCAAAGGTCCCGCGCGGTCAGCCATTCAAAAGCAACCGCGCGCACGGAGGGCACACTTTCGGTGGCCCACTCAACGGAGAGAAATGGCACGTTGTGAAATCAAGATAACAGAGGGCAATGGAAAGAAGCTGAAACAACCTCCTTTGCTGCTGCTAGCCGCAAGCAAGGGCGCAGCGAGAGAGAGCGAAAGCAGCGATCGAGTCATACGTCGACCTATTGGAGAGGCAACAGCGCAAGCCCCTGAACGTGACGCGTCATAGCAGACACGCCAATAGAATAAAAATAAAAACCTGCAAACCTTCGGCAGATGGCAGAACAACCCTTGAGCCCGTAACCGCACGCGCGCGCCGCATAATTGCTTAGCGAGAGAAATGCAAACTTGTAGACTTCGTGCTCAGGCACGAAGTTTTGAACGTACGATAGTGAACATGCCTGTAAGTCGGTGACACTGTGTGTGTGTGTGTGTGGGAGGGGGGTAACGCAAAAACGTACTGTTACATTCATGACAGCAAAAGTTTTAAGAGTAAAACAGGAAAAGAAGTAGTAAGAGGGGAAAACGATAAAAACAATAAAGAAAAAAAAGGAAAGGTAGAATGAGTAAAGTAAGAAAAAAAAAGAAAAAAGCAAATGAGTGCAAAGTGTCGCAGGAAAGGCTTTAGCCTCGGCGCACTTAAGACAGCTCTAAATGCCTCCAAGGAATTTTACCTAGTGTTGTTCATTTCTAAAATTATTGCTCCAAAAACAGTTCTGATATGGATGGGGTGGACAAAAACTACAGGAAGATACAAGTGAAGCAGCAGCTTTAGCAAAATAATTTAGAGGCATATTCCTCTGAAAAGAGCCTCCTATAAAAGTAATGCAGCAAGTGTTTCAGGGTTGAGGTTTCTCAACCCTTATGGGCAAGTGTGACGCACAGCGCCAATGCATCATTTAACATCAGAACTGCTGACCCTTGCCTTATGCATTTGTTTGAGCTGACACCGAGAAAACTGCCACGTGCATTGCTATGACAGGCTGCAGTAATCACAATAAGCATTAAATGCTGTTTTGAAAGTCTTTTTCATTGCATCAGATGTATTTTTGGAAGTCTCTCTCTGCTGCCTTGGTAAGGACCATTCTTAGAAGGCATGACTTTCACAGCCCCTCAGACAACAAGGAACGATTGACAAAAAGTGTAAACTTCAGAGAGGCTTGGGAAAGCTGCCAAGAAAGCAAGAAAATGTCTTTATTCTCCTGATGCCTACTGAACCATTGCATTGAATGTGAAAACCTAAAGCTACAATTTTCTCAAAATGTGTTGAAATTTTTTCAATCTTAATATGTCTATTCTTAAACACTGTGCATCCGATTGTGCTGAAAAAATCCACATTATATAGGAATCTGTTATTAATAGTGTGAACCTAGAAGATTAGAAAACTACTCTGCTCTAAATGTAAAAAAAGTTGCTGGGTTTAAGGTTCTCTTTCGGATCTTGACGGTTGAGAGTGTTATTTTTTTCCGCACGATGCAAGTATAGACAAAGTTTCTTTAGGTTTAGCTTTAGACTGCTAACATGTGGAATGTGCGTGCAGTCTTAAAGTTTTGTGTTATGGCGAAATAAATATTATATTGGCATTCTGGTATCAAGAGGGAAAACAATGCCGCATTAAGCAAACTACCTGGCTTTAAGGCCACAATCACTGTTGAAAAATGCAAAATTCAAATAAAGATATTCAGTATTTTGTGATATAAAGCTGAGACCAGTATTATACACTTGCCCTGCCGTACCCCCTGAAGAGAGCTTGAAAAAGAGTTTCATTTGGTACATTTGCACTACTATTTAGCTACACACCTAATTGCTGTAGTTATTCAAAGCGTTCTTTAGTGACAAAATTTTGTATCATTGTAATTGCATGCATGGAAGCATTTATAAAATAACTTTTCTGTTACTTTTCTCTTTTAGAAACCACTGCCACTTGTATGAGTATCTTGTGGAATGCGTTAAGATCTTCCTGGGTCATGTGAACAATGATCTGGACAACACCATAGATAATGCAACAAAAAGTAAGTTTTTTTTTTCTTATCCAATCTAAATGCAAGCTTGTTTAGGCAGTGGTATTTGCTTGTTCTTGTGTTTTTTGTCTTCTCATTTTCATGGCTGGTGTCTAGTGCTCGAGTTGAATCATGTGATCTTTACATTTATCCAGGCCTGGAAACATGGAAGGTGACTTCAGATCCAGAAATCCTGAAATCTCATGAAGTTTCCAGGCCATTATTACAGGTAATGTTAACAGTGGCAAGCAGAAGTCAAGTCAACAAATATGGAAGTGGTGCAATTCACTCTATATAATTTTTATTCTTCAGCAATAATTTGTCATTATTTACTTTCACTTGCTGTGAGGTTGCAATTGGGAGGAAAAACTTGGACAGTCCAGGTCGCAGATGAATGTTCACAGGCTGAGTCTGGGCGATGCTGAGGCTTAGAGGTTGCATAGAGTGAACATGTGCATTCTGCTGGCGAAAAGCACAGTCACGCGTGGTTGTCCGCACACTTTGAATTAGTGTGCCTTCATGATGCTTGTACCTTACGTGCTGCTCGCTACGCAGGCACGCGCGCACGTCATTGCTAGCTAGCATAGCAAAACAAAGAAGGATGTAGCCGTTGCAGTAGTGTTGTGTGGGGAATCTCTACTTCAAGGGATGGTCACCTGGTGAGTCCCTACAACACACATGTCGAGATGTAGATGTAATTTCTTACCATTGTGTTGGTCACTCCTTTTTGGTGTTTAGCCCTTTCGCTGTTGGGCATTTCTGGCTGTGACGCACCCCCAGTGTCGGCTTGGTTTTAGGGAACGAGCATATCAAGGAACGAGCATAGCAATTTATTTTTGATTATGATTGCTATACAAATAACATAGTCAACAGAATATGCATATTTAAGTGTTCTGCAGGTGTTGTTAATTAACATCATCATCATTATCAGCCTAATTATAAATTAGCTAAATAAGGATAATATAAGAAAAAACTGCTTGATACTTGAGAGTCCGAATCCGAGCTCGGCTCGTATTTATAATCAAAAGGGCCATCGCTCCCATCCTCAGTCGAAGGTCCCGCCCGGTCAGCCATCCGAAAGTAACCGCGCGTACGGAGGGCACCCTTTCAATGACCCGCACAACGGAGAGAAATGGCATGTTGTGAAATCAAGATTACAGAGGGAGATGGAAAGAGGCTAAAACAACCATGAAAACAACCTCCTTTGCCGCTGCTAGCCACCAGCAAGGGCGCGGAAAGAGAGAGCGAAAGCAGCGATCGAGTCGTGTCAATGGCGCAAACCCCTGAACGAGATGCGGTGTCGTAGCAGACACGCCAACAGAATAAAAATAAAAACCTGCAAACCTGCTGCAGATGGCAGAAAACCCTTGAACCCGTAACCGCACTCACACGCCGCAAAATGCGCGTGCCGCGTGATCACTTAGTGCGATAGAGTAGCGTGCGCAAAGCGACCGCGCCCCCCAGCAAAGAAGGTGGCGGGGGTGGGCGCGGCCGCTCCATACTCTTCAGTATATACGTATCAACACAACGTGGGGCAAAAATGTGAACTTGTAGAAGGATATTACAGATGGCGCAGCCTGTCCAAGCGCGCCAGCTTTGCGCTCGGACGCGAAGTTTTGAACACACGATAAAGAACGTACCGGTACGTCTGTGACACGGGGGGGGGGGGAGCGAAAACGTACCGGTACGTTCGTGACAGCGAAAGGTTTAATGATAGCATTCTACTTTGTCACAGTGGCTGAGGCATTTTTCGCTAACTGTGAGTTTCCAGGTTTAATTCTTCGGTGCTTAGGTGGCCAAATCAAGGCAGGAAAGTGTCATTTTTTTTAACTGGTTAGATATTTTGGCAAATAACTACCATTGTTGTCTAGCCTTACACTGTTCAGACAAGTTGTTTGGAATGGGCAGTTTATTTCAGCATTTGTCGCTCATTTTCTGAGCTCACATCACAGAGTAAGAAACTTCAATGAGGATATAAAGTGTGGTTATCAAAACTTTGGGCATGTTTATCTTGATAATGGCCATGTACTCATCTTTCACTTTGGAATTAATGCTTCAAAATTATGCCTACAAAAGTAATCCTCAGTCATGTGTATCTATTGTGCATTGTGGAATTACAGTCTTCAACCTATTTTTGACACGCTCGATTTTTCGAACCTGCCTGATTATTTAGACTCTGCTATGGCACCGTCATGGGCTCCATAGAGTCAGTGTATAACGCTGGGCAAAATTTCAGACGTTTGAAACTTTTCTCTTTCGATTTTTCGTACTTTTTCTCTTGATCACAGGTCAAAAGCTATGAAAAATTGCGACACTATCACTGCCTTTTTATTTTTCTGCAACCTCAACCCCGCATGCACCTATACCCTTGATAGCAGGCACTGCTAGCTATGTTGAGGCAGCGGATCCATTACTCCCTGAAATGGGGCAGCTTGTGCCGTGGGCCCCTGCTATACAGTTCCGTTGAGTGGCGGCAACAGTGCTCTGCCCCACCGAGAATGGGCCAGTAAGCACGAGCGTGCCTGTTTCACGTGACCATATGTCATGGCTTGCATGTAGCTGTGAGAAAGAGAGCCAGCGGCACGAGTCCGCTTGCTGACGGAGAGGTGCAAGCACAGAGGGGAAAAAAATGCATGCCTGTCTAGTGCCCCTAATAGCGCATGTTGCCAACGGACAACAAACACTGGTTTTACTTTATTTTGCAATACACCGGGTGTCCCAACTAGACACAACTTCTGAGAGAGCTCGCAAGACATTTCTCTCTCTCTCTCTCTCTCTCTCTCTCTCTCTCTCTCTCTTTTTTTTTTTTCCTAAACCAACACGTGCAGCACATATTCGGGGGAAAAAAAATTACATGGAGTCACGTGGACGCAGCGAGACTTCGCCCAAACTGGTTTGCTAATGTTCCGTGCCTCTTTCTGTTTGAGCATCACACCGCTCTGACCTTTGCACGGTTTTTCCCGACATTGCTGCTGTGCCAAAGAGTACACCGGCAGTGAGAATGAGGAGGTTGACACTGGAACAGATTGACCAGTTTTTAAAGCCACTTGGTAAATAAAGAGCTTTTTTTTTTTTTTTTTACTGTTTGATTTTCCAGATGCTTTTTTCGTCCCCTTGAGATTTGGATTTTAGGGTACCTGAAAAAATAGTTGAATTATCCAAAGTTCGAATTATTGAATGACGCCGAAATAACTGACAAGAACCCGTTGCATCATGGTATATTGATTGGATCAGAGACCGGGCTATAAGACCGGGCTATGATTGCCTGTTTTTGGGATGAGAGCAGTACGATAATTACTTTTTCACATTTCCATCATGGTTTTATTTATTGGACGCACGCTGTTGAGGGCGTCAGAGCAGGAAGCAAAGTAGTAAGGGCCTCGCTGTGGCACGTAGCTGTGGTGCTTTCTCACAAGTGACTGTGTGTTGCACATGTACAAGATGTAAATGGCACTTGACAAGCGCACAGTTTTGGTTTGAAGAACCGTGCATATGAATGTAATTAAAATCTGCATCACCGCCAATCAGCGTACTCAGTTGGGCTTGATTGGCTGACAGATTGGCAGCCATCGTTGCGTGCTGATGGGAAGTTCATAACAGTGAAAATGAAACTAAATAGTTGGCCTATTCTCAAAGATGAAGGTATCAGTTTTTGTCATACCTGCACTTGTATGCATGTCAGATGTACACGGTTTATTAGCAGCATGCAGTTCAGATTTTAGTAGGGCTGTTTTGACAATCATTTACCATGCCGATCTGGATGTGGCCTGCCTTTGTGAGCCTGTTCATTTTAGTTCCATACCTGTAGCATCTGAATTATCATCCAACGGCATGGCTGTTGGCTGGGACTGTGCCAACAGTTTGAATTATTTCCAAATTAATGGGTGTCTAATAAAGGAACTATTGGTAGCAAATCTCAGAGGTCACACAGGACAGAGTGGACGCCATCGCCTGTGCTCCGGAATTGTGGTGGTCATGTGTCGGTTTGATTTTACCCAGTTTTGAAGGCAACTCAGAGCCATTCAGCCATGGGGCATTTCTTTGGACATGTCAGGTACTGACTGGGTCACCTAGGCACAGCAGCACATTGTTCAAATTATCCGTGGTTGAAACGGCTCATTCGAATTAGCGGGGTTTTGTTATACATTGACTTCTGTGGAGCTTGGTTGGACAAAGTAATGGAGCTCGAATTATTAAAAAATTCTGAAATTATCTAGATGCAAACATGTCAGCAATAGCCACATCCCTGTTGGCTGGTAGCTAAGGTATGGTAGTGACCAAATTAACTGAAACATACTTGTGTGTGTCTGCTGCATATGTTGCTTCTCGTTATTCTCCTTGAAGGCTTCTAGCTTTCTAGTTTCCCTGAAGGACTGAAATGTGCTGCTTTAGCAAGTATTCCTACTTAGTATAGCCACATCTTTTGTGGTTTTCTTTTGTGACTTTTTCAAAAACGTTACAAGGTGTGAATTTCCTGGTGCATATTACTAAAAAATTAAATTTTTGTACTTGTGCAATTCGGAATCTTGATTTTATGGACTGTCATTTCACTTGCAGTGAGTTTCTGAACGTTCAGCTGTAAAACAAGCTTCAGTTCAGCCCTGAACAGGACTGTGTTGTGCTTATACTGCTGTGACATGGCCTTACATATAACTCAGCATTGGCTTGACGGGAGTGTTATGCGGTACTAAGGGTGCTTGACATTGCAACCTATTCAAGAAGGAAGTCTGCTGTGTAAGAAAAACAGACTATAAACAGTGATTGCTAGTGGACATATTATCAGTAAAGATTGTGTTGGTGACACGTTGCCCCTGCTATTAAAAGGGCCATGCAGTACTTCAATATTTAGTGTGTTGATTGGGATGCTACAATGAACAGGCGTGTTTCACAGGTTTCACTGCCGGATTGTCCTTTCTTACAGAGCACGTTATGTGTAGACCAGTCTCTCCAGGGCTTGCAGGAATTGATGCAGGCATTGCCCATGTATGTGGAGCATTTCCTTAGCTTAGCCTGTACCATCCTGCAGAACTACAAAGAGACCAGCCAGGTGGCTTACAGAGGTGTGTTTCTGATGTTCCCTTTGACACATTGCTGAAACTTACTGTTACAGGAATTTTGTACATTTATAGAATTTTCAGTGTCGTGGAATTTGCCATGCACATAACCTAATTACTATGCGTTATGGGAAGTCGTCATGTAACCAATAGTCAGTTGCACCGATTTGGTTGCGATATGTGCAGTGATGTGGTTGCTTTGCCTTAGCTCTCCAGTAAGCAACCCTTGCTGCTTCTTACTTCTTTTAAGCAGTACTATATGAGCAATTTGTGCACAACTTGGCAAAGGGTCTTTCTTTTTTCTTTGCAACAGATGTAGCATTTTGATGGTGTATCATTTGCTCACTTCTTGAGATCCCGATCAGGGATTTTTACAGGAGTGGGTTACAACAAGGGCTTGCAGACATTTGCTCATACAGGCATTCATGCATATGTAGAAAAGGGCAACTGAAATCTACTACAACAAAAGTAAGAAAGGCAAGTGCATTAACTACAAAAACAAAAGATACACAGATACAAAAGATACAGATTCACAGGTTGACATCACAGATTCGCACTATACATGGAAAGTAGAAGAAAGGCAGATTAATGATATCACTTCCTCATTGTTGACAGTACAGATTTGCCATCAAGTTAAACAAATTCGTTGATAGTGGACTATGTGACCACCATTATGCACAGCTCACGAAAAAAATGAAAAACTATGTATATTACTAGTGCAGAAATATTCTTGGAGTGTGAGTTGATGCTTATGATGGGTTTCATTGAAATGTTAAAGGATATGTAGGTGTCAGAATTTATGTTAATCTTGTTATGCAGGATGAGATACAATTATTTCAGACGCTGTAGCATCGCATGACTGGTTAGTGTATGAAGACCGATCTTGGATAACATCTGCACTGGCGAGTCAGTGGGCCTACATCTGTTGTGAAATTCTAGGAGGCACTTTAGACCCTCCTGCAACATAATTTAAAGGCATTGTTTTGCTTGTTT
Source organism: Amblyomma maculatum (assembly GCF_055883805.1). Lineage (NCBI taxonomy): Eukaryota > Metazoa > Arthropoda > Arachnida > Ixodida > Ixodidae > Amblyomma > Amblyomma maculatum. Next base: position 279,691,458 of record NC_139344.1, read on the forward strand.
GTTTCAATTGTTCAGTTATGTCGATGCTATTACCACCGGTCGTAACATTCACATTTCAGTGTCTAATATTTTTATTTTCTCGAAAACCAAAATCATGGTACTGATGGCGTCAGCGTACAATGGGGGTTCTTTGCAGCGGCTTTAACGTGAACTAGTGAGCGTCTGACATCATATTGACAAATGAACTGAAAATTTTGTCCATTAAGAAAAATATGTCATGTAGCGTTGTTTTATTTTACATGAATCCAACATGTTTGCTTTACACAAAGGCTCTGCAAAGCAAGTGACACGAAAAGCACCAATAGAGGCGCTGGTTACTGCTTTGCACCAAGAGCTTCACGACCTATACATGTGGGCCTGTGGCTATGCAGCCAAAGTTAGGCAGGAAAGGATTGAGCGACCTCGTCAGTCGCTCTTCGCTATTGTAGGATGCCTGGGAATACAGAGAAAGAGGTGGTCAAGGAGCGGGCTCGCGAGAAAAACACAATAGTCAAGGGTACATGGTGACCCTGCCTGCTCCCGGCCTCTCTTGTTCCTCACTCTATTTGTGTGAGGCGCCATGGAAGAGATCTCATCAACTTTAGCAGAAACGTGTTATAGCTACTGAGAAACCATGAGAAGATATCTTCCGTGACGTTGCAGTGACGTGCTCATGTAGGCTGTTTCGATTGGTCCCACAGGTGTCGTCATTGGACGAGTGAAATGGGACAGTGAAAGACCGGGAAAATTGAGTTCAAGGCAGTTTTTGGTTTGCTTCTATTTTGAAAATTTCTTCCTTAATAACTCCCGTTCTAGTGCACCAATTCCTGTAATTCTTTTTGATTTGGTATCTGCTGACAAAGAATTCATCTAAAGTGTAGCGGGCAAGCATTGCAGGGCCCCTTTAAAGGTGGTAGTTTTACTCTAGTGTTTATTTGACAGAACCTCGCCAATGACACAGGGCAGGAGAGCGGCTTCATTGGTGTCGGATTCGAGGTCAATAGCTCCACTCGGGGGTGATGGCGCGCACTCGTTGCACCACTTGGCCTTCAGAGATCTGCAGCGATTTGCGATGCATGGCTGCGGCCGGCCACGCTTTATCCGGGAGATGTGGGTGAAGCTATCATCGTCGTGCCCCCTATGTTCCCATGGAGATGGCAGGAACGCTAGACAAGGAGAATTAACATATGTCTCATGTGCCCAGCGTGGCATAGTTGGTTAGCACGCTCGGCTGGTGATCGGACGGGTGGGAATTTGATTCCCAGTGGAGAACTATTTTTTCTTAAGTGTAATGGATTTACTGGATTGGCATTGGATTGAATTATGGACTCTTTTTTTGGATGGCGTTAGAGGCACAGGGGCACGAAGTTTTTATGTAGTACTTTTATGTTGTAAATAGTGCGTAGCGATTCTGTAATCATAGAGCACGGTGTTAGACTCCAAAAATTGCATTACATAATTTATTATCTGATTATTAATGTGCAGCAGTTTCGGTTCATAGTTGCCAGGTTTTTACTTGACGTCAAAAAACAAGAAATAACATTGAAATGTCACGTGGGCCAAAAACTAATGACGTCAATGAGTAGGCGCGTCGTCTGCTCTGTTTGCAGTTTTACTCATAATTTTTCCCAAATTCCTACGCTATGCAATCAGCTGCGAAAAATGAAAAAGTGGGAGAGGCTTTGAATATGAACGAGCGCGCATTAATGCTCGCGAGTATATAGTTTGAATCACACCGATCGAGGTACGGCTTTCGTGCGTCGTTATGAGAGCTGCTTCATGTGAGCCAATCTGGTGATTGGAGTAGAGCAGGCAGAGAACAGCGCAGTTCGTCGCCTGGCGCACCCGCGGGAGGCGTCATTGCTGAAAGCTCTACACTTGTGCAGGCATGCTACTGTTTCACGAGTGTATCAGCAGTGCTGATAGCATTTGTCTTTTCTGGTACAAAGCCAAGGAGTGCTACACTGCCTTACTGCTGCGCCACTGGCCACTCCGATCTTGGATACGGCGACCGACAACAACGCTGTCTGCCGACCATTGCCGCGCCGTCGGCGGCAGCCTTTGCAAATTTTATTGAATGAATATTGCCATCAAGCATAATTTTGGCTACAGTAAGCCGTTCTGCTGTCTATGCATTAGAAATGTTAGAACGCTAACATGCTGGTATACGTGTGCGGGCTCAGTAGAACAGCCGAAACAAGTTGACCAGCAGCATCGTCTCTTACGTCAGACAACTGTGTAACGACGTCACAAATAATTACGTGATTATGGTTTTTTCAGTGAGCCTACGTCGCAGTCATTGCACTAGCGATGGGTACAGAATGAAAGAGTGAGCATTTCACAAACTTTAAAAAAAGGATTAAAATATTCTCTATGCCTCCGTTGAGTTTATAACTTGACTGTGATGGTCTTCACACACAAAGGAAGCGCGTTACAAGCTTTGCACAACCTTGTAATTTGGTGCCTCTACCCCTTTAGGGATTGGGTTATGTCGTAATGGATTGGATTGCGGACTGTTAGGTTATGGACTGGATTCTGGTCTGGCATGTTATGTTACTCGTGTGGATTGGCTTTGGATCTGTCTAAGCTGACGGACAACTCTTTTACACACCACTGATGAGCGAAGAAAGGCTTTCACCTCAAAATAAGCAGCTTTTCGCCGGAAAGCTTTGAGCGTAGCTACACAGAGCACACATGTGCAGCTTATTTATATTATTTAATGGCTATATACTACAGTCTCTTTGTGTCATGGAAAATAGGTTAAATCGGGGCTTTATATCTATGTTGCTCCTGCCAACTTGGACAGCAAACTGTTTTCCTCTCTAGCATGCTTCTAGCAGGTGGTAGTTGGCTGGTGACAAGGCACTAATTGGTCGGCTGTAGCAAGACACTTACAAAGTAATAATGTAGCGCTGGTACAAACATTACACGATCATGGCCCTGTCGTAGTCATGATTCATATGCATTATGCAATACAGCATAACTTGGCATTTTGCAAATTAACATAATGTAAAGTAGCTAATTCTTTCTCTTGGTTAGATCACTGATCCTCAGAAGCTTCACTTTATCTGTTTAATACACCTGGCCCTTCATGCATATGATACGCAGGTATTGTCCAGCCAGAATCTGAAGACAAGCGCATCATCAGTGCAACATGGGCCAAGGATGAAGACATCAGCCGCTTTTTGATGTGAGGCTTTTTTTGTTCGCATCGTCCAGGCTCGGATGATGTAGTGTTCACCAGCCAAAGGGAGAGCTATTTATAGTGAGGGAAGAGTGTTGCTAATAATTTTCTGGAAGAGAACTAGGAATACTGGTTAGGTATACAATCCACTGCAAGAGGATTGGTGCAGTTTCACAAGTAGCAAGTGGCTCATGGGCCTAGGTATACACATCACACGCCAGCAGTCACGCTCTGCTATACATCACCATGACATTTTTACTAGCTTCCTTTACCTTGTATCAGTCGTGTTCTAACGACTGAACTGAACTGATACAAGGTAAAGAAAGCTAGTAAAAATGTCATGGTGATGCATAGCAGAGCGTGACTCTGCTGGCGTGTGGTGTGTATAGCTAGGCCCATGAGCCACTTGCTACTTGTGAAACTACACCAATCCTCTTGCAGTGGATTAGAAATGGTTGCTCCGATATTTTTTTTTTTTTTTTTTTGGCTGGTAAGTGAAATTGATCTAAAAAGGCAATTTTTGAGTAGTCATCATAGAATTTCATTTTTAGTGTAGTGAACAAGTAAACCTGGATTTGGCAGCGATGTTTGCTTTAATTAATGGAGGCAGGGATAGAACATACTGTTTCATACCTGCATTGGGTCTAACAGTGTGATCTAGATGAAATGAAAAAGTGGCCACATTATTTTAAATGGAGTCTCAACAGTGCAGTGTGACCTAGTGGTTTGAGCATCAGCCTCATAGTGGGATGTGCAGGGTTCGGCCTACAGTGTTACTGGGTGCCAGTCAGTTTTAATGTGCTAGCACTAGAGCCCCCAATCACCATTTCGCCCAAGTCTGTATCTGTCTGAGCCCATTGCCAACCTGGGCAGTACTTTTTATCATCATCATCATCAGCCTGATTATACCCACTGCAGGGCGAAGGCCTCTCCCATATTTCTCCACTTAACCCAGTTCTGTGCTAGCTGCATCCACTTGACCCCTGCGAACTTCTTAATCTCATCCGCCCACCTAATTTTCTGCCGCCCCCTGCTACGCTTTCTTTCCCTTGGAATCCAGTTTGTTACCCTCAGCGACCATCGGTTATCCTCTCTTCGCACTACATGTCCTGCCCATGTCCATTTTTTCTTCTTAATTTCCACTAGAATGTCGGTAACTTGAGTTATTTCTCTGACCCACTCTACACGCTTTCTATCTCTTAATGTTACCCCTACCATTTTTCGTTCCATAGCCCTCTGGGTTGTCCTCAACTTAAGTAGAACTCTCTTAGTTAGCCTCCACGTTTCAGCCCCATAGGTGAGTACAGGCACGATGCAACTATTGTATACTTTCCTCTTGAGCAATACCGGTAAGCTGCTAGATGGGACTCAAACCCACTAGGACCTTTGGATCCCATGTTAGTCACTCTACTTCCAGGCCCTCTAGAGCACCCATTCACCGATTTTGCCTATGTCTGTCTGTCTGTCTGTCTGTGTGCCTGAAGCTGTTGCCACTTAAGCAGAACTTTTGAAATGGGAAGAGCCACAAGTTCTAGCTTAGAGTGTGCTGTGTACACCTGCATGCATGAAATTTAACGTGTGAAACTTGTGACATCAGCATCTGGTCTTGGATACATTCTTCCCGGTGGAAAAGTGAAAATTGTGAAAAATATCAAACAAGTGCTCACACTGTCAGCTTTCATTTTATGCTTTTACTGAAAAGTTTCTAAAGCGTGAGCCATCACATGTGATGTGCACTTAATGTGGAAAGCTGAGGCTTTAACCATTCACGGTGGTACTCATGGTTACACTGTACAGTTAATAGCAGATGCACTTCACCTTTGAGCTCTGTCAGCTTGAGGCACACAATGTTCAAGATTAGGCATTAGTGCTCTGCAGGAAACCAAGGCTTATCAGTGAGGCAGCTATTCAGCAGACAGGAGAGAGGTCACTTATACAGTGATTCTTTTCTAGTTAGTAGAAGAGAATTCAATAGCACAAAAAGTATATTGAGCACTGCAGACTTGTCTACAGTCATGCATGAACTGATAAGTCAGCAGGCGATAAATAGCTGTGCATGTACCGTCTGTTGCAGAAGTTTGCAGCCCAACGCGCCGGGCGGAGGAGCAATATCGCTCCCGAGAGGCGGCGCTGCGCCCGCCGGCGCTGCCTGGTGACGTAGCTATAAAGAGTGAGGGGGCTTGTTCTCTTTCCCTCATCCCGCAGCTGAGAGCAAAGATGTGCGATATCAACCGCGGGATGAAGGGAAGAGAACAAGCCTCCTCACTCTTTATAGCTACGTCACCAGGCAGCGCCGGTGGGCGCAGCGCCGCCTCTCGGGAGCGATACTGCTCCTCCGCCCGGCGCGTTGGGCTGCAAACTTCTGCAACAGACGGTACTTGTCAGTGTCAAAAGTAAGACCCGAGAGCATAGCTACCGCTTGCTTGTTTCTGAGGATCTCTTAAAGGGCCTGTCTCGCCACATTGCACAACATAGCAGAGGCTATGTGCTCACGTACACACATGTGCTGTGTGATTTATACACATGCAAGCACAATTACAGTAGAATTTTGATGGGCAGAATTTTGAGTGTTTCGAATTCACTTCCACCCCACACAAATGTTACAGATGCGGGATTCACAACTGCACCCTCAAGCAGCAAGCTTTGCGTGCACATTCTCGACACCGTGTTTGGCAGTTGCATGGTTTATACAGTGAGCAGTGGCTTGTGGCCTGCACATTGCTAAAGTCACCATCGCCATTTGTGTGGCATACACTAGGAGTTTATGGTGGCATTCTGCCAGTACATTGCTGCTGATGTTGTGATCTCTAGGTGTGCGGTACAAACTGTGAGCAGTGAGAGGTGACATGGCTGTAAATAAATGTGCATCAGCCATAATGCTACAGTCATTTTGTTTGTTTATTTATTTAATGGATAACTGTATCGCCTTACAGCATTACAGAAAAAAAGGGGGAGCGGGTACTAACTTAGAAAGGAATTCAAAATGATGCGCATAAACAAAACCGACAAGTTTCACAAAGCTAGTGATGCAGTCAAAGCATGAAAAATAGGTATCGCTATTGCTGATAGCAACAACTTCAGCTAGCAACCTGTTCCATTTGCAGGCCGTACTTACATAAAATGAACACCAAAATGAAAATAGAACGTTCCATCTTCATTAAACACATAAGACAACATACAAGGGGCACCTGCTATGTGTTATATGTTGTCGTTATGGTATGTGAGTTTGTGGTACTGTATTGTGTGCCACCCTTGATAACTTTCAGGAAGGAAGGCTGAGATACTGAGCTTCTGTGTCAGCTCCATGTGTATGTCTCAAGGCCAGCCAGTTTTCATGTTAAGACCCTGGAGTCTGTAGTTGGTCCTGCGCTTCATGATTTTCTTGGCACACGAATCCTTGCCTACTGTATGTTTGTGTTGCTTTTTGCATACCCATTTACTGAATGTTGAGATGACAGAAGCTTAGTTTTGAAATAGGAACAATCCGGAAAGTATATGTAGGTGGTTCAGTTGAAATAAAATTGGGGGGATGATTTCCATTTTCTGAGAACTGTGTTGGAACCTGATGGGTACTTTGCAACATGCAGGTCTCTGCCCAATTGGGCCAACCTGCAGTTGATGAAAGAGAACAAGGGTGCTGTGGATGTTGAGGAGTCACCTGAGGAGGTGCGACTGCGTAACAAGAAGGAGTCTGAAATACTCATCGGCAACCTGGCCAGTGGAACGCTGATCCCTCCCCATGAAATCCTTTCCGATGTGGTCCAGCTACGGGTGCTTGCCCAGCTACAGGAGAGCCTGGTATAGCTGCTGCTGTTCAGACCCCTTTCTTGTTTGTTTCTAGGTTTGTCACACTGCGTGTCCTTCTTGAAGAGCCGGTGACTAAAGGCTTCTTAAGATGAAATTTGTATTGGCCCAGCATGCTTGTCAAGCTTCAGCGTAGCCAGAATTACTCTTTTAAAAGCAAAAGCTTTTACTACTCCACTCCGTAGCTTCTTCACCGTGTATGTGTGTTTGACCTTGAACCTATGAGAAACCATGTGGCAGCTGTGACATCGCTCAGCCGCCATCACCGGTGGTGGCGCTGCCGCCAAAACTGACGTAACCGCGCGCTCACCTCTGCCTACTCACGTGACAACCATGACGTCACTCAACGGCAGCTGCGCTAGAGCCATGGTGCTTGCTCTGTCTAGGCAGCCTCCGATGCTGTTGAAAATAAAGACGAAGCGCCACTTTGGCACGAGCAGTGCACTCGCGCATGGGCTCGGACAGATTCTAAGTGACATAGGCCTTACAGCTGATTGTATTCCTTGTTAATCCCGCCATATATGTTGGTGCCGAAACCCAAATATAAACCAGGGACCTTAAATGCCAGTTAAATGCTCTTAGCCGATGCCAACGGGTCACAACGGATCTCGACAATGTAACAGCAGCAGTCGTCATGGATGATCCAGGCGAGATTCCTTGTGAACTATCTGCATCTCAGAGCTTGTGAAGACGTCAGGCCGAATCCTATCGTCCAGTGGATGTAGCTCGCCAAGAGGCAGCCGCACAGAGGCTGTCTATCGACTTGAAGGCCTTCGAAAGCTGCCACACGAGCGTTTTGAATGACCGTTGAGTCGATAGTCTATCGAGTCAGCGGAGCAGCTCAGAACTCTATCAAGATCTCGAAGGCCTTCGAACGTCGCGCAAGGTTGCTAGAGTTGACCCGAGGAGGGTCACGCATACGCGTGCACAGTGCGTTAACAATACAAAAACATGAACAAGCGTTATTATTTTATATTGTAAGGCAGCACTTGCACGAACGTCTGTTCTTTTCTGGAACCAGCTGGCACACAGCGCGCGACGCTCCGAGCAGCAGTCAGCGATGATAATGATGATGGATCTATACAGATGAAAGAGATGAAAGTTCACGCACTGCGCTCACACAAATCCCCCCAACAAGAGAGCGGCCACCCTGGTCGCTGATTACAGGGATGAGGGATGACGGGCATAAGGCTTTATGCGCGAGACGTGGACGATTTCTTCGGAGCGACGACGTCGATCTGCAACGGTGTGCGAGGGAATAATGCGATAGTTCACCGGAGACGTTTGTTGGAGTACTGTATAAGGGCCAATGTAACGATGGAACTTCTCACACAGGCCAAGATTGTGGACTGGTGTGCACAGGAGAATTTCATCACCGGGGTAAAAGGAGGGAGTTCGATGGCGTTGATCATACAGGGCTTTGCGTTCTTGTTGGGCATCTTCAGTGTTCAAACGGGCAAGTTGGCAACACTGGGCCATACGAGTGGCAAACTCTTCGCCCAGAGATTCAGACGTAGAGGAGGGAGCAGATAAGAAAGTAGTGTCGAATACTGTCGTTGGTTGACGGCCATAAACTAAAAAGAAAGGGCTATAACCGGTTGTCCGCTGAACAGTGGAATTGTAGGCGTAGGTGACGAAAGGTGAAACTTTGTCCCAGTTCCGGTGATCAGGAGCGATATACATGGATATCATGTCGGCCAAAGTGCGATGAAACCGCTTGATGAGTCCATTGGTGTGAGGGTGGTAGCTAGAAGAAATCTTATGGACGGTGTTGGCAGCGCGCAGTACTTCCTCAAGGACTTGAGAAAGAAATGTCTTTCCACGGTCGCTAATGAGAATACGGGGAGCTCCATGACGCAAAACTATCGCACGCAGGAAAAAATCGGCAACTTCAGAGGCGGCACCGGAGCGAAGAGGGGCGGTTTCAGCGTACCGCGTTAGATGGTCGATGGCAGTGACAACAAAACGGTTGCCGTCTAACGTCAAAGGGAGAGGACCAAACAAGTCGATGGCGACCGTGTCAAAAGGCACAGATGGGCAAGGTAGAGGTAGAGCATCTTGCGATGCTGGCAAGACGGACATGATGAAATATATTTGGCGACGCTGGCAGAAACCTCAGGCCAGAAGTAGTGGCTCTTGATAAGGTTGTAAGTTTTAAAGTGGCCTAAATGTCCAGCAGTGGGGTCATCGTGGTAAGCCTCCATAATTTTAAAACGAAGGGAGTGAGGTGCAACGGGTACCCACCGTTGACCCGTAGGGTGGTAAACGTCACGGTAAAGTGTTCCATGGTGAAATGGAACAGACGAAGCTGACGGCGCAAGCGACTGTTTGGGACAACTGATTCTCCACGGAGGCGAGCGATGATTGTGCGGCAGTAAGGGTCAGTCAGCTGCAGGTACGAAAAATCAGCATTGATCTCGAGTGGAGCTATAGCAATGGGTGCGACATTCAGGTGGCCAGCAGAAGGTTGACTCTGATGGCAGGAGGGAGAGGAGGCCATAGGTGGGGCCGCTTCAGTAGAAATCAATGGGCAGCGAGAGAGGGCGTCAGCGTCGAGGTGTTTTCGCCTAGATTTATAGGTGATAGTAAAGGTGTATTCTTGAAGACGTAGTACCCAGCGGCCCAGTCGACCCGATAAGTTCTTCAGCGATGACAGCCAACAGAGTGCGTGATGGTCTGTGACAATGGTGAAGTGGCGGCCATACAAATAAGGTCGAAATTTTTTAATCGACCAAACAACGGCGAGGCACTCTTGCTCGGTAGTAGTATAGTTACGCTCAGCTGCAGTAAGCGTACGACTGGCGTATGCAACGACTTGCTCTTCAGACACTGCATTGCGTTGCAAAAGAACCGCGCCAATACCGTGGCCACTGGCGTCTGTGTGAAGTATGGTGGGCGTGTCAGTGTCAAAATGGCTAAGCACAGGAGTGGAAGTGAGTGCCTGCTTGAGAGCTTTGAAGGCATCTTCACTTTCAGTGGACCAGGTGTAAAACACTTGGAAAGTCACGAGCTTGTGTAACGGGGCCGCAATTGTTGCAAAGTTCTGAATAAAACAGCGGAAGTAGGAGGCTAATCCAAATAAGCTGCTAAGCTTTTTCGGACGTTGGGGCCGAGGAAAATTAACGACAGCCGCAATTTTTTCGGGATCAGGCTGGATTCCTGCCTTACTGACGACATGGCTGAGTACTTTGATGGTCTTACTGGCAAAGTGGCATTTCTTGGTATTCAGCTGAAGCCCCGCCTGGGCAAGGGACGTGAGTACTTCAGTGAGACGCTGTAAGTGCTGAGCAAAGTTTGACAAGAAAGATGTTGTCGAGATAACATAGGCATGTTTTCCATTTCATGCCCCGAAGCACGGTATCAATCATGCGCTCAAAGGTGGTCGGCGCATTGCAGAGTCCGAAAGGCATCACGTTAAATTCGTAGAGACCGTCGGGGGTAGAAAAGGCAGTCTTGTCCTTGTCTGCATCGTGCATTAATTTACGCGGTAAAATATTAATGACCTTAATAACTTTAAAATAGCATCGCTATTTTTAAGGCGCATTATTTATGTACTCTCTACCACTGTAACCTGCACCGCCGAGAAAAGCAAACGCAATGAAAAGCACCGCTGTATGAACGTCAACGAGTTTCAAAAAAACAAAGTTGTCCTTTAATAACAACTGCAGTTACTAAAAAAGGTACGTTCTATTTTTTTTTGCATTTGTGGAGAGATTTTAGTTCTTTAAGCAAAACCGAAAGCAACGATAGTGACGCCACAAAAATTTGGCACCAAACACCAGAACTATTTCAACAGCCTTCGAGTTTTTCCATGTAGCAGCGGCACAACTCCTTCGAGTTCGATCGCGATTGAAAATCTCGAAGGCTATCGACTCAATCGCCTTTGAAAATGACTGTGTGACAGGGTATTACTAAAAAAATTGGTGTTTGAACAAAAGGAACCTTTTTAACCCATTGTTAGACAAATGACTCTATTCAGCTAGTTTTCTTATTATTTTCAATTAGTATGTAATCATTTTGTTTTTCTTGTGCCGTTGCTTTCTTTGGAGTTGTTTTCTTGAATCAAAATCTGTATGTAGCTTTTTCTGTGGGGTAAACGGCATTGGCATTGTCTATCGTAGCTGAGGTTGCCTGTCTACCTATTAGCGAGTGACAGTGTTTTCCAGTACTTACTGGATGCTCTTGAGTGTATGCCTGTGTGATCAAGACATCGGCAGGGCCTAAGAGAGGATGCTTTCATGATGAGAGATTTATGTAATGCCACAATGCATTGCATGGGCTCCGAGGTTTCATGCTACGCACATTGGTTTGGCACCAGCTAAAATTGCCACACAAAATGAAAGCTTTCAAAGCATCTTGAAAGGTTGAAAACAAAGGCTCACCGAAAGAGTGCAAGATCAAACAAGTAACAGCGCAAAGATGTTTCAGACATGTGCTCTCCTACAGGAGAAAGAAGAACTGAATAAGGGTAAATGGAGTACGCCTCAGTTCGCAGATGAGCCAACGTTTTGACAAGTGGACTTGTCTTCGTCTGGGCATAGCGATCATCACTGGCAGGGGTTTAAATACGCTTTTGCTTCGGAAGAAGAAAAGCTGGGGAGGGGAAAGTGGGTGTGAAGGAGTGGGGAGGAGAGGATGGGTGAAAAGAAAGTGGGTCATGAAGTGAAAGAAAAAAAAAAGAAAAAAAAATCTGCAGTATGTATTTATCAGCCTGGAACCAGGGATTCTGTGGCCTGCAAAAGAAATAAAAGTGGCAGTACCCGGAAAAACTACAATACCGGGTAGGTGATTAGTCACCACTTAGCGGGTTTGGCGCAGATACACCTTACAAAGGGACAGGCTATGCAAAGGGCCCTGATAAGGCATATATCTAGGGGGACAATTCTTAAAAGGTAGGGGGCGTTGGGGGGGGAGTACAAAGTCGCAGGATAATAACCGTACAGTGAACCATAACCGACAAAAAAAAAATAATAATCTTAAGTATGTATCTCAACCTCGAAACAGAGATCCTGTGGCCTGCAAAAGAAGTAAAAGCGGCAGTACTAGGAAAAACCACAGTACCGAGCCAAAACACATAGCCGCAGCCGTTCACCACAGCGAACCGCCTGCCTAAAAGTTGTAATTGTATATACATGTTTTGCTCGAATTCTTTGCCTCAATCTATCGAAAAGCTAGAACAGCTGATGAGCTGCGCTCAAATGTTTCGTTAGAAAGTAACATAATCATCAGCAATTTTTTTTCTGCCAGTTTAAGAATGCATATATGCTGCCTGCGGGTAGTTCGCTTAATGTACTGCAAATTTGGAATAAGGAAGACGTGTGTTTCTAGTTTTGTTATATACTAAAATCAGAATACTCTCTCAAAGTATTGCTTAAGGGAAAGGCAGATGTAACGAACATTCAAACATTTTGATCTTTTATAATCTTTATAATTACATGCATTCAAAATGTGCTACACAGTGCACATTCTTTCCTTGTCTTTTTTTTTTCTTCATACTCTGTTCTCTTCGTGTAGGATGTCTAACATAACTTCAGCCAAGGATTAAAATAAAGCGGTACACTCGACCTGCATGAAACCAATAACATATTGTTTGCCTTAATGTAGTGCTCCTCAAATAATTTTTATATTTGGCTTAGTTAGGCAATTAGCTAAGATGAATTATGCACTTTAATATTCAATTTACGACTGAGTATGATTTATTAAGTTGTAGAATGTGTTCAGAAGCTACCGATCCAGTTTTCTCTACCAAAATATCTCCTACGAGGTTGTTTTTTCCTGCATTAAAAAAAAAAAAAAAAAAAAAGACCCAAGGTACGAAATAAATGCCACGCAACTGCGCTCTTGCGCTACCTTATTGTGTATAGTACTACCAAACAAGCTTTGAGTCAACAAAGCGTGCTGCTCACCATCTTGAAATGAGCTCCTGACTCCACTTTCAACGTATTCTTGATATTTCGTCAACACATTTTAGGTAAACTGTTTCGGTTTTCTATTTTTGCTTCCCAGGAGTGGCTGAGCTCACGGATCCTTAGTATGGCAACCTGTGTGGTTCTCACACAGAAGCAACGTGGGTCAGCTTTCCTTCCTGCCTCTCCAAGAGAATCGGTGTGTACTTCTGCTACTATGAGTATTTTCTTGAATTGTGCTGCAGTTTAAATGCAGTTGGCTCCACCTTTGGGCCCCATTTTCTTGTATGTAGCCTCCTTGACCTGGCCCCTGCGGGTGTCCCTCTTTCTATGCCTTAGCTAGCTGGGTGCGGGCATTGTAGCTAAAATTGGTTTGAACTTCCACAGGATTTTGCGTGTATTATTCGAAATTGACTTAAAGTATGGTCAGGTTGAAATTGCACATTACACTGTGAACGTCACCTGTGGTGAGCCTATTTTTGATGGTCTCTTCATTTACATAAAGCTGGTAATAATCAGTCTTATCTAGAAAAAGCTGAGGTGTGTGGCCGGTGAATGCAATTACAGTCGAGCCCACTTATAACGGCCCCACTTAAGACGAACTTTCGCTTATAACGAACGAGACCGGAGCGACCGCCAAAATATACATTACTTCAATGGCACAAGATCGCACGTATAACGAACGTCCATGAGCGCTGCCGATCGGTTACAGCGAACGGACGGCGTAAACCCGGCGCCCCGATACGAGATAACGATGGGCTCCCATCCCTTTTGGTCTGCTTTCGCAATCCTCCTCGCAAGCGAGCTACCCTTTGCTCGCCGACGCGCGCTGCCTACAAGTGTCGGCGCGTGGTGTGGCCTCCAAGGCCACGCTGCCGCCCCTCCTCGCAACTCCGCTCCCCTCTCCTCTCGCCATTCCCTCGTCTTCGCCTGTCTCCACGGCGCCGGCCGCCGGCATAGTCTTCGAAGTTTCGTCGTTTCGTTTCCTGGCTGTTCCATTGAGCGGCCGTGCCAGGGGCGCGGGGCGCCAGGAGGCAGGCCTCTCCATACGCTAGCGGTTGTACTGTTTGCACAGGCGGACTGAATGCGCAGCGGCGCACTGTACTTTTCCTGCCGCCCAATACCACTTCTAAAGTGCAGCCTCTTGATTTGGGCATAATACCCTCCTTTAAGGCATCATATAGGCGCCGCATTGTGCAGCGCTTGCTCATCGCCGTTGACCGTCAGGCCGCTAACTTGCCGCTCCGAGTTTCATTGTATTCAGCCCTTGAGATGGTGAAGGCGGCCTGGGCGGAGGTGACGACCGCTTACGTGCGAAACTGTTTCCGCAAGGCCGGCTTCGTCGACACAGTACCGGACGTCGGGCCTGATGCCTCCGATGATGATGATTCCGGCGGCGATTTGTGGCAGCGCGTCGTCGACTCCGACATGGGAGGCCCTGGCATTGGTTGGCAGGATTTTATTTCTGCGGATGAAGACGCGGATTTTGCGGAACCGTGCATGGACGAAGGCATCGTTTCTGAAGTGCGGGCCGAGAGCGACGCGGAAGAATCAGATGAAGATGAAACGTCTGAGCCAGCACCCATAAGCACATCTGTAGCAGTGGGCTATATAGAGGGCCTCAGACAACTTGTCTATGCCAAGGGACTCGGCGAAGAGCACGCTAGTGCTTTAAATAAACTGGAGACCGCCCTCATCGCATCTGCACTGCAGAAACAGACGAGCATCACAGACTTTTTTGCTAAGAAATAAATTTCGTGTTTTGACCGCCAACTTTTTTTTTTTTTTCTCTCTTTTTTAGTTTGTGGTCCAGTTACTACGAACTTCGGGATATAACGAACGGACGCCGCGTGGCGGTCAGGTTCGTTATAAGCGGGCTCGACTGTATCCGGAGCCCTCCTTTATGGCATCCCTTGTAGCCTGTGTTGCATTGGGCTGCTAAACCCCATAAACCAAACTGAAAAGTGGAGAGCACTGTAAGGACTGCTGCAGAGGTACTGCAACAGCTTTTGCATGTACTCCTTGCATGGTTTGGTATAGCACGAATGTAAGGTTTAACATATATTAACATACCGACGCTGCACACGGGGGACTTTGAGAGATGCTGAATGCATCTGGTACTACAAATTCCACGTTTGTGTCCATGGCAGGTGAGGAGCGCTCAGTAGCATTGGCCAGATTTGAAAGGTCTGTGTGCAGTTTTTTTTTAATGCAAGCATCTTGGCTTTGTTTGTTTGTTTGTTTGTTTAAAGTTGTTTTGCAGGAAATCTTTCTTGGTCATGACCCTCTTGAGATTGAATGAGTTGGCAGCCATGGCAACGCTGTTTTGAGACATGATGTTACTGTTTGCAGGTTCAGGATCTGCCCCCCCTGCCAGATGCAACAGTCCAGTAAGTATTCAGTCCTTTTATGCCTGAAACTGGAGCAGTTACTTTTTGTCAATAGCTTCGCTCTCCTCTCTTGACTTTTTCAGGACATTGGAGGAGCTGGCAAAGGAATTTCAGGAAATTGCTGACACTTGCCTTTTGGTGTTGCACCTGGAAGTGCGCGTACACTGCTTCTTTTACCTGCTTCCTGTGACTATTCAGGTAAGTGCTTTTATTAGTTGCTTTTATGGTGTTGATATATTAGTGTGAACATTCAAATGGGCAATGAGCCTGTTAGATGTTTCAAATTGCAAGGTGCTTTTTGCAGTTGGAAACAGCTTGCATGGCACCATTCATTATGTCATGGAGACTTCAGTGCTTGTAAAGGCAGGTGTATGCAAGGACCAGGCATGCATTTCTCACGTGCTGGAAGGATGGGTCAGGCTGCCCTGGTAGAAAGTTTCAGCTGTGCAGGAAAGCGGCTTACTGGTTCTGCAATTGCTTTGAGTGCACTGAGTGTGGAAGTCATGTCTCTGAGCCGTTTACAAAGAAATGCAAAATGCTAAAACTGACTAAAGCAATTGTGGCATGGCCAGCTTTTTTTAGAGCGCAGCTCTTTGGTGCCCGTTCCTGGGTTTCGCGTTGGCGGCGTCGGTCTCGTAACCAGCTCCGTCCCCCTTTCAGCCCCCCCCCCCCCCAGTTCGAGCCGGTGCTTCGGCAGCTGGAAAATCGCAGAAAGGGGGAGGGGGGTACACTCAGCTGCAAACGATGGGGGCAACTGGAGAACACGAGAAAAGGAATGGGGGGTCGCCGGAGGTAGCGCTAGCACCGACTGATTGATGCCACTGCCGCCGCTAGCGAGTCAAGACAACGTGACTGCATAGAACACCGCCGCCGTGCAGAAAGAGGAGGAGGGGTCCCCCCCCCCCCTTTTCCTGTTGGCGGCGAGGGTGCTCTCCGGTTGCATGCATCCCGTTCTCACTCGCTTCACTCACTAGCGGCGTCAATGGCATTAGTCAGTCCCTGCTATCTGTTTGCCGTGTAACGTTCCTATGGGCCCACGCGCTGCTTCCCGCAACCTCCCAATAACTCGATTGCTCTCTTCATTTCTCCGACCACAAAGCTTCTTTCATGACAGCCAAGAACTGTTAGTGGAGTGTTTTTTGAAGGAATACGTGTGAAAAATTAAAAAAAGTTGTCTGTAATTGTACATACGTGTCTTGCTCAAAATCTTTGGCTCAATCTGTCGAAAAGGTGAAACAGCTGTGAGCTGCGCTCGAATTTCGCATTAGGAAGTAACGTAATCGTGGGCAATTTTTTCTTTGAGTTTTCTGTCTAGAAGTTTTCTGTCCGAATCTTCGCCGTGCAGTACGTCCCGGACAATTTTCCTCGGTTAGAGAGCCGGCTGTAGCAACGCCGTCATCAATGCTGATGTAATCGGCGAGTGTCACCGCATCCGGCAGCACACCTCCGAAATCCGGGCAGTCATCTGCATTGTCGTCTGGCGACACTTCTGCCACTGTGTCATTGCAGGGCTCAGGCAAAACGAAGCCACTGTGTCGAAAACAGTTAGCGATGACGTGCGCAGGCGTGTTCTTCCAAACGTAGGCAAGAATGTTGACCGCGCTCAGAAGATCCACGTCGTACTGCTTACCGACTTCATGGCACAGTAGCATGCGTTCCAGCACGCGCCTGCGGTATTTAGTCTTCACATACTGAATTATACCTTGGTTCATCGGTTGGAGGGCCGATGTAGTGTTGGGCGGCAAAAAAACAACTTCAATGTTGTTCAGTCCGGTGGCACTGTTATGTGCACTACAGTTGTCAAGGACAATTAACACCTTGCTGTTCTTCGCGGAAAACTATCGGTCTAACTTTTGTGTTTGGAAGAGCAGGCACGTTCTTAAAGCACCGTGACTTTTGTGCCTTTCCAGTGACGACAAGCGGCAAGCGCTCTGTCCCTGTCATGTTTGCGGCTAAAAGAACGGTGACTCGTTCTTTACTCCTTTTTCCTCCAATGCAGGGATCTCCTTTCATTGTCACAGTCTTGTCAGGCAATGCCTTAAAGAAAAGTGCTGTTTCATCAGCATTAAAAATGTCATTTGGATCATATGCTGCGATATGTTCCAGCAGCTGAGCGTTCTTCCAGTTGTTGGCAACATCTTCGTTGACGGCACCTCTTTCGCCGCACACAGTCTTGAAAACGAGACCATATCTGTCTCTAAAGTGCGCACACCACCCTTCTGACGCTTTGAATCCATCGATATGCATCATCAGTGCAAACCTCTCGGCCTGCGCCATGATGAGGGGTCCACTCAATGGGAGGTTTGCATCACGCGAGTTGACCACCCACCGAAGCAAGGCTTCTTCCAACTCCGGATGAGCTGCTGTTCGCAGACGCTTTCTTGACGCTTGAAACTTCTCGCTTTCGAACGCTTGAAGAATCTGTTCTTCATTTTTTACATATGTGCTTAAAGTACTCCTTTTAACGTCATATTTTTTCATTGCTTTTTGTCGGGAGAGCCCGTTCTTAAGGGCCCGCAAAATTTCCACTTTGGTAGCCAAGTCCTTGGCCTCTTAGCTCTTCGGCCGTTTCGCCGGTGTTGCCATTGGGGGCGAGTGCGGTGATACCAGCGCACAACAGAGAAGCAATGAGCCGCACTAAAGCGAGCAGTCTTCAATACAACAGCGTAGCGCACCGACAGCAGCAAAACGACAAACTGGCACCGCCAGTAACGTCAACTCGTGAAAAAACAAGAAAAAGCGCCCATCCAGCCACAAGTCGAGCCATGGATGGATGGATGGATGATAGTGGCTCTGCCCTTTGTATCGGACGGCAGCTTGCGCCGCCTAGCCAAAAAATTAAAAGAAATATATTTATCTCTTCCCTATTTTTAGCTTCTAATTTGCCCGTATCTGCCCCCCTCCCTTTTTTTCTTCTCTTTATTCTCTTGACTTTTTCCACCAATCCTCTAACCTCTCTTTTGTTATCAAAACGCGTTCCTCATCCATTCGTCCATCTTCCCCAGCAAATCCCAGCGCTCTCTCCAGATCTGCCGCTTTTCCCGCGGGGAGGGCAGGACGAAGTTTTTGGCACCTTAGAACAACATGTTCCGTTGTTTCCGCCTCAGTTCCGCACGCCGCGCATAATATATCTACTTCCTGAAATTTTTTCCTGTACGTTTTTGTTCTGAGGGCCCCTGTCCTAGCCTCAAACAGCAATGAGCTCCCTCGTGAGTTGTCGAATAAACTTTCTTTCTTTATATCCTGTTTTCGAGTTCTATACATACCCAATGCTGATTTTCCGTGCATTCTTTCCTCCCACATTTTCCTTTCTGCCTCCTTTACCTGCTTTTCAATGCTGCTGTTTTGCTGCGGTGCATCTCCAAACTCTAGGTACCTAAATCTGAGCTTTCGGGTTCTGTTAGTCCATTTCGTATTCAGGCTTTTCATGAAGAGGTGCTTGTACATTTTTCGTGCCCACCTTGATTCCTCCATTTTGGTTAGTCTCGGATCATATTTTAGTTTGCTAATTGCCTCTCTAACCTCAAATGATGCCCAGCCCATATCTCCCTGGACTCCTTCATTAGGTGTGTTGCCATGTGCTCCCAATGCCAGTCTACCTACCTTTCTCTGTCTGATTTCAAGGCCTGACTGTACTTCTGATTTCATGCACAGGACTGCATTTCCAAAAGTGAGTCCTGGTACCATAACACCCTTCCATACCCCTCTAACAACCTCATACCTGTTATAATTCCAGAGGGCCCTGTGTTTCATAATATCCGAACTCCTTTTCCCTTTGTCTATCGTAATTCTTTCATGCTTTTCTAGGTAATTTTTTCCTTCATTGATCCATGTGCCCAGGTATTTATAGCTCTCCACATGTTCAACCTTGGTGCCTTGTATTTCCAGCACATCCCCCCTTTCATCATTAAATACCATTATTCCTGATTTTTCGCTGCTAAATTGCAGTCCCAGCTTTTCGCCCTCTTCTCCACAGATCTTAAGCAGCTCCTGCAACCCATCCCTCTTATCTGCCAGCAGTACAATGTCATCCGCGTACATCAATCCTGGTAGAACTTGTGTTACTTTCTGTCCTCCCTGCATATAGCTTGCATCGAATCCCATATTACTTTCCTCCAGGCGCCTTTCCATTTGGCTCATTTATATCATGAAAAGCAGCGGTGACAGTGGGCACCCTTGCCTAAGCCCCCTTTTTATTTTTGCTGGTTTTGTTGTTTCCGTCTCCCATACTATCACTGCTTCATTATCTGCATACACTTCTTGTATGAACTGAACCAGGTTTTTATTCAGGCCATATTCCTTCAACTGGTCCCACAGTTTTTTCTGATCTACACTGTCATATGCCCCTTTAATATCTAAAAACGCTATCCATAATGGTCTCTGACTTGCTGCTGCTGTTTCTGATGTCCATGGCGATGCTGCTTTTGGGTATCGCTATTGCGCCGCGTTCGTCTTATTTTCGTTTTCGAGCCTCGGTAGCTGCCCGAAGTTGTCCGAATTATCCGTTGTGCGGTCAGATCCGTCCGAATTAACGAGAGTTTCGTCCCATAGACTCCTATACATAATTTTGGGGACCAGGCGCGAAGGTCGAATTATCCGATTTTTTAAATTAACGGGAGTCAAATTAACGAGCTTTTACTGTATTACTAGCAAAAAAATAATTGCTTGACTTTCCCATGGCCAGTCACACTGTGGCAGATCTTATTCACCCAATGCATGCTTGAAAGCAGCACAATAGTGGTGCGCAAATGGCCCGTCGTGTGTGTGTGTTTATATATATATATATATATATATATATATATATATATATATATATATATATATATATATATATATATATATATATATTATAAACACACGCACACGACGGAGCATTTGGATGGTGGGCTTTCTTTGGAGCACGATAAAAAAAGACAATGTGAGCTATATCATATAGAAAACGATTCATTGAGTGATTTCTGAAGGTGTTCTACAACTTTTCATATCACACTTGGGGTATGCAGCCAATACTTTAAAATGTTGAGTAATCAAACATGGTTAATAAATTGGTTAAGGGGAAAATAAAGAATATCATAATTTTGGGCTAGTGCCAACATTATACATCTGGTTCCACTCTCATCTGAAGCCTTTCATATTTAAAACCTTGGCTCAAGTTATGTGAGACAACCTGTGCAAAGCATTTTCTGCTGGCAGTTTATTAACTGATGTTTAAGCACAGTGCTTTTGCAGTGTTCTTAAAAAATCTCAAGCTTTGAAAGCTGAAAGTTTTGGCACTTGTCTGGAAAATTCAAATGGTGTCACATGACTGGGGAAATGTTTTCCCAAATATTGAAGGAAATTACTTTCTATAATGCAGCAAACTTGTATATATATTGGAAGAATTCAGCAATGGTCAAGTGCAAAGTTTAGTGTGGATGTGAAATGAACTTATTTGGTTGATGGTAAACTGGCAACAAGACTAGGTGTGTTTAATGATAAGGGGGTACCAGTTGTGAAGCACCTGCTGCTACAGTTTTGACACAGATCTCACTAGGCCTTATTTCACGCCAGTATGCTGTCAGTCCACCACAGTGCTAGTGTGGGTACACCGCATTCTTGCTTTTGCACAGCAGACGGGCATGATGAAGCTTCTGTCCTTTATGGTTTAGTACTACACAGAGACAAACTGAAGCAGTACTGAAGCACTGCTGCACTTCTAATAGAAGTTGAAACAGAATGCGTTGCCTCTGCTTTGTGTCACAATGTGTATTTGATGAGTCAGAGCATTGCATTTCCATGCACGTGGTTCCTCTGCTTTAATTGTGGTGCCGTGAGTTCATGCACGCCTCGTGGGTGTTGAAATGCCGGCTGGCCACATAATTTCATTATGAATATTGGGTGCATTCATTGCATAAAGGAAATAAATTGTTCTTTGATAGCCAGAATAGGAGCAGTGTTTATTATGAAAGTGCATTAGTCATGTGTATAAACACAAAATTATTTTTTTCCGATTATGTGATGCATGGAATAAGGAGTGGCTTTGAATGAAGGTTACATGATTTCATCTATCTTGTTTTTGAGCATGGCACTGGGCAACTGCAGTGTATTAGAAAGTGCAAAACATTGTCTGACTCATTAGAATCTTGATTGGAGTGAGTATTAGAATTGTGGCTGCATTGGTGACCCTTAGTGCTGGCATCACACGTTGGCCATGCTAAGAGTTATGCGACAGTGATTTAAATACGTATCCTGACAACAGGGCAACTTTGCGGGAGGTGTGGACAGCCAGGAGCCTGATCCTGAAGTGATGAAGCTGAACAAGGACCTCTCAAGCATCGATGAAGCCATGACTGCCTGCCTCCAGCAGCGGAAGCACAGGCATGTTTTGGGCTGATGCCACAATCTCAAGAAGGGCGTGCATCGTGGAAATGCTGGGCTTGCTTAGAATGACTGATTTCAGTTTGTTGAAAACTTATTGCGAGCTCGATTTTGGGCCTGCTTCTCAAATATTGAGCAAGAGGTTGTGGTGACTGCTTGGGAGTAGGGCCCCTAGTTTTCTGCAGTTCCATAATTTCAGTAGAAATAGCAGATACAACTATTTTTCTCAAAATTATATGCCAGGAGCCGCATTCTCTTTTTCTCTTTATTGATACCATTGTTGTCAGGGGCATTAGAGGAATGACAGTACAATGGAAAAACCTGCTGGAATGGTACAGTAGTTAGGGCACTCGACTACTGTTCCCAAGGATGCGGGATTGAATCCCGGTTGCGGCGATTGAATCCCGGTTGCGGCGGCAGCTTTTCGATGGAGGCAAAAAGCAAGGCACCCATGTGCTGTGCATTATCAGTGCACTTTAAAGAACCCCAGGTGGTCAAAATATCTGGAGCCGTTCACTACGGCGTCTCTCATAACCTGAGTCACTTTGGGATGTTAGACCACATAAAACCAGTACGATGGAAAAAAGCATGAAATGGAAGCTTTACACGCCACGGTAAAGGTGGTGTGTTCAGATTCACTACTGCTGAGAGTGTCGATAAAATAAGTCGTAGACTAGGTGAATTCACGAGATTTGCAATGTTTTCGAGCTGACTATTCTTGTTAAACGCTACTGCACCTTCAGAATGGGGTCAGGAAATTGTACCTCGAGAGAAAAAATTAAAACTAGATTGAAAGCTTAACTTCAGTTCTCTGATTACATGCCAAATGTCCCAGCGTGCCCACAAGCAATACGGAAGGCTCCAAAATCGTGGTGCGAAGTTATCATTAGTGGTCTAATAATGCCTAATGGGCACTGTAGGGGAAGTGTTATAGTTGCGCTTTATATCTATCTCAAGTGTCAAAATGTATTGGCAGGCTAGTTGGTGAAACATCTTATGACAAACAGTGCAAACACAAACAGACTGGACAAGAAGAGTGACAGCACTTTGTTTGTCACCGTTCTTGACCAGTGTGTTAGTGTTTGTGCTGTGAGAAGCTATCTCAGCTGGCCTTGCACATAATGTGGTAACTTACGACTGCATGTTGTTGAGTATGTGCAAGGTAATAGAGGTACAAACTAAAGGATTATTGATTAAGTGAGTAGAAAAATGTATGTACGCAAATGAGGATCTGCTAGGAGAGCCGAAAACAGGAGCCATTAATGCTGTCGCGTCAAACTCCTGAAGGCAGAGCTTCAGTGTCCCCCAAATTTTTTTCGTGTTAGTAATGCTTTCAAACTCAACTGCACAATAGTTCAGTGTTGTATGTGAACTCATTCTACAATTCTTTTTGTGTTGAACGAGTTGTAGAAAGCTTGCAGAACTTAACAAAATATGGTAAAAGACTGGATCAACATTCTCTGCATTCTGTGTGTGAGGAAAGTTTTTTTTTTTTTTTATAAACTTAATTTCTTTTTTACAAAACAGTTTGCACAGACATGTGTTAGCTGTAAGCAAGATAATATACCAAAAAGCTACAATCCATCAAAATGAAAAAAAAAAAAAAAGCTCATCATTGCATTTGTGAGTACAACAAAGCAAATAAGGTCAAAATAGATGGCATAGATGTTAAGAACCCTCTTCTGCAAGGTCAGAAAACTGAAACAGGAAAATGCCACGTTTTCAAGCCTTTTTCTGGTATGCAGGTCTACCACAGTTAGCAAAACAATTGCTTTTTATTACTTCCCAGTGGCCTCCAGCAATTAAACTTAGACACAGCATAGAAAATGAGACATTCCAACGGCTACAATGATTCTAAAAAATTATGAGTGACATTTAAGCTCCACCTTTAATTGTATGACGCAACAGTGTAGGCTAGCAGCCCTCATATAAAACCTCGCTTTAACCAAGCCGTACAGACATGCCTGTGCAGCATAGGGGTAACGTGAATCCAAGGGTCCTGGCAGACTGATTCGGACATCTTCCTCCCATATGAAAGGAGAAACCCAAGTTGGCAGCTCCTGCCAAACATAACGTCATGCAACTCTACGTTCACTGAGTGTGCGGCGATGTCAGCTGCCAGCTACCGCCTGCCAGCGTTGTATATGATTTCTCGCACATAACACCGACGCCAGATTTTCGATGAATGGTGCTTTTAACGCCGTCGCGTTAAAATACTTTTTTTTTTCTTTTTACCTGCAATATTTTGCAATTAGAAATTCTGGCCTCCTGCTAACACTAAGGCAGATGTGAAGTGGTTTTCATTAATTGCATTTTTATTTCGAGGACTCAGCTGAAAGCAAATGCTATGTCTTACGTTTATTACACCTGTGAGTTTGTCTCAAAGGTTTGCCCCAAGACATCACCGAGAGGTCTTGCCTTTGTCATTGCCCTTGACACACCTATTAGAGAAGCAGAGTGCGCTGTCCCCTCCCCACCTCCCTATGTGCAGGATCCTTTGCGCACATGAGCACCCCTCAGTTCGAGCTTTTAGTTTCGAAGCTTGAGAAGGGCTTGCCATGCAGGAGCCTCCTGCCACCCTCCAGATCTGTTGGTCTACAGGCTCTAAAGGGCTGTGTCATCTTTGCCATCGGGGCCCATTCGTTGAAAGAGACTCAGGACTAATGAAGCAGGCTTGTATGAATAAACTGCCGCATTCTAACCACAAATGAACTACTTGCACTTTTAAGCTTGAAGCGATATGTATTGCAGAAACAGTTCTGTGAGTACCAATGCTCAAGGCCAGGCATCGCTGCTGTCCAGCCTTCATCATCATCATCTTTATTTTTCACTGTGAGGTACATGTACATGGATTATTAGTATTACAGAAGGAGGTCCCGAAGTATAAACTGTCCGGGGGACCTCCTTGGGCAGTGATTGGGAGCGTTGATATTGCAAGGTTGTATTGAATAGTAGAAAATTTTAAGTTAGTTCTCTCTGCAGTAAATGCATTCTCTGCTATTGAAAGAGACACTTAGTCTATTTTTACTTGGAACAAAAAGTAATTCTCTGCTATTGAAAGAGACACTCAGTCTATTTTTACTTAAAACAAAAAGTAATCCTCATAATACCCAGAAATGTGGCGCAACAAACACAAACACAAGCGAAATGTTTGTTGCGCCACATTTCTGGGTATTATGCAGCACCAACTAGCCCCTCAAGCCGTTACTTTGAAGTAATCCTCAGTGTCCCTTTAAACATCATGGCCTGCCACGGTGGTTGTGGGATGAGATGTCAACTGCTGTAGCCGAACTGCAGAAATGCTGAGATTGTATGCAACAAACAAACAAATGGAAAATGAGTTGGTTTGTTATGGCTCCCTTCTTATATCGGATTTGTGCCATTTCATTGCATGTTGAACAACCCCATTAGGGTCAAGATTAATCTTGAGCCTATGTGTAGGTTTGGGATATTGAAACCCACATAGTACCATCATCTGTATCATGAGTGAACTAGTCTGCTTTTCAGTCATCAACTGCGCCATCAGTTTCAACAGGATGTTAGGTAGTTCTAGAAGGTGGAGTTATTGAGGGCCTCATTTATAGAGGCAGCTTTATAGGATGGGCTGCTACAGCCATGCCACTGGCTGCATGCACACAATGCATAGCACAGCAGGCCAGCTCAGTCTGGAAGAGAGGCAGGGCTGCAGGAGCATGTGGCTCATCTCTGCGCATAGTGACATACTTGGTGTTTTTTGCATTTCTACAGGTACATTTTTGAAGGCCTTGGGCACCTCATTGCTTCTATCTTGATCAACAGCACATCCAGTATACAGAAGGTCAATGAGAATGGCATCAAAAAAGTGTAAGCCCCATCATTGCTGTCCTGGTCTTAACTTGTGAGCTTGGAGTGATCATTAAGTGTCACTATTGACACATGCAGACACTAACATATGAGTATATAATTATTTTCAGAGCAGAAGTTTAAAGCAACACATGTCTCATTGCAAGTCTGTCTGGAAATCTTTCTCGTGTAAATGTGTAGACATCAGTGCATGTGCATTGTGTAGTGAACTTGTGACTGCTGCTGTATTCCTCCAGGTGGTGCTTTGTAATGCTGCATTGCAAGAATGGAAGTTTGCCACCATCATTTGCTTAATGCTCTGTGATCCCTTTTGACATGGTCAAAAATAAATGGACAAGATTGTGTGTCAGGCTGCTTGTTCAGTACACAGTGGTAAAATGATGGCCAAGTTGCTACAAAATTAACTTAAGCCAGGATTCTGTGTGATGTGTTTGTATCCTCTCCAGTTGCAGGGACATCTTTGCAATGCAGCAAAACCTGACCAGTATCACCATGAACCGTGAAGTGGCCCTGGATTACGCTAGGCAGTACTTTGAGCTGTTTTATTATTCTCCAGAGGTCAGTTGAATGTTGCTTTATTTATTTTTTTTACTATCAAATCATTCAGTTATATGTGTTGCTATCTATGAAAAGGAACACACCAGTCTGTGGCAATACGAGTCAATTGTGCACTTGTGCCTGTTCTAAGCATCGGAACATGCTCTACCATGCTTTCTTGCCAGCTACTTTAGAGTGCGCGCTGACAGCTATGCATTCTTAAGTGCTGGTTTGTGGCATAGTCAACTTTTTAAATCAGATTCACTGTTCTTAAAATTATTGCTATTCTAAAAAAATGCATGTATGCATCATCGAGCTTATGTCGGAGAGTGTCTGCAGCTAGAACAGCCACATGCACATTGCCACGGGATTGCGTGTTCCCTTTCATACTGCTTCTAGCTGTACCACCTGTTATTATTGGCTGTTTCTTTGTTAGAACGTGCAGCTTTTGTTAGAAAGCCGAAAAATGTTGTGAACGATGCAGTCTTTTGCTCATTATGTCCAGCCATTTTAGCGGCGAAAAAGCCAGAAGGCCCAGTGACTCTTAATTTGTCATCCCAGTGTGCCGACAGTGTGAGGGCATATGCTGTGAGATCTGCAGCTTTTTGCCAGCGTCAGGTGTGATCATGGCCAGTAGCATAGATGGATCACTACTGACCGGTAGCATGGGACCTGTACCCATATGGTCGTGCATTGGGCTAGCTGTGTTGACCGCTGGCTGAACAGCTATTTCTTTCACGACCTTGCTTTTGCGGCTATGGAAGTGAATTTTGGGAATGGAAGTGAATTTTGGGAATGCATTGGAAGCAAGGGTAGAGAATTTTAGCCTTTTTCTGATGTTGCTGCTTTCATACGAGAACTCTTGAAAGTATTAAACTCTAAATCATGTTTACCAGATATATTGTGTATCTAAGGCTAGGATATACATAAGTTCTTTGTTGCTCATCATTTCATGAACAGCAGGGAGATGAAAAATTGCATTATGTGAATGTGTGACCATATAGACTATAAAGCTGTGCTTGTCCAATTTGGGTGCTTGATGGTCTTGGTTTTATCCCTCTCTGTATTTTTGCAAAGTCGTACCAGTTCCAAATTAATTTTTCTTTATTTCTGATGGTAGTTGAATCCTTGGTCTGATATTAAGACCAATCATATTTGTGACACACTAAAGATACTTCTTTGAGGTGCGTTCTAATAAGTTTAATGCTGTAGCTCATTATAACTTTGTGTGGGGGTTAATAGGATTGTGTTCTAAGTAGAATAATTGTGCTGTGGAAAGTATGTATGCTTCAGAAGTTTAAATGACTTCATGTTAAGAAATAATTTGCCTTTTTCTAAATTAGCAAAGCTGTCTTGAACATACTGAGACTGACACATTTTTACATGCTGTTTTGTAGGACATCTTGAACCTGATAGTGGAACATGGTGCCCAATTTCAAGAGATGGAGTACAAAAATGTTTTGCTCCTGCTTCACCGGAGCCTTCCAAGCAGTGACCGGGATGCAGACAGCCTGGATGCCCTGCTTTCTAGACTTAGAGACATCCTCAATGAAGTGGCCGTTGCAATTTAGCAATCAGCAAAGTTAGGTGCTTATCCTGCAGTTCAGTACAACTGATGGTGAGAGAGGGATAAAAGTAAGAGACTTGAGCCATGTGTGTCGTCTGTACACAGTCTTCTATTCTGGCATCCACATTCATCACAGCATGGGTTGGAGTTACCAACAGAACCACAGCAGCGGCCTCCATTAACCAGAGGATGCTTTTGCAGTGTCCCAGTTGCTTATATTTGTGCATGTATGAATGTGTATATACGGTGGCACCTGCAGGTGATGAAAGTTGCACGACATCGTTGGCCTGCATCTTTTTATTTATACACAAGGTAACTGAAGGGCTTTTGTATTCTTAAACCTTTAATTCAGGCCTGCCTGGTACACCTTACTTTGTTATGGCTCTTTTCTTTGTTGACTCTAAAAGTAAAGTATTTTATTTAATAAACAGCTGTGCCTTAGTTTTGGTTACATTTCAGTTTTGCATTGTTTCTAATTTGTTGAATCAAGTTGAGGTCACAAGATGCCCTGTTGTCTTGTCTGTGTATAATGTTAGCATGCTAGCATTGTGAATAAACCTTGCTCCTCTTGGTATAACAGGACAGTAGCCACTTACGTGCCTTACATGACTGACAGCTTGCTCGTGCATGTTTTTTGTTTGTGTGTTTGACTTGAATTCACAGATGTAGTATCCCATTCTGTTTGCTGAGATATAACATCTTCAGCTTGTGACTTCCAAAGTTTATATATGATGGTCTTGTTTAGTGCACCTGAGAATTTCTTTTAAGATCGATGAATTCTTGACAGCCCGCACTTTTTAAGCAGCGTTACGAATGAATGGAGCCGTGATCTGACTGTGCTTGGTAGCACTGGTTGTGTTAAATAAAGGGTGGCGGTCTACATAGTGGTTGCTGTTTGCCTCAGTGAGCAATTATCCATTGGACAAAAACTGAAGAAAACGTGTGTGTGCATAATAGTCATGATATTTTACTTGTAAGGTCATGTTTTTCAAGGTCCACTATGGCTGCCAAAGTACCAGAGGCATGAGAGTTTGTTAGAAATCAGTTTTAAATTACCTTTGTATTTTGAATAGTTCGGTCAGAGGTACATGACTTCTTGCCAGAAATCGGTGGCCTACACATGAACCAATCGGAAGCTGTTGCTTGCTAGAACCATTGAACTTGACCAGCTCATATTGGCTGCCAGATCTGAAGAGGTATGTAATGGAATTTTTCACTGCATCTTTTATGGCACTGTTGCCTTGTAATATTTTCTGATAATCTGTTCTGGCAGTAATCTTTTATAGCATTTTTTTTTTAGATACTTAGGCGATAATGTTAGGATCTAGGTTTGTGTTGCTTAACTGTTAGGTCTTTTCACTGTCTTGGAAAAAGAAAAAGAGAAAAAGCTTTAGGAAGGACATTTTGTGTTTGAGTAAGGTGGTATATTGTAGCCTTTGTTGCATGTGAAAAGTGTTGCTGCCAAATTTTGTACATATCTGAGAATTTTCAAATTGGGCTTTTTCTTTGCTTTCAGCTATGCAGAGGAGCACATTTCCATCTGTTAACACTCTAAGGCTATTGCTTTGTATACGCAGCCTGCTTGTTAATGATGTTATTTCATGCATGAAGGTTCATCTTTGAGAATGACAGCTTTTCACTGTAATCAGTTCTTGTTTAGCTTTAAAGCACCATGGCACTGTCTGACTTTCTTTTTTTTCTTTTAGTGCTTATAAAACAGGGAGTATTTATGTATTTTTTAGATCATCTCCTGTATAACAAAGTTTTACGACTAATAGATATGTGCAGTCATAATAAATAATAATACAATTATTTCCTTGTGGGACCGTTGTCTCGCATGGCTGTGGTTTGGTGTCTCTGATTGGCTTTTGTCCTCTTTGTGTAGTTAATGAAAAGTTCCCCCTTGGTAAGCTATTCCTAAAAGATGCTTTACTTGAAATGACAATGATGAACATTGCTGCTGCCAAAAAATTCAGCCTTGAAAACTGTTATTTCTGTGCTCTTCAAGCTATGGGTGCCCTAAGTGTGTTTACTGCAGATAATTTTCAGAGAAGACTGTGCCTCATTTTCTAGTCTGCACACAAACCTGGGCATCAGTTTCACAAGTTTATTGCTGAAGATGTTCATGATATTTGCAAAAGTTGTGGTGGTAGGTTGGAGGTGACCTTATAATACCATCCAGGATTTTAATTTCATATATATTCCCAGTACAGTGAAATCTCAATAATTTGACCTCCAGTAATTCAGAAATTTGGAGCAGTCCCGGCCAATGCCCATGTAAGTCTATGGCGTATAGCTCTTGTCAGTTCTGATATGGACATACTTGCATCATTTAATTCGAATAGGGGAGCCAGCGATCACCGAAATAGACCTCCTAGGTCCTGAATTCGATAAAACAGTGATGCCCGCACACTTGGTGCATGCTATGGCAGGCACATCATAATTGTTATATAACCATAATTGTTATATAGTTGTTAATAATCATAATTGTTATATAAACAAACAGCAGGTGTAAGCTATACTATTGTCAGGTAATTGTCATCAGTCATGTTAAGTCTGTTGGATGACGTCCTCTTTCTCAGTGATTTTGTTACATATGTTTACCTTGGCTAATTTATCTCTGCTGACCTCAGCTACATGCAGACATATTGTAGGTTTGCTGTATGAATATTGGTTAAGAAACATAAGCAATAAACAAAGCAAACGTACTTGATATAAAAATTTCACTAGCAGCAATGTTCAAGAGTTGCAGATATTTGCAGCTGGCAATACACAAATGACGCAGTGCATTGCTTATGATGAAGGGCTGAACAATGTTTGTTGGCATTGCTATTGTGAAATGACAAAAATGGGATGAACACATGATGAATCTGCTTTCTAGGCAAGGAATTAAATTTGGCATTGCTGGCATCCATAGGCTATCCCCAATATTTTGGAAATCGATGAAAGGCAGACCTCATATTATGCAGATTACATAGCTACATTTAGTTAATATATGGAAAAGGTAAGTGTTGCCTGTGAAGACTTCAGCAACTTTGGCCTGCAACACTGTAGTGCAGCCTTTAATCTTTGTCCCCTGTATATTGATATTTCTTATGCCAGTATTGGTGTATCCCATTTGTCAGATAGCAGCAGCGTTTGTGTTGTTTTTTTTTTTTTTGTTGCACTTTTTGCAGTCACCTTCAATAAAGGCTAAGGTTATTGATGGCCTACAGTACACTAAATAGAATGTGTGGTGCCCTTGCCTGAAGTGAACATCAGTTTGCCTACAAAAACAGCAGGAATTTTAATTCAAGCATTTTACTGCATTTCAAGCAAAGTCTCGTATCCCTTTTTTATTCATATTGCAAGTCAACCAGGTGTATGTCTCATTGCCTGGCTAGATTGATGGTATTTCATTTCGACAGGTGCACATAAATTGCTGTTTCTCACATCATGCACTGGTAAAACAGTACTTAGTATTTTTGCGTAAACAAGGCATTAGTTGTTTTCTTTGTGGTACAAATGCAGACTTTTGATTCTGTATTGAACCCTCAATATAATTTCATGGTAGCATGTGGCAATGATATTTGAACAGAGTTGTATGATTTGTTACCACGCATTCCACTGTGCATGTGTAGATCGCCTTGATGGCACCAGGTGGCACCACATGCTGGATGGCGGCATGCAAGCCTGTCGCCAGTCCACAAGTGAGCACTGGCAGCGCACTGTAGCGGGTAACTGTGGCGAATTGCAATCTAACTGCACTAGTGCAGAGCAGAGAAGACAACTTACCAGGAGATAAACCTGAGATGTGGTGAGGGTTGCTTACGTGCACATCTTTTGAGTTTACAAAATATTGCAGATACAGTTGTCTATACAAGTCAGAGAAATAATTTTTTGCTATGACCAGAACACCTATGCAATATTTTTTTTTTTTTTTTGTGCTCTTTACTGCACGAGAAAATTCATTTGTGCAAAAAGCACTTTCACTGTGCATGCTTTTGTCTTTGCAAAAGCAGTACTGCGAAAAGTGGTCTATTATTTTTAGTAGCATATGCCTCACAACAGCATGTATTTCATCTGCTATTAAGAATTAGTACTTTAAATGGCAACTATATGGTTCAAAGATATGAACTGTGTAGTTGTGATGAACTGGGGCTGCTCAGAGTTATTTCTTACAGCAATTCTTAGGCTCGACTGAAACACTCCGGCTCAAGTTTGTGTGCGGCAGGTGAAAAAACAAAAATGCCAACTTTCATAACATGTATATGCCTGAAATTAAAATATTCAGAATGCAATGCTCTGTTTACCGTATGGCGTATCTGTACCTCATGAGCTAACACTTACCATTCTGTGCTGATATCCGCTTCACCGCAATACATGCAATAAATGCCGTCAGCCAAGATTCCTGTAATGTGCAACCTTCATTTTTCTCCTGTCGAGGCTCCTTCAAGGTGATGGCCGTATGGGCATGTAGTTTTATAAGAAATGCCCTGGGTCAGCAGCTCTTTTTCTGGATCGCACAAACTGCCCATTGTTCACCTTCACTTTTAAAGTTTCAAGTACTTCCATGCCAACTTCTCTTCCTTTATTTGCAAATTCTCAGTGGATATTTTTTATCCATTGTCTGAGAAGCTGTGTTTGTGAATGTAGAGATTTGCTGAGGCAGGAAGCAGCCACACGCATCCAAAAATGTTGAGGTTGAGAACAGACTACTTCATTTTTTGCAAAACAGCATTTGGGATGCGAGAGGGGCTTTCAGAATGCAAACCATGTTACCATCCACATGGTCTCCAGTTTCGGGTAGCCACGAGTTCATTACGGAGTGTGTGATAGCAATCTCCGTACCGTTTGGATGCACCGGCTTTCCCACTCATCCCACACTTTGTGGAAAATGGGTAGTGAGGGTGAATGCAAGCCACTGGAGCAAAGTTGAATGGCTAGTGTGGCTCTATGCATATCGCTAACATAACAGACACCTTTAGCAGATTGTGCTGCATGTTACTGTCTGCGTTACTGGAGTTGCGGGATCCCTTCCACCGGCAGTATGCATGTGCTTCATTGCTCCTGACACATGGCATCTCATCTTGAGGCCGCCAGACGGTGCTATTTGCCTGTCAGCTTGGCGCATGCCCACAACGTCGGGACCAAGCAGTGCGGGAGCAATGCCGGTAGGCAGAATTCCACAACTCCTGTAAGACAGCAACACCCAACACAAACTGGTAAAGGTGTCTGTCAGCCAAAACTGCACAGCATGCTCTCGCAATGAATTTTTTTGTCTGGGCCAGAATTTTGCAGTGTTCAGCTAATCTGAAAACCTAATTAATTGTAAAAATTTTTTCTGGTCTTAACGATTTCGAATTAACAAAGTTTTACAATATAAAATTTGGCTTTAACCAAGCCGTATGAATGTGCATGCGTGATCTAGGGATAGCGTGACTGACTCGGAATACAAGGGTCCTGGCAGTCTGAAAGGAGAGGACCGAATTGACAGTTCCTGCCAAACACAACATCAGGCAACCCTACATCCAATCAGTGCCTAGCCATGCCACCTGCCAGCTCCATGCTCGTGATTTTTTGCTCAACACCGACGCTGACAACAGCGGGTTTTCTGGTGAACGAGGCCTTTAACGCTATTGTGTTAATATATCTTTTGATTATCTATTAACTGATATTTGAATCCAACAATTCTCAATATCCCTCGACTTCTGAACCTAAGGATGTGGTATCGAATCCCGGCTGCAGTGGTCCCTTTTTGATGGAAGCAAAAAGCAAGGTGCCCGTATATTGTGTAATGTTAGTGCACATTAACTCCAAATGGTTTAACTTTCCAAAGCCCTCATTGCCCGAGTTGTTTTTTGGATGTTATGCCCTATAGACCTTGAATCAATCTCTCAATATTCACACGATATTAGCAGATAACATTCATCATCAGGATCAATTGCAGACGTCGTCTGCATACTCATGGTTGAGTGCAGTATGCTTGCTCTATCTGGGAACCAGGCCACGTAGCGCTTCTCGATGCTCTTGAATCGGGCCATTTGCTTCATTATTTCAAACTAGTTTTGCAGTGCAAGTATTTCTAGGATCTTGCTTTGCATTGAAGGTGTCTCTGCCTAACCCTGTTTCACAGAATTCCTTACTGTATGTATTCTATTTCTTAAGGACCAGTTGTATTTCATGCCATCATACATTTCACACCTTACTGATCAATATTCAAAAGTTGATGTACCATCATGATGTATATACAGTGCTGTGCAGAAGTGGAGAGACCACACGATCTGCTGCAATTGCTGGTTTTCTATATAAAAATGCGCACCTGATTAAAGTACTTGCGCAAGCATATCATGGAGGTTACCATATGCGAATCGTGAAAACAGCCGCTGCGCCATCAAGAAACGCTAGCATGCAATTTTGTCAAATTGTGTGGTCTCCACTTTTGTGCACCACTGGCAGGCAACAAGCGAAAGGCAAGCAGGCAACAGATGAATCCAATAACTTCAAGGATTTGTTTGTTGCCTGCCTTTAAACGAATGAAACCAGGTTCCTGCCTCTATTGCTACAATTTCTGACTGCAATTAATTCAAAGAAATAGTTACAAATTCTACATGTTCCCACATTCCTCTCCGTAATGCTTCTGGGCCTCGGGAGTGTGGAGCTGAGCTCTAAAAGGTGCATGAACTTTCAGTGCTGCTTTGTGTAGATTCTCTGTGCATGTCGGCAATTAAGCTGCAGCTGCTAGCCTTCTCAGTAACACTGCCCATGAACTGGAATTGTCACTACATATAAAATATGAAGTTAGCAGTGAGAACAATGTGGACTTAAGACAGATGAGCTGCTTAAAAAACTTGCAACTCTTCACGATTATTAGGAACACTTCCAAGTCCAAGAAATGAACTCTCCATGTCCATTATCATCAGCCTAACTACACCCACTGCAGGGCAAAGGCCTCTCCCATATTCCTCCAATTAATCCGGTCCTGTACTACCTGCATCGACTGCGAACTTCTTCACCTCATCCGCCCACTTAATTTTCTTCTGCCCCCTGCTACGCTTTCCTTTCCTCGGCATCCAGCTTGTTGCTCTAAGCGACCACTGGTTATCATCTCTTCGCACTACATGTCCTGCCCATGTCCATTTCTTCTTGATTTTCACTAGAATGTCAGTAACTTGAATTATTTATCTCACCCACTCTGCACGCTTCCTATCTCTTAATGTTACCCCTACCATTTTTTGTTCCATAGCCCTCTGCTATGTCCTCAACTTAAGTAGAACCCTCTTTTTTTAGCCTCCACGTTTCAGCCCCATAGGTGAGTGCAGGTAAGATGCAACAGTTATATACTTTCCTCTTTAGCGATACCGGTAAGCTGCTAGTCATAATCTGTGAGTGCTTGCCAAATGCGCTCCATCCCAATCTTATTCTTCTTGTTATTTCCTTTTCATGGTCTGGATCTGCGGTTACTACCTGTCCTAAGTAGACATATTCACCTACTACTTCCAGTACTTCGCTCCTAATGTAAACTGCTGTTCCTTCCCGAGCCTGTTGAACATTACCTTAGTCTTCTGCATATTGATTTTCAAGCCTACCTTTTTACTTTTCCTGTCTAGGCCATCAATCGTTCTTTGTAGTTCATCCCCTGAGTTACTTGGTAAGGCAATGTCATCAGCAAGTTGCAGATTACTGAGGTATTCTTCATCTACCCTTATCCCTAACTGCTCCCATTCCAAGTCTCTGAATACTTCTTCTAAGCAAGCAGTGAATAGTACTGGGGAGATCGTTTCTCGTTGCCTAACATCTTTCTTTATAGAAATTTTGTTACTTTCTTTATGCAGAACTATGGTTGCTGTGCAGCCACTATATATATCTTCCAGCACTTTCACGTACGGCTCGTCTACCCCCTGATTTCGCAATTCCTGCATCACCGCTGAGGTTTCTACCGAGTCAAATGCTTTTTCGTAATCAATGAATGCTATGTATAAGGGTTGGTTATATTCCGAGCATTTTTCTATCACCTGGTTAATGGTATGGATATGATCGATAGTAGAGTACCCTTTCCGAAAACCTGCTTGATCCTTGGCTTGTTTGCAGTCTAAGGTTGTCCTGATTCTATTAGCGATTACCTTGGTAAATATCTTATACATAATAGACAGTAAGCCGATTAGTCTGTAATTTTTCAAGTCCTTCTTTTTAATGAATTAAGATAAAGTTTGCGTTCATAGTCATGCTTGGCTATGAATGAAAAGCCTTATTATGAAAATAAAGATGCCAGAAGGAGAGAGGAGCAAATTGAATATAATTTCTTGGCTCATAATAAGCCAGTAGCACAAACTAAGTTGCTTTTGTTCTTCATGCCTTTATTTATTACAAACAATACAAAGTAAATAAAAAATGTGAGGATTTTTCTGAATTGCCTTTGCTGATGGCTTCAGTTTTGCGTCAGTCTGGTACTGCAAGCAAATGCAATTCTGAGAAGGTTGAAGGCACTCACAAAAGGTACATTTGAAAAAAAAAGATATTTAATTTATTATTACTCCTGCTTAATGTGCAGTACAATTATACTCATGTTTAGTAAACAAAATTTTTATGCCTATAGCTTTACCAGATGTGTTAGCCATGCAAGCATATATAGAACATTGCACACGAAAACCCTAGTTCTAGACCGGGAAGCCCACAGTGATAGGCCCACTATTTCCCTGTGCTCCATTCACACTGGGTTCCCCTTATCTTAATATAGTTTATAATTACCTGACAGCCACCGGCTTGAGTGACAAATTGCGAATGTACTCCACATACCTTTTCTCTTCCCTCTTTAAACCCCTCATCCCTTTTCCCCAATGTAGATAGAGTAGCCAACAGGAGGCCTTTCTGGTTAGCATCCCTGCCTTCCCTCCTCCTCCATATCTATAATTATGCTCTTGAGTGCAGCAGTGATGTACATGTTCCTGCTTTGTACGGTTTTTATTCATTATTATAAGGTCATATATAACCTTTTAAAGGACAACTCTAGGTTTTTAATTTCTTTTTTTACATTTTAGTTCATAATCGCATCACATGCCTTCAAATGTTTTTTTTGTGTGTGTGTGTGTGTGTTTTTTTTTTTTTGTTTTTTCATAATTCCTTGCGGAAGTACTTTAAAAAAGCAAAAACCATGAAACCTGTACCAAAAATAGATTTTGGCCAACCCATGCCATCAAAACATAGCAACATATGACACATACCATAAGTGAGGCTGCAATTTAAGCCTACCATGTGAGCATCGACTAGCTAAATTAGCGACTGTAAATGATAGCTGGGGCCACTAATTGTCTGAAATGACCAAAACTCAATATTTTGTCCTGTAGCAAATGTAGAGTGAATATAGACAGCTGTGTATCCAGTGATGTCACGCACTGAAGGCTACGTGTAGAAATCTGGAAAATCACTGGTAAACTTGGTACAAATTGCCAGAAAACCAAGGAGAATGTCCTGTGAAAGTTTTAGTAAAATCCAAGGAGGTCGAAATATCACAGGAGTTGCTCTTTAATTGTCCTTGCCATGTGTGTTACATTTATTCAGACTTTTTAACTTGCCCATTTGCAAGCTAAGCAAGGACTTCACATTTTTCCTTAGGGAAGATTAGTGTTCATTGTGCTACAAGATAATGCCACCTTTTCATGAGATGCTCTTATTCTGATCATGCATGCCTCCACGCCTGGCAATGATGCAAGTGACCAGTACTGGGCACATTCAGAGTTGCTCTTCTGCATGAATGCCATATACCAAGCTGTGCAGCAGTACATCTATGGCCTAGTACACTGTGTACAAAAAATGTTGAAGGATGATATGAAATTTGAGATGTGCAAAATTACATGTTGCATCATTTTTTTTACACATCTAACTGCTGGTACGTTTGTACTCTCGACATATTTTTAACTGCAGCTACTGAGCATATCATCTGTTGCATCAGAAGTGAGCCTTTAAATTTGCGCTCACATGTTTAGTGCCCTTGGCTTGTGGATATAAGTGCTATGCATCTGACTCAAGGGTGTACATACCTAAACTTTTCTACACTACCCCAAGCAGGTTTCACTTCCTTACATATCCTCACAGTTTTTTAAACACAATCAAATATTCCAAATATCTCCCTCAAAGCATCCACAATATAACTTACAGCACCTAATATGGACACAAGGCACATATTGAGAGGAGAGGTTAACTGTAAAATGTGGACATTAGATGCACAGTAAAAGAAGTCTGCTTTAAGCCAAATCGATGGGCCTGCTGACATCCACCAAATGTAGAAAGCCTTCCCAGATAAAAATGGACACTTGGTAGGCTTTCCTCATGGCATACCTATTCCAGCTGGAAAAGCATGTTTCCAGTTGAATTTCCAGCTTGATTTGCATTTTCCAGCTGAAAGGGGATCAAATTTCAGCTGGACCTTGGCTGGAAGTGTAAATTCTCCAGCTGGAAACCGGAACATTCCAGCTGGACATGATTTTCGGTTCCATAATCCAGCTGGAAATAGATGTCATTTGAGCTGGAATTGCCTTTTTCCAGCTTGAAAAGCATGGTTTCCGGCTGGAAAATTTGGGTACACAGTTTCATAATATAGCTGGATATGAGCCTTTTTTTCATCTGGGTGTTTGGATGTCCACAATGGTTTTGTATTGTATATGCTGCAGATACCCCAAGAACATTGATGATTTGCTGAAAAAGGTTTCCAAGACACACACAAGCTGGCTGCAGGCACTGCATAGCCTTGAAACTATAAATAGTGGGCCTAAACCAGTTCTTTATATAATACTTTTAATAATAAATGAACATCAGCATTAGCAGAACCTTGCTAACATGCTGTATGTACAAAGTAAAATCCAACTAAAATGCAAGTCCACAACTGTAAAAGCATTTTTAAAAAGTAGCATCTGTGCCAACCATTTCATACCTTTGTTATAAGCACAGATACTATGAACAAACAGCCCATGTGTACAGTTCGACTCAGTCAACTTGTTCTGAGGTTAATTTTTCAAATGTTAAGTAAAAGCTCTAGCAAACCTTGAATGCTGGGAACAGTGCTAAAGGAAAACAGCTTTTTTGAAACAGAACAACAAAGCAATGCCACTGGTGAAATGCGTGGCTTCAGCCAACCTTTCAGAAAATATGTATGATACTACAAGATAAACATCAAACTGGTGAGCTGTACAAGCATGGGCCTAGTTTTCCTTGGCTGCGCTATCCTCTTCCGGGGTGCCCTCATCAGCACCTGTGTCAGCAGGATTCTTGTTGTGGTCTTCCTGAATGGTATCCCCAGCTGCGTTGCAAGCGGCATCACTCTCGCTGGCCAGCTGGGATGAAATAAAGTTGAGGTTCACAGTTGATGGCAGCAACAGAAGCAACCTGCTAGTGCATATCAAGTTGACTGAGCCTGGCTCACCTTAGGAGGCTCCTTGAACAGTGCTTCCATTTGCTCCTCTTCAGTAGCCAGTGCATCTGGCAAATCTTGATCAGGAATCCCGAGCGCTACACAAAAGTAAAAACCAACCATGGTGTGAGTATCTGCACAAACTATGTGCTTACCCATAAAAATTTACTATGAGTGCAGAGGTGGCTGAACTCAATTTTATTGTAATGGGAGTTCAGCTGTGTCTAAATTATAACTGCAGTTTTATCTACCACACAGAGGCAAACTTCACTGAAAGGATTTCATACCAGGGGGTTGCAGTCACAATGGGGAGACCACAACAGATCTAATGGTCAAGCAAACAAGTGCTTGCTAACATTTAAAGGTACCTGCCTGCACTGCATGTGTGCCACTTAGTGCGTGACAGTGCCACACATTATTCTCCATGCATCCCAAAGCTATCCAAGCTATATGAAGGACACTGTAATGGAGGGCAGCGCATGACCACAGCTTGCATGGCAAATGCAGCCTCAATAGCTGCATTCTCTATACAATAGGCAATAATTTTTGCACCCTCCATAAATGCAAGAACTCGTTCCACACTATTGCATGCTTCTTAGTAACTAGTGATTTGCAGGAAGGAAGCTTTGGCACGCACGTCTGCTTCCACTACCATCTCTGGGCTTGGCTGTCCACCTGCTTGAAATGCTCACTTGACATATCAAGTAGTGTAATGGACGCCAGAGAAAAAAGGAAAACAAACGGTACCATATTGTCACTCACATAAAACACCATGATGACAATTACAGAAGGTCTTCCACCAGAAGCTATTTGGGAAGCCCTGCTATCATCATTGGCCAGGCTTGTCTACAAACAGAGAGGTCTATACATATATATGCAAATTTACTCACTCTGGCAGAAGTTACTTTTTAAACTGCGCTCAAAATAAATCACCAGAGCATTTCATGCAATTCCAGGCTGACATTTCTAGCTATGCTTCAATGTCTACTGCTTTAGGCCAATAAAGTCAAAAGTAGATAACGCATCAGTACAGGGCATGTCATACAAACACACATTATCATACATCTGTATGAACAGAGTGACACAAGAATGTGCTTTGTACTTGCCAGTGCCGGGCTGAAATGCTTTTATACGTCGTGACAACATCAACATAACCTGTCATGCAGACATGCAGGCTGTCAAAGGCAAGCCAATGATTTAAACATGCTGCATAGACATGAGAAGAGAAACCCGAATCGAAACATTCAAACACCACACGCCCTTTCCTGTGCTCCCTTTCACTGCCTGTGTACCCAATAACGTTTGGCTACCCACACCAGCATTCAGCGTCCTCTTCACTGCCGATGCCAATGCCTAGCTGCCCACACTGGCACATGCCAAAGATGTCTGCAGCTACACCCTAGCAAAAAAGACAAATGGGGAACGTTACTGGTTCTATAGTTTTCTGTGAGTTGTTTCTACGGGCTGTACCTGCATTTGCAAGGGAGCAATAGAGAAACTCTTATACCTTTAGTCTGGTACATATTTATCGCATAAACGCTTCATAGCTTGAGAACATGGGTGCTGCCATATTTGATCATGTCACCCTTCTGCCACTGCCGGCCCTTGGGCCTTCTGGCTTCAACGGCTGCTGGCGTGTTGGCGCCCAGCTTCAAAGTGCTGCGTACTGGGGCAACAAGCTGTAGATAGCACAGAAACTTCAGAATCAGAATCAAAATTTATTCAACGCAATGACTGAATACAAAGACTGAATACACATAGTATCTGCAGGTGCTACAAAACGTTTAACTTAGCCCCCTTGTTCATTTACTGCATCCTTCTGACTGCCTGCATTGGCTAGAATTAGTCGACAAACCTGTCAACCGTCGCCACGTTATTTCTTTCTAAATCAATTCTTTCTCTAACGCTCTTTGTGGACAACATAGTTAACTGTCAAACGGAATAGATTACAAGCTGTGTATCACCTGAAGCCTTTCTTTTCAATGTTTTTGCCTAAAGGGCGAAGGTGCGTATTCAGGCCGAGCTGGTTGGGGTGTATTAAAATTAAGTTCATCGTTCAGCATAGTACACAATATTTACTCCTGAATACCAACACGGATGCAATCCCCCAACAATTGTCCAGATATTAATTTACCTCCCATAAATGTCCTGGCTTAAAAAGACTATTACACTGGTCAAAGGCCACATCATGAAGGCGCTCAAAGGTGTTTTCCTGTGCTTGGGCAAAAGAAAGACTGGAAACTGCACTGAAGTTCAGCAACCGCTAATGTAGCCAGCCCAAACAAAATGAAATATAGACCTTATCATGGCACATTTCACCTGTGACCCGTGGATTAGATTGATAAAAGCAGCAATTATTACATGTGTCACATGTGCTTGCACGGCTGCTCAATAGAAGCACCGAGCAGCTGTACGTGCTTCTCCAAAGTAAGCAGCTTCACAGACATGCACTCAACTGAACTTTGCTCTCCGCACAATGAATTTATTATGAATGCAAAGACATTAATAGCCACACGAATATACTTTTTAGTGTCCTACAAAAATAATATGGTGGCAGTACAAAGACGCAATAGATAACTCCTGTGAAAACATCGGGGTTGTTCTCGCATTTCTGCAGCTACTGCCGGCACTGAAATGAGCTAACTGACTTGTGATGTTTATGACAGTCCTTTCCCAACAACTCACAGGCACTCTCTTCTCCGAGAAAGAAACACGCAACTCGTGATGCACTTCCAAAAAAAAACGGCAGTCTATGCCATGATGTGCACCATATGTAGAAAACGTGTATTTTTATGCCAATAAGCCACAAGATCATTAGCTTTACTTCACTGCAGATTGCTCCGACAAGACAGATTACACCCGCAACAAAGCAGTGGTGTTTAAAAGTCAGTCAGCATCAGCAAACCGCACTGCACACCGATGCATTCCGAAGGCCAGACATGACGGCCGCGTTGAGAACAGTGGAACTCCTCTCTGTAAACAGTCTATAGGCAGTGGCACTGGTCTTATAGGTTTATCTGTCGGTTGTATATGAAAAGTATAAGACCGATAGAAAATTCCATACATCTTACAGGCTAGCACATGTCTTGTAGACCAGTACATATATATTGGTTCATGGATCTCATAGACCAGTATGCCTTATTTATGGGTCTTACATGGAGGATCAGTCAGTGGTGATTATAGTAGCTTTTCATTGCTTCCTTTTCTATATCAGGCTACTGGATCCTCAAAGCTTATACAGTCATTCCAATGTCCATTAAACATTTCTGTAACATAAACAGTAACCGCAATAATAATTGTGACTGCCGAGACAGAAAATAATTTCACTTGGTGATTTGACAAACCATCATGGTCTCAACAAATTACATACGGCTGATGCCGCAAAATGCAGATAACTTGCGATGGTGCTGCTGTTGTAACTGAATCATTGAATGAAGAGGAAAGTGCACAAGCCTATCGTCTGGCTCCAGCTTAGTCACAGTCACCTCCATGCGCAAAGAAAAGCACTGAAATGAATGCAAGAGGTGCGCATCCAAGTAACCATGCCCACCAAAGCAATGAGAATGGCTTGAATGGCTAATGCAGATCCTCACGGTCCTCGTAATCACGCAGTGCTGGTAGTGCTCCGCAGCGGAAAGAGGTAGGTCACTATACTTTGTGGTCATGTTATCGTACACGCCAGTTCGAATCCTTGCGCCTTATAGTTTTCATCATTTTTAAGGTGCTTCTCGAGGATATTAACGTCCCTGTGCAAGTTCAGCTTTTGATCAGGTATGGTGCATCATACTTCGGACTGATGTTTATAGTTGTTCAGTGTATGCTGTGGCTTTGCGTCACAAATGACCATTTCCTACACCAGCAAAGAAATCTGAATCGCGTGGTTTGATAGAATGTGATGCGAAGTTTGAGAATTGTTGGCACAAATTCTTGAAAGTATTGATGGGATTTTCTAGCGTTAATCTGTTTTCAAATGTAGTGCTCGCTAAGTTCAAGTGGCAGGTCTTGTGAGGAGGCACAGGACGGAAGGTTGGTTCAACAGCTTCCTCAACGTTCAATAATGGGGGAGCCGTGCCTCCCCTGACTGCCCCGGTAGCACCGAATATTAGAATAATGTTATAAAAGTGTTATGTAAGTTGCCTGACGTTTTATGACGTAAAATAACAGTAGAACATTCAAAAGAAATAACTAATGTTGACTCTTGAATGTTGCTATGATTATGTTTTATTAGGTATTTTAAATATTATTTTAATATTACAAAGAAATGCTGTTTTGATGTATTCTACACATTAAAATAATGTTTCATCATAACTATAAAACAGTATACCAAATAAAGGGCGTCACACAGTTATATGCGCACCGTTGAATGCTTCTTCCAGCTAAACCACTGAATCCTTGTAGCTCTAATTTCACACAGAAATGGCAATAGGTCATTTTTTTTTATGCCAAATTTGTTTAAGGTGCTTGCCTGATTCGATCAGAAAAAGTCAGATCAGAAAAATGCAGCAAAACATAAGCTGCAGTCCAAACAATACCACCATGTAGCGCCATCTCGTTTTGTTTCCAGCAACACTGCTATAAAGATTGGCAAAGGAGGGTAGGCGGGTGGACATTTTTGCGAAATGTTTGAAGAGCTTTATCAACTGCTTTATAAGTAGCAATTACAGCATGGTCAAAACTACACTAAATTTGAGGTTTTGTTTGTGAATCACAATAAATCTTTTCGAGTTCAGAATGCAACAAGGTTGTGCCACTGGTGTCATTGCTGGAACTGTTCTTATGCTTCACCGCCGCCATAGACGATGCAAACATCCGGCTTCATTTAATCGAATCAAGCAAGTACCCCAAACAAATTCGGTAAAAAAATACTGATGATCAAATGCCATTCCTGTGTGAATTAGTGTTGCAAAGTTTCAGCGGTTTAGCTGGGCGAAGCATTCTACGGCGGGCATGTAATTGCATAACACGCAGTACATTTCAAGAACCGAGTCTCGGCATTTTTGGGCTCTGATTAAATGTTTTTATTGTGTAAGCAATACTACACGAGGTT
The DNA here is from genome assembly GCF_055883805.1 of Amblyomma maculatum. Classification (NCBI taxonomy): domain Eukaryota; kingdom Metazoa; phylum Arthropoda; class Arachnida; order Ixodida; family Ixodidae; genus Amblyomma; species Amblyomma maculatum. Next base: position 279,735,455 of record NC_139344.1, read on the forward strand.
TTAGCCCGTCGCATAAACCCGGCCAGTAGCCACATTTGACTTTTAGAGCGACCGCAGATGGGGCCCCTCTTCAAGCCGTCGGGTAAAACCGGTTGATAGCCACAACGCGCCGCAGATGGCACGTTGTTGCCATAGCAACAAGAGCGACCGCAGATGGAGCCCCGCTTCAAGCCATCGAGGTTCAAGCCACGCCGCAAAAAAAAAAAAAAGAAAATAAGCTAATTTAGGTAGAAAAAGAAAAAGGAATAGAAGAAGAAGTAGGAGAAGAAAAAGAAGAAAAGAAAGAAGGAGAAAAAGAAAAAGATGAAGAAGAAGAAAGAACAGAAAGAGAAGACTATGTCGGCTTTGCTTATGCATTCAGATGGCATTCTTAGCGCTAAAATAACACACACAAACGAAAGAAAAGTAAGGACACGGGACAGGCACTTGACCGTAACGGATGACGACGAGGAAATATCACACAGAAATCAGGGAATATCACAGGTTGCTTATGCAACCTAAACCCCAGCTAATTTTTTTAAATAACACTTCTTTCCAACTAAATCTTTGAGATGATCCCTGCCATACAGTGCATGCATAGCACTACTATATTGTTATGAAGCTTTGCTTATTATCCATTCACCACTACCACTCATGGAACAATGCTCAGTTATGGATATAAAATCTTGACTCCATGATATTTGTTCAAAGGTGAGTGTAGGAGTTGTGCTGTATTATGAATGTTGTTGAGCTGTACTGTAGTATTTACCAAGGTGTTCAATTTTTGTACCATCACGAGTGGTAGGACTACATGCTCACGCAGGGTTGTTTCATTTTCAAGGATGTTACATTTATGTTGCATGCATGTTTACTGAATGTTAATAATGTTTACTGAAACGGAGTATAATGCTTAATGAAACATTATACTGATTACGTTTATATGCAACATTGCTAAAACTTTAGAAAAAAAAAGGACAGTAAGAACATCAAAATAATGTTCAACTGAAACAAAAATGCAACATTGCTATGCTGTACGTATTTTTCGATGCTACCTGGTTGCCTCAACATGAATATGCACTACAGTACATATATGCACTGCTTTTCTGAAGTCATAGTGGTGTCGCGCTCTTGAAATAGCTTATTTTGCAAACTGCAACATGTTTTATTTTTCAGGTTTTATAGGGCTGACATTGACTACAACATTGGGCTAAAGTCTGCAATCTTTGAATCGAGGGCTACTTGGATGCAGTCAATGTCTGGATGATATGTACCAGTATGCGGTGTCGCTGTCATTGTAGATTAAATTGAGTATACATGCAGCTGCTGCCTAACCCTCCAACCCCGGATTGGAACGTAGCTGCCCTCTCCTTTCAGGTATGTGGAGCAATAAACACATGTAGGTATTCAATGACGCCAATATTTCATAAGACCTATAAAACCAGTAGGCCTGCAAAACCAGTAGGAAGCCTACTGGTATTACAGGCTCATCTATTTTACCAGATATCATATAGGAATTATAAGACATAACCTATAGGATTATTAGGCTACAAGACGTATAAGATCAATGTCAATAATCTAATACGCTATTGGTTTTTTCTTTTTTGCTTGGGCAGTAAAGCTATGCTGAATAGCTTCTCTTCTCCCACAAGCAGTGGCGTCACTTGAGGGGTGTGGATCGCACCGGGTACAGCAAAAGAGTAAGGGGGGGGGGGGGGGAGATGTTTGAGGTGAAATATGGCAACCAGCAGTATGTCTGTCACTAAGTCAAAAAGTAACGAGTTTCTGATATCTATGCACTGACTACAAAAGACAGAGAATACAAGAGGAAATTAGTAGATGCACGGTGACCATTCACCAACTCGAGGCACCTTAGGACGAGTCGTTGAGAGAAAATTATGCAAGGCGATTTACCTGCTGTGGGTATCAACTTTTTTGCTCTCAAGAAGAGAAGGTTATTGTAAAAATGACATACAAGTTCATAAAACCTAGCGTGACGGCGCGCGCCACCACCCAGTTCCAAATTTTCATTTTGTGGCTAAACATATTATGTTGGTATGGCATCACTATGTGTTGGCAACTTTTCAGTCTAGATGCATATACAGCAGCACCATGCTGGCAGAATGGAGATATCGGAAGTGAAATGTAGTAAATGTTAAATAAAAGGATTTGACCTGTGTATGTTTGTCACAGTTTGCAGCTGGTGAAAGGCTCTGCAGGGCACTAACTGATTGATTGAAAGCACTTGGAGCAGAATGGGATACTGAGTCGGCTGAAGGGGTGTGTCTCTGTAAGCTTCCATCATTCTCGAGACCGCGCTTACCCCTACCACTCTCAATATACCAACCCGCACAGCCCAATGCCCCAAGCTGCAGCATGAAAGATTTCTGGTTGCGACAGGTCAAAGATGCTTTCATTTTTGGACATCACTTAGTAACATGCCAGTAGGCAAGAGAATGATGGGATGGCAGTGAAGCAGGAGTTACCAGGACTCTGATCTTAATGCGTGCTTTGTATGGATCACGAGATATGATGACCAAAACAGACACGACAGCCTTAAAATAACCAGATTACTTCTGCACAAGGGCCACAAAAGACGCATCTCACAGCATGTGTGAAGGCGCTTAGCCGGTGGAAAGCATTAGATGCGTACTTGCACAGTATGCCTGGCTTGCCCCGTTTGCATAGAGCCGCAGTCTCTGGATCACACATCTAGCACACTAATGGACCTTGAAATATGCTGAGAGCGGGAAAGTATAGTTCTTTTCCAACATATGACGCTAATGTAGAAATAATGCTTTAGATCAACTAGAAAGGCTTTCCTGGGGTGATCTAATACCAAAGAATTCAGCAATAATATTGTCATGCAGTCCTGGACCAGAGTGCCTGACCATTTTTAACTAGCATTTATTTTAATCTCCTTCCCCTCAACTCACTTCTACAGTATGGATAACCAATCCTGCTAGATACATGGTGACGACCCACTCGGTCACAACGCTCGTGAACTGAATGACAAGTGCACAGGCAGCCACTGCGCATTTGAGCCTATGCAGCTTTCGCTCGACTGGATGTCTGTATTCGACACTCGGGAATAGTGCTGTCATATGCTTTGACTTGGGAGCCTGGGCTTGAGAAGGTATCATCTGCGCACACCGAGCCACGCACAACACAGGTCACAGTTCGACCCATCGCGTTTTCATCATCACGGTGATCCTCGAGCACTGTGTGGAAGAATAGCACAATGGTTATATGCTTGCATTGTACCAGAGTTGAGTCTGCACCAATTGCTGCTCCTAATGCAACTCAAGACCTGTACGCAGGGCTTCTCAGTGGAAAGCGTCAACTTTACGAATTTATGAGGTAAGGCGGAGAGTGGGACCTTGGTTGTAGAGCATGAATTATCTCTAAGAGACTATGCAGAAAAAAATATGGACACAAAAATTGAGAGCCAAAAGTTCGAATGTTAACAAATTTCTGTAGCTCGCAATGACTGAATAGGGGACAGCTCACAATGACTGAATAGGAAACATAAATGCGTTTTGCTTTTTCCTGCATTTTTTTACGCATAATTCTTACATTCTCTACCACAGGAAGGTAAACATTTCATCTTGTAAGGGTGCTCAGTCATACTGTAGCTGGGAGGAGTTAATAAACCAAAAAGGCCAAGTGAGGCTCAGCGGCGAAAAGCAGGAGGGACAAAAAGAAATGCAATCGAAAAACAGGCTGAAGCTATACTTCATTATGTGAAAAAAAATTGATGGCGGTTCAACTCTGTTTAAACTGGATATGCTTAGCAAAAGCGACCAAACGGATTGTTCACAAAGTTAGACTCGAACGTTCTCATTGCTGATGCACTGGCTGCAAACCATATGGTGTGATCGGCAATTCAGCGCATCTTATTAGCGTCTTCCGAATCTTTTGTAGCTTCGAGCAACTTGTTGCCATGGCTAGGGCACATGGGCAGTAGTGACTAGCACGCTTACCCGAAATGCGCCATTGACTAGCCTAGTGTAGCTTTCACTACAAAAGGGAGCGGTTGGTACACCAGGCTCTCAGGGGGGGAGGGAGGTTGTTGCGCTGCACCACCACATCGGGTGCCGCTGACCCTAGTAAGGCCACTGCCCACATGTAAAGAAAAGGAATTCTGAGCTTATAAAGATGAGTCACTTGCAAGATGCCTGTACCTTTTTGTCCCATAAAACACCTGCCGTGTCAGGATTATGATGCTATACAAAAGTGTGACTGCAACACTGATTTTGGACAGCCCAGACTAACATTTTTAGACAGGAAAGGTTGGTAAACTGTGTAGTACCAAGCGGGTCCAATAGAGCACCGTAGTGCATCATAACCTAATCACAGCAAGGGGGACTGCAGTAGCATTAGGATTGGCTCATGACTCAACTTCTCACCTGACAGGTGACGGTTTGGGCCCACTCTGAAAATAGCGTGGTGTGCCTGCACTGTTTAGAAATGTTAGCCCAGGCACAGGAGCCATGGCATTCCACGACATTCCTTTTGTGACCAGTGATGTAACTCAGTGCATGACAATCCTGTGACTTTTTAATACTGTTCCAGTTTTAAATTCTGTAAGTATAATCTATTTGCTTGCGACAATTTAAGATTACTTTTTTAATAAAGCCAGCAACGCTTGAATCATTTTGGAATGGAATAACTGACTACAAAAAGCTTTACAGGACCCCTGTGAAAGCACACAAAAATATTCCCCATTTGCTAGACACTATGACCAGAAGCATTAACCGATTTGCTTCCAAAGAAGGCTGTTGGCCATCCCCATTATAGTTCTTTGGAAGGTTGGTCAGTGTGACGACTGCGTCGCGAATGCATAAAGCGGGGGCCACTTTTGCAAAGATGGAGGCGCCGCAGCGGGCGCTACCAGCAACAGTGGTACCAGCAAGCCAGGTGCCCACATGTGCGCACTGTGCAGCAGAACGGATACTGCGCACGGTGTGCATTCTTGTTTGCATATGCATCGTCTCGAGTTGTTAGCTACAACATTTTACAAAAATATTAGTTAACGGGGCTCATTTCTGTTCACAATCATCTATTTTATTTTCAATTCTGGCCCGACGTTGAACACCTCAGGAAAGCCACATGACAGGATTTGGGCTCTGAAGAAAACAACCTGGAGAGAAATATACGAATTCCATTTGTCACATGCATAGCTTGCCTAGAATGCCCAAAGCATCTACTTCTCGTTTTGGAATGTCTGCATTTTGAAAAGAGAGCAAAAAGACAGGACTTACGAAAGACAGTCATACAACACGTAGTTCAAGCGCTGACTAAAGCTGTTCATGAGTAACCCCATTTGCAAAACAATCCAATAGCTAAAGCTGTTCATGAGTAACCCCATTTGCAAAATAATCCAATAGGTATATTCTGTTACAGAAAAACGATGCTGACTACGGTGCATCACCTGTAGCCACAAGAAAAGTTGGCATTCAGCTCAAAAGAAATGTGGACTACACCGCTGGAGGTTCAGGAGAAAATAAAAGACAAAAAATAAACAAGCTAATGGATAACAGAACACCGTGAGTCAGAAAAGGTGGAAGGAGTAGGAAGTAAAGGTTGCATGCACGACGGAAAAAATGTGTCGCCTACCAGAAAGGGACAAATGGGTTGATGGGTGATGCACAGCGCCATGAAAAGGGCTGCCACAAAGGTGAACAAAGGATTGATAGCATGCAGCGTGGCAAACAGATGACACAAAGGAAATGGGCAGCTAAAAAAAATTTTTTTAAATAAAGATAAATGGAAGGCATTAATGGAAAGGAAACAACCGAGCCTAAGAACCAAATGAAGACCTGGCAACAGAAAAGCAGTGCACAAACAGCCTACATCGGGGTATAGCATTAAAGCGGGGGTCACTTTTGCAAAGATGGAGGCGCCGCAGCAGGCGCTACTAATAACAGGGGTGCCAGCCGGCCAGGTGCCCACATGTGCGCACTGTGCAGCAGGGCAGATACTACGAACAAAGACACTTATAAAGATATAAGTATCGAAATATGCTCCAACAGACGATAATATGCAAACCATTATTGCACCCCATAAAATCGCTCTAGTGCTGTTTTGGCGCGCATTGAAAATTTTAAAAATCTTAAAACGAAGAATGACGGAAAGCTAGAGGGCGCAAAGGCTACGCTTAATTCGCTTTCACAGGAAGAGCATCATTATAATGTCAAAAAAGTTTAGTTTACTACATGGCGGGATATGCAGCTCATAGTATGCTGTGAAAGACAGGTTATGAAGCCTGCACTCGATTTCTCACTATGAACAAAGACTGCATGATATACTCGAAGCTAGGTCACAATTTGCTCAAAAATTTGACTGAGGCAGTTTTTAGCACCTATCTGGATGTTTTTGATGTGCAGCTTCATGCTGGAGGATTAATTCCCAGTTCTTCTAAGCTCCTGAAAATTCAGCTTATCTTGAACTTCAGATTTTGCAACCTTCTTGGAAAAAATGGAGGTTCCAAAGATGGGTTGTGAGGAGCGTGAGAAAGAGCTCGCACTTCAAGCATGTATATAAAAATTCTTACATGGCAGAATCTGCCACTACCAGTCTTTAATTCTTTCCCCACCATGCAGAAAATGACAGATTTTAGAGCATTAGCTCTACTGCTCCTGTTCGTCAAGGTCGAGTTATTCCGCAGTGAGCAAACAATGGTGGCCACCACGGCAACGGCACGAATCCATCACAAAGCAACAGCACGTACCATGTGACCTAGGTTTTAACGAAACTATGAAAAAAATATTTGTAAAAAAACATTGCGGCAGCTGGGTTTCGAACCCATGCCAGAACGAAGAGATCAGCTTCCCTTAATTAGGCAAAATACACTCACGCTGTGCAGTGAACATCTTCATCTTCATGAAGTTCCATCTGCACCACTCCTTCATTTAACCTAGGTAAATATGGCATTATATACGCCATCTGGGCGAGTGCGTCCGAGACCGCGAGCATGGTGTCAGGCGAATCTATCAGGTGGCATGGCGTACAAGAAGCCACTCTCACTAAAGATAGAGACCACAATCGTGCCAGACAGGCTGCTGAGGCCATCAGACAATGAGAAGCGAGACATTTACCAAATGCGGAATCGAGCCAAGATTGAAGCAGCAGCAGCAAATGCTGTGCCAGCTGATGGGCTAACGCTCTTGACTTGGTTCAAGGATAGTTGAACCTCTACAATAATTTTTTGTACGTTTCGGTAGATGTTTTTGTGTGTGTGCAAAGCTAAATGCATAAAACAGAAGCTAAGTAAATGCTCTTTCTAGGTGTACGAGTTTGAACTATAAAATATGCATTGCAAAAAAATTGAACAAAACTTGTACTTAAAATAAAAAGATAAAATTTTTCTGGAACATATGAAATGTTTGGCCTCTTATTGGCTACTATCTGTGAAAGAATGAAAGTTCCAAGTTGAATAGTATTCTTGGCACAAAATAATAACTGGACATGCGAAACGAAACTAACCGGCACGCGGACATTGATGTTCCAAGCTGGTTGTCGTCGTCGCTGTCATAACTGAATTTTGATGGTAAAGTCAACATATTCAGACATGCTGCTCGGGTTACCGATAAATTTAAGTCAATCGCAAACAAGGCAAAGTCATGAGATTTGCAACGTTTTCGAGCTGGCAGCCATTTTTGTTTTTAACAATGCCACCATGATTTTGGAATGTGTTCAAAACATAGCCCCGTTAGAAAAAAAGAACCACATTGAAAGTAAACTTTGGTTGTCTGATTACGTGCCAAATGGTGCAGTATTTCTGTAAGCAATGCAGAAGGCTCTGAGACCGGCATGCGAAGCCACTGTTAGTGGACTAATAGATGTACTATCGGGGACAAATTTAGTCTCTGGATCGCACATCTGGTGATTTTAGACCAGAAGCACAATGTACAAGAATTACCACCTTTTTTTTGTAGCACACATGAAAGAACTAACTCACAACTTTCACATCAACAATTATGGCCCGAGACTATATTGGTCGATGCGAAAATTATGCGCTTTGGTTGCAGTTTGCGTGGTCCACAGACATTTTTGTCCCCAATAGTACTGCGCCTTAAGGGCCCACATTAAAAAAATAGCCCCGCTAAAGAAAAAAAAAAAAAACATGCTAAATGACGCAGCATGTCCGTAAGCAACACGGAAGGCTCTGAAATTGTTGAGCAAATTTATAGTTAGTGGACTGAGACTATACTAGCATGGTAGGGAAAGAGTGAGAGCGGTAGCATAAAGCATGGTGAAAAATCTCAGAGAAACTGCGACCTGCAGAATTTTTCCTGCATTCAGGAGAACTTCCAGTATTGAAAATGTTTTTATGGTTAGATTTGGATGCGACGGCCTTGCTCAGATCTGGCAATAATAGGCATATATGGTTGAGGCTGCTGCAGAGCAGGATTAAATGGCGATTACATGAGAGGCCTTTGTGTTATGGCGGAAAATTTTGCTAAATTGGTTATTTTGTTTGGGCAAGTTTTTCATTCTTGACAGTATGTGCTTGTGGTATCTTCTGGAATTTGGCACTGCTTTTGCTTAACAAAGGCTTTGTTTTCTTGATCCCTCTTTGTTATGCCATTCTTTGCTCCCTGACTGAACATTTTAAATTTCCGAGAGTATTCTTTGTGAACTGTTGAACTGTTACCTTTTAACAACTTGGCCCTACCTGTGCACGAGTAGATCTTAATTTACTTTCGTGACAGTGTGTTTGTTGCTCAAATTGTTACCTAGTTTACTATGCATTTTCTACTAATTATCTAAAACATTTGTTGTTGTTCTTTTGCATTAAGTAGAAGTAGTTACTCATCCTGATTCTGGGCTTTGCTTGAGCCTTGGCAGTAATGCTGTAGATGTGAACTGTCCACATGAAATTTTGCACCGTTTGTCTCTGTTTCCTTTAAGGTTTATGCTTGTTTTCCATTGCTTCTTCAGCAGTGTAATATATGATTTTTTGTCCCAATTTTCCTTGCTCAAGCACATATTTTTGACATTTTTTCTGTTAATAATGAAAGTTGCGAATCTTCAAAGTGGGGGTTGGATGTCTGACCATGAAGCTTCACAAATGCAAGAAAAGAAACCAGATGCCAAACTTTACTTACAGTACAGCTGGAGGGAAATTTGTACTGCATAAGCAAGCTTCTCCTCCTCTGTCATGAGTGTGTAGTCGAGCATCCTTGGTGCTGTGCCCATAGCAGCTGGTTCAGTTCCCAACGACATGCTCAGGAGTCGCTCCAGTAGCTCTTCATCAACTGAGATACACACAACAGATGCATCATATATTGCAGTGGAAGCATACATGATTCACTGGTACTGAATGGCTACTGTCAAAATCAATGTAAAAAGGTTACAGTGCACCAAGCAGCTAAAAAATTTTTTTTCTTATCTATTGTACTGTTTACTTAACAGCACCTTCCGGCACATGCCATACCATTGTCAACTAGTAATTGGCAGAGCTTCCAGAATAGTTCATCTTGTAACACATATACTGCACCATTTCTGTGTGGTGTCACTAGTCCAGGAAATTGTTGCTGCCACTTTGCAAACATATCAAGCAAATAAAAAGGTAAACAAATGTTCAGACTTCTTGAGGCATTCATTAGTAATAAGGGAAAATGGGTCAGGTCACAGCATGAACCAGGGTGTCTAGCAAACCACTATTTTAAAAATCCCTAACGAGTGAAGAGGCTCAAAAATGTATGTATCTGCTGATGATAATGAGCATAGACGAATAATTCCCAACAAAAAGCTATTTATTAATCATATCCTCCAATTTAATGGCAGTGTTAATGGCAGGTAAAAATGTCGCAAATTTACTGAAAATTAAAAGTGCACTGATGCCAGACTTGCAGTAGCAAAAATTCTGAAAGAAAGCAGCTGTAGAGTCAATTGAGGGGAGACGCGAGTCTTAGAATGGTCGAAAATGGTCAAAAATCGATATTGAGAAAAACAAAATTTCAGAACGTTTATCCTTTCGAGAACCTGCAATCAAATTATTAACGCTGAATTCGGTCAAAAAATGCGATAAAATCGGCTTTCAGAATGTCGTGGCAGCCACGGAATTCCCCCTGGACCTTTTCATTTAGGAACCAGGGGTACACCTCAGGGCGTGGTGCTCTCTCCCCTGTTATTCAATCTGGCTATGATGCACCTGCCAGCCCAGCTGGGCGCTGTCACCGGTGTGCAGCATGCGCTGTACACTGATGACATCACCCTGTGGGCCACGCAGGGCTCCCTCGGAGACATTGAGGCTAACCTGTAGCAGGCGGCGACCATAGTGGACCATTATGCTCGTTGCTGCAGCCTCCAATGTTCCCTTCAAAAGTCTGAATTTGTGCACATACGCCCATCACCAAAGTGCACAGCCAAAATTGCGTTGTCTCTTGAGACAGGTCCAGTCCTTAAACATGTCGAAGTCCGGATACTGGGGCTCTTCATACATCAACACAGTTGGTTAGAAACGACATTGGCGAAACTGCGTGAGGTGGGGGACCAGATGGGCCGCATGGTACACCGGGTTTCTAATAAGCACGGGGGGTTATGATGCAAGGACGCCTTGCGGCTGGCGCATGCATTTGTAACCAGTCGAATTTTATATTTGACTCAGTACCTCCACCTGCGGAAGCAAGACGAGGATGCACTCGAAGTCATCCTCTGCAAAATTATTAAACGGTCCCTGGACCTCCCTGTGAACACCTCCAACCAGCGTCTCCTGGGGCTGGGTATGGTGAACACATTTTGGGAGCTCCGGGAAGCCCACTTGACAAACCAATATACACGTCTCTCGAAGACATCGTCGGGTCGCCGCCTTCTTGCCCGACTACATATCCAGCACACCACTCTCATGGAAGAGCGCGTACGCATTCCATCCCAGTGAAGATGCGCCCTCCATGTGCGCCCTCTCCCCCAAACATGACCCGTGAGGATCATAATGGCCGGCGCCTGGTGCGGGCGGAAGCCTTGGCTCGTCATTATGGATCGAATCCCGACGTATTTTACGTTGACGCCTGCGGTCCCCACCATGGGGGATGGTATACGGCTGCAGTCGTCCACCAATCCGAACTAGTGAACGGACTTACTTTTCGAGCCCGTAACATAACACATGCGGAGGAGGCCACCATTGCATTAGCTGCAGCTCATCCCACTTCCAAAACAATTATTTCCGACTCCCGGGGGCCTGTCGGAACGTCGAGCAGAGTTGGGTACCGTACCTAGCCTATCACCTTCTCCAAAACAGCATCTACACCGGGGAACCCGCTCACCGGAATATCATTTGGGCTCCTGCCCACATGGGCCTTGAGGGAAATGAGGCAGCTGACGCCGCCACCCGCACGCTCTCTCACCGGGCATTCCCCTCCGACCCCAATGATCAGGAGCTCGAATTCACTCCAGCTTATTCTTTCAAAGATATTGTTTTACTGTATCAATCTGGCCACGGCATTTATCCCTGCCCATGTAAAGGCCTCTCAAAGGCGGAGGAGCGGCTTCTGCTCCGCCTTTATATAAATACTTTGCTGTGCCGGGCAGCTCTCAAACACTTCGACCACTCTTTCTCTCCGCACTGTGCGGAGAAGTCTTCGGACATTTACCACATGGTGTGGGCCTGCCCCTCCAACCCTGCTATCCCCCCTCATCCCAACCTCACCCGGGAGGACTGGGAGGCCACCCTGCTCGGATGCTCTGACCTACAGGCCGAAAAGACCTTGGTTGAGCGTGCCCGGGCTGCGGCCCATGCCGCTGGAGTCCCGTACTAAGGACCCCACTTAGTGCTTGTGAGGACTGGCCTCTTAAGGGCTGGTCCAATCATACCTCCCTGTGAATGCTCTTTTGAGCCAATAAATGTCTTTCACCACCACCACCTCGAAAAGAAAATCAGCCGGGCATTGCAGTCGGCCGATCGCCACCATCTTGGGCTTGGTTAATAATAATAATAATAACAATAATTGGTTCACGGTAAGGGAAAGGCCTGTATCTGTCACACTTGGTTTAAAACTGTTTTCTTTGTGCGCAATTTGCACTATCTCAAAATGGCTTCGCTCAAGATACTAGTGAGGCCTTCCTGAGGCCATGTTTCCTTTCCACACGTTTGTGGGGAACATATCTCCAGAATTGTTTTATAAGAACTTGTAAACTGATTGAGTGTGGTATCACTAACAAACCCCTTACATACGGCTTTCAAGCTTCCAAACAATCCACCGATATTTCTTCATATTTGACTTCCACCTGGCCACTGGCATACCTATTGGATGGAAAATAGCTCTGGACCCTTTTCCTCGTCTTTATTTGAAAAGGCCCCACAGATATGATGCAGGCAGGTTCCTTCTTACTGAAATTAGACAAGGCTAAACACACTTGAAATTCGTTCGCAAAAAGTTCCTGATTATGCTACCATGTTTGGCTTGTGTGTTCAATTTCAAAATGATAACCTGTTAACCCAGAAGGTGCAGCAGTATGCTTTAAGAAGTTCTCTAAAAAGCACGTACAAGTACGCCATCAAGAGGGGTCATGATTAGAATAGCATGCTCCTGTGCCCAGAAAAAAGTTGAGCAATGCTTGATACTTTTTCAAGCAAATGCCACTTGCATCCAGTGCCTAGCTATTTCCCTCATGCAATGAGAGGGAAATGAGAAAGCCCAAGCTATTCTGGCTCCAACAGAAAATATGATAAGCAAAAAAGCAGCTACTGAGTCATGACTGTAAGAAGGTTGCATTAAAATCGGGGGAGGATTAGGGGGTGATGTAATGGGGTCTTATCTGCTGCTTTCCTTGCAGGTCCTTGTTCATGCACTCCACTACTCGCTAATAAATAATCCTGAAGTTAGGGGGTCGACTATACAACATTTTAGCCAATATGAAAATAAATATGGTTGCACATGGTACAAATTCCAGTGAAACACTGATTGACAGTGATCGGTTGATTCTATGGTATAATCCAGTTGTCCATCCAGTGACTACCTGCAAAGTCCACCCTTTCTGTGGCATTGGCAGAGTGAGAACACTTGTGCTTTAAGCTATGCTATGAATCTGTGAAAGCCTGACAGGCTGATTAACAGCTAGTGTACTAGATCTATATCCATAACAGGCCAGTGCTGCACAGTTTCTTATGCTTCGTACTACTGTGATGTCAAGGAACAAAACAAAAATTTCTGAGAGAACTGTAAAATCTATACTGCGGAAATGCAAAAGCCTGAGCGTTGCTGGCGCACACGGTGCATCACATTTGCTCTCATTATCATTATCAACTATATGCACCATCGTTATCATTGTTAATGCCATCATTGTCATTATCACTAATTGCAGCGTCATTGCTACTATCACCCTCATAATAGACAAGAATAATTACGATGTGTGTTTCACGATGCCAGGCGTGGCACAGTTGGTTAAAGCGCTCGGCTGGGGATCCAAGTGCTGGATGCTCAATTCCCAGTGGAGACAGGATTCATTTATTTATTTTTAACTATCATCTTCACGGTAGACAAGGAGAATTATTATGTGTGTTTCACGATCCCAGGTGCAGCGTAGTTGGTTAAAGTGCTCGGCTGGGGATCCAAGGGTGGAGGTTTGATTCATGGTGGAGACCAGATTTTTATTTTTCTGACGACATTAGTTTCGGTTTCAGGTAATGAAATTTGATTGACAGCTATAGTGTGACCGGACGAATGCCAAAAATATGAGCCATTAAAGGCTTTTGCCTTAAAATATTGCTACACTAGTACATAAAATACTGAGATAAGATGATTGGTTTATGGGGTTTAATGTCCCAAAGCGACTCAGGCTATGAGAGACGCCAACTGAAGTAAGACAATGCAAAACATATCCCAGCATTCTTTCTTCAAACAACCTTCATAATGCTTTTCATTGCTCAAGGTGTCCAGATAGAAGGCAGTCATGAGAACTGTTGGTTAGCCTTCTCAATTTCATCACTGAGGCTTTCTGTGACAGGTACAGCTGAACATACCTGTGCTCTGTTAGATGAAGACTATGTTAATGATTCAAACAGAAAAACTAAACCCCATGGAAGCAGCTGTTCTTTCTTATACTATATAGCCTTTCCTTAGAAAATCAAAGCAGTTGATACTAGCCACATATGTAGACTGTACAGATTTTGTCCTCTATAAGAGCCATAATTCTACCACACCTGCACAATCATTTGGTCTGACCCATGCAACTTAACAGCCTATTTAAAACACCAATAAAGCACATATGTATACTTGTTTGTTACTGTAATAAAAAGAAAAAAAAAAGCTTGTTGAGCGAATAGAAATGTTTATCAGGCCCAAAGGCTTCTGTAAGACCAGCCTGTTTTTAATAAGAAGGCTAACATACATGCAAATCCTCCACCACACTTTTCTTCACATCACCCTGTGACAAGAAACACATTTGCACTAACAACTCCAAGAATCTGCGTGGCATATGTATAACACCAGATATGTAGTATTGGTCAGCTTCGCTCTTTTCAAGCAGTATGCCCCACACAGTATGGCATATGGAGTTTCATGTCCCGAGGACTATGAGGGACTTCATAGTGAAGAGCTCTGGACTATAGTTTTGGCCACATGGGGTTCTTTAATATGCACTGGCATTGACTTTAACAACACTGACACACTGCATCTCGCATCTACCAAAATGTGGTAGCCATAGCAGGAATCAAATCAATGTTCTCAAGCTCTGCAGTTGACAACCCTAACCATGAAGCCGAAGCAGCGGGGGGGGGGGGGGGGGGGGGGGGGGGGGGTATGTCAAGCAACAGTACTAACAAAGCATCATCACTGCACTGTCAGCAAGTACGATCATAATGCACTGCAGTTCGCATCAAGCATGTAACCTTGCCAGGAACATACTTCCTGCCCCATCGCCGAAAGATTCCTCAGCAGCACCACTTGCTGTGTTGGTCATTGCCTGCCTGGCATCAGTCTGGCCATATTCCTCCATTGACACACGCAGTGCCTGCCAAATGAAGTACACAAAAAAGCTCTGTACAGTTATAAGTCTCAACGATTGCTGAAGGTAATTCAAGACATAGATCCATATTTCCTAAACAAACTTTTTTAAAGCCAAAATGAGCATGGCTACCCTGAATGCATTAATTTTATTGAATATATACAGGAATTAAATTAACAGACAAGCTGACAAGCACATTCCGATGCGAAAATACTGTAAGCTGCCCCGAAAACAAAGATTAAAAGCATACTTGGAGTCAGTATAACCGAGAAAAAATGTGGACACACATGACCATGCATGCACACACCAACATACATGTGCATACACACATATACTACACTCAAGCATTCGTTTCGGCAAAAATAAAAGAGCAATTTTCTAAGCACAGAATAAACATAAGACAAAGTAAATGGCACTACTAGCTAGATTCAAGAAGATGAGCAGCTAGTAGGCAAAAAATTCCCAGATGATCAAGGAGGGTTATGCACCTTATATGCACAAGCATTATTTTTCTGCAGCATGCTATATTATGGTGTGCCCGTATATGCAAGAAGGCACTGCGTCGGTGCATTAATTTGCCTCCTCTTTTGACTCCCTCCAGTCGCCATGCACGCCGGCTAGTGCACCTGGTTTCCTCTCCACGACATGCTGGGAGAAACAAAAGTGGCCCATGACATGTACATGCACCTCACCGCATCAAGACGTCTATCCCCTTTTGACCAAGCTCTGTGGTCGAGATCCAAGGCTCGATCTTCATCCCTATGAAAGGGGTGGCAGCTTCACACCCGACCAATCAGTGCTCGCTCATGTTTCAAAGAACCAACATAGAGGCTTGCATGTTAAAAAGGGTTGTCCATGCCGAGAAAGAAGAACATATCTCCTATGATTCTGATAATTACAAGCTTGGACTCAAAGGCAAGTGCAGGCCCGTGAAACCACTTACCAAAGCAACTGTTGGGTCATCATCTTCAAAGTCGTAACTGAAGTTGCCGGTGTTGTAGGTGAATGGAGCGCTATCTTCAGCCTGGACTATTGAAGAGTTCGCAAGCACATGCCACAAGACATTGCCTGGTGGTACTGAGACCATGCGGGAGCTGTGAAATGCACAAACAGCACATGCTTACTCCCAGGTAGGCGAAACAATGATTGAATGCAAAGGTGGACTAGTCTTTATGCCTCAAGGGAGGTGTGTCAGCCTGAAGGGCTGCTCAACAGCTTTAAATGAGTCCAGTTACTTACTTGTCAGTTTTCACCATGACAGTGCCCAATCCTTTCCCTCTGATATGTGGTTCTTGAGCAAAACATACGTACTATACACATATTTGTGTGGAAATTGATGTGAAAAACGTTACATAGTGCACTGCCAGTGACTGTATAGGGCTTGGCAAGCTTTTTCTATTGATACAATAATTTTTGTGATGCAGTAATAAAATGCAGAAATAAAGGAACACGAAAATGAAATACTCTGTCATGGTGATATTCATCATGAGCTGAGTATAACTGCAAGGCTACCAGAATTTCACCTTAATTACTTTTACCACTGTACATGCCAATGAAGTGGACATTTAGCTCTGTGACCACTATGCTAATAGTTCAATATAATCATGTGTACATTGGTTTGTTTTTGTATAACAAGTAACAGCTGTTATTTCACTAGCTGCATGCTTCATTAAAATTGCTGAAAACAAGAGGACCTAAAGTGACACTGGTAAGTGAATACGACTGTTCTGGCTCAATCATGCATAATGTTGGGAGTATAAAACTGTACAGTAGATGTTTGAAAAAATTACCACAGAACAATGTATGCATTTTTAACCTTCAAATTCACAAATCAGGAGCCAGACTTGTATTAACACACTGCAAATATAAATGAGCCAATGCAGACAGGTACCAGCATGAACACCGATAGTGGTACATGGCACTAGTGTGCAGTTACTTTGATAGATACATGCAAGAAAGATATATTATAGGCTATAAAATACAGGACTCATCCTGTCTTTCTCTATGTTTCTCTAAAAAACAAAAGTAGCCAAGCAGCACTTTTGCAGTACAACGCTCAGCAATTTTATCAAGCACTTGCCCCGGAAATTGTGGCGTTATATCAGTCACAAAGACAGCCCCCCAAAACCATTGTCAGCGACCGAAGAAAAGAAACAAACGGAAGCGTCTAACATGTTCTTCTGTTCCGCATTTACACCTGATAATGGCATCACGCATGATTTCAGGCCAGAGAATATGGAGTAAAATTATGCTCTGGGCACGTTATAACCGAAGCAGGAGTGTTCTCGCTACCATTAAATTTAGATGATAAAAAGTGCAGTGGCCCAGAAGAAATTCCAAATTGCTTTCTGAGACTTTATGCAGAACCTATAAGTAAGTACTTATGCTTACTTTACAATAAATCAGTTTGCGAACAATGCCTCCCAGCTGAATAGAAAATAGCGAAAATCGTGCCAGTTTAAAGTCGGGCGATTCGTCATGCCAGTCAAACTATAGGCTGATTTCTCTGGCATGTACTTGTTCTAAAATCTTAGAACATATAATTTTAAAATCCATCACAGAGTTCGTTGAAAAAGACATCCTCCATCCCTACCAACATGGCTTCAGGAGAGGTCTGTCTACCATTACCCAACTTGATGAGATCCTGCATGATTTCGCTAAGACAATTAAAGGACCAAACACAAATAGACATAATTTATATAGACTTTTCTAAGGCCTTTGATCGTGTCTGTCATGCAAAACTGCTATTAAAACTTGAACACATTTTAAGGGATTGGCCAACTGTTCAATGGATAAGCTGTTATTTATCTGATCGGCACCATTTTGTTCAGTACGGTGCCCACACTTCCCAAATTGCATCAGTCCTTTCGAGTGTACCTCAGGGCTTCGTTTTAGCCCCTATCCTGTTCCTTCTGTTTACAAACAACAATACTAGCAATGTGGAATCTACGATTAGGTTATTCGCAGACGGCTGTGTCCTGTATAGAGAAGTGCAAAAGCGTCAGGATCAAATTGCTCTTAACAAAGATTTTAATTTGATAGTCCAATGGTGCACAAAGTGGCAAATGGCTGTCAACCTTAATAAAAAAGTATGAATGCTAATTACAAAAAAGAAATTCAAGCTTTGTTTTTCGTACAGTTGCATCCTGAACACTGTCACTGAGTATAAGTATTTGGGCATTGTGATATCATCAGAACTGGGATGGGCGGCTCATGTGGACCATGTGGCAAACAAAGCGATGCGAAAGCTAAGTTCCTGAAAAGGATCCTGCGCTATTCTACGAAGGAAGCCAAGCTTTTGGCTTATGTGATGATTACACGCCCAACAGTTGAATATGCGAACGTGGTGTGGTTTCTGTTCACCCAAAATCAAATATCTACGCTCGAAGCTGTTAAGCGAAAGCCGCATATTTTATCTGTAACAGATATAGGCGAACCGACTCACCGACGCAAATGCTGGCCGAGATCAGTCTTCATACATTAACTAGCCGTGCGGTGCTACAACGTCTCAAATTTCTGTATCTCATCCTGCATAACAAGATTAAAGCAAATCCTGACACCTACATTTCTTTAAATACTTCTAGAGAAACCTCAGATAAGCATCAATTCACACTCCAAGAATACTGAAATTTGTGCTAATATAACACATACAGTTCCTCGTATTTCCCGCGAGCTGTGAGGGACTGGAACTCTTTAGATCAGACAGCGGTCTCACAGTCCACTATCAACAAATTTGTTAAACTTGATAGCAAATCTGTGCTGTCAACAAATAGGAAGTGATTTCATCATTAATCTGCCTTTCTTTTACTTTGCATGTATAATGCGAATCTGTGATACGTCAACCTGTGAATGACAGTATCTTTTGTTTTTGTAGTTAATGCATTTGCCTTTCTTACTTTTGTTGCAGAAGTTTTCAGTTGCTCTTTTCTACATATGCATGAATGCCTGTATGAGCAAATGTCTGCAAGCCCTTGTTGTAATCCACTCCTGTAAAAATCCCTGATCGGGATTGACAGTGTCTCAAAATAAAATAAATAAAAATAAATTTTAAAAAATGTGTTTGTCCTCATGTGCTAGTCTTTTTAATTAAAAATGACACACCAACTAGCCCAGCTTTGTGCCTTGACAACTGTTTATGCAATTTGAATGTCATTTACATTAGGTACATGTACACGTAAGCACTCTTGGCAGAAAAAGATATTGTGAAACAAGAACAGCATACAGAAATGGTATGACAAGTACAGATACTGACTTGCATGTCTCTTTTCCTAAATGCCTGTCCATCCCATCATTGTGCAACCTGTTCTTGCTATGCTGCACCTTTATTCAACTGAGACACAAACAGTGCAGCATCATGAACTTTCAAAACTCTGTTGCACAAGCAAATTACGAAGTAATCACGGAAAGAAAAGGACAACGGTGATCACTCTAGGCAATAGACATAGGTCAGCTGGTGTATTAACGTAATAACACAGTGTGGAAAATGATGACATAGCTCTGCCATCTGTTGAGTGCGAAATACTGGCACTGCCTAAAAGATATGAAGTGTCAGCAGTGCCAAAGCTTTCCCTTCAATTTTTTTTTGCCACTGTTTGCATGGATGGATAGCCAGAAAACATGTGCAAGTGCACGCGCGCGTGTGCGCGTGTGCGTGCGTGCATGTGTGTGTGCGCACATGTGTGTGTGTGTGTGTGCGCGTGTGTACGTGTGTGTGTGGAAAGGGGAGGGGGGGTGATCTGCATGCCATATATGCATATTATGAAATGCATGCAAACTTGCCCGCTTCATTTTTGGTTGCCATCAACTCAAAATAATGGCACACAATGTTTTGCGTAGAACAATGAAAAAAAAAAAAAATGATTGAATTTAAAAAAAAAAAGTCTGCTCATTGGAAGCCACTGGTGACTTCTGAAGTCATTACTGCAATCTCTCGATCAGTTGACGTGTCTTACTATTTCGCTCCTTTAAGTGAGTATCAGCAAGGCAACGAACTATGGACAATGACATTGCAGTTGCACACATAGCCCTGCATGCACTGGCCTTAACTGAAAAGATGCGATCAAGTTTGCTAGTGTCCTTCAGTAACGGAGTAAACAGATTGAGTGCAGTGCAGAAAGTGGTCCACAAATGATTTATGCCTACCTTCTGTGGCTCGACAAAACCAGCACTGCGTGCAAAAGAGGCTTACCTCACCAATGTAATGAAATGTTAACAGTAAAGAGTAGAGGACGTTAAAGAAAACCAATGGAGTAACGACATATTCAAATTAAAGGCATAATGGAGTCAGGAAGCCCAACTAAAGTTTGATCATGAACATGAAGCTAGACCAGGCTTGAACCACCAAATATACCCTTGACCTGGTGGCCATTAGTGGGGGGCACTACAGGAAAAAATCATATTTAACTTTTCTTTTTAACATCATTTCTTTCATTCTCGCTTTATCCTTAAGCTGCAGCCACGAATAGAGTACCATACTGTTGGTCTTTGTGCTGAAGCTACCCTTTTTGCTATGCCCTTTGCTCAGTGGCACCTTCATGGATCACTGCCTTGTTGCGGCGGAAGGGCTTGCGAAACTCGATGAAGTCGTGAGCTCTGCTGTGTAGGGCCACCCAAAATAGACAGGTCACGGCAGAGAGTTCTGACAAAATGTGATTCACTGGAGAAGGTAATGGCAACCCACTCCAGTATTTCCTGCCAAGAAAACCCTATGACCAGTCACAATAGCATTAATGATATGGCGCCGGAGGATGAGCCCCCCAGGTTGGAAGGCATCCCACATGTTACTGGGGATGAACAAAGGGGCGATTTCTAGTAGCTCCAGGACGAATAAAGTGGCTGGGCTAAAGCCGAAAGGACGCTCAGTTGTGGATGTGTCGGGAAGTGACCAGAAAGTCCGATGTTGCGAGGAGATATATCACATAGCAACATGAATGTAAGATCTATGACGCAAGGTAAACTGGATGTCGTCAAGCGAGAAATGGACAGATTGAACATTGATATCTTGGGTATCAGCGAGCTCAAGTGGACCGGAATGGGAGAATTTAATTCCGGCGACCATTATGTCTTTTATTGTGGGCACGAATCCAGGAGAAGGAATGGGGTCGCTCTCATAGTAAACAGAAGAATGGGCAAAGCAGTGCTAGGGTACAACCCCAAAAACGACCGAATGATTTCACTTCGGATCAAAGGTCACCCTTTCAACATAACAGTTATCCAAGTCTATGCACCAACCACTACCTCTGAAGAAGCTGACGTTGAGAGATTTTATGCTGACCTGCAATGCCTTTTAGACCACACTACATCATCAGACGTCCTTTTTCTCATAGGAGACTGGAATGCTAAGGTGGGGAGTGAAGAAATATCCGGAATTACAGGCAAGTTCGGTCCTTGTGAGCCAAATGAAGCTGGGCAGAGGCTAGTAGAGTTTTGTTAAGAAAACAACCTGACCATAGCGAATACTCATTTTCAACAACACAAGAGGCGCCTGTACACATGGACTTCACCAGACGGTCTGTACAGGAATCAGATTGATTATATTCTTTGCCGGCAGAGATGGAGAAGCACTATACAAGCAGTAAAAACAAGGCCTGGGGCCGATTGTGGCACCAATCATCAGCTTCTTGTTGCCAAATTTAAGCTTCGATTGAGGAAAACGCAGAAAACTAGAAGGCTTTTCAGGTATGATCTGGATCAAATTCCATCAGAACATGCTGTGGAAGTGAGGAATCGATTTCAAGAATTAGATCTAGAAGACAAAGAGCCTGAAGAGATGTGGACTGATGTTCGTGATATAATACAAGAAGTTGCTACTAAGGTAGTTCCAAAGCAAAAGAAATGCAAGAAAGCAAACTGGTTATCTGCAGAGGCTTTGCAAATAGTTGAGGAAAGGAGGATGGCAAAAGTTATGGGGGAAAGAGAAAGATACAAGGTTCTCAATGCGGATGTTCAGAAAATAGCAAGAAGAGATAAGAATGCCTTCCTGAACATACAGTGCCAAGCAGTTGAGGACAACAGCCAATTGAGGAACACAAGAGCTCTGTATAAGACAATCAAAGATATCAAAGGAAGCTTCTGTGCTAAGCTGGGCGTGATAAAGGACAAACGAGGCAGGGACCTCACTGAAGCCTCAGAGATAAAGAAGAGGTGGCAGGAATACACAGAAGAACTGTACAAGAAGGACCTGGATGTGCAGACCCAACATAAGACGGTTGTGATTACTGATCTCGAGCCGGGCATCCTGAAGAGTGAAGTTGAATGGGCCTTAGCCAGCCTTGCTAAGAACAAAGCTAGCGGCATTGATGGCATTCCAGCTGAGTTGCTTCAAAACCTCAACCATGACGACACTGTTAACATTCTGTATACATTATGTCAGCAAATTTGGACAACCCTGCAGTGGCCACAGGATTGGAGGAGGTCAGTTTACATCTTCATTCCAAAGAAAGGCAGTGCCAAAGATTGTTCCAACTAGATGAGTCTTGAGCTGGAGTGAAGATTGCTGGAAAACGTATCAACAACCTTAGATATGCGGATGATACCACTTTAATGGCAGAAAGTGAAGTGGAAATCAAGAGACTTCTGATGTGCGTACAAGAAGAGAGTGAGAAGTTTGGGCAAATTGAACATTAAAAAGACCAAGATCATGGCGTCTTGCCCTATCAAGTCCTGGAGCATCAATGGACAAGAAGTGGAAGCTGTGACAGATTTTCTCTTCTTGGGCTCCAAGTTTACCCCGGATGGAGACTGCAGCCATGAAATTAGGAGACGCCTGCTTCTGGGAAAGAGAGCCATGGCTAGCCTTGACCGCCTAGTAAAGAGCAGAGACATTACACTGCCAACCAAGATCCGTATAACTCGTGCTATGGTCTTTCCAGTTGTGATGTATGGATGCGAGAGTTGGACTGTGAAGAAGGCTGACCGCCAAAGAATTGACGCATTTGAATTGAGGTGCTGGCGGAGACTCTTGAGAGTTCCTTGGATGGCCAGAAGATCAAATCAGTCAATATTGTCGACCATAAACCTTGACTGCTCATTGGAGGGTCAATTTCTAAAGTTAAAGCTCAGCTACTTTGGTCATCTGATGAGAAGAGAGGAGTCGCTGGAGAAATATTTGATGTTGGGAAAGGTTGAGGGTCACCGAAGAAGGAGTAGGCAGCAAACGCAATGGTTAGATGGCATCCTCGAGACGCTGCAGATGAAGTTATGTGAGAAGATAGTGAGAGACCGGGAAGCATGGCGTGATATGGTCCATAGGGTCACGAAGAGTTGGACACGACTGAACGACTGAACTGAACTGATTGCTCAGTGGGGGGCGTACTACTTCTCTGCTATGCCAAAGAAGCACGTTCACCTCCTGCCACATACATTGCACACTCTTCATTTTCATCATGATTAGGATTAGGGAACCAGGTGTGCAACACATTCTGTGTTAACAAAATGACCGGACGGTTTAGCTTGGGGCTAATCACAAATATGGTGTGTTAGTACAGTTAGCCCTGTTTTTGCATGATTTACCTTGACTTTCCATGGTTTTGCATGATTTGAACTGGCTTACCTCAGTTGACAGATCATATGGTGTGTGCCGTCGAAGTTGGAAGGGGCGACACACACCCACAGCTGTCTGACTCACAGTTTGAAAGGTTTCGGTGGGTCTATCTCAAAAGAGTAGCCCAAGTTGGGAGCTCCTGAAAATTCAGCCATGACGTGTGGCGTCGCACAAACCGCCAACCAATCAGCACCTTGTCACCTGCCAACTACTCGAGTTTGCTCGAGGCACGCTCATAATTCACAATGTGACCATGCCAGTTTTTTTACTGAATGGGAACCTTAACAACCTTGCGTTAAAGTTTGCATTCAAGCTTCATGCATAAATGATAACAACTAAAGAGTCAAACTACAAACTGTAACAGCCCCTGCTAGCGTGCTCTGCCCTTAATACAGCATGTGCTTTTATGGCAACACTTACCCACCATCACCTCCTTCATTTAGGATGCTGAGAAAGGATGTTAGAGACCCATTATTGAAGACCTAGAGGCAAAAATGAGAACCGCTACAAATGCAATTTCACACACCATAACAGCAAGCAAACAAAACACTACTCACGTCATCTCCAAAATTCACAATGTCCACTTTCACCTTTTCTTTCTTCAGTCTTTTTGCAAGGCACGCAAGCTAAAAGAAGAAACATCAGGAGTAGGGGTTCACAAACCAGAGACTAAGCTGCACACAAACCTCTTCCTCATCTGATGTGACAGGGCTGCCTACAAAAACGACAATCCGCATCTTGTAGAACTTGTCTGGACGGTTGCGGAGCACCAGCTGGAAATAAATAGACAAGTGTGAGGTTGGGCTAGTTGGTTCGTCACTCAAAAATTAGCATAACAAAATGTTCCAAAAGAGGCAGACAATAGGAGCACTCCTAACAACTGGAGATTCACCGTGCAGTGTAATAAATAGGCGGTATTAAAAACATGTCACTGCAATGATAAAGGCTGCGTGGAAAGAGCAGCTAAAAAAGCAACTGCAAGGTCATGGTGCCTGACCGGCTGGCTGTGATAAGTACCTCTCTAGCAAGGTGACAGAAGGTGCAATGACACAACTGGTGCCATTTTTCTTGATTGTGGATTTTGCATGAGTGCTCACCCTTGTTTTTTAAGCTTGGCTGCGTGTAACAAACAAAATAAAAGCGACTGCACTTATGGTGTGAAATTATGGAATCAACCAGTTTTCCAACTATGCAGTAAGGGTATGGACGCCCACCATGATGGCTCTGTGGTTAGCACACTTGAACGTTGACGTTAAAATTTCCCAGCTGCAGTAGATGTGTTTCGGCGAAGGTAAAATTTAAAGTGATGGTGTACTGTCTCGTGCACTGCTAAAGAAGCACCCCAGGAGCTTTCCACTATGGTATGTGTCTCGCACAGCTGATGTCGCCTTGGGTTGTGAAAACCCATATGCCTAGCTACCATATCATTACAGACATTAAAAGGCAGTATTTTTCTAATTTTCCTCTTGTTCCCAACTGATTCCTCTATATCTGGCAGCCATATGTGGCATATTCGATCCCAATGCGAATCGATTTTAAACCTCACCGTATTGATATGGCTTCAATTCAGATTCTTTTTATGAGCAACGTTGCATTTTCAATATCGCAAAAAACAAAGACTATAGCAAAAAACAGACACAAGAGCGTTTACTTCTAACTGACCAGTTGGAAGTAAATGCTAGTTTGCCTGTCTTTTGCTATTGTTCTTGTTTTTTTGCACTTTCACCATCAACAAGGATAATTTTGATGACCTTGGGTTTTGGAATGGCACATATGTGGCAATGTGGTGCTGTTTCTTAGCTCATCTTGGTGTTAATGTTAACACTCTGTCCACATCAGCTCATCTTACAAGCAACATATTATCCAAGTATTATAAAAACTGTTATTCTTGAACATGGCTACCAATGTTTTGTGCATAGTCAAAAAAGAAGAAGAAGAAAGCAACGTACGCGAGCAGTGCGGAGAGCAGTTACAAAATCGATGCACCCTTTTGGCTTGATCTCATTAAGCTTTGAAACGAGGTGTCTTACATCAGTTGTAAGTGTGGCCAAAATTTCAATCCTGTGAAGAAAAAACAAACAAAAAATCAGAACAAAGTTGAATGATTGACTGGGCTGGCCAACTTTGGCATGAACACACACACATATACGCACGCGTGTCTCATTATGAACAGCGGTAAGTTGTATGCGCCTTGCACACTGAATATTTACGAAGAGCGCCAGAAAAATGCAGTCAACTTTTTAATATCGGCAAACGAAACCGACTCGGTGCTATTGAGAGTCAGAAGCCTGGCCTGCAGTAATTTTTTCATCCTACAAATATAGCTAATTATTTAATTAGAACTAACCTATTAAATACTTTTAAAAAATTCAAAATTTTAATATGAGTGTTTCTTGGCCACCTAGACATCTCACCAGAGGATAGGGGTGTGAGAATATTCATAACATTGAACTGTTTGGAAATAGCATTCCTGGGCAATAAGAACCTTTAAATGGGTCTGAATTGTCATTTTAACTGGAATGAAATGGACTAAATTGGAACCAATTGCGCTAGGATTGTCCACTTAAAAGGTCCAACTGGACATGGCTTGCAGTTGGTTCTGCCATTCTGCTTAGAAGCTAAAATTAAATTTCCTCGAGTGCAATCTGCATATTACTTCTTTACAAACATACAGCAGCAAACTAATCAGGTTCTTGCAAAGAAGATATAAGTAGCTTAATCTCCTAAGCTGCTTTAGTCATTTCTACAATCACTGCAGTCATAATTAAAAACAAGACCTTCGCTTGATGATCAAGCATACCCTGTTCCCAAATGGAGTATATAAGCCTAAAGAAAATTTATTTCGATGCACAACAATTGGAGTTGTGTCACTTTTTCAGGCCATTGAATGCGACATTCCAAACCTACTTGGAGTTGTAACTTGCAGTAGGAGCCAACAGTTTTTGTAGGCTCCCAATGAGGCAACATTCCAAATACACAACTGGAACCAATCTGACATTTCAGTTGGTTTCATTTGTATGTAACTGAATCCAAATGGAATGTCAGAATGTGTATTATTACCCAATGGAAATGTTCCAAGTGAAGGTCAATCCAATTGGAACATATTCTACTGATCCTGGCATCCCAATTGGTCACAAAAGCCCAATTGGGAATATTCTAATTGGAAACCCCAATGGGACTCAAGGTTTCTTTTTTTCACCTGGGTTTGTGCTCAGGTAAAGGTGAAATCTGGGAAACTTGGTACACACTCATATTGCACAACAGTTAGTGCACCAATTAAGAATAGGAAGGGATGGAACAGAGAAACTGACTATCAACAAGCATTGATAGTCAGAACTTCTCTGTCCCGTCCTATTCTTGGATGTGCTGCTGAGCATTCAGTATTGAATTCAATTAGCACCACATGTTTTCGCTATTCAAACTTTCTAACCTAGCAATGTTCATAAAATGAATTTCTAGTTCGTAGACTGGCGGTGAAAAATTGTTGCTTTTCAGAACAACAGTGTCTTTTACATAGTTTAGTTTATGGTGTTTAACATCCCAAAGCGACTCAGGCTATGAGCGATACTATGTCTTGCACTTGTCACGCGAGTTAACTTGCTGTTGACAGGGACGGTTTAAGACAATGGGGGCCATAGGGCTAATGCACCTCTCTTGGCAACCACTTCCCACTTCCATGCTGCAGAAAGCACTATGGCCTCTGTGCTATGTGAGTGTTTGGCCATTGCCAAACACTCACACTGTGCAGCGGGAAGCAAGAGGCAGCGGTAGCAAGAAGTGGTGGTGGTCGTGACAAATGATTCTTTTCCCCATGCCGCTGTGCCACTGATTGGTCAGCATGGATCACGTGGTGTGCCACTGCCCACTTTCGCCATCAAGCATCAAGACTCCAAACAGTCACAGCGTGGACACCTTTCACCACAGTGCGTGTGCGGAGATTGCTGTATTTTGCGTTTGGGTTTTGTTTCTCGGGGTTTTTTTTTTCCTGTAAGAAGTACTTAGCGGCAGAATGCCAGGCTACAGCGCCTTCGGCTGCAGCAACCTGCATGAGTCCGGAAAGATTTTTAAGGTGAAAGCCTTTACAGGCTAGCTCGTTTAGCGAAAATGTGTGCACGTGATCTGTGCGTCGCATCTATGCAGGTGTCGCTCGCAAACAGCGGACGTGTGAGGAGGGAGAATAAGAATGAAAACGATTGATGATGATAGGTAATGAATAAAGGTTATAAATAGGCATTGATATAGTTAATATGACTAATGCTAATGGTTATGCTGATTAATAATGACTTGTAATGACCACAACTGATTGGAAATGAGTAAAATGCTTAACTACAAATTGCAATTACTACATTAACTAAGAATGACTCATCATGACTACGAAACGACCAATATATAAAACGACGACTTGAAATGACCGCAACTGATTGGAAATGAGTAAAAATGCTTAGCTATGAGTGGTAATGATAATGACTAGGCATGACTTATCACAGCTATGAAAGGATCAATATGTCAAACAACGACTTGAATGGCCACGATTGACCGGAAACGAGGAAAACTTAGTGATGAGTGATAATGATATGACTAGGTATGACTCATTATGACTGCTAATGACTACAAAACGACCATATATGACAAGCGATGACTTGTAATGATTGCAACTTATTTAAAATGAGTCAAAATGCTCAGCTATAAGTGGTAATGACTACAGTGACCAGGAATGACTCATCATAACTGTGAAACGACTAATATGTAAAACGACGACTTCAATGGTCGCAACTGACTGGAAACGAGTAACAATGCTTAGCGAAGAGTGATAATGATTCATGATAATGATTTTGGTTGTGTCAATAAAGATGTTTAAAAAGCAAGTACGAGTGAGCGTGTGTCATAGTGTGCGCGCGCATGTGTGACGACGTACAGTTAGTTGGCATCTGCATCGCCATAGAGAATCATTCATTCAATGTAATCATTTATGGTGGTAATCGTGGAAGGCAATTAAGTGCTAGTGATTACAATAACAAAAATCACAACAGAATAGCAAGGTTTCAGATTAATTGATAGAGCTCTTTGGCAGGATTGGAATGATCTGTATGCAGACCGCCACTCAGCCTTCCATACAAGCTTACTGTTCACAGTTTGCAAATTCTACTGTTTCTAAAGTGGCTGCGGTGCTCTTCAAAGCAATGCACAGGCGAATGAATGCCTATGCTGCTTTCAAAATGTCCTCTGCGTTTGACTTGAATATAGCTGCACCAGAGGCACGCCTTGAGCAGTTGGAAGCTTCATGGTTGCGCCGGTCATGATTGCCAGCACGCGATGGGACCTTTGCGTTACTCTGAAAATTATCGAGTGACTCTAGCTGCATGCAGCCTCCATCAAAGTCTGTATTGAGGTAGTTCAAGACTGCTGGACATAGCATTGAGTTTGTAAAAATTTTGCGAAAGAGCCTTTCGTCCGCTCTCTGAAGGCCCTTACATCTAGGGTTCCGGAAAGCAGCGGCAGTTGTCCTTATAATATGTGGTAATTTCTTTGAACGCGATCAGATATTGGGTGGACTCAGAGTATACTTCCCGAGCAAGTTTGAGCGCCCGGCAAGAGAGCGTGCGGGTCGCCTGATGGGCTAATTCTTATTGCCCAAGAGTCCCTGGAAGGAGATGAGATTCCAGCTAGAGTTATTCCAGCAGGAAATTTTCCAGCTGGAGCTTGACTGGAGGTGTCAATTTTCCAGCTGGAAACCGGAACATTCTAGCTGGACATGATTTCCGGTTCCATAATCCAGCAGGAAAAAAGTATTTTCTTGGAGTTCGTAATGATATGTTTCACTTGTGGGAGGGAGAGGGTGAGCGCAATCGCGATTTCCTTCGTGTACGTTGTGTTGTGGGCTTGGAACCTGAGTCCTGCCACTGTATTGGTGTTCTGGACCACTGCCGCGGTGAACTGGGACCGGCAATGTCCCTGTAGTATACATGTTGTCGCCCATAATGCCGCTCCAGTGCTTCCACACACGCCTGGCAATGGTCATTATGGTCAGAGTGTGACATATTACAGGGAATGGGTCTGACCGAGAGGGCGCATCTCCATGGGTTTTGGCGCTCGTACCAGTTCCTCAAAGGTGGTGGTGCATTGGATGTGTAGCTGGTCAAGAATGCGGCGACCGGATGGTGTTTGTGATAGGCACGTATATTGGCTGAAAAGATAGGCCTCTCAGAGTTCCCGATAAGTGTTGGTCATCCCAAGGTCTAACAAATGCTGGTTGGATGTGGCAGTGGTAAGGTCCAGAGCCCATTTGACAACTTTGCGGTGTATGACCTCAAGTTGGTCCTCATCATGTTTGCGCATGTGAAGGTAGGGGGTTGAGAAGAGAATTCTACTCGTAAAGAAGGCATGTGCCAGCCATAAGGCATCTTTACTTCGTAACCCCCCATGCTTATTAGAGACCCAGAGGACCATACGGCCCACCTGGTCGCCACACATGCGAAGTTTCGCGAGTGTGGTGTCCGATCTGCGTTGTTGGTGAATAAAGAGGCCGAGGATGCGGATCTCCTTGGCTTTTCTAATTGAACCCGAAGGGAATATGAGGTGAATTGAAGTGTTGTCCCAAGAGGAGGGATGAATGTAGACAAATCCTGATTTGGTGGGAGCATATTGTAGACCACAGTACGCAGTGTAAGCATCCACCACCTCCGCTGCCTGTTGTAGGCATGTTTCCATGTGCCCAAGATTTCCTTCCGTTGCCCAGATAGAGATATCATCCACATATATGGCATATTGGATGCCATGCATGGAGCTTTATTTTGCGGGAAGGTTTGTTATTACAAGGTTGAAGAGGAGGGGGAGACAACACTACACCCTGTGGTGTACCCTGGGATATGGTGGTATAGGGCCCATGTTCTTGTCCTGAATTTGAATACAGGCCTGTCGACACATAAGAAATTGCCAGGTGTATCGGTATATATTCTGACCACAGTCGGTATCTTGAAGGTGACTGAGTATCACTTTATGTTTGACATTATCAAAGGCTCCTTTCAAATCTAAGGCCAGGACTACCTTGTCATTGTGAGGGAATTCTTTGCGCTTTAATATGTCATGATGAAGTTGTAGAAGGATATCTTGTGTGGATTTCTGCGGTCGAAAACCGAAAATAGCACCCGCAAAAGTGTGACGTGTTTCGAAGTAAGTGCCTGTCTCCTTTTCTAGTCTCAATCAATTTGCCGACATAAGATGTGAAGGAGATAGGGCGCAGGTTTTCCACATCATCTGGCTTGCCTGCCTTAGGAGTAAATGTCACTAAGGCTGTCTTCCGGTCCTGGGGAAGAGGAATCTCTCCCATTTAGATTTGGTTAGTGTATTCAAGGAGGGTATGGTAGGCCCCATCCGGAAGATTCGCCAGAAGTTTGACGGTAACCTTGTCCTGGCCCGTTACAGTTCAGTTCAGGCGTTCAGTCGTGTCCGACTCTTCGTGACCCTATGGACCATGTCACGCCACGCTTTCCGGTCTCTCACTATCTTCCTAACATCACATAACTTCATCTGCAGTGCCTCGAGGATGCCATCTAACCATCGCATTAGCTGCCTACCCCTTCTCAGGCGACCCTCAACCTTTCCCAACATCAAATCTTTCTCCAGCGACTCCTCTCTTCTCATCAGATGACCAAAGTAGCTGAGCTTTAACTTTAGAATTTGACCCTCCAATGAGCAGTCAGGGTTTATGGTCGACAATATCGACTGATCTGATCTTCTGGCAGTCCAAGGAACTCTTAAGAGTCTTCGCCAGCACCACAATTCAAACGCGTCAATTCTTCGGCGGTCAGCCTTTTTCACAGTCCAACTCTCGCATCCATACATCACAACTGGAAAGACCATAGCACGGGTTATACGGATCTTGGTTGGCAGACCAATGTCTCTGCTCTTTACTAGGCGGTCAAGGCTAACCATTGCTCTCTTTCCCAGAAGCAGGCGTCTCCTAACCTCATGGCTGCAGTCTCCTTCCGAGGTAATCTTGGAGCCCAAGAACAGAAAATCTGTCACAGCTTCCACTTCTTGTCCATTGATGCTCCAGGACTCGATAGGGCAAGACGCCATGATCTTCGTCTTTTTAATGTTCAGTTTAAGCCCGAACTTCTCACTCTCTTCTTGTACGCGCATCAGAAGTCTCTTGAGTTCCACTTCACTTTCTGCCATTAAAGTGGTATCATCCGCATATCTAAGGTTGTTGATACGTTTTCCAGCAATCTTCACTCCAGCTGAAGACTCGTCCAGACCGGCCTTCCTCATGATGCACTCTGCATATAGGTTAAATAGGCAGGGCGACAGTATGCAGCCTTGCCTCACCCCTTTCTCAATCGGAAACCAATCAGTAAGACCATGCCCAGTTCTGACTGTGGCCCCTTGCCCTTCATAAAGGTTCCTGAGGAGACAGATGAGGTGAATTGGAACTCCCATCTCTTGGAGAGCTTGCCACAATCTGCTGTGATCTACGCAGTCAAACGCTTTTGCATAATCAATAAAGCAGAAGTAAATGGGTTTCTGGAACTCTCTTGCTTTTTCCATGATCCAGCGAAGGTTGGCAATTTGGTCTCTAGTTCCTCTGCCCTTGCGAAACCCAGCTTGCACGTCCGGAAGCTCCCGATCCACATACTGCTGCAGCCTACCTTGCAGGATTTTTAACATCACCTTGCTAGCATGCGAAATAAGCGCGATCGTGCGGTAGTTGGAACAATCTTTGGCACTGCCTTTCTTTGGAATGGGGATGTAAACTGACCTCCTCCAATCCTGTGGCCCCTGCAGGGTTGTCCAAATTTTTTGACATAATGTATGCAGTGTGTTAACAGCGTCGTGGTTGAGGTTTTGAATACGGTGCTTCATTTTGACTTGGGCCTCCTTCAAATCATGGAACTGGAAGGGGGCGCCCAGCTCCAGATTTTTTGAGACTGCAATGAGCATTGTGAAAGACAAGGATCTACTGTGATACAGAGATATCTGTCACACAGTGTTCGGGCCAACTGTGTTGCAGTACCAGGAAAGTTATGAATGGCACGATGGAGATGCTGCATCATTTCTGCACGTGTTTGAAAGGCGTCTATAAGTGCACGAAACAGGCGCCAGGTATTACGACCAGACATCTGGCGCACAGCAGTGTTACATCGATCTACCCAGTTAGTGTCGGCTAACTGAGCGGCATAGTCTGCAGCCTTTTGGGTGAGTTCAAGAATGCGGTGTCTGAGTTTCTTGTTGTGTTTTTTTCATCATTTGGCAAGACTGCGGCGCACCTCCCAGAGATGGAGAAGATGGTTGTCTACTTCAAAGGTGGAGTTGGTGAGTTGGATGCATTGTTCGTTAGTGCAGAGAGCTGTCATTAGAGAGGTCACCCACTCATGATATCCCGAGCAAACAATGTCAATAAAGGGAAGTGTCACGCAGAACTTAGTCCAATCGGGAATATGTGCTTGTAGTTGGGGGCATTTAAGGGTCGTGTGTGTACAGTGGTATTGATAATACAGTGGTCACTACCCAGGGTGTCTTCCGTATTAAGCCTGTCGACGTGCTGAATATTACAGGTAAGAGTCAAATCAGGGCATGTATACCTGATTACTGAGCTGCCCATGCGAGTGGGGTTGGCCGGATCGGTACGGAGGGTAAGACGTCGGCTCGAAATTAGTTCCGCCAATTTTCTATGTCGGGATTTCTCCAGTAAGGTAGCCGCTTGCCGACACGGAACATTTAAACCTCCTACAATGAGTAGGGGGTTGCGTCCAGCCACGCACATTACTTCTGCAAAGAGCTTGAAAAAAGTTACACCTTATGTTTTGGGGGACAGTATATATTAAGTACATGAATCGGGGAGACTTTGCTCCACGACCGTGACCATGACATATAGGAGTATTCGGGGATCGATGGAGGTGACCTCTTGTGCTGTGTAGTCTTTGTGTACTAGGATGCAGGTTTGTGAAGGCACTGCGTATGTGGCTTTGCCGTGCTCGCCATGCACATTTCTCACCTATTGCCTCTTAAATAACAGAAAAAGCGGTATACAATGACGTGTTCATTCAAGGCTTTGGATTTTACATGAAATCAAACTCAGTTGTATTTGTAGCCACATTACATTCATGGTAAAGAGGTGCTGCCACAAAATGTCATCATCATCATCATCATCATCAGCCTGATTATACCCACTGCAGGGCGAAGGCCTCTCCCATATTTCTCCACTTAACCCGGTTCTGTGCTAGCTGCATCCACTTGACCCCTGCGAACTTCTTAATCTCATCCGCCCACCTAACTTTCTGCCGCCCCCTGCTACGCTTTCCTTCCCTTGGAATCCAGTTTGTTACCCTCAGCGACCATCGGTTATCCTCTTTTCGCCCTACATGTCCTGCCCATGTCCATTTCTTCTTCTTAATTTCCACTAGAATGTCAGTAACTTGAGTTATTTCTCTGACCCACTCTGCACGCTTTCTATCTCTTAATGTTACCCCTACCATTTTTCGTTCCATAGCCCTCTGGGTTGTCCTCAACTTAAGTAGAACTCTCTTGGTTAGCCTCCACGTTTCAGCCCCATAGGTGAGTACAGGCAAGATGCAACTGTTGTATACTTTCCACAAAATGTACTCGTAAACAAAAAAAATCGCAAAGGAAAATTGCCCGAGAGATGATAAGCGAGGGATGGAAGGTATTTTAGAGTTTTTTTTTTTTTCTTCATAAAGCAACAAGATGTGTTTAGCAAGTAGCCATTTAATTACCAAGGCCATGTCATCACCAACTGATATAGTAAAAACTGTGATATGGTAAAGATTTTTGCCGGTCCGAGTGACCATAAAGGGGTTCTACAGTAATCAGCACTCTTAAGTTGGCCCTTTGCTGGTTCACAATGAGCAGCATCCATTATATACAATCTTCGCTGAATGGCACAGCAGCTATTCTCTTTAAAAGTGTTTAGTTGTTGCTGTTTTCTGAAGAATAAACAGTAAAAATTGTCACAGGCACTGCATAAACATTTTAAAGCATTCAAGAATATGCGAATAATTTCTTCAGTGCGACCAAACAGCTTCAAATGACTATGCTTATCCTTCATCATTACAGTTCAGTTCCAAAATTACTCTTCCATACATTTTATTTTGTTTTCATTGGGGTATTTGAGCATGTCTTGTTTACAGCCTTTACACCGTCCTCTATTCAGACTGCAGAGTCAATATGGGTGCTTGGAAGTTATATCATCAGAGTCATGTGGTATTCCATTTAATTATAATCATCTAGTAGAGCAAAGGAATAAACTGAAACATCATCCTTGATACGAAGTCTCAATTTATTTTATTTTTTTTTTTTTTGAAGGAGTCAATTTTCTTAATGATAAAAATAATAGAAAAGCCCATCTGACCAGGCACACCAGCCTCAAGGCTGATGAATTTGTCCATGTCAACTAAACGATTATAGGAATACAGTTGACTCTCAGTAGTTCGACAAAAAATGTTTTAGAAACATGTCGAGCCTAAATTTTTAGACAAGTATATTCTACTCAGTGCTGATATGGGACCAAAAAATCAGTTCAATTAATTTGAAGTTCAAATGAAAGCAAGTTTGAAATAATAAAGTTATTCGCAGAAAATTTTTGCTGCACTGTGTCGCAAAAATTCAAACCTGGGTCTGAATTCTCGTGGCACATCAAAGCAGTAATTTTAAAGGAGGATATATACATGCACCTAACTATGGCAAAACCATAACAGAAAACGTCCCTGCAATAATATCATGTGCTGAGTATGATATGTCCACCGGTTGCTCCTTGTGAAAAACAAATGCATTTAACTTAAAACAACATTTACACACTTAGTGGTATATAATTTTTTTCAAACACAAACTGCACAATCAGCTTTGTTTTGATTTAATGCAATGGTGCCTCAGCCATATAGATCTCAAAAGATTACAAGAACTTGCTCTGGCCACAGGTGGGTAGAATATAGCTCCACATCTGGGAACAAATCTTAAGGGAGGTACATTTCATGAAAAGGGGGAATAATCACTTGTTTTCCGAAAATGTTTTAACTGCCTCGAGAGAGCTATATTGGGCAACTTCCCAGAAAGCTAGGGATGCACACTTAAGTGCTAATGTTGGAGGAAACAGTGCAAGATAGAAGAGGACATACACAGTGACGTAATTCCAATCTGTCACCGGTAGGATCCCACAACTTCTTTCTCCTCCCTGGTCATCTGTCAGCAAGTTAAACGGTGACTTTGAAAAGTTTTTCTGAATGCAACTTAAAAAGTAACTCACATCCTTGGCATTAAACAGTTTCAGTGCAGTTAACTGCATTCTCTCATCGTTGCCGCACCTTCACATCTAACGTCACCCTCTGCTGTGTTTACCACTGGTTTTACGTCTGTTTCCACACCGTCATCTTTGGCATTGAAAAAATGTAGTACTAATCCACTGTGCCACACAAGCAATGGGAATGAGCACTTTTAATTGCGCTCTTATTCCTTTCATAAATTTTCTGCTATCTGTGGCTAAGTGACGCAGCTCAGAGGACCCTACCGTTGAGAGAACAGACCAACTATGCACACAGCATAGTATGACCATTGCTATTTTCGTCCTTCACACTGTTTCATCCAACAAGAGCAACCGACTAGCCCACACCTCATGCAATGCTTGTTAACAAAGCCATCTGACCAAACAGGCAGGTCCAGGGTAAGAATATGGAAGTAAATTGGTACCGTGCTACTGAAGGAGCAGAGCATGTGTGCACTGCACACGATAGTTGCCACATCACATATGATAATTGTTTCAGAAGCATCAGACGATTCTTGCTACATTATTTCTGTGATAATACAACCCCGTAACACATTGCGTGACAGCTTCTTTGCGCTACACACGTGATCAACAAAATGGAAAACTCGTTTCCAGTGAACAAAAATTATGTCCCAGGTACATACTGCAGTTATATATCGATTAAAATATATCAGGTATACCTGTGGGAAATACACAAACAATCTCAAGGCTTTCCATATACGTGCAATTGCAATGCTTGTTGCTTTAACTGCAGTAAATCACCCTTAAGTTATTTTATTGCTAACTATTCCCAAAAGGATATATATATTGCCAGATTTTTGGAACAGCAAGCATGTATCTTTCAGTGACAGCAGAAAAATTCACCGCTGCAGTTGACAGCTAGTGTGCCCATACTGACTCCGGACTAGGAGATATCAGCGTCTCATGGAACACCTAAGCAGACTGCACCAATAAAACTGACACAGATATATTAAAGCACATCTCAGATAAGTGCACATATGCAGCTATAAAACTATAAGTCAACATTGGGATATTATAATGTGTTTCTGCAAAAGTGAACCAAAATTTCTAAAAATAGGCTCTTTTTAGATATGAAGATAACTTCTGCGGCACAATTGCACCAGTGTTGACGTACATCAGAAAACAGGTGAATAATTTTCATTAGTAAGCTGATTAACTAATTTCTGATAATAAACTTTATAATTATTATAGTTAGGCATTCAGTTGCAATTAGAGATTTGTAGCCGGCTAGTAGTACTAATAGCTATATCAATTTTTCTAACTTCCTTCGGTGCTGTGGCTCAAGAAACTTTGGCTATCACACACTAAGCACTGCGCCCATGTGCTGTCACTAGATGGCACAAGTGTGACGTGGCCTCTTTTCACCTGCATGGGCTGCAGCAGCGGTGGTGGTGAAAACATTTACTCGTTCTGGAACCTTCGGATTACAGCGTATACTGATGGGTTGGCTCAATATTGCGTAGGGTGGTCAGGAGTGTCGCTCTCAGCGACTCTTAGAGCCCATCAGCTGCTTTTGTGCAGCCGGGCCTCTGGACACCGTGATCTCCCATTGCTCCATGACAATGGAGGACACGGTGAAAGTCAGCTCTGGGTACCCCACAAAGGGTGTATACAGGAGAAAAAAGGCAGGGGTAAATACGGGCAAGGTGAGCTGGGGACAGAAAGGTATGAGACTGGAGCTGACGCCAGGTCATATCTGGGGGGGGATACTGGAACCGGTGCTCCCTAGAAATTATGTTATAGGTAACCAAGCGTTCGCGTGCATTGTCTGGGTCTATAGCTGACCCTGCTCATTTGACATGCACTCGAGCTTTGCTGTAATGGTGATGGTGTCCCACCCTTTATTGCGGGTCGCCAGTTAACTCCTAAAGCGGTATTCACACGGGGGAGCCTTTCGGGGTGAGGGCACGGAGGCTACGCCGGCCGGCGGAAGCCTCTCCCTTGCTACCGCATTCACACGGGCGATGAAGTACGAGAGGGGTGTCACTGTTGGCAGATGACAGAGGCTAGGTGCGGGCCAAGGAGAGTGGTGTCTGCGCTGCCTGCCTCGCTCCTAGGTCGTAGTCG
Source organism: Amblyomma maculatum (assembly GCF_055883805.1). NCBI lineage: Eukaryota > Metazoa > Arthropoda > Arachnida > Ixodida > Ixodidae > Amblyomma > Amblyomma maculatum. Next base: position 279,773,287 of record NC_139344.1, read on the forward strand.
GGTTGAATGTGCATTGTTGAAATTTTGAACTCTGGTAGTATGGATGAGGCAGAGAAGGCACGAGGAAGCCGGAGACAGGTTTACGATGCATTAGCGAGGACATTTTATATAAAATATTACATCAGTTCAATGTCAAAATAAGAGCATAGAGACAAAATAGGCATCAGAGCCACAACAGGAACAGATGAGAACACATACCCTAACTCTTTTTTCCGTTACTATAGTAGGTCCCTGAATAGTGAATAGTGCAGTTACATGAAAAATGAAATGAAATCAAAGTATTCTATTTACTTTGCACAATACTACAATGCAGAACAAAAATTAAAAGGTTGCCAGCCACAGCTTAAAAAACTCCCCGTACCCATTCTTCACAAGGCGACCGGGCTTGAGCATTCGCGAAGGTAGTATGAGATTTCTAGTTTGTACACAAAAATGCAATGTATTAGAGCAAAATAATTACATACCGCATATGTCAGTAGCAGTTTACGAATCATAGGCACTGAACTTGGCAGGAAAAAAAATGTTACATGAAACTTGCTGCAAAAAAAAAAGTTGAGTGTGAAACAAAAGATGCGAAAATGTCATGAGAAACGTTACGTTGAAAGTTGAGGCATTGCAGCTAATTATTTTTCATGTTTTTCTATGGTCATGCCATGTTTCGTAAAAATGTTCAGTTGCTTCGGGTAATTGCAGCACAATGATTGCGTATGATTAGTGGTGCAGCAGAGTGGAAAGGACCAAAAGTTGTGGTCTTGCACTGGGTAAGCAGATGTGTACCAAATTAAATGGAGCATTTTAAGTATACAGTCAATGTTACCAAAAGAGCAGTTTTATACACGCGTAAAAGTATCACAGTGAAAGTCGCTAACCTGAAGATGGTAAGTTATAAAGTATGCATCAGTGTGCACATGCGACAGCATGTTAGCAATAATTTGCGCAATGAGTTTTTATGCCACAGATATTCTGGCTACATATTATGTTTGGTTATCGCACTGCAGACACGAAGGCTGTATGTGATAAATGGTTGAAGGAAAACACTGTAGATTAGAATTTTCATTGTTGTGGAAGACTGCTTGCGGCGGCATTGGATGCCAGCCGTTTCATTTTTCATTTATTTATTTATTAAATGTACACCTCAAATGCCCCAGTACGGGGTATTACACGAGGGCAATACATGGCAACACAGAAAATAAAAAATTAATTACAAAAATTAAATAAAAAGATCTTCGATGGCTTTTTTAAAATTCGCGGTGCTGGTGTGGAGTGCGGAATCGGCAGGCAGGCCATTCCAGTCGACTGCAGTCTGGACAAAGAAGGAATGCAGATGTGCAGAGGTACGTGCGCGACGCAGATAAATGGCTTTTGCGTGACTGGTTCGAACAGAGGTGCAATGAGCTGGTTCTAGATCAGCAAGTGACAAGTGATAGAATTTGTGAAAGAGGCTAAGTCTGTTGATTTTGCGTCGTGTCTCGAGGTTAGGCAGGTTAGCTTCAGATTTCATAGTAGTCACACTGGAACGATAAGAGTAATCAGAAAAGATGAATCTAACTGCGCGATTGTGGACAGATTCGAGGGTTTTAGTCGAATAAGAAATATGAGGGCCCCATACTGCGCATGCATACTCAAGCTTTGGACGAACTAGTGTTACGTAGGCCAGAGACTAGACAGAAGGAGCTAATGGTGAAGTATGTTGTAAGTAAGACAGGACACGATTAGCTTCGTTAGCAATTGTTGTAATATGGGCGGACCAAGAGAGATCATGAGATAAGTGAACACCTAAGTACTTACATGCTGATGTGGAAGCAAGAATGGAGCTGCAGAAAACATAGTCAGGCGTTATGTATGAGTGTCGCCAATGGAAAGAAATTAACAAAGTTTTACTAACACTTAATGACATCAGCCACGTTGTGCACCAAGATTCAATTCGTGAAAGGTCAGTTTGGAGGGCACATACATCATTGTTATTGTTAATAGGGCGATATATAACACAATCGTCCGTGAATAGGCGAATGGTAGATGAAATATTTGTTGTGATGGGGGGGGGGGGGGGGGGGGGGGTCATTAATGTATATTAAGAAGAGTAGTGAACTGAGGACTGTGCCCTGAGGCACACCTGAGGGTATGCGAGACCTGGAAGAAGCGGTATTATTAGCATACACAAATTGCTGTCGATTAGTTAAAAAGTCACAAATCCAGACATAAACGTGCGGATGGAGATTGAAAGGGATGAAAGTTTAAAAAGTTTTAAGTTTTAATTTACTATGAACACTCAATAATAATTATTTGCCCCACAAACAGAGAGGGTGGTGTACGACCGTCCACTTCGCTCTGATGTCCCACAGAAACGTACTCGAGTTTGCTTTATTGTAGTCCAAATCGCGACCGACATACCTACCGACATAGTGGGTACCTTTCAGCTAGTGAAAATGGAAAAGAATGTTTCTTGGTACGTCACAATAAGCTCTGTCACAGCAAAGTAGCACCTCACCCCACCACAGCCAGCTACAACAATGCGCTTCCCGCAGAGCGCAACCTACGAAGTTGCCAGGAGAGCGAAGAAAAGACCGCGAACACCCCTCCTCTCTAGGAAGATTTTCTGCCAGCCGACAAAAAGCCCCTCACCCCCGAGGGGCCCCCAGGAAAGCGGTTCAGGTGCCCAAAGGTGGCTCGTTTTCACAACATCACGGTTCAGTGGGGTGGGTTTCTCCCCCATGTGCCCAGGCGCGAGATTGCAGCCGCCTTCCATTCTGGCAATGGTGGCACAAACTGCACAGTATTCAGGAGGTTTGGGTTGTTGACTATGGACTGCTTGAGAACTCCAAGAGGAAGTGTGCAGAGAACTGCATCTGCCTTGATTAAGCTGTGTGGCCAAAAAAGAGCGAAAAAAAAAAAATGTCACAGCAATTGTGGCAGGGGCACACTGAAGTGTAGCTCACTGCTGCTCACAACCACCAGAACTCCAAATGTCTCTTCATAGCCTCGACCACATTCACTGAGGCTGCTTCTCCACTGCCAAACCTAAAACCAAGTGCAACATGCACTGACATCGTACTGTCAGATGGGAAGATAGCCGGATGGGCTGCAGGGTCGCCAGCATGAGCAGGTACCAATAGGAGTTTAACTGGGGGTTGAATAAAATTGAGAATTTTGAAAGCATGCTTGTGAGGCCTGCCTCGTGAAAAATTGCAGATTGCAGTTTTTGAATCACTAAAGATTCGTGTGGATGGCCAATGTCTTCAACCAGTTGACAGTGCTCGAGCAAGTAGCGGCACGCACAGCAGAGCAGGAGGAATCGAGAAGGTGACATGACATTGTGCCATGGTGCTCAACAAAATGACGAGCGGTCCCTCGGGCTCACTCACAATATTTTGGTCAACTTGCGGGCTGACTCAAACTCATATTCACACGCAGCCAGGCTCAACGAACTTGAGAACTCAAACTCGTTTATACTCCAAGCACAATGAAGTGTAGCTCACTGCTGCTCACAACCACCAGAACTCCAAATGTCTCTTCATAGCCTCGACCAGATTCACTGAGGCTGCTTCTCCACTGCCAAACCTAAAACCAAGTGCAACATGCACTGACATCGTACTGTCAGATAGGAAGATAGCCGGATGGGCTGCAGGGTCGCCAGCATGAGCAGGTACCAATAGGAGTTTAACTGGGGGTTGAATAAAATTGAGAATTTTGAAAGCATGCTTGTGAGGCCTGCCTCGTGAAAAATTGCAGATTGCAGTTTTTGAATCACTAAAGATTCGTGTGGATGGCCAATGTCTTCAACCAGTTGACAGTGCTCGAGCAAGTAGCGGCACGCACAGCAGAGCAGGAGGAATCGAGAAGGTGACATGACATTGTGCCATGGTGCTCAACAAAATGACGAGCGGTCCCTCGGGCTCACTCACAATATTTTGGTCAACTTGCGGGCTGACTCAAACTCATATTCACACGCAGCCAGGCTCAACGAACTTGAGAACTCAAACTCGTTTATACTCCAAGCACACTCCAACGCATGACTCATCTGGAGTCAATCGCTCACTGCGACTCATGACTTACTTCGACTCGCGAATCACCTTACTCATTCATTTTTACTTATAACTCACTTCAATTCATAACTCATTTGTGCTCACTCATTCCTTTAGACTCATTACTCACCTGGGCTCACTCAGTCTCATTTCGGCTCACGACTCATTTGGACTCACTCATCTGAGACTCACTCATTTTGACTTTGATCACTCACTCACTGAGCTGAGTGATTTCTTTAGCCCAGCTGGCCCTGACCGAGGGAATAATTTTTAGACAGAAGTATTTTTTTGTGTGTGTTTTTGTTTGGTTAAGAGCTTTTTTATGTGAATGATGCGCCACGTGTGATAATTACTTTGTTATCAAGCACAATAAAGGTTTAACCAGGAGACATTGACAAGCTTTTTTTTTATGCCCCATCTGCCCGGCCTTAATGGCCTGGGCATGCCTCCTAGGAGGGTTAACATAGAACATCAAGATATGGCATAAAAATCATCAGAAGTACAGCACAGCAACACACATGGAACAGCTTTGGAAGGTTGCTGTTTAATTGAAACAGGATGGGTACCCGAAAGGGCGTAGTGGAACTTTGTCCAAGCTATCGTGCCTGAAAGCACCATTTGTCGTGGCAATAAATCCTTTGCCCCCGTCCACTGTCAGTAAGTTAGGAAAAAAAGCACACATTGATATCATGAAAACACAGATCATGATATAAGCCTTAGCCCAGAATACGACTCCGATCATGATCTGAGCCTGAGTCTGGACATCACGGCTCAGATCCTGATCTGAATTCCGAGTCCGAACTCTCTCATGACTCAGATCCTGATCTGAATTCTGAGTCTGAACTCTCTCATGACTCAGCTCATGATCTGAACTTGAGTTCGAACTCACTCACAGCTCACATCACGATCTGAACGTGAGCCCAGACTCACTCATGACTCAGATCATGATCTGAACGCGACTCCGTACTCACGACTCAGCGCGCGAGTCCGGACTCATGGCTCAGATTATAATCTGAATGTGAAACCATACTCACTCATGAATTAGATCATGATCTGAAAATGAGCATGAGTGAGCTTGCGTGAATCGGCTCATGAGTGATTCTGCCGACCTATGTCATAGAGCGACAGTGCTAGGGACGATGCTTAGAGTGTGTTTCTGAAATGCACGGGTCTTTCGGTGCGAGATAGCCACAATACTTATTTGCTGAGCCACGGTACCGAAGGTGTAAATTGCGTTTTTTAAATTCTGAAAACTGATGCGAATATTAATAATGGCCAGTTACGGATCCCTATACTGCAACTACAGACACCTAACTGTAAAAATTAAAAAGCCACGGTACCGAGGGTACAAATCGCGTTTTTTTTTAATTCTGAGAACTGATGCGAATATTAATAATGGCCAGTTACGGATCTCTATACTGCAACTACAGACACCTAACTGTAAAAATTAAAAAGTAGAGTATAACAATCAATATCGACAGCTTACTATAATTAATAATTTCCACTTGTATGTCTACCAGCCCTGGTGCCGCGGAAGTCTAAAAAAGATTAGTTATTAAAAAATATTATCTAGCCTAGAGCAGCCAGCATATATGACGCTTACCTTGCGAGAGTCAGCAGTGCAATGTTATTTCCTGGGTTGGAACGCGCCTTGGAGTCAAATATCAATTTCGCAGCTTCATGCTGCGCATCCAAACGCGTTGGTTCAAAGTCACCATTCCGCATGTAATCGCTACTGTCAACGCTGAAAATAGATTTAATGAAACAGCTATGGCACCAAATACAACAACGCTACTCGAAGATGTGACATATATCTGCAAGTGTGACACTGCCATGCAAAATGCTCGACCCGGTAGTACACGTTAAACAACTCCAGGTGGTCGAAATTTTCAGAGCCCTCCACTATATACGGCGTCTAATCACTTTGCGACGTCTAAACCAAACCAAACAAATTACTTTTGACTACTCTAGGATTTTTAATCCGCTGAAATTGCATACACACAGGCGTTCCTTCCTTTGGGGTCGAGCTGCAACCGCAATGTCTAAGAATCAAACCCCTATACTTTTTCTTTGTTCAGTAGCCGAACGCTATACCACGTTTAGGCCGCGCGAAAAAAAATTCCCCTGAGCCAAAAACCTGAAGTGCGATTGACTTTTCCAGCTACTCACCAGACAACAGTACTTTCAAGGACCATTTTGAGCGATGCAGTCTATCACTATGACCGAACAGGTAGGCTTGTCGTCCACACGTACAGAGCTCCGCAATTTGAGAGTTTGAAATCGGAACCACGTACGAATGCAGACGCCACGCGTTCCGCGCATGCACTACTGCGCATAAGCACGGCATAGGACAAACGCTGACGGGTGTGATTGGCGGATGCTGAAAGGCGTTTTAAATATATAAATAACCCAAGTGACTTACAGATCGAGCCCTAAGACTCACATTTTATAACTTCTCTTCCTCGACTATTGCGTCACGGCGAAGTTTTGGCGATTTTGTCTTTAGAGCCATTTTTTTTTAAACTACACCAACTACACCAGTGCAGCAAAAATCCATTATTTTCTACACTGGTGTAGCTTGTGTAGGTTAAACAAATGACCCTTTTGTCACGTGAACTTTGACTTTTTCCCGTAGTGCATGCTGGGATTGCACCCCTGCGAACATAGAGTTCTTTACACTAACTCTATGCACCGTTGCCCCATCACGCACCCAGAAAATCAGGTGCGTGATGGGGCAACGAAAAACTGCCCGGCAAGGGGCGCTTCCAGTGATCGAGGACAGCGGGTGCGCACCAGTGCGGTTGATCAAGGATAGATGGTGCACACCAGGGCGACATGGTGCGCGCGATCGAGGATGCTATTAGCTGGTGCGTGCGGGCGATCAGCCCGTGACGTCAGCGGAGATGCGGTGGCGCTGGCGACAGCAGTGACTTTCGTGGTGTAGGCAAAAGCGCGGGTCGTCTGCATTGGATGCGCGGCGCTTGCTGTGTTTTCGGGCATAATTCCCAATATTTCTACGAGCTGTGGTGCGGTTGATTGCGCCACGAGGCACAAAAAGCAAAATGGCACTTGTTTTAACATGTTTCTTGCGGTAGAATAAAGATGAGAGCGAAGGGCAGCGGCATTGAGCGCGACAAGTAGACTCTTCGGTGACGGATTGCCTTCGCGGCTAACATATATATGCTTGCAGTTCTTCACCGAAACTAGATCAGTTCGTTTGCAACCCTTAATTATCATGATTGCTTTTCGGCGACACGACGAATAGCGCAAGAACAAACGCCTGCAGCTCGTGCCCATTTTGATATGTTATTAAGTTTTAAGAAGTTCAGACGATATATTCCGTGTGCGTATGATCCCGCAGGGAAGCTGCACTGTTAGTTCTATTCACTTACAGTGCTGCCCGTGCATGTTCACACAGAAAGGACGCAAACGCTGCTGTGAAGGTAATTGCAATTACTTTGAGCGCGGTCACTCCAGTACGATATTGCTGGCTATAACAGGCCCGGACCTGTAAAGTATATATAGCTTTTCTCTGTTTGTACTTTCACGAGTTTCAACCAGTATCTTCATCACCGGTTCTATAGTAGACATTGTTATGATCCGAGCAGTCCCGCAGCATTATTTCTCATTTCTAAATTTTATTTTTGGAGGTCATTATAAGATCATGACGAACGAATTAAATATCCACGTACAATCTAGCTCTGATCGAGCAGGATATTTAAGTATATAGGGTACATGGAGTTCAATGTCCCAAAGAGGAATCGACTATGAGGGGTGCAAAATAAGCAGAATAAGATGATGCGCATTTGAATAAAAAATTTCCATGTATATTAAAAAAAGCTCAGCAGATCACGCAAATTTCGCTGCAAGCGATCGTGGAGGATGTTTCATCTGCACTCATGCTTCTCTCCTATAGAGCAAAGAGAACAAAATGAGAGCTTTCGTACTGGCATTCATGTACATATTAACCTGTGAATGACCTTGCTACATCTGTACGATGAGGTAGACGTCAACGTCTTTTTATCGGGCAGGCGAAAACAAGTTGGCAGTGCACTTTGCCAACATGTTAAAAAGATCTAAAAAATTGAGTTCTTCTTTTTAGATACGAAATTCTATGACCTAAGTTGCCGGTAAAGTGAGCTAGAAATGTGATTTCTAGTTTACTACATATAGTTGCCGATAATATTGTTCTTTAAAGTGAGTGCTTGAAGCAATTACAGAAAGGCAGTCAATAGATTCGTCATATGAAAAACACACTTCCAGTCATTCATATTGTCGTCCTCCTTGCATGCGATAGGAATAGGCCTGGGAGTTGAACAGGGTTGACTATTAGTCTTTCTTATACATTGCGCTTTCTCGTTTTTATTTAACTTAATCACTCACGGCGGTCGCCTACGTACCGCAGCCGCGCGCTGTTGAGGCCACGGAGAAGGAAGCCAATGCAGCGCTCTTCGCCAAGTAATTCTAGCTGTAATCGGCTGATAATGTGCGGAAATACTCTCCAGGCATAAACCAAGCTATTTATACGTATAAGCGAAGCTTACGTTTCAATATATTCGCACGCGCGAACTGGTTTCGGCCCCGCCGGGGTGGCGCAGTGGTTACGGCGCTCGACTACTGTTCCCAAGGACGCGGGATCGAATCCCGGCCTCGGCAGCCGCTTTTCGGTGGAGGCGAAAAGCAAGGCGCCCGTGTACTGTGCGATGTCAGTGCACGTTAAAGAACCCCAGGTGGTCGAAATTTCCGGAGTCCTCCACTACGGCGTCTCTCATAGCCTGAGTCGCTTTGGGACGTTAAACCCCACAAACCAAACCAAACCAAACCAAACTGGTTTCGAAGGCAGCGTCGCTTTGCGAGTGTAGGCACGCCGCGCTTTTGCCTACACCCCATGTCGTTGCCGATCGCAGCGCTACCTTTGTTTACAAACATGACGCTTGTCTATTAGATGTGTGTGTGTGTGTGTGTGTTGTTCTCTCTTTGTTGTGTTTTTTTTTTTTCTTTTCTTAAGACTGGGGTACCAACACGGTGCCCACCCGATACAAAGGTAATAGTCAATAAATCATCATGCCTTCTAAGAGTGGCGGGACGCCGAGCGGTAAATCCGCGAAGTGAAAAGGTACTTGGCTACTTTGGGCATGCGCTATCTGCTGCTCATTTTTCGGCTGCAGCATTTACCAGGCTGTAGGCCCTTTTACTGCTTTTACGTCGTGAGTACAAAAGAAAAAGTCTGCCGTACACACTGTACTGCCCAAGAAACGCCCATTTCGTCCTAGTGCTCGCAGTGTGCGGTCGTCACAACCAACATGGTTTTGGCATTTTTCATTGCATCGGTGTCGGAAAAAACATCGGGGATTATCTACTCGACATTCTACGGATGGAATGACACACGACGGCTTAGTGATATTGCTCTTACTAGCCGTGCCGCCGACTCCAGCGATCTCGAGTCGGTTAGGGGACCAAGCGAAATGAATGAAGAACAGAAGACTCGGTCAGACCTCCTGAAACGTATTCACCAAAATGTGATAGAGGAGATGAAAAGCGCACCGCCCGAAGTATCAAGCTCGTCCAGCGACGTCACCATGCATCTGACTGAGCGCAAAGGGCAATTCTTCAGCGACACCGACGTGGGCGACTGCATTGTTATGTGGCACTCTTTCGGCGATTGCTGCTTTGTGGCCATCTGCGACGAAACAGAAAACATCGGTCTTGCTGGCTACTGCTTAAAGCTGGTCATTCAGAGCGTTTCTTCGCACATAATTTTCTTAACACCTGCAGAACTAAACGCTAAAATCGGCCTCCTGCGCAGCATAGTGGATCTTTACATGCCTAGCGGAAGGTTCTTATTCATCAGTCAAAGCACTGTGAAGCAGTATGAACATATGCTGCACAAAGTTGTGTCGTGAGTGCTAGACGCTTTGTTGCGTGGTCAAGGACTACCCTTAGTACGACCAAATTGGAGCATTGTGCCGCACGTGCACAAGAAAATGCACTTGTGGCGTTCATGTCCCTCAAACCAAATCAGGCGCTCAAGCAATGTCTAGATACCATTATTTTTTGCAGTTAGCGCTACACGTCCAGATCGAATGTTGTTATAGGTATGTCGCAATTACACCTGCAAGCCAGTCAAATCTTGCCTGATTATAACAGTGCTCATGAGCACAAAATGTCAATACTGTCCAAACGTAATACTAAACACTGTTGTTCTTGAAAGACAAGTCCAAAAAGTAGCCATAAATTTGCATGCCAGCACAGAAGCAGAGAGTATACTATGTTAGTCATAAGGTCATGACGAAAACTTATATGTGCCTTATCTGACTGAAATTTATGAATAAAATATTTTCTACTAAATAGCAGGTTGCTTATAACAAAGTTGCACGCATGAGAAATGGGAATTAGAGTACACATTTCTTAGCCAGAGTTCATGTCCGTAGATCCTCATGGTTATGTCGAATGTACTAGTAGAGGCTGCAAATAGCACTTGTGCCTGTGTGGTAGGGGTGTCAGAATGCCAAGTAAATTGTACACACCAAGAGAGCTCTTAACCACTCCAGACTACCACAGAAAGGCTTCATGTGCAACATATGTAACGTCCCCTAAAAACTGTTTTCATCTTCAAAATGCTGCTAAGTAGGATGTGCTGCCCAATGTTATGAAAACACTGCTATCCAGTGCCATGAAAAAGCCCAATATCTTCAACTTGCACAGTTAGGCACAGGCGTCTTGGGCCATTATCACTCTATTTGCAATAATGCTAGCCCCAAGGTAGGAGTCTTGGCAGGGTGGGAATGTCAACAGTGAACATCAAAATAGCAAAAACAATAATAAAATAATGTCTAAAAGAACAAAATGCATGAAACCGTGGACACATGAATGGGATTACAAAACAAAAAAGTGACTGTAAATGACAATGACTAAATTTCACACACTACGTTCAATGAATGCCTGAAATTGCTGGATGTCTTCCACCTCAAACCACGCACCATCGAGGCCGTTCCACTCTACAACCGTACGAGGGAAGAATGAATACTTACATTTTTCGTTTGAAAAGGAAGCAAAGTAAAAGGATTTCTGCGTCTCGTAGCGTAACCAGAAGAAAGTGTGACAAATTCATGAGTGTTGCTACTTAATTTGCCTTTTACAACTTTAAACAGGAAACGCAAGCATGCTATCTTATTTCTGTTTGATAATGCAATCAAACCTACTCTATCCCCGAGTCCGTAACCGACATTTTGCCATATTGATTGAAGATAAACCTGACTGCTTTCTTTTGTACTCTTTCCACTTTATTAATGCTGACTAAAGTAAACGGATCCCAAATTATATTGCCGTATTCAAGAAGTAACACGAGAGATTTATACGCTAGCAGCATAATCCTTTGACGAGTTACGGAGACATCGCTTCAAGTAATGTAATTTTGTCATGAATTTATTAACAATGTGTGTAATATGATGGTCCCAATGCAAATCGTGAGTTATGTGAAGACCTAGGTACTTATATTCAGAAGCTCGGACAAGTTGGTTACCGTGAGCTGATAGTCAAAAAGTCAGTAGACGCTTCTTATTTGTCACAGTTAAAACAACACTTTTGGCATAGTTTACACACATCTGTCAGGTATCACACCACTTCAGAAGCCGATTGAGGTCAGTGTTCAACTTAACATACCTTCATGTGAATTAATAACAGAATACAATACACAGTCGTCAGCATATAACCAGAGCTTTGTGCCACAACCATCAACAATGTCATTAATAAAAATCAGAAAAAGTAATGGTCCCAATACTGATCCTTGGGGTACCCCAGATTCAACTGGCAAAAATTTAGAAGTTTTCTATAAACAACATATTGGTGTCTAGATGTCAGGTATGCTTGAAACCAGTTACAGAGTATAGAATTTTTTAATATGCTACGAAGTTTAATTAGTAGTTTCAAGTGAGAGAACTTATCAAATGGTCTTATCGAAGCAAGCATTAACAGCATCTTGCAGACAATTTTATGTAACAGCATGGAAGTTCCTGTACATAGTGCAGCATTTTTCAAACTATTTGCATCCACGAACTGAAGTGAAAACTCTCTAGTATTGAAGCGAGAGTCACACTAGAAAACACAATGTGTGAATTTATCTTTGACCCCGAATCTGGTTTCCATTTTTGTGCAGCGCTGTGCCACTTTTGCAAAAGTTTCTAAATTGTTTGGTTTGGTTTGCGAGATTTGACGCACCAAAGCGACTCGGTGTAGTGGAGGGCTCCGGAAATTTCGACCTCCTGGGTTTAAAGAAATGTACATTCGTTTAGCAATAAAAATCTTCATGCAAAATAAGCATTGTCACTGATGTGGGCGAATACGGATTGGTTGGTATATGTTGACGAAAAGGATTAAACACCGCTAGGAAGATGGGACAAGTGCAAGTGTTCATCTGCTCACTTGTCCAATCTTCCTAGCGCTGTTTCATTTTTCTCATCATCACTAAACCTTCGTCTTTTTTGCAGTAGAACAGTCATCAATGCTGCCTTCATCCATAAAATCTACCCAAAACTCATCAGCAGGATAAAAGTCCTCCAAAAGCGGCTGCTTTGCATCAGCAGAGACCTTTAGGTCAACATCATAAAAGCTGTCTTTGCTCAGACCTGCTTTGCCCAGTGTTTCCAGTTTGTTGCACACCATTGGCCAGATGTAATCATCAGCAGTCCCTTTTGCCACAAGGTACTGAATAACTACACAGTTCTGTTGTCCAATTCGATGAACCCTGTCCTCTGCCTGGGTGAGTATGCCTGGATTCCAGAATAGTTCCGCAAAGATGACCAAGCTTGCAGAGCTCAGTGTTATGCCAGCATTAGCAGCTGTGATGCTCAGCACAGCCACTTTGCACGTGTCATCATACTGGAATTTGTCACAGAGTTGCTTGCGCAATTCGGCGGATGTCTTGCCATCGATGCGAATGTAACTGCAGCTCTTTCTCTTAAGCAGGTCACAGATGCTGTCCAAGACTGCCTGGTGGTGAGCAAAGCAGAGAAACTTGTGTTCACCTTCCACTAAGTCCCCTATGTACTTGCACACAGCCTTGGTTTTGTGGATGCCAGTTTCATGAAAATAGGCCAGCAAAACTCCTCTTTTCTCCATAGCCTGAAGCTTGTTGTTGTGCATTTCCCGAGCCATATGCTGCAATACTTTATCCGTTGACTTCATGTAAGAGGGATCTAGCAACACAACTTGCCTTTGTTTGGCTGGCAACTGTGACAGCACATCCGCCTTCAGTCTTCGTATCATTACTGTTCTCTCGAGAAAAAGCTGCAGCTCATGCATGTTGGACGAACCAGAGAAGTCCCATCCCCACTGGTTTTTCTGTCCATTGCAATAACGGATGCCAAACTCTTGCATACCAGGGAAACACTTAGGCTGCACAGCACATATCTGGGTATATAGTTCAATTGGCCTCGACAGTGCTGGTGTACCAGTCAGCAGGACTACTCTCTTGGCCTTGGAAAGGGCTTTCTGGCAGGCTTGTGTTCGTGCCGTCTTTGGGTTTTTGATAAAGTGGCTCTCGTCAAGAATGACAACTTGAAATCTATTGCAAAGTTCTTGAGTTTTCTTGGTAAGCAGGTCATAACTGGTGATGATAACTTGGTGAAGTAGGCCAACATCATCAGTGCCAGTTACTAACACAGTCACTTGCTCATCACTCAGAGATGGCATCCAACGCAGGAAGGCTTCTTTCCAAGCAAACCGTACTGAGGATGGCGTTACTACAAGCACTGGCCATTCTTCTCTATAGTAGGCAGCTATTCCGATGCCCTGTATAGTCTTTCCAAGTCCCATGTCATCAGCGATCAAGATGCGGCCTTTGCGCCGCACGGCGGTGCAAACGCCTTCTTTTTGAAACGGCAGAAGTGCTTGTTCAAGCTTGCAGTCGACGTTGGCCAGGCTGACCTCGTAAGTGTCCGGCGTTTCGGTGAACGCTTTTAGAACGTGTCTAGGAATCTCGGCCACGAGAACTGCAGGCCTCAAGCACTTGAGCTTATCCATTAAAGAGTTGTGGCACGTGAGAAGAAAGCTCCAGCGTCTCTTCTCGGCATCGTACATTCGCGACGGGATAGTCCGAAATATTTCGATCATCTGTTGGTGGTACGGAGCATCCACTAGGAACCTTTCGTTGGAAATGACGACGCATGATCCGGACAATGGTTTCGCTGAAGCCGTTTTTGGCGACTCATTTCGACACGAAACACTTCCCAAGTATTGTGCGCCACTCTGGCCGTTTTTCTGCCGCTGCTCTGCATTTGCAGGTTGGCTCGGTGTACAACGCAAGGTGTCAGTAAGCAGACCAGATGCTGATGCAGCTTTAAGTCTTTCGACGCGGCGGGCGAGAGCTTTCTTCCTATTTTCTTCGATTAGTCTCTTCTGTGCTTCTGTCAGTACTTCATTACTCATTTCCTTTCTTCTTAAAACCAACCTTGCTTTGCTCAATGTGTCGGCAAAGGCGCCAGCAAGCCACGTTGAAAACTGAAAACTGACGTTTACAGTGATTACGCTGAGATCCAGTGTCCATCAACACCCACCAATTCAAAGGTAGCGGCTCAACCTTCAAATTTCGCGCATAACGCAGGGAGCAACGTATTACAGCAGCATTTGCGGTATCACAGCAGAGGCGGTTAGCAGCAAACAACAAAAGGACATTAAAAAAAAAAGACCAGGCACGCACTGAAGTCACGAGCCCCCACCTAGCCAACAACGTTATGAACTTATAGAGGTCACGTCATGCCACGGCCGGTCTCGAGGGAGAAGGGAGAGTGCGCGCGCCTCGAGACCGTCACTCTAGCCACTGTACACTGTACCGTCATGGATGGATGGATGAAATGGATGGAATATAGGAGCGTCCCCTTTGAAACGGGGTGGTAGCAGTAGCTATCATGCTCATTTTTCTCCATTTATCTTAATTATTGATTTAGAATGGTTAACTAAACCATCATTCTATTTATTAAATTTTGCTCCTACATTACTAACATTATGTCACTTCTCTGCTTTTAAGCCACCAAACCAATCTTCCAGCCGTTTTTTGCTAGTTTCCACCGCCGGCTTATTCACCCGGCCACTGTTATCTCTAAACCCCAGAGCTTCAGGAGGAACAGTGATTGCGCCTGCATCAACTTCCGGATGGATACCATTGCATTCGAGTATAATATGGTCAATTGTTTCACTGGAGTTTCCACATACAGCACATGCGTCATCTCCATTATTAAACTTCTTTTTGTAGCTGCGTGTTCTAAGGCACCCTGATCTAGCTTCAAAAAGTAGGGCACTGCCTCTTGAGTTATCAAAGAAATCTTCCTTCCTGATCTGCATTTTCCACTTGCGGTATAATTCCACTCTGTTTTTTTTTCCATCGAATTTATCCAATTTTTACCTTCTGTGTTTTTCACCTGTTGCTTAATGCTCTTTATTTCTCCGTCCTTGTTACTAGCATACTTACTAGTTAGTTTCCTAGTTCTTTTCCTCCATTGTGAGTCAACGCTTTTTAGGTACAGGTATTTAAATACCTTAGCTGCCCATCTGTTACTGTCCAATTTCCTCAGGCGTTCCTCATATAATATTTTAATCTGAACTTCCCGTACTTCGAAAGATGCCCAGCCCATATCTCCCTGTACCGCCTCATTTGTAGTTTTGCCGTGGGCACCTAGTGCTAATCGTCCAAAGGATCTCTGATTTGTTTCTAATGTCGACTGTACCTCTGATTTTAGGCACAAAACCGCATTTCCGAAAGTAAGTCCGGGCACCATAATTCCTTTCCAAATACCCCTCAATACCTCATACCTATTGTATCGATCCCCACAATGCCTTATGCTTCATTATCCCGACATTCCTTCGCCCTTTGGCCTTAAGTGATTGCTCATGCTTTCCAATGTATGCCAATCCTTCGTTTACCCATACCCCCAAATATTTATATTCTGCTACTCTAGGTATTTCAAGGCCTTGTATTTTAAGACCCTGATCAGTTGAGCCGTTGAAAATCATCAGACCCGACTTAACTGCGCTGAAACTGAAGCCTAGAGCGTCCCCTTCGTCTCCGCAATACTTAACTAGAGTTTGCAATTCTTCCAGACTCTCAGCTAGCAGCACAATATCGTCTGCATACATTAAACCGGGGAGCCGCTGCTCTACCGCCTTTCCACCTAATGTATATGACAGGTTAAAACCTAGGTTACTGTCTTGTATCCTCCGTTCCAGGTTTATCATATAAAGCATGAACAGCACCGGTGATAGAGGACAGCCTTGTCTTAATCCTTTGCATACTTTGACATCCTCCGTACTTCTTATCCCTTCCCGCGTAATTTCTACTTTGTTATCCCGGTATATTTCCTGTAGGAACTCTATTATCTCATAACCAATACCTTCTTCTTTTAATATGTTCCACAGGAGTTCCCTGCTTACGTTGTCGTACGCCCCGTTTATGTCCAAGAAGGCCAAATACAAAGGTCTATTTTCCACTCTAGATATTTCGATGCATTGGGTAAGCACGAACAGGCTATCATCTAAGCGCCTACCATTTCTAACCTTTTCCCATTTCTACCTGTCTACGCCTGGCGTCACCTCGCGGCATGAAGGTTCAACTAAAACGTTTGAATAACTATTATAACGTTCGGTTCGGTTCCCACCATCGGCACGTTGTTTTTTCTGCTACTTTGTGTTTAATTATCTTTCCCATAAACAAGATTACATTACTAATTTCTGTGATTATCCAAGTAAACATTAAAAAAAAAGGACATAAAGTAACATCCCCTACGGTTTCCTTGGCCTCGCCGACTGTTGGCTTCTTTCCTTCATGTATTATAATGTTGCTTTCTTTAAAGCTTTACGACAATACAGGTAAAAGTCATGTTTTTAACGGTCCGCCTCCTTGGCCCGCTCAAGGCTTGACGGAAGAGAATGTTAGTCCGTTTTTACCTTTTTATTACTGATGCTATACTGATGCTGAAGTGTACATGCTTCTCGGATGTGTCATGCTCACAACTGTAAGCATGAAAACATGCAATGTAAACTTGAAATGATTACGAATAGGGTCAGCAAGCCGTCCTGGTATGGGCAGCACTGCCTCTCGCTACCCATGCACGCCTGGGCCACCCGCCTTGAATGCTAAATAAAGTAAAGTATTATTATAACCGGCTACAGCAAAAGAAAAACTTTGCGCCGTTACACCTTTCGTCTGCAGTCACTGGTGAGGAAACCATGCAAAAACAGATACATTGTTGTGTAAGCAATGATTTGCTGATTTAACTCCAGACAACGAAACACGATTTCACTAGCCAAGCAATCAGCGTGAGCACGCACAAAATCACAGACAAATACGATCGAACAGATGGATAGTTTCCTGCTTGCATGTGCAGACCTACTACATGGTGCTATGGAGTTTATTCTTGTCCTGTGTGGAAAGAGAGACAGTTAAAGACTGTTTCAGGGATAAAAATTAACAGTATTTTTATATGCTCTGGGTCAGATAGTCAGGAAAATCTTCACATTCAGGACTGCACTAACATTTTGAGGTAACAGCGCGGAACACAGGACGGGAGCACAAGATTAGAGGACGACACAACGAGCGCTGAGTTTTCCAAAATAAACGTTGTTGAAAGTCAGCGCTCGTTGTGTCGTCCTCTAATCTTGTGCTCCCGTCCTGTGTTCCGCACTGTTACCTCAAGATGCATAACCAACATGCCCAAGCTGCTATTCTAGCACTAACATTGTCCAGCTAGTTTTCATCTTTCATTGTACGGCACATAGAAAAGCTGGCAGCAGAGATACATGGTATAAAACCAAATTTTGCTGTTCAGCAAAGCAGCTTTATAATGGCCTATGTGCTGCTAAACGTGCATGCGAAATTTAAATGAATGTCTACATATAAGCTACTGTGATCAATGCAATGCAAGGTGCTGCATACGTGAAGTTTATGTGTTGTTTTCATTTGTCCAAACAAGGCGCTGGGGGTCATTGGCTATCTCAAGAATTAAGTGCAAAATTCTGCAAGGTAGGCAAGGCTTGCCTAGCTAGCAGCTAGCTTTTATGTCTGTAAGGATACGAATTATGAAACTTGCCAAGGCAAGATTTCTGTGCTCTTTACTATACATTTTCTTACAGCTTGCTGTTACTTTCCCACAGGTCTATTGAAGCTCATTTCTACAGCCTGTACTAGGCATTTTGTCACAATTTACTATTCCTTACTCTGCATGAGCCTCGCTTGGAGGTCGATTAATCACATGCTGTAAAAAATGTGCTGCAAAAGTTCTGCTGGAAAAAGTAATATGAAGTGTAATTACAGTACAAGAACGGTTTCCCATTTCCAAGAATCTTTGCTCTTTCATGGCTGTATAATAAAGACTAGTCACTTTTATCTTTGGCTATTTTCTTGTGCCTGACTGTTTATCTTGCTGCTCGTAGCAAAGCTGTGCTAAAAGCGTTGATACCTTGCTTTCAATTGATGTTTTCATTATGAAGAACCACAGGACAAATTGACTTTATGCCTGGCTTTTCGTACTTGACTCCTTTACCTTGAACTCACTGCATATAGTGCAGAAGTTACACATTCCCACATTTCAGTATGCGTACTTTAACAGCCTATGTGCCTACTGGAAACACCTGAATGTACAGTCTAGTTTTTCTGTCCAACCAGACCCCAAGCACAGAGTACACAATAGCAAAATAGTTATATGCTCTTCCCAGCTTTGAGTGGAAGAAATAATGGTTTCACATTCTGAAGCTTCTGGAGGTTTCAAGAGCTGCCAATGAAACAAAGCTTTTGTTTTAGTACTTCCCTAATTTGGCCGACATAATGCAGCAATCAGTATTGGGGAACCAAGCATGGAAATTTCAAGCATGGAGAGCTTCCACAGTTGTATGTGAATGACGTAAAATGTTCCACACACTATGCTTGGTTAATTTTGTTTATGAGTGGGGTTTTCTCGCATGCACTACAGCCTCGGCAAGTGAATATGTCTCTCTGACTGCCGGAATAGCAGCCGACCCAGGCCCTCAACAAGCATTAGTAGAGGTAGAGGTTTTTGGCTCTACTGCCTTGGCTATATATATCATGCCATTGCAGAGGCTCGCC
This sequence comes from Amblyomma maculatum, assembly GCF_055883805.1. NCBI lineage: Eukaryota > Metazoa > Arthropoda > Arachnida > Ixodida > Ixodidae > Amblyomma > Amblyomma maculatum. The sequence goes on from NC_139344.1 coordinate 279,792,400, forward strand.
AACATCTAGACGAACTCACCCAGCTCCGAGAACAGCGTCGCTCTTACCCCTCTCGAAGAAGTATAATACCTCGTGATAAGATTTCAGATGAATCACCTCCAATAAGCATTAAACCACAATCGCGTGCAGACAACCCGTTAACCCCGAATACCACGACAGTGGATAAAATATTAGCCCTTATGGAGCAGGTGACCTCCCTCATCGTAGAAGCTCTTCGGCCTCGCAATGGATAATGCACTGTCTCTGGTGGTGCAGTGGAATTGTCGAGGCTTTGCGAATAAGGCCTCCGAAGTGAACATCCGTCTTTGCGACAAAAAGCTAAAGGCGTTGGCCTTCTTACTTCAAGAGCATAACTCACTTCCTTGCCTTTCAGGATTCTGCGCTTACCATTCACCTTCCATTCCTGATCACCGTTGTATCACCTCTTCCCTCAGCCCAGGTAAATCTGCAATTTACATTCACACTTCAGTTCCCCACACACCGATCGACCTTTCACGGTGGTGTAACACACGCCAAGAGGTGGTAGCACTCCTAGTTAAGCCTGTACGCACGCCACTTATACTAATTTCCTTTGATGGCCGTCCTGGTTCCGCATCTCCTAATCTTGGATGGGTTCGTTTTCTGCGTCCTACCTACTCACGTATCCCTATTCTAGTCGGTGGAGACTTCAACGGCGCACACACCTCGTGGGGTTACCCATCGGATTCTCCCAGGGGTGCACACATCCAGGGCAGCTTTTCAGATAATTCTTTTCATCTTTTAAACCACCCGCATACATCTACCCGTCCACGAGGTGGGCCTTATTCACCTGATTTGACTTGGTGATTACTAGTTAGGCCCTGGTAGTCCTCGTTGGGCTGTTGAACCAGATACCTGGGGTAGTGATCACAGTCCTATCTTTATCGCTTTCACTCCTTCGCGGATAAGTAAAATACGCCGTAGCGTACGAATAACATCATGGGACTCTGTACGCACAGACAATCGCTTATCTGATTTCACCCCATCATCAGCATTGTCTACTCTCTCTGCTGTTCTTGCGTCCCACACGATTACCACCACATTAAATGAAGACGAGCCAAACCCGGACATCCACCTCCTGAATCTTTGGGCTCTGCATCGCCAGGCAGATCATTATGCTGCTCGTATCATTATGCGGCTTCCGCCCGCAAATAGGAACGGAGGACGGTCTTGCTACTTTGGCTGCTGACGTGCTTCACCACTCTCCGCACAGTCATCTTGTTAGAACTGTGATCGCTACAGATATAACAAAGGCATATGATAACATCCTTCACTCAGCCATTCTTGCCTCCCTACAAACTCTTGGTCTCCCTCACAGGTTTCTCCTCGCCATTCACGCCTTTCTAACAAATAGAACGTTCAGTGTGCGTGTCCATGGAAAGCCCTTTGGTCACTTCCCCTCAAACAGAGGAGTGCCCCAGGGCTCCGTTCTCGCCCCTACATTATTTAATGTGGCCTTCATTCCACTTGTTCCAGCCCTAGAGGCTATCCCTACTATACGCGTGCTTGCGTATGCCGGTGATATAACCTTATGGTGCTGTCACCCAGATACGTCTGTCCATCAGGCGGCCCTCCAGAATGCGCTGGATGTACATTTCGCCTCCCTCCTAATTGGGTCTAACTCTTTCGCATACAAAATCCTGTTTCATTCGCATTGGAAATAAAGCTGGCTTACGGAAAGCTCCCACTATAAATTTTATGATAGATCCCTAGTAGCACACTTTGTTGCCTCAATGTGGCCGCAATGTTTGCTTTCAACATTGCCTTAACGTGGCTAGTGTCCTCTTTTTGCCACGTTGCTGCAACATACATAAGACAACATTGAAGCAACATTGCACCAATGTTACAACCTTTAGTCAATGTTTAAGCCACTTCTGAAGACGATATTAATGCAACATGGCTGCAACATTTTCTTAATATTGGTACAACTTTTTATTTGCACACATGCAACATTCCCATGACAACGTTAGTGCAATATTGCTGCAAAGCTATTGTAATGTTTCAGAAACTTTCAGGCAACATTCCAAGCTACGAAATATTCCGCCTCATTGATGGCCACTAGCTATCGATGTTTGCTGTTCAATAAATTTATCTTGTGAAAGGCTAAACCATGTGCAATGGTATCGTCGTACCACAATGGTTATGGTAGCTTAAGGTCGCAAGAATGAGCAACTGAACATTACTCGTTGCCACACGGCAGTGCAGTGCAGAGGAGTATGAATACCTAAAAGGCTGCACTGGACAACACAGCTTTTCCCCACTTTTCAAGCCGCATGCTCTGAATGAGACCTTAAATGTAATATTCATCACCTCTGTACCAGTGCTCATTTAGACGCTATAAGCTGCTGTGACCTGAAAATGGCACTGAAAGTGGTTATTCTGGCAATTAGAATGATTTGTATATATGCATTTGCATTACAAATAACCATCATTTGTTTTTTAGCGCTATTTTATTTGTCAAGAATTTATTCAATTAGCCTAACAGCAAGCTTGATTCCAGTATACTTATTAGCTTGACATACAGAAGCTAGTTTCACAAATGTGAGACATTTACTTCAAGACAATCATTTTATGCAGAAACTTTCAACAATCATACATAGCACACAGCCGATTTGGCTACTCAAGAACATGTAAGCACAAATAATGTCAACAGTTACTAAGCACATCAGCATAGCTTTAAAATGTGCATGTCCCTCAACTTGAGTTTTACAAACATGACACTTTAGTAAATTATTAATTGCAGAAACTTGCAACGAAATATAAAACAGCAGTACTGCCTATTCAGAAAAAGGAAGCAGATATATAACATACTGAAATTTAGACAGGCACATTGGCATAGATTGAAAAATGTGCCACATGGGCCTACATTTCACAGACAAGATTTATTTTATTTAATTACTTTATTCAGTAACTTGCAACAAAGCTACAAAACAACACACAGGCTACTCAGGAACAAGAACCAGAGATAATGTTTTGAACAGTTACTCGGCACAATAGCATAGCATGAAAATGCACCCACCACCCCTCCAACTTGCATTTACAAATATAAAACACTTCAGTAAACTATTTACGCAAACACTATAGCACAGTGTAGCACTATTTTGTGCAGAAACTTGACACAAATACATATACAAAGTAGGAGTACAACCTAGTTCAGTATTCAGAAACAAGCAGACATATTATGAACAGTAGAGACATTACGACTAGTTTAATCCTTCCTTCTTTGGACATGCGCCATTGCACTGGAAAACTACGAACAAGTATTGTCAGCATTTTACTGAACAATTTAGCATGTCTAAAAATGCTTGTGCCCTGGTAGCCTCCAGCTGGTCACGATGAGGGTCTCTTCCAAATCATGATGTCACAAGTGAAGCTGCATCCCTGGAAAAAAAAAAAAAAAAAATCGAATTGCTAAGTTAAGCATTTTGGTGGGCACATCTCTAATTGCAAAATTTTTACGCGGCTCTATGAACACTGACATGGACAGCTGTCACGACCATTATCAGGACTGACATCTGCCGAACAGTTTTCTAGTTTGTCGTTAACAGCCTCTGCTATTCTTCGTCGTTGCCGGATCGACACTTCACTTAGCGAACACTTTACTCTCTTCATGATCTGCTGTCACAACCATTATCAGGACTGACATCTGCCGAACAGTTTTCTAGTCATCGTTAACAGCCTCTGCTATTCTTCGGCGTCGTTGCCGGATCGACACTTCGCTTAGCGAACACTTCACTCTCTTCATGATACAATGAATGTAGCACTTTACCAAACTATCACGAAGGGCATGGGTAACACATGCATATATGCACTACTGACTTTGTGCCAGGCAACACGTGTCACAGCTCAACAACGTAGGTTAGAAATCACTCACCACTGATGTTATCCTCTGTGCAGGCCTCCGTCATTTCAGCTGAATTCTTATGAAGCCGCAATGCAACACAGCAGCAAGAACACGGCGACCACAAGAAAACTATGCTAAAATAAGGGAAACACACGTGAGCCATGGAGGAAGGAAAATGCTCCATGCACGTGAAGAATTTGCCGCGATCGCCGCTTACACGCGGTTTGGCAGGAATGGCTCTCGGCGCGGCCGCGATTTCGACTTGATTTGGATGAATGATGGATGGATGATAGTGGCTCTGCCCTTTGAATCGGACGGCAGCTTGCGCCGCCTAGCCAAAAAATTAAAAGAAATATATTTATCTCTTCCCCATTTTTAGCTTCTAATTCGCCCGTATCTGCCCCCCTCCCTTTTTTTCCTCTCTTTATTCTCTTGACTTTTTCCACCAATCCTCTAACCTCTCTTTTGTTATCAGAACGCGTTCCTCACATGGTAGAAGAACAAATGGTAGCGTAACTCCCATAGACGCCTGCGTGTCGACTCTAAGCGAGGCTTTAGTTTCCCAGCGCCCCCTGCGAACTGTGAGGCACAACAAACACGTGACGTTGCTTGTGACGTCACAGGGACGTACTTTTGGCGGGGAATTTGATCGCCTTTCTACTTATGAACGGAAAACAAGGCCAACAACGACGGAGGCAGAACGGTGCTCGGATAAGGCAGAAAAATGGACACCGTAACTGTTCAGCCAACTTTACCTGACATGGATTTCTACTGTCAAGTTTTACGTTAACTGAAATGTTACGGCATCTTTAACCACCTTATCATAGCATCGTTCTGCCTCCGTCGTCGTTAGCCTAGTCTTTCGTCGCGCGTCATGTAAACGCATTCTGGGGCTTACTTCTTCGGGCACGTTTGTCAACAAGGGCCTTCAAGTGAATTCGGCAAGCACATGGATATAATCACATGGCTTGAGGCATTTCACTAAGGGCATAAATGAGTGAAGCTGTGCTGCATAGAAAGCCAGGCTTTATTAATTCACGATTACTTACATAGACGCTTCACGACAATGAAATCTTTAAGTGTAGGAAAGCGACCACCGCTCATTCGTCACGGTCTTCATGAAATCCTCGTGATAACAAAATGACCTCAGCGTAGGTCTCCTAACGAGACGCGGCGAGATTATAAAAGGGTAAACAATCTTGCTAACAAACAAAGTACATATCAGTGTCAAAGAACAACAAAAACAAACGAACGGAATAACTAACGCTAACGCTAGAACGCCAACCTGTAAGAGCTTAGGTAAGCAATTCAAATTGGGATTGCTAGTATTTAGAAGTTAATGCGTCTGAGAAGTGAAAATATCTACGATATATAGCTTCGCTCCAATAAATCTCGCCCTGTTCACGATTCCATTATTTTACTCGCGCTTCATTTGCCACTGAGAGGAGTCAATGTGAGGTTACAAATTTACAACTTAAGCATTTAACATGTTCATGAGAAAGATCCCATTGACAATAGGAACATCACTGTGATAACAGCTAAAGCACGTTCGGCGAACGTTGGTGCGGTAATACGACGCAGTAAGCAAAACACGCAGCAAAGGGTGCGGAACGGAAGGCTTTGAGCAATGCGACACGCATCTTGGGGGCAATAAAATCTCACCTTCACCGCTCAATTAAAACATGCAGCGATACGCCGCTCATGCAGACGTGTATCCGTAAAACAAGCCACCACTTTTGCGACGTGCCTGGGAGGCCGAGCCGAGCCGCCGAGCTGTGACGCAGCATTGTCCCATCGTCCGGAAATGCGCACATGCAGCGGCAATCAGTTTCTCATCGAGCACAGACAGTCTTCACCTTGCTGTAAAGCTCTACCACAACCAGCATAATAAAATACTGACTGTTTGTTACAGATAACCCACTCTGTACGCAGCACGCAACGATGAACGTTGAACCGGGGCCGATGACACACCCACACCGCGGATGAAAAAAGCTTTGGTCTGTGCCATATCTGAGCCATCTGAGCTTCGGGCAACCAATCTCTTTCTCTATGGGGCAACTACGCAGCGGATAATAAGTGGCCGAGAGAGGCCGTTAGAAACAAGTTAAAATATTATTAAAAATGTAACACGTTTTTTCTTACGCAAGAAACAAAAACTGCATTCATTCCTGAGCGAGAATATTATGTTTACTTTCTAATTCTTTGGAGTTCTGGCAGATCTTATTTTCTGTGCGCTAGTAATTTGCCTCACAGTTCGCAGGAGCCCTCATCATCGAGTTGATGCCGCTGGCAGTAGGCAGCTGCACGCGTTTTCTTCCAAGTTGCGCGACCAGTTGTACATTGACCTTGTTCCTCATCCATTCGTCCATCTTCCCCAGCAAATCCCAGCGCTCTCTCCAGATCTGCCGCTTTTTCCGCGGGAAGGGCAGGACGAAGTTTTTGGCACCTTAGAACGACATGTTCCGTTGTTTCCTCCTCAGTTCCGCACGCCGCGCATAATATATCTACTTCCTGAAATTTTTTCCTGTACGTTTTTGTTCTGAGGGCCCCTGTCCTAGCCTCAAACAGCAATGAGCTCCCTCGTGAGTTGTCGAATAAACTTTCTTTCTTTATATCCTGTTTTCGGGTTCTATACATACCCAATGCTGATTTTCCTTGCATTCTTTCCTCCCACATTTTCCTTTCTGCCTCCTTTACCTGCTTTTCAATGCTGCTGTTTTGCTGCGGTGTATCTCCAAACTCTAGGTTCTTAAATCTGAGCTTTCGGGTTCTGTTAGTCCATTTCGTATTCAGGCTTTTCATGAAGAGGTGCTTGTACATTTTTCGTGCCCACCTTGATTCCTCCATTTCGGTTAGTCTCTGATCATATTTTAGTTTGCTAATTGCCTCTCTAACCTCAAATGATGCCCAGCCCATATCTCCCTGGACTCCTTCATTAGGTGTGTTGCCATGTGCTCCCAATGCCAATCTACCTACCTTTCTCTGTCTGATTTCAAGGCCTGACTGTACTTCTGATTTCATGCACAGGACTGCATTTCCAAAAGTGAGTCCTGGTACCATAACACCCTTCCATACCCCTCTAACAACCTCATACCTGTTATAATTCCAGAGGGCCCTGTGTTTCATAATATCCGAACTCCTTTTCCCTTTGTCAATCGTAATTCCTTCATGCTTTTCTAGGTAATTTTTTCCTTCGTTGATCGATATGCCCAGGTATTTATAGCTCTCCACATGTTCAACCTTGGTGCCTTGTATTTCCAGCACGTCCCCCCTTTCATCATTAAATACCATTATTCCTGATTTTTCACTGCTAAATTGCAGTCCCAGCTTTTCGCCCTCTTCTCCACAGATCTTAAGCAGCTCCTGCAACCCATCCCTCTTATCTGCCAGCAGTACAATGTCATCAGCGTACATCAATCCTGGTAGAACTTGTGTTACTTTCTGTCCTCCCTGCATATAGCTTGCATCGAATCCCTTATTACTTTCCTCCAGGCGCCTTTCCATTTGGCTCATGTATATCATGAAAAGCAGCGGTGACAGTGGGCACCCTTGCCTAAGCCCCCTTTTTATTTTTGCTGGTTTTGTTGTTTCCGTCTCCCATACTATCACTGCCTCATTATCTGCATACACTTCTTGTATGAACTGAACCAGGTTTTTATTCAGGCCATATTCCTTCAACTGGTCCCACAGTTTTTTCTGATCTACACTGTCGTATGCCCCTTTAATATCTAAAAACGCTATCCATAATGGTCTCTGACTTGCAGCTGCTGTTTCTATACACTGGGTAACCACAAATAAATTATCCTCTAGTCTTCTGTCCTTGCGGAAACCATTTTGTAGTTCTCCGAGGATATTCCCTCCTTCTGCCCATTCCTCCATCATTACTTTTACTAACTGCATTGCTACCCTGTATATAACTGATGTAACTGTGATTGGCCGATAGGACTTTATGTTATCTCTGCTTCCCTTGCCTTTGTATATTAGTCTCATCCTGCTTAATTTCCAATCTTTTGGTACTTGACCGCCCTTTATTGTTTGTTCAATCAACTGTCGCAATTTTACTTTGCTTTTTTGTCCTAATCTGGTAATCAATCCCATGGGTATGCTATCTGGTCCTGTCGCTGTTCCCAAGGGGACCTTCCGTTCTATTCTTTCCCATTGTCTTGCTGTCATCTCCTTGTATTCTTGCTCCTCGTCCCTGTGGTCCTCATTATTCTCCATTTCTTCTGCGGCATTCACTTCCAGACTGGCAAAGGCTGTTTCTATTGTGCGCCTAACATATTCCTGTGCTTCCTCTCCCTCCACTCTTTTTCCTTCCTCTGTGGTCAGTGAGTGTTGGACCCCTTCCGTCTTTTTTGCTTGTAGCCTTATGTGGTTCCAAAACCTCTTTGCAGCATTTTTATCTTTTTTACTTATGTCCATCATCCACTGGACCCCAGCTTTTCCTATTTTGATTTGGATTAAGGTTGACGCCTCCCTTTTTCTCTCAAGGTACTCCTCCCATTTGGATTCTACTTCCCTTGGTGTGGCTCCCCTCTTCTTTGCTAATCTGTGCTCTCTGGATGCCTCTTGACACCTCGTTATGGCTGCTTTAACTTCAGCATCCCACCAGCTTTTTGGTTTATATTTTCTCTTTCCTCTTCTAATCTTGCCCTTTTTTAGCTCTCTTTTAAATACTTCTACTAGGTCATCGTATGTCCATTCTCTATTTGGTTGTTGGGTTACTATGTCTTCAATGCGCTTTGACCCTTTTTCGCGACGATCTTCATGACCATTAGGCTGCGGGGCATTAGTGAAAACAGAACTGAATTTCTTCAGCAGTTATAATTTTAGTCCGCATGTTTAATTGAAAGATAATGCAATCTCAGCAGTCTAAATATATTGCATATAAATATATATATATATTTCTATCTCAGTGTAACAAAGTTCAGCACACTTGTACTGTTCATCGCATATATAATACCCCGATTCCTTAGGCACGAACCGTTCGCATTCTTGGTCTTCTTCTTCATTCCTCTGGGACTGGCACCCCGGGCGTGGCTGACAACCATTCGTAAGACCGCTCACGCTACTCTAGGTCTGATTCGTCGCATAGCTATGCGCTCTGGCGGCGCGCGTGCTCACATGGCCCGCCAGCTTGTTCGCTCTGTCCTCCAGCCGCGTATAATCTACCAGCCACAGTTTCAGCGTCTCACCCGCAGACAGTGGGACTCCCTTGAGGCCATCAATCGTGAGGATATGCGTGCAATAACATATCTTCCCCGTCTAACACCCATACCAGTACTTCAGGAGTACGCCTAGCTAAATACGCTCACTGAACTCGTTGATCAGCGGATGGCAAACAGAGCTCGCAAACAGTATACAACTTCATCATTTAAAGACACTACCTCCATGGTCGTACTGCCAGCTCACGGACAATCGCCCCACTGCCTCCCCATCGGTATCATCCACACATCTGCCTGAAGGGAGCATATTATATACCGATGCATCACATACTGCAGAGCGAGGAGTTACTTCTGTGTATAGTCCCTCTCACATCTCAACACTCACGTAATATACCACGGATACGTGCACCCCTCTGGCACTGGAACTTCAAGCCATGCCATACATTCCCTTCCGCCAGTTCCTAATTGCAATCCCCAATGCTTTCCTTGGCCTCGCCGACTGTTGGCTTCTTTTCTTCACACACACACACACACACACACACACACACACACACACACACACACACACACACACACACACACACACACACACACACACACACACACACACACACACACACACACACACACACACACACACACACACACACACACACACACACACACACACACACACACACACACACACACACACACACACACACACACACACACACACACACACACACACTGTTAGGTTTGGGTTTCGCGCGCCCGTGTAGCGCACCGCTGACGCGCCCCTCGGTAGCGTTGGCCTGGCGGCTCCGTGGACGGCGGACGGCATGAAAGGTGCCAGCAAAGACGAGGCGTCTTCTAACGAAACAACCTTTACTGCAACATCATGAAGAAACGGGCAGTGAAGCTGACCCGGAGAGATTACAGACACACTCACACAGCTGGTGTCTAGCGTCGTCTCAACGGCGCGTCAAAGTAGTCTCTGTCCCAGCGGAGTCGGCCGCTGCTTTTTATAGGTTTTCCCGTTCACAGGGAAAGGGTAAACCCTCACAGGAAAGGGAGAGCCAAACATGTTGGTTCACGACGAATGACTCAATCGCAGATGGTCCGACCTCATCTCCTCCACCTCCTGCAGACGGGCGAGGGCGGCGCCTCTCTCACGAGCTCCAGGCTTGGCCGGCGTTTGCCCACACACACGTACGCACACACATTTGGCGCGTGGCAGGATCACGCTGAGACTTGTCGGCGGGAGGAAGCCTTGCGCGGCCGAAGAACGGCGTCGAAATGGCCGATCCGCTCGCGGTTCTGCCTGTTGCTATGCGGTGGCCGCGTCAGCTGTCCCACTTCTCGGTGGAGAAACGTAACAACACACACACACACACACACACACACACACACACACACACACACACACACACACACACACACACACACACACACACACACACACACACACACACACACACACACACACACACACACACACACACACACACACACACACACACGCATATATTATTTTTTTATGTTTTTTAATCTTCGTTTAGGTATATTCTCCTTCACGTTAGCTTTCAATATTATTGAATACATATTGCATAATATTGATGCACTAGTAATTACGGCCAGTTCAATAAGACCCTTACACAAGAATTAGGAATTGTTGTAGATCCGACTTCTTGCCCGCTAAGCGTAGAAAATGCAAGCTGGATTGGAGTTCAGGTTCTTAAACAATGCCCAGCGGTACAGAAAAGATATCGATGGAACTGAGGACGTTAATTTTGAGATGATATGGTCACCGGAGCGCCATGGGTGCGGGGGTATGCTCACCACAGACGTTCGTTTTAAGAGGCGGCGCATTGAGAGCTAGTTTTCGCGTCTTCGGAACGACAGAGTTCTAAACAGTAGTACCTCTTGGGTAGCTGTTCAACGCATGTGCACTGAAACTTCACTATTCTTTCCACCCCTTGTTCGCACCGCAAGCAGACGCCGATGAGACGGGAGGAAGGCAGCGAGATGAGAGCGCTATCAGGGAGCGCCCGCTTCACTCGGTGGAAAGCATGAAAGTAGCGCTCCAGTGACAAAGCAAGGTATCCAATGCCAAAGAAAAAAGAAAGCTTGGTAACTAGATGCTCGCCGCTATCTCGGATGACGGCATCCAGAAGGCCTGAACTGGGCCTTTTGCCGCACGTTCGATCTGCTGTTCACACTTCATGCCGGCCCGCATAGCCAGGACTGCATGGAAGAAACTGTGTGTACAGGAATGAAAATAATATGCGCTGTCTAATAATTCGAATAAACGAATGCAGCCCAGAAACACTCCATGTCCTTGACAATTTTTTTTCATTTCACTAAAAGTTATTTGGAATACGTTGATTGCTCATGACCTTTATCGTCTTTCTGTGTAATCCGCCTTATAGTGAAGGTGATTGACAAAAACATCGGTGTGCTGCCCGATGCCGCAGCGCATCAGGAACTTTACGCGTAGAAAAATGATTCCGAATCATTCACTGCTGTGTCTGTCACAGCTAATTTGCAACGTTGAGACAAGAAATGACTAGATGCAAGATTGTTACGGGTGGAGAACGATGAGGACGAAGTGGCGTGCTCGTTTGTGGAAGGTGAAAAGAAGTGTGTCGAACGCTGGGCCCTCATTGCCTGGCTCCTTGGCTGTCTCTCAATGTATAATGAATCCTCTTTTTAAATACATTTCTCTCTGTTAAAATATTATGCCAAAATTTAAAAATCGTGGGCGATTCTCAAATGCGTGGTGCGCTACGCCTTGCACAAGGGCCATATTGAAGTGGCCGTAATTACTAGCGCAACAAAATTATGCAACATGTTTTTAATGATTTCGAAAGATGAGGTAGAGGATAATAGATGGACAAAGTTTAAGAAATATAAAAAATGGTTTTTTTTCTTTAACTGTCCTCTGAAGTTTTCATTGTTCGCAGTTTTCTTTCAATTAGCGCAATCGTATATCTTTATTGAAATGTTATATAAAAATAAGCTTTAGCTGTTTGATAGATAATTATACTGAGAACATAGCGTCCAATTATTGCTGCTCTGCCATAAACCTTTCTTGAAATAAAGCCCTGCAAAGTAGGCAAAATTTCGTTTCCTGGGTCGACTTTGAGAAATTTTATAAAAACATCTACGCTACACAGAAAAGCGAAGAGTAACTGAATACGAATAAAAACATGCACATATCTAGTCAGACAATTTTCATCTACCTAACGTTAACATATTTTGTGTAATTCATAACCAAAGTTGGCCAAAACAGCAGAGAAGATAAGCGCGGTACTCCGCCTCTTCGTCGTTATTAATTCCCTGTGCCGCGAAAAGAATTTTGGCAGTAAAACCAATTGCAGCTCGCTTCTTGGTATTCATCAGGCAACAACGTGTAAAGTTTTGAAAGAAATATAAAAGGTCGACCGACCATCCTTTGTTCGACGTTCCCCCCTCCCCTTGTTACCGTTTATCACATAAATTGTACGAAAAAGCGCGCCGTAATTTAATTGTAGCTTTTTTTTCCTTTCTTGGAACACGACGGCAGCCAAAATGCGGCAAGAGTAGGAGAACAACAACTGCGCGCGCTTGCACTAAACAGATGGCGAATTCGAGTGGGAGATTAGGCGCACTCGAGAGCACTTCGAAAGTGTTCTCAGACAAGCGGGTGCCCTCCATTGGGAGAGTAGGAGTAGCATAGAGTTAATACAAAGACTTTAATACAAAGAAAGTCTTTGTATTAACTCTATGAGGAGTAGAATCACTGGCTTCCAATGGTAGAGGGGGAGGGCTTTTCCTCCGCTGAGAGCACCCGAGTGCACTCCCGGCTGCTCCCTCGTCTAAAGCGAGTGTAGAAGAAGTCACATGGCGACACGCGTCTACACACCAGCCGGCGGGGCCCGTGGCGTCGACCGGTTAGCATTCCTCAGGGGCCAACATATGGCAACAGCGTACTCACAATCGACCATCGGCTCACGATAATTGTGATCGCCACAGCCGAAATGCTTTCGATGCCGTAACGCCGTGAAGCTATATTTTGTATCTTTTTTCGAGAGTTTCCACGTTTCGTTACGTCGTTTCGAGCGTTTAGAGAGAGACGATGATCGGCGCGCCTCTGTCTCATAACACACTGGCGATTAACGTACAACTAAATCTGGAATTGAATAATGTGGTTTACATGCATAACAATCTTCACAGCTGTTCTTGAGGCCACTCTAACACGATGATTATTGCCAAAATGTCCACTGCAGGCTCAAAACAGGGCCAACGCATCAGAGAGCGTAGCCCGTAGCGTGGCCCAGTATAAACAGCAGAAAAAAAAAAAAAAAGATAAAACGAGGAAGAGAGTAATTTACCGAGCGATGGGCCCATGAAAGGAAATAAAAAACATAGAGCGTTTGTAATGCACAATACGTGTTTCGCAAGCTTTAGCGCTCCTTCTTGTACTGCGTATAAACAAAACGATCCCTCGGTCATCGCAACGCTTTCCGAAATGTTTACATACAAATAAGATATAGTTACTAGCAAACTAATGTCCTCGCAGCTGCGCTTGCCGGTTTTTAAGCTTCGTCGCCCTTTTTTCCTTGAATGTTTGCGCTACAGCTCCGTGTTCAGCGAAAATTACGTCCACGGTATTTTAAAATGATTCCAGTGCACAATATAGTGCGTATAGGTATCCACAACATTAGTTGCAAGTCCTGAGAGCAGGCAGCAAGCTCCGATGGTCAAGATGTTGTAATTTTTAGAGCGGCAGCAATGGTCTGTACACCTCAAAGCGTGAAGTTCCATTTATAAATGAGGCATAAAAGGTACCCTTTTTCGCCGGGCAACCAGCGCAATAGGGAAGGGTGCAATAGGGGACACTTGGAATATAAGATCGACGCTGTCCTTGGTATGAGTGCCCCTTTTGTTTACGATGCCTGCAAATAGCAGGTTGAAGCTCTAATGTGCCATGATTTATTGAAGAATGATGATGTGTTTTTCCTTCGGCACTTAGCATAGCTGTATGCTTTTCGTGGCGTTCGTAGCTGCAGTCGAGCGGTCAGGTCAGGGTTAACGGGAGCTCGTAGTCGAAGCGGCGAAGGCGGCGATATGTTGGCTCAGAAGTGGGAACGAAGGAGCGTGTCGGCGGCAGCGGATTTCGCTCGCTCGCTCCGCCGAATGCTCAAGTAGGCATCAAAATGCCGACTGCAAAGCGTCGGCGCTCGGCGAGCGGAAAGCATTGCTCAGGTGTTGTATGCATGTTTGAGAGTCGCTGCTGGCGTCGAAAGGGCCAAAGGAGGTAGATCGCCGCGCTCCGAGAACAAAGGCATAGAAAACAAGCGGTTCTACACGGAGCGTTGGCCTCTCCTCGGGTTGCAACTGCCACATGACTTTGACGTCACCTCACGTGACCTTGACAGGGGTCACAGGCCACTTGGTGACCTACGTAACTATGCCCCAAAGTCACACGGCACCGACCAGGTCGCGTGACCTTGCCGGCTATGCCGAAGTCACATGGCGACCACCAGGTCACGTGACGACCATGACGTCACCACACGGGGCCTTGGCCTTGACAGCGGTCAAGGCCCGGGCCACTTGGTGACCTACGTGACTGCTCCAAAGTCACATGGCGACAACCAGGTTTAACACAGTAGTTAGACCTCTAAGTCTCCCTCAAGGTGAAAACCGTGAAAACCCGACGGCTCGAACTACCTGCAGTAGTGAAGCTCTCGCTTAAAAAACTTTTCTGCAGATACAATAAATCACAGACAAGGACTCGCTGCAGCATCGAAAGAACGTTCTGGGTGTGGAAGCGACGATTTCCGTGCCTTGACATGACACTTTAGACCAAAGCACTCACAGTGCCCATCGTCATAACGGCATGTGCGGGACTCCACAACCTTAGCCGCCTACTCACAGACCCTGTCCACCTGCTGCTCACTATGATGCCACTCGTGACTATAGACCAACACCGATCTGTCACGTAAGCACGATGCGGCGGCGCTTCTGTCGCCAGGCTGGTCCGACTGGGGGTGAAAATTAGGGTTAGCGGCCATAGGAATACATGGAACCGAAAGATTTCAAAGCATTCTTCTCATTTCACGGGGCACCCATGATGTCGTTATTCCGCACAGAGCAACCTTGAACATCCTAGAACAGATAGTGAAAGTATGAAATCTCATTACCGAGGCGAAATATTTTTAAAACACCGCGAAACGTAGGGGGGTGCGAGTTGGGAGGGCGAACCGCAGAAACGCATGTAAACAGAACTTACCGCAATATTTTTCTCGTTTCGCAGAGCACTATATAGAAGTGGTAGCCGGTCGTTAAACGTTGTCCAGCGCTTTGAAGAAGTGTGTGAAAAAGTATGCGGCATCATTGCGGTGGCAGTCTACTTTTAAAACACATTTCAGTTAGAAATGCATTGCGGCAGCGCGACCCATAAAAAATATATGTAAAAAACGGTTCGCAAAAAAGCTGACTTTTGCGGCTATACGGAAGCAGTCGTTCGTTAAGAGATGGTGCATTATCTTAAGGCCATGAATATACATTAACGCTTCTTTTTGGGCGAGTTGGTACATTTTTGGAAAACTTTGAAAGAGCGCAAACACACACGACCACTAAAGACAAGAGACGAGACACAAGCGCCGACTGTCAACTGATTATTATTGGAGCAAGGCAACACCTATATACACAGCAGCTTACATAAGATAAGAAGTTTCAGTAACGCACGTGGGAGCAAGAGACACTGGAAAAAAAAAAGCAAGATGCTCAAGGGGTTAACATATTAGTCGCATCTAAAAAACAGACCTCAGCGTTTGAGAGGCAACAGATGCATTAGCAAGCCTTCGATATTTCTCTCAAACGCTGAGGTCTGTTTTTTAGATGCGACTAATATGTTCACCCCTTGTGCATCTTGCTTTTTTTTTTTCCAGTGTCTCTTGCTCCCACGTGCGTTACTGAAACTTCTTATCTTATGTAAGCTGCTGTGTATATAGGTGTTGCCTTGCTCCAATAATAATCAGTTGACAGTCGGCGCTTGTGTCTCGTCTCTTGTCTTTAGTGGTCGTGTGTGTTTGCGCTCTTTCAAAGTTTTCCATGAATATACGTATGCAATAACTTTCGCATCGCAGACGAACCCCCACCTCTAGGAAACGAGTCGCCCAAGCAGCTTTTCTTTTTCTTTTTTTTTTTGTGAACGTCTTGTAACACGCCCTGGCATTATGTTGTATGGCGGAAGTAAAAAAAAAAAAAACATTGCAAGGGCTGGCGATGTGCACGAGCCGCGTAAGGCAGTAATGATGCCGTCGAGACATGGTTCATTTTGTAAATTGAGAGGACAAAAAAACGCAAAATAACGGGCACGACGTCATTGCGTACTGAAAACATCGATCGTGGCTAAGTAGACGGTAAGTATTAAAATGAATGAATATGTAGTTGCGTCGCGATACATGCATGCGGTGAGCAAGTCGTATCGTACGCAAACATTTTGACATGGTCTGCGCCGTACGGGAAAAAAAAAAAAAACATTGCAAGGGCTGGCGATGTGCACGAGCCGCGTAAGGCAGTAATGATGCCGTCGAGACATGGTTCATTTTGTAAATTGAGAGGACAAAAAAACGCAAAATAACGGGCACGACGTCATTGCGCACTGAAAACATCGATCGTGGCTAAGTAGACGGTAAGTATTAAAATGAATGAATATGTAGTTGCGTCGCGATACATGCATGCGCTGAGCAAGTCGTATCGTACGCAAACATTTTGACATGGTCTGCGCCGTACGGGAAAAAAAAAACATTGCAAGGGCTGGCGATGTGCACGAGCCGCGTAAGGCAGTAATGATGCCGTCGAGACATGGTTCATTTTGTAAATTGAGAGGACAAAAAAACGCAAAATAACGGGCACGACGTCATTGCGTACTGAAAACATCGATCGTGGCTAAGTAGACGGTAAGTATTAAAATGAATGAATATGTAGTTGCGTCGCGATACATGCATGCGGTGAGCAAGTCGTATCGTACGCAAACATTTTGACATGGTCTGCGCCGTACGGGGAAAAAAAAAAACATTGCAAGGGCTGGCGATGTGCACGAGCCGCGTAAGGCAGTAATGATGCCGTCGAGACATGGTTCATTTTGTAAATTGAGAGGACAAAAAAACGCAAAATAACGGGCACGACGTCATTGCGCACTGAAAACATCGATCGTGGCTAAGTAGACGGTAAGTATTAAAATGAATGAATATGTAGTTGCGTCGCGATACATGCATGCGGTGAGCAAGTCGTATCGTACGCAAACATTTTGACATGGTCTGCGCCGTACGGGAAAAAAAAAACATTGCAAGGGCTGGCGATGTGCACGAGCCGCGTAAGGCAGTAATGATGCCGTCGAGACATGGTTCATTTTGTAAATTGAGAGGACAAAAAAACGCAAAATAACGGGCACGACGTCATTGCGTACTGAAAACATCGATCGTGGCTAAGTAGACGGTAAGTATTAAAATGAATGAATATGTAGTTGCGTCGCGATACATGCATGCGGTGAGCAAGTCGTATCGTACGCAAACATTTTGACATGGTCTGCGCCGTACGGGAAAAAAAAAAAAAACATTGCAAGGGCTGGCGATGTGCACGAGCCGCGTAAGGCAGTAATGATGCCGTCGAGACATGGTTCATTTTGTAAATTGAGAGGACAAAAAAACGCAAAATAACGGGCACGACGTCAT
Source organism: Amblyomma maculatum (assembly GCF_055883805.1). Taxonomy (NCBI): domain Eukaryota; kingdom Metazoa; phylum Arthropoda; class Arachnida; order Ixodida; family Ixodidae; genus Amblyomma; species Amblyomma maculatum. The sequence continues at coordinate 279,810,132 of NC_139344.1, forward strand.
TGCGCACTGAAAACATCGATCGTGGCTAAGTAGACGGTAAGTATTAAAATGAATGAATATGTAGTTGCGTCGCGATACATGCATGCGGTGAGCAAGTCGTATCGTACGCAAACATTTTGACATGGTCTGCGCCGTACGGGGAAAAAAAAAAAAAAACATTGCAAGGGCTGGCGATGTGCACGAGCCGCGTAAGGCAGTAATGATGCCGTCGAGACATGGTTCATTTTGTAAATTGAGAGGACAAAAAAACGCAAAATAACGGGCACGACGTCATTGCGCACTGAAAACATCGATCGTGGCTAAGTAGACGGTAAGTATTAAAATGAATGAATATGTAGTTGCGTCGCGATACATGCATGTGGTGAGCAAGTCGTATCGTACGCAAACATTTTGACATGGTCTGCGCCGTACGGGAAAAAAAAAAACATTGCAAGGGCTGGCGATGTGCACGAGCCGTGTAAGGCAGTAATGATGCCGTCGAGACATGGTTCATTTTGTAAATTGAGAGGACAAAAAAACGCAAAATAACGGGCACGACGTCATTGCGTACTGAAAACATCGATCGTGGCTAAGTAGACGGTAAGTATTAAAATGAATGAATATGTAGTTGCGTCGCGATACATGCATGCGGTGAGCAAGTCGTATCGTACGCAAACATTTTGACATGGTCTGCGCCGTACGGGAAAAAAAAAAACATTGCAAGGGCTGGCGATGTGCACGAGCCGCGTAAGGCAGTAATGATGCCGTCGAGACATGGTTCATTTTGTAAATTGAGAGGACAAAAAAACGCAAAATAACGGGCACGACGTCATTGCGCACTGAAAACATCGATCGTGGCTAAGTAGACGGTAAGTATTAAAATGAATGAATATGTAGTTGCGTCGCGATACATGCATGCGGTGAGCAAGTCGTATCGTACGCAAACATTTTGACATGGTCTGCGCCGTACGGGAAAAAAAAAAAGACCAGGAAACCGCGCAGAATGCGCAGACCGATATACGACAGCCATAGCGATACCACGGAGGAAAAGAAAAATAAACTAGAAATATTTAGCTAGCATATATGCCCGTTGATGAACTTGCGCGAACCCACCTGATTCAAAATAATTGTATGCCTCCAGGGACTTGTATGCCTGGACGGTCTCTGCAGTGAAGCGACTCGGAGAAAAAAAAATCAAATACACTACAATGTTTGCCATGCCCAATAGTGTAAGAGCCCTTGCGTGAGCTTGGAGGACTTTCCAATGTGTTTCAGGCGTAGCAAATGGGTCCGGGTGCAACACGCCATCAATGAGCAGCTTTTCATTGTAGCGCTGTTTATCGGATTCCTACAAGCTTTTCACGTAGTCCGACATTGCTGCATCACACACTACATTCCCTTACAAGCACTGAAAGTCTGACGATTTACAGGCCTCTTCACAGCATGATAAACTGACCGCGGACAGTTGCAGACGACCATGCACCACCGGCGCCGTCGCGAGCAGAGGCTAGCAGACGCTCCTGTCCATGAGGCGACTGCACCGTCGTTTGCTGCAATGCGCGATTCTCGTTCGGTCCATATTGTCGTATGGCGTTTAAAAGCTGCTAGGCTGTATCACTTGAGAGACAGTATTATCAAGCTAACTTACCCATGCGGCAGCATATCAGACTATAAACAAAACTGTGCGATTCGCTACACTCAGCTTTCTTTTTGGGGGTGCCCGGATTCACAACACAGATTATTCGGGGAGTTTTAAAAGTAGATTGCCTCCGAAATGACGCAGCATACTTTGTCACACATTTTTTCAAAGTGCTGGCCAACGTTTAACGACCGGCTACCACTACTGGTGCTCTGCAAAACGAGAAAAATGTTGCGGTAAGTTGTGTTTACATGCGTTTCTACGGTTCGCCCTCCAAACTCGCACCCCCATACGTTTCGCGGTGTTTTAAATATACTTCGCCACGGTAATGAGATTTCATACTTTCGTGATCTATTCTACGATGTTCATAGTTGCTTTGTACCGAATTACCACATCATAGGTATCCTGTGAAATGAGAAAACTGCTTTGGAAACTTTCGGTTCCATGTATTGCTATGGGCGCTAGCCCTACTTTTCACCCCCAGTCGGCTGCGGCGCAGCGAGCGCCTCCTTTGTTCCGGCGCTCCCCATACTTCCACTGGTAGATACAACGAATGGTTTTAGAACCAGAGACAGGATCATTGCAGTCTTTTCATCGAGTGGCATCGCCCCTTGTCGACTGGATATATACAGATTTCTATACCTTGCTCTTTTACCGTTAACGCAATCTCTATATACCATTGTTCATTTTAAGATTACACCATTTTTGTTTGAACATTACTTGTTTTATTATGCATGGTACATTAAATATGCTATTTTTAAAAAATTAGCAAAATATGGTGTCTGATAGAGCACTGCACGGGCCTGACTTTCCAGCCCAGGGCCGTTGTTTGAAGCCCGACCCGGGCCCATGGAACCAAGCGCGGGCCCGGCTCGGGCCCGGCTCGGGCCTGCGCTGACATGGCCCAGGCCTGCCCTCGACCCGCCAAAGTCTGCGCACCTTAACTACCCAATGCTTATAACTATAGTGCATAAGAAAAAATCAAGATGACAAAAAAAACCTTATGCTCGTAATATATTTTTCTGAGCAGAGAATGGCACAGTTAAAGTGCTATGGATTACATGCATCATACATATGGCACCTTATTAGCAATTAGCTCTTGAGAAAAGTTCTTTGCTTAATCAAACATTAAATGATTGTCTCCCGGCAACTATGTCACAAGAACACGAGAGGGAAAAGGCAGGAAAAACAAAAACCTACATATTCTTGTGCAAGAAAAGTAAATTGTCCACTGTCTCCGGCTTCAAGCAGGTCCTCCTCTCTTGAAGTACGTAGCCAGCTGCAATGAAATTTCGGTCGCTGTTGGCGCTTGTGGCTGGGATGCAAAGAAATTTTTTTATTTTTTTTTTGCTAAAAATGGAAGTGCAGGGCTCTGTTGCGCTCCCCAACATACCAGCCGCCTCGCAATGTCCTCTCAATAATCGCTGTCCTGGAGGTATATATATAGCTCCGTGCCAGCTGGCTGACAGTGGCCATCGTCGTGCCACTCCTTGAAATCATCAAGAAACTAATTAATCGGCGGGTCTTGCCTTGTCTCCAATTGTGGCAAATTTAGATCCATCAACACTATCCTGTCGCGAGCAGTTCTTCTCTCCCGTTCATCAAACATGCGGAGCTGACGAAAAGGCGGCCACAGGAGTGTTGCAAATGTATGCATCTCTGGGCAACTTCATTTGAAGAAACTTCACTGCCCTCGACTTGAGCTTGCAAAGTGTTGCGGAGTCCGCTGAAGCAGCCATAAGGTGCTCACTTCAGTTTTCTATAATACATCGGCATAAGGGGCAGCGCTTAGTCCTGCTCGATCTTTTCGCTGGCCTCCTTGAAGGGCTCCAAGATGGCGACGATCTCCTTTTATTTATTTATTTATTTATTTATTTATTTATTTATTTATTTATTTATTTATTTATTTATTTATTTATTTATTTATTAGAGATACTATCAGTCCGGTCAGGACCAAGATAGGAGCGATACAGGGTACAGATTACAAAGGCGGAACACGACAAACAAAACACAAGCACCATCCAGTCGGTGCCAAGTTTTAACATATCAAAAATGGAACTGACCTCTAAGCAACAAATAAAAATGCGCAAAAATATCGCTGCAACGAAACAGAAAACAATGTGAAAACACCATGCCCAACACAAATGCAAGGCGCATTATATCAGGCACTATACCAACAATCACGAAATGCGGCAGAGAACACATCCACACCCGATGCGAGCACCACATTCTCTGGCAGTCTGTTCCATTCTCTCGCTGTGGACAGGAAGAAGGAATGCTTGTAGCAGTGCTTAGAAAACTTTTGTTCTTTTACGTGTCTGCAATGTTTACCCCGAGTGATACGTGAAGTAGTTTCGCTTATGTATTGCTGCTTATCGATATGCACCATGTTGTCCATAATCTTATAGAAAAGAATGAGTCTTTTTTGTTTCCGGCGACATTGAAGAGGGCGCAAGTTCGCTAAAGTGTAAAGTGGAGTTACCTGATCTTGTCTTCGGAAGCGAGAATAGATAAAGCGAAGTGCACGTCGCTGCACTCGCTCCAGTTCAGCTGCAAGTGTTTGAGTGTAGGGATCCCACACCTCACACGCATATTCCATTATCGGGCGTACGAGCATCTTATAAGCCGTAAGTTTAATATCCTGTGTAGCATGCTTAAGTGACCGCCTAATGAATCCTAATCTTTTATTTGCTTTAGCAACAATGTTATGTACGTGAGTATTCCAACGCAGGTGTGAAGTAATTGTCACTCCCAGGTATGTATATTCTGTTACTCGATTAAGTTTGTTTTCTTGTAATGAGTAGTCAAATTCGAGTGGCTGATGTTTGTGTGTGATTGTCATACATACTGTTTTACTGGGGTTTCAAGACATTTGCCACTTTCTACACCATTCGCTAATGTTGAGCAGGTAACCATTAAGCTTAACTTGATCTTCAACTGAATTAACATTAGTATAAATAATGCAATCGTCTGCAAATAATCTGGCCTTGATTTCTGAATCTTCAATGAGGTCGTTTATGTAAACAAGAAACAATAACGGTCCGAGTACCGAGCCCTGTGGCACTTAATAATGTTGACGTCCTCCAAGACAGAATTGAGCCGAGAAGGTCCTCTGTCGCGTCGTACTGTGCTAGCACCTACTTTAGCATGGCAAGCTTAGAGCCTCCAGCTCGTGCATATCACACTCCGCATTGTAATTGGCCCGCTCTGCTTCAGAAAAGCCACAACACTGTTCACACTGTTCCAGCAGGCCAAGTAGGTACGCATCATCGAATGTGTGGCGAAGAACGGTGTTCAAAACGTGAGCGCTGCAGCTCATTCTGGTGTATAGGCGTTAATAATGTTGGCAAGAACACGAGCATGGTTTCAATTCCCAACCTGGCCCAATAACCTCTTTACGCATGTTGCCTCCCGTTTCGAGCTCAGGGGGAAAGTCACTTCACATCACTTTATTTTCCTTAAAAACCCCTGACAGGGTGTTACATAAAGGGTGGGTTTACATAGTGCAGGCATTCAGAGTAGTTGAAAAAGTTGATGCACAGGATATAGCGGTGACATGGTGGGGAAGGGCATTCCAGTCCGTTGCTGCTAGTAAAAAAAAAAAAAAATGAAAGTCGATGACCGATTGGAGATGATCTGCGTGGTGGGAGTACGCAGATGTATGGTTCCTGTCGTATAGTGGTGAATAAAAGAACTTGTGGAACAGGAGAAGACTGGCGATGCGAGTAGAAAGATTAGACAAGCCGGACTGATATTTCAAGGACGATATGCTAGTGTAATAGGAGTGAATGAATCTGGTGTTTTGTACAGCCTCGAGCGCGTTTGTTAAATATGCTTGATGAGGATGGCTGATGCGTATTCTAGTTTAGTTCGGATGAGCGAGGTGTAGTTTAACATGTTGCGGGGCGTCCCACAGGTGACGCTTTAGGAAGCCTAGTGTTTTGTTAGCCGAAGATATTAGGTTAGTTATACATACAAGCGCCTGGATAGGTCATGAGAAATTGTGACAGCTAAGTATATATATGATTGGACGAGGTCAACTGGGGAGTTAGAAATTGTGCCTTGTTTTGTTGTAAACAAAACAAGGCTCCTCAATTTCCACTCATCATTCACGTAATGCACAGTTGTGATGTACGGTGCTTTCTTGTAATCATCAGTCCACATGTCAAGGGTCATTGAGCAGCGACCTTCCTTCATCGCTGACTGGACCCTCTGTAACGTACATCTGTATCCTAAATGAAGGGGAAATGAGGGTGCTCGTTATAATACATGAAGGAAAGAAGCCAACAGTCGGCGAGGCCAAGGAAAGCATTGGGGATTATGTTTTATGTCTTTTTATTATTATTTTTTTTTTAATTTTTACTTGGATAATAACAGAAATGAGTAATGCAATCACTTAGGGGAAAGATAATTAAACACAAAGTAGAAGAAAAAACAACGTGCCGATGGTGGGGACCGAACCCACGACCTCCGAATATCGCGTCCGGTGCTCTTCCAACTGAGCTACATCGGCCGCTGTCCCCCTGCTACTTGTTTGGGTATTTATGTTGTCTGTATACGAACCTTGAGAGTGTTCACCAGCGCCGCCCTCAACTATAGCGGCGGACGTAAAAATTTAAAAAAAAATAATAATAAAAAGACATAAAACATAATCCCCAATGCTTTCCTTGGCCTCGCCGACTGTTGGCTTCTTTCCTTCATCTGTATCCTAAGGGTATTTTAAATAAATAAATAAATAAATAAAAAATCACTGTTTCCCGAAGTTCGTCTGCAACATCTGACACTCTCCGTGAAACCGTCGCTGGATGCGGCAGCACGCTTCTTGAAGAGACACTGCCATGCTTGGCGCCGATAGCAATTAATTCGTCGGTGATCCGTCATCTCAAACGATGTCAAACGGTTGCATATCATTTGCACACCATTTCACACAAGCAGTCATCAGAGCCATCTTAACGTTCGGCGAAACCTCAGTCTTGTTCTCGTTGAAGAACGAGGCAGTTGTGCCACTCGCGTTCTTGCACTTATTCCGACGCAGGTGCGACGTACCAGTCTTGCCTTCATCATAGGCAAAGAAGCCTTCGCATTTTTTTGCACTGCACATGCCCTACTGATGACAATTGCTATGGACGTCAGCGACTTCAAGAAAATTGTTCCAAACCTTACTTTTCTTGGCTTGCTTGGAGATAATTTCCCGGTAGCGAGCTTGTTTGTGCTCAGATCTAATGCATCTTCGGCTGTGCCGACTAAGAGGTCTGTGTTTAGCCAGTTCCATGTTTATTCTCTTAGATGTATGTAAACTTTTCAAGGTGCCGACACTTGTAATTATCGTACATTTCTGTATATAGGAATTCAAGCTTCACCTCTCATTCCTGGCATCGTATAAATCTTCGCGAGACCGCCTCCAACGGGACACCTCTGGTGCAAGTCACCGAGTGCGATGCTAGCGATGTCGGTGCTCCAAGCCGCCCGCAGGACACAGAGGACAAGCGTTTCTGAACGCTAATATTTCCTCGTTAGTTGCGGAAACAATGCAAGTTCAGTGTAAAAAAAAAAGTGCAAAATAAAACAAATAAACTCGCCCACAAGAGAAGGGGGAGCAAAAAAAAAGAAACTTTGAAAACAAAAGACAGGTCGGGTGATGTTATCTGCGTCGAGCTTGGCGCTCGTTTCTTTATTTTTTTCTCTGCTTTGGGGAGTGCAGGCCGGTGGAGGTGCCCCTCTGCCCGAAGCCGGCCTCCGCAGGCGGCTCAAAACCGAACGTTCAAAACAACCATCGACTTCAAAATAAGTTGTTTTTACGGCCTGCGCGATGTCTAAATATTCGAGAAATCGACCTAACAACATTTTTTTTTTTTTTTTAATTTCGCGCGTTGAATTCATGGCCTCTCTATGAAGACTAAAAGAAAAAGCACCTTGTTAATGCGTGTTTGAAGATTCAAAAAGCAATGTAATCTTTGGCATTTCTCGCTGCTTTTTCGGGGAAGGCCTTCCGAGCAGTTGACGAAGGGCGGCCCCACTCATTAGCGGTAACACAAAACCAAGAAGTGTGTGCTCGGACTGATAGCTTAACTATTCCAAAAACTAGTATGCACATGCTGGTGAAAAGGAACCGTGTGTTTTGCGTTGAAGCGCTCCATAAGACCTTTGCGCGCTACTAGGAGCAACTGCAGAGTTTCTGCGGTAGACGGACCTGGGTTAGGCTCAATATCGCCACATAGAAGTAGCAGCAACTGATAAAAGGAAATGATAACGCGAGTAATCTTTCGGTTGCGAGTGAGCTCTGAGATATATTTTACGGGACAGTGGGTAGACCTTTTTCTTTTTTTAATAGGCAGACCATTAGTGTAGCGCTGGCGAAATACAAGCACCATTCGCTGTGAGTCAGCAGGCACGCAATGAAGGAAGGATAGGGGGCTCGAGGAGTATGCACGCTGAAGATCTGACTGCTTCTGTGCGCGCGCTCTAGGCTCAGTCGGCCACTTTTATAGGCAAGCGTCATGTTTGTACACGGCCGGTCTCGAGGGAGAGCTGGTTAGTAAACAAATGTGGCGCTGCGATTGGCAGCGACATGGGGTGTAAGCAAAAACGCAGCGTGCCTACACTGCCCCAAACGACGCTGCCTTCGAAACCAGTTTGCGCGTGCGAATATACTGAAGCGTAAGCTTCGCTTGTGCGTAGAAACAGTTTTGCTTATGCCCGAAGAGTAGTTAAGCACTTCTGCAGCCGATTACCGCTGGAATCACCCGGCTAAGAGCTGCATTGGCTCCGTGGCCTCAACAGCGCGTGGTTACGGTGGGCGGCCGATTAATTAAATGAAAACGAGAAAGCGAGAAACTAATAGCCAGCACTCTCGGGACTATTGCTAGTGCATGAAATGAGGAGGACGATATGAATGACTGGAAGTGTTTTCATATGACGGCTCTTTTGATGTGCTTTCTGCTGCTCCAAGCACCTTCACTCTAAAAACAATATTACCGGCAATCGCTGGGAACTAGAAATCATACTTCTAGCTCCTGCAACTTAAGTGACAGAATTTCATCAAATAAGAACTCAATCTTTTAGTTCTTTGTAAGATTCGCCTATAGTGCGCTGCCAAATTGATCTATCTTGCTCAATAAAAAAGACATTTCACGTCTGTTTCATCGTACAGACGCGTCAAGGCGTTTAAGAATTCACATATTTTGCTCTCTTTGCTCTACAGGAGAGGTGCATGAGCGCAGATGCAACGTTCTGCACAATTGCTTTCAGCGAAGTTTAAAGGCCCACTGTCCACCCTCCGGTCGAAAATATTTTCTTCCCCGGTGACTGTGAGACTTCGCCCCTGGAACGCAAGGCCGCAAAATGTTTTTGAAAAGAGTAACTAATAACGCAGTTACAGCCACCGCAATCACCCGATTCTATCCTGCCTCTCTCCTTCCGTTCCCTCGCAAAGGTTTTTCACTCTCCTGCCCGAGGTCGTCTAGCCTCCGCAATACAAATTCCCCTTCCTCCTCCGCGTTTGGAGGGAGGTGGGGCGTGGCTCTCCGCGAGCGCGAAAAAAAAAAAAAAAAAAAAAAAAAAACGGTCGAGGAGCGCGCGCCGCTGGATTCAGTCTCGCCGTGGCGAGGGAAAAGCGCGCTGCGAGCGGTAGACACCCATCCTTCTCCCGTCAGTCAGCGAGACGGACCAATGGACGTCGTTCCCGGTACGTACGTCATTATCGGGGCCCGTCGGGCCAGCGCAGGAAGCGGTGAAGCTGGCTTCTCAAAGGAGAGCATGAGGGAGCTTTGAATTGTATTTTCGATGCTTTGCGGCGCGCGTGTCGCTGTAGAATTTTGCACAGACTATCTCCGGTACCTGATCGAAACACTGGGCTCTTTTTCTTAAAAGGGCCTTCCCTGGACAGTGGCCCATTAAGGCGGGGGTCCCACTCCGGCAGCGCGAATGTGCCATTTTAGGCAATGTCTCCGTGAGCATTCTGCGTGTTGTTCTTTTTCGAACATCACAATGTAGGCATCATTCGAAAGCTTAATATACTCTCTGTCAAATGATGTGCGCTGCTTTAGTGTGTCAACGTTATCAACTGCATGAGAAGTGGTTTTGCAGATGACAAATTCGCTAGCGTCGTTGATATACCCTACTTCGGATTAGTTTGCTGAAGAAACTACTGCACTTAGAACAGTTTCCTTTGGCCTACACATAGAATGGGTACTTATATTATGAAACGTGGAGCGTAATTAGTTTTAATTTAATCAGTATTTGATCGGCAGCCTTTTAAACATGGTAAAGTTTGGCTGTTTTGGGCACGAATATCTGCGCTTTATCAACGTACACAGCAGTAAAATTTTTACCACTTCGGGCGCACATTATAATAGTTGAGTGTACGAAGTTTCATCGAAATTTATTTGCTAGTTCGTTTTTAATTACCTTTCCAATTTGAAGATTTCCGTAATACTGCCTCACATCGCATAGCTTGACCAGAAAAACCGCTCATTCTACAGCCTAGGAATCATGCATGGCGAAACTAGAATAGTCGTTATTTGTGAAAAATGATCGCAAATTGCGCTTTATACAATTAGCACGATTATACTGAGCCTTCAAATATAATCAATTTTTCGTACACGACATTCAATCGAGAAGGCCGTCATACTCAACAACGTGAGCCTTGTTTGAGTTGGCTTTTTTTTTAAATATTGTATTACTGTAAAATAAAGTTAAAATAAGAAGCACAAACCATGGTGATAATTAGTATTTGCACCTGTATTCGGCCATTAAAGATGGATGGATGGATGGATGGATGGATGGATGGATAAGGCTGAACCCTTTGAATCGGGCGGCGGCGCCACAGGCCGCCTAGCCGTGAATAGTAATATATAGTGTGGACCTATTCTTGCCTTCCTTTCAGCCACCAATCAGCTAACCTTCGTTTGGTTATTTCTACCCTTTTAAAGTCTATTTTCCCTTCATTATCCTTAAACCCCAATGCTTTGGCTAAATCTGGCCCATTGCCTTGAACTATAGGGCGGAGCCCTTTACAGGAAATTATTAAGTGTTCAGGCGTTTCCTCATCCTCCCCACACACCCTGCACAGCGTGTCTATCTCTTGGTACTTGACTCGGTACGTCTTAGTCCGCAATACTCCTGTCCTAGCCTCGAACAACAATGGGCTGCCCCTAGAATTATCGTAAATGTTTTCTTTGGCTATTTCCTGCTTGAACGTTCGGTACATTTCTAATGCTGATTTAGTCTCCATCCCTGTTTTCCACAGACCCCTCTCTGTTTCCTTAACCTTTTTCTTAATTGATAATTCCTGGCTGGTCCCCCTACTGCTGTCCAAATATTTGCTTGCCAATTTTCTTGTCCGCCTTCTCCATCTTGTGTCAACATTCCTCATGTAGAGGTAGCTGAAGACTTTCCTAGCCCACCGCTTTTCTCCCATTTTTCTCAATCGTTGCTCAAACGCTATCTTGCTGCCAGCTTCCCTGCTCTCAAAAGAAGACCATCCCAGGTCACCCTGCACACCTTGGTTTGGCGTATTCCCATGAGCTCCCAAAGCAAGCCTACCCACCCCGCGCTGTTTAATTTCCAACCGTGCTCGGACCTCTGATCTCATACACAGGACTGCGTTGGCAAAAGTCAGACTAGGAACCATCACCCCTTTCCAAATCCCTCGCACCACTTCATACCTATTGTAATTCCAAAGCGCCCTGTTTTTCATGACGGCTGCGTTTCTACTTCCCTTAGCTGCCACATATTTTTCATGCTCCGTTAGGTATTCAGCTCCAGTATTTATCCACACCCCAAGATACTTGTACTTATCCACTACTTCCAGCATGTCCTCCTGTATCCTATGTTCGCCGGTCTCATTATCATTAAAAATCATGACTGCCGATTTTTCCTTGCTAAACTGCAGACCTAACTTATCTCCTTCTGTACCGCAGATATCCATCAACTCCTGCAAATCTACCCTGTTGTCAGCCATCAGTACTATATCATCTGCATACATTAGTCCTGGTAATGACTGTGGGATAAATTCTCCTTGCTTGAATAAAGAAAGGTTGAAGCCGAGTCCACTCCCCTCTAGTTTAGCCTCTAATCCTTGCAGGTACAGCATGAACAACAAAGGTGACAGGGGACATCCTTGTCTAAGCCCTTTCTTTACCTCTACAGGCTTCGACACCTTTTTTTCCCATTTTATTAGCACTTGGTTATCCTTATAAATATCTTTTAAAAGATTAGTTACTCCGCTTTCCACACCTAACACATCCAGAATACTCCATAAGGCTTCTTGAAGTACACTGTCATAGGCTCCTTTGATATCTAGAAAAGCTAGCCATAGGGGTCTGTGTTCCTTTTCTGCTACCTCGATACACTGTGTCAATGAGAACAGATTGTCCTCTAACCTCCTTTGTTTCCGGAAGCCATTCTGCAGCTCTCCCAGCACCCCCTTGCTCTCTACCCATGCCTGCAGTCTGTCCTTTATAATCTGCATCACCACCCTGTAGACCACTGATGTTACTGTTATGGGGCGGTAGTTGCCTATGTCAGCTTTGTCCCCCTTTCCCTTATATATCATGCTCATTCTACTTAGTCTCCATTCATCAGGAACTTTGCCATCCATTAACATTTTGCTCACCACCTCTCTTAACGTTTCCTTAGACTTTGGGCCCAACATCTTTAATAACCTATACAGGAATACCATCTGGGCCTGCTGATGTGCTACTTGGTACTCTCTTCTCAGCCCTTTCCCACTCTCTTTGTCCAATTGGAACAATTGCACTAACCGGTCTATCGTCCTCTACTAAGGCACCTACTACATTTCTTTGTTCTTTAAACTTTTCTGACATCGTTAGTCGTATATGCTCTATTGCCTTTTCCCCTTCTAGCCGAATACCTTGATCTGTAACAATAGACCTCTGCTCTAGGCTAGTCTTATTACTCAGGGAATTCAAGTGTTGCCAGAATTTCTTAGCTGCATTTTTATCCCTTTTGTTTACTTCTGACAGCCACTGGGAACCTTGTCTTCTAATTTTCTCATTGATTAAGTAGGATGCCTCCCTTCTACATTTTATGTATTTATCCCATTTTCTCTCAACGTCTGCTTCTGGGTCTCCCCTATGCTTAGAATATCTGTGTTCCCTGGAGGCTTCCTGGCGTTTCTCTATGGCCTTCTTCACCTCCCCATCCCACCAGCTCTTTGGTTTTCGTCTTGTCCTTTTTTTCCTGACTCGCACCTTAGCCAACTCTAGCCCAAACAGTCCCATTAACTTTGTGTATGTCCACTCTGCTTTCTTATCCTTAGAGATTACTGCTTCAATTTGGGTGCTTGCTGTTTCTATTTGCTGCTCCGAGTAAAAGATCCCATCTGGCTGGTCATCATGTTTCATTCCTGAATTAGTTTTTATTCCAAAACTCATCTTGATACGTTTATGATCACTGCCTAGACTCCTGGCACCATGTTCATCTATGTTCATGACCCTTAGCCTATCGTACATCCTGTGTGACATTATCGCATAATCTATTGTCGAATGCCGACTCCCTACCTCCCACGTTATAACCCCGTCACACTTCTCAGTACTGTTACAGACAACTAAGTCGTGTCTTTCACACATATCCAGCAGCATGGTACCTGTCGAGTCTGTGTATCCATCTATATCTTCTATATGAGCATTCATGTCCCCTACTATAATTATTTCGCATCCTTTTCCTAGCTCATTAATGTCACCTGCTATACATTCTACCATTTTTTTGTTTTCCTCTTTGGCAGTTGCTCCTGTCCACAGGTATACAAAGCCAAGGAGTGTTTGCTCCCCTGCCACTTTTCCTTTTAGCCATAAATGTTCCTTACATTCCTGTTTGACTCTTTGCCAATTTGTACTTTTATGGATGAATGCCCCAATTCCCCCTCCCTTTCTGCTGCCCTCTGTTCTGTTGCAGTATTCCCATGCATAATCAGGGTTACAGGGTGGTTGCTCCATGTCCCGAAGATGCGTCTCCACAAATCCATAAACCATTAACTTCTCCTGCCTAAGCTGCTCTTCTATTTCCTCCCATTTTAGCCTATTCCTGCCTCCTTGCATGTTAATATACCCTATGTCTGAATTAATTTGGCTCTTGCGCTTATGCCTGTTGCTTCTCCTATGGCTTCTATGTTTCCGTAGTCTATGTTCGTCCTCTTGGTCGCCTTTGTTTAAACTGGTGGCTTCAGGGCCCTGGGCCCTCCTAAAAAAGCTGTTGCCTGGCGGCCTATCCTGCCTCCTACCCTCCTACCGGTGGCCCGGCTGTAGTGGATGCCTTCTCGTGCAAACGGGTGGAGGCCGGCCTCGTACACATCCCTGTTAACCTCCATTGTGGTGTAACCCAAGTCGTCGGCTTAGGCTCCTAATGACCCGGTTGGCTTCGACTACTCTCCCCTCTGTTCTGCTGGACTGCCCTTCTACTTCCGGGATTGTGCATACAGTCACGTGTACTTTCTCAGAGGCCTCCTTTATGTTATTTATACCTACCTCTAACTGCCTCCCGAGATTCCGGCTCGTCCCCTTCAAGACATCATTGAGTCCAGCATGGATGATGACCAGGGTTTCTACATCCCTGTTGTTCCCTACCACCTCCTGGGCTTTGGTCATCGCTTCAACCATACCTTTCCCCGATTGGGCCTCCACCTTCAAACGCCTGTCACCCTTCACTGTTGCTAGGACAGCTTCCTCAAACCTTGCTACATTTGAGTCCCCCACCACCAGAACTCTCCTACGATCCAGCCTTTCATCTCCAGCTTGCGCTAACTGCCGCCCGGTTCGCTCTCGTTGGTTCTCCTGTCGTAGCGGCGTTTCATCTTTCTCGCGCGATTCCGGGCTTGTCGCTAGCCCTCCCGCCAACTGTTTTGCTACTTCGCTGTAGCATCGTGTAGGCTATAGCCGCCTCTTGCGACTCCACCGCCACCGGGTGATCTTCTCTGCCCGCCTCCTTTCCATCTCCGTCATCATGAGGGGTCTTAACGCTGGTCTCATCCAACCCCTGACTTTGCTCCGACCCGGGGTCTTTCGCTGTCCGCGCCATAAGCGCCTTCACCTGACCTTCCAGCTCGGCTCGCTTTTGTTGTTCTTCCCTGAGCTGAGACCCTATCTCCTCTAGCTGGTCGGTCATTGCCCCTTCCATCCTAACCAGCTCTACTGCCTGTGCCTCCAGCGCCATCCTTTTCTCCCTCTCAACCTTCAGGTCCCTCCCGAGCTCCTGAATCTTTACGGCCCATTCACCCTCCAGCCTCAGAATGGTCTCCTTAAACCTAACGCACAACTTGCACGAGAAACTAGTCTCCCCCGCGTCATCTAAGCTTTCAAAACCAGTTTCATCCATGTAGCACCAGCGCCTGCACTCGTCACATTGCACCAGCTCCTCGCCCCCCATGTCTTCCTTAACTTTACGACCCATAGGCAGCCCGCCCACCTACCTAGGGAAAATCGGTTACCTCCGCTTTCCCTGGTCCTATGATTGAAATTAGTGCTTTAACGCATGCAGGAGAATACGCTTTCAAAGCTAAACAATAAATATAAAAGCGCACTTAGCTTCGGACGACGTCGCTGGCAAATTCCCTCGGAGTCCCCAGAAGTCTCCGAAGAGGTTTTTTACTGCTAGCGCCATCTAGGTAAAAGCAGCAAAAGTGTGAGTTCATTCAATTGCCAGGAGAGGCGCGCGTGACTACACTCCTTCAAAGTATTGAAGCTAGTCAAGAAACCTAGAAGTCAGCTTCTCTGCAGTGCAAAAACCCCTTCACCATGGCGGCCAAACCTGTTTTGGGGGCACAATACAGGTGCAGTGCAGGAGACGTCTATTGTGGTAATAATGGCCACGTACATTTCCTGCACCCCTCTTCTTCTTGTCGCAATTCCCTCCGTTTGTGAGTGCCATTCATAACACCTCCCCTGCCCCTACCTCTTCCAGGCTCTCAATAGTGAAGGAATTCTGCTCAACACGTTTGCGCATGACATCAGGCTGGACATAGAAGTATTCTGCGCTGCACCCAACTTCTGCCCTCAAAACAGGTTTGGCTGCCATGGTGAAGGGGTTTTGCTCTGCTGACTTCTAGGTTTCAGCAACCCACCTATACTACTTTTGTGCCGTGAAGTGTTTTGCTTGTTGCTATTTGCATTGCTGTTTGTGAGGTGAGTGTCACACTTTTCAAAAATTCATTGCCTGTCGAAACAACTTCTTTCTGCAGCAGATCCGGTTTCAAACATCCCATAGAGGAAGAATTTCGACAACTCTCTCACCTGATGCAGAGGCTACAATTCATGATATAGAGGAAAGCAGAGAGTGTCAGTGGAGTGAAAGGAATGAATGGATACCTGGAGGCACCACTCGATTGAGAACGTGGTGCGAGACACCGCTGGTTCTTAGCACAAGGAGACGCATCTACTCAAAGTGGAAACACAAACAGTTCATTAGGGAAGGACCGCGGAGTGAAAGTTTTTTTTAGGTGACAAGACATGACACGCACACTACGTGCGTGCACATGTTTTGCGCGCATACACTGTGGTTTATGCGGGGGCTATTCGCTCGCACGAAGAACCTGCACATGGTCACCGCATCACCCTTCGCACCCCTGCATTGTGTGCGAACAGTGGACGCTCGCCTGCAGTGCTAAGCCGCTAACCTTCACGCCCAATCGCTGAGGGGCTTTGCGCTATTTTGTGTATCTGAATATGCTTCTGGCCCTGTACTTTTTCCCTCACGCATCCGTATTTCGCCAGGCGCTTCAGGCTCGGATAGCAAGTGACACGGCTAGCAAAATCCAAACAGAATGCGCAGAATCTTCCGGTAAATTTACATGTATCGGGCTTGCTTTTCGGCTGGCGACAAAAGTGCAAATTTATCAAAATTAAGACATGCCTTGACAGATTGCAGGTTGCTTGGACGAGGTTCTTCATCCGTGCGCGCAGTTGGTCTAGTGGTATTTCTCGCAAAATCTAGACATTATGTGTTTGACAGCGAGTGCTACGGATATCGCCACGTTATGCTGCATGGTGTGCTGGAAAAATGCTCGCACGTGACATCACGATACGCCAGCTGGCGTACCACGCGTATGATCCACCGTTTAGATGCTATGTGCGTCATGCGACTCTCAAATATTGGTCGAAAAAGGAATAGGACAGTAGACCAAAAGAAATAGTTTCGGCCGGCGGTATCGAGTGGTTGTCTCCTTCACATCTCCGTTGGTGCGTGCTCTGTTCCCTAGAGCTTTCAGTGGCACACGTGTGCTTAGGTGCAGCTGTCCTCTCGGAAAGCACCGTTTTGAATGTAGCTTCGCAGCCGCT
This sequence comes from Amblyomma maculatum, assembly GCF_055883805.1. NCBI lineage: Eukaryota > Metazoa > Arthropoda > Arachnida > Ixodida > Ixodidae > Amblyomma > Amblyomma maculatum. The sequence continues at coordinate 279,827,040 of NC_139344.1, forward strand.
ACAAGAAATACAACTGCAAAAGGACGACGTCGCATACGGAGTACAGATGAAAAAAAAAAAAAAAAAAAAAAGAAACGAAGGAATTCGACGCTGCTGAACCGAATGTCGAGCGTTAGCTGAAATGAGAATGTACACTGTTTTGGTTCAGTGCTTTTCATGCTTATAAACATTACAAATATGTGCTCATAGATAATCAAAAACCAGACGTCATCACCGATAATCATCGTAATGAAACGATAATGAAACGTAACAGCCGTTGTACGTCTGTCTAATTGTATTTGGTCACTTACGAAGCGTGTATGTACATCTTCGCAAAGGTGGGACAGTTGACCGCACTACGCTGCGTGGAAAGAGAGAAGTTTCAACTGCAGACAGCGTAACATAAACAAAGTGACACCGAGAGGGCAGCTGGGCGCATTTCACTGTGACAAGAGAAAAGTGCTTGCCTACATGTAAACCGAATTTTTTTTTTTTTTGGTGCGCTACAGGAAAATAGGCAGACACTGCTTTTTTTTTTCTTTATTGCCTGGCTTTGACACAAATACACAGCACTGGAACTCAAAACAACAGGAAAAAAAGGAATAATATATGTACACAAAGATAGCTAGCGTTGCCTAACACCCACTGAGGGGCAGGCATTGTCATGTTAAAATTCCTTGAGCACCGTCAAAGGTTCCAGCTTTGACAGCCACTCGGGAGCACATGGTTGCAATTTAAGCACGTCGAGCCATCGCTGCACACTTTCACGGAAATACATGCGGGCTGGCCGTGCATCATAGGCAGACACTGCTTGGACCCATAGCCAGAGGCTAGTAAAGGGTCCAATGGAAAAAGTTCATAGGTTCGCCGGATTCCTTCGGCGCACACGCAGTGGCATTAGTGGGGGCAAGTAGGGCTAATGCGCGTGCGCAGCCGGCACTCTCTACTTCTCTGTGCGTCTACGCTATGCTCAAAATAGTAAGCCTCGAAGCCGTGGATTCATGTTTCAAGGCCAGGGGTCTGTTTTAATAATAATAATAATAATAATAATAATAATAATAATAATAATAATAATAATAATAATAATAATAATAATAATAATAATAATAATAATAATATTATTATCATTATCATTATCATTATTATTATTATTATTATTATTATTATTATTATTATTATTATTATTATTATTATTATTATTATTATTATTATTATGCATTGCACCGTAAACGCTTTCGCGGACATTTAGTGCATGTGGTGGGTTGACGGAATAAAGCGCGTGTCTGTATCGGGCGGTCGTGCAGAAGAGAGTACTGTTATCCACCGCGGCACACGCACATCGCCACTGTTTTTAGACTGCCGCAATGAAAAAAATCGAACGTATTTATTAGCACAATGACAGCCTCCCTTTACGAGCGCACATGGTCATCCCCGATTAGTCATCGCGGTGAAATTCCAAGCTTTTTGGGTGTTTCTTGCACCTCATTTCGGTTTTGTACCGAAAAAAAAAAAGTAAATAAACGTCGCGTTTGGTTTTGACATAGGACATCGTTTTCTTCACACCTTCGAACACGTCAGTTAGTTTTAGTAAAGTAAGTATAGGAGGCTCAGAATTTTTGCCTCCGAATGGCTGAATGTCGATTGACACCACCGAAATGAAATATGCGACGATGTGTGGAGCGGAAATCACATGACAGTCTGATTCGGCGCGCAGTTTTGACGTCGAGGTCACCAGCGGCATTTTTCTTTTTTTACTGAGAGCATTTCCGATAACAAACATGCAAAGCAGTAAAAGAAAATAAAACCAAAGACTAACGCTAGTTGTAATCCTTACTGCTTAGCATCAAGGAGCCACGTGGTCTTACTCAAAAAGATTCAGAAATATAAGCATAGTAGCACAGCTAGCAGTGCGAAAGCAATTCCAAGCAAACACGCAGATGACACGCGGCAATATCTACCGAGGCAGCAGTTGTTGCTTCCCTCAGGAGATAGGAGCCTGAGTCTTGCACGAAGGTGCATTCACGAACTGGGCTGAACCTGTTCAATCCGTTTCGAAATGATTTTTGATAACAATACCACGTCAATTCGATGTAGACAGCTGTATGTCGAGACCTTGCGGTGAAACCCACAGTTGACCACGTCGAGTTATCGCTATAGCTTCGTTCCCACGTGTAGCGAACATCACCCATGTTTGCTGTGCACAGATAACAAATGGCGACCACGCCTTGCAGACTACTTTTTTTTTTTTTTTTTTTAGTGATAGGAAGGCAAATTTCCACTCCTTTGCAATGATAAAATCGAAAATAAATGGGAGGGAATGGAAACATAATGTTCAAAAAACAAAATGACTTGAAACAGCATCGCCGCAGAAGAAACTGCATAAATATTCGCAGCATCTGCCATTTTCTTGGTTTAGAGAAATTGCTTCAAGGGTCTATCAACTTGCATCTTGAGCGTTCACGAGCATACTTCAGCCGACTGATTGGAAAGTCATTCTAAGGAGTTCTTGTGTGGACAAAAAAAGCAGGAGGATAAGGGTTAGGTGCAACAAGTGGCCCTGAACCAGCTCTGCCATTGTTCAACTCTAATCCTGCTGAAACGCTGCATGGCATAGTGAAACAACAAAACATTGGGGTGAGGTCAACGAATTGCCACCATGATTGATCTCATGATAGATGAAGAGAGAAGGACAGGGACTGGTCATTTTGGGCAAGGGCTAAAAATATACAGGCACGAGGGACAGGCAAACCGCTTTGTCCCATGTCTCTCGACCATCCCTGCCTCTTTTTTGCGCTTTGTCAAAATGAGCAAACTCCACCAACTAGCCCAAGAAACAGCATTGCAGAGAGACAGTGTGCCTAAAGCTCATAGCCGCTTTTTGTAAGCCTATAAAAGCTAGTAAATTCAGACTAGATTGACCAAAATTGACCAAAATAATCTGGGCATGCACTGGGAAAATGTTTTGTCTAACATGAAAATGAATACATTCTGATGCCTGTGCTGCTTAGCATTTGTCAAGTTTTTTCTCTCAGTGTGGCGATTGAAGAAAGTATAAAGGCATACCACTTCCACAAAGTACATGTTGGGGGTAGAAGTGGCGTGGGGTGAAGGGAACTACTGGAATACATAAGCCCCGACTCCAAACACACATGCGTCATGCACTGCCGCGCTAACGTCGTCGCACGCGTCAGCCAAAGCCGGTCTGCGCATGCGCGCAGCGCCTGCGTGCATCGCGAGCTCTGATGCTGTGATCTGTCCCTGCCAGATATCTGGCGCGTGCTACACGCGTCGAAAACTAGCGAGGGGTTGGGACCGCGCGGCTGTCCCCTACTCCGTTCTTCTCGTCCTGAAGTCCACTTAGCTCCCCCTGCTTCTTTCCTTCAAAGAATAGTTTTCTTCACGGTTTTCAAATTTTCTCAGTCCGCGCGAGAGGGTGAGCGAGCCAGCACCTTCGAACATGCAAGTGCATTCCCCTTTTGCGACGCCTGCCGTGACGGCGGCGTTGACGTCGCGGCACATGGAAAGTGCTTTGGAGTACCCGCTTTATTTATGGCAGTTACGAGGGTTTACCTACAGAAGGAATGTGAGGATTGACAGCCATGTTTGTCAGTTCTTCGATTTTCCGTACTGTTTCATCGGGCTGTTTTTTTTTTTTTTCCATCAATGATGAAACAAACCCTTCACACATTCGTGGGGACAATGTTTGCGAACGGTGTAGGTTCGCCAGTACTTGTCTAAATGGGGCGATCCCCCCCCCCCCCCCCTACTTCATTGGAACCGCAGATGAATCAACAAGGGTATCTTATTGTACGATCTCCAGACATGTCAAAAGAATTCCGGGGCTGGCAAATTTCAAATTATGAAATCATTGTCAAGAAACACGTGTGCTAGTTGCAAAGCGGCGCATATTTAGATAACTGCTCGTGATGTCGCACTTTTCTGGTCGTCTTATTGCTCAGAATATGTTTATTTATTTTATTTACATTACCCCTCAGGGAGGCATTACATATACTGCCATAGGGTGGACGCGATCTTGTATTGCTAGGGTGGAAGACCACCATGGACTTGAAATTTCACTCAAGCCCTTGATAGCCACGTGATACCATCCGCCATCTTGAATTTGGAGCCGCCGGCAGAGAGCTTACACTCTTGAAAAATTTTTATATTAGACAATGTTGCTGCAGTATTGTGTGAAAGTTAACATTGCGTTAATGTTACAAAATGATGAAATATTGGACCACGCAAGATGACACTGCTGTAAGTGTTAAGAATATCGCAGAAGTTCTCCGCTCTCTCATCCTATTCCTAAGCCCTAATAGATATTTAGGGCAAACCTTAACGAATTTATGGACATATTTTATGACGAGTGCGAGTGTGCTGTGCAACTGTGTGAACTTGTGACACTGGGATAGAAAGATGCATCAACGTGATATTTTTTAAACAGCGAAATTACAGAACAACACGCATACCTGGGCTAATACCAGAGGGAGGAAAGCGCGGCCAGCTTCCGTCACGGCTAATTCGACGAACCTCCTCACACATGGGAGGATAGTTGAGGTGTAGGGTAACGGTTTGCGGGGAGAGTTGGTCCATGACTTGAAAAACACTGCAGCGCAACGAAGACGACACAAGAAAAGGACACCTCATGCGCACAAGGGTTTTTTTGTTTATAAACCAACTGTTTATTGGAAGAAAAATGGAGGGTTGTGCTCAAAGTTTGGGCAAAAGAAAAAAACTTGTGCGATAAGAGGCACGGTAAGCCTTTTGTTTCCTGCGCCGTCGGCGTGGTAAACGAAATCCCACTAACATGTAGAAGGGCCTACGTAGTCCAGACGGGTCGTCGTATCAATGACAGAGCACGGGAACATGGCCAATCGCTAGAGAAAAGAGAAGGATCGAATTTGTCTCCACACTGTATAGATTGCGGATGTGAGCCAGTGCTTAGCAGTATCAGGATTCTAGACAGAAATCGAGATCAGGTGGCAAGAGAAATTCTTGGGTCTTTTTGATTAAAAAGAAGGGGAGCATGTGCATCAGTAATAACTCTGTGGCTCTTCGGAAAATTCTTTCTGGAAACGTTTCTATAAATCTGCTTTGCCACGCATTGTCTGACGACCCGACCCGTCTTTGGTGGTATTGTGCATTTTTTTTTTAATCTTTCTGACTGCTTTTGCTTAGTTTTGTTTCGTTTATTTTTCGTTAAGTGTTTAGTCATGTGTCATTCGTTGATTTCTGATACCGGCAAGGTTGAGTGCTATTAGGCTTTGAGCACATACGTGGTCGAGGGTCTAAATACGTCCAATTTTCTCCCAATAAACAGTTTGTAGTAGTGTGCGCATGTGATGTCTTTTCTTGTGTCGTCTTCGTTGAGCCGTAGTGGTTTTCAAGTTGAGGTGTAGGCGCGCGGAGGCGTCCTTGCGACATTTGCATCCCGCGTCGTTTGAATGGTGCGAGCGCGGTTAGCTTTGCCAGCCACTTTTCCTGTGTTGCCTTGGGCCTGGTCGCTTTATCTCGTTCCTTCACGCGCAACAAAAGCTAGAGCAGGGTTTGGTTTCGTGCCCGTGACCTTTCTGTGGGCTCACGGCGTTATGTAGCTTCAAAAAAAAAAAAAAAAAAGACGTATATGTTACCATCTGGCATACAGGGTGTCCTAGCAAACTTTAGGCAAGGGTAAAAAAAAAAAGATACCGACGTGGGCCAGAGGTAGAGGTGTATTAACTATTATAAGGTCATTTTAATTTACAAAATACTGATTTCAGACAATCTGGGATTTGCTAAGAGCACAGCCTGAAACCAACCATTCCATTTATTTCCAGCAAGGAATGCTTACGAGTCTTTCCAAAGCTCCAAATTAAGCCCGCAAAATACAGCTATCACGTGACTAGTGCATACGTGCGGGTGCTCACAATGGCGATCGAACTTGCAGTCACGTGCGCCAACTGGCTGCGGCGGGCCAAGAATAGTAGACATCGGCCTGCCGCTATGCCAGGGCCATGTAGACACGGCCGCAGCCAATTTTGTTCACTCCAACCACGGTGGAGAGCAGCACAATCGTGGTACGCGATTGCGCCAGTTAAGCCGAGTGTTTTGTACTTCGCAAGCATTATCGCAAATAAATCGAATAAGGCTTTCCGTACATGCTCTCGAAACGAATTTTTCGTCTAAAATCAATTAGCAGTTTAGAAAAGTTTTCCGAATCGATAATTTGAAAAAAATTGCTCGCCGAGTACGAGACGGCTGGCAGCTCTGCAACAAGTTCCCCATTGCTTATCTCCATGATAGTCTCCATATATGGTTCTCCATTGCTTAGCATTGTGCTTATGCTCGATGCTGAATGTGTTCCTTGCGCATGCGCCGGCATTGGTATATATATGTACTTGTCTACGCAGCGAGTGGCGCTCAGTCGTTTTTCTTCGTGAGCGCGGGGGTGTTTTGGTGCTTTTAAATTTAAAACGATTCTCTGGCCTACGTGAAATGTTTTTAAATCTTGGCAAGAAATGAGCCCACGTGCTGGCCCAGCAGAAGCGGCTATCCTAGATTTAAGAAATTAAAAAATTCGCGGAAGCAAGTACGAAACACCACACTGCTGCTTCACAGCTGATATTCAGATGATGCGCGCTGGAGAAGTGCGCCGCACTGTGCCCAACTTAGCAGGTATTGACTTTGAAGTCCGGTATGAACCATAATGCAACAAATGCATAATGTCTCAACAATGATTACAAGAACCACCCATTCGTGAATCCTTGGAAATGAATCTATGACAATACATTGATTAATGCTTTAATAAAAGCCAACTCGCGATTCCTCTGTAGACTTCTCGATGATGACCCTCCCCTTTCCCTAGCGACCATTGACATGTTGAAGTTTGATCGAGAAGTCCATGCGTTGTATAGAGGAGTTGACAGTCATTGCTTGCATGCTGAGCTGACAAAAAAATGTTCGCAGTCCGGTCACAAGCTGCGGGGCAAAGCCCACCCTCCACATGGCACCCAAGGTGAGTAGATCTTCACACTACCGGTTCCTTCCTTCTGACGGAACTGGAATTCTTGAGCACACTTCACACCACAGCACCGCACAGCACTTAACGCTAGGCTTGGTTGTAATGCCTACAACGCACGAATAACACACACACGGCACACACACCATTGATCACCACAGAGCACTTCCCGACGAGATGAAAAACTTGAATCTTCAGTGGATGGCTTGGGCCACCTGTGGGTGCCATGAGGATGCAGCTTGTGCCGACAGGAGTCTTGACATGCTTGTTCTTGGATGAATAAGGCTTGGCTTTGATGCTTGTGCAGGCTTCTTCTGAGCATCTGACTGCAAATAATCCAGACATTAACATCTCCAAAAAATCTGTAAGCAGCAGTATACGCACCATTTTCAAAGGCCGTGAATCCTGCTTCTTGGGGCTCCGTGTGAACATGTCCTGGTGTCAGTGTCCTAGGTGAGTGACACGCGGCGTCCCCCCCTCCCCCCCCCCCATGTGTGGGACTGTGTGTGAAGCGCCGCTAGAGCTGCAACGCGGCGGTTGCCCTCCAGGGCGCGCTGGCCCGCTGCGCACGGCGGCTCAGCGAGCAACCCAGGGACGAAGACACAAGCCGGGCACAGGGCGGCCAGCTGGCACGCCGAAGAATGAGACGGACTACAGCGTGCGCCAAGGCCTCCCGCGACAACCCCCGACGGCCCTGGAGCCCAAGGCGGGCCCAACGCGAGGCCTTTGGAAGAGGCGCAAGCAAGCCAGGGCCCATCGCGACACGACGACTCCGCGCGGAACCTCGCTCTCGGGTCAGGCAAACGGGTCCTAGCGAGAACGTGATTGTGCGGAACGGCGGGCGCCCGGGAGATTTTTCGACGATCACACTGCACCACACACACTGATTTCACTGCACACGACCGATCGGCGGCCCACACAGCTAGGAGCACTCGCGCACTGCACCGCACACACTGAAAGCCGGGCTTGGAGAATCGATGCTTGACGAACCGGTGGCGGGCGTCCGCTCGTGCCACAACCGCTCCGGATATATAGACCGGGACGGAGGGTCGAGCAGCCGCGGACACCCACATCGACGATGCGACGACGACGAAGAGCTGTAAACGACGCAGGCACCCGCTGAACCGCACAACCGCCGAACCCGTACGGTTTTAAACCCGCGCCCGAGTTCCCGGCAGCCAAGCGACGCGGGCGAGCGCCACACACGCGAGCAGTAGTTCCCTAGTCTGGCGTGGCCGACAGTTAACGGAGCTAGTGGGCTCCCAGATGCAGCCAATAGAAATGAGGGCCCGGAGCGCCGGAGAGGTGCACGCAGTACTGAGCTTTATAATAAAGCACCAATGGCGGTCATCGCCCGGACCAGTCGGACCAGCGGCCAGGGGGCGGGCGCTCCCTACGCTCCACACGACAGGCGCTAAAAGGGGCCGCATGTCACGAGAAGAGCGCCCTGGTTGCACCCCCGCGAAACCCCGGAGACTGGTCACAGGCGAACGTGCTCCGAAGCTGGCCACAGGCCCGACCCGCGTTGCCGTGTGGGCCGAACACTGGCCACACCGCGCAGCCAGCGCTCGCACGCGAGGAGGGTTTCCGCCGGCCGCGCCTAACGCGGCTTTTTCTACAGTAACTTCATAACCCCCCGCTGCTCCCGTGGGTACCCTCTCTGTATATGTGCTGGACCAGCTGCGCGCATTCTGAGGGGCCGCACAAGTCCAAAGTGCCGCTGCTAACTAGAAAACTGCTTCTGCAGCGTCCCGTCAGCGGAGCACCAGACGAGTTAGGTAGCTCGTCCACTCAAACTCGGCGACAAAGCCACCAGGGGTTGACAGCCGGGGGCAGAGGGCGTCTGACCTCAAATACCTCCGCCTCACGACCGGAGCCCGCCGGCGGCCGAACCGCCGGGTCAGAGTGGAATCCGCACGCCCCGACCGGGCACCCGCTGACAAACCCGGGTGCCGCAGGAAGTGCGGCACAAAAATACGGCGATCGCAGCCCGGAAACCGACAGCTCCAAGGGGGGAGCCGTCCCGGTACGCTCGGAGGCAAGGCAAACAACGTATCGCAATCCAAGTCGGAGGGCGTCTGACCTCAAAAACCTCCGCCTACAGACAGTATCCGCCACCCGCCGAACCACCGGGCGAATCGGGCACGGGCTCCCGCGAGCAGCGGCGCCTGATGGGCGCGACAGGAATCTTCTTGGTGGTCTTCGCTGGTGAAGAGTGGCTCAGGTGGGAACTCCCGACGGCAGGGAGTGCCCGAAAACGCTCGGGGCCAAGAGAACCGACAGTTTGCCACCAGAGTCGGAGGGCGTCTGACCTCAAAAACCTCCGCCTGCAAGCAGAACCCACCAGCCCCCAAAACCCCGGGCGAATGCGGCCACAAGCCCCGAGAGAGAACCACAACCCAAAACGAGCCAAATGGACGTCCAAAGGACGACGACCGAAGACCCAGAGCCGCCTTCCGTGATGGGCGGGGTGGACCACGCGTACTCGGCGGCTATAGGCAGCAGCCGGTTTGCCACCAAAGTCCAAGGGCGTCTGACCTCAAAAACCTCGGCCTAAGGCAGAACCCGAAAGCCGCCAAACCACCGGGCATGTCTGGCAACCAACCCCTTTGGAAGTGCGCGACTCAGAACGGGCCTGAACAAAGGAGAACCCGACACCCTGGCACCAACATGCCAGGTCGGCGCTCCCCTCAGGACACGCATCGCTGGTCGTGCAGGGACGCTTTAAGCATGTGTAGGTGTATCACCTGCTACCTAGCACTAATCGTGTGCCTCCTCTGAAGCGTCCCGTAACTGGTTGGAGCCAGGTCTCCCAGCGCCGGTGGTGGGCTGTAAAAGAAGTGAAAGCGTATAAGGAGCACGACCCACCGAAAGTATGGAGCTACGCGGAAGCATGCTCCACACTGTCGGTGCAGTTCTACACTTATGGCAGTCAAAACGACATGCACATCACAGAAAGGTCCGCAAAAAGTGAGCTGTAAGTTCAAATGCTTTCAAGTGCACAACCAACACCTGTCTGGGGTGAGGATTTGGTCACCCTTAAGAAAGTGGGGGCAGAGAAAAATCAATCATTGCAAGGCCGAAAAATTCCCAACAATGGGGAGCCACAAAATGGAGGTGTGTAACTCCTACCCCATAACTCAGCACTATGCAAGCTAGGTGACCTCTGCAGCCAATCACGAGAGTGTGTTGAGTTCTACCACGCCGCGTCGTCTACATTGCCTATGTACCAAACTAGGAAAGAATAGTAGTGCCTCCCCGTTAATATGGACGACTCGAATTATGGGCAGTTTTACTGGGGACGAAGCCATTTTACCATGCATTTACGTCTCGTTAATATCGAATCTCGCTGTCCGGACAATAGACAGCACTAACACCATTGCACTGCTTCAAAGATAATTTCTCTTCTAATTTTGTCGACAGGTTACATGCATGTAGTGCCAATGACTGATTGCCCTTTTCGCTCGTGGTTTCATACTTTACACTGCGAAGTTGTGCAGTCGATGCACGCTACTATCTTTTGTATTACATGAATTCACTTGAACAAAACTCTGACAGCAGCTTCCGCCTTGTGAAAAGTTGCATTCAGCAACTTTCAGCCGACTGAATGCAGATTCGTAGCAGGGTTTGTGGGAGATGAAAAGTAGAATTCAAGTAATTAATGAAACTATCGAGAACAATATGCAACTGCACTACAATACCTTTAACTGCATCGCATTTGAAGCATAAGGGTGACTTGGATAATGTTCTTGTAGCTCCTAATGTCAACTTCACTGGCCTACATTATGCTCTAAAGCAGACCTTATCCTTGACGGTTTTTTTAATATTCCGATTCGTTATTATGGACAGTTTTGTGCGGAAACTAAAGTGTCCATATTAACGAGGCGCGAAAAAAAAAATGTTATGCCTTGGCGACAATAATTTTTGGCCATCTGCCAATGAAGTTTTTTTCAGGCCTAGGAGAGGCAAACCATGATTTTCTAGACACCACAGCAAAACGTTTTCCGCTCTAGGATGTTTGTGGTGGCACGAGGTCAAATGAAAGGTCATTGAACATACTGAAACACCTAGCAAGGACAACCAGTTCAGTTGACATCCTTCAAAGCACACCATACCAAGTACATGCATTTCACTGTATCCATGAGTCACAAACGCTAAACTAAAGAAATAGTATGACGCACTTATTGCTGTAATTCCCATATTGACAAGAGCATAGAAACTACGCTCGTAAGCTCTATAGTGAACATTTCAGTGAAAATTTTCTAAAATCAAGAACATAAAAATGGGACAAATATTTGCATAGTGGACAATTAACTCGTCACTTCTCTAATGAGGAATTCAGTCTTGTTTCGACACTAACTCGCTTGCAAAAAAAAGCCCCGCCGCACGAGAAATTCCGTGTTCATCAACCGTGCATTATACACTCTGTGGCGGCCAATTTGAAAGTGCCATTGTGCCTTGCTTTATAGCTGCGTGCACAGCAGTAGCGGACGTCCAGTTTGCACACAGCTTGTTTCGTAGGGATGAAAACACGCGAGGCATAAAACAAGGTCGTATTCACTACAAAAATATGGCGTCCTGTTCGCAGCACCAGACTTCCGCACTAGCATAACCGAAAAACTATATCATCACACTCAAACCGTTTCACATTTCAACAATGACCGCATACAAATCCAAAATATTCGCATTACAGTCTGAAGTCGTACGGGTGCATGCACTGTTGCTCAGAAGGGGGGCGTACTACTTACTGCCTGCATAGCTTGAAAATGCTTGCAGCAGCAAGAAAAGCCCAAGCCTTAAGGAGTTTTCTTGCCTAGCAGCACAGTGACTATTCATAATGATAAAAATGAATGACAACAATACCGTGGCATCTAGCGATAACCATTGTTTTGAAGCCCACCATGAGTAGGCATGCACGGCCAAATTGGAATAACTTCGAGGCTGTCGCTTGCCAGCTGCTTTCATCCTCAGAGCCGTCCGCACTGCCTGCTAAAAAACCAAGTTAGCAACTGGGTGCAAGCTGCTAGCTTTCTTCGTAATTTCTACTACCGCGGGCCACTGACGGACAGGCGGTTGGCGAGCCCCGAAAAGGCAGTGTGGTCAATTTGACTGTGCATGTTTAGTCATGGTGGGCGTCGAACCAGGCAGTTATTACATACCTGGCGTGCACAGCCCGAACGGCCCAGAGCACGCAGTTCGGTTGTTCCAAAAAAGCATTTTGCCCTGCGTACCACAGTAGAATGCCGCACGCACTTCCAACTTGTGTGGCAATAAGCGAAGGAGTGCCCTCATAATGAGAGGCTTAAAAAAAAAAAAAAACACCCCGCGTTAAAAAAAGCTCTATAGCGGCTTTACCACGAAACCCTTTGGTGCTTACTAGCCGACGTTTTGACATTTTCCATTACGCTCGCCGCGGTTTATTTCGTTCCCGATAATTTTTTAATGTAGCATAGCAAAATCCGCTACTGCACACCGCCACTGCGCATGCGCAGTGATCCGCGGAGCGTCACTGAGAGTATTGCGCTATTGGTAAATTGGTGCACGGAGTAATAAATGACACAGCATAGTAATATTGACAGGAAGAAATCAAGCAGTAGGCGGTGGTCTTACATTTACACTGCAAACTATCGCAAGCAAGGAGACACCGCACGCCATTTCAAGCGCTACTTGTGGTCTCGAGGCCAGTGCAATTCAACCCCGCAGCGTGCTCTGGCAGGGGCTTGAAGTTTCACGCAGGGCCGTGAACCTTTCCTTATTCAAGCAAGGAGAAATTATCCAACAGTCACGCAGATGATATAGTGCTGATGGCTGACAACAGGGTAGATTTGAAGGAGTTGATATATCTATCAACAGCGGTACAGTTAGGTCCGCAGTTTAGCAATGAAAAATCGGCAGTCATGATTTTTAATGATAATGAGGGAGGCAAACATAGGATACAGGAGGACAAGTATCTTGGGGTGTGGATAAATAATGGAGCTGAATATCTAGCGGAGCATGAAAAATGTGTAGCAGCTAAGAGAAGCAGAAATGCAGCCCTCATGAAAAACAGGGCACTGTGGAATTACAATAGGTATGAAGTGGTGCGAGGGATTTGGAAAGGGGTGATGGTTCCTAGTCTGATCTCATACATCGGACTGCACTGGCAAAAAAGTCAGAGGTCCGAGCACGGTTGGAAATTAAGCAGTGTGCGATAAGTAGGCTTGCTTTGGGAGCTCATGGGAATACGCCAAACCAGGGTGACCTGGAATGGTCTTCGTTTGAGAGCAGGCAAGCTGGCAGCAAGAGAGCGTTTGAGCAGCGATTGAGAGAAATTGCAGAAAAGCAGTGCGCTAGGAAAGTCTTCAGCTACCTCTACATGAGGAATATTGACAGAAAATGGAGAGGCGGACAAGAAAATTGGCAAGCAGATATTTGGACAGCAGTAGGGGACCAGCCAGGAATTATCAATTAAGAAAAATGTTAAAGAAACAGAAGGGTCTGGAAAACGGGGATGGAAGAGTACAGAAATTTCAAGCAGGAAATAGCCAAAGAAGACATTTACGATAATTCTAGGGGCAGCTCGTTTTCGAGGCTAGAATAGGAGTATTGCGGACTAAGACATACCCAGTCCGAGTCAACTACCTAGAGATAGACGCACTGTGCGGTGTGTGTGGGGAAGATGAGGGAACACTTAATTTCCTGTAAAGGCCTCTGCCCTATAGTTCAAGGCAATGGGTCAGATTTAGCCAAAGCATTGGGGTTTAAGGCTAATAAAGGAAAAATTTAAAAAGGTAGAAATAACCAAACGAAGGTTGATTGGTGGCTCCCGACTCGCTCAGAGATGAACTGAAAAAAGCTCTACCTCTGCAAGCATGTAAATGGTATACAGCTAAACCTGATTATAACGAAATTGCAAAATGTGCAATTTTTCGTTACATCCAGGTTTTTGTTATATGCAGTTTTCGCGTGAAGACGCAGAAAGACAATGCAGAATGAAAACCAGATTAAGAATTCATGGTAAGGGAAACCACCTTTAAAATGGTTATGGTAAATCAGAATTATGCGAGGTTATAGTAGCAGTGCCCCTTCAGGGATCACTGCCTTGTCATGACGGAAAGCTCAGCTACTTTGGTCATCTGATGAGAAGAGAGGAGTCGCTGGAGAAAGATTTGATGGTGGGAAAGGTTGAGGGTCGCCGGAGAAGGGGTAGGCAGCGAACGCGATGGTTAGATGGCATCCTCGAGGCGCTGCAGATGATGTGATGTTAGGAAGGTAGTGAGAGACTGGAAAGCGTGGCGTGATATGGTCCATAGGGTCACGAAGAGTCGGACACGAACGACTGAAGCGTTTCGTGATCGCGCGGAGGGCGCGGTGCGGCTCCGCGACGCGTCGCAGGGAAAGGGGGTGGAGGAGAAATCAGTTGAGGGAGAGTGCGCACGTTCGCTCCGCCGGCGAGCAACCGCGTGGCAGCGATGGACGCACACTGCTCGCCCAGTCTTTATTTTTTGTTGCTTTTAAACAGGAACCATTGTAATGCCACGCTCCAAAAGCGAAAGCAGCGGAGAGGGCTGCGATCGCTTGTTGCTATCGTAGCCACTCCTCTCACGTTAATCCGTTTTTTATATATCTCCAAACTTGCGGGGTTCTGCCAAATTTCCTCTAATCCAGCACTAGCAAAGATAGTCGGCGTTGAGAGTTCGGTACATCAAGGTCAACAGCCGCGACATGTTTTCGTTAAGGCCGATTCACACGAAGGATAGAATCGCTGGATTCCGCAAGCGGACGAGCACCACGTGACCCGACGTTATTGGCTCCGCCTCTCCCCGGACGGCACAGCATTTGTAAGCCAAAAACTGGCATGTTTCGCCTGTCAAAATATAAAGGTTGTCTATTTTTCTAGCAGAACTACGGCTAAGTGGGGCAACAATGGTATCTTCATTTTTTTTTTCTGAGTAGTAGGGGCACTTTTATAGTGTCAACAATAGGGTGAGTCGATGCTCTCGCCTCCCCGGCCATTGAGGACCCCTAGTCAACAATGCGGAGTAGTTGGCTTGGAATGTATTCCCCTGCTATTTTCCTCTGCAGTGGTGGAGCCGCCAAGAGCGGTGCGGCGGTTTCCGTCCGCGACGTCGTCCGGTGCCTCGTCCGCCGATGAGGCGGAGCCAGTTCTCAGATTACATGTTGCTTCGTCCGTCGTGTGAATCAGCCCATACATGGAGTTTTCAAGTACACGCACTTCAACGGGGCGGCGTTGGGGAAATGAAAAACTTGAGTTCGTTACATGGAGGCTCGTTACAGAGGTTTAACTGTACTTTACAGTTACGAATAAGCCCAAAAACAACGCGGTGGAACTATGTTCGACACTATAGCTGCTTGCACCACTTACTACGGCGCTCACTAGAAGCATGGACACGACTGCAGTCAAACTAACACATGCCTTGCTAAATGCAACGACGAACGGACATGTTCTTATCCCATTAAATACAGATATCCTAATCCTGACATGTGAAAAAGCGGCCTAATATTTCATACACAAGACTTGCAGGTTGCCATTTCCTGGCTCCGCGTTTTATTAATTGCGCGGTAGAAACAGGTATTAAGTAGAGTTTTAGAACAGAGGGACTCTATAGGGAAGGGGGGGATAAGTGCGCATGCCCCTTTCAACGCAGCATTTCAATATTACTCTAGTAAATCGAAGTGAAGGAGGCTCAAAACTTGGCATCTGGCCAGTGCAGGTGATATCGAGGGCGCGGTACTGCGTCGCCTCAATATAGGAGCAAATTGTGAGGATTATTTGGCCCCTCAAGTCAGTGCACAATAATCGCAATTCAAAGAAAAGCCCGAAAAGAGGTAGAAAAGACAATGCTGCACGGGGTGTTCTCTCGTATTGCGGGGATCAGTGCTAGGAACATACTACAGGTTGCAGCAATGTGAATTGCTAGATTTACCACTTGCTGAGAAATATGAAGTACGACCGGTATGTAATATCACCGGAACCCCAATTGAAGCACGAAAGCATTGCAGTGTCGCCAGGGCATATAATGGAGGCAACTGACGAGAGGATATGCTACTAGAAGGCATATCGCCCAGCGTTCAGAGACGACGAAATGGCGTGGATTCAAGCCCATTAGATTACTCAATGTGACCAAAATAAAAGGTGCCAGGAACCAATCTACGCCGCTACAGAAACAACCGAGGACTGACGAAAGGATCTCGCCCAGAAAATTTTGCAGGCAGAATGGTCACTCGCAAATTACAAGCGGTGCTATACAAACCCTTTAGGGTAGCATGCAGATTAATGCTTCAAGGTGGACCGTTGCCATACTGCATTTGTATAGTGACTGATACGTCGTTAACTGCGCTTGCAACGGGTGCACACAGCAAGCTTCGCCGAATGGAGCTGTGCAGTCTACGCAAGAACAAATGGGAAAAGGCTGACGCGTTCTCAAGGCCACTGAGAATCGCGAGTATGCACTCATCACACCGAGCCTGTCACTACGGAAACTAATTACTTCCTGCGCATGAAAGGGCGCGAACATTTTTGATGGAAAAGGAGCGAGTGCGGGCTCGCACCCGATTGCTCTATGGGTCAATCAACTGCCTCGGAAAACGACACAGTAAGAAAATATAGACTAGCAGGCGTGAAATTCACCAGTGTCTGCGGATGTCAGTTTTGATAAAAGCACAAATTACAGTATAACGTACCATCGCGCCACGGTGGCGAGGGCGCTCGACTGCCGATATTCAATACCGGACACGTTGAAACAAGACGCCACTTACCAGTGCGAATTCGCTCTTGGTGCAAAGCGCATGCTTCTATTCCACTGAACTTGGCATCAGCGGCATAATAAGCGGGCACGATAAACGCCCGTTATCGACAGCGCATGTTAGGCGGCGCGGTTGCATGCGCTTGACACGCCGAACGAACTCGGTTGTCAAGAACGCCAGATTTGGCGTTAACGAACCCCAATAAGTCGCAATTTAAACCCACAGCATTACACTAGCGTTCCCCTGCGCGCTCACGTTAAGACATACGTTAGGCCCATATTCAGATTAATCGAGTGTTGGGCTAGATGAGTGCATGACTAGCAGACACAAGGCCCAAGAATTGACAGGGCGGATGTCCATTATTTGTATCGTCCCGTCCATTCTTGCGCCTTCCATTTACTAGGCTCCAACATAACTAGCTGGACATAATAAAAACCAGCGGTGAAGACATGCAGTGACTAACAGATGCAAGCCAAGCAGCGCGCCAACATGGCCTCTTATTGGCCCAGCTACGCCGGAGTCGTACCGAACAAAATTGGGCGACCTAAAATAAAGGGTCTCCTTACGTATCTACAGTAACGCTTAAATTCTTAACACTACAGACAATACACCGCAGCTTTATACCGAGCAGGCGAGGCAGATATCGGTAAATTTTTAATGAAAGTCATCGCATATTACTATCCGCAGCTTCACGGCAGCAAATCGTAGCGGTTTTACCGACACCCGACTGAAGACACGCTATGGAGACAACGCACCAAGCGCCATGTCTCAACACCGTGCTTAAGGTGCGCGTGACAGAGGTCAAACTTTGCTATTCGCACTCTAAGAACGTATGCCAAGCGTGTATATACAGCCTGAAGGCATCTTGACACGGTTCGGTTAAGAAACCCCTAAAAGTATTAATTCCTGCACCCGTTACTGGCATTAAACGAGGTCACGGTGTGCAAGCTGACATTAGGTACTACTATACAAAGCTGGCAGAGGTCACTCACCTTACGGCGCTTAGGTGACCGCCATTAGCGCCGCGGCATTGCTGTGAAAGGCTCTTGACAGTGAAGTCTGGAACAAATAATTACAGTCAACGATGAGCACCGGTAAAGAGAGAGAAAAAAAAAAATAATCTTGCAATCAAATTGTATGCGTGATATTGGCGTGCCTTGGTGTATGACAAACCATGAAGTGTGATGACAAAAAAAAAAAAAATTAAATTTCAACTGAATGACGAATCACAATGACTGCCTCAACAATTTGAGGGCTCGTGCAAAGTTAAATGCACAATAATGTTCCCAGGCAGGCCTCCTTTTAGGGGTAGTGATGATGGCCACCTTACCGGTCATCGGTCCCGCGCCCTGATTGCTAGCCCAAACATGGCCGCAGGGCAAGCAGACACTCAGTCGCCGGCATGCTCCGCAATGTCATGCATGCCCTCATAGCTGTGTTCAGGTTTTATTTGGACATTTTACGTAATACAGAAAGCCTGCCGCTCTCCATTGCCGACCTTGATAGCAAGAATTCGGGAAGGGCGCTAAGGCGCCCCCGCCGGAAACCTGCGCCATGACGTCAGAGGAGGCCGTTGAGGCGCCGGCCGCCATCTTGAAGAAAACCGTCGGCACCCGCCAAATTATGCGAGGCCTAAAAGCCCGCCTAATCTGCTTTTACAAGGTTGCGCTCGTCATCGCCATACCAAAAGGCTACGGAAAAGCGCGCCTCTGAAAGCTTTCTTGCTGCCAAGGGCGCAGCAGCGTGGGGTCGTAAACCTAGGCCTAATCGCCATTCCGCTTCCGAAGTGGCGTCTTTGTCTCGCCCTGCTCTTCACCACCATTTACGCACAAAAACGTGCGACTATACTCGCAATGACAGGAAGCAGCTGCAAAATCGTAAACCTACGGCCCTACAAACTACCAGAGTTATGCCCCCCTATGATATTAAGCTTTCTCAAAGAACCGCAACAACGGTCTGATACCTCTTGGTAAACAAAGGAAACGAACGGACTAGCATGCTTTTTTAACAAAAACTGCGAGTCATATTGAGGTAAAAGCAAAGCGCTCATAGCAAAATGCGCCGTTACAAGTAAGGCCACGTCTAACCGGGAAAAAAAAAAAAAAAAAAAAGATACTCACCGCCATTTTGGCTGTTTGGGCTTGGCTGGCTTGGTGGACAAATCTGGCCTGAAATAACTATTTCGGTCAGATAGAAGGAAGTTACGTTACGAGACGACAGCAAATCTTTGCATGAAAGAGCTTTTCTGACAAGAGCAGACAAATCATTACGGCCTTTGTTAGCGACTACGCACATCTCACTCGTGCACGAGCGTCCTGTCCCCGCGGCGGCCGAGCAGCAACTGCCGCCGAGACGGTGACTGCGCGGAGAAAACTCCCCGTACGTTAGGGAATGTCCTCGGTCAAACGAGGACAACCAAGGGAAGTTTCGGCAAAGTGATGATGAGCAAGGAATACGAGTTGTTTTTGAACAGTGATGCGTAGAACAACTTCAGTAGCATAAAATACTACAGAATTAATAGAATTATCACTAAGCGACAGCAGATGAGCCGTGGGCGCGCCTGTCACGATATGAACGCAGAATTGGAAAAGTCCCTGAAGTAATAGCTTGCTCTCTCGAAGTCCCTAAGCGTAGGGATTTCTAGAAAATTCTCGAATCGAATGACGTTGCGTGGCTTCCTGAGGCGCTGGCTTTGCTTTAGCAAATGGCCGGACAAGTGTAAGGTAGGACTGCGATACGCCACCGTGTAATCGCAATAAACGACACAGTGCAAGGCCACCACACACCGTCGGTCAGTTCCCAGCAATGTAAGCCTACTTTTCGCGAAGTGCAGTGCGTAGCTGGCGTAGGAAGCTTGCTGGCTCTGCACAGTGGGACAGGCAAAGCAAGCTGCTTTTGGCGGCTTGTTTTCTCCCCACACGTTGCCATATGGGACACAGTTTGTCCTGTGTGGCACGGTTACGTTTCAACAGTACGTTTGAATACAGGGTAAGCTTCGTATATGTACGATTACGGCAGGTGCGTGCACAGTGTTATATGCATTGTATAAAACTGTGCGCATCCCTGCCCGTAATAATCGCGCCTGCGAGCAAGCAGTCACGTAGTTTTTTTTTTTCTTTTTTTACTTTGAACCATCCAACAGGCGTCAAACAATAAATGTCGGACGACCTGCTGATACGAAGAAGACGGAAAAATGAGTTGCCCTATGTGTCAATACGGTCTAGTCCAATACGATGGAATCTTAGTACCGTAGTAGTAGTAGTAGTAGTAGTAGTAGTATAGTAGTAGAAGACTTTATTGAAGCGCAACACTTGGGCGCCTAATACATCGATGGACTGCTGGACGAGCAGGTGCTGTTCTTCACCCTCAGCACCAAGCCAGTCCACCCAGGTCCAGGTAGTATGGGAGGAGATGGGAAAGAATCCCGATTGCAATGCAACCGGACATGGAAATAGGCAGTGTGAAAGGTTGGCATAGGGGAATGGCTGCATGCCGCCAAAAATGTCCGGACTCTCCATGCGGCTGTTGCTACCTGTCAGTCTGTCACCCATTTACTTCGCCGAGTTGTGAGACGGTCCTCTGGCCTGAGGGAAGCTCACGCCTGTCGACTGGCTCACACGCTGGCTCTTAACAAAATGGAATCTTAAATATGTATTTGAAAACACGTGCAAGTTGCTCAGCCATGTAGCTGAGATGTGTTTCATTATGACTATTATCGTGACTCGGGTGTTTACAGACTTGCACTATTACACTGTGTACTCTCAAATATATTATGCTCGCTCTCTATTACTAGCTGCACAATCCGAACCATCGTACGATTTTGGTCTCACGTACG
This sequence comes from Amblyomma maculatum, assembly GCF_055883805.1. Classification (NCBI taxonomy): domain Eukaryota; kingdom Metazoa; phylum Arthropoda; class Arachnida; order Ixodida; family Ixodidae; genus Amblyomma; species Amblyomma maculatum. Next base: position 279,847,598 of record NC_139344.1, read on the forward strand.
AGTATGTGTATCAGAGAGCGACGTGCATGCGCGTTTTGACGGTGCAGGTCAGTTTGCCCAAAACCAATGGAAACGTGTTTTATAAACAGGCATAATACGTCGGAAAGCATACGTTTCAAATGGAGAGGCGGACATCTTGTGTCGGGTGCGTTGCCGGCTTCCCGCTCGTTCGCCATACTTTTAGCAATTTTGTTTTTCTCTCAACCTAGATGCCTGGAGCATTCCCCAGGCACGGAAACCGGTTTTGGAACCTGGGTACTTGTCGTTTCAGCTTTCTGCAGCATGGCTGGGGAAAGCCGAGAAAATGACTGGGGGACTTAGGGAAAGGGCGGCGCCAAGGCGACCGGAGGAGTGGCGCTGGTGTTTCTGCGTTTCGGCGCCGGTTTTTTTCCATATCCACCAGTCTCATAAAAAAAAAAAAAAAAAGCACACGCATGCACACACACACACACACACATACATACACACACAAAAAATGCCGGCTGCAGCATGCGCACCTCAACGCACGTTGGAGCTACCACAGGCGTGTTGCCTACTGCTTCTTATACCAGGAAATGTCTCGAGGGTGAACGAAAACCGAAGCAGGGGTCACGTTGTGGCCGCAGCACATAGAACAAGATGTTAAGCGAGCGAATTCCACGTTAATAAAATTATAGTGTAGCCAGACATCCGCGTACGGCGGATACGGCAAAGTGTTATAGGACTAAACGCGTTGCCGTTGCTACCGTTTCAAGCATGCCGTGTTTACAACACAGCGGCACTACAAGCATCACTAGCACTGCGTAGTGATGCGCTTTGAAGGCATGTAAAATGGACGATCCGAATGGCGTTCGACGCGGCAGTTTATGACCTACAAATAAGTTGCCCGAAAATTAACGACGCGCGGGTTCAGTTAAATGCAAGGTAGTGACGAAAACGTGCTGCATGAACGCACAAAACTGCTGCTTACATGCCTAGTGCCGGGCGTGCAAGAATGAACGCACTGCGAACATCAATGGCCGAGCCTGCCGCATTTTTCACTATTTAGGCACACGTGGTTTAGAGATTTGAACTAAACGTACACCCAGAAGCAGCACCATGGTGCAGAAACGAAAAAAGAAAAAAAAAAAAAAGAAAGGAAACGCGAAAAACATTCGTGTATGAAGTCTACCTTAATGCAGAAAAGAATGGAACGGAGATACGCGGACAAGCGTTGCCGTGTACAGGTCTTCGTTTCCATTCTTTTCCCAAGCAATGCCGCAATGCGAGTAAATTGCAGCTCATTAAAAAACTCAATCAACATATATACTCATGTACACGGGGAGAATAAAATTTTCCTTGCACGCTGCTGATCTTTGAACAAACTTTGGCGCTCAGTGCAATTACTTTAATCGGCACTGAACGCGAAAGCCTCGGTGCCTAAAGCGGCGACATTCGGCACACGGCTCACACTGAGAACGAAGATTAATGCGGCAAGCTGTCCCGTAAAACCGCGCAAGCTAGTCTCGCGGATAACATCCCAGAAGAAATTCTCAACTGGGAATGTGCTGGTTTCAGTTGGTCACAGCAGCAGGACATGTTGGTTTTGTGCTCGGGTCAACTGGCTCCAGCAGACGTTTTGCCGTTTTTCTTTTTCACTTTTTCGTACCGCAATGACGTTCTACTCGCTTATAGAAAAGCTCTTCCTGCACGCTATGAATTGCACAGACAGCATAAAAATTTTATAAAATTTGCTCATTAACCATTCATCACAGACACCTAGGAAAACCTTCGCAGGCAAGTTCAGCTAATGGTATCAAGAATGTACAAGTTGGCTGCCAAGTTTTATAGTGCTTGCCTCTTTGTAGCAAGCTGTTTGCAGTCGGTGGTTTGACCGTACTTACACTCTTACTATGGGAGACCTGCACTGTCTTGTAGTGCAGTTACTTCAGTGTAGGTCACGTGTACATTTTGTGTGCACTTCAGCACTTGAATGTGATGTTTTAGAAAGCAGAAAATGCTGTGTACAAATTTCTTAGAAAAAAAAAAGTGCTGCTGCCAGGGAAGCAATGCTGGGATCAGAATTTTTCACCTGGGCTGCTAAGCCACAAAAGGGCAAGGCCACAATGCATATCAAACTACAACATACACAGACTAAGGAGGCATTTTATGCAGAGGGTTAGTCGACAAGCTAAGCTGCAACATGTACGCATGGACCAGGTGGCAACTTGCACACCTTTACACTTTTGTGTCCCACATTTCCCAACATATTACTGAATAAGGAGACTATATTCACTGCAAAAATTTACTACTGTTGCGACATTCTGTAACAACAGTTTGCAGACAGTCCCACTTGCTTGATCACAAGTACACTGCACTGGTCACAATATTGTGCTGCCTCATAAAACCAATGCAGTGTACTTCCTGGCAGCAGATGGCAAGACAGGTTGGGATTACACCAAAATCTGTGCCCAACTTGACCTGCATCCAAGATCAACAAAGTACTCGGAACCTATGGCTTTTTACCAGCCTCACTTTTACTTACCTCAACATTTTGCTAAATGGGTCAACTTTCTTGGATGTGCTTTGCACAACAATCAGACTTCACGCTGCAACAGTAGAAGATTGTACTTGATCTAGAAATCGGGAGTATGTAACCATGTGGAGCAGGCACGTAAAAAAAGGCACGTCTCTATTAAAAATGAACTCCTGTTGCATCTGTCAACTGCAGTTCTGCTGGCATCAAAGCACAGAGGAAATCTGCTGACTGAAGACCTTGGCAAGCAAAGCAGTCAAGCACAAAGAACACAAACACTTTGAATTTTTATTCACAGTTTTGTAGACTGAATAAAGCCATCCCAGAGCTTTCTTGAAATAGTTACACCTTTCAGCTACACTGTGTTTCAGAGCACAACAGCAGAATAAACAGGGGCAGCCAGAAATGTTGACCAAATGACTGTTGCACCCTCTCCTTGCCTGCATGAGGCCCCGCAAGCACTCGTGGCTAGAGAACAAACAAGGGGTGGGAAGGGGAGGTGCAGACAGGAGGGTTTAATGATAGGGGAAAAAAACACAAAACTGGAGCCAGCACCGCAACAGGCCAGCTCAGAGTTGTTACGGTCAGCCAAACACACACGCACACATTGAAAGGTTGGGAAAACAAGAGACAACAAATGACGCACACGTCCCAGACTATGCCAAAACACTGCACTTAGCTAGCGGCCACTGAGGCCACTGCTAGACATGGGCCCAAGCAAGCAATGGGGGCAGCATGCACCCTGCTAGGTCTCAAGCCTAGCACGTGCTAGGGTCACGGTGCTGCATCTCCTCTCCCAAACAGCATAGTATGTACACTTCCTGCACGCGCAGTTACATGCAAACAAGAAGCCTCTAAGACAATAAATAAAAGCACAAATGGCTGGAAGTGCTCTGCACTGGCAGTTGATGAGCCATCTAAGAAATGTGGCCACTCTTCCAAGCGTAACCTTTGATTCAACACCCCCTCCACACTGTCTGGTCAGACAACAAGGGCAAGAACAAAACAATTTTTTTTTTATTATTTTTTGCTATTGTAGTTACAGTTCCCCTTGGAACCTTTAACATGCATCTAAAATTGAAAATGCCACAGAAGTACAAGATAAAAGCACTAAGTATGCAGTTTTTATATGTATGTATATATATATATATATATATATATATATATATAATGTTTGTGTTTATATATATATATAGTTTTATTACACATCTTGAAGGATGAGACAGAGTGAAACATTTTGTCATGTCTAGACTGCGCATAACTGCACGGGAAAGACAACCTTCACTGTGGCTATCCTCAACTTAACACCCACTGATGCCAGCTTCAGTTTGGACAACAAAATATACTTAGTGCTCTGGCCAAGACACAGACAACACGCAGTTCGCTGCTTTCTCCAGCTGCGGCAGCGAAGTAAAAGTTGCACGGAATAAAAACTGTCCACTAAATGTTGTTTAACAAAACAACTAAAACAATATTTTAGAGGTTACAAGACTGCTGTATCCTTGCTGCTTGAAGTCGTACCAAGAGCAGCAACTAAGACTGCTCTGGTTTGCTTAAAACAAAGAAACACTTGTAAAAACAAAGCCAGCTCAGGGCACCTTCAGAGGAAGGGGCCTCATGTGCTGAAGCAGTAGCAACAACAAGAAGAGGCAGGGCGCTCTTGAAGCATCATCGTCTGCAGTCCATTTTGCTCTAAACCACTCAGGGTTCAGTGGCAGTGCCTGCATCAATCCTGGGGAAAATGAGCTTGGGTGCCTGGCAGTTTTCTTCAGTAGAGCGTCACACCTGCATAGGACACCAGAGTGCATAGAAAGCAGCCAATTTAGCCACCTAGGAGGCCAGCCCACCACAGACCACTGGGAGAGAGACACATGTGAAGCCACACAGATGCAACAACCAAGAAAGTACAACCATGCTGTGAAATCGGGCCCGTAACACTCCTCCATCCTATGGGTCATATGGCTCCTGCCCACGGGGGTTAGGTCATAGGACCCACAGAAAGTGCACACTCGTACTACTGCCCTGCTAAGATTCAACGAAACGTAGTCATTGTCCATTTTGTTATCATTTAAATGTCCATCCAAAGAAATGCATGCATGCTTTGCAGAAAGCACAGACAGTTTATATCAGTTCATGAATGCTGCATTATTACAGGTCTACTGGAAATTCAACACTTATTTGATTTGCCCACTGCCAGTCCTTACCCAACATGTTTTTCTCATGTTGAATGAGTGCTGGCAGAAGAATGTAGCTCTGCAAGGTGGTAGAACACACGAAAGTCTGCCCTTTAGGGCAGTTGAATATAGCAGTAGTAGTAGTTCAAGGGTAAGATGAATCAAGGTCGGCGCGTTCATGCTTTGAGTCAGTGGGTACTGCCAAATGGCTACCTGCACTGTACAATAAGCCGTAAGAGCCTTCTGACACCAAATTTTAAACTGATGGTCTGTTTGCAATCAAATTTCACATAGAGATTCAACTGTGCTGTCAATTTTGTATGCTCCCATGGGATCGTGTTGCTTTCAACTCGCTTAAAGTATAGACAACATTTTTGCTTGTCTGTTTCTCTGCTAAATAATTTACCGCAGACTCCCAAGACAAATTCTCATTATAAGATGCAAAGCCATTTACTTTGACAGTGACCAACTGTAAAGGTACTAGCAAAGCGTCTGTGCGACACTATGGTAATAAATTATGCTTCTGCACAAGAAAGCGCACCCCTACAAGATGGCTCTTGCACGCCTTCACAAAAAGCTGCAGACCAGCTGCTCGGATCTTGAAACTGTGCATGTGTCACAAACTGTGTGTGTCCTACACAAACAAAAAGGAGTGTGTGCACAAAATTCACCCACTAATTGGCGCTTAAAACCTCTGCGGCTGCAACATGCTTTATCGCAGCAAAAGGTAGCCAGCCATTAGTGCCATGTACATTACTGCGGCATATGAAAAGGCACGTGGTGTGCCTGTCTGTTTGCAGTGTTTGTAACAGCTATGCTGCAGAGGTAAGAGAGATGCACAGCTACTCAACTGGGCATGTTGAACCATTTAGAGCGAGATGGATAGCAGCTGCTAAAAAAGCAAAAAAGTAAACCAATGCCATTGTCAAGTAGGATAGCCTTGGTTTGTTTCTTTCAGCTAGTCTTCAGCTTACTTAAAGCAACAATAAATGGTCTATTTGCAACAATGCCATCGTGGGAAGGCCATTTAAACTGCAACATATCTTTGGACATGCCTAGCATGCTCCATGTCTTTTTAGGGGAATTTCTGTTGAGATGAACTTTGATGAGCCAAATGAATTCGCTGGTCCCTTCACATTCGCCTTAAACGCAGTCTTATAATAGAGTTCTTCCTCCAATTCTGATGGCTGTGATGACAAGAGTGGGTTTAAGTTGAAAAAAGATTGGCCCTCAACTGCTGATACATCCTTTTTGATTCATTCCGACACTAGCTTTCCTCAGGAGCGGGAATGTCAACAAATGATGTACCAGCTCTTTGAAACGATCTGACCACTTTACGTAAGCAGGACTTTTTGTTTCCCAATGTCCAGAAACAAGATTCTTTGGAACTCAAACATGAACCACATTTCATTGCCGAGCTCCGTGCCCGCAAAAAATCCGCGAAAAACGCCTAAAACTTGGTGCTCTACCAACATACAGTAATATCAGCGTGCAGCCAAGGTGTGCGCTACGGACTGTGACAGTGAAGTGAGGTCAATATGCTAGTCAGATAATTATGTGAGCAGATGTCGGTACCTATCAAACATCATGTACAACACTGGCCAGGAGCACTGCAGTTACTGCAGCTGCTATTGCCTCTCGCTATGTCAAGTTTTTCACACATTTTTGCTATCGTATCACCCAAAACAACATGGAAATATGATCGTACTAGACATGCGAAAATGCCCTACTTCTACAATGCATAAGTCGGGAAAGAAATCAGAAATTATATATATATATATATATATATATATATATATATATATATATATATATATATATATATATATATATATATTAAGCTGTACCATATCAACTCACTATATTTAGAACCCCCTATCTTGTAAATATACCTTGAAGGCTTAAAGACTTTAGGAATTCGTACACGAAATGCACTCCATGATCAAAGAATTGACCATGTTAAAAAATAATAATAATAAAAAAGAATGCTATGGCAGAAGCAAGACCTTCAGATCCCCAGGAGATTTTGGAAGCTTGACAATGGGAGTGAAAACGCCGAACCATCTCATAACACAGCTAATGCTTGAATATTTGCATGACATGTTTGTGACCATCCCGCAGCTTTTTTTTAAATCTTCAGTCAAAGGCATGCAGCACATGGCGAGTGTCTTTCAATGCCAAAATTTGACAATATAAGAACGGCTGACAGCATCCTTTTGATGATGATGGATGGGCAGGTGAGTGGATTAAATATGAAATTCTGACTCTGAACCTTCCCCCACAAACAGATGCATCATTTATTAAAAAAAGTTGGTTCACTGCATGAGTAAATACGGTATGCCGAATTAATTTTCTTGTCTCTGAATTTGCTCCTCAGCTTCAGTGTCATTTAGTTAAAACATTCCACCATGAGAGATTAAGCAAGTGACAGCACTAGATAGCATGGCACTCCCAAGGCGTACAGTGCATATAGGCGACGTGTGCCTCTATGACTCTGTTTGGGAAAGCTATAGGAAATGGCCCAGGAGGGATTTCACACATATTCGGGTTTGCAGACTTGGTTAAAAAAAATTTGGTTACTTCATAATGCGAAATTTGAGCACAGCTCATCAGCTGTTTCAGCTTTTCAATACAATGAGGAAAAGAATTCGAGCAAGACATGTATGTACAATTACGCACTTTTTATTTTTCACACGTTTCATCCAACTAGTTCCTCTTTCTTTCATATACTGGGCCTTTCCTTCCCTCTAAACCACTTCACTGGCTCTAATTATGTTTCGATGGAGGTGAAACGAAGAGGCGTCTGTGTGCTGTGCAATATCAGTGCATGTTAAAGATCCCCAGGTGGCCGAAATTACTACGGAGCCCTCCACTACGGCACCCCTTTCACTCCCATCTTATGAATATGTTACTAGTTACTGCGAAATGCAGGAATGGGCACCAAAAAGCTGCGCTCTCAAATTCTGAGCGCGATGTAGAATCTACACTCCAGAAATGCGAAAGCCTAAGACAAAGAGAATTATGATGTGCGTTTCACGATGCCAGGCGTGGCACAGTTGGTTAAAACGCTCGGCTGGGGATCCATGGGATGGAGGTTCGATTCCCGGTGGAGACAGGATTTATTTATTTATGGAGCTGGTTACGAGGGACAACGCTGATAGCGATGCTGCAAAATGCAGGAACGGGTGCCACAGAGCTGCGCTCTAAAAAATATATGCTAGATGCTTGAAGAAAAATTCTGAAAATGATGTCCTCACACATGGCTACCATGCCACATAGTTATCTAAAGCAAAATTTTTTTTTGCCACAGCCATCGTTTGATTGTTAAAACCAAAACTAATTCAGAGAAGAAATATGATCTAAAATTAATTAGTGGTTGTAGATGACCATGTGGCGATGGCATATGCATCATAACAGAGAAGAAAACATGCCACTAAAATTAGGTGTCTACACTACTTAGAACTTTAAAGTGGTGTTTTAGTAGAGCTAAAGCTATGATAATTAAAAAGGCTACGTTTATTTCAAACAAACTCTTGAGTCTAAAATTATTCAGACCCAAATGCAATGCATTTGTACCAGTACCATATTTTAGTGCTACGAGGAACCTCCTTCAATGATCTACATTCTGGTGTTTGCTAAAGCAAATCTGCGAGGCACAGCAGCATTGGAGTTCAAAAAGAGAGAGAGATCAGGACTTAAAGCCCAATGCTAGTTTGCCTATTAAGACCCTGACTTCATCTGCTTATTACGACCAAGTCATGCGGGGCTACTTTTCATTTGAGTAAGTATAGAATGTAAGTAGCAGCAACCCACTTGCTTTGCCAATGGCCAAAGCTCTCAGATGATAAGATTTTGAATTTTTTGCATGATACTAACCTGCACTAACACATTTCTACATGAAATTGAGAAAAAAATGCAACCTTTGTGTGATATCTGAGTGCAAACAGATCAATGAAATTGCAGATAGAATATGCAGATGGTGTCAGGGCAAATACACAGCATGTTCTACATTGCTTTTTGCACAGTGCTATCTTGGGCATACAGATTTACTACATGGTCCTACAAGAACAAAGAACATACATGCATAATCATCAATTTTTCTGACTAAACACTCAATGCCACTCCAACTGTATCAATAACAAGGGTTGAATCATAGGAAAACACAAGAAATCTTTCACCAGCATTTTTTTTTCCCACCAAGACACGCTGATAAACAAAATTTTGTTTGATTTTATGTCTGGCGCTACAACAAAGTTAGCAGCATACATTACAGTGAAGAACTTCCTTTAACCTTGCTCAAGCTAATTACATGGGTTACACTATTTAGATTACTTGTGTGGGAAAAAAAAAGCAAGTGTTACCTTTTCCCTTTGATGACTTTCCTTATTATTCCTTATGAATAATGAAGAAAGTTGGAAAAAAAAAAAGAGAGGAACCAGGGAATTACTTAACTATAGTAAGATACAACTGAAGTCTGCAGAATCCACCACACACAATTCCTCTGTGATGGAAAGTGTTCCGCTGTTCAAGCTTTTCCTATAGACCTGTGCATCAGGCAAGGAGGATGTCGAAACACCTCCTTTCTGGGCTGTTGCAAATCGGTTCTGCTGCAGCTCCCACCATGCTGACGTCATGAGCACACAACAGCCCAGAGAGCAATATAGTGACGCTCAGGGAGCCCTCCTTGCAAAGGTCTATAATCTAAATAAAAAGCTTACCATCACAACAAATTATAAGCTCAAGAATTTTAATAATGCCCCTGGCTTGTTTGGTGCAGTTAAATATGAAAAACTTTCGTTTATTGCTGAGCAGAGGCAATACACATGCCGCGTACCATGACTCCAAATTAGCAACTGCTGTTTTTTTTTGAAGTTGTATCCTACTATGCCAACATCCTTTATCCACCCCTTTCACACACACATCAGAAAGCAGGAGCAGCAGAAAAAGAAAACCTTTTATTACCAATTACACACCTAATATTTTTTTGCACCCTCACAATGCCAGTGAAGAAAGTAAAACTATCGACCAGTGGCCAAAGCAATAAATTTAACGCTTGCTGCTAATGAAGAGCATGAGGCTACAGGCAATGATTATACATCCCAGCAATCTTCCTTGCAGCCTCGGATTAAAAAGGTCATCAAAGCAAATTTAGAGTGTGGTCGTATGCTACAGAACTAGCTGCAGGGACCACTATTGGGCCACTCAGTCTTCTTCCATAGTTATGTCTATGAAAAACTGAAGGAAACCAAACGACTCCCATGCTACTGATGTGATATAAAAAGGAACTGCATGTAATGCTCACTTGAGTATGCTGACTTAACAGCAGCCCATGCTGCTACCATAGCCAACATGAACAAGATGAGACAAATATCTAGCAAGCTTAGCCATAAAGGTTTTTACAACGAAATTGCAGGTGAAGCTGTGGAGAGAGCACAGAAAATAAAACAGCTTCACTGAATTTGTTGTTCTGATAAAAAGTGCCCAGAGATATACAAAATGCTACAAATTTGTTCTACACAGTAGAATCTTGATAATACAAACCTGGTATGAATTATGATAGAATTATGGTATGATAGGGATTCATAAACTTCCCCGGCGGAGGTGCATTGTGTGGAATGTGCAGAAAGACTTTCAGATGTTCTCAACCGTCTTCCACCCCATTAATGGCGATAAAAATGAGCAAGCTCTGGACTGCACCTCCTTTGAGCAGTGAGCCTTGGTATGCACCACACTGAATGCCAGTCCCCTTTACACATCGCGAGTAGTGAGCTGTGACCATACAGTGTAAGTAAATCCTGCCAGCTGTAGACAGCATATTCGTTGACACATGGACGGAACAAAAAACACAACAGAGGTGCTGTTGTGTTCTGTCTGTGTGTCTAAGTGCTGCTGACGAATATGATACAACATCAGCAATTCCAACAGCCTGTCTTATTCAAGGTGTGAATGGATCTATATGCATTTCCTATGCTTTTGCATTCAAATTTTGTTTGCTTTAAAAGATGCAAAATTTCGTTTGATCAAATATGTTTTGCAACTCTGAGATTTGTAGAATCGAGAATCTACTGTAGATGCAGGACTCTAGATTCTGAAAGAAAATGAGCAGCATACAATAAAATTTTAGTTCTCCTTTTAAGCTGAAAAGAACTTCTGCTACTCAGCTACCATCTTTTCTTTTCCCTGGAAGCTGGAAATTCAGTAAGGTGGCAATGGGGTCAAAGTCTAGGAAGAATACTGGTATAAATAGCAGGACGTGCTAGATCTAACAGCAATATCGTTATGTGTGTAAGTACCCCACTGCATTGCCACATGTCCTAGAAGCTGCTCTTTATGCCTACCCTGAGCGTGACTGCACCAGGTTTGAAATTGTTGCATAAATGACTTTGCAGTGCTTGCAGCAGCATTTAGGCTATAGTTGATATGACATGCAATACGTCTGCTGTTATCACTTAGCTGCCCTTTTGTTGTCACTGACGTACCCAATGTTCCCCAAAATGCATTAAAAAATTCGCGCCTGAGTGCAAACCGGGCATGCTTGGACTGGTCATGCCATCTGTTGAATCTTTCTAGAAGCTATATTGAAGACTGCAGAGCAACTGCGCCCACCCTTCTTTACAGGGGGGAATGGCTGCTCCACACGCACTGCTCTCTTGTGCAAGGTGGCCATGCGCACATGCAATAAGAAGCACAATGGTTGTTCCAACATCTGCCTCTGTTTGCAGTTTTTTTTTTAATTCTGTTACTACGTCTGCTACGCTGAGCCAAGTTCAGGGGTTCACACTGTTGCCCCTTGAAATAGGACTTGATCGCCGCTATCAGCAGTAAACGAGTTATTGTGTTCTCTTTCCAAATCTCAGTCACCTTTTTTTCACAACTTGCCAATTGTATGCACTGTGCGGGCCACTGAAAGTGCTCCCTCCACGCTCGTGATTTCTTTCGCATGGCTGACAGTGTGGGACCTTCAACTAAAGGACTGGAGCAGTAACTCTCCAGATTATGAGCCGAGCTTGGATTATGTTCTGCGAACCCTAAAATGTGCACCTTATGTTATCTGTATCATGTTCATAACCAAAAACAAATTGCTATCCCCAATATTTTCAACATCAGTCCGACACTGGTGTTGCGCAACTACGGTAGGTGTTTGAACATTCCAACTTCATAATCATGTCACATTCTCTTGGGTATAAGAAACAATTTCAAATTACCAAAGAGAAGTAAATTAAAAAAAACAAACAAACTGAAAGCAGGTTTCAATTAACCTCTGACGTCATTGATGTGATCACAAAACCTAACGTGCGAGCACTCATCAGCTTAAGTGGCAGCTGCAAGTGACAGCTGTGGTTACTATTTGCCTGAAATGACCAAAAGCAGTCTCAAAATTTTGTCCTGTAGCAAATTCAGATGGCTATGCCACACACCCAAGGTTGCCCATAGAAATCTTTCCAATCGAGGCCACAGAATGGGAAATTTTAAAATTAATTTTTGCAGCAAAAAGATCAAACTACTGCGAAATTTGGTTCAAACAACCAGGAAACTGAGGAGAATGTACCAGGAAAATTTCAGTAAAATCCGAGGAGACTGTAAGAACGCTGGTGTTGCCCTTTGGCTCTGCTGGCACTAACATCTGTATAGACCGTAATGATTTATGCCTTTTCCCACAGACATTGTACGTTCTATGGCATTTTTTGCACTACACATGAAAAATGATGTCGCACTAGATAAGTGTGCTACTTCATGAAGCCTACGGTTCCCTTGGAAACAGCTCAAGTATGCTACAGTGCAGGCTAGCACATTTAATGCTTGCATCTTGTAGATGCTGTATTGTAAACCCTAATATGCTCACTATATAGCCCTTCTACAGTAACCACCACAGTTATTGCAGCAGCTTTACAATCCAGAAGAACACAATGATACGAATGTAGACATGAGTGTTAAAAACTAGACAAGAAGAGGAGGAACTGTAGATAGCTCATATGCGGCACGATACGGGACCACATGGTTTGCAATCATTTTTCAGTTCTGAAAAATTGTCTGTTTAGATTTCCGTCAGTGCCTCCAGAACACTAGGTCTTCATATCAAAGTTAAACAAGTGGCTCTGACAAGTATATACTATAGACATACAGTAAAACCTCGTAATCTGTACTCTGTTAATTCTCGCTTAATTTCTGTAGTCCTGTAATTCATAATTCAAGTCTGACTGGACAATTGAAGTGGTGGCCTGCACTAGCCTGGTTAATTCAAAGATTTGAGGTGTTATGAGAGGTTGACAAAGCCCAATTTCGCCAAAAACCAAGGAAGCAATGGTCCATCAGAGCCCAAAAGCGATGTGGATGCTTGATATGCCATAGTGGCCTAGCCCAAGAACAAAAAACTACTTGACTTGTGGAACACTGAAGTGTGCCTGCAAAGGAGAAGACGTGCCTCACTGCGACACAACCGTGGATGCCAGTTTCAAAGTAACATGCTCTCTGCGTTCCTCACTGCCCAGCTGTGGTTGAAGGCATTGAAGCACATCCCATCCTTAGCATTCAATAATTCTTGCTCTGAGCCTGCGGCAAGCTTAACACTGGGAATGGTGTGCTGAAGCTAGAGGGTTGGGTTACTGGCATTTCCATCATTTTAAAGAGGCAGTCTCCGGAGACGAGCATATAAATATCAGCACATTCTGGTAGATCTTGCCACTTGGTGGCAGTATTGAGGGAAGAACTCGTGGTTTAACCAGGAATTCATATTTTAAATTGATCAAAAAAGTCAGGCTTTAGCAGATTGTGGCACCATATTGTGTCCTTGCGTTGCTGCTAACATCATCTCTCTGGAGCATCTGAAGTGAATATACTATTTTTTTATGACTATGCCACATCATCATACGGACAGATATTTGTATTCATATCAACTTTAAGGCAGCCTAGTTTTTTCTCATTAAATAAATTACAGCTACTTTTATTCTTTATTTTCCTCGATTCACTTTCAAAATGTGTTGAAAACAGAAAACTACATACCAATGAAGCAGCCATACTTGTAGCGATGCTGCCATCAGCAGCGCTGCTATAAACAAAAATGATTGCTGGTATCTGCAGTAGATTTCACTGTGTTTATTTATTACTTCTTTCTAATTCAAGCTATTTTGGTGCTCTCATTTATAGCTTTATCAAAACCTGTGCATCTTAGTTAATGACACATTCTGCAAACAACTTAAGCAAGGTGACAGTTGTCCTCATAGAGCTGCATATAGTATACTAACAGTATGTAGTGTCCAAAGCATCAGTGTTTGCAGACACAGACTACCACTCAGAAAATGAGACTATGTACCATATAGAAAAATAAAGTTTTCAATGGTTCTGCTGTGTTTCTCAGCTCCAAAGCCAAGTATTCGTTAATTTGGGGATGTAGCTTTCCAACGAAGAAAGAAAAAGTTGAAGCCAGTAGACTGTCCCTTCAAATACTGCTTGATAAGGCTATCCTTCTTCAGAAAATCAAACATTGAAATTTGTCTGGCCTATTTGGGAGGGTGGTTGATCGGGCTAGTTTGTGATTCAGACCTGAAACAAAAATAAGCACACCCTTAAGACACAGACGGAGCAAAAGTGGCAGTGCAGTGATGTCCAATCTTCCTCCATCTGTGTCTTAAAGGTGTGCTGTTTTTTCCAAAGACTGTTGGCAAAGTGTAAGGTAGCTTTTACGAACGACAGGACGCATGTGTCTCCATGTATTAAAAAGGGCAGTTAATTCATATGCAAATTGGTTAAGCTATAATAGAAATTAGCTTCACAAGTGTTTATAATTTATTGCTTCAAGTTGCGCATGTTATGATGCTACCCTGCGGGAAATTACAAGCCAAAATGCAGTAGCGGGACAAAGCAGGGGCATGCACAGACATTCTTGCAATGGCCCTTTTCACCTGGACTTGATTTTTTAAATTTTTGCTCATACAACATTTTTCACAGTCCAGATGACTCTAAATTAACGAGACTTTACTGTATTTGGCGAAGAGAAGCTACTATATTCTCGAAGCACATCAGGTGACATTCTATTTTATCCTTGAAAGCACACTTACAAGAGCACAAACTATTGTGCAATACAGCACAAAAAGGGGCATACATTTAGAGGCACTGACAGCGGCTCAAATGCTGCTGTCAATGCAACTTTGGGAACCAGAGATGAGCATTGATGTACTGCTCCTGTTATTTTCAATGATGCCTGCACATGTGCACTATCGTTATTGCATTTCTCAGTCGCTTCAAAAGCACATGTAATCGAGGCACAAAGCCACTGCAAAAAAACACCCTCAAATGAGGTGGCATACTACCAAGCATGAGTGCATGCATGCTTTGCATTAATAGATGCCATCCTAGGCACTGAATAGTGAGCATGTTTCAAGCACACGCAAGTAGACTAGAATCAGTTGTGGTGGGCTCACTTGCAAATAGGTGGGGGGGCTACTGGCTCCGGTTCTGCCACTCTGAAGCAGCCTTTTCCTTGTCCTCCTTCTCCTTGCGGTGCTTCTTCTTTTTGAGGAATGAGGGCGTCCGCAATCCTCCCTTCTTCTTTTTCTTGTCTTTCTTGGGCGACTCACCCTCAACGTCCTTCACTGGCGAGCTCTGCTGAGAGGACCACATGCCACAGGCATCATATGCTCCAATTATTGCTCCCAAAGGAGTGTAATCCACTTAGAATGAGCAAATTCCTCGCATTTATCTACTTCCCCAATGCAAAAATAAACCACACATTATAACATAATTATCAGCAACATATCGGATAAAATGATAAGATTTCTGGCTGCCCATAAAATGTGTGTTAAGAAAATTTGTCTGAAAGTTAATAAAAAATTAAACACTACGAAGGAAATGACGCGGAAGCTTGGCATAGGCGCTGCAAACGAGCAGATGGGGAGAAATCCTCGATAATGCGTGTTATGTGGCCTTAGTAAATGAACACTATCATCATCATAACCACTGGAGGGAGGAGGGAAAGCACTTGCATGGCTGCCACTATGCAAAGGGTGCGACCATATCGTGACCGCCCGATTATGCGTTCGAAGTTGGTGCCGACCAAGCGAAAGGCAATATTTCTCGATGTGAAACAGCAGATTCATATAAATTTTCAGCAGGGTTTCAAGGTTGGAAACATCACGGAAAAATACAGGCTCTTAATGTCATTGCTTTCGACAATTATCAAGGCTGAGGATTTCCTGCAGTCCGTTCAGTTGCTGTTCGGCCTTGCGCCCACAAAAGGACTGCCGCCAGCATACGTGTAACTGAAAGCGATGCACACGGCGATCGTCAAATTCAACCGCCGCTTAAACAAGCCTGAATTTCCGACATTTTTAAGCATGCTAAAATTATAAAATGATTATTTATGCATCCTGTAATGAAGTGCTCAGTGTTCTTTAAAACGTTGTTTGACCCGATTCACTCATCGCTGGTAAACAGGCAAGCCTACATGCATGGGAAAAATTACCTGGGTGTTTGTTTTGCCGCTCTAGACATAACGATGATTTGTTACAATGATCGGATGTGCCGGTTTTCTCAATATTGTTAAAATTTTGAGTGCTGTAATCCACATGAACTAACTCAGAGAATTACCTGCATTCTGCTCAGAATTTGGAACAGACAATATTTTTCCTAAGCGCTTTAGGTGGTCTAACCAAACCGAAGAAGCAGAGCAAAAAAGTTCAGTGTCTGTGCAATGCATTTACTGCACATCACCTGTCATGTCATCCCTTGTGCAGTCTTTGTCAAAAGTGTAGAGCCCAGGGTGTCTGCTTCTGAGCCGTGTAGTGGCACAGATATAGCATTAGTGCAAGTCCTTCCCACTAGCAAATTTAGGACAAAAAATACTTTTACCATCAGGAAATACGGAGCACTGCAAATGCATTACAAGCTGCACAAAATGGCTCAGAAGCAGACTGCCTAGGCTCTCCACTTTTGACAAAGACTGTACATGAAAATTCCAAAAGTACATCACACAAAACCCAGAAAACATTTCTACTCGCAGCAGACATGCAAGTTCATGTCTTAAACGTAATAGCTGACCGAGCCGTAATCCTGAACCACATCCATTGACCATCGAGAATAACAAGGGATGCTAACATCAATTTTAAATGTTTCGTGTTCTTAAAAATCGTGCTATATGCCCTGAAACTATAAAACAATAGCTTATTTTTCCACACATCTTTCTCTTCTGTGTGGTGGCAATTCCCGACTACTAAAGAAAACAAAGCAGCTCGGGCAGCATGGCACGTGCACTGAAACACTGGAAATTTTGTGATCCAGCTGAGACCATAGCTCATACTACTGACAATCTAGATAGCAACAATTCAGACAATTACATCAGAGGGTGCCCGTGGAATTAGCCCAGAACATCAGTGGCAGCACCTTGGCCAGATCCTTGACACCGCTTATAGAGTGAAGTGCTCGTCTGCCTCCTTTGGCAATGATGTGCCACACTGAAGGTCGTAATGCAATTGTTCTCTAGCAAGAAAACTGTACAGGTTGTTCCATACTTGGAGGAAAACTGGGAGCACATGACCAGTGCACTTTGTGACACACTGCTGCCAAAAGCTGGAAAGAATTGGCATCACAGGTGCATGTGCACTACTAGCTGCTCTTTCAGCACATGTGCTCGATTCTGCTTATTCTCGTCGACCCACAGTAGCAGCGGCTTTGAGAGTATGGTGGACACATGCTCCAACTTATGCAACAGCCTGTACAATTAAAAGCTTCGATTTTGTCAGAAATATTTGCTATTGGATAGGGAGACATCTTGTACGGGAGCAAGTGTCACACACCCCTCCAGCTTCAGTTAGAGTGCATTGCCGCTTTCAGGAAACGGTTGCTGCCGAGACAGGAGAGGATGCAACCATATTTATCTGGAGGTATGTTGGAACGTACATTGTGGCGCGGCAAAAGCAACAGATGATGCCACAAGAGCAGTGAGCCATGTAACAACAAGTGGTATACACCACTTTTGATATATACACACACCTTTGAAAGGTTTGTACAAATTTTATCTGAAAACCTCCATTTCAAAAACAAATCTCAATAATAAGCAATTAAAAACTTCATGAAGCTCATACCGTTACAAAATGTGTTTAGTTGGCTTCATTTTGATGTACTGAAGTATATTTTAAACCTCACAGTTCTTGGCCTCCAAAATTTAAAGAAATCCCATAGAATACAAGCCTTGTTCTCAAGTTAGGAAGATAACCAAAAAGATATAGCCAAAAAGAATGTGCAGCGCAAGATAGCAAATGCATACAAAATGTGTCATTTTCTTTCTTCTCTACTTAGAATCGACACAAGTGTGCTAAATGAATACAAACGAACGCTAACCTGTTATTTACAATAATAGAGAAACTTGAAACCAAATCAATAAAAGCAGGCAAATGCAATGGAGGCTGAAAAAAAGAATATGAACCTCTTTGCTGCTCCGCGATGCCGCTGAAACGTCGCCACTCTCAGCTGACCTCAGCTTTTCATCCCCATTCACTGGTGCATCGCCTGCAACGAGTTTAGGACGCATAAGAGTGAATGCAGACATAACTACATACACACTGACTGTATGCATGAGCAGAGTCAATAATATATATATATATATATATATATATATATATATATATATATATATATATATATATATATAAAAAAAAAAGCCACGTCAAAAAAACATTTTCTCAAAGGCTGCTCTAGTGAAAATTAACTTGCATGGTTCACCAATTTGGCTGCAACGATAAACTATAACTACGCATGTAGTAGGGTGGACATCAGTAAACAAAGCGCACTCTTTTCAGTTTTCATTGCAATCGCGTCTTCTGTATCGGGAATGTGCAAATAATATTTTTCCCAGCAAAAGTGCACTGCCATTTGCTACCAACCTGTAGATACCACGGCTGCTGGTTTCAATTACGAAACATGAAAAATGTTGGAAGAAATTGGCATGCTTAGTTTAGTTCTGTTTGCACCTGTACAGCCTTTGTCCAAACAATACAGCAAAAAAGCTTGCATGTTATCACTGCAGTGGATTTCCTGTAGCATCAGTGGAAAAGTGTTGAGCTCAGAAGAGGTGGGGCAATAGTTTGTAACATTCGAGATATTTGAAATGATGTAAACAAACGTTGCATGCCTCAGAGGCAAACCCTTTAGACTGCATATTTTTGACAAAAGCTGTACACAAACCCAATAAGTGCCAGACTTCTCAACCATTGGAGCTGTTCGAACTGCATGATACAGCCGAGCCCGGATGTAACGAGCCTGGATATTTCAAATTACTGAACATGTCGAACACATATATCATCACATTGAATCAAGCATAAAAATATAGGAAAGTCCTAAAGTATAGTGAACTCAATATCTGCTGGTCATTCAATGTCAAACTGCACCCTGCACAGTTCAGTGGCATTTCTCTTCGCATCGACTTCCCACACCAGTCGATGCAGCGAGAACTACCCCCAATTGTTTGGTATGTGAACACAACACTCTTCGAACACTTTTCATGAGCGGAGGCGGATCAGCTGTGTGGCCTTGGACACCTGCAGCCAGCACTGTAAAACCACAAGCTGAATGTACGCCGTCCCTGAGGGTAGGCTTTGATCTCGTGTATGGAAAAAGCTCATTCATTCAGCCTACAAAGGAGCACAAAAAGTGTGATTTATCTAACGTCCTTAAAACTGCAGAAAAACTGCACCACACTGGTTTTATCAAATGTATGCCGGAATATAGTTTTCTATATATTTGAGATTAAAACTCAGCTACAACAATGAAATTTCATGGTTTATCAATTGGTTTGCTTTGCATACACTGCCAGGATTGCTGAAGAATTGCTCCAGAATTTCAAGTGCTTCCCTAGCCTTTTCTTAAGTGCAGCACAGCAGCAGTGGTAAATATTCGCAAATAGCCCCATCGCATTTTGAGTATGCTTTACCATCATTTGAGTGGTGCAGCATCCTCAAAACATGATGGGGTAGCATAATTGAAGAGCAGAGGAAGCATATGCAACCAAGAGAAGGAAATATTCGTGGGCGTTCATGAAGCCACCCTTGACACAAAAGCCAGTATCTGAAACAATGCACCTGGCTGATGTGGCCTGACTGCAGTCGCTGGATGGCATCAAGTTAATGGAAGTGAAACCAAAACTATACAACTGAGCTTTAAGGCAGTTTTATGGTACTCATTTTCCTCATCATGTTTCTGTCATGTGGTGAAGCCCAACTAAATGTCTTGGGATGGCACTCAGTTGCCGCGCTGGTGAAGACGTCAAGAAAACCAACTGCAATTTACCTTAATGAGGGATTAGTCTATTTATAGAATAAAAGCATTAAGCATCTTATCAAACAGTTTGTTGCGGCTCCAACACAAAAAAAGGCATAGCAATGCCCAGTGACTGGTGTGCTTCTGGCACGTCAGCAGGCAGCCTGTTGCAGTAATATAGTTTTGCTGCTATGGTATAGGTAAGTTAATATACTGCCACTATATATATGTATTAAATTATCAGTACATTGAACTATCTCAAGAACCGGTTAGTTTGACATGTTCGGTTTCAACTGTATTCAAGAGCAAAGTGCTTTATCCACACATGCAGCTCAAACACACCTATGCGGCTTTTCACATAATGCCCTCAGAACCCATTTAATATGACACTGCACCTAGCAAGCTGAAGGTACAATCTGAAAACTGACTTTCAATTGTGCCGATTATGCCGCCAATATTCCGTGGAACCAAAGCACGTTAATAGAAGCGGAATAAGTCGCTGACACATTCATGTAACAAGGGCATAGCATATCATTTTCAGGTAAGGATTATCATATCACATCTATTTTGTTGTTTCAACAAAGTTTTTATACAGTAAAACCTCGTTACAAGAGGCACTCAAGGGACACCAAAAAGATTTCTCTTGTAACCAAAAATTCTAAAAACACCGTGTTGATCAGTTTATTGCACATCAGCATGCAAATGCATTCACACGCATTAACCAGAAATTGTTCAGGAAAGCTTAAAGAAGTCCTGCATACATACTTCATGCCAATTGTATGTATTTTTGAAGTATGTATTTTTGCGAGTGCAGAGTGTATTCCTTCCCAAATTCTGTAGGTAAAGCCCTTCGCTTTGCAAGCCTTCCTGTTGATCCAATACCTTTGAAGCACTCTTAGATGCTCGTCACCTTCAGATGCTAACACTTTTCCTCTGAAATGTCCTCGTAGTCGTCCTCTATGGCACATGTGCCATTTACTTGCGCAAGAACTGCACAGTCTGTAAGCTCTTCGGGAGCACACAAGATACACATCTGCAGATACGAATTCCTGAAAAGATTCCGGTACCTCAGCAATTTCTTGGATGCTCACCCAAGCTTCACCTTCAAGGAAGCTTGCCATAGTATCCATATATGGGCCCTCTTACATCATGTCACCACATTTAAAGCCTGCTTGTCTGAAACAGTTTTTACAGCTCAGGCCACTCCAGACACCCGAAATCACTTGAACAGCAAAATTTGCATTAATTACAATTGTACAGACTTGCTGCCTGTCTAGCAACAGGCGTTCTACCAACCTTGTTTTGTACAGCAACTTGACAGAGTGCATTATTCCTTTGTCTACTGGTTGAAGGTAGGGTGTGGAGTTTGGAGAAAAAAAAAAATTAACTTTGGTGGCTTTGAGGACGAGAACTTTCGCGCTGCAAGAAGCATTGTCCACAAAGAGAAAGACATCAGAATTCTGAGCTTTCATCTTGTGATCAAATTTTAACAGCGAGGAGTAAAAAAAAACATTGCATGTCATTCATGCATTTTGGTTTGCTTCGTAGGCGACAGTAATGCGATGCCAGTGGCTGATACAACGGGGTCGTTTTGACTTTCCTATCATAGGGAAGCACTCCTCAGTTCCTGACATATAGCAATAAAAAGGATGCTGATATAGAACAGAATTAAGGAACTCTAAGGGGATCTGAAGTGCAGCATATACGAATTGGTACACTTCAGCTGCATTGCATGAGCATACCTGGGTTGTGTCTTCTAAATAGTGAAGAATTTATTCTAGGGACCTGAAAAGTTGCCCTTAGTAACAGAGTGTCTCTTGTAGCCATGTCTTTTATATGCAATGCTGTTAACATAACAGATAGGAAAACCAACCAAACCATTTTCAAATGTCTCTTATAACCAAGTGTCTGTTGTAACAGTGTCTCTTGTAATGAGATTTTACTTCATACAGTCAAAACTCAATACTATGCACACCACATTAACAAATTTTTATAAAATTCCCAAGAGATTTCTTATGTTTTCAATGCAAAATTATTTCAAAACAACATAGGTAATAAATTTATTTCTTTCACAATCAAGGAACATCGGTACAACAAATTCACCTAAAACGAACAGCGTCGCAACTCTTGCATGAAACAAAAATTTCAGTTTCTGCGTATGCTCCTCAGGCTTTACCCACCATCACCACCTACTGCCAACTCTTAAACCCCCAAAGGGCTGCGGCTAAATATGCAGTAGCCAGCAGGCAGGTTGTGTGGCACTTGCCAGTCGATCATGCCATTCTCATGTGCAGACAAGTTTTTTTGTTGAGGATGATAATGCGAAGTTTGTGCCAGATCCAATGATGGATGCAGCCAGCGATGGCACTAAGCGAAAACAGCTTTCACTGCAAGAAATCAACGCAGGAAAAAAGCTCCTCAGCAGACTGCTTGGCAGTGCCCAATCGACCATCGCAATCATTTTGAAAGATCGATGTAAGAAAAAAAGTCTGCACTCAGTGATACGACGTACTTGATGAGGTGTTGAACAGTGGAAGGTGTAGAGTTTTTAATTGGCCTTGTGTGCTGAACGTGACAGAAGTAAATTACTGATTTCTTCAAATAAAGGAGCTTTGAAGTTAGTGCAACATGCTCGTTTCAAATTTTGCCAAGGAACGCAATTTTTATGTATAGGTTTGACCACAGCCTTATAAGCACAAGTTTTTCATTACAGCCACCTTTGGCGGTACCCTGCGATTCGTTATATAGAAATTTGACTGTAGTAACGTAATATCAATAATAATAATAATAATAATAATAATAATAATAATAATAATAATAATAATAATAAAAAAAAGAACTACTCCAAAAGATATAGGTGTTTCCCAATAGAAAAAGAAGTAGGGGGGGAGTCAAGTACGCATTCATGGCAACAGTGAAGTGCTAACTGGTTTTCTATTAAGTTTCTGATTGTCAATCCTGCACATTATAATTTTGCACAACTTTTCAATTTGATTTATGCGCATCTCATGGCTTGCTTCTGCCTCACTGGCCAGAATGTGATGATCATGGAGTGTTTCACAGGAGGCTTCTGCATGGCCAGCACATACACGACTATCTTAATATCTTATACAGACAGCTTAGAGCTTTCGCACTCATACCTTGGGCTTTGTACGTGCTTTAGATTTGGCCTTGCCCAGCACCTTTAGTCAATAAAGAAGGCCTTCAGACCCCTCCAGTGATGTAACTACACTCAAGGCTGAAAGCTGGGCTAGTTAGTGCGTCATCAGTCACTGAAAAAACTAGCGCATGTAACAAGGACACAGACATAGAAAAAGACGGGACGAGCACTAAACATCAACTGAGGTTTTACTACGACAGAAAGGTACATAAATACACTTCGGTGGTGCATGCGCACACTATGTTTGTACTTGCCGCAGGGCACATCTGTTGGTCGTACCAGCCCATTCCAAATTGGTTAAGAGGGGTATCGCCTGCGTGGTGCTGAGAGGTCATGCCAGCATAAAATTGAGGGTAGTTTGCAGACGCAAGTGCACCAGTAGCAGAAGGCCGGTTTCCCTATACTCCATTTCATACATCAAGTGCAACACTGCCAAAGCTACAGCTCTTGTTTGCGCTCTCCGATTCCGCAATGAAAAATAGTGCCTGCTCTTGACGAGACGAAATAATAGTTGCTTTGTCTGCAAGCTTAATACATCTTACATTTGCTGTCAACTTCATAAAAAGCACCTTTCTAGGGAGAAAAGATCGGATTCGGTGAACTTGTACGTTTTTTATGTCGTTTTCGTTCGTGTCGCATTTTCGCTGCCCCGCAACCTTTCCAGCTGTGCCACTAGATGGCACTGGCTGTGCCCTCTGCACTGCGCATCTTTTTGAGAAAATGGTTCTTCGGTGCGCATTTTTCCTATAAGATCCGCACTGCGAAGATATCTAGACATGCGAAGCAAGTTATTGCAAACGTGTATGCTAGGAATAGAGCCAGTTTCCACAAGAACCACTCAGCCACAAAACGAGCGTGTAGTGATATGCCTTTTTTTTTTTTTTCTTGCGGACTACTTGCGTAGCTTTCGCTGCATTGCACCTGATGTATGAAACGGAGTATAATGATACAGTGATGGCTATGGCGGAATGCCTCATGAAAGAAATCTGGGCAGGTGGCCGAAAAAGGCTAAGGCCATACTATACGTTCACCAGCTATAGCACTGGCTGAGAAAAGTTGGAGGGAAGTGCTGTGTGGACATTTTGTTCACTGCCCCTGAAAAGCTGGTGCACATGTGCAAAGCCGTCAATGAGAAGAAGTTGGTCTGCACCGTAAACCACGAACGCAAGTTTGTACCTTGCACTGCTAGCGTTGTTTACCGCATACCCCTCTCCTGAGGTAGAAGCTACGTGGGGCAGTCTGGACGCTGTCTAAAAGAACGGCTACGAGAGCACCATACGTTGGTGGATCCATTGGCGGGGGGGGGGCTGCCATTTGGCCAAACATTGTAAGCGTTGCGGGTGCGTGCCGGCATTTGATGCCACGTGTGTTGCTTGGTAGGGGAAGCACACGGTTAGGCCGCGAGATATGTGAGGCCTGTCACATTAGCAGGGAGGATGATAACTGTCGTCAACCTTGTTGAAGGTGATAACTGTGCTAGCACGGATTCACTTGCCTTGTCCAGAAAAGAAGAAATGTACCTCAGGGACAGTTTGCCACATTTCGATTAGTTTTTTGTACTGTTATAACCCAGTGTGCGCATGCGCCACCAATGTACCTTTCTGTCGTAGCAAAACCTCAGTTCATGTTTAGCGCTTGTCCTGTCTCTTTCTATGTCTGTGTCCTTGTTACATGCGCTAGGCTTTTTAATTAATGTAACCACACCATAACATGAATTTACCCCATACAAAGTGACAGCTGCCAGAAATGAACAAAGCATAAATGCCTGATTAACCTGGTCACATCGTGCATTCCATGCTGCACAGCACATGGGGATGCCGCATGGCAAAGTTTCCTCATGGCACTGCGACAACCAGTCTGTTTCTAGCACTTCTTACATGCTACGGCAATGAAAATTCTAGCAAGCTGCAGTGATGTGACTAACTGAAGTCATTTTGAACTCTGCCCCTATGAACCTAGGCAGTAATAGACGTGCACGTGTACTGGATGTACAATGAAGGACTTTGATCAAGACAAAGACGATTTCCGAGAGTTGGTTTATAGAAACACTTCACTGCAACTTGCGGTGCCAAATTTCTTTTTTATGCAGTTCAGGCAGACCACACAGCTGGCAGCAATTTGACATGATTGTGAGCAGAACAGAAGGGTTGCACTAAACCATGCACTTGCAACCTATGTTAAATAACTGGCTCAGCAAATGCAGTAAAATCGAACCAAACTTTTTAATTTCTATACTACCACCTAGGTACGTTTACAGGTGGTGTTTCGAATGGTCAGGAGAAAAAACACGCAAATAAGGACTGTATTTAATGAGCGTAATTGAATCCCTTTCCAAGATTTTTTTTTTTTGCTCAACAACTTCCTCAAATGTTGCCATGTGAATTATATCATTGCCATCAGTCTAACCACACCCATTGCGGGGAAAAAGCATTTCCTGTATCCTTCCATTTAATCCGGTCCTGTGCCAGCAGCATCCACATAATCCCCACAAACTTGCCAAATTTCATCCACCTACATATGGCCTGCCCCTTCTTGATTTCGACTAAAATGTCTAACTCATGTCTGATCTCTTATCCAATCTGCTTGCTTCCAATCTCTTAATGTTACACCTATCATTTTCCGTTTCATACTTGAACGTAAAAAAAGCCTTTCAGTGTTGCCCTTCCAGAATGCTGCACCTTCCTGACTGTCCTGTAGTGAAGACTGGTCCCACAACTCTCATCACATCTCTGCGAGCAGGCGCAGATTATTTAAAAAAAAGTCTTAAAAGTTCCTGCTGCCATGGCTCGTGGCAAAGCCTATTTTTGGTTTCTTGTGTAAATACTGCCTTGCGATATCTTGCGCGGTGTTAGCAGCGAAAAGAAGTCATTGGCCTGTAAACAAGAGCCATATCCAATATTTATTGAAACAAAAGCACAACACGCCTCACGCTACCGCCTATTTTGAAAACTTTTCTTACTGTGGAACAAGAAGCATGAAAAAGCACCAACAATATATATATTTTGGCTCTCTTCAATGTATGTGCTGACAAATAAGAGGGAGAGGGCAATTTTTAACCACCAATATGATTAGTGCTAGAACCGCTAACTTTTTTTTGCAAGAAGATGAAAAGTGAATAAGTAGATGCCAGCAAGCAGTTTCAGTGGCCCTTGAGTACATCCAAGTCATCTGGTTAAACTGCAATTTCGGCTGTACATACCTTCCGTCAATTAGAGTCATTAAACCTCACAATTTAAAATCCCTTCCCCTACAATACCTCTGCACTACCGTAATTGCTGATTATAAGACGCCCTTTCTTTTAAAAAAAATTACTTTCCAAAGTTTGGGGGTCGACTTAGTTAGATTTCACTTATGCAGGTAGAAGTAAATTTGACTTATATGCGGGGTCAAAGGTAGTTTTGGCCGGGCTGCAGGTAATATCAGGCACGTTCACGCATAATTCTGTAATAGTTTTGAGTCATGATATGAAAGCGGGCTGCTTAAAATACAAGAATTTATCTAAACATATGCCCCAAATTTTTGTTTTCATACGACAAACCGTGGGCATCCCTCATAAAAAGTGGCCCCAGGTTCAATCCAATGCGATCCAAACCACATGACCAGTCACATGCTCATAGAAGCACATTTTTTTCACGCCTGGTAATCATTGCCGTGTTTCGCTTCATTGGCGTTGGATCGATGACTGTCAGTGGTGAGCACCATTTGCGTGCCCGACGGGTGCCACGATGCCGTAACCCCAGAAACAATACAGCACAGACTTCAAGCGGTGGCAGGAAAACACCGACTAGATGGCTGAAGCAAGTTTTCCCATGTGCGGCACCTTTGTACTGCTTCCGATGGCTAGCAGCAGCAGTGGCTCACAAGATGATGACTGGAATTACACCTTTCTCATGAATGATGTATCATGAGAGACGTTTTGAGTACGAATAAACATATTTGAACGACTCGGGCCTTCTGAAGAACTTATTGGCAAGCTATGGCCGCAGCGAGTTATTGTTGACCTATATTCGGGGTCACTTTTTTTTTTTTTTTGCTTAAGGAGGTTTCGAGAGTTACAGGGTTATTTTATAATTGGCAAATAACCTTTCGTTACATCTTTCAAGGTCATTCATAACCTATTTCTGCCGTCACCTAAAAATCATCAAGGTAAGTGTTGTAACCTCTTGAAATTCCCCTATTATTCATAAACTAGCTTACCCTACAATAATGCCCCTGTGAGGGCGCTGTAGGTACTGTGTATAAATAGATAAATAAATAAATAAATAAATAAATAAATAAATAAATACTTTACATTTGTTCGGTCACAACTCGAGTTTGCTTCCTCTACTGGTCTTCCTATCATAACAAGATGGTTACCTTATTAGAATCCATAAGAGAGCAGCATAACTCTAACAAAAATATCACAACCATTCAAGCACACCTTAAAACTGACCTTTCAGTGAAATGTTTACACACATGCTGTGTCATCTCTCTCTTTAGAGTAGATCACAAGCATGCATGCTTAAACGGTAAGACCGTCCTTTTTACCATGCCTCTACTTTTTTTTTTTAATCCTGCACGTCTAGTGGAGTGTAAAGTCATCTCAGTTTCATGATGTCAATACTGACGCATGCAATACATTTGTCAACACTGCCTCGAACAAACTGATTATGAAATCTCCTTTGAGTGCAATCAAGAATGATTCCATCATAGACTCCTCCCACATTCTACAGGCTTCAAATAATGTTCAAATTAACTAAGGTCATAAATGACCCAAAAAAGTAGCTGGGAACCAGCTGCATCAAAAATTTACTTAAAGGAGGGCAGTGATCTTCTGAATTTTAATATAAAAGCTGGAAAGCAAAGTTTACTTTTTATACCTCAGTGAGGTGCTTTACCATATGTACAGGGGTGGGACAGCAATAGGCTTTGCAGCAGGTATAGAGCCAAGATCATTCTGGAGCAACTTGCAGTGCAAACATGTAAACCTCGATTAACATCAACTGTAATACCTTGAAATACTATCAAGGTAGAAATTCTTTTGCTGCACTACCTCAACATTTCATTTCTTTTTAAAGCCAAAAAATGGTGTCCAGCATTGTTTTCTTGCGTAAAATGCCTCACAGGGTGAAGAGGGTAGACAATCTCACTCCATTCAACTTCCCCTCCTGAACCAGCCAGCAATCGGCGCGGTCTGCAGGTCATGCTATGCACCATATCACAAGTGCTCGAGCTCAAAATTTATTCCATACATGTGCATTCCATTTTTGCCGAAAACAATTTGACCTATGCACGGCGTCGTCATAGGCAGGTTCATAAAACTGCAGCTGGTAACATATTTATGCACTTTTAGCCCTAGTGGGATATTACCGTTGAAATATGAGGCGAGCAGTGCGAGGAGCACGACTAAGAATGCAAAGAGCCTCGTACTTACAACAGCACAAAGCAGACAATGGAGAGAAAAGCTAGCTGCAACCATGAGCTTTTCCCCGCTGTTATAACAGCATGTTTCACAAGCTCTCAACGGCATTCACACGCTGTTCTTGCTATGTGGCTAGTGATGCGGTTTCATTCTCATTTGAACCGTTGAATCTGTTACCTTGTGCAGCCTGAGGGTGTTTTGAAATTGCAAGGTGCCTTTTGCTCTCTCTTTTTTTAAATTTTTAAATAATTTTTCATGCAAACAAGCATGCATGCATGTCGTCAATGTGTGACGCGCAATGCAGGCATGTGGTACATCAAGTTTCCTGTGTAGTAACAGGCAGATATGCTTAGAGGTATGCTGAAATATAGCAAATGCCTGCACTGTCGCCCTTAGCTGGGCTCAATAAAGAAACAAGTTTCCAAGATTGGGTATCCTGGTGAGAGGTGCTGGCATGCAAAGTGTCTTTCATTTGAGTGCTTATTACCAATTTCGAAGCAGTAGCATACAGATGCGATAAGCAACTAAGTTGGGACTGATGGTATAAAGATCTCCCGCAATAAAAACATCCTATCAGCTGATCAGCTAATGGTCAAAATTATGCTGCATTTCAGGAGATACCGTCTTTGCCAAAAGTAACCAGGCTGCATATTCCGCTTCTCAGTCAGGTAGTAGAGAATTCGCACCACTTCTGAAGTGGTGCAAAAAAAAAAAAAAAAAGGCAAGCTCCTGTCCTCACTTCTTAACATGTTGTGATGCTCTGGGAATCCATATTGGCTTTAGAATTCATGCGAGAAGCAAAATATACAGCCTGGTTACTTTTGGCAAAGACGGTACACGCCCTGACTTCTCCACTTGCAACCACTATAGCAGGGTCAACCACAGGAGTCTTCTGTGAACATACTTGTGGCATATATAGCCAATAAACACGCAGTGATTGGCATGTGGTGCAGACATTAGGGAGAGGCTGGTGCTAGCATGGCTCAGATGAAGCTTACACATACACTTGCACACAACACACTGAAGGCTCCCACCTGTGGCTGCCCTTCACAACATCGCAAAGTAATTTCTTTCACATCCATGCAGCCTACTTCTACTGCCCGTTTGTTCTGCAACCACACACCGGTGCACGTGATGCATCAAAGAGCACCTGCATTTCAGTGTGGGGTATAGCAATATACAAGGTCTGCTTTTAATCTACAGCTTTTCTTTCTATATGCTAGACCGAATGTTTCAGAAAAAACTTGGAATGAAAAAAGACAACCTTTTCCTTACCGAACTTCCAGGAGTAGTCACACAAGGGGGAACAAAGTTTGAGCATCCATTTATTGATTACTCCACAATTATGTGTGACAACCAGATTTTTACATGCTTCATAACTATCTCTCTTGGAGTAGAATATCCAAAAGCCATCTCAAATTTAGTGAGGAAAAAAAAAAAAAAAAAAAAAGAAGGAAATTTTGTGCAAGAGTTTTGTTCTCTCTCATATCGTATACATAGGGGTTGGACTTTTCAAAATTCAGTTCTAAGCTAACTGGATGTTGAAATTTAACTACATAGAGAAGTCAGGGCATCATGCGATGGTGGCAGTGTTGGATAAGGAGCACAACTGTGTGATTAAGGTGCTGCTAAGCTAGTTTACATGCCTCTGCAGACTAGGAAGAACCACCTTCTCTCTGCTTGCCAGCCACTGTTTATTCACTCTAGGACACCGACATGAAACTGCACGAGCATCATAAAAAAGTATCATGTTTTGAGTCAAGTAACATGCAGCCCTTTTGCTGGGTACACTAAGTATAACATGTTAACCCAGCACTTCCACTTATGTTTCTGTCTGCTGGCTTTCTCGTTTAATTTCCCTTATTTTAATTACTGGCAAAGCAACCATTCAAGTGAGAAGAAAAAAAGAAAAAAGGACATTGAGGCAGACTCCAAGTGCCATTTGGTCAAGCAGGATTACTGCACTAAAACTGAAAAAGTTAGAAATTCATTTGCTGAAAACAATATTTGCCCCTTCCCCCTAAGAGAAATATTTCAGGAAAATAAAAAAACAAAGTTTACTGAATTTGCAAAAAAACTAGAGAGTCCAACCCATATATACTCGTGATACCAGGCTGGGTAATTTAATTTTCACTGGAGCAGCAAAGCCACTAATGCTTAAAGAAAGGCAATGGAAAACTAAACGGCAACAAAGAAAGATACAAGCACTGACAAAGAGGATGTTAAAAAACAATCACAATCAGGCCAGCATCTACATGCCATAAGCAAGTATGAACACTTACTCTGGCGCTTGGGCTTGCGCTCTGACTGCGCTCGCCGCCCAAACTGTTGTGGGACGATACGCTCTTCTTCTGCACAGCAAATGTCATGCAGCGCCATGCACAAGTCATGCATAGTGTGCACAAGCAGCATGGCCACAGGTAATAAAAAAACGGGGGAGGGGGTGAAGTGAAAAGTACAAAAAGGAAGCAAATGAATACACAAGAACATGAAAGTTCAAACAAGCAACATCTTGGGGGAAGTTGAAGATGCACAGTACATTCTAGGAACAGAGCAAAAGAGTAGACAAGGCCCTTCTTAACTTGGCCACCAAGCAGGCCAAAGTTATAGTTTTGTAATTACAACTTTGCAGCTTAAAGGAGTAGACACACCAAATTTCTGGATGTGTTTCCTTCTTTACTACACAAGGTGCACGAGTCACAATCTGGCATGTGATATAGCCACGGTCAATGAATCTCTTGCGATTCCAGCTCTTGGGCAGGCTTGTGTTTGCGTGAATTAGAATCGGACTGTACTGCAGACTTTGTATGCCTCTCGTGACCTAGACTCGCCTGTGAAGTCACATGTCAGTCAGCGGTTGAAACTGAAACTAAAACAGCATGACAAAAAAGATTACTGCTTTTTCGTGCAATCCATGTGGCTGTCTGTTTTCCAATGTGTTGTATATCAATTCAAAGCCAGAACACAAAGCTAAAATTTGGTGGATCTAGACCTTTAGAAATAGAAAAATATCCATTTCAACATAGGACCATGGCACATTCACTATTCTAGTGTATCAGAGGCAACTGCAATTTGAAACTTGAAGCAATAACAGGATGTGGCATGAATGTTTTAAAGGAACTCCCGAACCTATTTTTTAATAAATCTACAAGGCTCAATTTCTAAATGTCATTATGAAAACTAGTGTACAATGCCCACCCACGTAGATTTAATAACTAGGAATCATAACAATGACAGAAAAACATTTTACCATAAACTCCTAGAAGGAATAGCCATCATACCCAGCAGTCAAGTAAACAACTAATAGAGCTGGAGAGAATACAAGAAATACTAAAAAGAAGCTGAAAGGTGGGAGAGAGGAAGTGAATGATAGAAGGGGCACACTGTGCATAACGTAAAAACTATGAAGAAACAAGTATTTGCAATGTATGCACTGCCATTTGGCATTTAAAATCTAATTTAAACTTTCAGCCCTGTGCACCCCCAATAAAGAAATGACAAGACATCAGTATGTCTGGTCATTCCTTTCTGAACAGAAAAACATCAATGAAAACTTGGATCTGAACTAGCAATAACAAAAAAAAGAAAGCAGGCTAAACTGTGAACATTAAAAGAATAATTCATTTGCACAGCACATTATAAAGGCAGTATTAATACTGTCAGAGGGTACCTGCATAGGTCTAAGGAAAGCTGAAAGACAACAGCAATGATGAAACACAACTATCTGCATCCAGTTACTTTACACAAAGCATTTGGCTACACTTGTACCTTTCTGCTTTCTACTGCAGTTACATGTAGTCACACGAAAGATTACGCCTCTACTATTGCACTGAGGAACATGTACACTTACAGGATCCCTGAAAGGGACTTAGAATGTCAAATGCGTGCACTATGTAGAGTACAGTTCATGCCACAGAAAAACAAAAGCTGATAATTTATGAGAAATCTCTAAAATTTCCTACTTCCGCACCTTACAATGGAGGGCCTTCGCCCAACTTGGCACACATTACATCAGGTAGCGCAGGTGATGTCAACAGACAAAAAGATACTGCTTTGCCATGTCAACGTGACATCCCGTATTTACAGGAAATCAAATCGCTAGATAATTAACAGACAAGCTGCTTTTTTTTTTTTTTTTGAAATATTTCCTATGGGGACGCAGCTTAAGGAGCTGCAAAGTAAACATTTTCATAGAATTCTCTACCAGCGTGTGAAGGCCCCTTGCATTGCCTCCAAAAAAGTGCCCTCGGTGGAAGCTTTCTTCACCATGTGGCAATAATGGGACTTGGTCTCAGCAGCTTTTTTAGCAAATGTCCCCTAGACTCGGCAGGCTGTCACATGCATTACACAACATAATCTATTCCCGAGAAGGAAGGATGGCTAGATTCTCCAAAACTAGCTCAAAGCCTATGTGTCCCTGATTGCACCACAGCGCGGCAAACCAACATGTGGTAAAGCAACTTTGAGCCAATGACGGTGACAGTATCGAGAGTGGTGGTGCAGCTTTTTGGAGACAAAAATTTTAATTTCTTTTGAAAACAGCTGTAGGACTCACAAAATGCATAAAGCTTTTTCTACCTGCCTGCAATGCCACAAAAACAGTAGACACCATGTTTGAAATACATAGCAGTCATAAAAGCAGCTCAGTCCTGCCCATTGGTCCGTCACCTCGCAAGCTCACATTGTAGACTTTTATCACTTCTCATCTACGTTCGAGGCTGAGGTTCGTAAACATGACAGAAGTAGGGTGTCTAGCATATTAAAAATCCCCGACTTTTCCAGGTTTTCCTTGATTATTTCAGTTCAAATTCCCTAACAAGTGAAGAGGCTCAAACATGTAGCTGCTGATGATAATGAGCATAGACAAATATTCAGAGCAAAAAAGCTATTTATTGATTATATTCAACAATATACAATAGTTAAAAGGCTGTCATTAGTGTTAATGCCCATTAAGAACGTGAAAAGTTTACTGAAAATTAAAAGAGCACTGATGGCAGCCTGGGTGGACCCCCCTTTTTGCTATTCTCGCCTGATTACTACTACAAGCTCGAGTTTGAAAACCAGTACGGCGTCAGTATGAAAAAGCTATTGCTGAAGACTAACGTCCCACCGACACTGTTTTTTTCCAATCACAAAAATAAGTGCAGAATTTTGTATTTTTAGTGTGAAAATTTTCAAAAAGCTTCCCTCCTCAACTGCTCGTTCGTAGTGAAACTGTGCATGGAGCTTGCACTTTGTCTAGACTAAGTTTGACAATAATATTTACCTCATCCAGCTGTTCGCAATCCAAAACCATAATCGTTTGCGTTGAAATCGAGGAACCATAAGTCCCCAAAGACAGCTTGACAGGATGTGTGCACCTTGCACTGCCTGCCTCGGCACTGTTTTTGAGTTTTTCTTTCCAAACCACTGATAGCAACCCAACTGCCTTTAGGAAGCATTGGTGGTTTTGGTTCCTCGATTATGGGTCTGCATCACGCATGGTAAGTAAGTAACAAGGTAAGTAATCACGGTCAAACTTACTACTGGACAAAGTTACTGCGGTGTGCCAGCTCCACGCGGAATTTCACCGCAAACGAGCCAGTAGTTGAGGCAGGTCAATTTTTTGAAGAGTTCGTGATAACAATGCCCAATATACTAAGCAAACTACATGCGGCACTCAACACAGCACCACAGCATTGTAATTATAACACCAGATTCTTAAGGTATGATGCTTCTGATGTACAGTCTCTTTTTTTAAAAATCTAGTTCTCAGCATCGACCCCCTAAACTCGCAGACGCATAGGTGGAAGCTGGAAAACTGGGAAGCAAGTTCCACTAGCATGAGCCTGCCTTCAAGGCAACTAGACATACACACCAGTGTGAGTTATGAGGGAAGAAGAAGGGGACAACTTTCAATCACCCATACCTCAGCTGTTGCATAAGCTATATTGAAAATTTTTGCGGGAGAATGATGAGTGGTATTCTGGAGTTCTTTATCTTACTTGACTACCATTCCTGCATCTCTTTAAAGATTCTCATTTCTTTAGTAAAGCCCAAAAGCAGGTTTCTATTACTATGCACACTACCACTGAACAAAGAAATATTGCGAGAACTGTACTTAAAGGGGCGATGGCAGGGTCGGTCGATGTATTGCAGTTTCCTACTTCTGTGAATAATATACAGGTCTGTGATTCTACACGCTAAGTTTTAGTGCCTGGCAAACGGCGCATAAAAAAAAAGAAAGAAATCTGAATCATGAAGCTCCTTCCACCGAGAGCGACCGCCATTTTAAGATGCTCGTGTGACGTCACAGAGGATACGCGGCGGAGCGTTGTCTGCAATGAAGGCTGCAATATCAAAATACACATTTCTCATTTTTCTTTTTTTTTAGACAGTTGAAACAGTGGTCGTCCCTCATGCAGAAGTGTTTGATGAAGATGTTACCGCACGAAAGCGATATAGAGCAAGGTATGTTTTTTTTTTTCCCCTTTTCTTTCGGCATAAGGCACGGTCACAATCAGTGGGCTGCACGGTTCCTTAGCTACTTATCGATGCACTGATCTGTCGCTTGACCAACGGTCGCCTATTACCGTAGTGTGGGGTTTTGGTCACCCGATTTGTTTTGGTTGGATAGAGTTTGGAGGCCGAGCCAGAACTTGATACCCGATGAGTGAACCAGCTGCGCTCGTCTGTAGCTTAACTGTGTTATAGAAAGGAAAACAAGCGGCTTATATGTTCCCCTTCTCATCAGCAATGACCTTGGCCAGAGATGTTAGTCGGCACCGATCTACCGGCCCATTCCGAGGGAGAGTAGGCCTAGT
Source organism: Amblyomma maculatum (assembly GCF_055883805.1). Lineage (NCBI taxonomy): Eukaryota > Metazoa > Arthropoda > Arachnida > Ixodida > Ixodidae > Amblyomma > Amblyomma maculatum. The sequence continues at coordinate 279,882,876 of NC_139344.1, forward strand.
GCGAGTATGCGGGGTTCGGGTCTAGAGTTTTAGGCGATTACGGATTGCGCATTCACAAGCTTTAACAGTTGAATGTGACCATCGAGTGCAGTCCTGGCATAGTGACTCCAAATCGACGACTGCTTGCATCACAAAGCTCGTGCACATTGAGCGGGAAGCATCGATGTGACCCTGTCTGGCGAGCCAAGCCCGCAGCTGTTGGCGCCGCTTGTGGGTAAACAAACACACTGGGAGCGCAGTCGTCGGTGCATTCCTGCGGGAGTTTAGGACTCGCACACTAAATACTAAATGGTGTATGTTTACTGTGCTTACGTTGAAGCACTCACAAGACGTCATTTGGCTCGGGAACTGGTCGCAGTCGCGCGCGCGGCTGCAGGGGCGGCGAGAGACGCAGAGATGGCGGCAGATGGGAGGCTCTTGTTCGGTGCAGGCAGTAAAGCGCATTCGAATCGCGATGGATTTTGCAAGGACGGGACTGAAGCGGCGGTGCGGCGCATGCTTTCGCGTGCTGGCAGTGGCCAAACTAAACATAGTTTTGAAAAAGAGAGAGAGAGAGAGAGAAGGGGCTTTACCACCCGAGAATAATTAGGTTTACGCTCATGTAACAGCAAGTCAAGGCGTACCGCCTCGTCCAAAAGTTTTGTCTGCTTCTCTAATGTAGCAAGGTACGCTCTCTCGCTAGCATATGCTTGTTTGGGATTTCGTCCTAAGTTTTGGACTGAAAGAGCGACGGGCATTGCTCAGCAATCAGCAACACAACGCTAAACCCTCCTCCCAATTGCCGCACACAAGGCAGAAGAAAACGTTGGATCGACATGCACCTTTTTATATGCGGGAGCGTTTTGTTGCTAGACAAGCTAACTGTCATAATGTAAATAATATGCTTCTAATTGTATGCTTAAATAATACAGCATAAGGCCATCGATTTCGGCCTCCTCGACAATTTCTAGACGAATCCCAAAACAAGTCAGAGATCACCAAGGTCGCATATGATAGTGAAGGCTTGTCAACGAAAGAAGAATATGCAAATAAAATATTTTTGTTGAAGAAAAAAAGAGCTCTCAGTGACCACCGTCCACGGTGTGCATGCAAGAGCGCAGTCGACACCATGAATAGCAGATGACATGGGGATAAGATCTCTTGCGACATCCGCGGCTCATGGTTGCAAGAGCAGAAAACTGGTTTCAATAATAAAAATTCATTTTAAAATGATCTACTGAACCGAATGAGTTCAAATTTTGAGGATTTATAATTTAATGTGTGTGGAGTGAAACGCAACAATCAGTTTATGCTCAAATATTAGCTGTCATGACCCCTTTAATGAAACATTGCTTTAGACTTTTCAGCAAGGAGAACTGTATCATATTCATTTCGGTGTTGCACGAGTACTGTTTGCAATGCTGCTCTGCATGCCTAAAGAACAGTGGGAAAGCTGCTTATCAGGCATAACTAGCGGTTCCTTTGACAAAAGTTTTTTTCAGCCCAAGTACAAAGGTAGAACCTACATCTTTGCTACAACTGAAGAAACTGTTGAACATGTGGACATGATACGCCAACAAAGTGCATAAAACATTGAACTACAAAGTACGCAGTCTCAAGGCTGAGCACCAAAATGAAAACCCATACGCTCCCCATAGCCATGCCTAAGATTTGAACTGGTGAAACTGAAACTTCAGAACACCCTTGCTCCCAGAAGTGCATCCTCTTTTGATACTGGCTGACTTTCAGAACTAAAATTACAGAACTAGCGACCGAATTTATTCCCAGCATAACGTTTCATGCTAACCAAGATAAGCCATGGTTTACTAAATCTTTAAAAACGCTTGAAAATAGGAAAAAGCGCCTATTCCGTGCAGCTAAACGCAACCCTAACGTATGCGCATGGAACAAGTATTATGCAGCCGAGGATGCGTATTTGAAATCTATCCGCAGTGCTAAACGCACATTTTTTGGAACAGACCTGCCGAGAATATTAATCAAAAACCCACGAAAATTCTGGCAAATACTAAGCCCTCAACAGACACGAGCTATCACCCTTACTAATACACTGGGGCAGGAGGCCAGCGACATTGAATGTGCAAATATATTTAACTCTGCGTTCTCATCCGTTTTCACTAAAGAAACTGATGTGTCACTATCTGCCGCAGCTGCTTATCCGATATCCCCAATGACGTCAACCACATTTTCTGCACATGGGATCGCTTGTATTATCGAAAACATGAAGTTGTCATCCTCAGCGGGCACTGATGAAATCATTTCCAAACTCTTAAAAAAATACTCGGCATGTCTGCGCATCTTACCTTTCACTACTTTTCACGCAATCACTTGACACAGGTAACATGCCCAGTGATTGAAAAATGGGAAAGGTCATTCCAGTCTACAAATCAGGTAACAAAGAATCCCCCCTTAACTACCGCCCCATTTCTTCAACTAGTGTACCATGCAAAATCATGGAACATATCATTTATTCCCACATAATGAAAGTTCTTGACTAAAACAATTTTTTTCATCCTTCACAGCACGGCTTTCGCAAGGGATTCTCCTGCGAAACGCAATTAGCCATTTTCGTTCATGATCTGCAAATGAATCTCGATTCTAACATTCAAACTGACTTAATATTTCTAGACTTCGCTAAAGCTTTTGACAAGTGCCTCATAAACGCTTGATACTAAAACTTGCGCAGTTAAATTTACACCATAATGTACTAGAATGGATAAAGGAATTTTTAGCACACCGCACGCAGTTTGTCTATGTTAATAACCAGTCTTCTGATTCTCTTCCAGTAACATCAGGCGTCCCACAAGGGTCTGTGCTTGGCCCCCTATTATTTTTGATATACATAAACGACTTACCCACGCATATTACTTCTAAAATCCGCATGTTTGCCGATGACTGCGTCGTCTACCGCACGGTTACTAACACATCTGATCAACTAGCTCTTCAAAACGACTTAACCTGTGTATAAGACTGGTGCAGCCAATGGCTCATGGAACTTAATCCAACTAAATGCAAGCACGTGTCGTTTCACTGCAAACGTAACCCCATTCTTTTCCCCTACTTAATCTCAGGCGTCCAAGTAGAACTAACCAAATCTTATAAATACCTAGGCGTAACTCTGTGCGAAGATCTAACCTGGAATGCGCATATCACCAACATCCTATCGTCAGCTAATAGATCTCTTGGTTTCTTAAGACGGCACTTGCGCCATGCACCACCAGACGTAAAACTTCTCGCATACAAGTCACTAATACTTGAATCCCTTCAGAATCAAGCCGCTAGATTCATTCATTCCTGCTATTCATACAATGCCAGTACTTCATCTTTAAAAGCTAAGTCCGGTCTAACAAATCTTGCATGTCGTCGTCGACATCGCCAGTATGTGTTTGTTCCATAAGTTTCTTTTCAGCTCACTTCGAATTGCGCCCTACATCAACCCACCGGCACGCATTTCACCCTGCATTGGTCACCCCCTGCAAGTTGCGCGTCCACAATCTCATACTACAACATTTGCGGCGTCATTCTTTCCTCGCTCAGCCGTAGACTGGAATGGCCTTCAACACGACATTGCTGGAATCACCTGCCCATCCACATTTTGTGATTGTATAACTGCCATATTCAACCAATAATATGTTTACTTTGTATATAATCTTCATGTGTGTACCACCCCTTATGTTTATTTTGAATATAATCTTCATACATGTACCCACCCCTTATGTAATACCCCCGAACCGGGGGTCTTTAAGGTAATAAAGTGATGTGATGTGATACCATCACCGTTAGTGGTAATGCATTTCCTTTCTCAGTGGTCTAGTCTGTACGCGCCAGTGTGAATGAACGTGGGCAGCCATTAAACGACTGCACACTACAGTGCACACAGAGATACTTGAGTGCATGAAAGGAAACCTCAAAGCTGCCTATGGTGGATGGAGAGGTGCGTGCATGTCACACATTACTGGGGGATCAAAATTAGGCTTCCTGGATAAGTAACAAAGAAAATGGCATGAACCATACCCAAAAGTTGTTTTTCGTGAATAAGGAATGCAGTCAGGCATAGACACACCATATTTTCGAGATTCTAGGCACCCCCCACTCCCCTCCCAATTAATATTTAGAAAAGAAAGCTCGTATGCAAATCTAAGCACATATTTTTGCAAGAATGAGTGGGTCTACAGGATTGCCAGAGGGCTTGTTCGCTCAGCCATCAAGTTGGAGCCATCGAAGTCCCGAGGTAATGTGGCATCATCAGCAATATCATCTTGTGTTGCTGTGTTCCGACACTACATTGTAGCTAGAGGCATAGACAACCAATAGCCATCCGAAAGCGACCCCGATAACTATCAGCGTGTTGTCACGTGGACCTGGAATCGGCGGAGCTCGAAGGGTTTCGTAAGCACTGCATGTTGTTTTGTTTGGTGTCAGCTGTTCGGCAGAAGTAACGGAAGGAAAGAATTTGAAGAAAGCTGGAATAGCTTGAACTTTAAGCTAATTGTAATCGCGTGTGCAGAACGTCTGCCAAATAAAGTTATTTCTCGTGCACGTCTCATCAAAATATTGAAGCAAAAATGGGAGAAGAGGCGCATCCGCTCATCACTTTCAGCATCGCAATTATGAAAAAAAAAGGGGGTGCTTAGAATCGAGTACACACGATAACTGAGAACGATAGTCACCGAAAACTCAGTTATTACTTATTCTGCATAATTTTAATATTGCACTTGCATCCCGAGACATGCTTGATGCAGTTGTTGTGCATGCCAATTTATTAAAAAAAAAAAAAAGAATGGATTAACGGGTGATGGTGATAAATGGTATCGCTGTGCTTGGCTCCATCCAGATGTCTAGAGTGCCATCGAACCTTGTCACCCTGTTATGCTGCCAAACAACTAAAGGCAACCACAGTCACCTTCAACTACACGCTCTTGTGAAGCAGTGCTATATGCAACAGCTGCGCCACACCAGGAAAGATCTTCATGCCAAGTGCCATGGTCTTGATTGGGTAATTAGAGTAGGCTGAAATTTCAAACCAACGTGTCTCAGGACACAGGCACATCATTGAAATAGTGAAAAATTTAGTAGACTTCAAACGCCACTGGCTACAAGTTTTCAAAACAAGCAAGCATAATAACTGCAGTGAATGACTGTTTAATATGAATTTTTCAGTTTATGATGGCACTTTTTAAAACAGTTTGTGCACTCCTGGCAGCATAAACTATTTAAGGAACAGATTTTGTGTACCGCTCTTAATCTTTCAGAAAATCAGGGAAGTCCAATTTTATGCGCGGCATGCGAAAATGACTAGAGCATAATAAATACTAGCTGAATTATCCCATGTCGCACCATGCCCCTTAACTACATATGCCGAAGGCAGCACAGCAGGTGACAGAGCGTATACTATTTGCCGCTCGTTGCCTGTGGTTCACCTGCACCGGCTTGATTTTCTTTGTGCTCTTTTTGCAGCTATCTCTTTGCTGGAGGGTCACTGACCTTTCATATTCAATTTCACAGCATTAGTAGTTTACTGTAAAGCTGAACTTCTATTATTGTTAAATGCCACTTAAATGAATACCTACAGTATACTCCCACTGAACTGTCTGTGGCTCTGCAGTTGGCTAGGCAGGAAAAGAAAGGGCCTCCCAAGACTAAAGGATTGAATTGCAAGTGTCATACAGACCTGAAGACAATAAGTTCACAAATGAGAAATTGGCAGTTGGTTCAGCATTAACATTTTTGTACAGTAATTGGTCAAAAGACTACGGTCCCTTGCTTCGATTACTGGCCGGACCACTAGGCACAGTGACTAAGGCCTCCGTCCAAGTGAGTGTAAAGGCAAGAAAGTTGACAGGGAGTATAACTGCAAAGTGTTCCTACTCCAAACAACCTGCAATGAGCTCGTCAAGAACATAGATTTAATTTCAACAAAATATTGATATCAAATAAACTGAATAACTACCCCCCCTACCTGCCAACCCTCCTGATTTGCCCAGGAGACTCCCTGGTTTTGACTGAACTTTTCTGATTGAACGGCCACTGCCCTAAATCTCCTGATAAGTGGCCTCTGCAGTGCAAGAATAGTTTTTGTGAAACCAGCACAGGAAAGCTGCAGCCACATCGTATTTGCAAGCCTCACCATCAACAGATGCACATCATTGGCTGAGCAGCCAAGGGTGAATCGAAGCAAAGCCAAAGTAGCTGTGGCACCCTCAATTAGCGCAAATAAAAAGCTCCAGATTTTTAACATCACCATATTGACAGGTATGTATCCCATTCCTTTTATCACAGAGTCCAACCTTAATAAATGCCCAATGAACTGGTGCATGCTGAATGCATCAACAGGGTTCCATAGTTGCCTGCTGCAGTCTCGGGGCCTTCACCTGCAACCGCACATGTTCTGAAGGGTAATGAGAAGACAGCCAGCCAATAATTCTAACCAATTTTCCTTTCTCCTAGTTATCCACATCCCAAAAACATTGAGCACGCACCTAAACGTGCTGCTTGAACCACACTCATTTGCTCTAAATAATTAAGAGCTGTCTCTTGCACTTGTGCATTACAGTGAAGGGAGGCCAGATATGAGCAGACTGCACATGAAACTTGAGGTTTAAACAAGGCTAAAAAAGAAATGCACAGCACTAGAAACGGATGTTTTCACGGAATAGCACTCACCCTCTGTGGCCAGCCTTGATGACAATGACCTCTTCACTCGAGCACTGGATTTTGAATCTGCATGCAGTTAGGAAAGAAGCAGAACACTCCATGCAGACATGCACTAGAACCAAGGCCAACCAGAATGTCACGAATTCCAGGGAAGCCTTTTGGTCACAAGTGCAGGCATGTAAAATGGCTACCCACATTGTGTACGGCAAAGGGTTGTGGCAACATTTTATGCCCAAACTGACTGCACTTTCATGTAGCTGTGCTTCTGCTGATAATGTGTCTGCAAAATGGGATCAGCCCCTGGGTCCTGAAGAAACTAGAATGCCAATCCAAATTCGATTCTTGCTTACAACGCCACTGAGAGTCAAGTAGGAAGCAGAGCCAGCCTGCTTTCAATGGCCTATGAAAGAGCGCTATTTGTGAGCAGCCACTTAAGAAAAAAAAGTGTAAACAGACACTGGGGTACATTTTCATGCCTTTGCAGAAAAAAAGAAAAAAGTGACTCTCCACTTGGCACAGAAATTAGGCATAAAATGAGGTCCTAACAACTCGGATGCGGATGGGAATGGTTTACAGACATGCTGTTGGGGCACTACGTAACACTGGGCGGCAAACACACCCAGTGCTGCTGCATTCGTAGTCATGCAAGTGCTGCTGTGCAGCAACGCTGTTAGTGGCCTCTCTAGTCAGTCTGGAAGAGATGCTGAAACCGCAAAAGACAAGAGCCAGACATTGGTTTGCAGCACCACACAAAAAACTAACCGTCTGTGATGATAATCTGTGGCTCTGTCATGTTTGGTTGAAGGTACCGCACCGCCGTTACAACAGCTGTCTTCACTATTTCATAAAAGGGGAAGGAAGGAAGGTGCAAGCAGAATGCCGCTATAAGCAAACCAGCTTCAAGCCCAACTAATACTGCATCAAAGCGCAGCAACGGCCGAAGGGCTGGAAGCTTACTGGCTAGCCACTTGCTGCAATTTTCCAGTGATTTTAATAGGCTCCAAAATAAACATACATAAATGCCATTTAGGTGAACCACTTGTTACTTGTACCTTTTGAATGCATTATGCATTCACTAAAGAAAAAATAAATAAAGATATGCTGTAGTCAAAGGTTAAACACGACTTATGCACATGTAAAGGCTGAACTGCACTGTTTTCAATGACATGAAACTGACCATGACCAAGTAGCAACCAGTATAATACCACCACTTTTTTAACACCACCATGCTTTGAGCTGGTTGTTGGCCATATAAAAAGATATTACCTGTTACACATAGCATGCAACTTAATTAACCAAGCCTAAAATGATTAAAATAGAAAGCAAAAGTCATTCAATGACATGAAAATGGACGTACTGAAAGCAATAAACAGCAAACTATCTAATCTAATGCAAGCAAAACATGCCACGCAGTTGGCTTCATTAAACTTTTTTTTTTTTCTAAAAGCATACCACCTTATCACAAAACTTGCATAAAAATTGCTCTTTAAAACTTGGTGTGAAAAAACACAGTCAATGTTGCATACAGAACTAGCCAAAACCTTTGTTACTCTGCTACTTTGGCTTATGATTAAGCAAGTTAACCGATCCAATTTCAATAAATATTTGGATACACAGTACACTCCTTTTAATGGGCCACTGACCACCCTATGGTCAAAAATAGTCAACATATTTTGCTGGCTGCTGGGCTCCTTTCCCACAGTCCTCTCTCTAAGTCTCCTGCGTTGTTGATTAGCATCTGCAAGCAAATTTCACACTCCTCCTCCAATGCTGCTGGGATGCAGGAGGCGTGGCCCTGCCGTGAAGTATTTTTTCCGTTCTTTTAGCTTATGCCTACCGTTCCGTTTCTCATCTAGGCGAGGAACCCAGCCCATTGGGGAACAAGCTCAGCCTGGGTACAGTGGTAAGATGCTTGACTATTGTGCCGGAGTTCAGGGGTTCGATCGCAACCGCCGGCGGCAGCGTTCCATGTGCTGTGCGATGTCAGCACACGTTGAAGATCCTCGGGAGGTCGAAATTACTCAGTAGCCCTCCACTATGGCTTCTCTTTTTTTCTTTCACTCCCACCTTCTTCCCTTCCTCTAAGGTGCGGTTCAGGTGTCCACAGGAACAAGTGTGACAGATGCTGCGCCTTTTTTTTCCTGTGAACCAATTATTATTATTATTATTAGTCCCTGCTGTAAGCATCTACGCAGTCCCAAAGGAAGTCCCTGCGCTTTGACAATCCACGAGAAAAGCACCACCACCGGATGGTCTTCTGATCTTTCCACTCTGTGTCAAACCATGCTGCCTGAAGCCATCCACTCTGCATACAGTCTGTGGACATTGTTCATGAACGGTTTGTTCAGCGACACATCGAGAGGTCGATATCAGACCACCACGGATCACTGCAATGATAGTGCGTAGCTCCTTAAGCTTAATACGCACGCTATCCACAAGACAACGCTTGAAACTATCCAAAACCAGAAGCGAAGGAAGCAGAAGTCCTCCTGGTCTTTGTCCTCAAACAGTCGTTACCTAATCGACCATCAGTTCTGCAGGCATCTATCCTTTCATTTGAGTGCAGATATGGATGCTACGGGGAATGTTTCCCTTCGGAATAATCTTCCGTACTAAGTATGATGTATGATGGCAGCTTCCGCCCGTCGACTGTCATAGCAAGCATGACAGCGCATCAATGCCTTTTTTGCGCCAAATGACTTCGAGAATAATCTGAGCGCACTTCTCGTTGACAGTTGTTTGTCGAAGGTCAATGAAGTTTGTCGGCGCTCCCTATTTGCGACTAGAGGTAACCGTTCCTTTTATGGAGCCTGGTGACGTACCGATGAAAGTCTAGCGCCTTGTTTTCATAGGCAAAAGGCAGCCGCTGGCACGACGTCTGTCACCTCAGTGAATGTCCATTTCATTGCATAAAGTGAGTCGTCCAACTGGAGCTAGTGCAGAAGTGATTTGCAGCAATTCCCAGCTCCCTGCAGTTGTGTTCACCTGCACTTGTATCATTTTTAATGATACTGCACAATCAACTTTGCACAGGTCCCTTGCTTATTCAAGGACTGCCTCCTCAACATGAGGGAACTTGCCCTTTTGAGGTCCGCAGAAAGGCCAGCGAGCCTTGTCAGTAGCCATCAGCATCTCGCGCTGCTTTTTCCAATAGCGTAGCTGGATTTTGTCGACGATGAAATTCCTGCCTGCAGCGCCGTTGCCATGCTCCAGTGCATAATCAACAGCCTTGAGCTTGAACACGTTAGTGTAACTCGCATACAGTGCCATGGTGAAATGGCACCGAAACTCGCACAAAACCACAAAGCATGCCGCAGACTTGCAAAATGGCGAATGCCACAACGCGCGTTTTAATCAAGGATCACGGGAACACGAGAATGTATTTGCAGAGGGATGACTGCAGGTCAACCAACAGACGGCTGCCGCTGTAAAGTGTGGGACATCAAAACAAAAATGATAGCTGACATAAATAAATCGTAGAGAGATCCTTCGTTGGATGTGTTAGGAGGGGGAGAGGAAGATTTGGAAGGTGCAGCCCAGTAATACGAGAGATGGCAAGCTCCATCATCATCAGCTAGACTTGGCACATGACGAATCGCAGCGGCAAGTTCGGGGTGTGATCATTAAACGAGTAAATACGATACTTTCGCTTTTTCGCCAGTCTATCCTCTCATTTTTCATCAGGCAAGCTATACCGACCGGATGCTCACACACTGCCTGGCGTCTATATCGAAGAGATGATATACATATTTAGTCCATTGTTCATAGTGCAACTGAGCACAGACCCCCAACGAAGCAACTTAAGAGTGAGCGTGGCTGAACTGTGGACAGTTACATGGTATCAGCAAGTGCAGTTGTGGAGGGCGCTGATGCGGTGAGTCAGCAGCGGCAAACGAGTGTAGAGACTCAGAATCAGAGCAAGTCGAGCTGTGGCGAGCAGCACAACGTTGACGCGAGTCATGCAGTATGACATTAAAGAGACATCTCCACTCCTTCTGGTTTGAAGGTCATCCTCCAACATTGCGTGACCTTGGAAGTTGGAGTGCAAAGAGCAGAGGTTCCTTGTAAAATAAAACCATATAAGGGTATGCCTCTGTGCAATGAAGCAATGAGACGCAACATCTCGGATTCTCCGCTTTCACCTGAGTGGTACATTCTGCAAACGACTTAGGTGGCATAGCAGTTGTGTGTTCATAGATCTACATAGAGTTACTATTCTAACTGTATGCTACTATTTATTTGGGGATGGACTTTTCAAATGAAGCAAGAAAAAAAATTGTTGAAAAGTCAGTAGACTGTCCCTTAAACAGTGCTGGCTACCAAACAAATACAAGAAAAAAGCAATGCATCTTTCACAGTGATGTCATTGACTGAAAACACTTTGGAGCAGCTTTTGGAGCAGCCAAAAGTGCCTTTCGGCCCAGAGAAGTATTAATACAATGAGAAATGAGTACACATGCCAGCTTTTGTAAAAGACGTGAAAATCGATGTGTAAAAAGAGAGAGAAAGGAGTCTGAGCATCGCAAATTTGTAGGGGCCCAGCTGTGCCTGCGCAGTGGTAAAATGTGCTACTCTGGACAATCTGCAGGCTAAGGCAGCTCCTGGAGGAAGTTCTAACTGGTGGGACCTGGATTACGCTATACTAAAAATGTATTTAAAGTGTTATCCTAGGGGTACAATCACAATCAAAACCGGACTAAATGCAACACGTTTTGGTGCCACACCCAGTCCAGTCATATAACAGAAGTTTTGACTTCAGCCACATGACTTTGTGCATTCTGTGTTGCTTTTGCTCAATATAACACCGGTCGCAAGGCAGGAAAGCTACGAAATAGAATTGGAGTTGCGGGCCATAGATTGATTGAAATAACTTTATTCTACAACAGAGCAGGATGGTTTGGTTTGTAAGGTTCAACATCCCAGTGACTCAGGCCACAATGGAGGACTACATAAATTTCGGCCACCTGAGAATCTTGAACTGCACTGACGCACAGTACAGGGGCACCTTGCTTTTCACCACCACTGAAAAGTGGCCGGGATTTGATCCAGTGTCCTTGAGCTCAGTAGTCTGAGTGCCCTAACCACTGAACCACCGTGGTTGACAGAGCAGGACGGCGTTACCCATCCGCTCAGAGCTCTCATATCAGCGTGGAGTCTTCAGCCAGTTGGATGATAGCAAGCTGTGTAGTTGGGTTCGAACTGAGGTCCTTAATATTTTTTACTCAGAACAATAATCAGATGATATCCACAGAGTTCCTTTACGTTGGCTTTACTACGATGGATGCAAGTTCATGCCAGACAAGGCTAAACTGCCTCTTTTTGATAAGGCAACAAGCAAACCCATGAGAACTACATAGTAGCATGCCATTTCCACCTTTTGGCAGAGCAAGAGCTTCATGAAAGTCTGACTGTGCCATGCTCATCTTTGGCATGCCTCCCACACCATGGGAATGACCAGAGTAAATCCCTGTGCGCTGCAAGCCTGCTTCGCCAGCCTGCATAAATATATACTAAAAACTAATTAATAAATTCCCGGTGAAAATACTTTTTCTGCTACTGCTGTCTAAAGCAGACAGAGGATTACACGAGGCACTCGAGGACTTTGTTCATTAAGAAAATATTGAATTTTTAGCGCATGCTCAGCACAGATTACTCGTATTTCACCATAATGTAGGAGTTCAGTGCCACTGGTGCAACAATTACATCACTTCAGGGTTCAAATACTGATGCTGTTGCTCCGACACAAAAGGGAGACAGAATGTTAACAGATATGCCAAGTCATTAGCACCTAAACATGCAAATGGCAGATGCTTTATCACACCAAGTTGCCTTTCCTAGCCTTTTCAGCATAGAAAACACTAGCCCCCATGAATGTTTGTAACTAGTGAACTTCAGAAAAAGCAACCCACCTTCTTCATCAGATGCAGGAGATGTTGGAGACTGAGCAGGTGACTGTAGCGGACTGGATGTTCGCTGCGGGCCCTGGCTTGGAACGGCCACTGGTTCTACTAGGAGCGGCTTTAAGCTGTCAGGCACATCATCATCAACTGTAAATAAACAAAATACCGAATATTTTCAGCCACATGCAATGCAAGAAAAATTGATCCAAAGCTGGAATCGGAGATTCAAGCCAAGCCTCCCATTTGAGAGGGTAGTCTGTCTGTGCGCGTGCTGCAGGGAAAGCTCAATATGCAAGAGTAATGATATGCAGGCAGATATTTCTAAAATATTTCATTTGCTGGGGCATCAGCTAAGGCCCTTTGAATTTCACACGCATTAATATGGGAAGTACAGAGTTGATCACACTTGTCTACTGCGCTTGAGCAACGCTGTATGGAGAAAGTAAAGTGAAACTCCAAAGCGAGCCCCAACTTGTACTGACAATACTCTTGTTCTAGTGCACCAAGTCATGTGGACTACACAGATGCAAGATTGCCCCTGGCAAAGAACTTAATTTACTTTGCATAATACAAGTAGGACAACAAGGCCCTTGCAAAATGCCGAATGCTGCTTTCGCCATTCCTACATCAAGCGAGAAACAATCAACCTATTTCCGGTCGCGTGCGTGTTGCGAGCACCGTGGTCATGCCATGGTTGTGAGGAACACGGGGTCAGTGTGGGGAAACAAATGATAGCAACAGTCAGCCAATGTCAGCGCAGATGGCACCTCCTCTTGCTGGAAGTCTGATGCTGATTGTGCTAAATAATAACAAAACCGAAATTGCAAATTTAGGCTGAAATTTATTCAGATTCGCATATAACACGATGCGTAAATGTTCACAGCTAATGTCCTGCAGAAAGTTTTGTCACGGTATTTGAAGTCTCAAGTTTGGACCTTTCAGCTTGGGCAAACAAACAAACAAACAAACAAAAAAAAAAAAAAAAAAAAAAAAAAAAAAAAAAAACAAAACCATAAGAAAACAAAACAGAATATTGCAATCACAGAATCCACACTGGAAGTATGCTGAAACATGTCTGCTGATGGACATGAAACAGCAATCAGCTTTGGCTCTGTTACCGCAAAAGTTCTGCTGTAATCATTTGCCGTATACATGACATAAAAGTAGGGAACACAGTGTTTTACAGCAGCATGTAGCAGAATTTGTAGTTCGATGCTAATGGCATAGGAGCTCCACCCCTGTACAACATTGAACAACCCACTTTGAATATGATATACCATGTAGCTAGAGGATCACCTTTTTTTTTTGACCTAGGAATGCAGACAATAGAAATATGCACACAGTACTACAGTAAAAGCTCGTTAATTCGAACTTCACGGGACCGGAAAAAAGTTCGAATTATTCGATTATCGAATGGCCTCGAAAAAAACTGACCAAAGCCAATTTGTATTACGGTAAATGTACCGTATTTAGTCGCGTAATGAACTCCTCCCATAATGAACCCACCCAGCCCCGATTTGTGCTTACGAATCTGGAAAAAAAAAAAATAAATAAAGGCGTCAGTCGTTAGCGCGTCCCTCCGTTTTGGGCCATTACGGTCCACAACATATTTCTTGGCAGTGCGCCAGATGCTGCGCAGCAATAACGGCGTGTTTATCTTTTGACTTTAGCTCTGGCAGGAGGGTGAAAAGCGAACTTGACAAAGTGCCAGCGTTTGTCCGGTTGTGCAAGCCTCCTTTTCAAAGCGTTCGCTTTATCATGCTATGAGCGACTGGGGCGGGCGGGCGGCACCATCTACTGCCACTTCAATCATCGGAACGAACGGTGCTAAAAGCCGGCGTCATGATTGCGGCTGACTCGCGTGCTTCCGTTGACGACTGATGAGTGAAAGAATGAATGACCATCGCAAAAAAAAAAAAAAAAAATATATATATATATATATATATATATATATATATATATATATATATCCCATAGTGCCCGTCCGAGACCATAGCCATTAATGGGCGTTGGCTGGAACCGTGCCGACAGTACTTATCCCTATCTCCAAATTAACAGGGTTGGAATTAACAAGTATTTAGTTGCGAGCTACGGAGGTTGCGCAGAAGAGAGAGCAGGCAGCCACCGCCGTGCGGCTATGCGCTGACCTTGCCGCGGCCGCCGTCCCCTCCCTTCAACGCCGCCGGCCGCCACGCCAGTCATGGCGCCATTTAAGTTTTACCCACTCTTCCATGGTTTTACCTGGTTCCATCTTCCGTCCCCGTTTTGGACGTGCGCTGCCTCTAATTATGCCTACCGATCGCGAAGGCTTCTTCTTCTTTTTTTTTTTTTTGCCGCGTGATGTGTGCCAAGGCGCCCAGACGTGGCGGCGCGTAGTTCGAATTATCTGTAGCGGAACAAACTCGCGTTCGAATTAACAGGCTTTTTTATACACGGATCTCTATGGAGCTTGGCCGGACCAAGTAGTGTAGTTCGAATTATCCGAAATTCGAATTATCGAGGTTCGAATTAACGAGCTTTCACTGTATTTGAAAACAGCCAGCTAAAGGCATGGGGCTAGAGTCCTATAACTATACAGTAGAAGTTACTGGCACAAAGCAACGGCCAATACTTGAACAAATCTGGCAGCGATTCATTTTTGCTCGTAGCTTCCTCTGCATGAAACTGTGAGAAAACCCTCAAAGTATTTTTCTTTTCAATCTGCCAGTGTGGAGGCCTCTAATGCTGCTTTTTTTCTAAAGTGAATACTTGGGCAGACCTAAACACACATTATTTAAAGTACACAAACATAAACCAAGTAGTGAAACACAAAAATGTATGCTTAACTGCGCCTACAAATAATATAACAAGCCATAATTTACCACGGAGGACATTTTTTAGAGCGCAGCTCTTTGGCGCCTGTTATTGCATTTGGCGTCATCCCTCGTAACCAGCTCCGCAGCCGGGGCAGCGTGTGACTGCAATCAGAGCGCCGGTTGGGTGGCAGCAGATTGAGATATGTGCACTGCCCGAGCCGAAACGCATAGCCGCCGCTGTTTGCCACTGCAAACCGCCTGCCTAAAAGTTGTCTGTAAGTGTACATACATGTCTTGCTCGAATTCTTTGCCTCAATCTATCGAAAAACTGAAACAGTTCAGCTGCGCTAAAATTTCGCATTAGGAAGTAACATAAAGTCTGCAATTTTGTTTTTAACCATACCACAGTGCAATTACATGATAAATTGCTGCAGCCAAACGAATTCTAGGCTTTGATGCCTCCTCCAAGAATCACTACTCACTTGACTCTCCACGCTGCTTCCTTTCCACCAGCCGCTTGTAATCTTCAAGCTCCGAGTCAGTAATGTTGTCAAAAGGATTCTTGCTATAAGCAGTTTTGTAGACCATTGCATTGTGCTGATAATCACGCTGAATTATACCCTTGGATGCAGCACCCACAAGCACAACCTGATCACCGGTTGCACTCGCTACAGCATCCTGCACAGGCCAGGCAGAAATTCTTAGAGAAAGAGATGCGCTCCATGTATTCAAACATGAATCCAGCAAAAAATAAGGTAAAAAAAATTCACTGTACAAAGCCAACATCAGTCCAACTGTAGCTCAAGGTAGTTATGGGAAAACATGGCAAATATTTTACCATTCACTCGAAGTTATCTTATTTAGTAATGCCCGCAATCATGGTGGACACGAAATCATTTATAAGACTAAGCTGCAAATACAGCTTCATAAGAACTTAATTTTTTTGCTGTTATCTTCATGTGTGTATGTAGACAGACAGAAAGAGAAAAAGATTATTAAACACAACGCACTCCTTGAATTGAGAATTTTTTGCATCCTCAATTTGATGTTCTGCCCTTCTTACTGACCTTCTTGTGTACCCTGAGTACATAAAAATTTATACGTTCCCAATAGCCATATTGTCCGTGAGCTGTGAACAGTCTAGCCCACTTATAATAACAGCCATGGTTATAACACAAATGAGGGCGAGGCAACTATCAAAATAAGTATATGGCAATGACACTGCATTTCAGGTAATCTGAACCATGCCTGCACCACTTTGGGCAAACAAGAAATTAACACCCCACTGCAGTGAAAAAAAGATTTTACGGAGACTCTACAAACCTCTAACCCAAAAAGAATGTGGTTGTGGTGGCACACCTCCCAAACAGTGGAAATGAAATTGCAGTCAACACCCTGCCACCTGCCCAATGAGCGCTGACAGGCTACAAGGTCAATCACGAGTGCATGTGCTTCAATTGGGCAAGAGACAGGGCACAAACACTTGAAATTATGGAAAGCAAACTACAGCTCACAGTTGGGGAACAACTAGACCAGTATACTTTGCTGGCCCAGGCGGTCACATGGCACGTCACCACGACACGGCCAGCTTTGTCAAGGAAATATAAACCCCCCTTGAAAGACGTTATTTTGGCTGTAATATACGACAATCCACGTAGCATGAACTATGCGACCATCAGGTTTGTTGTCATTAGGATCGGCTGTACTGATATCCTGAATCACTTGAAAAGTGGCTGCAAGAATAGTCCTCATGTGCTCTTATCCAAATCCTCTTTTTGTTCAGTTCTGTTCTGAAGAGTGCACATATCACTGAAACTGCTTGACCTCCCAAGATAAGCAACAAGAACTTGCCTGCATTTTCTTAACCTCTTCCCAAGTGACTCCATCCAGGAGGTTCGACTGTGGTCCTGCATTTATCTTGGAATTGAGACGGTTTTCCTTTAGCTGAAAAACAAAAAGCAGCAACCAAACCAAGTAAAAAAGTCGACAAGTCATACGTTGGCAGGTGTTTCTTCAAACAGATGCCTCAAACGTTTGGCACGTTACGGCGTCTTTACAAATGTGCTTCCAAACCCAACATGACTACCCAACCAGATGTCGGGAACTCTCGGTGACAGTTACACAGTGCCAATACCGGCTGCCCCCCCCCCCCCCATGGCAAGAGTATAAAAACAGCAAATCACCCCCCCCAGCCTCAAAGATTATGGCAACACTTTTATAAATAAAGGCTTAGTAGAACTGAAAAGCAACGGCATGAGAGAGGGCGAGAGAGCATTTCTTGCAAGCAAATACAATTTTTACTACCATACAATAAACAGAAAAAAAAAATCTGAAGTTTAACCAAACGGGACAGATGGTACAGGGTCAAAGCCCTGCCTTATCTGCATGCACCGCGACACGTGAACTGTGATCTCTTGATCTGGCACGCCAATCAGGAGTAGGGCACAGAACTATATTCTTGCCACGTTCTGGTGTCCATACGAGTGTTTCCGCACTAAAAATGTGCATTTGAAGGCAAAGTGCCTCAATTCACTACACACTGACCCCATGTTGCTTCATCTGGCATGCCAACTACTTTGCTGACATGTAAAGCTACAAAACAGTAAATCTCCAATAAGAAAAAAAAAATGCATGGTCTTTTGGTAAAGAACTACAGCAGCTACTACTGTAAGAAAAAGTACAGATGCCAATGAACATGGTTCTTACCACATACAAAGCTCCGGAGTTGGTAGCATTCCGCAGTGGCGCATTACACACAGCCCAGAACGCCACACAGGGTCAGTCAACATGGGAAGTATGTGTTCTTTTCTGCTAACTAGTGCCACTCCAGCAACTACTACTTCAAGCACTGTTGTCAT
Source organism: Amblyomma maculatum (assembly GCF_055883805.1). Taxonomy (NCBI): domain Eukaryota; kingdom Metazoa; phylum Arthropoda; class Arachnida; order Ixodida; family Ixodidae; genus Amblyomma; species Amblyomma maculatum. Next base: position 279,901,080 of record NC_139344.1, read on the forward strand.
GCCCGCTGACAGTCTTCTGAAGTAACTCGTGCAAACACTCAAGTAGAGTCACGGGCAATGTTTACAGCATGCACGATCACAGAAAGAAATGTTATTTTTGCATTGCCCCCCCCCCCCCGTGAACCCCTATACATGGCAATATGTCAGTCTTGGGATAGAAAAAAATACCCCTATCAGTAATGCCTAATTCCAATGCGGTCAAAATGCATAGAGGCAGTGTAATCTACTCCCCACTGATATACGCATGTGCAGATGGTACAGTCAAGGTGCTCTCGAGGCAGTACAGCTTAATCAATGCATTAGCCGATGCACAATTAGCAATGCCACCAAGTTTTTCTTCCAGGCGGTTCCAAAGTGCAGACAGCAAGTGAAGAAAACTGATGACAAACCAGAAGCAGACAGGAGTGTACGCTGCTGTTTATTCAAAAAGCACACTTCACAATCCACGAACAGAGCTGCCACAGAAAAAATAGCTCTCTTGCACAACTGGGATGATAGCTTGAAAGTAGCCTTTTCAACAAACAACTGTTATTTTGCATGTGATACATGCCAATGCTGGTCTTAACTGTGTTGCTCCATCATCTAAAATAGTGCAATTAGCAGCAAAACGATTTGGCATGAACACAACTTTTCCATCGAAACATTCCAAGCAGACGAAAAAGAAAAGGGCCTACACTCCAGGCCAAAGTAGCTGTACTAAACAAAATCCAGTAGACAGACAAAAGATGACACTTAAGCCTTCAGCAATTATAGAGGCCTAGTTTTGTCCAATGAATAACTACCCAGCAGACTATGACCTAGGTGGCTTTACTCTCAAAAGGAACAGCAAAAAACACTTAGATCGTAAGCAGCAACTCTGAAACCTTAAACCCTTTCCATTAACAGCTAATGCAGGTTTAAGACCAACATTGCAATTTTACTATGCAGCCTACAACATTAACTAAACTATACAATCACAGCTGCAGAATGGAAGATGAGTAGAACCATAGAGATGAAAATAAGAAGTTCACCTTAAAAGCCCAGCTATCAACACCGACGTTTTGGGCTGTTTCTTTTCCAAAATGACTGCAAGATGGCTCTCTCTCTCGCTCTCTCTCACGCAAGCATTGCAATGAATCTGAAGCCAAAATTGTACCCCACCCCAGTGACAAGAAGAAACAAATGAGGGACTGACCTCTTTCTGTTTGCGCTTAAACTCAGCAGGGTCAGTGCCTTTGGGGACAAACTGATGGGATGTGTCTATTTTAACGGAGGTCGAGTGGGAGGGGGAACCTTCTTGCACCCACTGCGGGGGAAAACAACAGGCAATCAGTGGTTGTGTGCTAGAATCACTAAGCTACTAACAAACTTCTCCGTAACAGCAATGGAAAAACAGCGAGGCCAAAAGACAGTCCTGAATGCAATACAGCAGTGAAAAAGCAGTCAGATTCCCCAGGTTTGCTTCCCAGCTGCCATTTGACACATGCTATGCCAAAGCAAGCCATGACTACCCGCACCTGAATCCAGCAGAGAATACGAGTGAACTGCTGTTGCGATTTCATGACAATCTGCACATACTAGCTTAGTGAACTTGTCTAGCTTGGTTTGGATTATGGCTACTATTAACTTGTCCTGGGGATCTTTAATACGCACAGCACACAGGCACCTTCTGCATTACCCTTATTAAAAGCATGGCTACCACAGGCAAGGCTGAACCTGGGTCGCCATGTTAAGTAGCTGAGTGCCCTAACAGCTGAGCCACTGTGGCGAGGCTTCAAAAATCGGATATTCTTTTGATGCAGGCAACCATGGGTTGCTAGTGTAGTTTACCAGCTCATGTGAACTAAAGCTGTCCTCTGTGATTGACTTCTGGCAACTAACTACAGGAAAGCATGTGCCATTCATAGCATCATAAAAATAATGCACTAAAAAAGCTAATCAGCCATGCACATCAGCACAGAATTTGGAAAGCAAAATAAATCAGCATGCCGATAAAGAAGGCAAAACATGCAAGAACGCAATTAGGAGATGCGAGCTTACTGAATCAGCTTCCCCACTCCCTCCAACTTCTACCCACTATAAAACAAACAGAAACAAAAGGGAAAAATCAGTTAAACTGCACACAGATTAAAAATCACACATGTAAATGCAAAACCACACAGTTTTTCAGAAAATGCAGGGCAAGGTATCCAAGTCAGAGTTTCAATTCAGGAACAAAGTCAGAACTAAATGTCAAAATAATGCAAGAAAAACAACTAAAATAAACAATCAGTGCTGTCATAAAAGGGATAAGTATGGCCAGGCAGTGGCAGTTGATCTAATTACAAGGCAAGCCTATTCCATGAAAACCCAGCCCAAATATAAGACCACACTGCTGTTAACAGTAAACACGTCTCTAGTGCACTATTGCCTTGCTGAGTGTCATGCTTAGGGATAACGTGCAAGCATGTGGCCTGTCCTCAGTATGGTGATGCTGGCCACACAGTGTCGATGCACTGTGCAGGCCCATGAGGTTGTTTAAGGTTCCAATTTTGACCATCTGGGATTCATCAACATGCTCCACCATCAACACAGTACACGGGCACCTGGCGTTTCGCCTCCGCAGCCGCTGGGGGAGGATTTGAACCTGAGTAACACCCTATTCACTGAGCCACTGTGAAAGGCAGAGTAAAATGCGCACAGCCCCTTGCAAGTCTGATACACAGTCAGCTGCTTCCTGACTAGGCACCAAGTATGCTCATGGAGGCCAAAGTCAACCCGTGCTTGCCAGCTGCAGTCACTAAGAACCTTCTTGCTCACATTGCATGTGCAGGATTAGCAGCTTTTGGCATACATAAGCATACTTGTCAATGTTCCAAGCCAAGAAGTTCCCAGCTCCATAGCCAACAGTAAACCATCAGCACCACCCATGTCACAGTGCCTGCACAGGACACCAACAATGCTGTAAAAGGCACTGGTGGTTGGCACAGCCCAGAGCACAGGTCACATGCTCCTAAGAGTACCATGGACTACTTGGAAACAGCACAAGGAACTCAAGAACTGGCAATATGAAACACAGTACTAAAAATCCACAGAACACGCATAGATGAAAGGAAAAAAAAAAAAAGAAAGAAGGATGGACTACAGGAGACAAATAATGACAGGTAGATTCCTGGTAAAAGATTCAACTGAACAGATGCAGACACCCCCAAAGAAGAAGAAGAAGAGGGGAAAAAAAAACTGCAAAATGCTAGCCAAAGATCTGTGTGATGCTAAAGAAATTAAAAATTGCACAAAAGTAAAAAAAAAAAAGTTCAGTCCTACATGCTAAATTTGAAGGGCTGCATGAACCTCCCTTGAATACAGACCTAAATGATGCAAAATACTCAACCCTTACCGCACACTAAAGCACAACACATAACTAGTAACCAAAATACCAGCTTTGGATCATACAATACTCGTAAGCATCCATTAAACATGGCAAGTATGATACACAGGGACAAACCAGTTCAAATATGACAATATGAAAGCAGACCTAAAAACAATAATACTTGCACATCTCGACAATTACTGAGGTATAACTAAACAAGGACTATGCTTCATCCCTCAATACTTTGTGAACATTAACACTCTATAGCAGTAAAAGTTACACAAAAGGAATGCCAATAACACAGTGATAGTGTGTTGCAGGATTTTTACACTTCGTTCAGCCGATATAATAATTATCCTTCCTGAAAACAGTGCCTGCTGCACTACAGTGGGACACAATATTAAAATATAGACTATTAGCTCCAGCAAGTTTAACAACAGCCAGGCTAGGGCAACAAACAGAATGAGTAAATTGAACATAAACTGGTGACTTATGCTTCCTCTCGTGACCCCCTACACAGAAGCACTGGAATGGAAAAGGGGTTCCAAAGCATGCCGCCACTAGACACCGATCCTGATCAGCACTGTCAACACAGTGTTAGTTCACAGTGCCGCAAATTTTTTGAGATCACTTGTCCGCAGTACACGCTTGTTCCTGCCTGCTATGGCTTCGACTGGACACAGTGAGTGTCCAAAGTGGCATAACCACGGTTTTTTAAATCCACTTGGCAACGGCTGCCACTTTAGGTTCATTAATGAGTAATTTCTAACACTAAAATGAAAGAAGGCATCTAATTTTTACTTACTGACACAGTACTAGGAAAACGTTTTAGGGGCAGAAATTCTCATTGCAGTTGTCCTTTTTAAGCTTCAGGAACTTGCCCAATACAGTTTTTGTGACTGAAAATTACATTAAAAAAGAAAAAAAAGACTCGTGTCCTAGCCTGACCTGGGCAAAGTAAAGCTTTTCGTCATAAAAACATTTTCCACACCAAAGAAAAATTTTCCAGGCATCAGCCAACCAAGTTTTTCTTTTCTCCCCGTGATATGCACTATCTGTCTATGCCCACAAAAACTCCAATCATAGTTCTCTACCCAGTGTGCATTTCATAAAAAAAAAAAAGATCTCATTAACTGATATGCTCAATGTTACTGCATATGGGAATTCATGCCTGCTCCTTCTACACCCTCATGTGGAGGGCTACAGTATTTATAAATACAGCGCAGTCCATTTATTGTTATAACCAATATATAGTCAAATGTGGTCTCAATAGGAGTTATTGTAGAATTGTCAAAGTATGCATTATACCTTGAAAAAATAACCTGCATACAGTTAAACCTGGGTATAACAAACCTCCATGTAATGAATTCCTTAATATCATGAAGTTTCTCAATTCCCTAACACTAATCCCTATGAAGCAAACATATTTCATAACTCAGTATAATGAATATAATATACAACATTCCACCTTGATATAACAAATTTGCTACGCTGACTATCTCTGAACTAGTGCTGAGTTACCGGAAATTTGGAAATCCACACAAAAGTTTTATGACAGATGATGCACAAACTATCATTACGGGAAAGTCTACAATTGCATCGGGTGGCCGCAGGTGACACAATGCACCACACTCCAGTGACACCATGACATATATGGCAAACACTATCATTACGGGAAAGTCTACAATTGCATCGGGTGGCCGCAGGTGACACAATGCACCACACTCCAGTGCCACCATCACATATATGGCAAACACAGCAGTAGCCTCCACTGCTTGCACTTATGCAACATCACAGCACCTAGTACAACTGTTTGTGGTCAAGGAGCAAAAAACCAATACATTAAAAAAGGCAGGGAGCGAGTACTGCACGCTAATCGCCATGGCGCAGTGCAAAGGCTACACGAGCGAGTCCATTTCTGGGGGCAGTGGTAGTAGACAAACTAAGAATGGGAATATGTATGAAGATGCAGGCACCTCCGCAGCCAGCAAACTTGAACAATGGCAGTGCCAGCAACCGCACGCTCCACTCTATGCCACCACCTCCCCAACTTTCCCCGGCCCCCTAGCACCCATGCTATGCAAGCCGTGGCAGCGGTTGCTGCTGTCTCAGTCATGCTATCCATGCAATCATGGCATGTCTCTCCGCTTTTACGACCTTGAGAAATGGAGGGTCACTTTAAACGTAGCATCATGGCCACTTCACCTACCGTATTGCTTATTTTTAGACTCCTAACTGCATTGCCCTTTTAAGCCTTCATGCTAAAACTGCATAACAAAAACCTGAATGTTACAAAAAGTCGCAAGCTTTTCTCAGTTCATTATAACCAGGTTTACCTGTATAGCGATGGAGCATTACTTGCATATCGGCTACAACGATCAAATTTGTGTCCTCTGGGCACTGGTAATAACCAAACAAGGGTAAAATCTGCTAGCAGGACAAAGCAGAGACCCAGAGAAATTTTTATTACATGAGCAAGTGCCCTTTGCGATTAGTGCCAAGTCACTTCCACCTGCCCCAACATAAGAGGCATCAATGAGGCATGTCTCAAGATGGTGGTAGTCCTGATGGCACCCAAGAGACAAAAGTGATTTAGTTTTACTTGCACAATGCACTTTTTCGTCTACACAAAGAGGAGTCAAAAACCAATTTTCTAAGCAATGCATCCCAACAAAAGAACTCAGCACCTGGCGCACCTATTTGTATAGGCAGGTACTTTATGCAAAAAAGCTACCAACAAGGATGTGCTGTGAAAAAGAGCAGCATGATGCAACAGTGAAAGCAGCAGCGATGGTAAAGAGAAAAATGTTGACTGTGGTCAGCCTCTGATGCCAACAGCGCATCACCACTAATCAGCTCTCTCACAGATTTTGTGCATTTACTGCCAGTGTATGCGGAGCAGCTCAATGCTATTCACAATGTGCCTCAAACTGCAGCTGCTATGCATGCAAGCAGCGGTACTGGACTCCTTTTGCAAGTGATCCAGTTGATAAAAAGAAATTTTTAAACCGCCCATCTTGTTGCAATTTTGCAACAAATATATTGGGCGTACACGTGGATGCTTTCGGGACCAGGTAAGAAGAGTTACAACCATCCCATTTTTCAGCTTTGTGTTGTTACAAATGGACTGCAGTGTTCATGCACAGTAGAATAAGTATTTCAGCCAAACTTCCAAATCTTCTAATGACTAAAAGGGAAGGAACTGCACTAACTAAGCAGCCATAAGCAAATGTAACAGGAAAGCTTGGAGCTCCACTTGGACGCATAAATCATACAGTAATAAGACAATATGATGAGGGCAGTTAAAGTGCTCAGAGATTTCCAGCTGCATTCAGACTGCACGAGGGGATGAAAGTTCAAAGAAGGGAGGAATGAAATGTAGATGCCTGATGAAGAGTTGGCCAATGAGCTCTGTGATACAACACAACTGGCAAATGGCACAAGGCATGCAGGAGAGAGAGCTACACCCATTGTTTCGCACTAGACTCTCAAGGTGTTGAGTTTTATGGCAGCTAAGGGCATCATGTGCCAAACGGAAGGTTTATATGTCTGTTTGGTGAAAGGAACAATATTTTTTTAAAAACTAAGTAGGCTTGGGACATTAAGAAAGAAAAGAGAATTTTAACTAGTGAAGTAAGCTAGGGTGTCATGGTATGTCCTTGTCATAGAACTGCAGGAAATGTTTTTTTTTCTAAGCTTACCGAGTTCCGTGCAGGATATTAGGATGCAGTTTGTGGTGACCACCTCTCCACCTCTCGGCAGTGTTCGCATGTAGGTTTGTCCTTCTTTGCTAGACTGAAGTTATGTGCTAAGTGCATGTGTCCAATATGAAAGAGGCATAAAATTACTTCAATGAAATGTTCTTGATGACTGCATGTGTTCCATTCTTTTGTAACTCACTTTACTAGGTGTAGCTTGATGTAGCTGAGGGTTTGACGGCATGCAGTCTGGTCAGGAATTATGCCTCAACTAGTTTCAATGGTCACTGACCATGGTCATGAACAAATGATGTTTCGGAAGTGTTACAGTACCTTTGCTCACAATGAGCAACCAGCTGGACATCATCAGCCTTTCGTAGCAGTTAGTATCGTTTTGAGAGATTTTACATAGATAGGCTGCAATGTGCCATCGTTCTTGTTTATTGTGTTAGGCAAAGTCAGGATGATGAGTGACAAGATTTCTGTGGGCTGATACATTCTTTTCTGTTGTCACTGCATCTGCTAGTACGACCGCCACATTGCACCTCATTATTTATATGAAATCTCTAAAAAATGACACTGCTACAAAAAAGCCGGGGACGTCCAGCTAGTTGCTCATTGTGAACCAGGGAGCCGAACTGCTCCCAAAAAGTCATTTGTTCTTAACCATGGTCATCCACCAGTAAACCTCACCTAGGTGTAGCTTGTCTACCTCATTATCCTGTGCTCCCTGTAATTTTCCTCTCAAATTTATTTGCACAAATTTTTGTGTCATTGTGCAGAATTTTCACTTTCTGTATTTTAGCATCACAGGTAGTTGCAGCACATACATCAACCCCCTTATTACTAAAGATTCCAACATGGCTTGGCACCCAGCAGACTTTAATGTTACGCTCTTCTGTTTTTGACATTACTATGTTGTGGACTATGTCTTCTACTAGAGTTTGCTGCATTTTTGGGATGTAGTGATGTAAGCATGCTGAGAGAGTCCGTACAAATGATACTTCTCGGCCTTTTGGCAAACATCACGCATAGCAAAAAGAAAGGAGATGCAGAAAAGAATGGAAAAGGTGACAATAGAAAATTCTTAAGTGCTGCTCCAGTGCTAGAGAATTATGGTTAAAGAGCGTTGTGCTAATAAGTAACTGGTAAAACATCCCGAAATTGAAATGACTATTTTGTTTTCAAAGTCCAGCATTGAAATATGGTGCCACCTGACCAGACTTTCTATTCTCAATACATGAGCACAATTCCACCTCACAAGTACTTGCACTACAGAAACATTGCATTCTGGCCTGAATTTGCATTTCCTGCTAGCACTTTACTGGAAATGCATGCCAGACAAATGCGCCCCAGTTTTAAGGCGACAGGTCAGCAGTAACCACAAAATGTTGCGGTTGTTCTTTTGGCAGACCACAAATGCATACCAATTCTAAGCACCCCCTTTTTCACTATCTTGATGACCGAACTTCTTTTAACAACTTAACACGTCAAAGATGACTGAACTGGGGAGGTAGATCCGAAAAATTCAAACGCACTTCTCCCCTTTTTTTCAGAGCGGTATCTCAACGAGACGGGTGGCAGAAATAATTTGATAAACAAAAATGGCAATCATCTTCAGCAAACGCGATTACAGTATGCTTAAACTTCAAGCTGGAGGCAATTCTCTACACAGTCGCTCCAAATTCCATTACAGCTCCGACATCAAATCAAGCAATGTGCGTTCGTGATGCCCGAGTAACCTGCCGAGTGCTGCCAATACTAGGCCTACATGATTGCACGCTGATATAAGTTATCTGGGTCGCTTTCGGCCCGTTTTCGGCGTTATACGCCACCATCTGTCATGCAGTGTCTCAAAACAGCAACACGACAGTCGGCAAGCATGCTAGGTGGTCTTAAATACGCACAAAAAAGGGGTGCTTTGACTAATTCGATAATGGCACATTTTCAGGGCCATGTGGCACGCACTGACATTCATATAATCTGGCTCTTTATCCTGCATTCTGAATATCTGGCACATTAGTACTGTGCAGCAACTGATCATCCACTACCAAAGATGCATGTTTTACATACACAACACTATCTGCTTTGCTCAAAGAAAAACAAGCCCCTGCACTGCTTAAGCATTGTTTGCATACCTACATTTCCATTTCTTGTAAAATGAACCTGACAAAGAACAGCTAGCCCACTGTACAATACTCCAACACTGCCTGTGGTTTGAAATTTATGCAAAATGAACAGCATGTGCCCTGCTTACTTAAAAACAACCTTTGAGCAGAAACAGCAAAACATGATCAAAATGACAGTTCCTGTAAACTGACCACGACAGAGTCCCAACATTAAAAATACATAAATACCACATGAGGATGACAGTAAATCTCAAGTTTTAAAACTAGGTTCAAACTAAATGTAGAGCTTCTTGATGCAAGTTGCAAAGTTTGATGAAGTGCCTGACAATATGGTTAAATGACCCAACGCCGAGTACATCACGTTAAGCTGCAAGTCTGTTTTCTTGCATATAAAAGGCCACTGCAACAAAATGAAGGCTTTGCTTAACTCTCTAGAATGAAATTTACTTTTTCATTAAATGTCAGAAAGTCAGCCTGCCTGAAAAAGTTAAATTTTTTAAGAAAGAGCCAATGTAATAAGCTCCCATGATGAAAAGCTGTTAAATGCTAAAAATGCCAACAAAATAGCAATCTATACCCAACCCTCCATCGAAAAACTGCCGCCAAGGCCGGGATTCGATCCCGCAACCTTGGGAACAGTAGTCGAGCGCCATAACCACTGCGCCACCTCGGCGGGGCAGAGGTAAAGAAAAGCTCGAATGAAAAGTTCAAATACAGTTTGCACAACTACTCAGAAGTGCAACTACCACTGCAAAGGTTAAACGGCAACACTTGACTCATACTTTGGGATGGTTTCCTTTGGTATAGTTGGCCGCCAGGAAAGCAATTTGCAACCATGCCCATACAACCTAAAGGATGGTAAAATGCGTACTAGGCATATTATTTCGGGAACTGGAAATAGCTAAAAGCATCTAGCTAGGCAGTTGCAAAGTGGATCAATGTGTTGCAATACATATCCTTGGGCATTTTTAAACATACACAACTCAGAATCTTAACACAAGCCACAGTTCACATCATGCCACACCACCAGATTGCTCAACAATACCTCTGCAAAAGAAAAGTACAGGAGACTTTAAACTACAAGACAAACCTGAAGCCTGACTTCTTCGTCTGCAAAAAATTGCCATCACCCCGCCCCCCTTTAAATGAAAGAGAGAGAGAAAGGGGGGGATTTACTAGGTACCTTTAATGGAATCACTTGGCTCACTGCGAGCACACCAAAAGACACTTGCACACACTCAGCTAAGGTTACAATGCCAATCAGGCGCACCTGTCTGGCACCAATTAAGCTTAACTGCATGGCTTATTTTACATTACATGTGACAACTTTATTAGCGCAGTGGGATGGAATACCAATACAGACATGGTGGAAGAAGCTGCTCATTGCATCACACACACAAACACACCAGCCCCATTAGGTGCATGCAGTGTAAGCACTGCTTGTCATAAGGAAGTGACTGTATTGAAATCAGCAAGCAGTACTACTACTGCTTTCCTGCATGCAAGCAGCCACATCTGCCAGCTTATATTCTGCAGTGTGGATGGCACATAAAGCACAGCACAGCTTGCAGGTGCACATGTGATAACAGGAATTAAGTTTGAGTGAGCATGGGTGTTCAATGAGGCCGGAAGACCAAGAGCACAGTGCCTTTCCTTGAGCACAGAACATGGGAGGGTCAATCAAAACAGGGCTTAGCACTGAAACTTGCATTCTGCTGAGGAATTTCCAGTCATTTCTGCGGACTCCACAATCCTCTTAATCAACTCTTGACTTTTCTAGAGCATGGCGTTTTTATTTTCCTTCCCCATTAAGACAAACCAGAGAAGTATGAGAAAAATACTATTACTTTTTTTTTTCCTCGCAAGAGCATGTGTAAGGAAGCTAAGGCTGGCAATGACATTATACGAGATTTATCAACCAAAGCAACATTGGGATGTAGGAGAAAGCCACACCCATGTCCTATAAGCTCAGCAAATAAATCCAAAACCCCACATTGAACAAACTGCTGAGAAGAAGTCAGACTCCAGATGCCCCGGAATAGCCTGTACTGCAAGCCAGGCTTCTGCCACCGCCACCAAGACAGCCGCAAATGAGCCGACAGGGAGCAATTTGTGCCCAGGTGCTGGGCAGGTGTCCAGCGGCGAGTGCTTTAGCGGCTGTTACTGGGCTACCTTTGTGATCTTCTTGGGGTCTGCGGTGCCTGTCTCGAGCACTTCCACCCGCTGGTAAGTGTTGGGTGAATTCACCCAACGCAGCTTGTCCTGAGTCTTCCGCCCATCCAACAGCTTCTTCAAAGGGCTGCACAGACCAGAAAACATCCCAGCTGTTTAAAAGATGCATGATGCCACCTGCCCCATATCAACCAGGCTGTCAAGCAACTTGAGCATGTTAATATATTTCAAATATAAAATGGTTACAAGCTACAAGTCTGCTTAACTTTCGTGCAGCAACAACACTGATGAAACAAGAGGTTGTATGCAACAGTAACAGTTGCACTTTGTCAGCCTTGTGCTTCTTTACTCATTAAAAGATGAAAGAAGAAAGAAGAAGAAGAAAAAAAAAAGAAAGCACTGAGTGTGCTGCACATACGACTAACTCTTTTGGCTAGGTTAGCAAGGTCAGCGTAACTGAATGGCCAATGCTGCACCGAAGCTGGCTTCCCCGCATGCCAGCAGTGCCATGTAAAAAATAGTGTCGCCAGACTAGACGCTACAGCCAATTGCACACAGTCAAATCTCAAATTTTTCAAATTATTAAACTTCTTGAAAATTCTCAAATGATTTCAAATATTTTCAATGTAAAAATATTTCAAAACTGAATTTATAGTGCGTATTTCAGAATAACGTACATAATTTTGTCTCATATAATCAAGGAACATCAGTATAACGAACTCTGCTAAAATAAACAGCACCGCAACTCTTGCGTGCAATAGAAACAGCCATTTCTCTGTATGCTGTGGGCTATAGCTATTATCATATCTAGTGCCAACACCTAGCGTCACAACTAAGGTCTGATTTAATAGGCAGCAGCCAGCAGGCCTAGCCACTGGTCTTTTTTCTTTCGCCTCTGCAGACAGCTTGGCATATGCCCAATCAGCTGTCGCGGTCATTTTGAAAGGCCGAGACAAGATTGTAAAACTTCAGCACTGAACACTAATCTAACTGTTTTATTGTGCATAAACAAAGTCCGCACTTTCATCACTCGGTGCCACGACTTAAATGATGAGAAGTTGCGCGAATTGGAAGGTGTAGAGGGCATTTGATCTGTCGTTTGTCTTGCACGTGGCAGAAAAAATAACAGATTTCTTCAAATCTCTTCAAACAGCCAAGGTACGTCATTTTCATACCTCGGTTTGATCACAGGCTTATAATTGCAAATTTTTCACTACACTGATTATTAAATGAATGATTTTAGGCAGTTCTCCACGATCCGTTATACTGAAATTTGACTGTACATAGTACTGGGTCTATGCCAGCTCCGTGGCAGCTGCTTTCCATTGAGAAGCTTTCTAGAATGCTATACCAGAAAAAAAAAAAAAAAAAAATAATAAAAAAAAAAATAAAATAAAAAAAAAAAAAAAAAAAGACCAGTTCGGCCTGCGTATGCGATGAGGTCGTTGAGGGCAATGCTGGCAACTGTGATGTGGCTGTAGCTACCGCGGGAAGTTTTTCACAACAACTATTTTCGCGAGTGCACAGACAATTTTTCAGAGATATAGGGCAGTGCTCATATAATCAGAAAGTGTAGTCAAAATTCAGGAGCCTCTCTAGTGAACCAGGAGGACTGGCAGGTATGCAATCAAATGCAACAACCGTCAAGTCAGTTTCACCAGTTTTATGGAGTCTGCATGCGGCTAGTGTGATCAGTAAATATCCAAGAGCACAGCGCACTATTAAATATATCCCATGTTCTGTTCGTAGTAGTTAGATAACACATTCAGTAGTGGCATACTTCTGCATTAGATTTTCAAGGGGATTTCAATGATCAACAGATTTCAATGATCAACACAAGAGGTATCCTGGTTTAAACGAATAAATCTGTGCTCTCTGGGTTAAGTTTTATAAGCATACTGGCATAAAATTTGAAAACGTCACAGCAAAACAGCATCAAGTACAGTCGACCCTCACTAAAACAAACACGGATATAGCAAATTATCGGATAAAACAAACTAAAATCAAAGTTTGGTTGGTCTATGGTTTATTTCTATGGGAGTTCTTTCTGTATAACGAAAAAAACTTTTTAAAATCTGACACTAGATCGGTTATAACGAAGCAGTTTTTTGCATTAAAACATCAAAAAATGCGTAAAGGAGCCGGAAAAAAAAAAACACATAAAAAACGCAATTGTTTTCAATCAATCAAATTGCCTGTGCGTTCGCATGCCACGTCATTTAGCAGCGGCGATAAAAACTACCGCCAACAGCTTATTGCCTTCAAGATCACGCACCCACGCACAGTGTTCTCTGAAGTTATGAACGGCCATGGCCGGATTCGAGCAGCGCCGCCGAAGTACAGTGGTCGAAGTGCGTTTAAATTGCCCGCGCGTTCACGTGCCGCATGATTTAGCGGCGGTAATAAAAACTACCGCCAACGGCTGATCGCCTTCAAGATCAGCACACGCGCCCGGTGATCTCTGAAGTCATGAACGACCATGGCCGGATTCTAGCAGCGCCACCGAGGTAAACCCGAGGTACAGTAGCCGAAGTGTGATTAAAACACCCCTGCATTCATGTGCCGTGTCATCTAGCGGCAGCGACAAAAACTAGAACCAACAGCCCAAGGCCTCAGAGACCATACCTCCACGCACGGTGATCTCGGAGGTCATGAACGGCCATGGCCGGACTCTGGCGTAGCCGCCACTGCTTGAGTAAGGCCATATAAAGGGTGACAGGCATATGAATGGCATGCCATCACCATTGCCTCGTCAAGGCGTGAGCTCCTGCCGCGCCTCTGCCACTACGACCGACCCATGCGCGTGCTACACTCCCCCGAGTCCCCTGGCTACGTCACGCAAATTGTGCGCGGAGGCAACATCCCTTCTTAGTATTATTCATTTATGCTCTCCAACACCGAAAGAAAAGAGTCATTTCATGCTTATACCCCGTTACAAGAGACACTGGACATTTTAAAATGGTTTGGTTGGTTTTCCTATGTCTGCCATGTTAACAACACTACTAAGGACAACTTTTTCAGGTCCCTAGAGTAAATTCTTCACTATTTAGAAGAGAGACAACCCAGGTGTGCTCATGCAATGCAGCTGAAGCATGCCAACTCATACATGATGCACTTCAGATTCCCTTAGCTAAATTCTGTTCCATATTAGCATCCTTTTTTGTTGTATATGTCAGGAACTGAGAAGGAGTGCTTCCCCATGATTGGCAAGTCAAGACGACTCTATTGTTTTAGCCATTGGTATCGCATTACTGTCACTTTCGAAGCAAATCAAAATTCATAAATGACATCCAGCATATTTAAATCCTCGCTGTAAAAATTTGACCACAAGATAAAAGCCCACAATAGAGGGTTTACAAAAGTATGTCTGGCAACCGTGAACGGCACCCTGATCCCGTGCTGGCCGCCATATTTTGTTTGCGCCATCCGTTCGCTTCGTGTCCGTCCGTCAGCGCTTGCCGTTCTGTTCGCGCTTTTTAAGTTTTAACCTAGTGTGCTGTGCTTGGACCTCTGTTTGGTCCCTGGCGGTTTCTGTTAGAGACGCCTAGAAGCGTATTTTGACAGCCGAGTTACAGTGCTTCCAGTGATTGAATATTGATTGGTGTGCGATAGGCGATGAGTTAATAAAATCTTTGTAATTAATTGATCAATTGATGAAATAAAGAAACGAAAAAAAAAAAAAAAAGAATTGGAAAGTAAGGGTTTAAAGGTGTCAGAATGAAAAAAAAACCAGTGCTTGGTGATGCTAAGGAAGAAAATTTAGAATGTGTAATTGATTAATTGAAACAATTGAAGAATGTGTTCAAAAGTGTCAAATTGCTCAGAATGGAAAGCAGATTATTGCTGACACATGCGTATTGGTGTATAAAAATATAACACAACATAGAAATATAACATAACAACATATAACATATAACATACTACACTTGTGTGTAGTATGTTACTTTTGATGAATTCATATTTCACTGCATTGTATTCTTTTCGCCCCTCCTGCTAGGACCCAGTTAGGGCCTGAAGTATTTGGTAAATTAAAATAAAATAAATAAATAAATAAATAAATAAAAGAGCTAAAATATAACGCGCGAAGAAAAAAAACGTTGTGCATGTGTGTGTATGAGAGAGAGAGAGAGAGACACTACCGCGTTATACCTTTAACAGCGGAGCTTAAGTGACCCCCCCCCCCCTAATTTTTCTATAACGATATGATATAATATAAATCTGATTTTATGAACACAGCCAGTTGCACAAAGCACAAACACTTCGCAGTAATGTGAGTTGACTTTTCAAATTTCTTTTCGTTTCAGCCGAGTTCCTCCTCCTCCGAGTTCCTCGAAGCTTCCAATGTCAGCACTTTCATATGAGATTACGGCTTCAAATGTTTGCTTTCTGACAGAGGGAATAAACACGAAATCGACATATTTAAAAATTCCAGTGAATTTCAGGTAGCTGTGAATTAGCGAACCATCGGGCGACTCGAAAAAACACAAAAGTGAAGCGCACGCTTCGTTATTTTATCGGCCGCGCTGGCAGGTATAAAACCTGAGCTGCGCGCTCTGGACGTGGACCGGTCGAAACTGGCTGTACGTGAGCATGTCACAACACACTAGTGGGATGTCATCTTTTCCTGCTTTTCTAGACGCCGCGGGTTTGGTAGCCGCTTGCTTTTGCAGCATGAAACACGCACCTCGGGCGCACTAGACAACCGTATTGCTCTCTGCACCAAGCACTACCATTTCGTAAGACTGTAAAAAGCAGTTTCGGTAATCATGCCCGTGTCTTAAACCAAATACACAATGGTAAATGTAACCTACGTACAAAATGTTTTAAAGAACGTATTTGCACAATAGCATTCGTTACACATGCATTGCTCCTTCTCCCGTGTCCTCCATCGCAGCATAAGTTTATCCTTCAAGTTCACAAGGCTCCATAGCGCGCAAAACAATTAATCTTGCTGTTTTAGGTGATAGCACATTCTGTGAGCTAGCTCCCAGTCAGAGGGACGTGCAGTAATGCTTTACATGATGCAAGTGACCCTTGTAAAGCCGATTAGGACTGCAAACGAACGGTCGCATACGCGCGTATACCTTGATTCCGTGCGCGTCTGACTGTGCGCTGGCTGCAGAAGGGCACGCAACAACATGCCGGCATCATTCCAAATAGAGCTTGGAGCTAACAGCGACTGCTGTGATGTTAAAAAATGAAACAATCGCTTGTGAGCATTCCAATGCACCTTTCGGTGCATGCACGGGTTCTACGAAGGCGCACGTTGACAGCGTACTCGATGGGAGGCACGGGCGGACTAAGCAAAACATGGCCGCCGCACATAGTTTGTTTCTTTCACTAGATGGCGCTAACTTTTGTAAAGCCTCTATTCTGATGTCTTTCTCTTTGTGGACAATGCTTCTTGCAGCACCAAAGTTCTCGTGCTCAAAGTTATTTTTTCTCTCCAAACTCCACACCCTACCTTCAACCAATAGACAAAGGCATTATGCACTCTGTCAAGTTGCTGTACAAAACAAGGTTGGTAGAACGCCTGTTGCTCGACGGGCAGCAAGACTGTACAATAGTAATTGATGCGAAGTTTGCTGTTCAGGTGTCTGGAATGGCCTGAGAAGTGAAGCTGTGAAAAACCTTTTCATACAAGCAGACTTTAAATGTGATGACATGATGTAAGAGGGCCCATATATGGATACTGTGGAAAGCTTCCTTGAAGATGAAGCTTGGGCGAGCCTCCAAGAGACTGTTGAGGTACTAGAATCCATTGAGGAATTTGTATCTGCAGATGCGGATCTTGTGTGCTTCCGAAGAGCTTACAGACTGCAATTCTCGAGCAAGTAAAAGGCACATGTGCCATAGAGGATGACTACAAGGACATTTCAGAGGAAAAGTGTCAACATCTGAGGGTGACGAGCATGTAAGAGTGCTTCGAAGGTATTAGAGCAACAGGAAGGCTTACAAAGGGAAGTGCTTTACTATCAAAATTTGGGAAGGTATACACTGTGCTCAGAAAAATAAATACTAGTATGAATAACTTTTTTAAGCCTTCCTGAACAATTCCTGATAATGTGTGTGAATGCATTTATATGCTGATGTGAAATAAACTGATCAACACAGTGCTTTTAGAATGTTTGGTTACAAGAGACATCTTTTTCGGGTCCCTTGAGTGTCTCTTGTAACGAGGTTTTACTGTACCCAGATTTTAATTAAAAAACTGTGTTTTCGCACTTTTGTGTTGTCCATATTAGTGCACATTTTGTTTCATTTTATTAGCAAACTTATTTACTTGAATTTGGGCGCGCACTTTTATAACAAATATTGGATATAACGAACAAATTTTCGCGCTACATACTACTTCGTTATAACGAGGTTCAACTGTATGAGCAAATTTTCACGGACTCAAGCTCGGGGTTTAATAATCAGCAGAACTGCGAGAGTTGATGTGGTGCGTTGTCGTTTAGTACCAGAGCTGCCAGGGTAGGGAGCTTTTCTACGAACATGGCACTGACAAAGCGTAAAACCCTATAACTCAAAAACAAAGTGGCAGATTTTGAGACCTAAAACAATTTACAGTAAGCAATCTAATGAAGAAACAAGCAAGTTAGGAATTTTGACAATGCCAATTTTAAAAATACAGGAGTGCCACAATGCAACTTGGATGTAACAGACATGCGGACCAGCAGTAGAGGGAAGGAACCCTCTGAACAATGACTTAAACCTGTATTGGTGGCTCCTGACACAATGAGTCATGAACATGCCCCTCAGAGGATCAGTATTTGCTGCACAGGTCGCTGGCTCCAGAGTAAAGGATAGGCGTGGCATCATGCATAGAAAAGTGGTAGTTGCAGTGCTATTCAGACTGAGACATTGAAAAAGTGGCTTCGCTCCCAAGACTATACTTGCTCACTAGAGATTAAAACATTCCATTTTGCTGAAGGTTTCAACTGACCCTTCAGCAAATGAGTTTTCAACACTTTTTTTTCTTCACTCTCGGCACTGCTTTTTGAATGTGCTCCAAAGACATGGTAGAGTGAAAGACCTGCTCCAAAATGGTGCAAATCTCCGACAGTGACAATGGAAACTAGCCCCGAACATTGAAGGCCAGGTGCCAATCAATCTTGTTTAGGTCATTAGCCTCATTCTGAATGAACAGTTATAATTTCCTAGTTATTAAATTCTTTTTTTTTTTCTTCACAGACGGTGGCCGATAGAAGGCCAAACATTTTGTAGAAAGTACAAAGAATCAAAGGGGACCCCAAGCACGCACCCTCACAATTACCCGCCCAGAAATTGTATACGCTTCTGCCACATGGAATCCTGCACAAGCATACCTCATAAACAACATTAAATCCCAGCAAAACTGTGCTGTTTGCCGTCCAACTAACTTGCAGAGCGTAACCAGCAGCTTAGGTGGATGGCGGGTTCGCTCAATGTTTGCTCGCCTATTTTTTCTGAACTAGATAGCTCATTCCCGTGCTGCTGCCCTAATAAATATATAATTCTACCAAAACTATCACGCTGCAAAGCGTTTTACTTATGATTGTACTTATGTGCGCGTTAGAAGAATAGTCTTCAAAAATATGGCACTATTGTTAACTTTTACCATAACTGAAAAATAAAGTAATGTTATTAAGAACTCGATTGAATACCACAGTACCTCGTAATGAAAGAAAAAAAAAATACAGGATAAAAAACAGTTATCGCCACTTGCATTCACCCATGAAATTGCCAGAAATATAGCAGCAGTTACCCTCAACCATGCGAACAAGCAGAAAAAGACTTTACAAGCATTGAGAAGGCTTTGGATCTTCCATAAGTTAAAATGCAATCTTGATAAAACTTGACGTTGGGGTACTTTATATTCAAATCGAACTTTTCCATCTTTTTTATATTTTTGAATTTTGGCCGATTTCAAAGTAATATGGAGAAACAACGGACAACTCTACAGCTTCAAACTTTTCCAGGAATAAAGAAGGCCTGGATAATAGAGAAAAAAAGTATCAGTGGCAACACTTCACGAGTCATGACAGAATGTAGGACTGAACATCGGCAGGACAGTGCTCATTTTTATATTTATTTTTACAATTTTAAACAATATTATACCGCGAAACGCTTTTAGTCCATAATATTTCTGATGTACAAAGAAATATTTAGAGGGATTTTCATAAAAATCGTTTTTTTTTTTTCAGTCGGAATCAAAGCTGCCCCTTTTTTGCTGTTTTTGAATTGAGGGCAAATTTGATGTGTTGTGGAGACCCCTCAGAGCAGCCTAGAGCTCCAAATTTTGTCTGAAATCAAGAACATAAGGTACATAATGAAGGCACAAAGTTTTAATGCAAGCAACTAAAGGCATCATATCAGTATGTAAGGCTGAAAATGGACATTTTTGAAGCGAGTCGATCCTGACGCAAAGCGAGATTTTTAACTAA
This sequence comes from Amblyomma maculatum, assembly GCF_055883805.1. Taxonomy (NCBI): domain Eukaryota; kingdom Metazoa; phylum Arthropoda; class Arachnida; order Ixodida; family Ixodidae; genus Amblyomma; species Amblyomma maculatum. The sequence goes on from NC_139344.1 coordinate 279,920,833, forward strand.
AACAACAGCAAAAACTATAAAAAATAGTGGATGATAAAATTTTATTCCACAAGCAGCAAGTTTCCGAACTTGCAACTTTTTGAAATGGGAAAAATGACGTTTGTCACCTCTAGTGGTACGCTTTTTTCCTAAAAAACTATGCCGCATCATGCAGAACTAAGGTTCATTCCTTTGTATCAAGACATTTGCCTACCACATTAAAAAATTTACCTGCAAACAATGGTCACTGCACCTAGATTACCATTCATATCTGAGCACACCCATATACAGCCAACGACCAATTTTTCAGACACCCAATTTTTCGGACATGCTTTATTATTCAGACTTTTTCTCGGCCCCAGGATATACCTTATAAAGTCAATGTATTACACTGCTAAAAATTTCGAACACTCTAAGGAGGGCTATTCCATTTTTTTCGGACATTCCAAGCGTCAGCCGAGCCAACTGCCACACATTTTGAGCGGTGTCGCCACCATCTTGTTTGTTTACTTTTTCCTTCGATAGCCTCTAAACCAGTGCCGGCCTTCCGTGCCGCACCTCAGCTAAACTGACGCTGGATCGAGGTTATATTATTTGCCTAGCAGCTTCTGTTTCCGGGATAACGTCGCTGTCGTCGCTGCTCGCCGCCAGAGTGCTTTTTCTTCTTTCTTTTAGCGTGATCACTTCGACTGCCTGTTCCTCTGTGTGCCGTGTGTTTCACGTGCGCTGCTGAGCGTAGCGAGCAGGCCTAGCCATGGTCGTGCTGACGCTACTGTGGCTTGCATTTAATTGAATTGGCTTCAGTTCTTCAAGAAGCTGTTTCCAAATTTTATTAGTTTTTCTTTTCTTTTTCGTGCAACGCAGTAGCGGAAAGGCACTCAACGAAGTCGGTGTTGTGATCCAGTGGATGGTGGTTTTGGTGTGCCTCGACAGTGGGAAAACCTCGCCGATGCGTGGAAGTCTGTAGCACGCACAACGTTGTGCAATTGCTTCTGCCACGCAGGATTTGTGCTGAATGACGAGTCGACTGCCTTGGACGTGTCAGGCAGTGAGGAGCTCATTCACGACCTTTGCACTGCTGGTGTCGAAATTCCATCGGCCGTCTCGTTTTCAGAGTTCACAGACGTGGATCACGAGTTGGAACTGTGCGCTGGGCTCACAGATGCAGGAATTATTCACCAAGTGCTTGCAGAGTCTAAGAGCAACGACGACGATGATTTACCTGCAGCAGCGCAGTCGACGCAAGCTGAGCATGGTGCAGAAAAGCATTTATGACTTTTTATGACCTCAAAGTGAACAATAGGCAATAAATTGAGCTATGGTGCATGCACCTGTTTTTTCGGACTGCCCGATTTTTCGGACCTTTTCGTGGTCTGTTGAGAATCCGAAAAATCTGTCGTCGACTGTATATAAAATAAAGCAAGCATTGATTTACAACTTGTTTACATATTCAAGAGCGGTTTACAAATCGATTAGTTGAAGTTGAAAGAAGTGTCGCTCTTACAATACCCACAGCACTGCAGACCTTTGGAGGGTGAATAAAGTGCCCTCTGCTTCTGAACTTTGATGGTTTGATTTAGTTTGTGGAGTTTAACGTCCCAAACCGACTCAGACTATGAGAGAAGCCGTAGTGGACGGCTCTGGAAATTTCGACCACCCAGGGTTCTTTAACGAGCACTGACAGTGCACAGCACACAGGCGCATTGCTTTTAGCCTCCATCGAAAAGCGGCCGCCGGGATTTGATCCCGCATCCTTGGGCGCAAGAGCCAGGCTCCCTAACCACTGCACCACCAAATTCTGAAGTGACAGCAGTGGAACTAGGTCTCCACTACAGACGGTGTTAGACACCACTAAACATCCCACTGTCTGCAACTGGGTTTTCAGCACACACCAAGTATAAAATCATGTGTTTACCTCAGCCACTTGTCTTCTTCCAGGAACTGTGCAATCGAGCTAGCTGATGGGGGCACTTCCACATCTGTCTTGAGGCGAGGCTGCTCATTGCGCATCAGTGGCTGCCGATAGATGTAGCCTGTTCGGTGACCCTGAAAGAATAGATTACGGGATAATATGTTACACAGCTGCAATTTCGTCTAAATATCTCAACAGCATAGTTTCGCATCAAAAAAGCAGTGGACACCACTTCACAACGAGCAAACGCTGTAATAAAGATTACAATTTTCTCACCGCTATACCTGGAAGCCCATGTGATAAAATAGAGATAAGCTTGACTAGCGTGACACCATCTGCAGCGGAGCTAGCAGACGACAGGTGAGTGCTCTGGAATGCAGCAGCTAAGTGGTTGTATGAAAAAACCCACTCATATCGCGGTTAACACTGCAACAAACTTCAATATTGGCCAATAATCTTCACATTTTACTCGTTATTGACAGTCCTGTATAAAAGGGCTGGTTATGTATGTGAAAAAAAAAAAATAAATAAATAAATAAATAAAAAAATCACTACAGCGCTTTTCTACCATTAGCGGCCTAAATCTTTGCTCGCAGCAATGGTCGGCCGGTGCGGCCGGGTTGGCAGTTCCCCAGCATCTTCCAAGCATGGAAACAGCGGTCTTATGTCACCATCACAGTGGCACTCTCTGTACTTATATTGGCTGTCACTACCCGCTTGTATGTTAGCAACACACGGTTCGTTAGGAGGGCTACGTTCAGCTGTTATAGCATTTCTGTTGACCACTGCAGTGATGTGGTTTAGTATCGCGAAAGCAAAGAGTATGGACATTCTGATTGCCGTGGGCTTAATTTGCAGCAGCACTGGCTGCGACTAACACTTTTTATTCACGACAACCCAATAAACAAAATAAAAGCGAAAATGATGTTTTCCAAAAAGCCCTAGAGAGCTTTCATGCCTCCGGGCAGCAGTACAATTTTGTACCACGCATGAACCACTAAGTGCCATCTTTAAGAAATACTTGACTGGGGCTTTTACAATGCATTGCAGATATATATACCGCAGAACCCAAGTATATCGAACTCGAAGGGGATCGCGAAATAGTTTGATATATCGATAATTCGATATACAGAAATCTGCTTGGGACGGCACTTACGATGCGAAAAAACGATACCGTATTTGTCGCGTAATCAACTCACTCGCATAATGAACCCACCCTCCACTTTTACACTCGAGAATTTTGTGAAATTTTGAGCGTCATGGCCAGCTCGCTCACATGCAAGCGATTAAGCGGTCCCAGCGACGAGCGGCAGCGACAGAGCAAAAAATTGCAAACTTGTTGGAACTGGGTCCATATGCTGTTGGAGCCACCGCGGCAGCTCAAAACAAGGTTTCTGTATCGCCGCGGCAGAAATCGCCAGCGTTTTGGCATGCATGTCGCACTCCGTTTGGGTCGTCTCATCCGCAGCTCATTTCTTGGAAGCGTGCCAAGATGCTGCCCAGCGATGGGGAGCGAACTTGGCAGACTACCTGTGATGGCTTGATTGCACAAGCCTGGTTCGATTTATCAGGCTGCGCTTGGAGCGGGTGTAGTCCACTGCCATAAAATCATTGAAAAGCGTGGTACAGTAGCTGCAAATGCTGTTTGAAGCGAAAAATGCTAAAGCCGGTGTCATGATCACAGCTGACCGTGTGCTTTCGTTGGTTCATACATGCAAAGACTCCCGAAAAAAAAAAAAAAAAAAAAAAATCTGCTTCGTAACGCTATATCTTACTCTACGCAGCGCATACAGCACCACGATAAGAGTAGACGACTCACACACACAAATATATATATATATAGACCTGCTGCTTATTAACTTACGCAGGTGCCATAGCCACATCAGCCGCCGCGCGCAGAGGGTTCGCAACACACGCTGGAGAAAGCGTCCGACGTTCTGTCTGAAAACAGGCCGAGTTGGCTTGGCGCATGCATAGCGCGTGCTACTGCGAACGAAGACCGGGAAAGAGGAAGGAGAGAGATAGCTCGGCAAAAGAATGGGCACACCCTTGCGCTTTGCTCTATCAGGTTTTCCCCCCTCTCCTTCCCACTGGTTCTCTCTGGTTCATTCACGCACCTGGCTTGCAAACGTCACGTGCTGGTGCCACGTGCTGGTGCGCGGGAAACGATAACCGCAGATGTGCGCGCCTTTGGGAAATGGGCAAGGGCGCTGCCCTAGCCCAACTGTCCCCTCTCATTCCTTCCGCCGTGGCTTGAAAACGTCACGCGGCAAACGGCCGAGGGTGATGCGATCGTCTTTGGGAAAGACACACATTCCAGTGCGTGGTGCGGAGTTCGATATATCGAACGACCGGTGAAATTGAGTTCGATATATGACGCGGCTTTCCTATACTTTTACATGGGATATTCAAGGGGATATAACCAAAATTCGATATATCCGGGTTCGACCGTATAAACTGTATAAGCAGAATATTATTTTAGGATGATGCTTTTCTCCTACTACATCTGGCAACGCAAAAAATCGGGACACCTTTTATTTGCACCAATGGGGGGAGCTAAGCTTGAACAAACTTTCAGGTAGTGCCGAGTGGTTCTTTTTGCACAAGCCTTGCAGTAGCTGACATTGCTATTCAAGGAGATAAAGCAGTGCACCTGCACAAACACAAAGACACAGCGTTGGACAGGACAGAGCCCCTTGTACAAGAAATGAAGCGCAATACTAGACTGATGGGCCAGTTGCTAGACATTGGTAGCTCCAAAAGTCAAAGTTTTCTTCAAAGCAAGGAGCACAATTGTGGCCCTTCACCACCAGCAGATGTTGGAGGGCTGTGCAGTACACTAACGAGAGAAATTCAGTTCTAATTTGTTTCAAATCACCTTTGCTACTGCGAGACAGGCTGACGTCGCATCCAGGAATCGTGTCAAATGCAAAACATTCCTCGATGTCACGAAGCATGGAAATTCAAAAGTATAAGATCGCAAGAATGTCTGCAAATATGTCTTGTAAGCTTAAAATCTCATCTCTACTGAAGCCAGAGAACTGTAACCTTACACTATGCGCTACATACAGGTGGCCTAGCTAACCCTAAATATACACGCAAGCAACTGCAACAGCAAACATGAAATTTAACAAGCCACAATGACTGCGGCTTTTGCTTAGTGAAGGCCATCGCTTTGCAGCACAGTTAAAAAGTTTGTTCCATTGCTTCTGCCACCGGCGCACATTCTTTTCGTCCATGCTGAAGTATTGACGAGCTTGTTGGTTGGTTTGAAGTTTTCTCCCCCTCCAAAACTACCTTCCACTTAAAAGACTCAGTGTAATGGCATCGCTTGGTGGGCATCATTAGGCCGCGAACACGGGTGCTTCTTGAAGAAAGCAAAGGCACGACGAGTGTTGCTTACAGCCAGCGTTGTCACATTGTTCGGGAAAGCAAAATGGAGTCTGCAAACCTGCAAGCAGCTGAGAGAGTGAAGCCGGTGTGGCCACTAAATGGCGTTTGCATGTCTAGGGGTTGTAGGCGAATCGAATCCTCAAATTTACGCTGACCCTTGACTTTCGTAAACAATTTATTATAATTTTTTTTGCTGAGAAAAAGTACCGGCCTTCATTGGTGTAGATACGGTAGTTAGCCACACAAGGTTAACTCTCGTCACCAGGAAAACAGAAAAGTAAGAACAGGAAAGAGGAGTTGTGAGAAAGAGGATAGGAAAGTGAAAAATTAAGGGGGGGGAGGGGGGGATAAGAACAAGCGACCGTGATTCTCTCCTGGTTTGGTCCACCCGGAGGTGTCTATGGGAGTCAAAGTCTGTTGCCTTTGCTGAGGGGCCTTAAAGGCCCGAACACATGCCATCGGCTAAAACACCAGAATCCTATTTTCCCCAGACTGATAAGTAAGGGTGCTCAGGGCTTGCAGCATTGCACAGTACGCACTAGCAGGTGCCCCCTGCAAGGGCTTCTGTGCAATGAGACTTCCCAATCGTCATCTTATGGCAAAGACATGATGGTATGAGCATTCAGGCCAAGTGTAACTGCCTTTTCATATCCACTGAGAAATATAATGCGCTAGTGCATAGCTGACCTAACCCAATTTCCAATCATTGCATTTGTTACATGCACAAAATTTGCATTTCCAGTTTGCAGTAAGTTGGGGCTCTCACCGAATTGTCCAAGGTGCGCATGTGAGCCTCAAAGACAATGTCACAAGGGCGCCAGCGTTTAGGCTTCTCCTTGGGCTCTGCCTTTTCCTTGTCTTCATCACCACCAGGCACAGGCTCATCAGCCCCCTTCAGCCGTGCATGCTCCTCTCGCATACTGCGTTGTGCCTCTTCAGAAATAAGGTGCACATTATCGAAGCCAATGGGTGCCAGCTTCATCTGCAAAGAACATGGACAAACATCAGCATTACAATGAGAGCTCCATCATAATAATTAGTTCACAGGAAAGGAAAGGCACAGTATCTGTCACTTGTTCTGTGCGCACCTAAGCAGCGCCATAGAGGAAGGTTGCTTATGTTCTTTGAAAAGAACTTGGTGGTCTTGGTGCGCCCTCTTTTAGTAGGACGACGATCAGAATTTAGGAGTTTAGATGCCATAAAAAAAAGTATATTATTCGGCTGCGGTGCCAGCCACCCACCATGGAGCCCAACGAAGGGACAGGACAGGAACTGGCAAGTCCTGCCTACGCCAGCTGTACACCGCAACTATAACTTAATATGGCGTAACTCAGTGTAGCTAGCCACACTAGATAACCCTCGCCCCCTGGAAGTAGGAAGAAACGAAGAAGGTAAGAGAAGACAGGACAATTGTAAGAAAGAAAATAGGAAAGTGAAAGATGGAGGGGAGAACAGGAAAAGGCGCGAGTTTGTGATTATGATTAACTTTCATATATCAACAATAGTGCAGCTCCAAATAGCACAGCTCCACATGGCAGGTCTTTGGCAACAGCTACATTTTAATCAGAACCAAACAATATTGAGGGAAAGTGCCTTATTGATCCGTAAGAAATTACCTAATTAGGCACCAGTTATTTTTCTAAGTAATGAGAACTAATTGAGATATAGTGAAACAAATTGTATTTTTGAAAACAGCAGGAAGGAATACATATACACACCGAATTTCCCCCTAATAAAAAAAATGTTTTAAGACCAATGTCTCCCCTTAAAGGCCGGATTACAAGGAGCGTTTTTACCGCGTCAAGCCGGTGTTTTTTGCCCGACGTCGAAAAAAATGCGCGCCGCCGCCAATCTGGCCATGCCAGGTATTTGACGCGCGAATGGCGCGATGTCCTCTTGAACTGGAAGCTGCTGCGGATGCAAGCCAATAGGAGCGCGGAAAGCTGGCATTTCTGGTTTGAGCGGCCGCTGTCAATATGGCCGCCATGGCCGACGAGGTGTGTGGCAGTTTGGCTGCAGGAATGCGATTATCGTGAAAATAAACACCTAATCAAGCACAAAACGTTGCTTGTGTAAACAATGTGTAATATGTAAAAAGAAATGTGTAAAAGCAAATGTGTAAAAAAAAGGAAGAGAAACACGCTGCTGGTATCCCAGCGGGCCATCTGAGGTATCCATTCGTTCTAGCACGCCAAATCCTTGTCCGACCTATGTATGTTTTCTGCACTTAGCACAGTAGCGTTGGAATAAACCTTTTCGAGATTTTAACACAAAGGACAGCGTTGCTTCTCTCACATACCTCGCTCTGTGGTTATTTTCGCTGGCTGCTGCATTTGCTTTCGCATCGAGGGATCCATGGCGGCGCTCGCGCCGCTTCGTCGTTCTATGCATCTCGAGCTGGGTGTCGTGTCGGTGTGACTTTGTGATGCGCGAAAATCGTCGAAAAGAATGTTGCATGTATTCCGGGGTTAATGAAGTCATATCTCTCATTAATCAAATGTCGCCAATCATTTTGCATCGGAGTAATTTTAGCTAATAAATGCCAGGAATATACATTTAAAGAAAAACTAAGTGACAATAATGACCCGGCATGGTTTCAGCAAGCGCTTGGCTTTGCACACATTGTCAGGAATATCGAAGAAAATTGCATGTGCCTCCGTGGCCCTTTTCACAGTACACAGGAGCAGTGGTGCCTCTTTGGATAATTGTGATACTTTTCACGGTCCCAATGACTCTGAAGTAACAAGGTTTTACTGCATAAAATTACAAATTGTCAGCCCTATACTTCAAGCAACAATATTCCAATCACATACCTGTGTTTCGCAAGCCTCAATGGTTGAACAGAGGTTGGAGAAAGCATCCTCAACGGAGTCTCCACAAATCAGTACACCATGATTACGCAGAAACAGCACCTGTAATTAACAGGAAATAAAGGCAGGGCTACTTCTGCAGTTATTTTACTGCATGAAACTAATGTGGGCTATGTTACATTACCCTGAAACCAATATTGGCTAAAAGCTGTTCAGATGTTTATTCAGAGAACTACCATGCAAATGGAAAGCCTCTCTGAGCTGGAAAATATGCCAGTAGGAGGTGAAACGATTTCTTGTCGCTTAATAATTGAGTTCTCATAGCCCCACTGTCTGTAAATGCCCAGAGGATTTCCACGAGGCCAGCTAGCATTTGAGAATACGGTGCACTGTTCCTAGGAATGTACTTTGAACATGGGTCAACATCTCTATGATTACAGAGCAGTGCATCCTACAGAAACGATTGGGAATGTAGAAACCACACACCTTACTGTTGGGCCCCAAACTGCGAGCAATTTCAAGAGTGTCTGCACTGCTGCCTTTGTATTCATGGTAAGCAATCTCCCCAAGCAAGGCAGCATCTGGCGTGATAGGCAGGAGACCCTGTTTTAGTGATGACACCTGAAACATAACACGAGTGAACACAATGACTGTCATGTCAATACAGATAGAGCGGATAATGCAAAAACAGGCTACAGCTCCTGAAACCTGTGTACCTGCTTCTTATGCTTTGAAAATGCCAAGTAACTCACAAAGGACCTCATTTACTGAGTACGAGAGTTGCCTGTTTGTTTTCAGTGGCAAAGAAAAAAAGCCTTTCGTGCAGTTTGTTCCTGTAACAAAAAGTTCACCTGCAAGCCAATAGATATAACTGCAGATATATTAGCGTTTGTGGAGATTCATTATTCCCCTTGCCCGCAAGAGCCTGCGAATACCCTACTGATCTCTTTTGAGGCCAGCTGTCATCTTGTAAGGTCTTTGTTTGTTTGTATGTATGTATGTATGTATGTATGTATGTATGTATGTATGTATGTATGTATGTATGTATGTATGTAAGGTCTGCAACATACTACTGTAATGCTTAATTGCAGCTCCAACAGCCACAGACATGCGCAGATTGACCTAGGCAACGCTGCAAGCATATTATTCCGTTCGTGGACGCTCAAAGCTGCTGGGCATGGCTTGTATATGGCAGGGAGCCCACGATAAGGCTGGACGCAATGCTTCTGCATGTCACAGACGAGATTACTCTCTGCTGCGTTCTTCCGGTCACATGCAGGAATCCCCGACTTATTTGCAAGTTTAAAGGGTAGTCGAGTAAAAAATAGTGAAAGGGACTCAGAGACACATCATGAATGGTTTTTCCTGCCATGTGCTGCACTGTCGCTGGTGGTTTTGCTAATACTTTCCTGTCACTTCCACTGTTCCATCACAGTTAAGTTTACTGGCACATACACAATCGCTGCTATCGTGCACCAAACACAAGGTAAGATGGTTTTCTTGTGGCTAAATGTTGCAATAAGCTTGTTTGACTTAAAACATTGGCTTTTTTCAGAAATGTAACAACTTTGAAAAATTTGAAAGTGCTTGCTCGTCTAAAAGCATAACTGGAAGAAATGGGATGTGGTGACTGTAAAATATTTTTTCTCCAGTTCTTGGAGCTTTGCGCATGTGATTAAAATATTAAAAACTGAAGTCCATCCCTACACGTTTCACATGCAGGTTTGTCTTAAAATCTCGCAGTGTCCCCTTTGAAGTCTGCTTTCCCTCGAAGCCGCCGCAGTAGTTACTCGATCACAAAACGACGCCAAACAGAATTTTCGGACATGCTTGATTATTCGGACTTTTTTCTGGCCCCAAGACATACCTTATAAAATCAATGTATTACGCTGCTCAAAATTTCGGACACTCTAAGAACGGCTATTCGATTTTTCGGACATTCCAAGAGTCAGCCGGGCCAACTGCCCCACATTTTGAGCGGTATCGCCGCCATATTGTTTGTTTACTTTTTCCTTTGATAGCCTCGAAACCGGTGCCGGCCTTGCGTGCCGTTCCTCAGCTAAATTGACGCTGGATCGAGGCTATATTATTTTTCTAGCAGCTTCCGTTTTCGGTACAACATCACTTCCGTAGCTCCTTGCTGCCGAAGCCGAAGTGCTTTTTTTCTTTTTTTATAGTGATCGCTTCGACTGCCTGTTCCTCTGTGTTTGCCATGCTTTTCACGTGCATTGCAGAGCGTACTCAGTAGGCCTAGCCGTGGTCGTGCTGATGAGAGAACTACGTTCTGTCTCTACTGTGGCTCGCATTTAATCGAATCGGCTTCAGTTCTTCAAGAAGCTGTTCCCAAATTTTGTGGGGTTTTCGTTGTTTTTATTTATTTATTTATTTATTTATTTATTTTATTTTTTTTTTTTTTGCGTGCAACGCGGCAGCGAGAAGGCATTCAACGGAGTCAGTGTTGTGATCCAGTGGTTGGTGGTTGTGGTATACCTCGACAGTGAGAAAACCTACTTTGTCGATTTGCTTGGAGCACTTAGTACGCTCGCCGATGCGTGGAAGTCTGTAGCACCCACAACGCTGCGCAATTGCTTCCGCCACGCGGGAATTGTGCTGAATGACGAGTCGGCTGCCTTGGACGAGGAGAGCGTCGTCGAGCAGCTGTCAGGCAGTGAGCAGCTCATTCCAGACCTTCGCACTGCTGGTGTCGAAATTTGTTTTCAGAGTTCACAGACGTAGACCACGAGTTGGAACTGTGCGAAATTATTATTAAGATTAGAATTTATTCCGGCCCTTTATCCGGCCTCAAAGTGAATAATAGGCAATAAATTGAGCTTTTTTGGTGCACATTTGTTTTTTTGGACTGCCCGATTTTTAGGACATTTTCGTGGTCCGTTGAGAGTCTGAAAAATCGGTCATCGACTGTACATCACCCGTGTCTGAGAAGCACCATCATGTTATACAACTTAACAGTGGAGCTCTTCAAAGGAGAAATACAAATATTACAGTCATGACACGCTATAAATGTGTCTCATGACTCGTCATAATGCAACGTAGCATGCCTCAGCTGTTTAAAAAGTAAGGCGCTGTGATGTATTGGCCTCGAGATCGAGCAGAGTCGCCACCTTGCGGCTTAGCGGCGAAACCTACTCAGTGTGGATGCGTTTTCGCGTCGCGTGCCAGCCCGCAGTGATCTACGCGCGTGCATGAGGCGTGTACAGGAGTGTTTTTGTTTGTTTCGCAGTTCATGTGAGCTTTTGCTTACCTATATGCCTCTTGTAAAATAAATATGAACAGTCTATAACCCCACGCTTCATTAAAAAAATATATATATACTTGCCCGTATCGAGCATGTCATGCTTGGATAAGGATATCATCCATCGCGGTCTTCGGAGCTTGAGATCCTTTGACATGCAATGTCTCAAACGAGGTGGTACTGTCGTTATCGCCGTGTTAACGCAAAACATGTCGTTGCCGTCAATAAAAGTTAATGCAAACGCTCAGAAATCGCATATTCCCGTTTCTGTTTGGAATACCACAGTTACTAAAACATATGCCACCGCAGACTGCTTCATATAGCAGAATGCAGTTTGAACAGACCACTCTATGCCTGCTATGCCGTCTGTATGCACGATAGAGCTGTGCGAGTACTTTGTTTTCTTTCCTTTTTTTTTTTTTTTTTTTCAAAAGCCTTTGTCGCGGTGTCTCAATGGTAAGGGCGCTCGACTGCCGATTTCGAGAATGGGGGATTCAATTACAACCGTTTCGAAAGGCGTTCCTCTGCTGTGCGATTTGACGGCACAATAAACAATCCCACGTGGTAAATGTGGTGTTAATAACGAAAAAAGAAGCCAAAACCAGCCTCTGCAATCATCCGCCATAGCCGATGACGCTTTCATGCGTTAAACCTGGGCCAATATGCATTTCTTTTCTTTTGTTGTTGAAGGCTTCTGTGCATCCGTAAAAGTTTTAGTGAGCACATTTTGCTTTAGAGAAATGCTCAAATGTTTGGGAAACATATTCCCTGCACCTAATTGTTACCCTAAATATTACATAATACACCTAGATCAATGTACTTTACTGGTAGCCTATTATAATCCCTTTTCATCCAAGTGCTGTCTTTCGACAAAACTCGCCATTTCTGACAAGGGGAGTAAAACAGCTTCATGCGGGCTTAAATATCAGTGTTTAGTTCGGGAATAAATACATTTTTATAGTCGCATGATAAGATGACCTCCATTTCTTTCGGAATAGTTTTATATCCGGCATCTGTTTTGGAAGCAACCCTAATATTTTACTTCGCATAAGATTTAGTCACTGCTAAATAATTAGTGATAAAGAAATTTTCAGCCTGTAAAATTGCTTCCCAGAACATCACAGTGCCCATGCGCAGTTTATAACTAAGTCTTCGCAGCGAGTAATTCGTAGCTTGCACTTTAACGTTGCTGAAAATTAATCGCCGATTATTGTAAATTCTGTCAAGTGTGTACAAATTCTCTCACAGGGTGAAATTTATTCGCATTGCAAAACAAAATAATTGCACTACTAATTTACAGTTATATGTTAGCATCACACACATCAGAAATCCCTTATACTTTCCTCAGTTTCAGGAAATCATTTACAGTTAGTGGCCCATGCATTAATACACTATCACATTCTATGACAGTGGCCGCAAAAAGCATTTCGGCAAATTCAATCCACTCAGCTCTGTACACGTGAACAATCAGCTTTCCTGTGTGGCGAGGTTTCCTGTATAGTGTTGGCGTGATCTCATTTTTGGGGAATACTTGTGCGTGGTTGTCTGGGCCAGAGTTGATGTGCACACAGTCTAAAGCAACTCGCCATGCAGTGCGCTGCCAATGCTACATTTAACCTGCTTAATCCTCGAGTCAAGTATGATATAGTGAACCAGGCTGCTTCCATTCAATCTAAATTACTGCAGGTCAGAGCACGAACATTGTATCTGCGTGGGCTTGACACTAAATTCGCCGGTCTCACTCGCATGAGACATGTGCAAACTGTTTAAAAGTCGATAAGAAAAACAAAGCTGTCATTAGGCAGGCCCAAGCATCAGGCGCGTGAGTGCGGTACAGCGCAAGAAACGTGCAAAGTAAATCTAGAAGACTGGTGGTTGCGTGCTTTGTTTTTCTAAAATCCGCGCTTCTTCTGCTGCATTGGCGAAATCCTTGGATTTTTTTCTGCAATATTGCAGAAATACTGCAGAAATACTGCAGAAGAGACGTTTTCATCGCCAACAAACCCGCCGTAAACTCGGAAGCAGACCTACGCAGCGTGCGCTTCTGCGAGCGCTGCCGGCTGCCGATCCACACTACCGGAGTGACGGTGGCGCCACCTCTAGGTCGATCTCGCGGTGAATAGAGCCTGTAAAAACATTCATATGGCCATCCCTTGTCAGACATGACTCGCGATTCATAACAAAAACTGGCATGACTCAGCACTTTAGAACTTCTAGCGCACCGTGGAAAGTGTACAAACGTAACGCGTAGATACGACTAAGTCATAATTGTGACTCATCCCCGATAGTCATAGTGCAAATTAGTAGTACTCAGAACCTTTCAGAGTCCCCATCAGTCTGACTATGCCCAAAGTAGGGCACAGGCCTCGCCCATATCGCTCAAATTAACTAGGTCCTGCGCCAGCTGTGTCCATTTGACCACTGCAAATTTCTCAATCTCATCCACCTAACTTTCTGCTGGCCCCTGCTATGCTTGCCTTCACTTGGAATCCAGTCTGTTAACCTTAGGCAGCAGCTGTTACCTTGCCTTCGCATTACACTTCCTGCCTATGCTCATTTCGACCAGAATATCATTAAACTAGAGTTTCTTCCCTGACCCGCCTTGCATGCTTCCTACCTGTTAGGTTAACAGGTAGGGAGGTAGGTTACCTCCAATTTTCCATCACGCAACATTCTGCGTTGTCCTCAGTTAGTTCAATAACTTTTTGTTAGACTCCACATTTCTGCACCATAGATGAGTACCGGTAAGTCCTTTTGAGGGACGGTAAGCCATCATTCATGATCTGAAAATGCTTGTTAAATACACTCTACCCAAATCTTCTACTAGACGTAAGCTATCCTACAATATATGACGATGTTGAAGCATGAAGGTCCCTTTATTAACAATCAACTAATTACCTACTAAATGGATAGTACCTACAATAACTTTAGTGTAATTATACTCAACTTAAGCTTTCCATTGATACAATTATTGCAGCACTGTACGTGAAATAAAACACAGCTACACAGCTATAGCGGACACAATCTGTACACGACGCTCATCAGTCAAGTAATGCTACGCATTAAACAATGCGTTGCCAAATGGTACCTTAAACTAAGAAATGTCATTAATTTAATTAAAAAGCTATGATCTTCCAAACAAACAAACAAAAAAACCCAATGTCCCTAATCAGGCAATATGGCCAAATTTGCCTTTTACCTCACCCTGGTTCTACATATACAAAGCATGCCACTCGTAAGCTGGGGACCAAAATGCTGGCCCACCACGCTTGATGCCCATTTTTGGCCAGTATGGGCAACCCTGGCATGAGATGTCACCGCCCTAAGTTGGGTGCCGCGGTGCAACATGTAGAATCCCTAAGCAGTACGAGTGCCTGTGACAGCTCCGTCATTGCATAGACGAAGAGGAAGACAAATCTTTGAAATGGGGACTCATCGCGAGCAGACGCATCCTCTGGGGGCCTACGCTGCTGCCGGCAAGGAGAGGCCTCGCGGAACTCATCCCACCTGCTCATCCTGTCCGGCCTCAGAGTTTATCCCCTGCCATAATGTAGGTGAACATCCCCCTGTAGCCTTGCTGGTGAGTCGGACCTAGATTCATTAGTGTGATTTACCACTCGGTGGCGTTGTTATTGCAGCACGGTGTTGTTCTTTTGTTCCCAAGGCACGGCCTGCCTTTGCTAGTGTGCGCTCAGTAGTGCACACAATCAAGGGATGGGGTTCGCGGTTTCAACAGTCAGCCGTGACTAAGCGTGGAAAACTTATTTATCCCCATATTGCAACCCTTCAGTCTTTTTTTATCAAGAAACTATGGGTGATGTATGTACCCTATGCGTAGACGGCATAAAATTACTTCGATAGAATGTTCCTAATGGCAGCATGATTTATGTTCTAAAAATAGGCTTCACAAAATGCAGCTTGCCCCTTAGTTCTTAGTTTGGAGCCATACTGTATTTGCTTCATTTGCATATTTCTTGCTCCTGCAGCACATACATTTGCTCTCTCATTATCCCCGATTCCAAAGTGACTGGCGACCCAGCCAAGTTTTTATATGTCTGTGCCGTGCCATTTAATATGTTGTGCATGATGCTTCCTAGAAGTGGCTCAAAAGTATTTTAGAAATTTAATGCAGCCAACCTTTTTTCTTTCATTTAATACCCCTTTTAATTTTCTTCTTACATATTATTTTATGCCCTGCGGCAATAAACAATGTTATTGAAAAAAAAAAAAAAAAAATGTGACCGCACGGAGCAGAAACATTTCATCCTCATTATTTTGGTCTGTCTCCTACTTTCGACATGCACTATCTCGACCAGACGGGACTCATTCAGGCACTTCAAGTCCTGAAACTGAAAGGATTCGCGAATAAAGCTTTAGATATGCCAATATTCAACGCACCAGAAATATTGGAGCACCAACCAATCGGTTTTAATGGTTTTATTTGTCGGGTTTCATGTGCCAAAATTACTCGGGCTATGAGAGACACCGTAGTGGGGACTCCGTATGTATGTGTACTAACATCGCACAGCACATGGGCGCCTTGCTTTTCGCCTCCATCGAAAAGCGGCCGTCGCAGCCGGGATGCAATCCCTCATCCTTGGGCAAAACAGTCAAACGCCCTAACCAATGCACCATCACGACTTAAAATTGCATTCTGTCAGCCGTAATCAAGTTCGACTAGTGTTTAATGAGCTAAACCATTACCTGCAACATCACTGAAACGACGCGTTGCACGCACGGCAGGCATGCGTATGCTCAAGTACCCCAAGTATGCTCAAGGCGAGCAGCGCGTACCATGCATCGCACTACGGCTGACAGCGCCACCTACGCCTGGTTTGAAATGGAGGAGCAGCTTCCATCCGCTGTTGGTGTCACCTCCCTCTTTTAGCCACCATAGCACAGCATTCAGCAGCGAAAACTGTTGCACGATATGGCAGTCATATTGCGTTTTCAGTTTAATCTTGTATTTTTGCCCTTCCAACCAGTTTTTGACTAATATGTATAAAATGCAGCATAATTTCTGTATGTTTCTTTCAGTGCAAAGTACTCTTGTAACATGTGTTCACGTGGTGCATGCATTTTTTGCAAGTGGGTTACTGCGAGGTTACAAACTGCAGGGAAAGCATACCTCAATGGCAGCAGTTCATGTCTTTGAGACATACTCAATATATCATTCAGTATGCCTACCTATGTTCCATCTGAGGGGTGTTCCCATAGTAACCATATGGTCAGTGCAGCCTTGGATTTTAGAGACTAATAACGTTTCAATAATTTATCAAAGAATTTAGGGAAAGCATAAATGTTTAGGAGCTTCAAGAGCCTTTGTGTGTACCATTTTGAAATTAGAAGGAATTGGAAAAATTCATGGTCACGCATACCGCAAGGTGGCATTTTTGTCACCCATAGAAAGAAAAGCCTACAGGCTTATGTAACCAGGGTTAAATAAAGCCAGAGAGCATTGGCCAGCGTCAATCACTAAAGTGCTGCTGCTCGGCTGCAAATCCACTCCCCGTGCTGTCGTGTCAACCTGGTCACTTTCAACAAAGGCTGCAAACATGTAAAGAGCATAATGTCGCTAAAATGGGGCGCTAAAACGAAATGCGATAATGGATGGTAAAAAGCAAGCTACCATCCAGTCATGCTGCATAGTGCTACGCACGTAGGTGTGAACAGAAACAAACACAGCAAACTATTAGAGCAGCATTCTTCATGCATTGCCCACTTAAAAGTTGCTAGCTATAGCTTTGCTTTTTCATTTCTGACAGAGGCCGTGATAAATGAAATTTCGCACTCGTTTATATTATGCCCTAACTGTACAGTCTTGGCCTAGTATTTCTGACCATGCTTTCATGACGAAACTCTCGTCACAGCTTGCCTACTAAAAATGAGAAAGCACAGTAAAAGCTCCTTATTTGCGAAGTTTGAGGGACTGGAAGAAAGAAAGAAAAAAAAAAAAAAAAAAAAGCAGCAAAAAGTGCTGACTCACTGCAACACAAGGCGGGTGCTGGAGGTGGATTATGCATTTGATGTCTGGTCTGTTGGCGTGGATGGCAGCATGGATCATATAGGATGGTCGATTGAAATGGAACGTGGTGGTGCCTGAGTCAATAACATTGCTCTGCATATCCAGCTTGAGCAGGCTGGAAGCAGTCACCTCGTGGTACAAAAGTCCAAAAGGGTTGACCAGAAAGTGCTCCTGGTCTTGGCTTACACGCAGCTGTAGGTGGAAACGAAAACATCACAACATGTGTGGCAAATGCACCTTAAAACTATGCATCTCAATTATGCGTAGTTTAATGGCGTTAAATGCTCAAAAGTGACTCAGGCTATGTTAGATACCATAGCGCTGAGCTCAGGATAATTTTGATAAATTTGATACACAGTGTTCTTTAATGTGCACAGACAATGCATAATACCTGAGAAGTTTGCGCTGCAAACCTTGGTCTCCTGGCTCATTATTTCAGTGCTCTAATCAAATGAGCAATCATGGTGTCTGTCAAACACAAGTTTCTCTAAATCTCTTAATGTTACTGACATTATTTAATGCACAATCCATAATTAGCCTTCCAAGTTTCGGCCCCACAAGCGAGTACTCCCTGTCCATTTATGTTTAGCTTCCCTACGATTATGTGTCAAGTTGCCCCAACTATGAAGAGCTGCCGCATTGGTTCCTCAGTACATTGAAGTAGGATGGACAGTTGGGCGAGTTGGTACAATTGCATAGTAGGTGGAACAACGCGAAAAGACGAAACACAAGAAGAGACGCACAACAGACGAGCGCTGACTCGCAACTAATTTTTTATTAGGAAGAAAGCAGATCCTTTTACAAAAAATATGTCACATGATGTTACAAAGAATGAAACCCTTGACCAGGCAAAATTCAAGAGATATCTTCTTCCTTCAACAGCCACGTGGAAAACCCTATCAAGCAAGACCAAACATACAAGCCCCCCCCCCAACGGTCCGTTTCACAAATTATAAATTATCACCAAACATTATCCAGAAAAGAAACCTCTTTCGATAAGCACCAATGAAGGCTGGCTGACACACTGCGACTGCTTCTTGCTGATGTAATATGCATCAGTAATTTCTCTCGTAGTTTTGTCCCTATGGCGAAACAAAATCTTTGTTTTTGAAACCAAGGGGCGACAACTTTTGTATAAGAATCCGCTTTCTTCCTAATAAAAAATTAGTTGCGAGTCAGCGCTCGTCTGTTGTGCGTCTCTTCTTGTGTTTCGTCTTTTCGCGCTGTTCCACCCACTATGCTATTCCTCAGTACAGTGAGGCGCTGCTTCACCCAATAAAGAAGGGAGGAATATTATAGCACATACAGAAACTAGGACAGAATTGTTATATCATACCCACCATGATATGGCATATGGCTTACTGTGTATGCAGCACGAGGTGTTTGCATAATGAGCACAAGGTGGGTAACTAGGCTATCATTTTTTTTAGGTGTGAATTGTACACAGGTTTATGTCAGATACCATGATATGGCATATGGCTTACTGTGTATGCAGCACGAGGGGTTTCCATAATGAGCACAAGGTGGGTAACTAGGCTATCATTTTTTTTTAGGTGCGAATTGTACACAAGTTTATGTCAGATAGTTTACCACTTTGAGAACGCACCTTTCTTTACATTTGGATTCAAGGTGTTCTTCTCAGGAAGCAATGAACAACCATCACAAGACCCCCAAGCTACTAGGAAGAAGCAGACTCAGCCAGCCAAATAATGTGGCTTGTTCAACTCAGAAGGTGTAGTAGAAAGCAAAAGAATAGCACAAGAGAGTGATCAAAGATAGCTATGCCACGGTTCACTATACCTGCCTTCAAATAGTACATATCTTTCATTTCATATTTTTGTGCATTGTCTTGACTTTTCCCATGTTTATAGCTGCAGCTGGCTTGAACAGGTCGAGATCACATTATATGCATGGTCACAGTATTACATAGGGTTCAAAGCTATTTAGGCTACCACTTTTGTGCCAAGCGATTCCTGATTTGAATACCAGGCAAGGCAACACACATGACATAGTACATACCGTGATGTGGTTGAATGCTGCTGTGGTCCACCCATATGCATCAAGCAGACGACACAAAGAAGCCAGTTTGCAGCGCAGCAACTTCTCTCCCTTAGAGTAACGCAGGCCATCAATGCCACGCACATCATTGATGGGAACCAAGCAGCGGCCACCTCTAATCGTTGACTGCTTTGTTGCATGCGGCAGCAACAGCTCTGTCACCTGCTGCAATGCTGCCATGTTGGACGGAGTGTAGCCCTCAGAGAGCTGGGACTCAATGATGCGTTCAAGCTCCTCCCGGAACAGCTGGCTGCACATAAGAGGAACCTATGTTACCTACTCCCCAATGCAACAGCAGCAAAGTGAAAACTAAATCCAACTGCAGCTGCTCTTTGTGAGCAAACAATATTTCCTGCTCAAAAATTGTGAATATGCCAAGTTGGGACTAAGTATTGACATTAGTTACTCCCAACCACAATGAACACCTGTACTTATAGCTTAGAGCCTGCCCTATGGTAAATGGCAGCTAGGTCAATAAGCTGGCGCAATGAAATGAAGTAAATGACAACGAGTTTGGCAACAGCTGCTATAATGACAGATTCATGGTTACTATTAAATAAATGCTCTTTAAAGCAGCTGGTTTTCTTGGCCCTCCAAAACAGTAAAATCTTATTTGGCCTTCAAGAGAACAGGGAAATTTTTTATTCAATTTTCCACGAGCCTTATAAACTGTTCCGTCCCATTTTGAGAATGCTGCACTACACTAAGCACATGTGGCGAATCATTCTCAAAACACGACATGTCAGCATACCATCACAGCGGAGGAAGCAAATGGATCTAAGAGACGAAGCCGTAGGCGTTAGAACAGCGTGCAACAAAACTGAAATAACTAAAAGAACAATGACATGAAATCCCGTATCTGAAATGAAGTGACTGGCTGGAATGCACGCTTGATGGCAGTGGCGCGAAGGTTCATTTTAATTCTCACAAATCCTGACAAAGCCCGCCTCCGAAAAATGAATAAGCAACAATTATACCCATTTTTATTTTTTGTCACTCAACATGACCAATATGGCCAAAACAGTGGGCTATGGAACGAAAAATGGTAGGGGTAACATTAAGAGATAGGAAACGTGCAGAGTGGGTCAGAGAAATAACTTAAGTTACTGAAATTCCAGAGAAATCGAAAAGAAATAGGCATGGGCAGGAGGATATGTAGTGCGAAGAGAGGATAACCGATGGTCGCTTAGGGTAATAAACTGGATTCCAAGAGAAGGAAAGCGTAGCAGGGAGCGGCAGAAAGTTAGGTGGGCGGATGAGGTCAAGAAGTTAGAAGGGGTCAACGGGATGCGACTAGCACAAAAACGGGTTAATTGAAGGAATATGGGAGAGGCCTTCGCCCTGCAGTGGATATAGTTAGGCTGGTAATGTTACCCCCCCCCCCCCACTGAGCATAGTTGGCAGGCTAACAATCTGCTTTCTTCTGTGCAGTGGAAGCTTTTGAATGGGCTCATAAGATGAAGGAATGTGAAAGTTTTATGCAAGAACGACCGCTACTGCAATCACTGCAAATGATCTGTATGTGGCGCTGATTTTTTCGACTACCCAACAAAGAATTCAGCACAGCTGAAATGGCCCTTACTGGCCTTGTTTTCTATACAGTGCAGTCCACTTACAAAGATATTAAGGAAAACTGGAAAATCAAATTGGTATAACCGATTACAGTTGCATCTGGACCACTCTGCACCTGCACTGGAATATGTCAGGCCAGTTTTCGGGACTAGTTCCACCAAAAGGTAATAATGATCAGAAATGCTTCTACTATGCTGGGTATTCTGCGAATTTATTCGGCCACACTGGATCTTTCTGTTGATGAAAGAATAGTCAAATTGAAATGACGGACTAGAATTTACCAATACATGGAAGATAAGGTTATCAAATGAGGCTTTAAATCATGGGTTCTTATGTATACTTGAATGTGTAACGTAATTCAGTTTGTTGCGTACATTGGCAAGAGCAAAAAGCCCAGTGAAAATTGCTTAGCTTGTGATGTCATCCACCAACCGATGCAGAACTACCTAGATCAGGGCTACTATATAAATATGGATAAGCTCTATACATCCAATTTTCTGCTTGGGCACTTGCTCCAACACTAGACATTTTCTTGAGGTATGACAGAAATTGGGAAAGGCAAGCCAAGCAAGGAGATGCAAGCTATCTAATGTTATCTAGTGTTATGCTACTGGTTTATACTGCACACCCAGTAAACAACCTTGCAAACAAACGGAGGAAGAAGAGTGCAAATGAGCAAAAGGTTCTATCAAAAAATCAAGCTTGGTGTTGATAAGTCTGACTACCTGACTACTTCATATGGTGTCCTTCAAAAGTGTGGCTGCTGGTGGAAGACCCTATTTTTCCGGTCTGTACACTGTTCGTGTAAAAGCCTACATCATTTCTGAAGTACACCCAACATCCCACGATTACAGAGTTGAAGTGCCTGCTGTGACCAACTGGCTCACAGAACCAAGCTAATACAGCAGCTCCTAAGAGCCAGAGAAAATGGGAGAACCGTAAAACCCAGTGTATACTGCAAGGTGTAATTTCGAGATAGCGAAAATGGGAAAAATAGTTTTCACCCGCGTATGATTAGAGCTAAGAAAGATCAACGAAAGTATTTATTTGCATACATTTCGCAGTTGCACCACGAGGCACACGTGCTCCACACTTCCACGCCCATATACATGCCCCTTCAGCACCTTCATGTGGCAGTGCTGCTTCGCTCCCCTTCTTGCGCCGACACGCTTGATCAGAGTATTTCATCCCTAGTGAGGAGAAGACCAGCTCAAATTTGCCCCGGCAATCATGGAAGACACATGGTCCTCCAGTTGTTGTACCAGTTCGGAACAGGGACAGCAGTGCATGAGCTGCCCGTTAGCATGTGCCCCGCCCCGCTCACGCATGTTCGTGTTAAGCAATGCATGCAGGCATGTGATGTATATGCCCTAGAAGTGTTTGCACGATCATTGTCGTCCGGTGCATTGTCAGCCAGGAGTCCCTCACTAGAGACATCTTTCCGTAGAAACTTCTTCGGTACCTCTAGACCCATTCGTTATCCCGCATTTCTGTGAAGCGCGAACCCAGGAATGCTAGTCAAGTGTCCGCGTTTTGGCTGTAGGGCGCGGTCAACATTGCTGGAGAAGCCTGTGCAAAATGCCGAGCGCTGCTTTCACCACTCCTACATTGTGTGAGGTGCAACCGACCTGCTTCTGACCACGGTCACGCGCATGTGTGGGGAAACTGAAACCACTGAAACAGTGAACTGACAACCCCACTAGATGGCGACTCCTTCCGCTGGAATCCTGATTTTGATGGCCCAGAATAAGAATGAACGGATCTTGTATGAACCCGCATATAATAAGAGGCAAAAATCCAACACGAAAAAATCTGGGAAAAACCTCATACTACATGCAAACAGGAAAACAAAACCAAGAAGAAAAAAGTCCAGTGCCAAACTTGGAAACGTCCCTTTATGCTTCACAACCAGGAAATGCTTTGCCTCATGGCATGCCTAACCATAGGAGAGAAACGCTGATGAATTCAGAAGCTCACAGTAGAAAGGGTGACAAGATCTTGCAGGAACTACAGAAAGCCCAGCTATATTTTTTACACAACTAGTACTACTCAAGAGATAACAGACCACAAATATTAGCTTTTGGACTGTGCAACATTTCGTTTCAAAATTTTTGCTATTTTCCTCTTTCCAGGCACAGCAGCTTTTCAAATTTTGTTCATTTTTCTACCTGAAACCTTGTTTTTGTGAATATTTTAATTTGTAAAGAAGAATTCTTTGTTAAAAAGACAGCCTCAAAGGCTCATTCATTTAGCTTTCATTTCGAGCACGGCACATTTTGAATCCACATCTGAGACGAGCACATGCGTGCCTGAATCCTGAAGGTGTTGCTACTGGTATCAAGTTTTATTACACAGTATTACTCTAATGCTCTGGATATGCCTGTTCAGTTATAGATCCTGCATGAAGTACTACTCGAGAGCTCTGGACATGCCTGTTCACAGTTATAGATGCTGCATGAAGCACCTGCAACAGGATTCGAAAAGCATGTAAAACTTTTCGTCAGACTACAAAAGAGCTCAGGATGAATCACCTGTTCATGATCATCTCTACACGCTTGCGACGCTCCATTTCTTTCATGTCTTGCTCTATGTCCGGGGGACGCCACATCTGGCGCTGTGCTTCGGGATCGTCAGGGTCGTACCTCTCAGCCTTGGCCTGGCCATCCGATAGGCCATTGGTCTGAGCCTTGGTCTCAGCCATCGTCCGTCAGTGTCCCTCCTGTCAGAAACAAATGCGAAAACTGAAAAACCTAAACTCTAAGTACTTACATTGCACTGTGGTTGCAGTAGAGAGAACATCCTCTGGTAAGATTTTTTTCAGTTTTTAACAGCACGTTAGATTACTTCAATAATCATGGTCAAAGGTTGGTAGTAACGGTTCATATGATTATTAATAGTTAATAATTCTCATACTAAAGAATCGAATAATGTTACCAGTTGCTATTCATGCACTAATTTTGTTACAAGTCCTTATGCATTACAACTCATACAGATCGTTGCAGAATTACCGGCGGGCTCTAGAATGCTTCTCCCTGCTAAAGCGCAGAATCCTCGCAGTTCAAATTCCGCACAAAAATGGCATTTTGTCGTATTTTTTAATAACAAATTTGCTTAGGGTACTTGCCTGATTCGATCAAAAGAGGAGAAAAAAGGGCCACATAATGGGCTTTTGCCGTGCTAAGCGGACCTATTGTCCGATGGCGGAACGGATCACTGCCCCATCGGCGCAACTATCTGGGACCTATGACCCCTTTCCCAAGCATTTAACCCCAAAGAGCCGAGCACCAGGCCGGGGGAAAGCTAGTATCCACTGAAAAACCAGTGGGTACTTGGCGGCACCAGGGATTGAACCTGGTACCTCCCAATACGAGGCGGATGCTCTACCACAAGGACACCGAAAGCCATCTAAACGAAAGCCATTTACCAAAATATCATGAGAAAGAACAAAATGTTTCATTCGTTTCTGAGCAGCCCTGACCACTAAGATCTTTAAATCAAGAAATTCCAAAATCAACTAAATACTGCTCAAGAAACAAAGGCAGACTAGTATGAATAATTTTCTCTTATTCGCAATGACCCTAGAAAAGTCTAGAAAAAGCTAACACACTCAGACATAAACCCACTCGCAACACTGATCCACTATTCCCTCTGCTAATGCATGCATGTCCCAATTTTCACAGCAACAGAACTAGATAGCCATTTCACAGATTCTGGACCGTATACCACATCACACTCAAATGCCAATGTGCTGCACACGGAAGAACCTAGCATCAGAAGTCCATAGCTGCGGCTCCGGTAACCAAAACAGAGGTAGAAAATATACAAAAAACACCTAAAAAATGAAACTGCTGATGGTTTTGACAATAACAAGGCACTTCCCTTGAAGCATGCCAGAGACATTAAGCAGACCACAGATATTTTAAGCACATTATTAACTGCATGTTCATAATTAGTATATTTCCTGATGAGCTCAAGATTGCTCATGTGTGCCTCATTAGCAAATGATGCAGTGAGGCTAGGATATATAAATACGGACAGATTTCTATCCTACTAGTTTTGTTTAAATTGTCAGATTGTTATCTGCGAACATCAAACATTTTATTGAGGGGCATAACATATCTACTAAACGATATGGTTTCCAAAAAAAAAAAAAAGTTTTGGTTGTAGGAAGAAGGAAACGAAAATGCACGGGCCTGCTACTGGCTCTGTAGCTGAGCCACCTCCGCTGCCTCGTGCAGACAGAAGAGAAAATAGAGAAGAAAGAAAAGAAAGAGGGAGAGAAAGACGCACGCAGCAACAACAGCCGTCGTCCACCACCGAAACGGTGGCGGGTGCAATGACGGCCTACAACATAAAAATTCTGTGGCAGGCTAGCCACCGCCGCAAGCGGCGGTGACCTACCTGTCCCAGCCCCATCAGGGGAGTACCAAAAAAAAAAAGTACAAGGAGGCATTACTACAAGAAAAGTTGTTCTTGAGCTAGTCAAGCACCTGATTCTGCCATAAAATACTATCGTCCAAACTAAATAACGGCATATGTGGAAGTGCACTAGCCTTGACGCAGAACTATCTTGAAAACAGGCACCAGTACGTAAAATTAAGGAATAATATATTGCTGAAACTAAAAGTCATTAATGGTATGCAGCAAGGGCCTATACTTGGACCAATATTATTTGACCACCAACGAATGCTTGAAGAAATTATCAGCATAGCTGCATTTAAATAGGCTACAGCTAAATAAAACCAAATATACAATTTTTACCCCAGTTAATAAACCTGTTGATACAACCATTAATATATTTAATACTAGAATAGAACAAATAGCAACACAAATTTTTAGATGCGTGGCTTGATAGCAATTTATCATGGAACACACATTTAGACAAATTATGTTAAGAATTATAGCAGAGTGCTTTTGGAGATTAAACTTGATACCTCTCTTGTTGAAGAAAAGTTATGTTTGTACAACAAAAGCGGAATAAACATTCATTCATTATATGTTACCTTATTCTAGACTTATATTGCAGCCTAGTACGGGGTACAACGTGTAAAAAGAATTATACCTGGTTAACCATATGCAGAAAAAAATCTGAACATTACAAAGCTACAGAGGTAAACCTCAATATTTACAAATAGATCCTCCTTTTCTAAAACAAATCCTTAAACCTAGTCAAAACACACAATTCATCAATAATAATAAGCTATATTAAAATGTAGGGCCTAGGACCCCAAGTCAGTACTGCCTATGCAAAGAAACACAGAGACCATCACGCATAAGAACGAACTACGGCACGCAACGCAAACTACCAAGTCCCCCTTCTTTTAAATAACTTGGGAAACCATCTAAGCACATATATTTCGAAAAGGTCACCAAGATGATTCTTGTTAGAGACTGAAATGGGAAATATTAGCTTTATAGTTTCCCTTGTCTTGCTTTGTTCAACGTGTGGATTGTGTACAAGTATCGTATGCGCTAATTATATTATTTGCATCGTGTCTGCCATTGCTGCTCGATAGGGCAGGGGCCCTTGTCAGGCTACTCCTTAGCTCCTGCGCTTTTCTATCACAATCCTACAATACACATTCAGAGCGGTCAAAAATCTTCTAACACTATTCAAAACCTGCTTCAGGTTGAGTAATACCGTTGTCAAGCATGTAAGGAAGTGCACTTACAGGGAGCCCACTTCGCAGCTCGAAGGACACCCTACGCTACACAGTGTCAACGAGAAAGCGGAGTGCACTTGCATTGGCGCTCGTAGAAATGGGACTGGTAACTGTATGAAATATAATTTAAATAAGAAATGTGAACCTCCAAGCATAAAAATAATTGGTTCACAGGAAGGGAAAGGCACAATATCTATCACAGGCTTTCTGTGGTCACCTGATGGATGGGAGGAAGGTGGGAGTGAAGTGGAAAGAGGAGCCGTAGTAGAAACGTGGGGTAATTTCGATCACCTGGGGATTTTTAATGTGCACGAACATCGCACAGCACACTGATGCCACTCCGCTTCGCCTACATCGAAATACAGCCGCCAGCTGGTCAGGATCAAACAAGCATGAAGTTCAGCATACTGCTTTTAAAACACACACACACACAAAGCCTAATATTTGATATCTGGCCATAACTGAACACAGTGTTGCCGCAGTGTCGCAATGCCCTTAATTTGAAATTTGTGTAGATGATTATAGCGCATTTTTATGTGATGTTTTGCCTGTCGCTATAGCCTCCTGAGACCCCGCTATGGGGATTTGTCCAATATATTGGACACTAAGTAATCAGACA
This sequence comes from Amblyomma maculatum, assembly GCF_055883805.1. Classification (NCBI taxonomy): domain Eukaryota; kingdom Metazoa; phylum Arthropoda; class Arachnida; order Ixodida; family Ixodidae; genus Amblyomma; species Amblyomma maculatum. The sequence continues at coordinate 279,948,117 of NC_139344.1, forward strand.
GTACTCCTATGCCAAGGCATTCATCCTTATAAAACCCTGCAGTCCAATATATTGGACACCTGCTAGCGCCATCTATGCAACATAGATGAAAACGCATTGTTCAAATTCCCGCCAAAACTTTTCAAAAGGGCGACATTCAGCAGCGCGGCGTTTGATGGCACCTGTCGGCGAAGTAAGCCCTTTTTCTCGTATTTCTACCTGCTTTCAAAGCATATCTTTGATTTTATATTACAACAACAAGGTAATACAACAACGAAGGTGCAGAATAAGAAATTTAAACTGTTCAAGCGCTTACTTTTATTCATGCGTCCTTTGATTTCGCGTGTCCACTGTGTTGGACGCTGGGACTCAACCCGGTCATTTTGACCGCGCTTTTGCCACGGCCATGTTCTGAATAGCAGACGAGTATTGTTGCTATTTAGCGGCTTACGGACAAAATTGCCTCTATTTGTTGTGTAGCAGACCGGCCTCGCATGTCTGATGAGACAGCTGACGCAAGTTTATAATTTTATAATTTATAATTTTAATTAAAAATTAAAATTTATAAATTATAGCATCATAAATTATAAATTTAAAATTTTATAATTTTGCAATATAAAACAATGTTCTTTTGCACCAAACGCCCGCTCTTCTTCTGCATTACAAAGGACAGAAGATGTTTTGAAATTGCCCACAGAAAGTGAAGAAGCAAGCGAAAGATTTTTTTTTTTTTTTGTTGAGCAGACGAAGGCTCGCTTTTAAGTTCTTTTTCACCATTTTACATTAGAAGTTAATAAAAAAATTGCACACGAGTTTGAGAGCATTATTTGCGGCATGTAAATACATACGTGTTTGGTGAAAAAAGAACGGGTAGAATCCCAGTGTCCAATATATTGGACATCGCACTGAGCCGATACTATCAGGGCTATTCAAAAAACGTTTAACACTTTTCACCTTCATAACCATACTGACTTATTCTGAAAGTTAAAGAAAAATCTGTGCACCCAATGCATTCCGGGTCTCAGGAGGATATAAGAAATATTTAAATAAAAATATTCAAAACATGTGAATCAACTGGTATGCACATCTTATTACAAATAGCTTTTGTGACGAAGAAACTGCTGCCGGCGAGGCTACACAGTCCTCGAAGTCTGTCTGGAGAATGCACTCCAACATGGGTGCACACTTTAGTGAGTGCACTCTTCGCAAGTGACAGTGAACTTTATTTAGCATGCTTGACAGGTGTATAAGTGTTCACACATTAAGCACTACTTTCAAACAAATGAATTTAAGTAGTTTGACTTCGAGGTAGAATTGTTCCCAATATTAAATGCGAAGAGGGTCTCGGAAAATAAGCCACAATATGAAATCTACAGAGAGCACTGTCGATTGTGTGCAGATTACAATTATGACATTTCTTTTGATATGAAACAAAACATTATGCACTCATGCAATATGTTATGGAACTCTGTCCAAGAGCTTTTAAAACTTTTTTCTGCAATAAACTCTCTAAACTGCCTGCCATTGGTTTCTTATCACCCATTGGCTTCCACGCTACGTGACAACATGCTATGCGGGATAAAAAAAAAGCCAGATAAATTCTAAAAAGTTGCACATTTTTCCCATCTTCCAAACGAGCATCTTTATCACCGCAGATGTCACTATCACAATCACTGTTTAACACTATATCAAGAGTGCGGTCTGGTGTCAAACTCCATGACCCCATGATTTGCACACGTCAGGAACAAAAACCTTTGGCTATTTGAGAGAGAGAAAAAAAATTGACATAAACAGCTATGTACATTTAGTGAAAAATATACCAAGCAAAATAAAAGTACAAAATGTATATAATTCTGCCATTCATGAAAAAACAGTCATTCTTCAAGCCACCTGAGTGGTCAGCAGGTACCAGCCACTGAACCAATAGGTTAGCATCCGGGAATGCATAGTAGAACAAGTCGGGTCATGTTGACATTTTAGAGCCTGTATTGTTTGCAACAAATGAACTGTCCTAAAACTCGCTCAATGCCACTACATGACATCAAACCTTGGATTACACCCAGGGTAATAAGGGCAAAGTTACTATCCTGCTATCATTGAACTTGAGCTAATGAGTGTGAAGTTAGCACTTCAGAAACACCTACTTTTGGCTTCTGAAGTGGCAACTTCAAAACCCTACAAGAAGACCGACTGTGGGGGACTTCCTCCAGCTTCCGTGCTGATAAGCTCCTAAACACACATCCCCAACCAAAACACTGTCGGGGGTGAAAGCAAGCTCGAACATTTTGGAGCAACAAAACGAGAGTTTTGAAGTACATTTCTGAAGACAAATGCCTTTGATAATTGCAGTTTTCTTTTTCTGAAGTATAAAATCTCCAATCTGATTCTTCTTTAAGCAAATGGACAAAGCATGTAAAGGTATCTAACACAGGCTGACCTAGGCAACAACAGTAGAACAGACTAGCTAAAAACGAAGCGCACTTCATAACTGAATAGTTAGTCTGACCTAACGCGTTTACCCATTTTGACTTGATAGATTCAAATATCGAGTCCACCACTTCAATGCAATCGAGCGATAATTTGAAGTTCAGATTAATGGCCACGACATTCACACTTCCTATCTTGTGCATATCTATTTTAGTTGATTTATTTAGAATACACCTCAAAGCCCCCAGATATGGGGCATTATGATCCCTATTGATCATATGCTTGGGCTGATAAATTCCTGAACACTGGTTATTTTGTCTGCCAAAAAGGCACCTTCACACCATAATGCGCCACGACAAGCTTGGCACCAGTGCCGCTCCCATGCTTTTTGCCTACCATGGGACCACAGATGACTGCAGCACGACATCGATTGTCTTTTCTGCTTGTAAATATGGTGGAGGTCTAAAGGAGTGTAAGCAGGCTCGAGCGTTTTGGAGTAGCTTTTGGATATAGATAGATGGCATTGGCATCGCCACCCACGTCGGCTGCTGGCGAACGTATTGGCCTGCTGTGCCGCTGTAGAAACGGCTCGTCTGTGTGCACACCCCTCACCTCTGGCTTTGCCGTGGTGCGTTTTTGGGCAAAATCTAGCCACGTGTCAGCAGCCATGGCAAATACAACATTGCCTTATGACACGAAGTTCCACGCTATTGCCAAGCCCATTTGCTGTTGTACTATGCTTAAGAGTGCAGAGTTGTGTTCTCCAGGGCCAACTGTTTGTTCTCTTTCTACCAGTAAATCAGCAATTCGTAATTGCATCTGCAGCTATGTCACTTCCTGCCCAGGAGGGCTAGTCTGACTTGTCTTTGCCAGACTCTCAGCTGCGAACTCTCTGCTTCCCGCCCAGTTCTCCGCCTGTTTAACACTGTCGCTCCTCAAAACCCAAGGCTTTGACATAACCCCGAGCCGGACAAAAACCAAAAGGTGCTCGCCTGGCTACCGTAGCTCCGCTTCACGAGGCTGTCAATGCCCCAGCATGAATAGACTGCCCCAGAAGTTTGTTGCAACATGTTTGGCAACAGTCAGGAACTCTCCTCCTTCACAAGCGTTGCCCTTGCCAATCCCGCTCCTTCATCTCACTTTAAAAGATGGCTTGTCCTGCTGGTAAGCATCCAAGAACAGTCTTCAGCCCAGTTTCTTTTGTTGCCTTCTGCATCATGGCCTGTCCGCTTCCAATTGAGCGTCGTGTCGACTGTACCAGCTAAACAAGGGTGTTTCTCTCGCTCTCCTTCACCTGCCTATTCCACCAGACCACTTCTAGCAACTTACTAGTACAAAGCATTTTTCTATACTATGTACAGGCTTAACGGCTGAACGTCTTCAGGGTGCGGTCTCACTTCTCAGCACATGAGTCGCATCTCTCCCAGTTCGTTTTTCCAAGTCAATGGTCGTCACCTTCCGTCCTCTCTTGGTCATCCTTGTAGCTACCAGTGTTCGTTGTCTCCATGTTCCTTTTCTGGAGAAGGTAAAGCCCTGCTCGATTTCTGGAACATGTACGGTCGTTCCAAGGATCCGCAATCGCTCCCAAACATGGTCTGAGGCAAGCTACGATGTTACCACCCCAGGGGGCCTTGCGCTCAGCAGGGGCCTGCATTCTCCTTGGCTCTTCGCCGGCCTCGGGGCGACAAGTACTACTCAATGTCGATGATAGGCAGAATGATATTACATTATTATTGTTACTACATTCCTGGAATCATAGAAAGTTCTGTGCAGAAAAGTTCCTTAAAAGCTGACAACCAGAATCTTGAACGCATTACACATGCCCAGTAGACCTGTTCTATATGAAATTAAGATGTGTAGATGATGTAGAATATGAGGTTTAATGCACCAAATTAACCTGGGCAAAGAGTCACTGTAGGCTCTGGATTAATTTTAACCCTCTGGTGCTCTTAAAGGTGCAATGACATACCCCAATATGAACAGACAAGAATATTTGGTTACAAGACTTTATAAGCTTGTGAAATGGATGGAAGAACGTAAAATAAAGCACTTAAAGGCAAAAAGCACCGATGTGAAGCTTTTCTTTTTTTTTTTGTGCAGACCCGATACCAACTTCATTTTACCTGTACTTTTTGTTACATCAGAACATAACATATATATGTACCATGTTTGCCAAAAGTAACCAGGCCATCACAACTTCCCTAAAGTCTTGAAAGCTGAGGCTAAATGTTCTTACCTTAGAGGTATTTACAATGCGAGGTGTGGTTTAATAACTGCAGTTTTCTATTCCCGACAAAAAATGATCAAATTTAACCCCCTTTCCTTTCTTTTTTACAAGTTCAATGTTTCTGACCATGCATGCGTCTCTTACAAGAAAAAAGAAGGAGCCAAAACATGTACTGATGTATAAAAATAACACAACTGACCTGAGAACAATGTGGATCAGACTGGGAGGAAATGGAATGCCTGCTTATACACTTTCTTTGCACTTGAAAATTAAGTTTGACCTGATTTTTTGCAAATGTGGAGTCTACCACTTTGATGCTCTCAAACATTAATGATTAGCGCATTTCTGCTCCCTATCTTGCGCATATCCTTTTTGATCCTATGCTTGTGCTGATAGATAACTTCTGGACACACGTCAACAGTGCCTTCAGGAAGGATAGACACCACTCAAAGGTTGCCCTTTTCTCCTCCAGATTCTACTTCACAACCTTCTAGTGGCTCATGTTTTTGCCTGACTGGCGCTAGAGCTTCATTTCAACGCATTAGCGATAGGCCCTCTATGATTTTCCAAGATTCATAACATGTAGAGATTGGCACCTTCGTGGTGTCACCTTCATAATACTTCTAGTACGCGTTAATAAAGAGTGTGCCAAGCCTGTGTCAAAGAGGCTCTATGGTGGCACCTGTTCTTCACCGTAGAGCCATTAGAACTTCTTTGTTGCCGGACAAATGTCCTAAAAGCTTGAGGTAGCCCATGGAGACTACTTTTCTTGGTGCTCTCACACCACCGCTGATTCAAAAGGCTGAGAGAAGGTAAGGCATTTAAAGCGAACAACTGGGCTATCTTTAGATTCAAGGCACATGGTAACTAGCGCTGAAGACAAGGACAGAAGAGAAGTGCTAGACATCAACTAGGTTTTATTCCATACAGACACATTCAATATGTAGGCAAACCATGTACAAAGGATCACACCCTAAAGCGCATGCGCAACGGCACCTTCCAGTTCAAGAATTGTAATTCTCTGGATGATAAGGACGAGGATGGCTTGCTTATGCAAGACTGTCCTTCGATGTAAATGACAAGACTCAGTATTTCATGCTCCTTCTGGTCTGAACTTGAAAAAATTACCCATGTCTGATTGTATTTTGGAGCACAATTATCCTCGCAATGTTTAAAATGTGTCCCAAGCCTGACAGTGTAGCGATTCTGCCCTTGCCTTTAGTTACTATGTGCCTTCAAAAGGTGCTTTGTCAAGTGCACAGAACACTTTCTTTGCAACTGATGCCCTGAAATGTCTTGCAGGTTGCTTTAAATGTACTATTGGGAACAAACGTCTGAACCACGCAAACTGCAACCAAAGCATTTAACTTTTGTATTTGTTCTTTCATGTGTGCTAGAGAAAAAAGGTGATCCACAAGCGCGTTGAGACTTTTGTCCCCGAAAGAACCTGTAAGCAAACATTTATTATGCTCTATGCTCTTATAGTTAATGAAAATTTTAAATGCATTAGGCCCAGCATAAGATGCAACATAACTCTAGCACCGGTGTGCTGCCATCGTTTAGACTAGGGTGGTCTCTATAGTATGTACACACAACTCACTGCACGTGACTGCCCTGCAGCCTGGTTACTTTTGGCCATAGGAAACTTTACTCCATGACACTGTGCAAATATGCTGGACGTGTTCATTTGGTTCCCAGTGCAGCTTCTTGTACCCTTACAAGTTGTGATCATGCTTCTCAACACTGAATGACAATGATATGAGAAGTTTGATGCAGCAAAATATTTACTTTCATTGGCATAACTGCTTCCCAGCATGTATTGATTAGGATTATCAGTGCTTTTAAAGCTGTGTTGCTACCACCAGAGATTAAATGCAGTGATCACTTGTAGCTTTAAATACTGCAAGGTCATTTTCTCCGCATTAATCAGTTAATGCACTTCTCAAGAGACCATACATGCAATTTAGGCCATACACTGTTTTCCCTTCCTGTGGTGCCACTCCAGTTCCCAAAATAAATATCTGTCTTTACATATCAACAGGACTCTGATCAATAGTGGCATGGAACCTGCACTGTAATTCAGCGCAAGTGCAAGCGATGACTCTCGGCTGCAGCAAGGCGCTATTAAAGAACCCCAGGTGGCCGAAATTACTTCCCTATGGCGTCTGTCATAGCCAGAGTCGCTTTGGGTAAACTAAACCAAATCTTTCGGTGGCAGCACGAAATGCGACGGCCCGCCCCATTTGCACTCCGAGTGCGTACTTTAATAGAAAAGCGAGACTTCTGGTCAATAAAGCAATAAAACTGTGTGAGAGCGCATGAACGCCTATGACGCAAGACGGGCACGAATAACAACCCAAAGCAACAGTGGCTAGGACGGTTCGAAGACTGGCAGCAAGAGTCTGAACGTGGGGGGCGGCGCAGCAAAGTAGGAAACGCGCGGGGACCTCATTGGCCCCATCAAGCAAAACGCCACCGATTGAGAGCCGCGCAAGGGAACGCCACGGCAGCGAGATGGGCGCCTTTCTAGTGCACCGACATCGGACCCTTGAACAACCTTCCCAACCGCGGCGGAACGTCCCCAAGAAAACACAAAATGCGATCGGATGATGTCCAGCATCCAAGATACCGGTGCGGGGCCCGGACTGCGACTACGTGAAGCGGCCACTCCTAGAGAAGCACTCTAAAATGCGTGACCGATAGTCGGGTAGATATTAAAACAATAAACCGCCAGGCCAGCAGTAGTGGAACAGACAGCGGGCAAACACCCACTAACGCCCAAAATCTTCCAGCTCCTCGTTTATTATTAACACATGCACCGCACATCAAGTGCGAAACTGGCCGTCATCCGTCGTGGTCAAGTCTCAAAAAACTTGATTCACACGGCGGGGTGGTGGAAACGTTTATCCATTTGAAGCGTACATGAAGGGTTCACTCGCTAGCGTCCCCGGCGGTCGCCGCCAGCACCTGCGAAAACAAGCCGCCCCTATCAGCTCCCCTCTGTACTGCGTCCGTGGCCGCGCCCATTGTTCCGAGCCCCAAAGCACGCGCTAAGCACCACGCGGACCCCTTCTTCCAGCATGCACTAATTACGACTGTGACTCCTGCTTGCACGCACGAATAGGCCAAACATGCGCGCGACGCCGTGCAAATACCTCAAAGCCGAACATGCATTAAACGAGCAGCAATGGTCGACCGAGAATATCGCCACACGGGACGACGCTCAGGAGGATCGCCCTGGGCGAAGAGGTTGTCGATAAGAAATTCTCCCCACGTAGGTGTCCTTCTTATCGTCGCCTCTCTTTGCAGCGAGAGGACGGCGCTCAGCAGCGGCCTCGACAGCGCCGGAAAACGTTAATACAAGTAACGCGCACACAATGGGTGAATATGTAAAGAGCGGGCGGAGCGGAACGAGCAGCGTCATTCAGGGCCAGGGAGGCGACGCTGCCGGCGTCCCACCGCCGGAACCAATGCGCCAGTTCCACCAATGGACAGCTGCGAACGCAAACGTGCAGCAGCGAAGAAAAAAGAATGCCGGGAAAATCAACGAAACAATGTGCCAGGTCTCAGCCGAAGAGGGGTGCCACGCAACACGGCGGTTGCCATGACTATCGGGAGAAGGCAACCACAACTGGCGAGCCGGTTCAATGCCCCACCACTGCCAGTTGAAGCCGAAAAAAGGCGTCTGCCGATTTACAGTAATCACCAGGCGGGCGCGCCCACGCCCACGCCCACGCCCGCCCACACACACACACACACACACACACACACACACACACACACACACACACACACACACACACACACACACACACACACACACACACACACACACACACACACACACACACACACACCCACGCCCACACACACACCCACGCCCACACACACACACACACACACACACACACGGCATGAAACGAATGGGAACAGTGTCTTCGAATTCATTACACAACCATTTCAAACCGTCGGTCGCCGGGGCAACTTGGGCATTACTCGCACCAGACGAAATCGATAGCTTTCTCGTCAACCCGGGAATGAAAATGCTGCTTCATTGTCTCGCGAACTGAACACTTGTTGAACATTTCAAAATAGGGCTCTAAGAGAAGACATCACAAGGGTTACCGGCTCCAACAGGTGAAAATGCGAGTAAGCGCCAACTTAAGGACGCTTGGCACACCAACAAACGGCACACGCCATAGCGAAAAACAGCTGGCCCACGGAACGGCAGTGCGAGCATGTTCTGCCGTTGCAGCACTAACAAGGTTGCGTCAAATGCAGCGAAAATGGACTCTTGGCGTCGCGTTCTGCCTCCGGGGCAAGACTGCATCTATCGAGTGTATACTTGCTTTCATGCGATGCCCGTAAGCTGGGCTCTGCTATAGCTCTGCGTGTGGTCACCGCTAAAGTCACCTGTGCCCGAGACTAGCTGCCACTATGCTATCGCGGCAACCGATCACCCGGAGCCACTCTATCGAGCACTGCATGTCTTCCAACCATGCGTTACCTCTTAAAGGAGCCCCCTCATTTGGACAAAACGATTAATAACGTAAATTGGCAACCTCGCCATTTGCGAAACGTCTCGACCACAAAAAATAAAAACGACAGAGGAGACTCGCACATCCTTTCGAATTTTCGAGACCCTGACATCACGTGCAGGAAAAACGGTTAGGGGTAAAAAAGCATTAGCAAGCTCCAGCGAGCCGGCGCCCGTTACTTAAGGTATGTCACCACCTCTATCATTTCCAGTCTCTTTCGCGCGAGTTGGCGACCGATGCAAACACACTGGACGACGTCGACGGCGTTTCTCGGCACCGCCAGTCCACAGGTTCTCGAGGCGCGCCGGGATGCAAGACGCGGTGTTTCCGGTTCCCTTCGGCGAGCCGCAACCAACGACGACGACGTGAAGCTTGATTAGGGCTACCAAGCGTCAAGATGTGAATGGGCGACCTTAGCAACCGACTGCGTACTCTCGACTGTGCGAAAAACACTTCGTTACATGTATGTATGCCTCTAAAGGAAATGTGCATGATGAAAAGTATCTACCGGAGTTTGCACCAAGGCTGTAACCCAACAGTCATAGCCGCAATGAGCATTTGTTCGGCGCGTTTATGTGCGGAGGGGCCGGGTAGCGCAGATATCACAGGTGGCTGTGTGCGCTAGACCGTAATATTTAGCGTGTTTTATCGCGACTCGCGCTTGAAAGTTTTAACTTCCCCGATATGGCCCTTATCAACATCACTGCTGCCCAGACCTCTCGCCAACTGTGATGCTCTTAGTACTGCTTAGGCGATGCTTATAGCCCTTGATCATGACTAGCGCGTTCTTTGCTTCTTTTTATGTTTTGTGTTATCTTGTATTTATATTGCCCTTTGCTCTACCTATTTCCGTTAACGCTCCCCTCTTATGTAATACCCCAATAGGGGCCATTAAGGGTTAATCAGTTCAGTTCAGGCGTTCAGTCGTGTCCGACTCTTCGTGACCCTATGGACCATGTCACGCCACGCTTTCCGGTCTCTCACTATCTTCTTAACATCACATAGCTTCATCTGCAATGCCTCGAGAATGCCATCTAACCATCGCGTTCGCTGCCTACCCCTTCTCCGGCGACCCTCAACCTTTCCCAACATCAAATCTTTCTCCAGCGACTCCTCTCTTCTCATCAGATGACCAAAATAGCTGAGCTTTAACTTTAGAATTTGACCCTCCAATGAGCAGTCAGGGTTTATGGTCGACAATATCGACTGATTTGATCTTCTGGCAGTCCAAGGAACTCTCAAGAGTCTTCGCCAGCACCACAATTCAAACGCGTCAATTCTTCGGCGGTCAGCCTTTTTCACAGTCCAACTCTCGCATAATAAATGACTAAAAAGAAGAAAAAAAAAATTGGTCGTTTGTTGTGATGCACCGCCGTTCGCGAGACGTGTGGTTGGGCCGGTCATGAGGCTAGCGAACGGCAGTGCAAACGCCCTTTTTTTTTTTTTTTCTTGTTAGGCGGCAGTCACGATAAGACATGCTAAATATTATGGCCTAGCGCACACAGCCGCCTGTGATATCTGAGCTACCTGACCCCTTCGAACATAAAACAAACGACAAAATAAATCGCCATTGGGCACTCACCGAAGAAATCCTCATTGCAGCTATCACTGGTGCGTTACAGGCTGGGCGCAAACTCCAGTAGGTACTTTTCATCATTCATATTTCCTTTAGATACATACATACTTGTATGTGTTTTTGCCGCTCGGAGCATATGACGCACTTGACACTTGCACGACGCAGTTTTTTTTTTGTTTACCTTACAGGCTCGCATTCGTGCTCGCCAAAGCATTCGGATTTTGTTCCTTCTGTGAACGCAATCAGCTGCACTTCGTTAGGGAGCTTGAAAGTCGTCGTCTTCGTCCAACCATTTGCAACGGCAAAGAAACCGCCCGACGGAGGGTTCATGCTCATTCACTTGCAGAGTGGAGCGCTCTGGACGTAGAACAGCGCTGGTTCCTGACCGAGATGCGCACGTGTCACCAAGTCGTTGATTCCGCAGAAATCGCGGCGGAGGCAGTAAGGTTGTCGATCCTTTCAAAACAGAATGACCATTCTCTGTGCATCGAGAACCTTTTCACCACTGCGACCACATCCGTTCTGAGAGCAGAAACCGGCTACAGTGCAGAATCATCCATTGCCAGGAAAATGGTGCGCGTTTTCTCCAGGTTTCTGTTGTGCATTCCGGCCGGGACAATGCCCTGTTCAGGGGGTGAGGATAAATGCCTCTGCCAAGCTAGGAGGCCGCGATGACCGCGTTGTGCTCGGTAACTCATGACACCCCACGCATATGCGCCGCTCGTAAGCCACAGCAGACGATTCCACCTAGCTCTGCAGCATCCAAAAACCCTCGACTGCTTTGCCCATTTAGATCCCTCTCTCTGCCTCCGCACTCTCCTTTCGAATACGAAGACAGTATACGAGTGGACTGTGAAAACGGTGAAACATTCCCCCATACTTCGTGAACATGTTACTGCAATCACTATCACTTACATTTCGCCCCGAGGGCAAAAAAAAGGGGGAGCTTTCGCTTTCTACCTGCGTTGGCATGGCCATTTCGTATGGTGTGCTTTCGCGTCGTCTGCTACACTGCCGTCCAATGTGTTTCTCGCCGCTCCCGCACGATGGCGCCACATCCTCCAGCAATCACAAGCAAGCAGCAACCACTTGCTTAATCACAGTCCAATCACCCTTGCGTCATCATACAAGTACCTTGGCGTGCACTTCTTACCAAATCTTTCATGAAAGACCCACATGGAAAAAATTACTGCCAAAGCTAACCGTACATTAGGTTATTTAAAACGTAACCTCAGAGGTGTACCTTCTTCCATGCGGCAGTTGGCATATCAAACATTTGTCCGCCCTCAACTTGAATACACGTCTTCCATTTGGTCACCCCACCAACATTACTTAATTCAATCCCTAGAGCGCGTACAAAATCGTGCCGCTCGTTTCATTTCTCACAACTATTGCCGACATTCAAGCATAACTAACATTAAGGCGTCGTTATCCCTTCCATCCTTAGAATCGCGCAGAACAATAGCATTTATCTGTCTCTTCCATAAAATTGTTTATAGCCATCATTCCTTCACACTACCTCTCACTAAACCGGCCCGCACATCTCACCGATTGCATAATAACCTCAGTTTTAAACGCCTTTCGGGAAGAACCACTGAAGAGCCCTGCCCCGTGCCATCATTTATTGGAATAGTCTTCCTGATAACATTGTTCACACTTCAGATTATGCCATTTTCAAAGAAAAAATAACATTTTGTTCTGAAGTGTGCTGTTACTGAAGTGTATTCTATAGTGTGCTTTTCAAATTTTGTTCTCTTTTCATGTGTTTGCCATTGTACAATGTTAACGTTTTGAAAATAACGATGTTAAAATAACAATCTTCAACATGCTTCTGTTTCGCACCCCAGTTATGTAACCCCCCTCACATAATACTCCAATCGGAGCCCGTGAGGTATTTGAATAAATAAATAAATAAATAAATAAATAAATAAATAAATAAATAAATAAATAAAAGGCGGATTGAGTTATCGTAAGCCGTTTAAAAGCTATGGCAATTTTTGCAACCCCTCCAGCACGCATTCGAAACCGAAATTTTGATTTCCACAGCATATGCTATCATAAATAGTTCATTATAGGGAGCTTGCATGAAGCGATGCGCGCCGGGTAATCCGCCGTGATGTCGCTGGCAGCAGACGGCGGGCAGCGCAGCCAGGGTGACTTGAGCAAGTGTCTTGTATTTTCGACGTTACCACGAGCAAATACGCGGCTTATCGTGAGCTGCTCTAACGTGCGTGCAATTGTCAGCAGATTCCTAAACAACGTACGCGTCGACGCTGTTCCCGAAAAATCGGGCGCACTATGAAGAAATGCAATTGAATTGCAGTGCGACGCGGACCTGTTGCTGGCAGCAGAAGGCGCGGGCAGCGCAGCCAGGCTGAATTGAGCAAGTGCCTTGTTTTTCTGAGCAAACACGCGGCTTTTAGTGCGCTCCTCTTACGTGCATGCAATTGTCGGCAGCTTTCTGAGGAACGTACACGCCGACGCTGTGCCAGAAAATCGGGAGTGCAATGGAGAAATATTCAAAGCAGTGTTCAAGCTACGCTTCTTCAAGCGCGAACGACTGACTGCACAATGCGGCGTCTGGATCTGGCCGCCCGTGGACATTCATAATTTCAGTCTGATACTTGCCTGGATTGGCGTCCATCTCGCGCGTGTTGGCCCGTACAAGCCATCGCGTCGGAATCGCTTGAAATCGTGAAAACCTGTTCGATCGCGCCAGCATCGTCTGCGCGCACTACGCGACCATGTAGACGAGGCTGTGTGGCAGTGCCGTGCTGCGTCGTGTTGCCAACGGCATCATGGCGGATTACCCAGCATGCATCGCTTCATGCAAGCTCCCGATATCACGCAATTATAATTTGGATAATTACCTTATAAAAGCTTTTGGAACATTTGTGCCACCAAATATTTTCGATTTAGTCAAAGCTTTCCACTAGAGGGCTGCAGGGCGCTCAGTCATTCAGTCGTTTACATTGCGCGCGTTTGCTTTCAGCGTTGTCTGGGTCGTGTGTCTTCGTTCATAAGATATATTGACCTTGCAAGCTTACAGCTCTAGCCTTGCAAGGAGAAAGCTAGAATATTAATTGCAATATGGCAAAGAGAAAACGTCAACGAAAGTTCCTAGGGAACCAGCACACCAAGCGTGGAGGCAGCACGGCAGCCAGCTGGAGACGCAAAACAGGGGAGAGAAAACAATGCGCGCTTCATCTCGCTCAAAAGGAGATTGCGCTGCTTCCAAGGAGGGCCGAAGCTACAAGCTTGGTGGATTTTAGTTTTTTTTTTTTTTTTTTTTTTTTTTACTACCTGAACATTTGCTTCAAATCTTTAAACCCATTTTTTTTAAAAACGCACCTTGTATCACGCGAGTAGCGATAACTTCTCTACTAAATATTTTTGCACGAAAATTTGTGTGCTGTTTCTTTACACACTACGCTGTGCACTCAAGCAGAATGAAAATGGACGGTAAGCTTTTTTATACTGCGACCGCTTGTTCTGAAAACAAATTGCCGAATGTAAACGTTTTCAGCTTTATGATAACACACCCTGGCTTAGAGATACAATTATTGTGGTTAGGTGCACAGGGCACTGTCTTCATTACGTACCTGCCAAGTCGCTTCTGAATAGCACCTGCCATTTCGTAGTTATCACTGTTGGCGCAACACCCATATTTTGGCAAATTTTTATATAAATTTTTTGGTTCACTGTTCTAATAGTTTTATTATGTTAGATTCCAACTACCCTGCCTTTACAATTTAGAAATAGAATTTTAACTTCTGGACTAAAATTGTGAAGTTATTTTTTTCCCGAAGGTGGTGACATACCTTAAAACGAGGTCGCTGTACCGCGATACAGACGCTGTTGATTGCCAGACGCCCGTTGCAGTTGAACGGGGTCCGTGACGCAAGCAGTGAATTTCGCGGACAGCAACAACTGTTTTGAGTCTTGCGAGCAAGTTTTAGTGTATCTCTTGTCAAGCGCCGCCAGATGCAAAAAAAAAAAAAAAATGCACATTCCCTACTGTTTTCATTTTTTTTTTTTTTGGGGGGGGGGGGGGGGGGGGTGGGGTCAGGTGGCCGGAGCCTACGAGCGCTAAATAATTAAGTTGAATTGTTCTCCTCACCTGTTTTGGGTTCGGTTTCAAAAGCCGAGGGATTACTGTAACGTCGGTCGGGTCTACAACATGTCACGTATGAAAACTGCAGTTTAATTGTTGCTTTTTGACTCGCAGCGATTCCTATTCTTGATGAAGACGTTATGGCCTGCTGTAGCATAAATGCAGCGCAAGCAAAAAAGAGCAAAGTGACGTGAGGATGGCCAACGGCGTTGCAGGTAATATTGCACTTTTTTCATACCTCACGTGGCCTGCATTTAACTGAAGACAAAGAAATTGGATTATAAATTACTTAGCGAGATAGGAAATGCAACCAAGATTTTGATAGCGCGCTACCATTACTTAAATGAAACGCGACGTGGCTCGAGAACAGGCTGCCTATTTATGACTCCGGCAGACACCTCCCACAAGAGTGAGGACTCTCTCGAAGGTTTCATGTGCGAAGAGGACACACCTCCCTACGCAATATGAAAAGCGTTTTGCTCACGCCTCATAAAAAACGGGCTCCGTCGTTTCAGAAACTTGCGGAGCTACCACATCCAAGGACCACATTTGCCATTATCCCGCACGCTAGCGCAGTACCGATAATTCCCCGGTACTTCATACCCAACATAAAGTCAAATTTCAAGGCAAGCACGTCCTTTTCTTGAACGCATACACCAGGTGTCCCAGTGAACTTAAACTAAGGGTTAAAAAATAAAATATTTGAGGCAGGCCAGGCAAACCAGTTTCATACAACTGCCAACCGGCTTGCGCACCACAGGCAATTTCTTGTTCTGCACTTACCTAATTAGCCAATTATGCTAATTTTTCTAACTTACTAAATATTGACTTAGACCATGAATGTGAAATGGAAAGTTGGAGAGCAACTACAGAAACATCCATTCCATTAATTGAGATCAAGGAAGTCCCACGTGTATTCTTTTTTCTAGGCTCAAAAGAAAGCCCGCGAAATACAAACAAAATCACGTAACTAGAGCATTTGAGCGCCACGATTGTGGTGCTCTCAGTCGTGATTTGAGCGAACGAAATCAGCTGCGGCCGTCACCCGAAGGTCCCGTTGCAGCGGCAGGCTGACATGTTGGCGATGGTTAGAGCCAGTCACCACCGAGATCTTGACAAGGCCTGCACCCCAGCAGCTACATTACGACAGGCGATGGCGATAAAGTACCACCAAATGAAAATGCGAGAGCAAATCTGAGTCGAGTCACACGATGTTGTCTAGCCCCTTTACCAAAGCCTGTACGCACAGGTTCAGTGGCTGATACTTTCTCGCTCATCCGCTTGTCATGACGTTCGCTGATGGGAGAGAAGGTGAAGCAAAGGCCTTGTTACTAGAGGGTTTTAGTTTACCGTAATCCGCCACCAGATCTCTTTATCGCCGATAGATGGCGCCACATACTTGTAATGGTAATCCTGAAACTATGGGCTTTAGAGATACCAGTGGCCCGGTGAATAAACCGGCGGTGGAAACTAGCAAAAAATGATTGGAAGATTGGTGGCTTAAAAGCAGAGAAGTGACATAATGTTAGTAATGTAGAAACGAAAATTCAATAAATAGAATGATGGTTTAGTTAACCAGTCTAAATCAATAATTAAGACATAGGGATAATTAAGATATAGGGAGAAAAATGAGCATGATAGCTACTGCTACCAACCCGTTTCAAAGGGGATGCTCACGCCACATACGACATCACGTATGTGGCGCCATCTATCGGCATTAAAGTGATCTGGGCATGCGCAATGGAACGCGCGGTGGCGGATCACGGTAGCGGATCGCGGTGTGCTAAATCTCTCTAATATCTCGGTGGAGACGGCTCGCCGCGCTCGCTGCTACTTGTACCGTCACCTGCGCCGGGTGTCTGACGCGGGCGAAGAAACTACCGCAAGCATATCGGCCTGCCCCTGCAACGAAGCCGAAGGCACGGCCGCAGCCGATTTCGTTCAATCAAACCACCAGCACCACAATCGTTGCACGCGAATGAGCTAGTCACGTGATTTTATTTGTATTTCGCGGGCTTTCTTCTGAGTTTGGAAAAAGATACGTAACGCTTTGCTTATCGCAATTAATGGAATGGGGGTTTCTGAAGGTGCTCTCCAATTCTCATTTATGGTCTTAAGTCATTATTTAGTAAATTAGAAAAATTAACACAATTACCTAATTAAGTAATTTCAAAACAAAAAAAAAATGCCTGTGGTGCGCAAGGCGACTCGCAGTTGTATGCAAATGGTTTCCCTGGCCCACTTCACATTTTTTTTAGCCCTTGGTTCAAGTTAGCTGGCACACCCGATAATTGGGGCAAAGAATTTGAGAGATGGGCAGTACACTGAGCTCGGTTACACTGGCAACGCGGCTCACTCGGCAAATATAAAGGCCCAACTCCAACGACATATCATGGGCGTTGGCGCTGTTGGCGTATGCAGAAACCGGTTTGAGCATGCGCACGGTACGAGACGCCAGCAAACTTGAGCGGAGCGCCGTGATCTGTCCGTGCTAGATTTCGGCGTCAGCGTCCACGCAGGCGCCGAGCTGCTCACCCGCGTAGGTCGCTCATTGGCGCACGTCTAGGCGCCGTATACCAATGAGAGGACAGGGTGGCCGCGACCTCTGAATTTTGAATTTTCGCTCCCGCCCAGTCTACGCGTGCTTTTTCTTTTCACTTTTTTTTTTTTTTTTGTCATCGCTTTGCATCGTCGCACGTGGCCGTGATGGTAAAACCCTTCGCCGCCCATCGGTTGATCTCAGCCGTGGAGGAACAAAACTCAAAAGACTCGTCTCAGCTACGGTCGCGGAAAACGGAACAAATTGATGTTGCGTCGATGGCGTTGCAGACTCTATTGAAATAAAGCCGAGAAAAATGTGGAAGATGTATACGTTTATTAGTGCAGAAGTAGAAAGTGTAAACTGTAATTAAGTTCCATGTCTAAATTACATCTCTTAAAAAGCAGAAATTATTGAGTGAATATTAAAACTGCAACAACGCACCAGCGCCGAGTCCCATGGAGATGCGCACCGCTTGTGACGCCCACTGTGGCACGGCGCCGACGCCTAGGATATGTCGTTGGAGTTGGGCCTTAATGTACGCATAGATGATACTGTTACGACACGCAGTCTCGACGAAGATGTGCGGCAGTAGCAAAGTCCTGCGAGTGTGTAACGGGATTTAACATTTGCTAACAAAATGAAAGAAAGCGCTTCTCTCGTTTAGTGCGAGGGACGCTGCTCCGGCAATTTGTGAACGTTCGCCTCCAAGGCAGGGATCGAAACACCAGCCGTCGAATCACGCAAGCACCAGGAAGTAAGTTTTGTGTGCTTTGTCAATGACGTCAAGGAAATACTTCCAGAATAACAAACGAGGTTCATTTCACAATGTGTCTGTTCGCTGACCGTGAAGAGACAATCGTACCCTCTGCGCGTCAGCCTGCAAATCACTCTAGCCTCGTTTACATGAGCCCGACGCCTTAGTCGCAGCATACCAGACACCTGACAGCGTTTATATGAACCCTTTTCTGTCGGACCTAGGACACCGAAACAGCACACACACAACAAAAAAAGGCAACCAGCGACTATCACGTGGTGACGCATGTATGCCATGTTTAAAGCATCATTTAAAATAAGAAACCAAGTAACAAAAATTGTTATAGTCGTGCAACTATTACGGAACGGAGTACCGGCGTCCTCACATGTTAAGCTTTACACTCCCATTATGACCACAAGCTCTGACGTAAGTAAAATGTAAAAACTGCGTGCAGGCTCGCCTGAAAACATGCAAGAAATCCGAGTGTAAATCTAGTACACAGATTTCGGGGGTTGTTCGCAGGCAGACAGGTGACCGGCGTACTTGGATCTTCGTGAAAATGAATAGCTGTGTGTACACACGCAGTACCGCGGTCAAGCTGAAGATCAGCACAAACCGGTTACCAGAGAAGCGACGCGGAGAGCGAGGGGAGCGAGCTGAAACGACTGATGTGCGTACGTAACACTTGCTTTTTATAAAGGAATGCATTTAACAGCTATATATTTGCCCGCCCATCCACGAAACATTTGAACGTCGGCACTGTGTGGCGCTTCGGCGGTAGTTGGCCGCAGCAGTGGTGGCGGCTGTTTCCTCTCTAGCGCGACCAAATGCCCGAGGGCGACAGCGAGCGGTATGCTGGAGAGGGAAGGGCCTTTCTCACCGTGTGCCTGAGGTATATCTCCCAATCTCCACCGGCGGAGACAAGCAAATCACCCCCTTTCCAGCTTTGGCTAACAGCCCCAAAATGTCCTCGGTGGCACAGACATCAGTTGTTTCGTTATGGAGCCGGTGTCTTCTTTACCAGTGCAATCAGTCCAAGAGCACTTCACTATTTACTGTCCAATGACTGGCATAAAGCCAGTACCAACCTACACCCGGCGCAAAATTCGAAAGTGTATCTTGAGTGAACTGACATGTAATACCCCTTACGTAATACCCCGAAAGGGGTCTTTAAGGTTAATAAATGAAATGACATCACAGGTTAAAAACAAAACAAAAACATGAACAATTCAGATCGCCAAGCGCAATAGATGGTTTGGCTTGTGGGGTTTAACGTCCCAAAGCGACACAGGCTAGACGGCACAGTCGAAGGAGCCGAAAATTTCGACCACCTGGGGTTCGTTCTTTAACGTGCACTGACATCGCACAGCACACGGGCTCCTTGCTTTTCGCCTCCACCGAAACGCGGCCGCCGAGGCCGGGATTCGATTCTGTATCCATGGGCACAGTAGTAGAGAGCGGTAACCAGCCACCGCAGCGGGGCAGATAAGGCGAGAATCGAACCAGGCATTTCCGGCAGCGAGACGGGCACGAAGGCTCATTGATCCAAATTGAGTAAACGTGAACCTACAGTAGTAATGCGACCAGCCCTGGTATGCGCAGTGTGTATTGCTCTGCTGAACAGCATACGAAAGAGCAATTTTCATAAGCAGGAAGAAGTGTTGCAGACAATCGATCTCGGTTACACGCACCTGATTCCGTATCAAAATTGTGACGCAGCAGTTCAGTGGAGTGTCGTATACCATTTCACTTTCCACTTTGCATTCATCTGCTAGTGAACCTGAGGCTAGTGTTATAGGGGTTCGAAGCGACGACAACAGATTGTATGCTGTTTAATGTAAATGTAGGCGTCCACCGAGAAATGAGACAGGTACTGCGCCTTCTTTTCCATAAAAACGTTAAATGCGTCATCTTAACTTTTCTCTGGCGGGGAAATTGTGTGGCGGCGGTTACCGCAGACGAGTTGCAGTTATCGCCGCCATTGTGCCTCTACAGCCGTTTTAAGTGCCTTCCAAAACTCATTTGTCTGTTAAGCAAAAATTACAATCGATACCCATCATTCACAGGCAAACTTCCGGAACACGGAGCTGCACACGAAGGGCGCGATTCCGGCTCATGCGAGACTGATCGAAAACGCAGGCAACAACGGGTTTTGCGGCGGCAGACAGACTTCTCCGAATGGCGAAACCAGTTTTGCATGCATGGAGCGTCTCCCTCCTGCGCCATTTTCCGCACCGATCGCGTCCAGCGGTGAACTGGCACAAGGTCCGCGCATGACGGAAAGCCGTAATGCAGTCTGCGTGACGCAACATCCTGCACGATGCAGTGAAGCGGGGCAACCCGAGACGGTTGGAACTCTAATGCAGTTGGGAGGATTAACCACTGGGTTTAAATGGGAAACGCCGCCTCATCACCTGGACAGAGCGGTGATGAAAACACGACTCAATCATTGCGCCGAGACAGAGGCAGGCTCGGATGGTCTCCCACAAAATGTAGCATGGTTATGGAGTGCAACAAGCTGCCCAGGATATGAGGCCTCTGTATAATTTCGACCGCCTGGGGATTCTATGGCGCACATAGAACGCATAGTCCGCGATGCAAACGCAATTTTTGGAGAACTAAAATTTCCAACCCCGAGAATGTTCGAGCAATAGAACTGATTTAGAAGCCCTCTAGAAGCCCTGCGAATGAGGCTTTTAGTTTCCAAAGGTTGCCAAACGATGCTGCAAAAGTGTTACAACATCAAGTTTCTCGCACAGAATCACAATTCCAAGTTTTAGACTGTATGAATAAAAAGAAGAGACGTTTGGGTAATATTTCATACGCTTACTTGAAGAGCGCATACTTTGCATATGATCACAAGCACTGATGTGTGGCTCTCCACTTTGCACCTCATTAAATAATTATACCCTTAACATCGCTTTCATTTACACAAACTTGTGCTTCCCTCGCATTGAACCAATTAAAGGACTGGAAACATTTCTCCTCCTTTGAACAATGCATACGATTAAATTATTTAGCCAGGGCTCAAAACTTGGTACTAAACTTTTTTTTTTGTTCTGTAGTTTGTTTTGGCTTCAGGTAAGCAAATGGAATATTACATCACATAAAAAGCAGAAGAAAATGACAATCTGTAGCAGGAAAACTAGTGTTGTGTAGCAGAAAAAAATTGCTTTTAGAAGCAAAATTTCACCTTTGGAGCATACAATAAGGAGAGTGGTAACAAAATTTCAGCTACTGATTCCAAATTTTCCAAGTCCAGATTTTCACTGTGACCACAATAAGAATGATCAATAAACCATACATATACCGAAGTTTTGTCTTTAAAGAGCTCTAAATATATACACAATCTGCACAAAATGCAAGAATGATATTTTTGAGACTAGGCAGCATTCACAAGTTCAATTATTACAAGTATTGGTGAAGGAATGCAGACCATATGCTGCTTACCTGGAGAGACTTAGCATGCGCAGTGCCCACATACATTCTACTGTCAGACCTGCGATGGAGTCGTAAATGTATCATTGGACAGCTGAGCAATTTCGGCGCCTATAGTTTCCTCGTAACTGATCAAGTCTTCAGAGTTGGCAGCTCCTTAAAAATTGCAGACAATTTTTTTTTTATTATTTCAATTCGAACACGAAGGGATGGCATGAGGTGAAGGCATACCCCACTGCAGCTAACCATGCTATAAGGAAGTAGGTAGTGATTAAGCGAGCAGCAAAGTGTATGCCAGTGAAGGAAGAGTGTGTACAAAGATATGCAAACCAATGGCCCTGGATTCGAATTCCGCCTAAGTGCAATCAATTACTGTATAAAGTGAAGTAATTTGAGTGTTTAGTTAGGCTTTATGGCACAGAGGCAAGCAAAGGCCATCATGCACCAAACATAGGGTTAAGTGTTTCATTATGTTAAATATTTTTACTGATCAGTCAGGGTTTATTTAAAACGTTTACTTTCAGAAAACCGCAAACACATGAAATTTGAACTATGGCATTTTCTTCTAGCAAAAGGCTTGAATGGAATGGGTTGTGTTCTTTATAGGAAGAATGTGATTTTTTTTTCTTATTTCCCCAAGTGTCGTGCATGACAGTGGAAAATGGTTGGCTCCCCAGACCATCACTGCATGACTCACTTAAATCATTTGAGACACGTGAGAAACTAATTTGCATCATATACATTTAATGACTGCTATTCTATGTGCATTAGCAAAATGAGCATTCTGGCATGCTCGAGAATTCTTGAAGATTGATTGTCTGGCTGTGACATAACCCCGTCCACCACCTGGGTTTATAAGACAAGGCGCCCTTATGCCATCAGCAGTGATGCTCTGTTCACAATCACGATGTCTCCGCAAAAGGGGGGCTTTGCTAAAATTATTTTCTTGTCACCTAAACAAAGACCTGCTCCCAAGACAAAAGCAGTTGTCAGTAGAATATTACAGGACACCATGGACTGTTAGAACTGCTGCCATTGCAACAGGTGTCTCACAGAGACTTTGAGCCAAGCTTGAATAATGACACGGATGAAAAATGTGAATTAAATAACTGTGCAGTTATTCTCATATATCTTGCTTCGATGCTCTCCTTGGTAATTGGGCTCAATATTCAACTCAAAAAAAATTTTTTTCTCAATACTTGTATAGGTGCATCTCATGGTCACGATTTTAAGTACTTCAGCAAACCACACTGGCCAATCATGAGCAAAAACCTACCAAGAAAATATTTTTTCACTTGTTACATTCAATTATACAACCAGCCACCTACACAAAATGCAGTGCATCCCTGATCAGAAGGCCCTGCCCCCATTAATGTATTAAAAGCATCAAATTGAATTGGAAATACAGAGGTTTAACATACCAAAGCAGCACAGTGGCTATAAAGGTTGCCATAGTGGTGGCGGGAGGGTGGCGGCGTAGGAGGCTCTGAATTAATTTAAAGCCGCTGCAGGTTCTGCGCAGTTTCATTTAATGAGTTGCCCAGTACCCAGAAAGATAACCACATTTCCTGCAATCCATTCCAAATGCCATATTTTGGTTTCATCAAAACAAATTATTTTCGCATCTGAACGGTATATGTAAGCCTAGAAGAAAAACACATGATCTCAAGAGTCCCAATTCTTGCCTTTGGTGCAATGTTCAGCTTCCTGTCTAAAGCGGTCAATTCCAAAGGGTTTTGTTAAGACACTTAAAAATATTAGGAAATTTTTTCTACCAGTCCACGTGCCCATTTTTATGTAGGCTGATGATGAAAACGAGGAGTAGAGATCACGACAACGACTGAACATCGGCAGAAGTGATGTACCGAAAATTAATATAAATCTCACCCACCAGACAATTAGACAATTTTAATGCACAGCAGTGTCCATTCAACTTTTCATACTGAAGGCTGTTATGGCCCTGGAACATACGACTTGTCTACCATAATAGCGGTCTGTGATCCCCAATTGATAAAAGATGGATGGATGGATGGAATGGATGGAATATGGGAGCGTCCCCTTTGAAACGGGGTGGTAGCAGTAGCTATCATGCTCATTTTTCTCCCTATATCTTAATTATTGATTTAGAATGGTTAACTAAACCACCATTCTATTTATTAAATTTTGTTCCTACATTACTAACATTATGTCACTTCTCTGCTTTTAAGCCACCAATCTTCCAGTCGCTTTTTGCTAGTTTCCACCGCCGGTTTATTCACCCGGCCACTGTTATCTCTAAAGCCCAGAGCTTCAGGAACAGTGATTGCGCCTGCACCAACTTCCGGATAGATACCATTACATTCGAGTATAATATGGTCAATTGTTTCACTGGAGTTTCCACATACAGCACATGCGTCATACTTGCAACAAAGAAATTCAAAACACAGGCGCCACCTAGTGACAATTCTAAAAGCACATCATGAGAAAGGAGCACTGCTTTTACTGAAGGGTGCATTGGTAAGAGCGCAAACTATAATAAAACACGACGAGCTGTCCCGAAAGAAGAAAAAAAACACACTGTGCACTTAGGAAAATCAATGTTTTTTTCCGAATTGCGGTCACATGGTGTATAATGACTAAAATTATAAACCTCTGTGGCTTAAATACAAGAGGGCTCATTATATACATCCAGAGTCAAGATCTTTTCATTACCACCATAAATTTGCAACATGTTTTGGTCAGTGTTCTGTCCCTTTCAGTGCAAAATCGTAGCGGTTTATACTTTGAAAGCTTGTGCAAAATTTTATACAACGCATTTTAATTAACTGAAATTTGAACACCAAAACGCCACGAGTTATAACCGAGCACCCAATTATGTTTGAACAGAAAAAACCCAATGTTACTACCAGCAGAATTATGTACAAAAATGGAAAATAAACGGATATCCTGTTTACTACACCACATCATGAAATATTCACTTTATTTGCTATATGGCATAATAACCTTGTTCTTATACGAAGGTATCCCAAGTAAAGAAATCACTGCTAAGTACTGGACACTAAAAAAAACTGCGAGTTCACTTTGTAGACAAATGTGTACATGGCATGTGAAAGCGTTAGAAAGAATTTCGAGGTTACAATTTTAGCTCGTGATCCACACTTTTTTAGTCTAGCAATAGTCCTCCAAGCCCATGGACACTGAGAAGCTCACACCACTGGGGAGCCATCAAAGCGGTGGCCAGAGCACTGGTGCCACTCCCAGTATATAGGCCAGCGACCAACTGCCTGCGTGATGCCGCGGTGGAGAACAACCTCGAGGTTTTTGTGATCAGACTCTCAAAAAGAGCTTAGCAATGAGGATAAGCCATAATATCGAATAAATGGCACTCTGCAGGAGAACATACACAAAGCATGAAATGGAGCCCTTCTCCCCATGGAAGAGTTGGTGGCGCACTCCTTGGCCCAACAACACTATCTTGGCAGACAATAGGAGGAACTTGCTAGCTGACACCTTCAGTATTCACCACTGCTGCTATGGGCACATTCATGCACTTCCAGATCCTGCAACTGGCTGCATTGAAAGAAGCAACAACGAATTAGCAGAGGACTATGGAGGTTGTAAGAGAACTGTGCTTGGGACATTGCGTTTCACTGCTACACGTGCAACTGTGGTGTTTTCTGTGCGCCACCTCTTCGACCGACAATATGTCATGATCAGGCGATCTTTGCTAGGCCTTACCAGCCAAAGAAACTGGAAATGAAACAAATGGAACATGAACTCCTTGTGAGGAAATCAAACTCAGCACAGGTTTGCATTTTTCAAGAATGCCAGGTGAGCCCTTTTAAATAATGGTATAGTGTCTCATATAGGAGTGAATGCACAGAAGGTGCACATAGGCTATGAGGTGCACTGCAATGAAGACTCATTTCGAATCCATGGGATTCTGAACAAGCAGCATTACAATGAAGCTTTTCCGTTTTGACACAACAGGATGAATAATGGCTGCTGCACTCAAGGTTTCATTCTTTAACATTAAGCTCAGCAGCTAAATACCTCAGCCATTTTTCCATCGCAGCAAGCCCTCAGAAATTAGTCTGAAAGAAGATGTAGAATAGCTGATGCATTGCAAATTAATAAACAATGCAAACACTGTTTCGCCTAAGGCCACACACTACATTCACAAGCTTTCATAATCTACACTGTTCATTTTAGGGCGAAAGCCTGTAATGGCTCGTACTGTCGGCGTTCGTTTGTTCACACTATAGCTGTTAATCAAATGATGTCACTAACGTCATCAGAAAAATAAGAATTTGGCCTCTACTGGGAATCGAACCTCCTTCCCTCAGATCCCCAGCCAAGCACTTTAACCAACTGCGCCATGCTCGGGATCATGAAACACACATCATAATTTTCTGTCTACAGTGAGGATGATAGTAGCAATGACAATGATGCTGCATTTAGTTAATAATGATGAGGGGAAACATGATGCACCACGTGCACCAGCAACGCTCAGGCTTTCACACTTCTGCAGTGTATATTCCACAGTGCTCTCGGAATTTTTTCCCCGCATCATAGGAGCATGCAAAGGTAAATGTGTTAATATTTTGTGACATCTCATTTTTTAAATACAAACAAGTTTAGTTGCAGTATGTGCTCTAGCTATCGTCTAAATACATAACTCACTTGAATGACAGCTGCTGAAAAAACAAGAAAGGAGCTTACAAAAAACTGAATTATCAAAATTAGGCAATTCATTATTTGAAATTTAACAGCACAGAACAAGGGGACAAGGCCAGGAAACTAGTACTGCGAAAGAGAGGAACAGTAAAAAATCCCGAGGTACAAGAAATGTTGGTTATAAATCTGAACATAACGAGCATAGAGCCGGAGAGCAAGAAGTTAGCATTTTTAACCCATTGCAGCCAACCCGGTCGACAAGTGAATCGTCGAGGTGAGAGAATGAGTTCCAGAGGCTGAATGCATTGTGTGTGAACATGGAGGCAAAAATCACCCTGGCTTTCTACCAGGAACAAAACCAAACCCAGGCAGGATGATCACACGTATACACTCTGCACCAAAGCAGAGACAAGCGTGCATGCAGTGCACAAGACATGGCTATTGCATCTGTGCTTTCCAATTCTGTGTATTTTACTTTCCTTGTATGTTTTTATTTCTTCTCCGAGCCAAGGCATAGTCCACATACCACATGTTTTTAGGAACTGGCACATTAATCATCATCATCACAAGATTGGTTGCAAATGCATGTGCTGCAGGATACAGAGTGCTGACCATAATTGAAGCATCATTTCCATTATTTCTCTGTGGGACTTCTAGAATCCAAGTGCCAGCTGCAACTATGTTGGCGCTATCAAAAACTACCTACAGTGACTGGGGAGCATAACCACACTGCCATGCATCTGATGCAGTCGTCTCAGACCGAAGTCTAGAACAATGACAAAAACTTAAAACAAGACACATGAATAATAATGCTTGCGTCTCAAAACTAGCACCTGCTGATCTTTCCTGGTAATTTTTTTTATTTGGCCAGTCACACTTATGAACCTGCGGCAACCTAACTCAAAGGCCACGGCTAAAATACACATCGACATCAATGTCTCTTGCATGCTCCAACAATCAGTCGACGGCAAAGGTTCATGACCTGATGCAGCAGGCAGAAAGAAATCAATTCTGGCGCTTTATGCTGAGAAGAAACAGGCCACTGAGAGAGTCTACTATCTCAGCTCTATGGAAGCTGGTGGAGGCATGTTCACAGCCAGCCTTCAGAAAGAACATACTTTCTGTAGCTCAGTGGAGGAAACTGCAACACGTGGAGGTTGGCTGCATGGGACTCCAAAACTGACACCATCACTTCATTGGTGGATGCACTTGGATTTGGGCAGGCTCAAGACAGGAGTGTATTGCATGAAACAACACCGCTTGGTGCAATGTAGCAGTTTTATGTTTTCTTTTTGCTCAGTCTGCAGTATGCCACCATCACTTGAAAATAAAAGTATATAGGGCACGACACTGCAAATCTCATACATACTTGCAACCATCCTAATAACTGTTCTCACAGGCTCCCCCAGTGCAGACCACTTGGCACCCATGGAGGTGTATGTGATGGTCAATGGACTGTGGCAACAGGGACACACAGCAAATGCAAATACAGACGAAATAAAGCACTGCCTTGATATCTGGTGGCAGACTACTGCAAGGACAATAGTGAGCCTAAAGCCTCAATTTTTTTTCCCCTTTCTAATTTCTATTCATTTTAATGACCTGTTCCAGTACACTACAATCCCCTGATACAAAAGGGAATGGTTTAACAGCATCCGCTTATCCGTAGTCCAGTCCACGGCACATCGACAGCTAAAGAGGCCATCTATGACAATATGCGAGGCAGTAGCCTGCTCTTTGTGGCACATAGATGCATAACACGTATGAAGACAACCCAGACCAATAAATACACAGAAGCCTTGGATACCCCATGGCCAAGGTGCAGTACGGCTGATGAAAATAGCCAGCATGCTGTCATTGGGTGGCCACAACTACAGCCTGTATCCTCTTCGAACAGCAACAGCGGAGGCTTTTTAAAAAGCCCTCAGTAACTTTGTCAACTTCTGAGAAGGGCAGAGGAGGCGACAAAGCGCCACCTTGAGGACTGACTGTCAAACCCCCCCAAACTTTTCCATGACATTTAGCACATTAAACCAATGGTAGAGAGCTCTCTCAACATCAAACTCGATGATCACACATTACAAAAGGAGAGGTCAAAGAAGCAATGCCCGAGTACTTACAAGATGTTACTTATAAATTTGAGTCGTGATCTAGCAGCAGCTTGCTCGTGCAGATGAGTTGCTGGCAGATTATTTGAAGTATTAACAGTATCTTCATACAAGACACTAAAGCACACTGAACAAAATGTGGTTCCTTGCACCTGACTAGGTTCAGGACGCAGTTTCATTTCATTTTACTTCATTTGATTGCTCCCAAGAAATGATTGTATAGCTTAGATGTCAATGATGAAACTTAACTCTGATCAAAGCCCGCACCGACCCATACACACCCCACAAAAATGCCTACCCAAATCATAAGCAGATAAAACAGCTTAATTTGGTCTCTCCCCAATTAGCTCACAGTACTGCCCTAATGTCAAAAATTTAACATAAGACAAACTACCAAGCACGACCAAGCATGAAAAATGCCACCAAATATGTAGGAATGTCTTGACTCAAAAGCTCCTTCATGCTTTGAAACGAGGGCATTGCAAAGGTAAGGTGTTTAAAAAGTACTAAAGACAACTACATCCACAATATTCGTCTTCTCTTTAAAATGCCGCGCGCACACTGATTATGCGGCCCCACCCTTCTCAAGTTACTATAATGTATGTTGACATGTCAGAAAGTGACTAGATGTGATTATCTATAAAGCGCCCATGTTTAAAGAAAAAAAAAAGAATGACATCTAACATTCTGCTTTCCCTAAAGCCACGCTTAGTGAAACTTTCGCGCGGTCACCCATGAAGAGAGCTAGTTCTTTACCGCCGTGGCATAGACTAAATACAACCACGCTGCGGGCAGAACATCTCGCTACCCTTAGAAGGGCTACTGGTTCAATTACGAGCCTAATAACAGAATTTCAGCAGAAAACAAGATATCTTCAACTATACCTAACCGAAGAAATGACCGCAAGAGGCACTACAAAAGAAATAAGCTGTTAGAAATATGCTGGGTACTACCACAAGCGACCTCAACCCTGCCTTTAATACGTGCTAGAATACGTTTAATAGGCTCAGTGCACTTCCAGATGACAGATGTTATGGCTTCGTGGTTTAAACATGGCGTAAATGGACGCCAAACCAAGTCGAACAACAGGTAGCAAAAGAAATAAAGCCAACGCGAAACTGCTCCTGCTACTACTATGTAAATATTGAGCGAACAGCACGCACAACACAGCCACCGCTTTAGTTCTTTAGAGGTAAGCAACCGCGCCCGAACAGAGGGGACTATGCCGGCGAACGTGAGCACGCGGACCTGCAGGGCCCACCAGCAGAGAAAAACTTGTGAGGGGCAGGAGAAACTATCCGGCACTTCGCATCCAACCCTGCATCGCTTAAGCGCTTTCGGTCTCTGCGAAACTCGCCATCCATTCTCAAAAACAGACCGATGGAGCACGATGCTTCACGGTCGATGGCAGCATCAGGTCAAGCGAACGCAGGATAGCCTGACACCTGGGTGGAGCGGCATAACGCGCACGTATAGCCCTCAATGGCGAATAGGCGTGGCACGTCGTTGCACGTGGAGAGGACAGTCCTTCAGGCGCGATCACTGATCTGCCCAGTTTTTTTGTTTTTTTTTTTTTTTTTTGTTTGTTTCTGCCGAGACAAATTGTCAATGAGCATTAGGAATCGCCACGAAACAAGGACTTCGAAAAAAAAAAAATATGTACTTGGCTCGGCGCCAGAAATGGGATGTGCAGCTGTGGCAGTGCAGCAAGGCGTGGACAGAAGTCGTTTCGGCATCCCGGTTCATCCAGGGGCATCAAGTGCAGTGCAGCACATTCGCAGCGTCTCCGCTGATGCGGATACAGTGAAGTACCGCAGTTATATGACGCAGAAAAGTTATGTGGTTCTCCGCAGTCACCAAAAAGGTAACGAAATAGCTAGGTACGAACATTAAAATTTTGATTAGAAAACTCGACATATCTCAGCGCCTCAGTGGCGGCAGCTCAGATGCTTCCAAGCGGCGTGCGCGAAAGCTGCGGAACATGGCGTCTAACGCAAGACTCCCATCGAAACCGCGCCTCGCGCACGCGCGTGAGTGACTTAATTTGAACTCGGTAAACAATTCTGCACACCGCTCTCTCAGCTCGATGTCGGGAAATGCCAAAGCGGTCGCATTTTCACATATTAAGATGACTGGTCCACCAAGATGATCGTTCACCTGGAGTTTTCTATCCTCTCCCATATGCCCTGTGCAGTCGCGTTAACTGTACCAGTTAAGCCTGAAGTTAGTTTCAGACAGTTCCAAAAGGATGATCGGATAAAACAGCAACAATTCTTAAGCAAACCAGAGAAAGCATACAACTTGGCTACTGTTGAAGAACCGTCTTACCGTTCGACGAACACGGTCACTCAACGCACGATTGTGAGGCGAACAGCTACCGTTCAAAGTGACTCGGATAGCGGACGGCAGGGCGCGGCACAAAGCTGTTCTATTAGCTATGTACACTCCCTGAAAACTAGTGCCCTAAAAGTCAAGCTTTCGAAAATACTAACTTTTGATTTCGCTTTAGCTTTCAAAAATATTTATTAATATAGGTACCCAACGCAGTTATGTTGTCAAAGTTTTGGCATAATTTAAAGTTTTAAAAGGGAGTACAAGCAACATTAATACTAGATCTAAAGTACGCTATTTTAAAATAAAATAAACACGCAAGATACTTATAAATAAAACAATTAATTTTTTTTTAAATTTTTGTGTTCTTAAATTACAAAAATAAATTTTAATATTGTTTAGTAATAGTTCCGTACTGAATGAAAAACTTATCACGTGACCCTTTCTCGCCATTTTGCGCTTGGTGGTTAACGTGCTGTTCGTGAGGCGCCCGTAAAACGGCGTGCTTGATAAGTAACATTTTTCTGTAGGTGCTTCAGATGGTATAGCGTTTCGTGACTCATCATGCCGACTTACTTTCAACGACCTGAAAACGCGCTCAAGCGAGCACGAGGTAAGGTAGTGGACGTCAATATGGGCTGCTCGTCTACTGCTTTTGCGGCATATGCATGCGCATTTTTGACAATCTCAAATGTTTCCTGACGTCCCGATGTAGACCTGAAGGACATGGAGGCATGTTACTGTTCGCGTGTATGGTGAAGGAATTGGCATAGGTTTGCGTTTCATGTACTTGTTTCGATTGTCACCAATTGTGCCGGTTTTTCACTCTCCGGGGGAAGTTTATTTGAAAGCACTGGCAAGTGTTTTCTCCTGTTTTTACTTCAAGTTTTGGGTTTCCTTGGTTCGTTGCCATCGCAAATGTCACTGATTCCTACGTCGACGGAATGATTTTTCTGAATTACAACCTCATTTACTACACGTGATCCGCATACGCGACGGCTGTCGAAACGAGCTGCGTGGCAAAAAGGGGGCCACGCAGCTCGATTCACGAGCTCTGGCATTCCCTTTAGGTAGTCTCCGATCGTCATGCATGATATCTGGTTGCTGCTTAAAAATGCACCACTCGAGTGCACGCTAGTAAAGTTGGGGATTTGGAAGTTCATTTGTTCTTCCAGAATTTATTGATGTTGGAAAGAAACATCGGGCCTTGGATGCTCTTTACGATGTCATCAAGAGCAGAAAGCATCGAACATGGCAAAAAGTGCACGAGCCAATTATGCAGCAGTACTTGGAACTCTGCGTGGAACTCAAGAAGAGCCACATCGCGAAGGAAGGTCTGTTCCAGTACCGGAACATATGTCAGCAGGTAATTCCTCTGTTGTGACTCTCATGCTTTTAAGGCACTTAAATACGGTGGCAAGATGTTGGTATGATTATAGTATGTGTAGTTTTCTTGTCAATGTGCATACTGTTGTAGCTGCCATAATGTCTGGCAGCCTGTGTTCACCTTAAAACATCCTTTGTGGGTGGTGCCATCATTGCGGATAGTTGTCTCGTTTATTTAGCTGCAGTTTCTGTTTGTGGCATGGTAACGAAGCTAGCTTATTGGTGAAGGTAAACAAGGCTACTTTCACACTTGTAGGCTTGTCTGTACTAGCTGTAAGCAGAGTGAACGCGGAATGAAATTTCCATTCTCAGGTAATCACTAGTTTGCTTGTGAGTCGCAAAGGGTGTATGACTAGCTGTACCGATGTTGGTAGTTGAAAGAGCAATCTATGGGTCGCTTCTCTGAATTGGTCTCATTTAACTAGCTGTCGATCTTTGCTATTTACTGGCTACAAAAAGTCAAATGTGGAATGTGCGTCTTTCACTGCAGCTGCATTGCTGATTGGTTGGCGGGTTGCGACTTTCGGTTGCAAAGCTAAAAAATCTGAATTGTGTGACTGACAATTTGCACCTGTTGCTTTTCAGCCAAAGTGTGTACGCTACCTCAGCAACTCGTAAAGTGTAAATTTGGCCTTGACTTAATCTCATCGAATTTCATGAGTTTCATGATGGAATAATAAAAGTGGAATAATAATGCAAAGCGGGCAAACAAGTAGAATATACTTCGTCTCACAAGATGTTTGCAGCACTGCGGAAGGCAGAGTCACCCCGGTCCAATCAAGGATCAATCAGGCAATTGTTCTCCTAGGCGCCGCACGCCCCCCGAATTTGTGGGGGTGACAGTAGGAACACAATTCTCTATTATAGTGCGCAGGGGCGAGGGGCACTTAGGAGCACAATTGTAAAGGCTCCTCTGCCTTTCGCAGTGCTGCAAATTGTTTGTGAGACGAAGGATAGGTTATAGCCAAGGCTGCATCTCTAGCACTGTGAAAGGTGTTTTGTACAGGTATTTCTGACTATTCATATATTCCTTAAATAGTGCCTTTTCACTGTTTTACTGAGGGTACTGTACAAAGTGCTCTGTAAAATTACAAAACTGTCTGTGCAACCTGCATGGTTTACTGTCATCAGATGTAAATAGCATTTGTTTCATTGGCTGCAGATCATTGATAAGAATGGCAAGGTTTAAGTTTTTAATGCATAAACAGCGCTAAAGACGAGGATGAAGATCAAAAAAGCAAACAGGGCAAGCGCTGACTCGCAACTGAAGCTTATTGAAGACAACATTGGAATAAAAACCCATGCTAGGCTGCTCCAAACCACACAAATCAGATGCCAAAAACCAAGTCATGACAACTCAGTACACATGCCATGTTCCAAGACATTTAATCCCATTATCTGTTAAAGCGATTGATGGGTCACCAGCACATTTTTCACCTAATTGCATGATATGCCTGGCTTCAATGATTTCCCAGTTTTTGTGTGAAGGCTGCCATCCTTTTATCATCAGGCCAGGCATATCATAAGTAGGTCTGTTTTTTGGCCTGCTGTTAAATTTTCACTATATTTCTGCAGTTCTTGTTTTGGCTGTCACTCATGCTTGTTGGTCTGTAGATGCTGTTTCTGCTTGCATTACGTAATATGCCCTTTAAAAAGGAAACTATGTCCTGGGTGGCTTATGTGCCATTCTGCCAGGCCTCTCACGTTCCTTGATTGAAAGCCAAGCACTTGTTGATAGTAATGTGTGTAAACGTGGGGTTGTAATAGGGGATCAACACGTTTTTCCCGCTTAGTCGCGGCTGACAGTCCAAATCGCCTACTCCACCCACTGAACGTGTGCGCTACCGAGCGTGCGCTGACCACTGCTGGCTGTACTCTTGGGAACAAAGGGACAACATATGCTAACAGGCATTTATTCCTGCAATAACAACGCTAGCTGGCAATAAAACACGCTAATGAAGAGGCAGAATGGTGTTCAGGAACCGAAATGTCCAGTTAAGGAAGATATCTAAACTTAAAAAACGACCCATTGTTATTGAGTCTCAATGGATGCAGGTACTGGAACTGCGACGGACAACTTGTTATTTCTTCATGTTTCTGACAGGTTCGCAGTTCTTGAGTTTTACATGTTGCTGGTTTTGTAATATTCCTTCTTGCTTTAATCAGTAAGCATCTATCTCTATAGCGGAGTATGAACGCAAGTTTGCCTTTCGATCAGGCCTTTGCTGCAAAATTCGTCAGTGGCATGCATACAAGGCGCTTGACCATGCTTCCTGCCACAATTTTTGCGGTGCACTTAGCAGAGACTGCCCCCGCTAGCGTGCTTTCATCGCGCGGCACGACAGCAGCAAGAAACTATGTTGCAAGTAAATGTCGCTTCAGATGGGCAGCTGCACTGCTGAAGCCGAGGTCGATAAATGGCTTCAATGACGCCATGGGCTTTCTCGATGCGCGGATAATTGTCGGGGGCTGCAGCGCTTCCGTGAAATTGGAGAGTGAATTCGAAAGCCTTAGAAAGGCTTATTGGGGCTGTTCGGAGGACTGGAGACGTTGACCGGTGACGCAAGGCGTCATGTTGCGAAGCACAATCTCTGGTCCAACCAAGCCAGCTCAAGCTTCCAGTGCACGAGACAGCTGATCGGCGAAGAAACCAGCAGCCTTCATCGTTGTTTGTGTCGGCGTGGTGTCATCTTCTTTACAATTGCCCCGGCGAAAAGAGTGAGCCATCCTGGCAACTCAAGGTGAGGGGACAAGAGGATCGTAGTATGGCTTTAGGAGATTGACTTGTACAACTTCTCGCTCGTGGCAACGGGGGTCCGAAGAAGGCATTGCCGGCTCCACTTTGCTGGCATACTTTGCAGAGAATTCCGAATCGGCCAGAACAGGCAGCTAAATGAGGGTATTGGTAGGAAAGTAAAAAATGGGCTTGCCGTTATCACTCATGTCGGCGAAGATCTTGGATGGTGGACGTGAATGAGTGAGTCAGCTGGCGGCACTGCTCAGCATTACGGGCAATAGCAGAAAAAGACGTGTACTCTGCACTGTCTGGGTAGTAGAGAAGTTTGGTGTCTAGCAGACAGGAGGCTCACGACCATATAACAAAGAACGGGAAAAATTCATTCGTCTTCTGAGAAGCAGTGTTGTAGGCATAGGTGACGTACGGAAGCACCTTATCCCAATTAGAGTCATCAGAAAAAAATGTACATGGTGAGCATTTCGCCAAGAGTTCGGTTAACCCTTTCTGTGAGGCAGTTGGTTTGAGGGTGATAAGCTGTGGTGGTTCGATGTATTGTGGGGCAAGGATTCAAGGGCTCGTGGACCACTTGTGATAAGATTTGTCACCGGTTGCTGTCTCCAGTCCTCCGAACAACCCCGATAAATCCCTCTTCATTTGGTGGAGGTGCTGGGTAAAAGTCTTTACGGGTAATTTTGTTAAGACAGCAGTAGTCAACGCAAATTCTTATGGAGCCATCCTTCTTTTTCACAAGTACCACGGACTACTAGAAGGCTGGATTACACCACATTGTAGCCTGTCATCGGCCTGCTCAGCAATGACACAGCGCTATGAAGGCGACACACGGTAAGGGCACTGGCGAAGAGGCACATAATTGCAGGTGTCGATGTGGTGAACAACCATGGCCGCAGGGCCCAAGGAAGTTGTTTGAAAGTCAAACGAAGAACGGAACCCATTGAGTAAAGCAAGGAGTTTCTTGCGCCGACTCTGGTCGGGGTCACTGGCCATGGAGGACGATCACTGTGGAGCTCCGCAGCCATACGAAACCCATGGCGACAAATGAGGTAGGCCAACAGTCTTTGGCAGCCCCTTCACAGTTCATCTCATGCT
The DNA here is from genome assembly GCF_055883805.1 of Amblyomma maculatum. Taxonomy (NCBI): domain Eukaryota; kingdom Metazoa; phylum Arthropoda; class Arachnida; order Ixodida; family Ixodidae; genus Amblyomma; species Amblyomma maculatum. The sequence continues at coordinate 279,984,037 of NC_139344.1, forward strand.
ACGGTGCCATTATGCAGCGAGGCCCCGCCGTTTTCAGCAGGCAAAGCGGCCAGGACGTTGAAGATTGGTTGGCCTCGTACGAGCGTGGGAGTCGTCATAACAACTGGGGTCACCACATGATGATTGGCGCAATCTTCTACCTGAGCAATGTTGCTAACCTATGGTATTAGAATCATGAGGCCAACATACTAATACCTCTGTCACACGAGCAGATTTAATGTCATTCGAATCGAATGTCATTCGGTTTCTTTCGGTGCTACACGGTAAAATATGTCATTCGCAAATGGTAGCAATTACGATCAGCTACAAAAAATGCTGCACTTAAGGAGCATCAGTGCGCATAAAAGGCGTTTGAAATCACTATGTAACATTTTAAAGCTGATCAAAACATTTCTGTACGATAATTCAAGCGAAAAACATTACTTTTGGCTGTGCTGTAGCACTTTAGCCATAAAAATCCAAGCCAAGTATCGAGTCACCCAGAAATCCGAAATATGTAAACAAACAATATGGCTGAACACAGCGGAGCGCGGATACACAGTGCGGAGACGCACGGAGACACGTAGAGCATGCAATTGGCGTCCAAACTGTGAGGCGCTCAGTCAAAACTTTAAATAGTTCCGAGATAAACATACGGGGAGATGCGGTTACCAAGGAACACAGAGCCCAAAATGATCGTGAGTCGCTGCCATTACTGGACCACTGCTGTGACCGAGAGCAATGCCGTTCCGCGAGAGTCTGCGGTGCTAATAATTTTACACCTAAATTAACAGGTTTTAAAACAAAACTTTAGAAATATAATTTTTAAATTTCAATGCGCGCAGAATATGTTGTTGCGTTACTTGTTTCTGCTGCGTATCTGGCGTCAAGAGTACACATTCGGTTCGCGATCGAATGCGAATGAGTTCCCCAAACTCATTCGATGAAGAATGTCATTCGAACCTAGACATTAGATGCTAATGTCATTCGATACGAATGACATTAAATTTGCTCGTGTTATAGGGGTATAACTTGGGCTACCTTCAAGGCATCGTTCACGGACGTTTTCGGTCGTTTCATAGTGCGGAAACTATGTGCTAAACAAGCCTTGCGTGTGCAAGCTCAGCAGGAAGGTGAAACCTTCACAAGTTACATTGAAGATGTCTTTGATTTATGCAAGTGTGTCGACCCTTCTATGGATGAAGCTAATAAGATTAAGAACATAATGAATTGACGATACATTCGGCATGATGACTGCATTGATGACGATACATTCCACATGTTGGCTGAGAGCCCCACCACAGTGGCCTTAGTCTATAACCTTCGTCAAAGTTTCGACGAGTTGCGCAAGCAATGCCTCTGCACTCATCGCCTTCCGCACCTGCCGCATCCATCTCTGGCCTGGCTGTGAGCAGCAACCTTTTGGCTCACGTCAAAAATTTGCTCTGAGACGAGGTCGCCCGGCAGCTTGGATTCTTGTCTGGCCCAAACCTGTAGTCTACAGCCTAGCTACTTACTCCCTACAATCCGACACACCATCATGCAGGAGGCGGCCGATGCACTTCCCAGTTTTGGCCAGCCGGAGCCTGTGCCAGCTCATGTTGACCCTGTTCTACTGCAGCCCACACATCTTCCTGCACCTTTAAGTTACGGCCCCCCTGTTGTCGTGCCGTGTCTACCTGTGCCAGTGCAGATATCTCCCACGTATGCCGAAATTACCGCCCACCTGTTGCGGCAGCAGTCATTTGCGTACGTGCAGACTATGGCGCCACCGTCTGTTCCTCCACAGTTTCGATGAATGCCGGCTCCCTACATCCTTGGCGCACAAAACACAAACAGCCTATCCGCTATGCCTGTGGTACCCCGGGCCACGTCGCCCGCTTGTCGCCGTACACTGTGTTCTGTCCCTACACGCACTATGCCTGACTACAATTATCCGTAAGACATATTGCTCCCACCTTCGGTGACATCTCCAGGACAGATGCACAACCCGTGGGGCTGCCAGCACATTCCGTTGCACTGCTCGCTGTCGCAGCGTGGCAAGTAGCAGCCACAATTCCTGGGGCATGAACTCCACACATTTCTTCTACAAGTCCTCGTCTGTCACCGGCGAACATTCTTGGAAGTTTTTGTTGACAGTTTTCGTGCATTTGCACTTGTCGATACCGGTGCCACTCTCTCCGTCATTACCGAAAGTTTTTGCCACTCACTTCATAAAGTCACCGCTCCGCCTTTTGGACTCTCTTCGCACCGCCAGCGCCGATGCCGTTGATCCGTCTGCTGCTTGCATAGCGTGTATTGTTATCGCAGCAGTCTAATACATTGTGGGACTTTTTAGTGCGTGCCTCATGCTTGCATGACCTAATTCTTGGCTCGCCGCAATGCTGTTATTGATTGCGCCCGTGCCCACGTCGCCTTCTTTGTGCTCGGTGATGCGATTCTGGACAATGCGCCAAACTTGTTGTCGCTGACGACACCGACATTCCACCCAACTGTGCTGTGATTCTTCCTGTGTGTGTGACCTCTTTTTTGACGCGACTGTGCTCCTTGCTTCTCGCTGCCACCTTCACCCTTTGCTGTCATCGACATTAACTACGGTGCCGCCGACATGGTTGTTGCGAATGCGTCATTTGCTGCGGTCCCGTTACTTCTTGGCGGATACCTTGGCCGTGTTGAAGCTGCTGACCTCATCTCACCGTTTGATATTGAGGTATATTCTCCACAGCGTGCCCACGTAGCCTCCTTAATACTGATTACAGCTTCTTCCGAACTACCGAGTTGGGACCTTTTCCAGTCTTCCGTCGCCAGTGACCTCAACTCGACTCACCGCGGGCAACTCCTTGCTCCATAAGAATTTGCGTTGACTACTGCTGTCTTAACAAAATTGCCCGTAAACACTTACACCCAGAACCTCCACTAAATGAAGAGGAGTTCATTGGGGCTGTTTGAAGGGATGGAGACGGCGGTAGAGTTGCAAAGCACAATCTCTGGTCCGACCAAGCTCCCAGTGAGCGGGACTGCCGATCGGCGAAGGACCTAGCAGGCTTCATCGTTTGTGTCGGCGCTGTGTCAGCTTTTCTACAATATATATTTATATATATATATGTATTCGTGTTGACAAAAATTTACTTCAGGGTGTGTAGACTATAATTGGTATTGTGTGCCTTATCCCTGTCGTGTTTCTCTGATGTTGGCATCTGTAAACACAGTGCACGTACGGTGCAGTAACCGAAATAAACTGTCAATGTGCTGAGCTAGGCGGCAAGGTTACATTAGCAGCCTGATGCAAGCATAGATGAGTAGTGTACGAGTAAAGAAAATGTCATTGCCGGGGTGGCCATGACACCCCCGGGAAACAAAGCGCATGTCCTAAGGACACATCTCAAGGTCTGAGATGGGACGTCACATGTCATTAATATGTACACCTTTTAGGAAAGTATAATTGGTGCCCCCTCCTGCACTTGTTCATGATGCACCTCGCCCAAAAGTTCGTAGGTGACCCCGAGGTTATACTCTGAAATGCTATAGCCAGGTCACATACGCAGACGAGATGGAAATTGAGGGTTCTACGCAGATTGTCACCCAGAGTAACGCCCTTCCGGGTTCATGGAAGGGCTGTTGTCATCGTTGTCCGAGCTTTAATTTTGCTGCACCCTTTTTGCGTACCTTGGCTCAAGTAGCGCCAACCGGCTCATGTATCCTACCTTAAGTGGCGTTTAAACAATGTTGCGACGCATTTTCATACGACTATCGCCCACATTCAATGCATGCAGATTCCAACCAACAACATGAATGTAGTAGGCGAGCCTTGTCACAATATGACGAAAGCACATTTTCATCTGCTAAGTGCGCCGCAAAAATGGGCGGCTTGCAGCGTGGTTGGGCATAATGTGGGTGCCAGTTCATACCACCTCAACTTTTTTTTTCTTGTACAAGCTAGCATCCGAGTGCTCATAGCTGTTCTCTTGACTGTGGTATGGGTGGTGTATTCATTGACCGACTGCCTGAAAGACCCAAATTGGTGCAAGTTTTGCTATGTGCAGCTGTCATGCGGCTCAAATACGACTGATGATTTATGCATGGCGGTGCAGCCACTGCTCACGCAGCGTACTATGTCAATTGCAATATCAGCAGTACTTGGGCAGCGCTTAGGGGTTCCTATCTTCCATAGTAGTGTGGGAGTGTTTGCAGCATCCTAAATTCTGAAGTCTGGGAATTTTACAAATTCTTACCAATCTTGATTAAGGTTCCACTTCATAACCATGTCCATTTAATGTGGTTAGGGTGCACATATGCCATGTATAGAAGTTCAAAAATTTCTTTACTTAAAGCATGAATTGCTGTTTCACGTACATTATGCGGCGCTTTTACCTTAACGACTCCAGTGTTCGTTTGCTGGCTTGTATTGTCCTAAAGCTGCAGTTTCCTATGCAGCTTGGAAATTGAAGAAAGGCTACACAAAACATTAAAGACAACTTTCACTTATAGATAGGAAATTGTAGATAGGTATTATAAATATAGATAGGAAAAGGGCATAAACTCTAAGCAAGTTGCACAGACAATTTGTAATTTTTCAGAAAAGGATGTTTTGTGATATCACTTCATGACCTCCACTTTTATGCAGGTCTGCAAAGTTTGGGAGGCCGTCAGGTGTTCCCAAAAATATTTGTTGCCAAAAATATTGTCCTGAAGTGCCTTCAGTAAAAGAGCAGAAAGGCAAAAGTTTATTCAGATGGTTAATTTTATAAGACGGTAAGTTATAAGATACGGTAAGTTCAGCAGTGGTGGTTAATTTGAGATCATTGTTAGTATATTTGGGACTGTTGGCATGGTGGGGCTCTTCTGCAGTCTTTTCCAAAAGTTATTAAACCATTGAGATTTGTTTTGGTCCCTGCAGCGTTAGTGTGCATTCCATACAGCACTGAAGTGCCAGTTGGTGCAGATGGCATTTCATTTTATTGCCCACCAGTAAACTCTGTGGCATGAGCACTAGAGGTTGAACAGTTTAAAGGTATTTTGTATAATACAGTGATTCAGTGTGACTGTAGTAACAGCAGCATCATGCTTTCTTTAAACAGGTGAATATAAAGTCTCTGGAAGATGTGGTACGTGGTTATCTGGACTTGGCTGAAGAAAAAACTGAGGCAGCACGTGAAGAATCCCAGCAAGCAGTGGTTGATATCGATGACCTTGACAACGTACAGACCCCTGAAAGGTGATGCTGCACTTAATTTATCAGTGTGCAGCTAAATAGGTTAATGACCTTTTACAGAAAAAAAAATTGAATTTGTAAACTTGATATATAAAAGAGGAAAAAATTGCGAATACAAAAATGTTCTGAAGGCAACCATAAAAAGCTGGAAATGCTTGACTATAGCAGTCAAAATCCATTATAGAAACTTTGCAGACTACACAAAATATGGTACATTGCCTTGTTTCTCAGTTTGATGCCAGAAAAAAAAAAAACTGCACTGTGACTCGGATAAACCCCTTAGCCATCAGCTTGTCATCTACGGACGGTGGTAAACGTAGGAGAGGATGACCAAACACATGATGGTGTACAAACTGGCGTCTGCAAGTCAAGAAATGGAGGGATCCTAGAAATTCAAGCAATTATCCCCTGTCTGTAGCTAGCTAAAATAGTCCCATTCAGTGGCGACTGGAGCCTACTGGACTGGGAAGGTTGGGGAGGCAGAGGGACGGAAGGAAGTTCTTGCTTTCGGGAAAACAAGTTGCGTTGTTGATGCGTGGCTTGTCATTGGTCTCCACCTTCGAAGCACTTCCAGCGTCAATGCTGAGCGTCTTTCAGCGTCGCCTCTGTCCAAGTATCAGAATTTTGCCTCCTGTGATGCCGTCAGCAGAGGTGTTGACACAGTGCCGAAGAAACACTGCCATGTGGTTTGGCCTTAAGGCACTCTGCTACAGTTCCAGAGTTTCCGGGACACTATCGCGATGGCCACATGTCGATGGAGGTCGAATGGAAAGGCATCCATCATTTATTTGTTACACGATGTCAGTGCATGTCAAAAGTCCCAAGGTGGTCGAGACTATTCTAGGTCATTCAACTACGACACATTTTTCTGTTTCAATCTCTCCTTTCCTCCCTTTTCTTACGGCGTGGTTCAGGTGCCCTCAGAGAAGTATGACAGATACTGTGGCTTTCCTTTCCTCAAACAAAGATACTCAAACATTATGACTTGCAGCTTACTGTTATCACTCAAGAGGAAAGTGTAACAGTTGCACCTTACCAGTTCTGACCTATGGGCCTGAAACATGGAGGTTAACGAAAAGGGTTCTACGTAAGTTGAGGACAATGCAGAGGGCCACGGAACGGAAAATGGTAGGTGTAACGTTAAGAGATAGGAAGCTTGCAGAGTGGGTCAGAAAAATAACTTGTTACATTCTAGTGGAAATCAAGAAGAAATGGGCATGGGCAGGACATGTAGTTCGAAGAGAGAATAATCAATGGTCTCTGAGAGTAACCAATTGGATTCCAAGGGAAGGTAAGCATAGCATGGGGCGGCAAAAAATTCAGTGGGTGGATGAAATCAAGAAGTTTGTGGGGGTCAAGTGGATGCAGCTTGCGCAGGACCGGGTTAATTGGAGGAATATGGGAGAGGCTTTCGTTCTGCAGTGAGTATAGTTCGGCTGATGGTGGTGATGATGAAACCAATTTACAGCTCTTTTATAGACGAAAAAAAAACAAAAAACTTTGGCAGTCTTATTTACCTCATTTTTGGTCCTTGCACCAGTGTTTCGTACTCATTTTTGTGATGCATTTGTGCCACTTATTTTAAAAGCTCCGGTAAGTGTTGAAACAAATTCACTTAGCATTTACTGCAAGAAACAGTAGCTTTGACGGTAGCATTGCTTGCTGTGTTTCCGCTTCAGAATATTTTGTGGCTCGTGGAGCAGGTGTTGTGCAGAGGGCAGTTGAGTGTGAGGTTGCTTGTCATGACTGAGAAGCCAAAATATCTGTCTGGGCATGTTTATTTACTTTTTTTTCACAAATATCTTGTATCAATTGGCAAAGGAAAAAAAAAATTAGTCCAGGTCTGCTAGACTGGTACGAATGCTCTGATTCAACTCCGAATTCTATGCTCACTCCTTTGCTGAGGTGCATACCAGGTTCTTGTCTCGACGAAGACTCAAAAACATTTGTGTTGACTGCAGGGTATTTTTACCATAGCTTGGGTAAGCCCTACCAAATAGAAGAATTAGCAGTTATGTGCACCTCCTGCAGAATGAGCTGAAGCTGAAAGTTTGGTGATAATATGGCAACTCGTTCCCATTCAACCTTGTGCATCTTCATCACATCAGAGATGAAGTCTGATCTTTCAGAATTGTGTTGTCTTTACTGTCAGAAATAAATCCGGAACCACAGCATCTGAATGGTGCTATAGACTCCAGTTTCTCTGCTCGATATCATGTCCCCAACCCCTGCTCTCCCACGCTTCCCATGATGACTACACGACCATGAGCCGGAGGCTGGGCTAGAGGTGTTTACAGATTTTCACTCCGCGGTGAAAGAGTGCCAGTTTTTGTGCTTAGCACTACTGTCACCACGGCGTTTCCTTGCGCCCTCCACTTCTCCAAACAGTCTGCCTCCACGTTTTGTCATCAAATTTAGCAGAGAATGGGTTTTTGTCGCATGTTAGGGCATTTTAATGTCATTGGCTGCAAAATAGTAATCCGACCCAATGTGATTCAGAGAAACACAACAGGTTGCTGGCATGTTGTGAGTTGCATGTTGACACTACAGGGGCCTCCATAGTTTTAATGGTAGCACCAGTATGACTAGAGACGCACGGAGCAAAACAAGTCACAAAAATTGGAGGGAATTATGGAAAAAAAATGTTCTCTGTGCATGAATGCCTTCTCAGTTTTTCCAATCACTGGTGGTAAGAGAAACAACAGTGAGTGAAGCAGGCGCCATAAACTCTGGTAATAATTTGCCCAGCTGTAGAGAGCTACACCAGTTGTGTTAATGCTTTTCCTGTAAAAACAAATAGCTAGGTACTTTACCATAGCGGCTCTTTATCAACAAAAATTGTCATGTCTACTAAGGCGTACTTGAAGCTTTATGGAGTGACCTCACAAAGGTGCCAGTCGGTAAAAATGTTCTCAAGAGTGTAAGAAAGCCGTCGGGGCCTGTTGGCAACATGTTGAAATTGAGGAAGCCCCAATGTCACTCAGGCGAAAATGTGAGGTGTCACTGGCAAAAGATACTCAAGTAAGGAAGCTGAAGGAGTAAAAGGCTGTCCTTCCAGTGCTGCTTATCCTTGAATTCATTCTAGTTGAAACAGCGCAAACTAGACGAGAGACAAAAGCAGGAAGAAGACAGACAAGTGCTGACTTGCAATTAAAATTTTTTGTTGAACACTCATTTATACATCAAGATCGCGTGGCACTGCAGAAGACATGAAGTACCTGTAAAAGCAAATTCAAGAAGTACAAAATTTGGCCTCATCTGGCACGTGGTAAAATACAGTAGCCGACAGATTCGGACGTGCAATATTTCGGGTATTCAGGAACTGTTATGTGGCCCATAGGAGTGTGTACATTTTCACGACTAATATTTCAGACCCTGTGGAGTCCCGAAGTTCGAATTTTCAGATTACATTTGGCGCGAGCAGTATTGTGGAGATTAATTTGACTGAAGGCCCATTTCGTTATTACTTAAACGTGAGCGGGTGTCGTTTTTGCAAACAACCGGTTTTGCTTAGCCGTAAAACCGAGGCGAAGAAGTCATTCGGATGGTTTAGCCAATTTGAGGCAGTGGCAGTAAGCGAATGCTCGACCTTTTAATCGCGGCAGCCTACAAAGAGCGCGCGATCGGAGCATCAGCGTGAACACCGTCCGCCGTGGCTCGCTCCGAAGCCACCACCCGTGGGGAAAGGGGAGGGGATGAGGGGGTCCAGTGCATTCATGGTTCATGGGTGCTCTCGTTCCGCTCTCTTTTCTCCCGCCCGCGAGAAAACGTGAGAAAGTTGAGAAATTTTATTAATGAGGAAGTAGCTTACTTTTCACTTGCCTGCAGGCAAAAATACACAAATTGAATTGGACTGTTTCACGCCAATGCAGAACGTCCAACTGCTGCACATAGCCGAATGAAATTTCTAGTTAAAATGATGTCCTGCAAGGACTTTATCATTCTTAGGACTTAGTAGGTTGTGCTGCAAAATTTCATGATTGAAAGTTTTCTAGCTTCATTTTCTATAAAATTTTTGTTTAGTACATGTAATGAATTAAAAAATTGTCCAGTATTTTTGAAGAGAATATGGACTCCGCAATAAGATATTTTCTCATTTCATTGTGCCAATTCCAATTTTTTTGTGCAATGCTTCCATACTTGGAAAACATTCAAATGCATGATCATTTAATTGCCTAAGAGCCCGTAAGGAGAGTATTATTAGTCTGGTTTGTTGCTATGCCTCGTTGGCACTTATGTTTTGGCTGCTAGCTTGAAAGTATTTTCTAACTTACCCTGATATAACATTCGGTCATTGATAACAAGCTTTAAATGTGGTTAAAAGTTTAAAACATCTTAAAACATCTTAAAACATCAATCTTGAATGTGAAAAAAATATGCGTTTATTATTGGGCTTCATTGAATTTCTAAAATTGCACAATTTTGCTTGGCACTCAGGGATGTGGTAAGACTGGCCTTTTACCCGTAAATGAAAGGCTCTTTATATGTTATTCTAGCACTTCCGGCTGTGGGAAAGTTTTTTCAGTTCACCATGCAATTCATTGCTTTGAATCAGGTCTGTGGAATGAAAACACTAGAAAGCCTGTGTTTACTGAAGTGTGTATAATGCTACTGTTTAACTAGTCTTGCCCTGATTTTCCACATCGCTGCTTACTTGAGCAATTGTATTTTCAGTCTGCTTCTTAGTGCAGTCAGCAGTGAGGACACCCAGGACCGTACAGATCGTGTGGTCCTCACACCATGGGTCAAATTTCTGTGGGAATCGTACCGTCAATGCTTGGAGCTTTTGCGGAACAATTCACGGGTGGAATGCCTCTACCATGACATTGCACGCCAAGCATTCAAGTTCTGCCTCAAGTACAACCGCAAGACTGAGTTTCGCAAGCTGTGTGATCATGTAAGTACTTAGTCTCTAGATGACTAAATTGCTTGCTTCTTAGAGGAACACTAAAAAATTGTCGGACTGATTATTCCCCAGGAACACTGCTGCTTTTTTTTTCTGAGCTGAAAGTTAAACATGTTTGAAGGCATCATTTCTATGATGCCTTCAAAAACAGGACCACTTTAAGGGGAGATGCGGGTCGAAAAACGCGGGTTTTTTCGAAAATGACTGAAAGTATGCTATCTTCGAGCGTCCCGCGGTCGGCATAGCGCAGTTGATCGCCGTTGCAGATCACTTGAGGAGATCAGCCAAGCCGCATTCTCCCAACCACCACAGTTGCCCGGCGTCTAAAACGCAAGCAATAATAAAAAAAAGCATGCCTACGTCGCATTTTTCGAGCTCTGCGACTGGTTTTTAAATCACGTGGTACGAATCGAGCCTCGCCATTAGCCGCTGCGCGTGCGCATGTGGCGAAGCCCACTTGCTGGCTCCATGCTACGTCGAGGTGCGTTTCCGAATGACGTTCGTTCGGCAACTTTATCTTCGTCATGGATGAAGCACAATTGAACCAGCGCAGTCACCGAGGAGTGAAATACCGTTCTGTTCACAAATATAGAGGGTTGGCGAAAATCGAAAGAGAAGGCTCGTCCAGTGAAAACTCGACCTGTGGCAGTTAGGCCTAGTGGAACAGACGCCGATCCCTCCAGCGTTTCAGATGCCTCCGAGGAATTTGAAGCGGCGTTAGATTGTGTGAGTGCCTCGGAAAAAAAGATTGGGCATTTCTAAGGTGAGGAAATAGCCTGCGATGAGGCGTCATCTGTAGTTACTGACTTGGCAGCGGTGAACGTTCTTGTGGGCGGCGCGATTTGCCCAAGCCAGCGTTCAGGACTTTCAGTATTCGGGAACCGGCCGCATAGCGCAGACTCGCTTCGTTTCTTGAACTACTCTGTGAGAACCCTGCCTGCCCGCAATGTGTGCTTTCCACAACATACTGATTGCGGCGAGTTATGGCGTGCAGGGATGCGAGCAAGGATGCGAGCAGAGATTGACAGCGGGAGCTCGGATGAAAGCTTCACCGTCAATGTCAAAGCTGCTGTGGCGGCCTGTTTTATATGAATTGGATATGAGCAGCTAGTGCGATTTTCCTCAATTATTGGACTCCACAAGCCAATGCATCTTGGCACATCCAGAGAAATAACAATGCAGAAACAAATGTCCTTGAAGCTGACTGCGGAAGTGAACGCAAATCGCCGCACACTGAAGAAAAAAAGCGCACGTCGAAGTCCACTCCCAAGGGTCATGAGAGAGCGACATATGCTGCAGGAAGTTTCTAGTGCCAGTGGCTGCTTTATGGACAATTTTCTTCTTTTGTTCCAAAGTTCGATAGGAATTGAAGCCCTCTTTTTTAAATAAACATGCAATTTTAACTTCAAATGCATTTTTCTCAAAATGCAATTTTGGGCAATTTTCAGCGTTTGCCCTTCATGTTTTTGGTACTTCTGATGCTCATATCTGAATGAAATTTTGCACACATTTTCTCTGAGGTGTGAGGAGTGCCGTTATCTCTTTCAAGAATAAATACTGATCAAATATTTACAAAAAAAATAATAATTACCACATGGTGGTGTCTTGACAATGTAGACTTGCCAGGTTCAAATTTTTCACGTCATTAGCATACTTTATATGTACTTTATTATTAATTTTTGGCACTCTACAGTTTATATGGATCGAAATGAGCCATCAACGATGTGTGTTTATGGAAGTTTAGTATGACAAAGAAGGGGGGCAAAAGAGGGTATATTTTACACACTGTCACTGAACAGAACAAAAACTATGCAACTTACAATAAAACTAATTGCAGATTTGAAATCAGCATAAAAAACTGAACTATTAACTAGTTTCATAGCTCTAAGCCAAATATTAAAGAAAAAGTGTCTTCGAGTAGCATCTCCCCTTAAAGACTGGGAACATGGCCAGAAACCCGCTAACCGTCCAGTCTCGACCACTGGTATCTACTGTCTGAGGGGAAACTGCAGGCTATCTCAGCCGCCTTGTTATACCTCCCTGCCTGCCTTATCTCAAGCTGCGTCTTGTTGCAGTGCATGTGTGCAGTGTGATAATAATCTTGCATGGGCACGCAAAAATTCGTAGCATTAAAATGAACACAAATCAGAAGCATGTAGAAGCGTGGAAAAGGCATTCATGCTGATCTTAAACTTTATCATGCTGAAAAAAGTCTGAAATTCACTCTTCCTCGAGCAGCAGCTGACATAAACGGTAGCTGTGTGCATGCACAAAACCTATCAGCGACTGAATGGACTACAGCCGAACCTCTATATAACGGAGTCCTACGTGCAGCCGAAAATTCCGTTACGTCGGGAATTTCGTTACGTCGAGGTTGCTATGTTTTAGCTGCCCAAATGAAGTAACAGGTTCGTGGAACACTGCTGGGATCATGTAAATTACAAATTCAGGAAATAGGGGAGAAATTGTAGCAATAACGCTAACAAGGGCACGAAGTTATTTTGTATACCAGGAGCACATAATGAGTGATAACAAACGGTCGCGAACGTGTAATTTTTTCTGCGTGGCAAAGAGGGAGTGCGCAGTGCCTAGTACTCAACCGCCACCAGATGTCGCCATCAGTATAGTCATCATCATCATCCAGTGTTAGCAAACGGAGAGAAAAGGTAATGAGTCGCAGATCAGCTTATCGAGGGACTTTAACGGGGACGCTGTTGTATTATAGTCAAGTAGATTTAGTCCTATGTCTGTATTGCCCACGTCGACATGGTTACCTTGGGTGGGGCAATCTTTGTTCAGGCTTCACGCGCGTGCCATATTTACTTGCATAAGAGCCCACCTCCCACTTTTGGCACTGATAACTTGAAGAAGAAAAAAAATGCGTCGTTAGCGCGTCCGTCAGTTTTGCGCCGCTGCTTTCCAGGGTATTTCTTGGCTGCACGCCAAGGTGCTGCAAGGAGTGCTAGCGGCCTTTAGAGGAGTGCTTGCAGGTGTCCTGCTCAGCTCGTCCGGTTGTGCAAGCATAGTTTTCATTACGTTTGCTTGATCTGCAGCGATAGGGTGGGCACCGTCTGCTACTACAAAATCATTGGAACGTGTGACAGCCGCAAGCACCTTTTGAAGGGAATCATGATTGCAGCTGATTGCATGCTTTCTTTATGACTAATTGCTGGGAGGAACGACTCATACTCGTAAAAAAAAAAAATCTCAACTTCTCCCGCGTATTAAACCCCCTTCTCAAACTCGCGTGGATTTTTTCTGGAAAAAAAAAAAGTGGGTTCATAACGCGAGTAAGTACGGTATTTCCAGTTAGTGCTTTTTCGTTCTGACTGGCCAGTTATACCATGGCATGACGTATCCTAAAACTTCGCACCGCGGGTTTTGTACATGACGGATTTTGTTTCGCTCAAATTCCAGACTGCCAACAAAATTGGCGTGTAAAAGGGCAGATGTAAAATGCTGTCTCAGGGCTGTTTTAGTTCTCATCCGATTGTCAAGGTGGCTACTTGTACATGCATGCGATGCGCGAGGACTTCGCTAAACCGAGAGTGCTGTATAAAATTACTTCGTTAAATCGGGAAAAAATAATGTGGCTTTCAATGGGGCAGAGGTCGGGAATTTTTATTAATGCGTTACATCGCGAATTTCGTTACATCGAGGTACGACTGTACAAGAATTCCTCAGCCTTGATGGTCACTGAGATCATTGGTGCGAATACCGGTACTTTTTCGTGAAGCTTCCAACCTTGAATACCAGCCAGAAATGCTGCAGAATCTGCTGTTTCACCTCAGCATATGTCACCTTGCTATCATATATCGTATATATCACCTTGTTGGTACCATCTTTTATGGCCGCACCCTTTACATGGTGGTGGCCAGGCAAGTGCTTTTCTCCTCCATCCAATGATTGCAGTGATGATAGCGCTTATTTCCTAAGGTTGCATGCAAGCCCTCCTTGCGGATTTCACAATAGTGCATTTGCTTCACTTGTGCAGTTTTAATGAAACTCTCTTCATAGACATGGATGCAAATTATCATGATAAACATCTTCTGGGAGGGCAGAAAGCTATCGTTGTGTCCGATAGATCGCTGATAATCATATTGTTATGATTCACAGTAGAACTTCAGTACCCGTTTAAGAAGTGCAGAAGAAAAAACATTTCCAGGAAACGTATGATCCGGAGCGCCTGAATTTTGTTAAATCGGGTATGAAGTCATTTAGAGTTGGCACTTTCACTGCATAAAGGTGTAGATTAGCATTTCTTGACATGAACAGGTCCTTTTTTAGTCCTGGCAAAATTGAGTCCATATTTGCTGGTGGTAACGATGAATAAGTAGCCATGCCTATGTATTTCAGTCCATCCAATTGCCTTTCAAGTCCTAAGGTAAAATGATGCCCACATTCAGTTGAAGTGGCAAAATATCAGTCGAAAAACCATCTCCACAGTATGGTTGGTGTTCGTTTTACGTCGAAAATAGTTAGCTACTGTAGCTTGTGCCCCAGTGTGCTTGTCTTATTGTGTGCTTGATTAGCTGCAAAAGGCACTGTTTATACTGGCTGTCTAAAGATCAGTGGTAGGTATTGGTGATGCACTGTACAGCATACTGTTCTTATGCTCGAGGTAAGTGTGTGGATATCTGTTGTCAGGATGAAGCTATCATTCTCTGCATGTTTGCATTGTTGAAGCTTGGGAGTAAATTTATAATTGTTTTCTTCACGTTCAGCTTCGTGCCCACCTTGGCCAGATCCATCGGCATCAAAGCCAGCAGACATCGGTGAACCTCAATAACCCTGAGAGTCAGGCCATGCACTTGGAGACTCGCCTTGTTCAGCTCGACAGTGCTATCCAAATGGAGCTATGGCAGGTGAGCTTGTTGTGTTGGCCGCACTTATTGCAAAATGGTAGCATCCCAATTCATACACTCCTATCATCCGCAGTGGTACAAGGGCATCTTCGTAACACCCGGAATTCTTATCATAACTAGCACACCCCACAGGAAGTTTGAGATCCTGGTGTGCACCCTATACACCCTAGCCTTGTGGCTGGTAATTCGAAGGAGAGACTTGCAGCCACAAAGCTCCTTAATTGTTGCACAGTACTAGAACTAGTACTTGCCTCAGCCAGTCAACAATGCTCAGAAAATGGAGTCTGGATTTGGAGGTTTTTCCACCAACTTTTTGTCTGCCCGTCACATGCTATGGCTTGTGCTTTATATTGCAGGAGGCATACAAGGCCACTGAGGATATCCATGGACTGATGACACTGTCCAAAAAGTCACCTAAACCACAGCTGATGGCTAATTACTACCAGAAGTTGGCATTGGTATTCTGGAAAGCAGGCAACCACTTGTTCCATGCATCTGCGCTCTTCCGCTACTTCCACTTGGCCAAGGACCTGAAGAAGAACATCACACAAGAAGAGATCCAGCGTATGGCCTCGCGTGTTGTCTTGGCCACCCTGGCTGTGCCTATGCCACCCAATCGTCCAGAGATTGACCGGCTGGTCGAGACAGAGGAGAACGTGGGAGAGAAAAATCAGCGCTTGCTGGCCACTCTGCTGGGCCTCAACAACCCACCCACAAGAGCCAGTCTTGTCAAGGAGCTGGTAAGTTTTACTCATTTGGCTACCTTATATAAATGGTCCTCTTATGTAACAGACATCGGGTATAGAGGACGTTTTATAATAAAAGACAAATTAGCATTGAAATATACATACGATTAAGAACTTACATATAAAATACTTTCCACTTGTGCACTCCCCTTGCTTGCAATCACAGTTGGTACCATGCAGACGGGAAAAGGCATATTACTCACGTGATCTGTATTATTCCTGTTGATGGGAGCGCTGTAAAAGGTTCGCGCTGCGTGTCCAGTAAAGGCCAAACTACTGTATTTGCTCTCATAATGCTCGCACCCCCAACATTGGGCGTCAGAAATTGGGATTTTTTTCCTCTCATAGTCATCGCACCAACACTACAGTAGTAACTCTGTGATAAATTCAAAGGGAGACGAAAATTTTCCTATCGCTTGAAATTTCGAATCTACAAAAAACGAGCAAAATTCGTTTCCAAACCTTTCAACGCTCGCAAAATATTTTTGTTGAAAGAAGTATATCATTCTGCACCTTCTTTTCCGCGAGATCCGACAGCAAAGAGTTTTGAAAGCTGAAAAATTCTGTGGCGCGCCGGAGGTCACGGCGTGCCACAGAATATCGAGGGCGTGCATCATTTCTGCTGCCGTCGGTGGTAGGTTATCGATGCTTTGGTCGTCATCATCTTCGTCAATGCATGGAATGCCAGGCTGTGATGACGCTTCCTCCGCGATATTTTCAACTGCGGAGACCACAGGTGGCGAGGTTGTCGTCTGCGGTGATGTAGACGTCGGCGCAACAGTCAAGTTGGTTCTAGACATCGAGGGGAATCTGGTCTGGCACTTGTGATGTGGTAGCCACTGCGGATTTGAACATCCCGCACTTTGCAAAACAATTGGCGATGGTCGCAGGAATGACTCGATCCCAGGCCATTGTGAGGAAATGCCATTGGGGGGAAAGGTCATTGTGAGGAAGACTGATCTGGAGATTTGCAAATGAATTGTTGCGTTTGGGGCAGAAACACCACTTTAACACTCTGTAGCTTTATTTGTTTCGAGTGGGCGGTATACTAGTCCAGGAGCAAAACAATGTTTCTGCTTTGGCAAGACATTTCCCAGTCAAGGTACGTGACAAATCACATGAACAGAAAAGATGTCATGTTTTTTTGTTTGCCTTGTAGCCGCAGGGCAATCGACCGGCTGCCTTAAAGCATCGAGGCTTTTGATACTTGCCTATGACGGTCAGCCGCATCTTTACTGGTCCGTCAGAGTTGCCAGAAAACAAAACTGTACCACGCTCTTTGCTTTTTTGTCCGCCCTGGCAGGCATTGCCTTTGAAGCACACGTTTTCAGGCAGGAGATTGTAGAACAGCCCTGCTTCATCTACATTAAAAAACATCACGTGCCTCGTACCTCACTATGTAAGACGGCAGCGTGGTTGCCATCCAGTCTTCCACAGCGAAAGCATACTTTTTTCCTTCACCACAAACAGTCGTACGAAAAATTGACTTACCTTGAATGGGTGAATCCACCCACCGGAGGCCTGAAAGTCGTCAATTCCCAGTGCGGGTGTGTTGTCCGCTGCCTTCTCGCGAAGCACTTTTCCGTCGATGTTGACACTGGCCGCTGTGACCTATTCGCAGCTTGCTTAGAGGAAGTATTCAGAGACTTGGAATGGGAGCAGTTAGGGATAAGCGTAGATGGAGAATACCTCAGTAATCTGCGATTTGCTGATGACATTGCCTTGCTAAGCAACTCGGGGGATGAACTGCAAACAATGATTGATAACCTAGACAGGAAAAGTAGAAAGTTAGGCTTGAAAATCAATATGCAGAAGACTAAGGTAATGTTCAACAGCCTCGGGAAGGAACAGCAGTTTACATTTGGTAGCGAAGTACTGGAAGTAGTAGGCCATTGTCTACTTAGGACAGGTAGTAACCGCAGATCCGGACCATGGACAGGAAATAACAAGAAGAACAAGATTGGGATGGAGCGCATTTCGCAAGCACTCGCAGATTATGACTAGCAGCTTACCGGTATCGCTCAAGAGGAAAGTATACAACAGTTGCATCTTACCTGTACTCCCCTATGGGGCTGAAACGTGGAGGCTAACCAAGAGGGTTCTACTTAAGTTGAGGACAACCCAGAG
Organism: Amblyomma maculatum; assembly: GCF_055883805.1. Lineage (NCBI taxonomy): Eukaryota > Metazoa > Arthropoda > Arachnida > Ixodida > Ixodidae > Amblyomma > Amblyomma maculatum. The sequence goes on from NC_139344.1 coordinate 280,001,872, forward strand.
GGCTATGGAACGAAAAATGGTATGGGTAACATTAAGAGATAGAAAGCGTGCACAGTGGGTAAGAGAAATAAGTCAAGTTACTGACATTCTAGTGGAAATCAAGAAGAAGAAATGGGCATGGGCAGGACATGTAGTGCGAAGAGAGGATAACGGATGGTCGCTTAGGGTAACAAACTGGATTCCAAGGGAAGGAAAGCGTAGCAGGGGGCGGCAGAAAGTTAGGTGGGCGGATGAGGTTAAGAAGTTCGCGAGGGTCAAGTGGATGCAGCTAGCACAGCACCGGGTTAAGTGGAGAAATATGGGAGAGGCCTTAGCCCTGCAGTGGGTATAGTCAGGCTGATGATGATGACAAACGCGCAGACCGAGCCACTGATGCGCGCTTGGAGGGTGAGAGGTTACCCACCGCTACTGCTGCCTCTTTTCTCCACCCCCGCTAGCCACCCTATCAAGGGTGTGGCATTCCAGTAAAGCAAATGGGGACGCTTTTTCGAAGACGATGGTGGTGGTGCCTGGGAGCAGCGGTAAGTGAATGGATTGCTATAAATGCACAAGCCACTGTAGCAGACGGGCTCCGACAAGCCAATCCTGAAATTCAATATGGCCGGGCCCGTTTTAGCAGCTGGTTGCCGTCGGTTGCGCGCGTTCACTGCGCAGATGGGCCGCTAGCTCGATTCAAGCAATTCAAGTTCAGTAGATACTGTTGAATAACTCCTCCCGTTTTATTTTCCCCTATGGTTGTCAAAGTACTTATGTAAAATGTGTGTGTGTTCTTATTTTTCGATGTGGCTGTTGAGGTTGTCTGGTGGAGGGCGGCGGAACTGTGGTATCGACAACGGATGAGCAAAACGGGCAATTTTAGGCATCACTGGCGTGGGAATATCATAGACAGCCTTCCCAAATAACAAATATTAGAAATAATATGGTGAACTAGAAGACAGGAATGCGTATACGAGTGCGCATACATATAGCTTCAACACAAATACGCACGGTACGATCAAGATGACAATAGTATGTAAAAGCAGGTATTTAAGTAATGAACATAAGTAAATGTGGACACAATTACTTATGTTACTTATGTGCAGATTCAGATAAATATCGGGGAAGTAACACTAGACTTGATTGCAATATATGAGAAGTGTGGCTATGAATGTATATATATATATATACAGAACGAGCCAGAGGACAGTCCCAGCTTTTGCTCATGCAGAATAAACCACAGTACACAAGTAGGCTAAGCAAAACATTGTTGTAGTGCTATAGCTTAGCATACAGACACCAAGATAAATTTACAGTGTCATGGTCTCTTCTAAATGATGACTCGCAGGGTCACATGCTTTGTGCAAGACATCTGTGATACCCTATATTGTTTTCGTATACAGTTGAATCCCGCTATAACGAAATTCACGGTGCACGAAAAAACATTCGTTCTCGCGGAACTTCGTTATCGCAAAAATTTGACGTGAAACGCAGAAAGAATTGCCCAAGCAGCAGCAAAGGCGTTTAATGCCAAAAATCTGTAAGCTTGGTTTGCTTACGCTTCACGGCGAGCAACGCCGTCACGCGATTTTCGCACTCGGTCAGCAAACCCATTGCAACATCGTCGTCTCGGACAGCAACGAAATTCCTGATGACATCAAAAGCGTCCATCACCTGTACGGCGGTTGCCGCAGCCGGCGCTTCCTGTACGTCGTCGTCTTCTTCATCGGAAGAGTCCTTATCATTCCGGGCAGCTTTTATGATCTGCTCATCACTCGCATCTTCGTGAACAACAACACAAGCGTCAGCGCCGATGTATTCGTCGAGCTCGAGATTAGGCGGCACGGTTCCCATTTCTCCCAGCGTTTTCCAGGCGGCCGCGATCCCCGGAGCCGGTGACGCCTCTTCGTCGTCGTCTGTAACGCCTGGTGTTAGGCCAGCAGAGTGTACGGGTCGACCTTCGGCAAATCCGGCGTGCCTGAAACAGTTCACAATTACTGAGCGCCCCAGTGTGCTCCAGGCAGCAGACATAATCTGCAGTGCCACGTACAAGTCCACCTTCGTGTCTCGGCCGGTTTCAGTGTTAAAAAGCAGCCGCTGAATTAACCTCCCGCGGTAAGCGCGCTTCAGGCTAAGAATCACGCCCTGATCGAGAGGCTGTAAGACAGACGTGCAATTGGGAGGGAAAAACCTCAGCTCCGTGTTAGTGAGCTTGACTTCGTCGGAGTGATGCGCTGAACAATTGTCCAAAAGCAAGCAAACTTTACGGCCCTGCCGCTTCATGTCGCGGTCGAATGCCATCATCCACTCGGTGAAAATAGCGCGGGTCATCCATGACTTGTTGTTCGCCTTGTACTGCACAGGTAGGCTACGAGTTCCCTTAAAACAGCGCGGCTTGGCACTTTTGCCTATGACTAACGGCGGACGCTTGTCCGAGCCATCCATGTTTGTGCAAAGCAGCACTGTGATGCGTTTTTTGCTGTGTTTGCCGCCGTGACAGCGCTGCCCCTTGAAGTCGAGCGTCCTAGCCGGCAACATCTCGTAGAATAGCCCGGTCTCGTCGGCGTTGTAAATGTCTGCAGGCGCGAAGTTGCTTAAAATTCCGGCCATGTTACTCGCCTTCCAAGCAGCTGCTCCGTCCACGTCTGCTGACATTGACTCGCCGCACAACACTTTTCCAACGATGTTATGGCGGGCCTTGAAACGGTTTAGCCAGCCAATGCTGGCTTTAAAATCATCAATGCCAAGTAGGCATGCATAGTTCAAGGCTTTCTGCTGGACGATGCTTCCGGACAGCTCGTGCTTCCACAAACCACGCATGCACTGCTTTGTCCAACTCTTCATGGAGGGGCCGCGTCACCTTTTTGTGCTTCGAGGATGTGCCTGAAGCAAGTGCCATTCTCACGCTGTCCTTATTGCCTAGAATCGTTGACAGCGAATTTGCAGGAATTCCGAAGTCTTCAGCAATTGCCGCTTTCTTCCTTCCGCTTTCTGCTTGGGCGATTATTTGAGCTTTTTGCTCAAGGGAAAGAGTTTTGCGTTTTTTCACTTGCGTTGCCATCGTGTTCTGCGGATGAAAACTCGTCGTTGTCGAAGAGAAAGGCAGCGAGTGAACAACGCGACCACGACACAAAGCCAAAATGGCGGAACTGCAATCACGTGATTTCATGCTTAATGTGGCTTTGGATTTGACTTGGACTTCTCGCCAATAAAACTAGTTTCGGTTTCGATTTTGAACGCGAAAATTTCGTTGAAGCGGAAACGCTCTGCAAAAATGGTTCGTTGTGCAGAGAAATTTAGGCCGTTAATTCTTATAGGATACTCGCGGGGAATAAAAAATTATTCGTTGTCGCGGAAATTTTCTTGTGGCGGTATTCGTTGTGGCGGGATTCAACTGTATACCAAGAGGGGGGAAACGTGGCTAACTGCAGTTTAGGGTTGGGTGGTGATGCGACCTTTGCACATTCACACAAGCAGTGTGATTGTGGTTGTTGTGCAGCAGGAATAATCTGAGGTCATTATTTCAGTTTTTGGCGACAACATCCTGAGGGGTGACCCAAATTATACATGGATATAAATAGCTTATAAGAGAAATTGACACTGGTTAATGCACAAAGTGTGACAATTCACAACTGTTTTTTTATTATGTGATTATATTCCATGTACCACACTCGGAAAATTTGCTGAGGGGTAAATTGCAAGCAGTCTGTACTGAGGATTATCAGTGCACATTAAAGAATGCCAGATAGTCTTAATACAATCTACCGTACCCTACTACTGCTTCTATCCCATAGCCCATGTCATACTTTGGGACGTGACCACAATGTACAACTTCAAAAAAAAAGAAAAATCTGGCAACACAGCCAATATGGATGGCACTTAATCACAGTTTGAACATGCACAAAGGCATGCTTCTATTCTACACTAGCATACATATCAAACAAGCCACACCTGTGACACCCCTGTCGAATTGTTACAAATCCAAGCACTTGCAGTCTTTTTATGCTGCCCATAGATTCCAGTCGCTGTTAATTTCTCTAAACAGCATAGTATAACAGCCCAACTGTCATGACCAGGTGTTTCTAAACCAGGCATATCACAACACTCGTGTGTTCTTCTTCAGAGCAAATGTTTTTGGACAAACTTCCATTTTGTAAAAGAAGTGCAGCAGGAGCCAAAGTAAGCAATTGGGGGCAAATTGTATCATTTGTTTTGATCAGTGTTTTTTGGATTTTGAAAAAGAACACAGCCAAATCTGAGCTTTATCCAATCCAAAAAGGTCTTTTGGCAAATGTGGTTCAATCTTGTTTGGAGCCTCCTGCTGCATTATTTGCCTTGTTTAGTGACTTTTTTTTTTTTTTTTAATACGGCCCAGTGCATTTCTATACTTATCATTCCGGAAATAAAGACTTTGTATGCGCTTTTTGGTCCGAGGGGTGTACACAGGCATGCGTCTTCTTCCTTTTCCTTTTGGTGTTTCCGGAGGAGGTGTCGCAATGCTGGAACCCGTGGCTTTACTGAGACCAGTGGGACCGGCTTCAGCTGAAACAAATTATTAAAAGAAAAAAAAAAGGATAGCTTATTGTCAGCCGCATAGATAACCAAAATTCCACACAAATTACGCAATATACAGTCGACGACCAATTTTTCGGACTCTCAGCGGACCCCGAAAATGTCCGAAAAATCGGGCAGTCCGAAACAACAAATGTGCACCAAAAAAGCTCTATTTATTGCCTATTATTCACTTTTGAGGGCGGAAAAAGTCATGAATGCTTTTCTGCATCACGCTCCGCTTCCTTGCTAACAGGTCCACCTGAATTTCGCTTGCATCAGCTCAGCTTGCGTCGGCTGCGCTGCTGCAGGTGAGTCGTCATCGTCCTCGCTCTCAGACTCCACAAGCACTTGGCGAATAATTCCTGTATCTATGAGCCCAGAGCACAGTTTCAACTGGTGGTCCACGTCTGTGAACTTTGAAAACGAGACGGCCGATGGAATTTCGGCACCAGCAGTGCGAAGGTCGTGAAGTCGACAGAGTAGGTTTTCCCACTGTCAAGGCACACCACAACCACCAAACACTGAATCACAACACCGCTTCACAAAGTTATTCATTTGCCCACTGTATCACGTTTAAAGGTCGATGTATAGAATATGGTGCCGCCCGACATCTTCGATTACAGCCGACAGCACAGCGACTGTGTACTGAAGCCTTGTCTTGCCTGCAGTATCGTTTGAACGGCTTGTTGCTGAGCAGAACGCGCCAAAAAATACGCGGCCTTAGCTATGAAAGTACACGAGTTTGCAACGCTTGCAGCACGGGATGCCGCGAGCAGGCTGAGGTACGTTACACAATTACCGCGGGGGTGGAACGTGCGAGCCGGCGCCGTGCGTGACCGTCCCTAGTCGTCGCTAGGCCTAAATTGTTTCGCTTCGAAGCCGCGGCGGTCGACGCTTTGGAACATGATCAACGCTGTCGTAAATGTCTACTTATGAAACTGCCTTATAGTGAATCATTTCCTGCCATAGTAAAATAAATATAGGATTAACTCTGCCGACGCATAGCTACTACGAGCAGATCGGATAGCCGAAATGCACCAGCGGCAGCTGGCTTGAGCAGAAACTAGCTTGTATCACGGCTATCGCTCTTACCAGCAATTTGCTGCTGGTCAGCGATCCTCACGAGGGCTTCATACTTGATATTCGGCTCAGTATTCCATACGCCAACAAATTTTAGCACGCTTTATTTCGGACATCGGTGCTAACGATCCGCCGTGTCGTTCGCGAATGGTATGTGGGAGGAGGGGCCACAGCGGCGGTGTTTACGGCGGTCGAGGAGGTGCTGCCATCGTGTGGTGCTTGACCGTGCTGTTGACGCCTCGTCGGACGACACTCCGGTACTCCTGAAACTACGTTATATAAATAAGATATTTGTAAATGCAGCTTCGTTCTGCCGATCCCTGCGTCGCTTCGCCTGTTGTACTTAATGGGCAATGGCCACCTAACCGATAAGGGCGGTGAGCTGTGTAACAGCCCGCACAGAGTTCGAGCAGCGCACGAGCAGACGACTTTCGCAGCTACCGGAAGTGTGTCCGTGACGTCACGGGTCAAGGAAATAGTTCCATGCGACACCGCCAAGCGACATTCTCTCTGCCCGCGAATTTCAAAAAACGCTGTTTTTAAAAATTAATAATAAATCGCTGGCTTTGTTCCAAGGAGCTATACTTTGCGTTAATGCTCAAAAGGATGTATTCTACACACTCAACACGTTTGTCAGTGCCTTCTTGGGGGCCGTTTCCGTGGACCTTTAAAGTTAGGCCTCTCTAACTTGTGTGTTTTGCTTTACAACTATATATTTTCTGACGACAGGTGGTGGTGGTGGTTATTTATTGTACATGCGAAAGGAAAGAAAAGATGTTTGCCAGCCCCTTTATCTGATATCTGAAGCACCTGAACTGGGGCGGCGGAAATAGGGATAGCGAGAAAGTAGACGAAATCAAAGAGGTGAGCGATAGGAAGAAAGAAAGATCTAGAGTCGGTTTCTTTTCTATTGAACTATTCCAGTTTTTTGCCTGTGTGCACTTTACCTCACGTTTAATGTTTATTTCTCCGTCCTGCCTTCCCACATACTTACTGGTTATTTTTCTCCTCCTTTTCTGCCACTTTGAGTCAATGTCCTTTCGATATAAGTTTTTAGATGCTTTAGCTGCCTACCCATTGTTATCTATTTTCCTGGGGCGTTCTTCCTACAACAGTTTGCTCTGAGCCTCTCGTGCCTCGAAAGACCCCCAGCCCGTGTTTCCTTGTACTGCTTCGTTTGTAGTTTTGCTTTGGGCTCCAAGTGATAATCCCACAGATCTCCTATTTATTTCTAACCCCGACTCAACTTCTGCCCTTAACCACTAAACTGCGTTCTCAATCATCATCATCATCATCATCAGCCTGACTATACCCACTGGAGGGCGAAGGCCTCTCCCATATTTCTCCATCTAACCCGGTTCTGTGCTAGCTGCATCCACTTGACCCCTGCGAACCTCTTAATCTCATCCGCCCACCTGACTTTCTGCCGCCCCCTGCTACGCTTTCCTTCCCTTGGAATCCAGTTTGTTACCCTAAGCGACCATCGGTTATCCTCTCTTCGCACTATATGTCCTGCCCATGTCCATTTCTTCTTATTAATTTCCACTAGAATGTCGGTAACTTGAGTTATTTCTCTGACCCACTCTGCACGCTTCCTATCTCTTAATGTTACCCCTACCATTTTTCGTTCCATAGCCCTCTGGGTTGTCCTCAACTTAAGTAGAACTCTCTTGGTTAGCCTCCACGTTTCAGCGCCATAGGTGAGTACAGGTAAGATGCAACTGTTATATACTTTCCTCTTTAGCGATACCGGTAAACTGCTAGTCATAATCTGCGAGTGCTTGCCAAATGCGCTCCATCCCAATCTTATTCTTCTTGTTATTTCCTTTTCATGGTCCGGATCTGCGGGTAGACATATTCGCCTACTACTTTCAGTACTTCGCTACCTAATGTAAACTGCGGTTCCTTCCCAAGGCTGTTGAACATTACCTTAGTCTTCTGCATATTGATTTTCAAGCCTACCTTTCTACTTTTCCTGTCTAGGTCATCAATCATTATTTGCAGTGTTCTCAATAGTAAGTCCTGGTAGCCTGATTCCGTTCTCTCAGCGGTAGGGTCCTCTGAGCAGCGTTACCTGGCGACAGCGGAAATATTGTAAAATATGAATAACAGCGCATTTAAAGCCAGTCATGCTCGTTGCCTCAGTGGCGCAATGGATACGCATTACTAACCTGAGCACTTAGCTAATGAAATATATGTTCCAATCCTGTATTTGTAACTTTTTTTCTTATTTTGTTTCTTAAATTGCAACATTAAATTGAGCTATCATTATCTTTCCTGGGGGGTGTTCTCCTTTAGGTTGCATCATGTGATGTTTTTAATTCTTAGTAGCCACAAAACCAGTCGTTAATACAGCCACGAGACAACATGACAGTGCTAACACTATTTCATTATTTTCAACGTAATCATTTTCTCCTTTTACTGAGTGTATGTTACCTTTAGGTTGCGTTCAGACACACCTCTCGGTAACAATCGCCGTTTAACCAGCTGAGAGGCAACCAGTGACGAGAAAGAAGTTGCGGGACCCTACTGTTGAGGAGACGGAATTACGCGCCCTGGTACCATTATTACTTTCCAAATGCCTTTAAGTACTTCATACTTGTTGTACTTTCAGAATGCCCTGTGCTTCATTATTGCATTATCCCTTCACTCTGATGGGCTGTTCATGTTTTTTCCATGTATACCTGTCCTTCGTTTATTCGTACCCCACAATATTTATATTCTGCCAGTCTTCCTTGTATTGTAAGCTTTTTATCAGTGAAATCGTTGAGTACCATCAGACCAGACTTAATTGTGCTGAAGGTAAAGCGACCCTTGTAAGTCTTCCTGGCTATTGACAAATAGAACAATGTCATCCACATACATTAATCCACGAAGCATTTGTTCTAAGTCCGTTTCGCCTTGTTTATAAGAGAGATTAGAACCAAGGTTTTCTTGCAGACTCTTTTCTTTATTCTTATAAATCATGAACAACAGCGGTGATAGTGGTCACCTTTGCCTTAGTCTTTTGCATACTTCGACAGCAGACATACCTCTTAACCCCTTTATTATCTCTGTATATTTCTTTTAGTAATTCAGTTACTTATTTACTGATGCCTTCAGGTTCAAGTATATTCCACAGAAGTTGCCTATTTATGCTGTCGTATGCACCGGTTATGTCCAGAACGACTAAATATAGAGGTCTGTTTTCTGCCCTGGCTATTTCCATGCATTGGGTTATTACGAAAATGCTATCATCTAGGTGCCCACCACTTCTGAACCCGTTCATCCAGTACACACTTTCTATCCATGCCTGCATTGTTATTTTCACTGCCTGCATTGCAAACCTGTATGTAACTGACATCGTTGTGACCAGCCTAAATGATTGAATATTTTTCCTCTCTCCTTTTCCTTTATCGATTTAATTCATCCTACTCAGTTGCCAGCTGTGTAGAGTTCCTTTATTTATGACTGTTTCCAATGCCTTAACAATGTGTACTTGCTTTTTGGACCAAGCCCATTAATTAGCTTGATTGGAATTTCATCTATCCCTATGGTTGTACACACAGGAATATTTGTCTCCGTCTTCTTTCAGTTAAGATTTGTCAATTGTTATCTCTTTTCCTTCAAGCTGTACGATACTGTTTCTTCATTTGGGGCCATTGCCCCATCATCATACCTAAATGACTCGGCAATAACTGATGTAGCATCATTTCCCTCTTGACATTTTCCCTCTGCGTCCTGATCCGTTCCTGCTTCCTCTCACACTGCTCCCTCTTTCCTCCCATTCCCCCATGTACCCTCTCGTACTGCAGCCTGGCTATGTGGCCGGCGGCGTCAGGAATCATGTTTTGTGCTACAGTGCCACCAGTGCTCGGAACACATTAGTCAGTATTATTGTGAAAGCAATATTACGCCAGGTCTAACTGCTCATCGCTGTGTGCCGTATCCGTGGTCCCCTGGCAGGAGCTGCCAACTTGGGTCTCTCATTTCACATGGGACGGTTATGTCAGAATCAGCCTGCCAGGACCCTGGCATTCAGGTCGCTAGGCCTGAATTGTTTTGCTTCGAAGCTGCGGCGGTCGGCGCTTTGGAACTGATGAACGGTGTCGTAAATCGTCTACTTATGAAACTGCCTTATTGTGAATTCTATCCTGCCATAGTAAAATAATCACAGGATTAACTCTGGCGACGCATGAATCGCAGAGCTAGTACGAGCTGATCGAATGAGCTGAAATGCACCAGCGGCAGCTGGCTTAAGCAGAAACTTGCTTGTATCACGGCTATCAGTCTTACCAGCAATTTGCTGCTGGTTAGTGATCCTCACGAGGGCTTCATACTTGATATTCGGCTCAGTATTCCAGACTCCAACAAATTTTAGCACGGTTTATTTTGGATATCGGTGCTAACGATCCGCCGTGTCGTTGGCATACGGTATGCGGGAGGAGGGGCCACAGCGGTGGTGTTTACGGCGGTCGAGGAGGTGCTGCCATCGTGCGGTGTTTGACAGTGTTGTTGACGCCTCGTCGGCCGACTCTCCGGTACTCCTGAAACGACGTTATATAAATAAGATATTTGTAAATGCAGCTGCGTTCCACCTATCACTGCGTCGCTTCGGTTGTTGTACTTGTTGGGCAATGGCCACCTAACCAATAAGGGCGGCGAGCTGTTTATCAAAAGCCTGCACAAAATTCGAGCAGCGCACGAGCAGGTAACTTTCGCCGCTACCGGAAGTGTGTCTGTGACGTCATGGCTGCAGTGGCCGCAGCCAGTGGCAGCTTCTAGCAAGCCTTGCCAGTTAACTCACCCATGACGTCACGGTTTAAGGAAATAGTTCCATGTGACACCGCCAAGTGACAACCTCTCTGCCTGCGAATTTCCTAAAATGCTCTTTTTAAAAATTACTAATAAATCGCTGGCTTTTTTTTTCCAAGGAGTTATACTTTGGGTTACTGCTCAAAAGTATTCGTTCTACACATTGCACACGTTTATCGGTGGCTTCTTGGTGGCCGTTACTGTGGGCTTCTAAGGTAATTTTGGTTTACTTTTCAGGGTCTTTTGTTGAGCAAAGTCAAAATAATTAGCTAATTTGATTAGCAACAACCCAATAATGAGTACAGGAACTATGAGAGTACCTGACGACAGTAAATTGCTAAAGTATTTATGTAGGTGTGCCTTAAAAAATGAACATTTTCATTGATTATGTGAGCTATACTTGGGGGAAAGCCAGGGTTTTTTTAGTAAAGTTTATACAATTTATGCAGCTGTCAATATTCATTACGAAATTATCAAGAGTATTGATGCACACCTTTTTATACAGATACAAAATGTGCACTTTGCAATAAACTATCATGTTTTATTGATGCACTTACTTTTCTCGGTGAGTCCCATGGTTCTGATGTGGGTCCGGACATGCTTGCGCTAGCACGTGTTGAAAAATGAGTCTGTATTCCGTGATAAGGTTTCAAGGCGGTATTTTATTGATCACTAGTATTATCTTAGTTATACTAGATTTACACTGTGTAGAGCCCCGGCCATGGTTAATGCAGAGCACATCTAAGCTACAACTTTTGCCATGTGTAACATAGTGAATATTAGGAAGTACCTCATGTATACATCAGCACAAGCAGCTGATTCGCTCACGTATAGATCCAAATAACCATGTTTTCAAGACTGGATAAACAGGTGCTCTATGAATTCATGATAAAAGCGTTAGTTTTGTTTTTTACGTTCTGCGTTCAGTGTGCTAAGATGATACTGCTACTGCAAGCATGAATAATGAAAATAGTGTGCAGCTCAAAAAAACAGCGGTGCAAAAAAAGGGGGCGGTACGAGCTGCCACAAGGCTGCCTTTTCAGTGAACATTCGAAAGCTACTTTAGCCCCCCCCCCCCCCCCCCCCCCCCCCCTCTAAGTGCTCTCCGCTCTTGCCAGATGTGCTGCGCCAGTTGAAACTGTACAGATCTCCTTTCGCTTGCGCGGCCGCTGTGGTCGCCTGTCGTCTGCTGATGAGTGGGGCGGCGCTTTAGACGCGGCCGCAGTGTGTCACGCGCTCTAAACTTTTTTCGAATGTCTTATTTTTTCATAGTTGTTGAAGGTTACTGTGTTATGCAAGAGCACGTTTTTAATGTCTGTTGTGGTCAAGTAATTTTACTTCGATTAGTCTTAACTTCAGCTGCATTTACCGCTGATACCAGGTTTGCTGCAATTGTTTCGACTGTGGCGGCATGTACGGCGCGGATGTGCAACTCGCAACTTGCCATGGGCTTGACCCTATCCCCACCTCCCTTTCTTAACCTGTAACAACCCAACGAGCCAAGGACGTCCAAAGCGAGTCATGTGCCCGGTCTTGTACGTCGGCCATTTGCTGGCAGCTCATTGATCTATCGAAAAACTCTCACCGGGAACGACGGCTCCTCCCGGGAAGCCTATGCCGCTAACTGCCTCCGCTGTAGTCTACGTTCGACACTTCTTTGTGTGCTTCGTTGTGACAAGAACTGCCCAAACGTGACAAGGACGCAAGCGTTTGCTGCTGCTGACGTGTCGCGGAAGTGTAAAGCCCTCTCCTTTAAGAAGTTTGACTAAAACCTGAAGATGAAGCGTGTCGACTTAGCAAAAGATAGGTCCTGCTGACTTGATTCTGTGGAGTGACAGCAGCCGGTGTCAACGTGGACGGTAAGATACTGCTTGAAAAACCTAACAGCATCACGCTTTCGCTCGGAATTGACACTTTCCAAGCGTCTGGGGGATGGCTGCACCGGATTAAAGAGAGGCACGGACTTGTCTACCTTGTCGTCTCGGATGAAGGGAAGGAAGTGGACGGGGCAGCTATCGACGAGTGGCTGAACACGCTTCCGGCGCAGATTTCAGAGTGCACGCCATGTGATATATTTAATGCCGACGAGTTGGGCCTCTTCTTCAACCTTCAACCGGAGAGAAGACTGTGTGTAAGGCTAGGCATGCCAGGGCGACCAGGAAAGCAAGGAGAGAGTAACAGTACTCTTTTGCTGCAATTATGATGGATCCGAGAAGCTCCAGCTTACTGTCATCGATAGGTTGATGAAACCGAGGTGTTTCCGATCGGCGGAACGTTTGCCTGTCTTTTACAAAGTTAACCGAAAGGCATGGATGACGGCAATTTTTTTTTTTTTTTTGCGAGTTCTGGAAAAGCCTTGAACACAAAATGGCATCAAGAAACTGGAGAAGTTTGCTTTTTCATGGACCAGTGCTCTGCCCACCCAAAGGAAAGCCTGATTTCTGCCGGCAAACACTACTAGCCATCTGCAACCACTGGACGCTGGGATAGCTCGAAATGTAAAACATCATGTAAAGGACTTTTGGCGAGGCGTATGCTAGCAAAAATTGACCTAAAGAAGCCAACTTGCGGATAAGTCTCTTGGATGCTTTGCACTTTCTAGCTATGTTGTAGGATGATGTAACTGCAGAGACAATCTCGAACTGTTTTAAAAAGTGCAGATTTGCCATCGGACTTTCTGCAGCTTCGACGGGAGATTATTAAGAGCCAGATGAAGATTTAACAATTGATGGTTGGGACAGCTGGAAACTTAAGCTTTAGTTCGAGACTTTGTTACCATGGACGTCTCGACCTACAGGCTAAGGTCAATTGAAAACTTCGTCAGCGAAGCAGATGATGGCGAACATGGTCCTGACAGCGACGGTGAAGACGGCGACGAGTGTGATCAACCGCCGTCAACGGCAGATACTCTTCATGCACTGGATATTCTGCGCCGCGCCTTAAGTACCAACAGTGTGAGCGATGAAACCGCTGCACGGTTTTATGAATTTCAGGCAGGGCACGTTTGTGACATAACTGCAAAAAAGTGCAGACAAGCATTATGGACTTTTTCGGCCAGAAGTAGTTCGCCACAATACAGTTTGGTTTACTTTTTGTGTTCATTCTCGTGTTGAAGTTGGCTTGTTTTGGATCATACGAATTCAGGGCATTACGAATATTTTGTGTGCTCCCTTGGAATTTGTATCAAGATTCTACTGTAGCAGTGGTAGTAGCTTAGGTATCTCCCAATCTTAGTCAAGCAGTACTTTACACAGTGCAAATGGTTTCGGCAGCTGTGGTTCCTGGTTGTGGCACACCCCTAGTTTCGGAAATATCGGGGAGCAAACATAGCAGTTTATTTTTTATGAACATAAAACTTGGGTACCAGTACATCAGTGAGAGTGAAAGGGTTTATGGTATTGCCTACAAGAAATGCGGTCAGGTGCAGTTTTGTTTAGCGTGGAGATGGCATGTTGTGAGCTGCATGCTCTTGTCGACAGAGCTATATATAACAGAAAAAAAAAAGGCGAGCCAGCACAAAGCATAACCTGCAGTTAAGGTGGAGGGCAGGTTGCTCCGTGTTGCCTCTTTTTTTTTATGAGCTAGCTAGCTCTATCAACAAGAATACTCGTGCGTAATGTCAGCGAATTCATGCTGCTGCCATAAGAAGTATAAAATTCCACCAAAACTATGATGCTGTAAAGCGCTTTGCATATGATTGTACTTTGTGCACATTCAAAAAAATGGTCTTCAAAATTAGGGTATTGTTAATTTTTTTAAGAACCAAGGAATAAAATATATTCAAGAACTAGATTGAGTACCTTTGCACCTCCTAATAAAAAAAATATACATGGTATAGAAAAAAGTTCAACCGTCACTTACATTCGTCGTTGAAATTGCCAGAAATAGAGAATTTATTCCATTTTAAGCTATCATCAATGATGATAGCTTAAAATGGAATAAATTCTGTCAGATCCATTTTTTTTACCTTTGACTGGTCTTGGTGCCTGCTAGTATTTTATTCGCGGTGTCTCTTGACCATTCTTTCGCTCTGCCGTAATGCTGCAATTTTTAACGTTTTCTCATTGTTCTTTTTGTCTTCCTCTAGCCGGATTGGTTGTTGGCCTTCCATCTACATCTTTTGCACGCATTTTATATCCGCCCTCTGCTGTTTTTGCTTTTTTTGTGTGTTTTTTTTCTGCTTCTGTTGTCCATCTGTTCACATTCTGGCAGCGGCACTTCTTGTTTGGTGTTGATAAGATAGTTATGGCTTTTTTTTGGGCGGATGCCGTGACTAGGTTTTTTTTAGATGGGCGCATGCGCATCAATTCCTCGTTCTGGCTGTACATAAGGTGCGGTTTAGCTGTTTTCGGAATAAAAGTTGTTAGCGCAGTTGTGTGTCCTCCGTTTTCTTGTCCTTCGTCTGCTAGCACTGTTTTCAGTTATGCTCTACCTATTTGCCCAGCAATATACATTGCTCTTCCTGAGGCACTACTGGCCAGCGCCTCGTCGATGTGGACTAGTGTGGTGCTTGAGCACATCAAAGTGGCCTACTTCACATTTTAGTCTTATAAAGTCAGAATAGGGAAAAGCTTTTGGTTAAACTTCTTGGCTAGTCTGTTTGAAATGGTCTAAAACCAGTTTTATTACTCCAAAGCTGCCCAAAAATAGCATTACTGCCCCGAGCTGCTCCAAAATATCTTGCTCAAGCTTGCTTCCACCACTGAACGGTTATATTTCTTTGCTACTCGGACACGTACACGTACACTGGACACTGCCTCGCACTGAGGGGTGCACCGCACAGATAATGCAGAGAAATGCCAAGCAAATCTGTTTGTTGGAATGTGCACAGGTTGCCAAGCAATTAAAAAGGCCAACTGCACCAATGCTTAATGTGATTGGAAAATCCTAGAACTAACCCTCGAAAGCTTTTGTGTTTGTTGCGATAGTATCTGTCGCAAGTGTTTTAAAAGCTAAGCGTAGTAGACAATGTGTGCACCTGGTGGCATATGCTGGAGTTGAGTACCTTACCATGTACCGTATTTACTCTCATAATGCTCACACTTTTTTTTCTAAGAAAACTGATACAAAGTTAAGGGGTGTGATAATTAAGCGGAGAAGTTTTTGAGCAGATGTTTGGGAGTGCTGAAAGCAAATTTAGATAGGTGTGAGTTGGGATTCTTACACCAGCTATTGTTAATATAACTAAAGTATTGCCTTCAAGCAGAATTAACCTTTCTTATAAAAGTACAGGGTCGTCAAAAGCACGGATTGCTAAAGCACTTTATTTGCCAAGATGAGGATACTTTCAGGGTGTCTAGCAACTGGGAAAACTGGGGATTGTCAGGGAAGTTTCATGCACCGGTAAAATGTCAAGGAAACCATCAAGTATACAAAATTGTATGTGTGGCCTAAAAGCGTCCTGGCATTAAATGCCCATCACAAAGTGCCCCAATTTGGCAGCCCTGTCCGATTTGCCCATATCACGTGGTGTTGCGACGTCACATAACACTGACCAGTCCGTGTCAGGTCATGTCACCGGACAAAAACTACCTGCCAGGGGCGTGCTCATGATTTTTCACTCGAGACGATGGTGCTGTATTTTCTTGCAGAGTTGGGCCTTTAACACTGTTGCATTGGAAATTGTAGGGCGCCAAGTCTGTTTTTCCTTGAGTAGGATGTGCTGACAATACTCGGAACTTTCCACTGAACCACCTTCCCGCAGTATAGCCCTTGCACACTTGGTGATGAAGTCCACCACAGCTGGAGATCACATTGTACCATCTCCTTCCTGTGAAAAGAAAAAAACGAGGAAAATCACTGCATAGTGTGAAAGTAGTTAAGATAGTGATTGCAATGCTTAAATTAGCAACCACCATTGCAGCACACTCCCTCTATCAATGTCTGTTTGCACGTTATGTTCACACTATGACAGTTTGTAAATCCCTTGACTGTATGTAAAGCATTGCCTTCGTTTCAAAATAAAATTTGGCGTTGCTCACAATGTTTTGTGTCAACAGGTACGCCTTGGTGTGGTTGGCCTTGCGCCGCCTCAGCTGCAAGACCTGTACCGTTGGCTCGAAGTGGACTTCCAACCCCTCAAGCTGTGCGGGCGTGTCATGCAGTGCTTTGATTTTATCAACAAATGGGAAGAATGCTCTGAACTGCGCATGTATGTGTCTGCACTGCAGGACATCACTGTTATGCGTCTGCTGAAAGAGGTGCGTGAACCGGCAATGTACCACATTTCTGTGCTTTTTGCAATGTTTCACCGTGTGGTCTGGATGCAGGTGTCGCAGGTGTACCAAACCATAGAAATCAAGCGTCTGCTTGAGCTGGCCCCTTTTGCCAGTGCCTTTTACTTGGAGAACATGGTAGTGGATGCCGTGCGGAGAAATGACTTGCAAGTCCGCATTGATCACAAGCGTCGATGCCTGCACTTTGGTTCCGAGCTTAGTGTCTCTCAGCAGGAGGAAGTGGTGGAAGGGCCCCATCTGCAGGGAATGCCTAGTGAACAGATCCGCTGTCAGCTTGTCAAGCTGTACTCTGTTTTGCAACGATCTGTTCATATGATCAGGCCAGAGGAGATCAAGGCAAGTGTGATGCACGTTTGCTCTTGCCGTTAAGGATTTATGTTATGCGTGTTTGAAATGCTATTACGCTTTTTTTTTTTCTTAATGCAGGACTCTACAAAAGACCTCAAAATGCACATCATTGAAGCCTACCGCTTGGTTTGCAAAAAGGAGCACAAGAAAATTTTGGAACGCCAGCAGATCATAGAAGCTCGCAAGGAGATGCTGGAGAACCTAACCTTCCAGCGTGTGGGTGCTCTCTTTTTGAGTACTAAGTAGCTAAATTGTTTAACTTCCACTCATCTGACATCGATTTCAGCCAACTGTGTAAAAGCTTGAAGTGCAAAACTATTGTTCTAGGCCCACGAAGAACTTACGTACTTGTTACCAGGCGTCGTGACATTTTGTTCCTTCTTGCATTTCTGTTCACAATGTAATATAACACTAAATTTGCGTGGCGATACTATTGGCTATTATATTTTGTGTTGCTCCAGGCTTTAACCCCTTCAGCCTGTGAAGAGTATGTGTAAAGTGTTAAAGAATTTATTTTATTTGGCAGTAACTATCCCAGACAAATTATTTGTTACTGCAGGTAGCAACTAGTGTAACAGGGCTTAACTTAATGGCTTTGTTGGGATCAGTGTGATGCTTAAGGTTCGTAAACGCCTTTTTGCAGGAAGAGGAAGAGCGCAAACAAATGGAGGAGAGGCAACAGAAGATGCGAGAGGCCGAAGAGGAGCGCATTGTGCGAGAGGCTGAGGAACGTGCCAAGCAACGCAGCCAGCGTGAACAGGATGAAATGAAGAAGAAAGTAGTGCTGGAAAAGATTGAGCTGCTACGCAAGACTGATATTGGGGCACGCATTTTTGAAGGCCTGGAAGAGGAGGAGCTTGAGCGGCTTGACCCTGAGGAAATTTTGAACCGGCAGGTGGAGCAGCTGGATCGTGAGCGCAAAGAAATGCAGACTAAGCTCAAGAAACAGGAGCGCAAAGTAGACTACATGGAGCGTGCTAAGCGCCTTGAGGAGATCCCACTGCTGCAAGAGGCTTATGAGCGCTTTAAGTTGGAAGACCAACAATTCTGGCAACAGAAGGAGGAGGAGCGGATTCGGTTGCTGGTGCAAGAGCGCGAAGTAGCATTGCAGCACAAGACCCGGCTGTTGCGTATGCGTGATGACAAGGAGGAGTTCCTGAGCAAGCTGACGCAGGACCGCTACTCTGTTTACAAAGAGAAGCGCCAGCAGTTCGAGCAACGGCTTGAAGAGGAGCGCCGCAAGAGGCTGGCAGCACGCAAAGCAGAGCGAAAGGAGGAGCGGAGAGAGAAGTTTTTGCGCGAGCGAGAGGAATCTCGTCGCCGGGCTGCCCTGGAGGAACAGAAGCGCATCGAGGCGGAGCGACTGGCCAAGCTGCGTGAAATGGAGGCCATCAAGTTGGCTCGTGAGCGCGAGATTGAAGAAAAACAGCGGCGCATGGAAGAAGAGGAACGGCAGCGTGTAGAAGCTGAAAAGCTGCGCTCACCGCAAATACGTTCTGAGGAGATCAGCTGGCGGAAACCACAGTAGGCTTGCTAGCGTTTACTCATTCTTAAGCAGTAATGCTTGTACTAGCATAGCATTTTTAAAAGTGAGCATAAATTGTGTAGGTTAATATACGTAGTATGACCAGTTTCTAACCTTTTTCCTTCTTTGCAGGGAGGAAGATTCAGATCGCAAGAATGAGCCATGTAAAAGTGAGTAGCCAGCATAGTTTGTTGCATAATGAGACTTGAGCTAACGAACACCTCTGTTGCAGGTCGTCCTCGTGACAACCGCGACATCGAGCGGAGGTCAGACGGGATAGAGAAGGAGCAGTCTTATGGAAGGAGAGAGAGAGATGATGACAACTGGCGGCGCAGACCAGACGGTGAGGGGAGCAGTGTTGCAAAACGTAGCTGCTTTGGTGGCTTTCTCTCGCTAGGCAAAAATTTGCTATAAAAGTATGTCACTTGTGGCTATATTGCAGAGCCGCCCCGATCAAAGGCACCAGAAATGAGCTGGCGCAAGCCTGACAGTGACACTGGCCGTTCTGGTGGAACCTCGTGGCGCTCCGGAGACAACCGAATTCGTGACTCTGAACGGCGCCCTAGAGACTATGATGATCGTGGTCGCCGAGAATATGGAGATGATCGACGTGCTCCTGCACCTCTAGACTCTGACAGAGAGGATCGCGGTCGTCAAAGCTTTGGCCGTGACTTTGGGGATGAGCGACGTCGTAGGGATATGGGCCGTGGCAGAGATTTTGGGGATGATCGCCCAAGTCGGGCAGGGGAGAGTGACAACTGGCGCTCTGGTCTCAAAGATTCCAGAGGTCCTGCCTGGCCGTCCGATGACAAACGTCCGTCACCACGAAAAGGTGAGTCGACAAGTACCTCACGCTGTAGTTTAAAGCTTTGGTGCACAACAGAAAAGTAGTGCTTGAAGCCTGGAATGGGAGTCTACTGTGTTTGTAGGAAGGGCAGGCTTCTGCTTAAATTTCACATCATTCCCTCTTTCTGGTGGCTGTGGCATTGAAAACTAATGTGTACATTTCATGAAATAAAGTGTTGTGCACTGCTTCGGGGCATTTTCCTCTGGACTGCATTATAAATTTTTATAGAAGCTTGCACTCAGGTGCAACATGTATTGCCACTGTGTTTCTACAGATGATCGCATTTCTGGGTCCTGGAGAGAAAAAGAGGACAGGCCAAACAAGCCTCGTGAGGATGCTGATGAAGATGGGTGGAAGACTGTACGCTAACTGCAAATCATCTTGAGTTGGGCCACCATGTTGCTGATAGAAGGGTGGAAATGTAATGTTGCCGAAAGTACATCGCAATTTTTTGTTTTTGTCTACTCTGTATGCACTTGAGCCATTGACAGCAGGCTTTCTTCAGCAGTTGTTCTGAGCCGAATAAACTGGTGCACAAATAATTGTGGTCTGTTTACTATCATGCTTGTAATTAGCATGCAAGCAGCGTTTTATACTGGAATAAACTTGTACAATGCACTGAAAAAAAACTTGGAACTGTAAGTTCAGGCATAGATCCAGGGTTGCACTGCATCATACTGCAGTTGCCATTGCTGCAAAAAAAAATTGAAGTTGACTAATGCCATAATGACTTTGAAGGTATTGTCTAAACAAACCTAAACTGAGCTGGTATTCAGGCTGGACAGTGCAAGAGTCAGCTGTAGTTTGGCGCTATTCAAAGTGGATCAAACTGTACTTTGTCTGCAGAATTGTCTTGAAACAGAAGTGGTATTGATGCATGCACAGCAGTTAATAGTAGCGTCGTAAATCATTTTGCAGCATAGGGAACCTGCACTGGCTAGGTGGCGCTGCGATTGTCCTGCAGCGCCTACACCTAAATCAATAATTAAGATATAGGGAGAAAAAATGAGCATGATAGCTACTGCTACCACCCCGTTTCAAAGGGGACGCTCCTATATTCCATCCATCCAGCGTGCCTCAAAAATGCTGCTGTTAGTCGCTTGATTCGTGATAAACGACCCAGCATATTGATCTCCATTTCAAATACAAGTGTGACGGATAACGTCCTTAGCCAGGCGCTGTTTCTACAGAGCGTGCAATCCGATCCCTGTAAGTGCATGCAGGTGGCATGGGAACACCTACGAAACCGCCATAAAAGTATTTGCTAGGATATGTGTTTCGATGCAGCGATCGCCATAGCAAACTTCACTGCAGGCTGCCTATGCCTCTGGAAAGAAAATGAGCTTTTGAGGAGGCGATTTTCAACAAATCTCCCGTTTGCACATTTGTTAGGCAGATACACATGGTGCCGTGTTTTGGTTAAACCCTTGCCTTAATCTATTTAAGCATTCATTCTGTACTTTTTTCTTCCTACAGACGTGCTAGCAAAAGCATGTACTTAAAATTCTAAGCCCATTTAACAAAATATCTTGGCAGGTTCAGCTGTTCAAGCTATTATAATTTCAGCATTGCTTTATTTCCACACAAGGCCAGAGTCCCTGTTGAAGGGGAATTTTACTGTCCAGTGCAGTTGCAACATCTCTAGATTTCCCAATGCACACCTATGTGCTGATTTCAGGAAATTTCGACAGAAACTGGATACTTGTGCGTTGAATTAAACACCTAGCAATGCTGCAAAACTGCGACATTGGGATGTGAAGTATGGCACCCCTGCTCAAGAAGTGCCAGAAGTTCACTATGTTAAGTAAAATGTAATGGAAGCACAAAAATGCTATTCATTAGCATGTGTGCGGCGCTTTTTTGCCACTGGCTCCTCGGCAGGCAAGCATATTTTATTTTCGTCTTCCTGAAAAGTAGAAGTGTGAGCACTGATCGAACCTGGGTTTTCGATTGTCAAACATCAGTATTTCAAAACTTTTCAATTCATAATCCATGCATGGCCAAGGACTGTTTAAGGAAAGCTATACGCTGAAACCTCTAAAACACAAAGAGAATTAGTGTACTCACTGTAGGGTACCTGCAGCAATGTCACAGCTGCACTAAATGGCAAATCCTCCAAAATGTTAAACTTATGTATGCATGTTTATTAGGAGCCGGCAAACGACGGGTGAAAGCGTCGTGACGCTGGCCAGGCGTCGACCCTGGGTTATGCCCTACGCTGCACTACCTCATTTGGCCCGTTTGTGGTGGGTTGTGAGGCTTGTGCTTTTCGAGCGCACCCCCGGCCTGCTGGACGGCCCACAGTTGAATGTCCTTGTCTGTATTTTGCACAGCACTTAGAAGTTAATTTTCGCTCATGTTTGCACCACCACCTGTGCCAAAGGTCGTTGACAACTGTTCGCGAGAAAAGTGGCTTTTTGAAATAATGGCTGCATCAGATATAGGCATTGCCACCGAAAGTAGGGGTACAGAATTATAAATTTTCCGAGTCTTGCAGTGCAAAAGTCAGAAGATTGTGGATTTACTGAAAATATAAGGTAAACAAATGAACCATCTATGAACACTACACTAGCATGCCATGCACAGTATCGCACTTGTCCCAGCACTGAACATGCGCTATCCTTTCTGCCCGACTCTGAATACAATGGTTCGATTTCCCTCACTGACCCGTATGGAAGCTGCTGCCAAATCAACCACCTCACTGCACTACCTAGCTACCATTAAGTGCCCAGCGATGCATCTGAAGGAAAGAAGCCAACAGTCGGCGAGGCCAAGGAAAGCATTAGAGTTGTACATTTTTTTTTTAATTTTCACTTCGATAATCAGATAAATTAGTAATGTAATCCGTTTAGGGGAAGATAAACAAAGTAGAAGGAAAAACAACGTGCTGATGGTGGGAACCAAACCCACGACCTCCGAATATCGCGTCCGGTGCTCTTCCAACTGAGCTACATCGGCCGCTGTCCCTCCTGCTCCTTTCTTGGGTATTAATGTTGTCTGTGTACGAACCTTGAGAGTGTTCACTAGCGCTAGAGTCCCTAGAAGTATTTGCTAGTCTGCCGTCCGAGCGGGGTTCCCTATGGAACCGGTTGGCCACTTCTCGGATGAAAGCGCAGGGGGGCGCTGCTAGCCTTCGGAGCGTTATCGGAGCGTGGTGTAGTTTGTGCCGTACTGCGCGTCTGCGCCCTGCTGAACCGCTAATATGGTGCTCTAGAATACCGCCAGTGCCATAGCAACGCTTGTGCACCACGTGAACTTCTTTGCGCTCGCGAGCCGGAATCCGCGGAAGTTAGCATGCGTTTTGGCGCTCCTTTTTTTTTTTTTTTTTGGATGTGTGATCACGTCATGTCCACACAACGGGACAGCACGTGTTTCGAACGCTACCGCCTTCTAGGAACTGACGCTAACACAAAAATATTTGCCAAGTATGGCTCCCTTAGTGGCCTGATCAGAGCAATTTGATTTGAGTGATCATCTGTGGAAACACTATGCCTACTCCACGTTACCTCCATCCATGGCCATGAGCCGTCCTATTCAATAAAGGACTTGCAACTCAACTCGTGCTCGCGGGTGCAAGAGCGGGTAGCGCTCGTTCAAGGTGAAATGCTCTGTCTTAGGACACCGAAAGCATAGAGTTTCTTACTCTTACCTAGAGGGAAAGCTGTGCTGCCGTCTATGGGCGTTTACATGGAGTTTCCAGACGGCCAGTTCAGCCACCATGGGCGCTCAAAGCATCATGGGCCGGTGAGCTATCGAGTGCAGAACTACAACTTTTGGCCAAAACTAATGCAAAGATAAACGTTGTTCTACCGTAAATAATGTCCTAAGATTGAATATTGTGACTATAAATTATAAAAAGAGAGAGAAACAGAATGCCAGTGTGAGATTTATCCAATATAAGCGATGGCCCTTTCTCCTATTGGCTTAGTTTTGAGCAGCACAAATACCAATATTTCGCACTTAATAGGCAAACTTTGAAATAGAAAAATGTTATGAAAATATTTATCGTTGTGCCATCACTTAAGGAAGTTTTTAGTGGCATTTCGGGAAACAGAAACCATTTATTGGCGACGTCTGCTTTTGCGCCTTCGTTACTATGGCTTTCGCGGTCTATGTACGCACCTTCAGATGATGATGATAACAAAAAAAAAACATTGCAGTAACGCCACTCCACGTACTCGAAAAAAAACCGACTGTCCCGCAACAAGTAGCACACCGGCCCATGATTCTTAGCGCGCCCATGGTGGCTGAAGTGCAGCGCCCTCAGCTTTCCCTCTAGTTAGTGTAAGGAACTCTATGACCGAAAGACGCAGAGAAGAGACAAGAATGGGAGCGCACCATGCGGTGACAGAGTGCTCGACGAAGGTAGTGTCGTTTGTGAGCGACACTTCGAACCCTATAGCTGTTTTATTGAGAATATTGTGATTCAAAGAAAGGTTAATTGAGATTCCCCGGGATGTTACCTCACGAAGGATGCCGTCTAGACAGTGTTTCCTGACGTTCCAAAATACTTGCCGAAACCCCTGCCTCAAAAAGAGAAATAAGTGCGACTTATTGTTCGAGCTAAAACAGCCAGCAGGGAGACCTGCAGAGAAAAAGAAGCGCATTGATCCCAAAGCACCAGTGAGCCGATTGAAGAATACAGTGACGATGGACCGTACGTGTGACGCGAGGCTGCTCCAGAAATGCAGAGAGCTGCAGTAACCACCACGGCTTGGACAAATGTCGATCTTTCTGATGATGAGCAAGTAACATTCGCACATGCCACTCAAGCGAGGACGGATCTCCGGAAGCAATATACGTAAGCCGGCGAGTTCTGCCCCTTCGCAGTTAGAGATGAAGCTGCCACGAATACTGCAGTGTACATTCGAACAAAGAAAGTGAAGGAGATAGCAGCTGTCAAGTAAACAGGAGATAATAAATCTTCTTCAGGACATTGCGAAACTCAGTTTGTGTCCTGGCTGCAGATTGAAACCCATGCATGACAAAGACCTTTCCCTCCTCCAATGGACGTTACTTTGCGACGAACTGTACCATTCTTTCTAATGCAGCACGCATGCATAGCCTGCAAATACTTGCGAAATTTAACTCAGAACACCCTGTCAAGGAGAAAAGGATCAAGTCTGGCGGGTGTAAAGAAGAAAAAGACTTCCAAGTCTCGAGCAGGTTGTCGTATTAAAGACGTGCAATTGGTGACATAGTTGGTAAAAGGTCTATGAAATGAAAATGAACACCTTGCAAGGACAGAGTTGGAAACAAGGGTTAGTGGCCTTCCTCTCAAGCAGCAGCTGGCTGTTAAAATATGTTTTGAGGCTGCCAAACGCAATTCAAGAAAGTTCAGTTCAGTCGTTCAGTGGCGAGAAAAACCGCGCCTGCCGGGGCGAAAAATCCGCGAGGCTTAAGCCGGCACATTCGCTTCTTCGTCGTTCGGGACGGTAGGCTTGTTATGCCAGCTTTTCCATACTAACCAGTCCAACTCTTCCAACAAAGCGTGGCACATCATGCCACGCTTTCCGGTCTCTCACTATCTTCCTAACATCACATAACTTCATCTGCAGCGCCTCGAGGATCCCATCTAACCATCGCGTTCGCTGCCTACCCCTTCTCCGGTGACCCTCAACCTTTCCCAACATCAGGGGTGGCATATTCGAATGGCTTCCTAAGCACCAAAGAATGCATATCAGCAGTTTGCCTGAAGCGCGATGCGATTTGCAGGGCTCGGGCTTCCATCTTGCGTGCTTTAATTGTGCATGCATCCGAAAGGTTCCAGTTCTACTTACGTGTTTTAACTTAAGAAGTTAAGATGAAATTATAGCGTGAACGAAAACGCCGGCGACAGCGCTGTTTCTCGTACATATGGTCCTCTGAGCCTAGAATGTTCGTCTAATATGGTTCTTCATGCAAGCGCAATTGTTTATACAAAATCTTCAGAAGACGTTATTACAATACGGCACCGGGGTAGTATTCAGTGAGGATAATAGGGTATAAAAAGCAGCTTCGTTTCTCCATCGGCATGCTCCGGGGCATGCGTGCAGAACTTCGGTCACGAAAAAAAAAAAAAAAAAAAAAAGTTTCCGTTGTTATGCCAATAACTGGGGCGCGAATTCAATGCTACGACTAAACTGAAATAATAATAAAAAAAAAAAAACTAAAGAGCGGCATCGCACGTACAAGGCACCAGGCAGTGCGCAGCGAATGCATTTCGAAGCGCACGGGCACCCGCGTCGTGGATGGATGGAATATAGGAGCGTCCCCTTTGAAACGGGGTGGTAGCAGTAGCTATCATGCTAATTTTTCTCCCTATGTCTTAATTATCGATTTAGAATGGTAACCTAAACCAGCATTCTATTTAAATTTTGTTTTTAACATTATGTCACTTCTCTGCTTTTAAGCCACCAATCTTCTAGTCGTTTTTTGCTAGTTTCCACCGCCGGTTTATTCACCCGGCCACTGTTATCTCTAAACCCCAGAGCTTCAGGAACAGTGATTGCGCCTGCACCAACTTCCGGACGGATACCATTACATTCGAGTATAATATGGGCAATTGTTTCACTGGAGTTTCCACATACAGCACATGCGTCATCTCCATTGTTAAATTTCTTTTTGTAGCTGCGTGTTCTAAGGCACCCTGATCTAGCTTCAAAAAGTAGGGCACTGCCTCTTGAGTTATCAAAGAAATCCTCCTTCCTGATCTGCATTTTCCACTTTCGATATAATTCCACGCTCTGCTTCTTTTCCATCGAATTTATCCAATTTTTACCTTCTGTGTTTTTCACCTGTTGCTTAATGCTATTTATTTCTCCGTCCTTGTGACTAACATACTTACTAGTTAGTTTCCTAGTTCTTTTCCTCCATTGTGAGTCCACGCTTTTTAAGTACAGGTATTTAAATACTTTAGCTGCCCATCTGTTACTGTCCAATTTCCTCAGGCGTTCCTCATATAATATTTTACTCTGAGCTTCCCGCACTTCGAAAGATGCCCAGCCCATATCTCCCTGTACCGCCTCATTTGTAGTTTTGCCGTGGGCACCTAGTGCTAATTGTCCAACGGATCTCTGATTTGTTTCTAATGTCGACTGTACCTCTGATTTTAGGCACAAAACCGCATTTCCGAAAGTAAGTCCGGGCACCATAATTCCTTTCCAAATACCCCTCAAAACCTCATACCTATTGTATCCCCACAATGCCTTATGCTTCATTATCCCGGCATTCCTTCGCCCTTTGGCCTTAAGTGATTGCTCATGCTTTCCAATGTATGCCAATCCTTCGTTTACCCATACCCCCAGATATTTATATTCTGCTACTCTAGGTATTTCAAGGCCTTATATTTTAAGACCCTGATCAGTTGAGCCGTTAAAAATCATCAGACCCGACTTAACTGCGCTGAAACTGAAGCCTAGAGCGTCCCCTTCGTCTCCGCAATACTTAACTAGAGTTTGCAATTCTTCCAGACTCTCAGCTAGCAGCACAATATCGTCTGCATACATCAAACCGGGGAGGCGCTGCTCTACCGCCTTTCCATCTAATCTATGACAGGTTAAAACCTAGGTTACTGTACGTCTTGTATCCTCCGTTCCAGGTTTAGCATATAAAGCATGAACAGCACCAGTGATCGAGGACAGCCTTGTCTTAATCCTTTGCATACTTTGACATCCTCCATACTTCTTATCCCTTCCCACGTAATTTCTACTTTGTTATCCCGGTATATTTCCTGTAGGAACTCTATTATCTCATAACCGATACCTTCTTAATCCTTGCTTCTTAATCTGGAGTTCCCTGCTTACGTTGTCGTACGCCCTGTTTATGTCCAGGAAGGCCAAATACAAAGGTCTATTTTCCACTCTAGATATTTCGATGCATTGGGTAAGCACGAACAGGCTATCATCTAAGCGCCTACCATTTCTAAAGTCGTTCTGAAGTTCTCCGAGTATCTTGTTACTTTCAACCCATGCTTGCACCTTTAATTTCACCGCCTGCATGGCTAACCTGTACATAAAAGATGTTATGGTAATCGGCCTGTAGGATTTTATGTGCATTCTGTCTCCTTTCCCTTTATAAGTCAAATTCATTTTACTCTGCCGCCAGCCGTCCGGAATTTGCTTATTCGTTACGACTGTTTCCAGAGCTTTTAACAACATTTCCTTACTTTTTGGACCGAGTTCATTAATCAGCTTGATCGGAATTCCATCTATTCCTGTAGATGTGTTTTTAGGAATATTTGTTTCTGCCTTTTTCCAGTTTAGATTGGTCAGTTCTAAGCTGCTTTGTATTCTGCTACCTGCTTCCTGATTTGCGGAGATTACCCTATCGTCGCTCTTAAATGACTCGGCTATAACTGATGTAATGTAGTTCACTGCGTTATCTCCCTTTAAACAATTTGCCTCGTTATCTTGAATCCGATCCTGCTTTCTTTGATTCTTCTTCCCTAGCCAGCTTATATGGTTCCAGAATTTTCTTGCTCCGCCTCTAGAGGCATCGTGTATATCAGCCATCCAGCGATCGGTGGACTGTCTTATTTTACTTTGGACGAGGGCCTGCACCTGAAGTTTCTTTTGTCGATATGATTCCCATTTTTGGTCAATTTCCTTCTGAGATACCTGTGCTTTCTTTGCCATTCGGTGTTCCCTTGAAGCAGCCCGTCGTTCAATAGCTTCCCTGATTTCCTTATTCCACCAGCTCCGTGGCTTCCTCTTTCCATTCCAGCGGTTTGCTACTTTAACCTCCTGAATTTTCCTCCTTATGAGTAGTTCTACCTGTTCATAATCCCAGCCTTCCATGGGGCTTTTCTCTATTGCTTCCTCTATGTCTGCTGCTATCTGCGCTATTTGATCGTCGTTTAATTTTGCGTTTACATTTTGTCTAAGTTCCATTTCTCTTTTCATCAAGGGCCCCATCTGCAGACTAATACGTTTATGATCACTTCCCAGACTACACTCCCCTTCTTCGTCTATTTCCTATTTTGTGACCTTGCTATAAATTTCCTGCGACATTAGACAATAGTCGTCTGCTCCGTCAGCAGCGCCACCGCGGCGATCATTCACCGGCAGCCCCCGCCGGCGGACGAGAGACTAGCAATATTTCTAGGGACCCTACCAGCGCCACCCTCAACCATAGCGGTGGACGTGGAACGTCCTGTGTTACCGCCAGCGTCACGTAGAACGTGATCAAGAGCGAGGGCGAAAGCTGTGCTAGAACCCTCTTACGCTACCTATGGTAAGCTACAAGCAGATAAATGAGGGGGAAATGAGGGTGCACATGAAGGAAAGAAGCCAACAGTCGGCGAGGCCAAGGAAAACATTGGGGCTGTACTGTCTTTTTTTTTGTTCTAATTTTCACTTCGGTAATCACATAAATTAGTAATGTAATCTGATCAGGGGAAAGATAAATAAACACAGAGTACAAGGAAAAACGACGTGCTGATGGTGGGGACCGAACCCACGACCTCCGAATATCGTGATTCTTCAGAGAATGACGCCTTTTTTTAGTACTGAATTTAGCCACTGCCACTATTAGAGTAGCTGGGCATTGCAGAGCGCATTGTACAATGTACTATACCCTTTAGCTCAGTTTGTTGCTTAGACTGCCAAATGATACTTTTTTGTGTAAATACTTATGTGTGCACCTGTATAAGCAGCGGACACAATGAGTCCATTCCTTAAAGCCAGCTTATTCATTTCTGCAGCAAGGCTAGCTCTTGAGGACGTCCTATGAATTGCTGTTGGCAGGTACAAACCTCATAGTGTAAGGGGTTAACACAGTTTTACGTGCAACTGCCTGGATGACCCATAGATTATAGAGCCACAGGTTGAAGAAACAAGGTCAATTAAAGCTCCAGCATTTTCATGACAGTAGTTTTAGTGCATTTAAGATGCAGACGAATTCAGCTTTAGGTGCTTTTATACGAGGCAAGAATGTGGGTATCCCCTTGAAAATTCGACATAAAAATAAAGTTCATGTAGAGACTTAACAACTTCTACAAACCCTGGTTTATGAAAACAAATCAGCTACAAATGCAGTAATACTGTGTAGCTTCAACTCGTCTTGGGATTCCTTCTGCAAACCTGCATTCAATCCAAAGAGGAATCAGTCTAACGACACAGTTTATAAGGGATGGCTGCATATGGCAAAATACATGAGGGTTGTCCAAAAAAAATCCCATCTACAATGAAGAAAAGCAGACAGGGCACAAAAGGTTAAAAGTAGACAGCTAATTTTCTTAATCTCAGGATCTTTGGGTGTATTTTTCCTGCATTTGCCAGATATTCCACTGCATAGTACAAAATCTTTGGCTTTCAGTAACATGATGCTCGCAGCCCCATAGATGTGGCTCTTGTAGTTGTTAGTAAAGACTTCATTTATACAGTGTTACCCTGCATTGTGGTTGGATGTAAATCGAGCATATATACAGTTACCGCTTGAAAAGAAAGGCAAGAAGGGTAATTTGGTTTAAAGGTGTACATTGAGTTCCAATGTAAGTCTTTGTGATGATAGAAATGCCTCCCAAAAGGCTACCTAAAAGTTCTCAGTTTCACTGAATCTTTCAGTTTTTCAGGAAAGGCAGATCTCAAGGGCCTAGGTTCATCCTCTGTAAGCAAAATGCTATGGGAAAGCATGACACTATTACTGCATTTGAGCTGTTATATAGGCAAACCCAGAAATTGATGGGGATCGTGAAAAAGCCGGCATACAGGCTGCTCGTTGGAAGGGGGCTCGCCCACAAGGTACGCGGATACACCTAGCAGCCAACACGGCTTGCACAGATCACATCTCGCGGCACACAGACCGTTGCAGTTGGGGCTTGCTTCAAAGCTGCAGCACAGTTTTTAGGAAAAAGCACCACCAGCCGTAACAGACCTAATTCTGTTATGCAATAAAAACTAAATGCTGTTGATTTCTGCATCGCCTTCAGCAGCAAAGCTGGCTAAGCAAAAGTCACCACAAGCCTTCAGTCTGCTAGGTTAGCTTCACCGCACAATATACCCAGCAGTGGACGTGACAAGCAGTCACTGCAGTTTTACAGCGTCAGTGCTGCCAGCAGGTGCCTAGCAGATGCTCAGCGGAAAAAAAACATTTGGTCGACTCTGTCTGGCGACAGCGTGTTCGCGTAATTTCAGCTACCCTATCACACTGCTTCAACACGAACTGACCGGAAGTGCTTATTAGTCGCCTGGCTACACGGAGCGGAAGCTTTTGCACGCATCCTTGCTTAACTCCTTGTCACACCGAAAAAACAGCTTCGGGGACGCTCCTCTGCAGCCGCGGGCAACTCCGGCGCATGAGGAGGGAGCCACGGCGCGGCCCCACCACAGCTGGTACCAATTATGGCACCCCGCCTGGCTGCTTGCAAGGCGCATACCATGGCAGACAAAACGATGAAGGGGAGCTTTTTTTTATTGCGATATCAATACTGCGCCAGGTTTCGAGCCGTCACGTGGTTCCGGCGAAGGAGAAGACTGGTAACTTACGCTCTCCTGTCATACTAGAATGAGCTTACGTGTCCCCAATAATGTGTCACCTTACACATTAATGAGGCGTGATAGGAAAATAATGTAGCAGGTAAAAGAAGCTTCCACCGTTGAGCAATTCAACTAGGGTTAACCGGAGTTAAAACCACAAATTCTTTTTTCCAATGCCGTTTGCAAGCACGAAAACCATTAAAAAACGATCAGTCACGGTTACCTACATGCTGGGGTGGTGCATTGTGGGGATTTTCGCTCGGCCAGCGAACGGGACAAACATTGCTGACGGCCACTGTTTGCATTTAGTTTTCATTGCCGAAGTGTGTCACACAGAGGTAACACCCCGGCAACCTGCCTTGTTTCTCAGCTGCTTGTGCAGTGTGGCAAGCTGTTTGGAAACAAGTGTCTTGGGAAACAAGTCTCCGGCATGGCGGGCGGACTTGTTTTGTGCAAGCCTCTGTTAGGTTCCCGCAGTGTAAACCGGGCTTTACAAGTGCAGTACCATGCCACACAGTTAGAAGTATTGAATGGTACGCTAACAAGAATTTGATAAATTTAGATAAGTTCAATATAAGCAATAATTCAATATAGCTGGGTTCGATATATCAGTGTTCAACTGCAGCTACTCAGGAGTGTATGACCGGCTACTTAGGCATGTCAGATTAATTTTTAAGACTGGTAATATGGGGTATTTCTTTTGGAGTGTAAGCTCTACTAAATTCAAAAGTCACTCTTCGGGATCTGCACAACTTTCACTATTATTCGACCTTTCGAGGCAGCATGGCAGCAGACTTACTTAACAAATGAACGAAATTTTGGCACATATAGGAAGTGCGCACGTCCACCTTCTGCTGTGGCTGAACCAAGCTGAAGGAAGAGGTGGAAAATGATTACATGCTTAACATGGTGTTGACAGCAGAGTGTTTCCTATAGCTTGATTATGCTGCTCTCAAGCGAATCCCAACACCGTCACAATCAATGATGCTGAACGTCAAGAGAATTATGCTGTAAAATTCACTTTGAAGTTCAATCATGGTAGGTTAAACCATGCCTGCACTGCTTCATCGCTGACATACACTAACACAGGGAGCTTTCTTCACCACCAAGTCAACAAAACTGCCCCAGCTAATCGGTGCATGTTGTTGGGACTTGGTGCTCAAAGAGGCCTAAATTGAAATACCAAATTCCAGACACTCTGCTGTAGACTTCCTCAGTCAATAAAACGGTTAAATTATGCCTATGCTTTTCTGTGTAGTCCGATCAGCACTGCTGCATCGCTGACATACACTGGGAGTTTCATTCGCCACCAAGTCAACAAAACTGCCTCAGCTAATCGGTGCATGCTGTTGGGACATTCTCAAACACGCCTAAATTGAAGTACCAAATTTTGGACACTCAAGTGTAGGCTTCCTCAGTCAATAAAATGGTTAAATTATGCCTATGCTTTTCTGGCAAGTCCAATCAGCACTGCTGCATCGCTGACATGCACTGGGGGTTTCATTCGCCACAAAGTCAACAAAACTGAACAGCCCCAGCTAATTGCTGCATGTTATTGGGACCTGGTGCTCAAACAGGTCTAAATTGAAATACGAAATTCTGGACACTCGAATGTAAGCTTCCTCAGTCAATAATATGGTTAAATTATGCCCATGCTTCTCTGTGCAGTCCAATACAGCACTGCTGCATCGCTGATGTACACTGGGAGTTTCATTCGCCACCAAGTTAACAAAACGGAATTGCTACAACTAATCAGTGGATGCTGTTTTGTAACTTGGTCCTCAAACAGGTCTAACTTGAAACTGGACACTCGAGTGTAGGCTTCCTCACTCAATAAAATTAGGATGCTGAAGCGTGCAAGCATCAATGTAAACACATAATATTAGCTCAAGGCTATACATCTGAAAACTATTAGGTTAAAGGAAGTGCAAATGTCTGCAGTACTGCACTATGGGTTGGTCCGGTATGTGAATGTGCACACATGGGAATATGAGTATTACGGTGAGCCAGACAGAAGGTTTACAGAGTTTACTTTCTGGATAAACAAGTTTTTTAAGCATTATAAATTGTTTCGGAACATGTATTAAAAAAAATAAAGAAACTAAAAGTGAAGGAAATCTTATCTGCATAAGTGCATTATCTCCAAAAGGCCTAACCACATGGCAGCGTTTCTTCAGAGTAGAGTCAGCGTCTCATCTACGGGAGTTGCCTGGTGCGCCAGAGAGGGTGACCAAACATATGACGGCGTGTGAACTAGCGTCGGCATGCCAAGGCATGCAGGGATCCTGGACGTTTGAACAATTATCCCCAGTCCGTGGCTAAAACTGTCCAAATCAACGACGACGGGAACTTACTATGGAGGGAGGGGGAGGCAAGGGGAGCAATGGCGCAGGTATGCGTTCTGGGGTTGTACTAGGGGGATAAATATGTTTCCCCCTTTAGTCGCGGCTGACAGTCAAAACCGCCGAGCAGTGACCGCGTGCACTCAGCGCATGCCGACCACTGCTGGCCGTACTTTTAGAAACAATGGGACAACACATGCTGACAACAAACAGGCATTTATTGCTGCAATAACAACAACACCAGCTAGCAATAAAACACGCTAATGAATCTAGGCCGTCCGACTCACCAGCAGGGCTACGGGCGAATGTTCGCCCACGCTAGGGTAGGGGGATAAGATTCCGAGGCCGAACAGGGCGAGACTGCGGAGTCGCGCGAGGATGCGTCCGCTCGCGTCGAGTGCACCCAGGCCGAAGAGAACTTGGCTTTTTCGTGTGCGCAGGAGGGAGGTCTTCCGTGGCTCCACGGTGATGTATTCCCTTTGTATCGGGCGGGCACCGTGCTGGTGCCCCAGTCGTCAAAAGTAATACAACATAGTACACAACAGCACATATCTAACACTTGAACAAATTCTGAAGGCTTGCCTACTGCAGCCCACCAGTTGGCAAGTCGCCTTTTGGCTGCATTCACAGCGGCTGTCCTTGCAGCGACAATCGCGCTTCCACCGGGAGGATCGTCAGGCGTGTGGAAGTCTAGCGCCTGTACAAGTGTGGTGTCCTCTCGGAGCATTGGCTGGATCCTCTCGCACTGCACTACAATAAGTTCGATTGTTTCGACTTCACCACCGCACAACCGACAGTGCGCACGAGATCGTTTCGTCGTACCGGCTTCGGTATGACAGCGTTCTGAGAGCTCCCCTCTAGACTTAAAGAGCAAGGCGGTGCCGACGCTATTGTCGTAGAGACGGGCCTGACCGATGCTGTGCTTTTGGCTACAGTATAAAATCAGGGTGGCCTTCTCTGCCTTGCTTGTGCACCACAGGATGCAATCAGCCTCAGCTACCCGTTCGTGCACTTCGGTAGCCCATTTGCCTGCCGTGCCTGCAGTAATGGGGTTCTTGAAAAACCCGAACCTCTTTTCCAGTTGGTAAATTCGGACCGTCCAGCTCGTCCTGAGGCAGGTTGCCATAAGATAATCAATTACACGGTGTGCCCATCGCTCGCGCGCCATAAATAGGAATCGACCGCGATACCATAACTTGCTGGAGGCACCACATGCTTCGAAACTGGACTATCCCAGGTCCCCCTGCAGGGCCTCATCTGCAACCCTTCCATGGCAGCCAAGTGCGATGCGCCCGACCCCCCACTGGCGGTGTTCCAGCCAAGCGCGCGCTGTCGCTGACAGGCAGACAACTGCATTACAGAATGTCAGCCTGAGAACATGCACTTGCTTCCAAAGGTCCCGCACCATTATATAGCGGTTCCAGCCCCACAGGCATCACCTACGTAGGATCCCTTGGGTGCGAATGGCTGCTTGACGCACTGTCCCTTTATGGCGATGATACATGTTGCCTGTTAAGCAGAATGTGATGCCCAGGTACCTGTATTCTGCAAGGATCTCCCCGCCAAGCATCAACACCACACCAGTGCTGTCTGCTGCAATGCTGGCGCCAGCGTATCGAAAAGTTCAAATATGCTGCAGCGGAAGTCACCTCGCACTCAAAGCATGCTGCAGGGCCTAGTGATCGAAATTCACTCTTAGCATATGCACCTGTTACGCCTGGACAAAAGTCCCTTGCCCCCAAACAAACAGTCGACAAATGTTCAGAGAGCAGGCCCCACATTAGGCTGCCAGATGTGGGGTTGTACTAGGGGGATTAATACGTTTTCCCCGCTTGGTCGCGGCTGACAGTCAAAATTGCCGACCCCACCCAGTGATCGCGTATGCTCGGTAGAGCACGCTGACCACTGCGGGCCGTGCTCTAGAGAAAAAAGGAACAACATATTGCCACACCGTTGACCATCTTCTGGCGCCACCAAGTGGCCGAATGTATTGGCACGTGGGTAAGCGTCATCCTCTTCTCTCTCGAGTTTTTCGCTTGATTAAAAAGGGCCAGCTTGGTTGTTGTGCTGCTTGCTACGTGTGTTTGTGACATTTGGTGGAGGTGCTGGGTGAGATCCCATGTACGTTGCCCCCGAAGACGTCAGTGACACTGCTCATCAACGCGTGGACGCGACTCCTGTCCATAAAGACAGCCGTCGCCTGCGAGGCCTACAACCTGAGTTTGAACCGCTGTCCACCCCGCTACGAACCATGACATCCACGACGAGCAGTCAGACAAGTCAGCCTTCCAGCAACGCCCCACCGTTCGTCCTTCTCGCACCGCGATCACCGCCATCATTTCACGGTGACCATTTAGAGGATGTGGAAGACTGGTTGGCCAGTTTTGACCATGTGGCTGCGTTTAACCAATGGGACGACGAGCGGAAGCTAATGAATGTGTACTTCGCGCTGCAAGACTCGGCCAAGACATGGTTTGAGAACCACGAGGCGTCCTTTGTCAACTGGGCAGCCTTTCGCCGTGAGTTGCTTAAACATTCAGTTCGAGTGTGCGCAAAGAAAACGCAGAGATTGCAATTCGTTCAAGGTTTCAACAGTCAAATGAGAGTGTGGCCATGTTTGTCGAGGACATGACGCGGCTTTTCAATCGGGCCGACCCTACCATGCCTGAGGCAACGAAGGTACGGCACCTCATGCGCGGGGTGAAGGAGCAGTTGTTCGCTGGCCTCATGCGCGACCCCCCAAGAACTGTCGCAGATTTCGCGAGAGAAGCTACCAGCATGGAACGTTCCCTGCAGGAACGGAGTACCCAATACGGCTGCCAGGCAAGCGTAGCGGCCACACCCTGCTGCGCGTCCGTGCCAGCAGCCAGGGACGAGGCATTGCAGGAGCTTGTGAGGAGCATTGTCCGCGAAGAGCTGTAAAACCTCTACTTGAATGCTCCCTCTGCATAGAATTATGCTACCGTGGACGTCATCCGTGATGAAATTCGGCGAGCGGTGCAGCCACCACCACCACCAGCACCACAACCGGAGCCATGCGTCATGACTTATAGTGATGTCTTACGTCGACCTGCCCCCGAGCAAGATCCACTCCGTCCCGTTGTCAGACCACTGCCTCGCTACATGCGCCCTGTCGAGCAGCAACAAGATCTGCGCCCCGTCGAGCCGCAGCAATACCAGCGTCCCGCTATCAGCAAGGTGCACTTGTGGCGCTCGCCCAACAGACGACCGCTCTGTTATCACTGCGGCGAACCTGGTCACATTCTTCGCAATTGCCCATACCGGAGAATAGGCTTGAGAGGATTTCCACCAAACGCGCCTCGACCCCGCTATGGCGAAAGACCACAGGAGATTGAGGAGTACCTGGCTGCTAACAAGATGCAGCCAACGTCACCACAACGGCGGTCGCGATCGACATCTCCGCGGCGTTCTGCTTCGCCCAGTCGGTACTCCTCCTCTGGGCAATTCAGAGGCACGTCCCCTCACCGGGAAAACTAAACACGGCGACCTCCGGGGGTGGGGCCGCCGCTACGTCTCAGATTAAACAGCCTCCACCCGACGATTTGACGCGACGGCCCGAGCGGCGACGACCCGATCCGATGAATTTACCGACGTGCTGCGAACGCATTGTTTCCGGGGAAAGTTTTGTAACCGCCGATAGTTGTGATGTGACCGCCCTTGTGGATACCGGCGCCGATTTCTCCGTCATGAGCAGCCAGCTAGCCACGGCACTCCGTAAGGTTCTGACGCCTTGGTCTGGGCCAATGATGCGTACCGCCGGTGGTCATGTAATGACGCCGATTGGCATGTGCACTTGCCGCATAGAGATCTGCGGTTTCACTTTCACTGGCACATTTGCCGTATTACAAGAGTGCTGCAAAGATCTGATTCTCGGCATGGATTTTATTCAAGAGTATGGTGCTGTTATAGACCTTCGGGAGCAGCTCATGGTATCGTGTTCAACCAAGCGAGCCGTTGATAGCAACACGGACATCCGAAAACCGATATTGCGCGTCTGTGACGACCATATAACGATCCCTCCGCGTGCGAGCAAGTTCGTCACAGTCGAATGTGATCACAGCACCGGCACGCGTGGCATTGCTGAAGCTAACATGTCACTGCTTCTAACTCAACAAGTATGTGCAGCTCGGGGCCTTGTCGAACTTGTCCGTGGCCAAGCCGAAGTGCTAGTGACAAACTTCACATGTGAACCTCAACATTTGACGGCGAACACGACGGTCGCTTATTTTGAAGAACTTGGAGAATGTACAGGCCAGTACACTTTATCCAACACGTCAGACCTCGACAATGCGACGCCTACAGCCATTCAGACTGATGTGAATCCGCACCTCTTGCCCAGTGAAAAACGCTGCATAGAGAATCTTGTTAATTCGTTCCGCGATTGTTTTGCATCAACCTCCAAGGTCCGACAGACGCCACTAACGAAGCACCGAATTATAGTTGCCGATGACCAACGTCCACTATGTCAGTATCCTTACCGGGTGTCTTCAAAAGAACGTGATGCCATCCGCCGCCAAGCAACAGAAATGCTCCAGGACGACGTTATCCAACCGTCGACGAGCCCCTGGTCTTCGCCTGTTGTCCTCGTCGCGAAGAAGGATGGAACCTTGAGGTTCTGCGTGGATTACAGACGCCTCAACAACGTCACGAAAAAAGATGTGTACCCCCTGCCACGCATAGACGATTCCCTCGATCGCCTTCACCATGCCACTTACTTTTCGTCCCTTGACCTCCGCAGTGGATATTGGCAAATAGAGGTTGACGAGCGAGACCGTGAGAAGACCGCTTTTATTACGCCGGACGGTTTGTATGAATTTAAAGTGCTACCGTTTGGCCTGTGTTCGGCCCCTGCCACATTTCAGCGAATGATGGATACTGTACTCTCTGGTCTGAAGTGGCAGTCATGCCTCGTATATCTCGACGACGTTGCGATTTTCTCGGACACGTTCGATGAGCACCTGAAACGTTTGCGAGCTGTCTTCGAGGCCATCTGATCTGCCGGTCACTCTCTAAAACCCGAAAAATGCCACTTTGCATTTAACGAGCTGAAATTTTTCGGCCACATTGTCAGCGCTCGAGGTGTTAGCCCAGACCCAGAGAAGACGGCCGCTGTCTCTTCATTCCCCAAACCAGCGGATAAACGAAGCTTGCGTAGATTTCTCGGCCTCTGCGCGTACTATCGTCGCTTTAACAATTTCTCCAAGATCGCTGAGCCTCTGACCCGCCTGACAAAAGACGCTGAGCCGTTCGTTTGGGGCCCCGACCAGGAAAACGCTTTCACGGAACTCAAGTCCCATCTCCAATGTACGCCAATACTTGGCCACTTCGATGAAGAGGCCGACACGGAACTGCACACGGATGCCAGTAACGTTGGCCTTGGTGCGGTCCTTGTTCAGTGGCAGGACGGTGCAGAACGTGTCATTGCTTACGCCAGTCGCACTTTGTCCCGTTCCGAAGTTAATTATTCAACTACCGAAAAGGAGTGCCTCGCTGTTGTGTGGGCAGTTATGAAATTTCGTCCGTATTTGTACGGTCGTCTGTTTCGTGTCGTGAGCAACCATCACTCTCTGTGTTGGCTGGCAAACCTGAAAGATCCATTGGGTCGGCTTGCTCGAGGGAGCCTTCGATTGCAAGAATTTGACGTTACAATCGTGCACAAGTCCGGCGAGAAACATAGTGATGCTGACTGTCTGTCCCGCGCCCCTACTCCCTGCCACGCGGATGGCTCTGACAACGATTCCGCTTTCCTCGGTGTTATCGCGACGTCCACCTTATCCCGAAAGCAGCGGGCTGACTCTGAACTTTTGCCCCTCATTGAATACCTCGAAGGAACCGTGTCATCTCCTTCTCAGCTCTTCAGACGCGGACTATCGTCATTTTGCCTGCGCGATGGTGTGCTCTACAAGAAGAATTACGGTCCAACAGAAACTGCTTATCTGCTTGTAGTACCCACAACGCTACATGATGAAGTTCTTCGTGCGTGCCACGATGACCTTTCTTCCGGCCATCTTGGGTTTTCTTGCACATTGGCACGGATACGCCAAAAGTACTACTGGCCCAGGCTAGCTACCGTTGTGCACCGCTACGTTCGTACCTGCTGTGAGTGCCAGCGGCGGAAAACACCACCCATTAAACCAGCCATGGGTAACAGGTATATAGCGGTTGCCACTGACTACCTCAGCCGCTACTGTGAGACCAAGGGCATCCCCGTGGTACCGCAGATGAAGTTGCGCATTTCTTCATTCACAACATTGTACTCCGTCATGGTGCGCCAACAGTCGTCTTAACTGACAGAGGAACCTCGTTTATGTCGGCACTCACGAGTGAGGTACTTCGACTCAGTGGCACCACCCACCGCAAGGCAACAGCCTATCATCCCCAAACTAATGGACTGACTCAGCGGCTTAACAAGACAATTGCAGACATGATTTCTATGTATGTAGACGACGATCATGGGAACTGGGACCGATTTCTGCCGTACATCACGTTCGCATACAACACTGCACTCCAGGAAACAACACACTTCACTCCATTTTATTTGGTTCATGGACGCGAAACCTTGACTATGCTGGATGC
The DNA here is from genome assembly GCF_055883805.1 of Amblyomma maculatum. Taxonomy (NCBI): domain Eukaryota; kingdom Metazoa; phylum Arthropoda; class Arachnida; order Ixodida; family Ixodidae; genus Amblyomma; species Amblyomma maculatum. Next base: position 280,041,627 of record NC_139344.1, read on the forward strand.
CATGCTTCTTCCAGATTCTGCTCCCTCCACTATCGTGGGGGCTGACCAATTTATTCGTGAAGCAGAAGCTGCACGCCAGCTTGCCCGACAGCGAATTCGGCACCAACAAGTACACGACGCCCAGCGCTACAACCTGCGAGGCGACCAAGTCTGGGCATGGAGCCCAATACGGTTGCGAGGGCGCTCTGAAAAGCTTCTGCAGCGATGCTTTGGACCTTACGAGGTGCTCCGCCGCCTCAGCGCGGTGAACTACGAGGTGCTACCACAAGGCACTGTACGCTCCTCTCGGCAGCCAAAATCTGAAATAGTTCACGTTGCCAGAATGAAGCCCTATTACAATCGGTAAACCAATTCAGGGTCCAAACCAGAGCCAGAGCCATTCCCGTATAACTTGCCTCACTTTTCTACTACACTTGCGGCATCGGGTCGATGCCCCATGGAAGGGGGGCAATGCCACACCGTTGACCTTCTGGCGCCACCAAGTGGCTGAATGTATTGGCATGTGGCTAAGCGTCATCCTCTTCTCTCTCGAGTTTTTCGCTTGATTAAAAAGGGCCAGTTCGGTTGTTGTGCTGCTTGCTACGTGTGTTTGTGACAATATGCTGACAACAAACAGGCATTTATTGGTGCAATAATAACAACGCCAGCTAGCAATAAAACACGCTAATGAATCTAGGTCGTCCGACTCACCAGCAGGGCTGCGGGAGAATGTTCGCCCACGCTAGAGCAGGGGATAAGCTCTAAGGCCGGACAGGGCGAGCAGGTGGGAAAAGTCCCGCGAGGCCGGCAACTGCGGCATCCAATCACTCTTGCGGAGGTCCGAGTAGAACTCAATCGCCTCAAGACGACTTCGGCGACCGGCCCCGACCGCATTTCAAATAAAATGCTTAGGAATCTAGACGACGCATCTATTCATGCTCTTACCGACTATTTTCAAGAATGATGGGCCAGCGGTGCCATCCCTCAGGAGTGGAAATGCGCCAATCTAGTCCTTATCTTCAAGCCGGGCAAACCACCAACCTTGGCCAACCTCTATCCCATCTTTCTCACGTCCTGTGTTGGGAAGCTGATGGAACACATTATCCAGATCAGACTCTTACGATACCTCGAAGACAACCATCTTCTACCAGACACAATTTCGGCTTCCGCCCTCATTTAGCGGCCCCGGACATTATGCTTCTTCTCCATTATCAGGTAGTCATATGAGACACAAGACACGAAAGTCATCGTCACACGACACGAAAGACGTCCTCCATGAAGTGATTCTGCAACTTCAGGCTCTCGGTGTCGGACATCGCACGTATGCGTACATCCGAGACTTCCTCACTGACCGCACAGTGCAACTTAGTCAGCACGGGAGATCCTTCCATCATTTCTCCGGGAAATCATGGCACGCCGCAAAGCTCCGTACTTTCGCCGATGCTTTTTAACGTTGCACTGATAGGCCTGCCCAAGCTACTGGCCAACATCACGCACCTGCATCGCAGCATTTATGGTGACGAACTCACACTTTGGATCACGCGCGGCAGTGACAGCCAGATTCAAGAGAGACTACAGACCGCCATCGAACGGATCGGAGATTATCTCGATCAGTACAGTTGGCCTCACTTTCTTGGCAACAAAGTAGCACCATCCCGTCCCCGGGATGACACCTTCCAATGATTACTTCCAGACATCAACCTCCAGGGGCAAGGAAGCCCGATTCCTCGCACAGATCACATAAGGATCTTGGGCTTACACTTACAAGTCAATGGCAGCAACATCCCGCTCCAATGTATTGACCAGTCGGTGGTACAGATCGGACGCCTCCTTATGCGAGTCTCTAATAAGCATCATGGCGCCTGCGCCTCCTGCGCCTCGTTCTAGCTTTCATCTGCTCCCACATCACCTACTCTGCACCCTACCGTCTCACTCATGCCGAAAGTAAACGGCTATAGGCGTCACTTAGAAAAGTGTACAAGACGGCCCTGGTTCTACCCATGTCCACAGCTACCCATAAGCTCATGGCTCTCGGAATCTCCAATACCGTAAGCGAACTGATCGAAGCAACCCTCACCGCCCAATACGAGTGGCTCTCACTCACACACGCTGGCCGAGCGGTACTGCAGCAAGTTGTGACCTCCCCACTGAGAGTGGCCCCATGTTATGCGGAACTTACCCCGGAATATCGCCTAAATCTCCGTTTGCCTCCCATTCCCAAACGAATGCACCCTGAACACCATGTTGAGAGACGGGCCAAACGGGCACGTCAATTCGAGAAACGCTTCAGTGGGCGTCCGGACGTCACGTATACGGATGCCTCTAACCATCCCTCGATGCCAGCGATGGTGGCGGTAGCTCTCGCCCCTCACCGCAGCTGGTACACAGCCTGCAGCATTCAGAATGCAGAAACAGTCACCGCAGCTGAGGAGGTTGCCATTGCACTAGCGCTAGCCGACCCTATTACCAAAATCGTCATCAGTGATTCTCAACCGGCTATCCGACTCTACGATGCTGGCCGTATCTCTTGCCAGGTATTACACATTCTACTTTCTACTGCACCCTCTTCCACATCTCACTTACTTCTTTGGGCTCCAGCCCACGAGTCGCTCAGCAGAAACGCCCAGGCGCACACTTTCGCCCAAGATCTCAGCTGCCGAGCCGAGAGTATGATCAACCACCCTGCTTCCTCTGACACTAATATCTCACGCGCTTCCCTACTCGCCACTTACACAGACATACTCTAGTACTACCGACTAAAACGATGCTCATATCCTCCCGCACACTGCGATCTAACAAGACGTGAGGTCGTCTAATGGCGCAAACTACAAACTCGCAGCTTCCCACACCCCCTCTTATACAGCAGGATATTTCCACAACAGATAGCCCCCATGTGCAAACACTGCTCAGCCCCGGCCACTCTCATACACACGGCGTGGACTTGTACACACTACAACACAGATAACTCAAACACCCTAGAGACGTGGGAGTCTCTTCTGCATACTTCCGAGCCAGCAGACCAATGCCGGCTTATCCAGCGCGCGGTGGAGGCCACGATATCCCAAGGGATCCCCGCCGACCTCATCTAAGCCAACACCACCTAGACTAAGAGAAGGCCAGCGCAAGTCCCTCTTTCCACTAGTTCTACATCATGACGGCAAGATCTGGGGATAGATCGGCGCCGCCGAGCGCAAGCGTACGCAAGCAAGGCGATCTGGAACGACTCGGCCCGAGTGTGCGTTTTCAGCCTGTGTTTGCTGTGTTCCTAATCTGTGCTGCATAGGCACGAGCGAGCAAGGTATCTACAATATCTGGGTGTTGTGCGCTAAACTGTCGCTCTAACTATGCCAATGGATCCAAAGCGCAAGTGCGCAAGTTTTCGTTGGACTTGGCTCAAAATGCAGCATGGACAAAGGCTGTGCCATGGAAAAACTTATAACCGATGAAGTGCACTGTGATAAGAAAGCGATCTTGTTTGCTTCCTAATATTCGTGCTGCTATTCGCCACTATTTGACTTAGCACACTGTATTAAAGCGTAAACGTGCCCATATCGAGCACACAATTTGGACAGCACAACTACTAATAATCGAGTCAAATTCGCCCTGTTTTGAGTGCGGAACAAAATTGTTTTGCAATCTAAGCTATTTTGTTTTGGAAACAATTTTATTTCGCTAGTGGCCGCGTGATCGTAGTTGTCGTAGTAAATGACTGCTTTAAAGCTGCGTGAGCTGCTCGCTGCATTAATATACTCATGGCAATCGCTGCTCCCAGCTTAAGCAGCTTTTTTATATTTACGTTACAGCTTTGTGACCAGCACTTGCGTGAAAGCGACCTCATATTCACGACAAGCTACACTGAGTGTCGTCAAGGCCATTGTTCTGAGTGATATCTCTGCCTACCATTCTCACCTTTATATATCCGTCTATCAATAAATGTGCTCTCAGATAAATTTTGTGCCTGTCTTAATGTTTATTCAAGTAACTCTGAATGAAGGTGAAAATTTCCTCGCAACTTCATTTCTGCCATTGAAATAAATGCCAGGTGGATTGTATCAAACTTCTCATATACTTCAAAAGACTGGCAATATAAGATAACACAAGTATAACACTTCATCGCTAGCACTAGCTCCAGAGCAGCGTTGAATAAAAAAAAACGCAGCCGTGTAGGGTGAAGCCAACTTTCAGTATGATCTCACTACGATGACGTCACATAAGCTTGCACAAGCCTTGTAGTAGTCTAGGTGGTGTTGCCAACGCAACCGGTCCTTTGACTAGTCCCGTTTTTGAGCGTAATAAAAGAGTTCACCACCACCACCACCACCATCCCGCGAGGATGAATCGAGTGTACCCAGGCCCCCAGGCCGAAGAGAACTTGGCCGACTTGGTTTTCTTGCGTGCGCAGGAGGGAGGTCTTCCGTGGCTCCACGGTGATGATGATGTGGCTTTCCCCTTTGCATCAGGTGGGCACAAAAATGTACCCTAGCCATTATTTGGATGAGAGAAGAAGAAAAATAATTTGGGGGGCAGCGGGGAGAGCGGACACCTTTGCTTCTGGCCTCGACGCACTGGAACTGGCTGTGAACGAGCGTCGCCCAAGCATGCAACCACAATGTTTTCGGCGCAAAGCTGCCGCAAAAGGACTATCCACAGTGAGCGCATGTGCAGGGTCGACATCCCATCCAGCATTAGCTCATGAGGAACACTGTCATAGGCCTTGGCAACGTCGAGGAAGCAGGCGACGCTGGCGCCATCTCTCGATAGTTAATGTTAACCACCAAGGCCGGCGCCATTTCGCGATAGCAAGAGTAACCACGACGGGGGAAAGCAGACTTTAAAGAGGACGATGGGACATCGTTCTCCACATGGAAATAAGTTGCGCCGGTGACGACGAGTGCTGAAGCACTGCTTAAACGAGAAAACGTTGCTATGCATGGCTTGCCATTAGTCCCCACCTGCAAAGCATTTCCTTGGCATTTCCAGCGTCAATGCCGAGATCTGGCACCGCCAGGTATCTGCGTCTTTTAGCGTCGTCTCGCCTCAAGTGCCAGAGTTGTACCCAGGCGACGCCGGTAGCCAAGAAGCTGACGTGGCGCCAAAGAAACGCTGCCATGTGGTTCGGCCTTAAAAAACAAGGTGGGGTGGAAAAGACATCTGTTCGTTGTAAAACCACTTAGAGGCATTTTACTTCTAGATTACTGAGTGGTTCATTATGAGTTTCTCTCCACATCTTTCACATGTTGGTTTACTTTCTTTCATCATCAGTCTGACTATACCCACTGCAGGGCGAATGCCTCTGCCGTATTTTTCCAATTAACCCGATTCAGTGCTAGCTGCATCCACTTGACCCCTGCGAACGTCTTAACCTCATCCACCCACCTAACTTTCTGCCGCCCCCTGCTACGCTTTCCTCCCCTTGGAATCCAGTTTGTTACCCTAAGCGACCATCGGTTATCCTCTCTTCGTACTACATGTCCTGCCCATGCCCATTTCTTCTTAACTTCCACTAGAATGTCAGTAACTTGAGTTATTTCTCTGACCCACTCTGCACGCTTCCTATCTCTTAATGTTACCCCTACCATTTTTCGTTCCATGGTCCTCTGCGTTGCCCTCAACTTTAGTAGAACCCTCTTGGTTAGCCTCCACGTTTCAGCCCCATAGGTGAGTACAGGTAAGATGCAACTGTTGTATACTTTCCTCTTGAGCGATACCTGTAAGCTGCTAGTCATAATCTGCGAGTGCTTGCCAAATGCGCTCTAAATCTTATTATTCTTGTTATTTCCTTTTCATGGTCCGGATCTGCGGTTACTACCTGTCCTAAGTAGACATATTTGCCTACTACTTCCAGTGGGAGGATGTTTTTGCAGGTCCTGAGTGCGCAATCATGTGACACAAAAGTGACGTAGGGTCGACGTCACTCCTGCGTGCCCTAAGAGTGTTGATTTTTTTTTCTTTTCGTCTTACTGGAGGAAGTGAGAGGGTGGCTGCAAGCTGTTAAGTCCAATGTGCGGGAAGGATGAAAGGAGGCGCTTGGTCATCGGAGCGGGGCTTCAAGCTGGAGGTGGGGGAGCGCCTAGCCATCCTGCGAGCAAAGGACACAGCAGCACACACGCACGCTTTCTGAAAGGAAGAAAGGAGAAGTGGGCAGGCTAGCCAACATAGACAGCGCGGTTTCAAACCAGTGACGGCAGTGAGCGCCGGTTTCGTGGCGTTCACAAGCTTTTGCTTTCGTTTTTTTCTTCCAGTGGTTTGGTGGGGTGGCTGGTATTTGAAGCGACGCATGGACTCTGAGTCATGAGTTCGCGTATTCGCAGCGTGCTGCACGGATCGTGTGTTTGCTTTCCTCATTGTAATGAAAACTTGAAGAGCACTGACCGCATGCGGGGCCGCACATATATTGAGTACCTGAACATGGGTTATCTGCAGACACATGCGCCCACACACACCCACTTTTGCAATGGCAGAAAAGAAAACTGTCACGATTGAGAACATCTTCCAAGGGCGCGTAAATGTTGACGTTTGGAATTAAGCTGTGAAATTATACATTATGTTACTTAGCATGGACAGACAATTTTTCGTCTCTACAGTTGTTTCCCATAAGAGGCACGATCCAAGATGCAAAAACATCCCATTGAAAACTACGCGTGTACAGAAGCAGTCAAATCTTTAGCGCTACCTAAGCTGCCGCTCAGGCCAAATCAGCCCTTACCTAACTGCTAGGAAAAAATAAACGATAGGACTGCTCTGTGTTTTGCAGAGAGCAGCTCCAAGCCGTCACTGGTTTGAAACTGCGCTATCTACGTTGGCTAGCCTGCCCGGTTCTCCTTTCATCCCTTCAGAAAGCGTGCGTGCGTGCTGCTCTGTGCTTTTCTCGCAGGACGGCTAGGCGCTCCTCACCCTCCAGCTCGAAGCCCCACTCCGACGACCAAGCGCCTCCTTGCAGCCTTCCCACGCATTGGATTTAACAGCTTGCAGCCACCCTCTCATTCTCTCCAGTAAGCCTTCCCACGCATTGGATTTAACAGCTTGCAGCCACCCTCTCATTCTCTCTAGTAAAACGAAAAAAAAAAAAAAGAGAGAGAGAACACCTATAGGTAGCGCAGGAGTGACGTAGCCCCTACGTCAAGTGACTGCGCACTCAGGACCTGCAAAAACATCCTCCCACTTCCAGTGCTTCGCTACCTAACGTAAACTGCTGTTCCTTCCCGAGGCTGTTGAACATTACCTTAGTCTTCTGCATATTGATTTTCAAGCCTATCTTTCTACTTTTCCTGTCTAGGTCATCAATCACTCTTTGCAGCTCATCTCCTGAGTTACTTAGCAAGGCAATGTCATCTGCAAATTGCAGATTACTGAGGTATTCTCCATCTACCCTTATCCCTAACTGCTCCCATTCCAAGTCTCTGAATACTTCCTTTAAGCAAGCTGTGAATAGTACTGGGGAGATCCTGTCTCCTTGCCTAACACCTTTCTTTATGGGAATTTTGTTACTTTCTTTATGCAGAACTATGGTTGCTGTGCAGCCACTATATATATCTTCCAGCCCTTTCACGTATTGCTCGTCTACCCCCTGATTTCGCAATGCCTGCATCACCGCCGAAGTTTCTGCTGAGTCGAATGCTTTTTCGTAATTAATGAATGCTATGTATAAGGGCTGGTTATATTCCGAGCAGTTTTCTATCACCTAGTTGATGGTATGGATATGATCGATAGTAGAGTGCCCTTTCCGAAAACCTGCTTGAACCTTTGCTTGGTAGCAGTCTAAGGTTTCCCTGATTCTATTAGCGATTACCTTAGTATATACCTTATACGTAACAGACAGTAAGCTGAATCATCTGTAATTTTTGAGGTCCTTAGCGTCCCCTTTCTTATGAAGGAGGATAAAGTTTGCGTTCTTTCATGGTTCCGGTACTGTCGATGACACCAGGCACTGCGTATGCAGGGTGGCCAGCTTTTCTAGCACGATAACCCCCCCATCCTTCAACAAATCCATAGTTATCTGATCCTCTCCAGCTGCTTTCCCCCTTTCCATAGTTTCTATTGCTTCCGTGACCTCGTCCTTACGAGAGAGTGCATGGGAGAATGGAAGGAAAGAGAGGGAGCAGTGTGAGAGGAAGCAGGAACGGAGCCAGGACGCAGAGGGAAAATGTCAAGAGGGAAATGATGCTACATCAGTTATTGCCGAGTCGTTTAGGCATGATGATGGGGTAATGGCCCCAAATGAAGAAACAGTATCATACAGCTTGAAGGAAAGGAGATAACAATTGACAATTCTTAACTTAAAGAAGACGGAGACAAATATTCCTGTGTGTACAACCATAGGGATAAATGAAATTCCAATCAAGCTAATTAATGGGCTTGGTCCGAAAAGCAAGTACACATTGTTAAGGCATTGGAAATAGTCATAAATAAAGGAACTCTACACAGCTGGCAACTGAGTAGGATGAATTAAATCGATAAAGGAAAAGGAGAGAGGAAAAATATTAAATCATTTAGGCTGGTCACAACGATGTCAGTTACATACAGGCTGGCAATGCAGGCATGGATAGAAAGTAAGTGTGTACTGGATGAACGGGTTCCGAAGTGGTGGGCACCTAGATGATAGCATTTTCGTAATAACCCAATGCATGGAAATAGCCAGGGCAGAAAACAGACCTCTGTATTTAGTCGTTCTGGACATAACTGGTGCATACGACAGCATAAATAAGCAACTTCTGTGGAATATACTCGAACCTGAAGGCATCAGTAAATAAGTAACTGAATTACTAAAAGAAATATACAGAGATAATGAAGGGGTTAAGAAGTATGTCTGCTGTCGAAGTATGCAAAAGACTAAGGCAAAGGTGACCACTATCACCGCTGTTGTTCATGATTTATAAGAATAAGGAGAAGAGTCTGCAAGAAAACAACCTTGGTTCTAATCTCTCTTATAAGCAAGGCGAAATGGACTTAGAACAAATGCTTCGAGGATTAATGTATGTGGATGACAATGTTCTATTTGTCAATAGCCAGGAAGATTTACAAGGGTCGCTTTACCTTCAGCACAATTAAGTCGGGTCTGATGGTATTCAACGATTTCACTAAAAAAAAGCTTACAATACAAGGGAGTGAGATACCAAGACTGGCAGAATATAAATATCGTGGGGTATGAATAAACGAAGGACAGGTATAAATGGAAAAACATGAACAGCCCATCAGGGTGAAGGGATAACGCAATAATGAAGCACAGGGCATTATGAAAGTACAACAGGTATGAAGTACTTAAAGGTATTTGGAAAGTAATAATAGTACCAGGGCTTACCATTGAGAACACGGTTGAGTGGTTAAGGGCAGAAGTCAAGTCGGGGTTAGAAATAAATAGGAGATCTGTGGGAAGGTTATCACTTGGAGAACACGGCAAAACTACAAACAAAGCGGTACAAGGAAACACGGGCTGGGGGTCTTTCGAGGCACGAGAGGCTCAGAGCAAGATGTTGCAGGAAGAATGCCCCAGGAAAATGAACAACAATGGGTAGGCAGCTAAAGCATCTAAAAACTTATATCGAAAGGACATTGACTCAATGTGGCGGAAAAGGAGGAGAAAAATAAGTATGTGGGAATGCAGGACGGAGAAATAAACAATAAATGTGAGGTAAAGAACACAGAGGCTAAAAACTGGAATAGTTCAATAGAAAAGAAACCAACCCTAGACATATAGAGAAAATAAAAAACTCTTATTAAGGAAGCTTATAGGACAACTCAAGAGGCAGCCGCCTTCTCTTTGAAGCTAGATCAAAATGTCTTAGAGCCCGAAGCTACGAAAGGAAGTTTAATTAGGAAGATGAAGCTTGTGCTATGTGCGGTAGATGCCTTGAACAACTAGACGTCTTATACTGGAGTGTGGCAGTATCCATCCAGATGTCAATGCAGACATAGTCATTCAAGCTTAGGCCCTGGGGTTTAGGATAAAAAAGGAAGCGTGAATGAATCAGCGGAATAGGTTAGCAAGGGACATTTAGAAGATTGGTGGATAAATAGCAAGGCAGGAATGCATGAAAGCTAAACAAATTAAACAAGGGTAGTTAAAGATAACCCGTGTATAAAAGTAAAGTCATTAATGTTGAATAAGAGTTATCCAAGTCAAAAACCATAAAAAAGAAGTGTTGAGCATGTGATCACTATCACCACCCCGTTTCAAAGGGGACGCCCTTAACATCAATCAGTCCATCAATCCATCCACGCCAGGAGCCTGCTCCCATCTGCCCGCATGAGAATGGCATGACTCCATGCAGCCGCAGCCTGCGTTCAGTAACTATATATGAATACAAGCTCAGAGGACACATATTTCAAAAATCACAGATTTGGTTTCTTTGTTCACGCAGGTGCAGTGTGAATGGAAGGGGAATGCTTTTCGCCGAAATATTGGAGGGGGGGGCAAAATGGAGAGTTTATCCCCATGGAGCAGCTGCTTGCTTCTTGCACAATTCTTGCTATCTTGGGTACATTGGGTACATTGGGTACAAGGCGCGGAGGGTAGTTTTCAAAAGCAGTCACTAAAGCATCGAGCTTTGTCTCGAAGAATGTCATTAGTATAACGCAAGGGGAGATGTCTTTCATGAAAATTACTTCATATTTGCTTTGTGCAACACCTTTATGAGTTTATTAAAAATACCATTCTTTCTATTACAAAATTTGATATATCTCAGGAGCACTCTTTTCCTGTGATATATTATTTGATCTTTGTGAAAAGCATGCGGCATTAACAAAATGAAGCAGAATAAGCTAATTTGATATTTGTTGCATTTTTACTAGCATTTTACAGGACAAGGCAATCTCAGGTTCTTTTTGTGCAAGTTGCAAATTTCTACTTTTATATTTTGCTTTGCAGCTGCTGTAGATATGTCTGAACAGATTACACAAAAAAATTTAAATTTCCAAATAACAAAAGTAAAGAATGTATCAGCAGGTAGTATAGTTCCAGGCCTGCAACAAAACAAAAAAGGTAACAAAATTAGGGGACTTCCAAGCTTTGCCTTAACAGTAGGCCCGAAACACCTTTAACACCGTTTTTGCGTTCAAAGAATATGTTACATATTCCGCTGTTTATTTTTCTGAAAAAAAAAAAAAAAAAAAGCTGCATTATTTCCTCAGTGCATGGGCACCTACACTTGGAAAATTGTGCATGTGTTGTCGGTTTGAATCCCTATCCTGAACTAGCCACCAACTTCATTAGAAGACTGAAGCTAAATGGGAAGTGAAATGGTGAGTATCACTCCACCCTGAACACCACAGAGGGAATGGTTACATCACAATTTTGATTAGAAATGAGGTTCCTACTTTCTCCAACACCGTTTTTCGGAATTTGGTTCACAGCAGTGGGAAAGGCTATGGCTTTTCAATGCAATAAGCCATAATGCTTCGTATAATAATAAGATAGCAGTGAAGAAATCTGTTTAGTTAAGGCAACCATCTAGCCGAAAACCAAAGTAGAGAAAAACGCAGATTTTTCGTGCTCTTCATCGGCAGATCACCAAGCATTTTTTTTTACAGTACCTACTTCCCCGTGGATTACAGAAATGACACTTCTAGACAACACAGAAAACCAGGCATACAATTATTTGACAGAAATGTTTTCTATAGGTAGTTGATCTTTCTGATATCGGTGAACCATGTGAGAAGATCAAACATTTTCTCGGTTTAATATACCTGTATATTGTCCCAGAGCTTGTGCAAAAGGTGAGGTCAAAATAAGTAGGTAAATCTTAGTTGAAGCTTCAAATTGTTTTTGTAGGAGAAAGCTGAATAATAAAATTGTAAAAAAAGCATGCATAAATAAATAAAAATGCATTCTACAAGACCTTTACACTGCCATGTTATGTAGTAGACCAATGCTGTATGACGCCCCACAGGTAAAAAAATGTTGAAAACAATGGAAAGATTACAACAGATTGTGGAGTATTTTGTAAAGCATGTGAATTAATTAATCGTGAATTAAATGTAAAGCAATGTGAATTAGATTTGCTAGAAATTAAAAAAAAAAGCACAGATTAAAACTCAATTTCCGGATCATGCAAGAATTAAAAATATATATCAATAGAAAAGTGAATTCTCTGAAAAACAATGGCCACGAAAAACCACACCAGAATAATACAATCTATATTATTGCCCGTACAAATGTGCATGAGTGTTTCTTTTTCCTGATATAAATTGCCATGTGATGTTTTGAAGCAGAATGATGTGTAATAATTTCAATCAGATAAAAGAAGTTTTTTGCTGGGATGGCGAGTATACATAATTCTATTTACTCACTATACTCATCTAGGAAAGTAATTTAACATTAGGTGCCGTTTCTGCTTAAAACAAGGCAATGAACACCAATAAAAGGGGAATAATTCGCATAGTTACGTCATCGGCTATGAAGAATGGGCTTCATTTACATTCGCCACACCCGTTACATCAGCATGCAGCCATCAGAGTCAGGTTTGCAGTTAAGACTACATAATCAGCTACAGAGCACTGCCCGAAACTGGAGGCTGTGAGCACAGAAAGCCCTCCTTTGCACATGGCATAAAGATAATAGTATCCAAACCGGCTAAGTATCCACAAATTCATTGAGGTGTGCCCCACCACCCACATTTTTGATGTCAACATTAATCTGAACTGCATTCTTTTCACCTGAAGATCACCATATCATGACAGCAAGCAGCTTAACACTAGTAGACTGTTAATGCCAATTTCCTGGGTCTCACATACTGAAACGCTAATTTAATGCGCCAGCAAAAAAGTTAGTACAGTGACTAGATTAGTAGGTGTGCTGACCGGCAAGGTACAAAGCATAGTTCCATGTGCCTCCGCTTCATGACGGCAAAATTGGCGCTGCTGTTTTCTGCCCGGTGCTCGGCGGAGAATCGTCTGCTACTTGTCGCAATTACGTCGAGTGTTTTGCCGACCTCAATAACATTGTTTGTTGCAGGCACAGTCACAAGAAATACTATCGAAACTCACGCTTTTGTGGTCTGGCATTGAAACAATAAACGAACGACAGTAACCTTTTTTTTTTTTTGCCATCTGCTTGCCTTCTGTTATAGTTCCTATGCAAGCGCTGTAGCGAAGCAGGCGCTATGCTTTCCCTGACGAGTGATCTACATGAAGACATAAAAAAGACGCACCAGTCTTAAAATCTATCTACAAGTCAAAGAGGAAGGGAACGAAAGTTTGTTTGCTGTGCCACAATATCTGAAATTGGTCAAGAAAGTGGGAGCTCGCTTTTCATAGTGCTGATATGAAGCTCCAATCAAAATCTGTTGGATGCCATTTCTGCGAATCAGTTCTGAACGCTGTGTGCACTGAAAAAGACTTGCCTATCCTCTATGCACCTGGACAACATAATCTGGCTACGCAGCGAAGACAGTGAGGGCGGAGCTTCCGTCAAAATGTTACTACATGTTTCAGTTATGGCTTCTGTTTCAGTTCAACCTTTGCTTGAAATTATAGTTTTCATGCCGCCAATGACACAGCAATTACTTTTTTAAGAATATTTAAGGCCTAAATAAATGTAAACTCGGCGTTAATGAATATCACGAGCTGCGTACAGTGCTGAAAAAAGTGCACTGGGAAAGCGTACAGAAACCGACAGGTAGACGCAGCAAAAGCAGCTGACATACTCTTCAGGAAATTCCCCAACAAATGGCGCAGCCGTTTGCTCAGGGTACTGTACCAATTTGAAAATGCACTACACCAATGTGGTAAACGCTTGTGTTGCACAATCGTGATGTAATAGCAACATCAATATTTCAGTAATGGTATAATATTCCAGAGCACGATCCAGGAAATTTACGAAGGGACTATGCATTTCGGCTCTTTAACACTGGCTGCATAGCCAGAAAACGTCCGGGAGTATACAATGCTATGCTTCAAAAAGAAATATATATATACATATATTTTAGCACAATGCAATAAAGAAACCACCGTGCATGATAAGACATTTTAAAATTGCGCTCTTTTCATTGGAGATTGTCTATAGGCACCATGCAGGAGTAACTCGCGGTGCGAAGCGCGCGCCCCTCGCGGCGGGAAGAACAGTTTGGTAGAGAGACGTGCGCTCGGCCGTGCAGCGGAGACGCGGCGGATCTGCTGAGCGTGGGCCGCATTCGCCGTTCGTTCTTTCGATTCGCGGCATTCTATGGTCACAAATGAATTGCTAGGTTGCAGTTCCTGGGTTGCTGCTGTTGAACACATTTTCACTGGCCTGATAAAATATTGTTCACGTTCCCAAATAAGCTGTACGAAGCGAAGTGACGATAAGTTTGGATCGCTGCCGTTCAACGAGCAGTTGCCCGGGTTTGCCGCGTCTAGATTTACCGCGAAGCATTTGTTCCGAAAGAGGACGCACTACCTTCCCCTGCATTAGCATCATGTCTCAACCCGCCAAAAAAAAAAATAAATAATATTTAAAGAAATTGGGCAACTCATAGGCATCAACGCTACTGGGACCGCCGTGCGCGCCTGTGGGCCGTGCTCGTGGATGAAGTTGTTCATTGCATAATTTTTATTTATGCTATCTTGTGGTCTATATTTCCCTGTCTACCATAGCTTGCTTGCCTTGGCAACTTTTTTTTCTTTTGCTTGCTTTCATTATTTTTTTCCTCCTCTCAGCTCGTTCCTTTTCTTCTTTCAACACCCTTTCCTTCCACGCTTATGCCGCTACTTTCAATCTCCTCTTGGGCGGCTTCCTTTGTCCGTCGCCCAGCTTGATATTTTCTTTTTTTCTCGCCATCCTTCGCTGTCCACTTCGCCCTCCTCTGTAGATGTGATTCAGGAGTTGCCATTCCATACGCTTTATTCATTTAGTTGTGTTAATGACATTTCGATGTCTACTGAGTTGTTGAACCTTGAATGATAAGCTGTTTTTCATGCGATACTGCTCAATCGAGACTATAATAAAAAATAAGTAAAAAAAATGTTTTTTTTTTTTTTTACTTATTCGTGGACACTCTAAATAGATCTTGCATTCATTACATGCCATCCTGCTCCAAACAAGTTGTCGAGCGGCTGGCCGCCACTTGTTACCTTCCCCTGTCAAAACTTAATTTTGTGGCAGAGGACTTGAAAGTACCGTTAAAGAGGCATTAAAGGGACACTAAAGACATCCAAAGATGCTATGAAAATCGAATAAACTACATTTGGTGACACTGTCGCCGCATATCCGGCAGCAAAAAATCGAATAATTGCTGAGATATTGCGATAAGAAGTTGAGGTTTTTTTCTTGTTCCCGCCAGTCGAATTCAAACTGTGCCCTCCGATTACGTAGTTGGAGTTGAGTGACGCACACTATGACGTAAGCGGAGACTCCGTGATAGCTAGCGAGCCGGCGCGGACGCGGCGTCGCATCCCTCAAGTGCCAACATAGCAACAGCGTACTCGCAATGACGGCCACAGCCGAAATAAATAAAACGATGAAGAGAGTAATTTACCGAGCGATGGGCCCATAAAGGAAGAAAAAAAAACATACAACGCTTGTAATGCACAATACTTTACATGTTTCTCAAGCTTTTGCGCTCCTTCTTGCACTGTGTATAAACAAACCGAGCCCTCGGTAATCGCAACGCTTCCCGACATGTTTACATACAAATAAGATTTAGTTACCAGCAAAATAGTGTCCTCGCTGCTGCGCTTGTCAGTTTTGAAGCTTCGTCGCACTTTTTTCCTTCAAGGTTTGTGCTACAGCCCCGTGTTCAGCGAAAATTACGCCCACGGTAGCAGAGCATGACCGAAGTGCCGGCGCCACTAAATTTGCCAGCGCTGTGAAATTCCACATGTTAAAATGGATCCAGTGCACAATATAGTGCGTATAGGCATCCAGAACATTAGTTGCAAGTCGTGAGAGCAGGCAGCATACGCCGATGGTGAAGAAGTTGTAATTTTTAGACCGGCAGCAGAAACATTTTATTGTAAATGGGGCCATGACGTTAAGACCGGAAATATTTCCAACGATCTTGTTGCGCGGCGTAGTCGAGCGAGGTAATCCATTCTGGCTTGATGTATTGGTGTTGCTGAGGGAATTTTATTCCGTGTTTGCCGAAGCCTAGCTTACGCGTTTTATGCACTGTATTTCTGATTTCACTTTCAAATGTCAAAGTCAGCAATAAAGAAAAAAAGACGGCATAGTCGAGCGGTTAGCGTCTAACGTTGCGGATAAAGCAGTGGCGAGTTCGAATCTCACCGCTACTGGATTTTTTTTCTTCAAATCGATTTGTTTTTACTATCTGTAATGTATTTCTGGTGCTTCGTTATTTTTAGTTTTTACTTTTTACCCGAGGCCCTTTTTTTCGCCGGGCGACGAGCACAATATATCGACACTCTCCTTGGTATGAGCAGCTAGTATGCCCCTTTTGTTTACGATGCCTGCAAGTAGCACGTTGAAGGTCTTGTTGACACATTATGTTAATCAGATGTGCCATGATTTAGTGAACAATTGAATTATAATGCGTTTCTCCTTTGGTACATAGCATATGTATGCTTTTTGTGGCGTACGTAGCTGCAGTCGAGCGGTCAGGTCGCAGTCGAAGCGGCGACGGCGGCGATATGTTGGCGCGGAAGTGTGAATGAAGGAGCGTGTCGGTGGCAGCGGATTTCGCTCGCTCATCCTCCGAATGCTCAAATGGGAACCAGCAAGGCGCATCTGCTGCTCCAAGCTCGTAATTCAGGCGCTGCAGGTCCAAACAAACTATCCGAGTGCGCACGAAATGCCCGAGCCGAAACATAACCAAAACTGAAGTGGGCGCCTGTGGCGCCTCCAAGTATATTTTTGTATTTGCCGTGCAACATTTACGTTGTCTTTTCGCCGTCGTTTACGTATGATAAAAGCGTGTTATTATATTCTAGACAAAACCCACGACCGCATTCAAACGGGCAACGTAATTCCATTTGTCAGCCTCCGTGATCCCTAGCGCGTCACGTGATTTGTAGTTGCGCGTTTCGGCTATGGCGGCGATACCTATATTTCTGTTCTTCCTCTTTACTACCTTATAACAGCTCTGTTTTCAGTAAGAGTGGATTTTTTGTAATCAGGAATAGGCATTCTATCGATGCAAGCCCACTTCAGTTTTCTCTTTAGTGTCCCTTTAAGGATCGTTGAAAAAAGAAAAGAAAAAAAAAACGAAAGAAAACTAGCATTCAAGTCGGCATGAGGCAGGACGTTCTTTCAACGAAAAAGAAAATTAAGCATGCTACAAATATGTGACAGAGAGGAAGACATGAATGTGTATTAGAAACTGTAGATCGTTTGTGCGGTGCTGTAAGGCAGTTTCCATTCTCATAGCTGTGTCACTGTATCAGCGACCGCGTGCCATCTGCCATCCTTTCCTTTATCGTCGAGAAAAGTGGCAACCGTCTCACCAGAAAACAGCTTAAGCTCTTCAAAATCCGTCTGCGTAATGTAAGTGCCTGCGGCATCTTCAGGCCCCGGTAATCGCGTTCTCGAGTTTTCAGGCTTGTCCTTTTTTTTTTTAGGCTTTTTTCTCTTCTTCGACTACAGCTTCATTCATTCCTATTCTTCTCCCATACTCGTTCCACCCTTCTCGGCCGCTCGATTCCCCACAGCTTTTTTTTTTTTTTTCTCTCACCCACCCCAGTGAGCTGGCCTTTGTGAAGCTGTACCACACTTGGGAGGAGGGGCGTTCGCCACCAATGTTTTTTGTATTTTTCTACACTTTTACCGTGTTTTTTACGCCCCACCCTCCCACCCCCTTCGTTTTTTGCTCGGCCTTTTTCAACCGCGCGCTTCTCCTGTCGTCTTCCGTTTCGCGTGTTTCCAGCCTACAAATAAACGCCCAGCGGGCGGCCAGGGCTCGTCTCTGTCTCTGCGTCTTGTGGTTCTTGCATCGTTTGTGCTTCGCTACGTCGCTCGAGCTGGCTGAAACTGCTACCATTTCGTTGCGCAGGCCGCCTTTTCAGGCGCGCGCCCTGCCTAGGCGGCCGCGCGTCTCCCTATCAAACTGTTCCGGCGCTCACTCGTGGCGCTGCCTGTTCGCCGCGAGTGCTGCCTCCTGGGTTTCTGCACGGTGCCTATAAGATTCAAGTAAACTGAAATGTCAGCTGTAAATGGCGATTCTCAAGCTTGGTGGTAGTAGTGTTAAAGGACACAAAAACAAGTCATCCAATTTTCGCTGTTGGTAAATATAGTCCCTATGGTCTTTTCTAACTACAGTAGAATCTCGTTACAAGAGACATGGTTGCAAGAGACACTCGGTTATAAAAGACACTTGAAAATGGTTTGGTTGGTTTTCCTATGTTTGCCATGTTAACAACATTGCATACAAGAGACATGGTTACAAGAGACACTCTGTTTCTTGCACTCTTGTTTCTTGTTGCACTATGCCAGGAACCAAGGAGGGCCTCCTCTTGACTGGGAAGTCAAAATTTTCTTATTGTGTCAGTTACACATCAAAATGCCCCTGTTGTTTCACTCACACAGGAATGTAATGACAGTGGCTAAATAAGGACATTCTGACTTTCCAGTCAAGAGGAGGCACTCCTTGGTTCCTGGCATAGTGCAACAAAGCAGGACACTGATATAGAACAGAATTTAGTTAAGGGAATCTAAACTGCCGCACATACAAGTTGGTAGAAATTCTTTGGTTACAAGAGAGCTTGGTTACAAGAGACATCTTTTTCGGGTCCCTTGAGTGTCTCTTGTAACGAGGTTTTACTGTATATCAATACTTGTGTAGGAGCAAAAAATGCATTTCTCACCAAGAAAATTCAATCTAAGCCATTCGACTCATAAGTTTGATGCAGATAATGATAAGACTGAGAAAGTGTAACCATAGGGTGGCCTACCTTGGGGATCCACATGCAAAAAACCTGTTTTGACACACTGCAGTTTGCTTGTGAAAACCGTTACTGAAGACAATGCCTGTATTTCGTTTTTAACCTTTCCTGGTCTATAAAAATCCTGGTTTCAGTGAAAGAACCATATCTGTCATTAAAACACAGTAATCTACTAATAGATGGCAACTTATAATGTAAGTATCTGAACTTCCTCTGCCTATGAATCAGAGACAAACAATATAGCACGTTCCATATTTATCAGTTCAAGTTCTTGCGCAAGGTATAAGACTATTTGGGACACTGACCACAGAGTAGCTTTTGATGGTACACATTTTTTTTAGCAGTCAGCTTGCAAAAAGCAAAAGCCTACATCAATACAAATAAGGAATAGAAATTATGAATTGTACCACGAAGTCAGACGCATGGAAAGGGAGTGCATCATAGCAATGAAACATAAACAAGGACTAGACATAACATGCCCCAACAATTTCACATAACAAAGTAACTAGCTTAGAGCATA
The DNA here is from genome assembly GCF_055883805.1 of Amblyomma maculatum. Taxonomy (NCBI): domain Eukaryota; kingdom Metazoa; phylum Arthropoda; class Arachnida; order Ixodida; family Ixodidae; genus Amblyomma; species Amblyomma maculatum. The sequence goes on from NC_139344.1 coordinate 280,060,933, forward strand.
CATACTCATTACATACATTCATGAAAGGTAATTGTGTCAGAGCACCAACAGTGACAGAACAATGATGAGCTATAATATATATGATGAAGAGCCCACAACAAGCAATCAACCAGTTGCGGCTTGCAAGTAGAGCCCGGCAATCACCTACCAATTATTGTTTCATTTTTCGCATTCGTTCGTGAGGGGCACATTCTGGCTTGCCTTCAGAGCTGTGCAGCTAAGCCATACAGGCAGGGCATGCCACAGCTAAACAAAGAACAGAAGGCACTTGCCACCAAGCCATTGTGCACAGTGACAGCCACAAGACAAAAAAAAAAGACAGGTGCATGCATGCAAGCCGTAAGCAGTACTACGACCCGCACCCTGTTACTGATCACCAGTGAAAGACAGTTGAGAAGGTATGGTCAAACCTCCCAATAAAATGGCCATTGCCATGTCCTTAGCAATGACAAGAACAATACATTGGAAATGCCAAAAAAGAAGGCATTTTGTGCTTTGTCAGTGTACACTATAAAGCATTCAACTTTTTTTTTTTCTTTTATAATGTGCTAGTCAGTGTGACAAAAATGCACTTGAACCATGCTATTTACCGATTGACAACAGTAAATTGACCTGGAGGCAGTCTGCTTTGTAAGTGAATATTCTTTAATCTCAAAACAAATGCAGTATTGAGGGAGGCTTTCTGACTCCAACATTCATTCGGTGGTCCAGCATTGGGCTATCTTTCAAGCAGTTAAAAAGGCTCGAGTTCTGTAACATATTTGCCAGCACCTCTCTCCACGCTACGGTACACCCACACCACCACCTGCCAAGAAAAGAGGCTTGTGAACAAAAGCTGTTGACCAGATTTCCCCACTTGACATGTTAATCGTGAAATATTTCCATCCCATAAGTAAGAAACAAAATGCAGAAAGACAAGCACTACCACCATTATGTGCACATGCATACAAAGAAATGAAGTGACCCAGACAGGCATGTGCATTACCATGCAGGTTCATGCAAGGCAGATACAATACAGCTAGACATGAATAAAGTGGCATTGAAGCAACAAGCAGCAAATGGAAGCACTATGAAAGTTAGTGAAATAGCAAAGCGTTGGTATTTTCTTGATGCAAGGCAATTTATCTTAGCAATATGCCAGTATGATTACGTCATTACACCTATGTGTCAAGCCAAAGTAACTGTTGTGTTTCTTGTTGCTCCAAGCCATAACAACACTCAGAAGACACAGTCTGTATTGCACCACATTACTAGGATGCTGACAGCATCTCTGCAGACCTGAACTAGTACAGTGAAGGCTCGTTTATTCAACCCCATAATTTGAATTTTCAGATAATTTGAACTGCATTATTTGGTTTGGGCAAGCTCCATAGGTCTATGAATAAAAAAAGGCCATTCATTCGAAGGAGAGCCAGTTTTGCTAGGGATATTTAGGCACATGGCGAAAGAAACACTGCCACAATAAGGCAGCAGAGTTACGAAGCTGCGCACCTCCAAAACGGAGAATAAAGATAAAAACAGGTAAAAGCATGGAAGAATGGGTGAAGCCTAATCGGCGCCATGACCGGCATGGCAGCTGGCGGCAGCTGCTGCCTGAGACTCTCAACTAAATGCTCTTTTGACCCCGATAATTCGGAAGTATAGATGTCGTACCATCGGTGCGGACCCAGCTGACGCCCACTGTTGGGCCAAATCCCGGTACGATTGACACTGCAAGCAATCATTAAAACAGCATTTTTAAAATACATATGTTGCGCCGTTGAACGTGACGCTTCCATCCGTATAGTTCTTTCGCAGCTCTGAAAATGTGTATTCATGAAGTGCCGTTCAGAGCATCGTGTGCTGAAGCATAACACGCGACGCAGGCAGCTTGTGAGAAGGCACTGCTGTCATTGCATCACACCATGAAGGATGCTATGGAGGACCTCACCATTTTCAAGCAGTTCTCATTTGACACTGCCGACAGTGTGCACTCAAAAAAGCTATAATGTGAATGCGAAAAATGAGCCATGAGTGAAAAAAGAATGTAAATATAAAGAATTGAGAACATTGTTGGTCTTGATAATTTCAAATTTCACCCCGTAAAACGGCGAGTTGAACGAGCTGGTTGGTACATAGTTAACCAAGAAACAGTGCAGAGAAGACGGGACCCGTCTTTTCCTTTGTCTCTATTGTTGCACTGTTTTTTGTTTAACTAATGATTTAACCTGGTATTTGCAAATGACACTTAACTAGAATTGCACAGAAGAGTATAGCCTACTGAAAAATTCAGTATAAATACTATATAGGATTCCGCATGCAGATTGTTTGTACGAGAAGGAGTTGCATGAAACCTGATGGAGCTGCCATATTGCTGCTGAGTAAAGTGAGCTCTCCATAATTCGACCTTAATTCTTTCGCTGTCACGAACATACATTTTCGCGCTTCCCTCCCACAGTGTCACCAACGTAACGATACGTTCTCTATTATGCTATTAGCGCGAAGCTGGCGTGCTTGGACTGGCTGCGCCATCTGTCAAATCTTTCTACAAGTATATTTTTGGCCTTGTGTTGGTATGTATATATTGAAGAGTATGGAGCGACCGCGAATATCCCTTCCACCTTCTTTGCTGGGAGGTACGGTCGCTCCGCGCGCGCTACTCTATCGCGCTATGTGATCATTCGGTGCGCACGTGCGGTTACGGGTTCAAGGGTTGTTCTGGCATCTGCCACAGGTTTGCAGGTTTTTATTTTTATTCTGTTGGCCTGTCTGCTACGAAGCAAGCGTCAAGTTCAGGGGCGCGCATCGTTGCCTCTCCAATAGGTAGACACATGACTGGATCGCTGCTTTCACTATCTCTCGCCGCACCCTTGCTTACTGCTAGCAGCAACGGAAGTTGTTTTAGCCTCTTTCCATCTCCCTCTGTCATCTTGATTTAAAAACGTGCCATTTCTCTCCTTTGTGCAAGCCACCGAAAGTGTGCCCTCCGTGCGCGCGACTACTTTCGGATGGCAGACTGCGCGGAACCTTGGACTGCGAACTGCAGCGATGGCTCTTCTGATTATGAATACGAGCCGAGCTCGGATTCGGACAATCAAGAAGCATTGAGCAGTGTTTTTTCTTATATTATCCTCATTTATTTAATTTATAGTCTGGCTGATGATGATAATGATGGTGTTAAACAACACCTGCAGAATACTGAAATGTGCATATTCTGTTGACTATGTTGTCTGCATAGCAATCATAATCAAAAATAAATCGCTATGCTCGTTCCCTGAAACCAAGCTGACACAGGGGGTGCGTCACAGCCAGAAACACCCGACAGCAAAAGGGTTAAAGAGAACAGCAAAATTTTCGAATTAATCGAAAGCTCAAATTACCAAATGGGCCTGAAAAAACTGCCAAAAACACCTGCACGCTGGCTGGCTGCATCTGAGACAAACCAAAGAATGTTTTTGTCTTTCCCTGGTTTTGCCATGTGCTTACACTTGGCGCACACTGCTGGGAATGCCCTCTTCACAAAATGGAAGATGCTTCAATACATAGTCAACGATAAAGCGTTGCAGTGAAGCGCACAATGCAGTGCACACACTGCTGACAAGGTTCCTCTTCACATAACGGCCCCGTTGCATTTTGAGGATGCTTCACTTGCGGTGAAGCATTGCGGTGAATGTGGAAAATTCTAAAACTTTCTAACATTCGAAAATTTCTAATACTTCTAATAATAATAATTTCTAATATTTCCAATACACTTAACAGATATATATATAAACAAGTAAAAACATGCTTCCTGCTGCTTCTAGTTTTGTTTTTATTTTTTAGTCGACATTACGGCAGGAGCCCGCCAAGACGGCTAAAAATAAAAAACTAGAAGCAGTATGAAGCATTTTTTTACTTGTGCATACATTCAGCAACCAAGTACGCCTTAGTTCCTTATACTATATATATAAATTTTGATACCATTTGAGCTGGTGCTTCCAAAATTACAAAAAAAAATAACATGAACCAATTCAGGCATGCTGCTTGCTAGGACAATGTTCTTAGCTAGAACAATCAGCAGCGCCCTTGACCACTGTTGTGTATGATGAGCTAAGCAAAACCATGACACAACTAAATATTGGTGACTGTCTAATCTCTGGTTGCCATTGCATGCTGACATATTGCATCATGACAAATGCTTCAACTGTGATGTACAAAAAAGAATGTTCGCAGAAAAAAATAAAGTGGGACTAACAAGTAATGCATCAAGGTATCAAACTTTTGATTATTAGATCGTAAGTGGAAATGAATGAAAATGAAGTGTACATTTTTTCTATTCAAATAATGTTCACCCTAGTACTGAGCCAAAACAATACAGCACAGCTACCACCTACATAATGTAAGATGGGTTTTGCAGTACATCACATAGCACTGCAAACATTGCAGACCTGTTACAACAGTAACTAGAAGGCGAACCCAGCATCCCAATTTGTGCTCACTTCAAACTACAGGATATATGCAACACACACAGTGCAAGCAATGTGGCATGATCAATATTGGACACACAAAGCCATATTCATATCTCTCTCTTTAACAGGGAGAAAGGAGAAGGATACTCCTTTCTCCCTGCTTCACGTTCTGTACACCACAATAATCTACAACCGAAGATGTCTACGACACCCTCGTGACATAAACTGCACAAATGGGACAGTAAGGCACTCAGCAAGGCTATCTACTCATGCTGCAGATGGTGGTGGTGCCAGCACTCACAGTATGAGAGGCAATTTCGAAACACATTTGCAACACGTGTCCAAGATGGTTATGTGCTTCAGAGGAGCACTGCTTCAAAGGGACAATATGAGCTACAAAATGGGGCTTACTAAGGGCAAATAGACAACCACAGTATGTCCCAGAAAACATCTTGGCCAAGTAAAATGGTTTTTGCAACATCTGGTGTTTGCAAATGGAATGCAAACTAAGCTATTCTTTGTTTCTTGCTACAACTAACGTGGCCACAAAGTGCTATGCCAGCATTGCCCTTAAATAATGAGGTCAGGTTTTTTTTAAGAGCAATGGTGGAGCTAAGTGCAAACTATAAATGCCATTGCAAAGACACTGCAAATAACTGCGAATGAGTGCAGTTAGGCTTCAGCAAGGACTTTTAAGGTGATGAAGATTAGTTTAGCACAGTCATTATCGATCAGTGACTTCTGTCTTAAACAAAGCGCAATTTTTTTCGGCTGTATACAAAAAACGTTACCCGAAATAACACCTTCCATACTGTTTTACTGTTCTGAATGAAACGGGTCGTCTTTGTATGCATTCAGATAGGAGACTATATAGACATAAAACCTAAGAGTAAACACTACCATAGAAGGAGGAAGGCGAGATACTTAAGGCACGTATGGCAGTTAGCACTATTCTAGCTTTATTTTATGGATGGTGTGCTGGAGAGAGCAGTAGCACTCAGCTGAACGCTACAAATGGTGTATAATTATCTAGTTAGACCATGTAATATTTGTAGTGACATAGTGTTGAGTTAGATGCAAACTCCGAAACACTTCTGCAGTTCTCTGAAGCAAAACTTGCTTACTGCTTTGAGACAGATGTGCAGTAACCTTGGAGTGTAACAGAAAAAAAAAAAAAAAAAACAGAAAATATATGCCGTAAATACCACGCATTCGCCCATATTCTAATAAGCGCCTATTCCCCCATTTCTCAAGATTCGAATTTTTCTAAAGGACCGAGCAAACACCCATGCGATCGTGGAATCCTTCAAGGGCTGCATCATCATCACTTGCATGGATGGTAATCGGTGTTAAGAGGATTGTGGCAGCCTTGCCGACGAGTGCGCAGAGTGCATGTTTTGCTCAGACTCGAAACTGAGTCATTCAAAGGATTCAGCGACAAAGATTAGCCGTGCTTTAGTCACCATGCTTTTCATTCCTCTAATAAACTGTCCGAATTCTTCTTGTGGCATTTTCTGTGTTTATGCAGTACCAAGCCCCCACTTCGACGGCCGCCATCTTGAATTTAATGATCAGTCATTGGACCAAGGAAGACCCCAATCCATTGTGTGCCAATTCTGGATTTCTACGCTAGGACTTGGCAAGTGCCCACCCTCCAATATTTCTCAATTATCTACAAATGTTAGGTGAGCCCTTGCTCAGTCTTTTACGGTATATGTTTTTTGACGTCCCAAAGCTACATCGGCTATGAGGGATACCATGGAAGAAGGCTCTGGCAATTTTGACTAGTTGAGATCCTTTGACATGCACTGACATCGCACAAAGCATGGACACCTTGCATTTTGCCTCCATTAAAGTGCAACTACCATAAGCGGCATCAAATCTGCGCCCTCAGTATAGGGACCGGACAGCTGGATGAGTGGCGCCGCCTCTCAGCGCTTCGCTCGTTACTGGAATGCGCTGTTGGTTTGTGTGGAAATTAGAAATCCTATGGTTTAGGTGATGTTGTGTGTGAATATGTCCTCAGGAGAGCAGAAAGTTGGGCTAGTTGAGAAAATATGTCTGGTGAAACGACGTATGGCCGAACAAGTCTGGCGAGACGTGGTGCGTTGTTGGCTGCAACTCGCCAGGCGCTTCTAAGTCTATTCATTTCTACTGGTTTCCACACAAGGATGAGTGGCGGGTGACCTGAGCATGGATGTTTGAAAGACAGAGGCACGCATCTAAGTATTTGGTTACTCTGTGGTCAGGGAAAGTGCAGCATGTCTTAAAATCCGGTTGCAACCAGATGCTTTGTGCCTTTTGTTCTCCAGGAGTGACGGCACAAGAGTCTCGGAGCCGAAGCCGCACTCCTTCATCTGTAGTCATTTTATTGACAATGGGAAATAGGAGGAACCCAGCAGCCTAAGTTACAACGCTAGCATTTCCTCGCCTGCGTACAAGAAAAGCCTAGCACGGTAAAGGAAAAGGCAGCGACCATCGTCGTTTGAGCCGCATTACGCTCTTCAGTGATAGGCAGAAACAATGTTTGTGCAGCTACATTCGCTGACATAGTTGGTGAATTTACCTTTTTTTTCTCTTAACAGAAAGAGCAGATAGGAGACGTGAACAATTGCTATTCTTATGAACTTCTTGTCGGTTTTCTTTCTCTACGTTTCTCAACTAATGCCAATGCGCTGAGAACTCTGCGTTAACACTCTTAGAATCTGTAACTATTTGTGGCATGCCCTTCTCGCCTAATAAAATCACTCATTGCAGAGCTCATTCAATGCCACATGGTAACAAAAGCTGCTATCAGCTTCATATAAAATGCAAACAATAAAAAAACGATATTTTAATTGATGGGAGTGAGCATGAACACAGTTTCTTTTTTCGAAGGCACACAGATTGCCGTTTAAAGTGTTAATAGGTCCCGCACACATTTTTTTCTCGAGTAGCAACTATTTCTCTGTTGTTTATTTCGCATTTGCGTTGCACTTGACACCGGTTTACATATTTTTTCAGAGCAACCATTTTCTGGCCCGCCTAAATAGTGTTTCTCATTGGCGTTTCAGTGAACGCGACTTTTCTGATTAGGACGTAGTAAGAAACGGCCGTTTTACTTCGGAGAAATTGATTGTATGACTGATACTGTAAACAGATTTAACCGCACTTCGGCAAGCTGCAGTGACAAGGTATGTAAAAGGAATAGCTTTGACTTATCCGGAATCCTTGACATCCAAACAGAAAACTACCTACATGGTCGTATCCCCTCACATTCATCGATATGCGGCTACAACGGCCAGGTATCGACCCCACAAGTTTGTGGTACGCTGAGAAAATAGAAAGTAAAACACCTTAGCGAACGAGCCATCAGAGGTATTCTTTTAGCAATAAAGCGCCCTCTTTGTTGCCTGGTGACTTATCTTACAACACATTACGCTGCCTGTTTTTATTCTATTGTATTTAACAGTTTTGGCAGTACTATTGGACTACAACCTTCAAATGCTCAAAGCAGATACGGTCAATCGCACTGAACTTCCTGCGCTGGAAGAACGCCTAGACGAGCAAACGCCAAATACTCTTAAGATCTCTCTATCATAGCAGTGTCCGAAAAAAATAGGACCGCTCAAAGCAGGAAGATTAACATTACTTTTCACAACCTCCGCAGCATGTTGAGAGAAACGTACTCATTTTATAGCATTTCCTAAGTCAATTATCTGTACCAGCTCCACTGCGTTCAACCAGAGCATTGTCGTACATTAAAAATGATGAGGTGGTGTTACTCATTTCGCTTATATTATGATTAAGTTTGGTAGTCTCAAGGCCGGGTTCAGTGAGCCATTGTAGCATAATTGTGCAGGGACTCCTGGAAGAATGTTTGTTTGCTTTTCCTACCAAAAAGATAATCCTACTTTTGCCTTGTTTGTTTATTTTTCTCCTTTTCCAACTCTGGTTTTATAGGCTGAAGCTGGAATGCCATCTGCTGTTATTCTATTCTGAATCTTTTAGGCCTATTACCAAAAAAAATACAGATGCAGCATCTTTTTCATCTTACATGAACGCTGACCATTATAACTACCACTACTATGACACCGGGCGGTTAAAAAAAAACGCATTCCCTGATGAGGACAGCTCTTTCCTTTTTCAAGATTTCCAGGTTGAAAAATACTCCTTGTGATTACTTAAACTCTCAAAGCCACCCCGTAGAACGATGAATAAGGACATGCTCGAGTACGCCTCGCAGAACGGAACTGGCAGCGTCGCTCAGCTGCTTCAACACTCCACTGGTGATCGGTTTGTCGCGAGCGGTGCTGTTCCGCCGAGGCGACGGTGGCGCCATACAACGGGCGTCCGGTCCCTATAGCAGCGCCTTAACCACTGCAACACCACGGCAAGAATCTATATATATATATATATATATATATATATATATATATATATATATAATGTTATATAAATGCCTAGAAATACTTTCCATGCATAGTGAGAAGAATGTCTTCAAGCTACTTAATTATTCATACAGAAGGCACAGCCTCCTGAAACTGCATTTAGCTCAGCAGCACTCTTCAGGAGGACTCTTGCATTGCACCTGTCGAATCTCAAACAGAACTGACGGGAAAATATTGCCACCTGGGGGTTTGAGACAGCGCCTGAGAGACGAAGAAGTTGAAGACTCTCGTGCGCTTCTTCTAGCTAGGACTGTTGATTCTTGACTGTGTGTCTCTGCCCTGTAGCCGTTTCCTGTAAACCCCAGTCTTGACTGTGTGTCTCTGCCCTGTTACCGTTTCCCGTAAACCCCTGTCTTGACTGTGTGTCTCTGCCCTGTTACTGTTTCCCGTCAACCCCCGTCTTCGTGACAGTTTTGGTGGAGGTGCTGGGTAATTGACCTCTAAATTTCGCACAACCTTAAGCGAACCAACGACACCGAGCTTTTGCCTGTGGACACGCCAGTACATCGCGTCAGCCGGAGAAACCTGGGCCTTTCTCCCGAACACAGGTCCTTAGAGTTCACTTCAACAACGAGCCTCCAGACAGCCACGCAAAGCACTGCTTCGGTCATGTAAGGTACTCCTATTTACACCCTTCAAAACCCCCGAGTGCCGAAATCGTTCCATGGCACTGCGCATGAAGACGTTGAGGAATGGCTAACTTAGTTCAAACGAGTCGCATCCTATAATCAGTGGGACAACTTAAAGCTACGAAATGCCATTTTCTGCCTGCAAGACCATGCTTGGACATGGTATGAGAACCGAGAAAGCACATTAACATCGTGGCTTCAGTTCCGCCGCCTTATCATAAAGGCGTATGTAAGCCTGGATAGGCGCAAACAAACAGAACGTGCTCTACAATCTTGGATACAGATGCCAAACGAGTTCGTCATGATGTATTTTGAGGTCATGATGAAACTATTTCGACGTGCGGATCACATTTCTGAAGACAGAAAGCTGCGCCACCTGATGCGTGGGGTTAAAGAACAGCTTTTTGCTGGTCTTGTGCATAGCCCACCAACTACAATTACCTCATTTTTAACAGAGGCGGTCACATATAGAAAAGATGCTACACCAACGCTCGGCTGTCTACGACAACCCAATTCTCGCTATGACTGCTGCCGAGCCTCTTACAGCTGTTCTAAGCAATACCGACCACCTCCGAGATCTTATTCGTGCAACTGTACGCGAGGAAGTGCAGAAGGTTGGTGGCACGTTCCAACACAGAGGTGATTCTCTTGCACATATCATCCGCGAAAAGATTCGGGAAGTCACGCAGACATCTCTGCATGTTGCTGAAGCTCAAAGTTCCTCTGTTTCTGATTATCCTCGTCCGACTTACCCCCGATATTCTCCGATGCCCAGCTCCAGTCCAAGCTCAAATGTCTGCATTACCACCAACCCAGTGCATGCTTGTCCAGCAGCCAACGCAATACATTCCTGTACAGCAACCAACGCAGTATGTGCAGCCACCGTGGTCACATATATGACAATGGACGTCTGGCAGGTCTCTGACAGCCGGTGCCTTTGCCATCACTGTGGGGAACCTGGTCAAATCTTCCCCTGGTGCCCTTATCGGGAACTCAAACCGGAGTGATTTAACGCCAACGCATCTAGAAGCACGTTTGGTCAACAACCTCGTGACATTGGAGACAACCTCGCACAAGAGCGCCTCTTGATGACACGCCGGCAATCCAGGTCTCCACCCCACGTCGGCCATCACCTTCAACAACAGGTGACTGCCCGCGAGCACTGCCTAGTCACTTGCCAAGCCCCCACAGGGAAAGCTGAGTAAAGAGACCTCCGGGGGCGGGGCCACTAAATGTTGCCACAAAAAAGTCCCCCCAGTGAGAGCAGATATGGACTTTGGAGCAGAAACGACAGCATTTAGTTCACGAGACTGGCTATCTCTGGACATCCCTGTGTGCATCGATGGTCATTACATCAGCGCTGTAGTAGATACCAGAGCAGAAATTTTGATTTTGAGTGGGAAACTAGCAGCGCATCTTAGGAAGGTTATGACAGCATGGTGTAGCACGCAGATACGCACGGCTGGGGTGGTATGTAATTACAGTGAAAGCTCGTTAATTCGAACCTCGATAATTCGAATTTTCGGATAATTCGAACTACACTGCTTGGTCCGGCCAAGCTCCATAAAGATCTGTGTATAAAAAAGCCCGTTAATTCGAATGCGAGTCGGTTCCGCTACGGATAATTCGAACTACGCACCGCCGCATCTGGGCAGCCTGTCGCACATCACGCGGAAAAAAAAAAAAAAAAAAAGAAAAAGAAAAAAAAAAAAGTGAAGAAACACCTTCGCAATCGGAAGGCATAATTAGAGGCTGCGCACGTCCAAAACGGGGACAGAAGATGGAACCAGGTAAAACCATGGAAGAGTGGGTAAAAGTTAAATGGTGCCATGACCGGCGCGGCGGCCGGCGGCGTTGGAGGGATAGGGGACGGCGGACGCGACAAGGTCAGTGCATGGCCGCGCGGCGGCGGCTGCCTGCTCTCTGTTCTGCGCAACCTCCGTAGCTCGCAACTAAATACTCGTTAATTCCAGCCCTGTTAATTTGGAAATAGGGATAAGTACTATCGGCGCGGTCCCAGCCAACGCCCATAAAAGGCTATGACCTCGGACAAGCACTATGGGTTAAATTTTTTTTTTTTTTTGAGATAGCCATTCATTCTTCCACCCATCAGTTGTCAACGGACGCATGCGAGTCAGCCGCGATCATGACGCCGGCTTTTAGCACCGTTCGCTCCAATGATTGGAGTGGCAGTAGTAGAAGGCGCCCGCCCCAGTCGCTATAGAATGATAAAGAGAACGTACTGAAAAGGAGGCTTGCACAACCGGACAAGCGCTGGAACTTTGCCAAGTTCGCTTCCCTCCCCCCTGCCGGAGCTAAAGTCAAAAGATAAACACGCCGTTATCGCTACGCGGCATCTTGGCACGAAACGGAGGGACGCGCTAACGACTGCCGCCTTTTTTTTTTCAGATTCGTAGCCACAAATCGGGGCTGGTTGGCTTCATTATGCGAGCGAGTTCGTTATGCGACTAAATACGGTACATTTACCGCAATACAAATGGTTCTGGTCAGTTTTTTCGAGGCCATTCGATAATTCGAACATCGGATAATTCGAACTTTTTCCCAGTCCCGTGAAGTTCGAATTAACGAGCTTTTACTGTACTCCTATTGGACAGTGCACGGCTAGAATCCAGATTCGTACGTCAACATTTGTTGTCAGCTGCGTTGTTCTCCGGGAATGCTCTCGTGATTTGATTCTCGGTGTGGATTTTCTGTGGGAATATGGCGCCATCATCGATCTCCGAACGACCGGTCTCGTTCTCAATGAAGAAAGCGGCTGCCAGCCCCACCGAGGGCCAATGTACATGCGCCCTAAGAGTTTCAGCCGAGTGTGTTTCAGTGCCTCCCTGATCCAGCTTTTTTGTGAGTGCTGTATGCGACGGGCTATGTGACGGGCCGATAATTGCTGAAGGAAGCCGTTCGCTTTTATTTTTTCATGACATGTGTGCAGCTCGAAACTTAATTATTCTCACCAATGGTCACTCTGAGCTTCACGCCACTACCTTAACGAATGAATCTTGCCACCTCTATCGCTCTACTGCCATCGTGTCGCCGAACTGTTAAACGAGGTTTCCGAATGCTTTGCGTAGGACATTATTGATACTCCTGGTGTTCTAGACCACATCGATGTTAGCAGTGACCTTTCTGCCTGTCAACAACGCGACCTGCGTGCCTTCCTGCTGGAGTACGCCCCGTGCTTCGCCTCACCATCGAAAGTCCGGCAAACTTCCATTACCAAGCATCGCATCTGATGATGCCCGACCTGTTTGACAGCAGCCGTACCGTATTTCGGCCAAAGAATGTGAGGAAATTCGGACACAAGTCCAGGAAATGCTTATTGATGACGTTATTCAGCAGTCTAAAAGTCCGTGGTCATCGCCAGTCATGTTGGTTAAGAAAAAGGATGGAAAGCTGCAGTTTTGCGTTGATTACAGGAAACTGAATGAAATCACAAAAAAAGATGTATATCCATTGCCCCGTATCGACTATTTGCTCGACCGGCTTCGCAACGCCAAGTTTTTATCCTCTATCGATTTAAAAAGTGGTTATTGGCAGATAGAAGTTGATGAGCGCGATCGGGAAAAGACTGCCTTTGTCACACCCGATGGCTTATATGAATTTAAAGTACTACCTTTCCGTCTGTGTTCAGTGCCAGCGACGTTCCAGCGAATGATGGACACCATATTTGCTGGTCTTCAGAAACGTCCATCCTAAACGGCTGCGGATGGTATTGGACGTTCTTCGCTTGGCCGATTTGGCACTCAAACCAAAAAAAATGCCACTTTGAATATCAGCAGCTAAAATTTCTCGGTCATGTGGCTAGCGCTGATGGTGTCCGGGCCGAATCTGAGAAAACAGCCGCTGTAGCCAACTTTTCCACTCCTACTATGAAGAAAGCAGTCCGACATTTTTTGGGCCTGTGCGCGTACTATCGCCATTTCAGTGCTGATTTTGCCAAGATCGCAGAAAACCCTTGACGCGTCTGACATGTGATGACGTCCTGTGTGTCTAGTCTTCCGAGCAGCAGGAGGCATTCACCGAGCTGTGCCAACGGCTGCACAACCCTCCCGTTCTTGCACACTTCGATGAGGACGCCGGCACCGAAATTCACACCAACGCCAGCAACGTCGGTCTAGGTGCTGTTCTGGTCCAGCACCACCAAGGCGAGGAAAAAGTGATCACTTATGCCAGCCGCACCTTTTCTCGGGCAGAATCAAGCTATTCAACTTCTAAAAAGGAGTGCCTGGCCTTCGTTTGGGCAACAACGAAATTTCAACCTTACCTCTCTACGGACGTAAATTTAAATTTGTGACAGACCATCATGCTTTATGTTGGCTGGCTAGTCTCCAAGACCCATCAGGAAGTCTTGCACGGTGGAGTCTTCGTATGCAGGAATTTGATTACTCTATCGTTTATAAATCTGAACGTAAACATGAAGATGCTGACACATTGTCTCGATCACCCGTGGAGTTGGCCCATGACAGTACGAAGACACCCATTTTCTTGGCATTATCAGTTCTTCTGATTTAAAGGCCCGGCAATGGGCTGATACACACCTCAAAACTGAGATCGATCATCTGGAGGGTTTCGATTCTACAGTATCTCGATTGTTTGCTAAAAACTTGTCATCCGTCTGTACGCACGACGGAATCCTCTACAAGAAAAGCGCCGGCAACAGTGTCCAAGCCTATCTTTTGGTCATCCCTGCAGATCTCCGCGATGAAATCCTTCATGCTTGCCATGATAAACTCATCGCTGGACACTTAGGCCTTGCACGCACTCTTACCAGAGTGCGCCAGGCGTACTACTTGCCCAAACTTGTTGTCACGTTCATCGATATGTTAGAGGTTGCCGCGAGTACTAACGACACAAGACACCGCCATTGAAGCCAGCAGGTTTCCTGCAGCCTATTCCCCTACAGCTAGTACCATTCGACCAAATTGGTATGGACTTCCTCGGCCCTTTTCCTCTATCGTCAGCTGGCAATAAGTGGATTATCGTGGCTACTGATTATCTGACATGTTACGTTGAAACTATGGCAGTGCCATGTGCAACATCCTCCGAAGTGGCACAATTTTTCATGACGCAGATTGTCCTCCACCATGGCGCCCCTTCATGTCATCACTGATCGTGGCAAGGCATTTACAGCGAGTCTCCTTGAAGTTTTCCAACTAAGCCAGACACTTCACCCAAAGACTACTGCCTACCATCCTCAGTCTAATGGCCTTACCGAGCAACTATACAAAACAAAAGTGGACATGATCGCCATGTACGTAGAGGTGCGGCATAAAATATGGGACAAGATATTGCCTTATGTCACATTTGCATACAACACGGCGGTCCAAGAAACAACTCAATTTACTCCGTTTCGCCTAGTATACGGACACGATGTACAGACCATGCTCGACGCTATGCTGCTGTGCGTGGCTGACGACCAGCTGCTTACCACAGACGCAGAAGAATTCGCCAAATACGCTGAGGAAGCTCGCCAACTTGCCCAAAATCACATTACAAAACAGCAAGCAACAGATGCACGCCGATATAACGACCGACATCACTACGTCGCATTCCAGCCTGGTGACAAAGTCTGGGTGTGGACTTTGTCACCAGGGTGGTGACAGAGTCCACCCTGTTACTGTTTCCCGAAAACCCCTGTCTTCGTGATAATATATTTTCAAGGCATTAGCATTTAGGCATATGGATAACCTGTTTATTTTGCTTTGACAAGGTGCCTATTGACACCATCACTGTGTTTGAGATGCCATGCGGCAGCAGCTTAATTGCCGAGAGAGCTAACCATGACATTATAGCTTTCCTTTACAAGATGGACACTAGTAAGTACTTCCTCCTTAAATAAAAATGTACTCCACAGCTCAGGAGAACAATTCGTGAAAGTTAAACTAATAAACAGTATTACACACTTTCCTTGAGCTTGCTCGCCTCCCTGTTTTGGCCCCGTGCCGCAGAAAAGACCGTGTCTGCGTTGTTCTAACGTGGAAATATACAAGGAAGAAAAGAAATAAAAATTCTTACGAACATACAGGGAATCAGAAACTGGCTCTTCAGATTGTGAAGTGAGCACAAAGCCAATACACAGTAAATGCAAAGGTGATTACCCTTTCCCAAGACAGTGTTACAGGCCTGGATACCTTTCAGAACAAGGCCTGTTCCACTGACTGGCTGTTCATGCGATCAAGAACACCGCAACAGGAGCCCTGTTTTAAGCCAAGATCCACAGCACGGAGCCACTAGGAGGTAAGGACTATTTCTGCCAAACAAATGCAAATCAGTACGTATTGGTTTGACTTTGAACCCTGATATGTGCTGAAAAGTTTCAGGGCTGCACCAACCACACAAAATGCACACCTGAGAGATAGCTCTTGACTGAAGCCAGAGATATCACACCTTAAAGCCCAGCATAATAACTAGGGTCCATAAAGCACCACCAGTGGGGTGACCCAGCTGAGGGCCACATCAGGAGTGCACAGGGCCTGCCAGCAGGGCTGCGTGCCCGCTCACCTTCTCTTCCGGCTTCTTATCCCGCGCATCACGTCCACGAAGGCTTTTGGTTTCTGTTGTCTTCACCATCAACTGGGTTGCCAGAAAATCCTGATAGCAAAAGACATATGACATAAGGTAGCACTCTGCAAGCTTAGTTCTCGGGAAGCAACCAACATGACCATCAACACCAGAAGTGACACTGAATGCATTCTTTTTAACACAGTATTCAGCACACCCACATGAGTAAAAATGTGAGGACATTCCACTGAGCCTGGAATACATATTAACTAATGTGGGCGTATAGTGGCTCGCTCACTATTACTGATCATATGAACACCTTTTCACCTAGTCCACATAAGTATGGTCAACGTTTAAGCAGAAACCTGAACACATGTTACAAACTTGTCCATGGATACTGAACACTACAAGACAAATCATTCATTTTATAGCTTTTCATAGGGTTGGCATCTTTGGGAATGAACCTCAAAAGCAATGCAATTAGCGACTGGTCTAGCAGTGTTAAACATCAGACTAAGTTGATATGCATCCAGGGTGTGGTATATAAAATTCCATTGTCATGCAACACCTCTCCATCTCATCTTCAGGAGCTCTGCATGCAGTGAGAAGAGGGAAGGTAGACATCGAAATATTGCCGAGGGCACATGCACAAAGTAAAAATGCAGCAGCAAGTTTTGTACCAGCCCTCTGTGATCACCTACACCCTTTTCATAGTGCACGCTCTAGTTTGCCACAATTTAGAAAAATTACCCTCTAAAAATGACGAAAGATAGGACATCCTCTCCAAGCTAAGGCTTGTTCCACAAACACCACTGATTGCTTAGCACAGGAGTAGCCATCTGTGCAGCTGATCTTGTAATGCCTAATGATCCCTTCTTTTATTCAGTTGCATTCTCACTGCCAATGGCTGCCATTAGTAATTCTCATCGTGTGTTTACAACATATGCTGCAGTGCTGAGGAATTACAGCAAGGAAGTAAATGAATTTCCAAAACCAATTCTGTACAATGCCAACAAATATCCACAAAAAAACAAATGCACACGACAAACCAACCATAGATGTCGCAGTGCAAGTACAATCGTGGTCACAAGTAAAGAGTTAAAAGTGACCTGTAATCTGCAGCGCAACTGTCATGGTGACACAAAATCCCGGCAATATAAACAAGTTGGAGTGCAGCATGTGCACAATATATAAAATAGAACCTTGTTATCACGTTCCTAAGTGCTACACTCTTCTGGCTGCTACATTTTCATCAGCTAGAAATCACCGCTTCCATAAAAATTTATGCAGTAAAAACTTGGCTGCCAAGTCCATGTCCTTCCAAGTCCTTGGCTGCCAAGTCCATGTGCCATGTAACTTCATTACAGTGGCTGGCACCAAGGCAAGCATTATGATAGCCTACTGAGAACAGAACAGGCACGAGCACACCAGCATGCACTTCCAGCGTGTTGTGACCATACTCAGAACCTAGAACAAGACTATACTGTGGGCAGCACTGCGAACGAGATGCAGTTGTGCAGAATTGCCTCTCGGGCATTATTCTATAGCTCCCGTTTCCCTAATCACCTACAGCTTGGATATGCATTACCCTGATCGCAGTAAATGGTTCGCTTTGTTTACGAGGTTTGACATCCCAGAGCAAGTTGGGCTATCAGATAGGGATAAAGAAGGTGCCAAAAACAGCGCTGACATGTACATGTGCACCCAAACTTCATGCAATCTTCACTGCTGGCTCCACTGCACCAACAGTTCAACAGTCTAACAAGACGAAAAGTGTGTGCTGGACTTTCTGTGCATGCATGCAACTTTGAGATACTGGCTCTTGTAAATTTTAGACAGGCCCTTGCTAAAAGTAAAAATGAAATAGATATAAATGGCAGACAAAATATATTTCTCTTCTTCATGTGGCACTTCCCGGCTACCAAATATACTGTCATTTCAAATAAAACATTGCTAATGTGTGCTCTATTTCTATACACCTAATATGAGGATCATGAGGTGCAACTTATTTTCTTGGTCATTCCACATACACTGCCATTTGTCCTTCTGTTTATGCTACAATAACTTCATGCACTCATTAGGTGGCATGTTTACTTTCTCATTAGTTTCGTTGCGAGCTAGTTTAGCGTACGTATCTCTTCTCCCATTGCCATCAACACCTACATTATTTGGGACCCAGCAGAATAATATGTTCTGATGTTGCAATCCTTTTTATATTATGAATTATGTCCCGTAGTGGTGTGTCAGCATTTCTGAAATTTAAAGCTCTGAGAACGCTAAGAGACTCCGTGTAGATAACACTGTTCCAGTGGTGGAACTGGCAACTGGCTTCTTGTAGCAGCTTTTGTGGCAGATGAAATCACAGTTTGTAGCAGAAATTTCAAGTTCTGTAGCAGGAAAAATGGCATTTTGTAGCAAATATTCGAGCTTTTGTAGCAGAAAAAAAAAATGTTTTGTAGCAAAATTTCAAATCTTGAGACGTTCAAATAAAAAAGGCTTCTTTTATTTCTGGAACCCAATGCTGAGATGTTTATAATGACCGTAGCCATACAAAAACAAGCTTCAACCTCAAATGCAGTCTAAATGCTGTTCTTTCCTTAAAAAGCCCCAAATTAAGCAAACAGGAAGTTTTGCTGAAACTAAAAACAAAGTCGTTTTTATTCAGAAGAAAAGCATAACGAGATATGCAACTACACTATAAACACCGCAGCCCTGAAAGAAGGTTGCTAGTTGTCTTAATATAAAAACTCTCTGTAGAAATTCCTAACTGCCGCTTCTTAAAACTGCAACTTCAAGGCACTATTTCTTCTCTTTGCCTAGATGACTCCAGCTTGGACAGTGCCGCTGCGAGCCTTTCCGGTCCATTCTACGGAAGGGCTTGTTAACTCTCAATGTTTTTTTTAGACTTCACCTTTTTGAGAAAAGCAGCTCAGCATTGGTGCTCATATTAATTACCAGCCTGATCTCTTCCTGTACCTTTTCCTGATTCTGACCTCTTTTCTGGTAAAGAGGTAAAGAAAAACAGCGCGAAAACGAAGACGAGACCACACAACACAGGTGCAGTGGTCTCGTCTTTGTTTTCGCGCTGTTTTTCTTCACCTCTATTATGCACCAACTAGCCCGCCAAAATGCTCTCTTTTCTGGGTGTCCTTATTCTGTACATCAAGGTAACGTCAAGGTGCCTTTTTCCTTCAAGACTCGTGCTCATTGGAGGGAAAGGGGATGAATATTTTTGCAGGTCCTGGTTGGAGATTATTTTGCCCTCAAGAGAGGCACGCTGCTGGCGCTGCTCAGTCAAAAGGTGCGATGTGCGGGGATGTAGAGTGAGCGCCGATTCCGTGTGTTCATAATGTTTGCTTCAGTTCTTTTTCTTCCTGTGGTTTGGCGGGGTGGCTGGTTAATAAAATCGACGCAAGGACTCGGAGTCGTGAGTCTGCTTCTTCGCAGTGCACTGCAGGGATTGTGCGTATGCTTTCCTTATTGTAACGAAAACATCCAAGGGTACTTACTGACCATATGTGGAGCTGCATACATATTGAGTACCTGCGCATTAGTTATTTGCACATACGCACGCCCACACACATGCGGTTTTGTAGTGGCGGAAAAGAAATAACTGTCAAGACTGAGATAATATTCTAAAGGGTGCGTAAACGTTGACGTTTGGAATTAAGCTGTGAAATTATACAAGATGCTCCACATAAGGGGTTGAACAGGTACAAAAGTGGCCAACATAGTCCAGTGCACGCACAGAGAAGCAGTCAAATCCTTAGCGCTCCCTCCGCTGCTACTCAGGCCATACGAAAAAAGAAAAGGAAGCAAGCGTATATACTGCTCCAGCTGTGCTTTGCCGAGGGCAGTCCCAAACCGTCACTTCTTTGAAACCATGCCGTCTGCCGCACATCCTATGGACACACACACACCCACGCGCATGCACACAAATTAAGCGGGTGCCCAAGGCAACTCAAAGCCATCATGCGTTTGAACATACTTCGACCCTTCGACGGCCAGACCACTAGACTGCCAACCCCTCCTTTCACCCTTCCCGCTCATTGGACATGAGAGATATCTTGCAGTACCCTCTCACTCCCTTCCAGTAGATCGAAAAAAAAAAAAAAAAACACCGGCAGGAGACTCAGAAGTGACAGACAAACGTCAAATTTGTGTCACGTGATTGTCTGCCCAGGACCTGCAAAAATAATCTTCAGCCTTGCACAGTGTTGCCAGCGGATGTCAGTTTTGGTTTCGCGACAGTTCGGTTTCACTATTGGCGGAGTTATTGAACGATTTTTGGCGCAGGCGTGGCGCAGAAGTAGGCAAAAGATCGATTTTGTAGCAGCATGTAGCAGGATTTCTGATTTGGTGCAGTTTGGTGCAATTGGTGCAGCAGTTCCACCACTGCTGTTCGCAATGCCCTCATTCATTACTTTCTCCAGAGCTACCAGGATGGCGTAAGATACAGCTGTAAATATCGATGCACACTGATCAAGCCTAATTACTTTTTCCAGTTCTCTTCCACTATTGCGGAGCTCACATAAGTAGAAGGTTTTGCACACTATGGGTAAAACCTTATATAATTACTGTATTTCTCTATTACTGTGAGATATTCCTGTATGATACATTCTTAAGTGGTGTGGCTTTTGTTGAACTGCATTAAAGTGACATCACTTACAGACGGAAAGTTGTACCATTGCGGCAAAGGGTTGTTGCTTTGAGCAATACCAGGCAGTGTGCCCAATGTACCAATGTCACGGCATCTCGCTTCACACCGCAGTATCACTGGCCTCATTGCTGGGGGTTCATTGGTGAATATTATTCGGGAGGGTCAAGTTGCGACTATAAATCAGCAGAAGTGCTTTCTTCGCGACATTATTTTATGAACATGTGTTCCCCTTCTACCTTCCAGAGAGGGCTCATTTCCTTCCACATATAGCCTAGCTATTGGGGACATTCTGCAAGTTCTGTATGACAGGCACAGACACATTATGTACTAGATCTAATTGTTTTAAATACGAACTTCGTGCTGAACCACGGAATATACATCCATAACCTAGAAATGAGCACACCAGAAAGTGGTACACTTGGAAGAGGCATGCTCTACCACAGCCCTAACATTTGCATGACAGAAAAAAAAAGGATATTCAGGGCTCCAGAAGCATTAACATTAATTTTTTTTATGTGCGGCAGGAGCGCGAGTTCCTTGTCAAATCTTGCAAATAAAAATTTGTTCTTGCTTTATTGGAAGCATGGTTTCATTTAAACAAAGGGTAGGGTCGATCTGCAAGCCACTTCTCTGAGCAAGAAGGGAACAGCAGCTGTTTTTTTTTGTGGAGAAAACCAGATTTATTTTTGGTTTCCCAATTACATTGATAAGCTCGATGATGTACAGTCTGACAAAAATGTAGTACCCATGGGGTCTTCTTCTGAGCCAGTTAGTGCTGCTTGCAATGCATTTCCAGCGTTATGAATCTCTCCATGGTAATCAGGTTTTTTGTACTACCCTCTCCGATGCAAAGAACTTCCACTAATGCTAAATCAGCGCCACTACACAGATCAGAAGCAGACCCTCTGGGCTCTACACTTGTGACAAAGGCTGTATATGCTACCTTGAGGCAATCAACAAACTGTGTACATAAAACTTCGGAATTTCTATTTGTATGATAAACAGTGTGGTATTTAGGATACACCCCTGAGGTATGCAATTTTCTTGAATAAAGTTTCTTGAAAGGGTGGAGCCTAGGCATACTTAGAAGGAGTGATTTGGATAGAAAGTCAATTACGCAGTTCAACACCCTTCCACGAATGCATAGACCGGATAAGTCTAAAAATATTGTACCTCAAAGTGGTGTCATATGCTTTCTTCATATCAAAGAAAATTGCAAGACAGTGCTTATTACATATGAATGCTTCTCGAACTGTGTTTTCAAGGTGTACAAGGTGCTCTACAGTGCAATGTGCTTTTTTTTTTAAACCACATTGGTATATATCAAGAAGTTCGAGAGATTTAAGTTAACCTTATCCTCATACTCAGTACAGTATAAAAACATTTGGCAGGGCAACTTGTGAGAGCTATGTGTCTATAGCTACCAGGGGCGGTTGGTAGCTTTCTGGGTTTCAGATATGGCACAATAAAGGGTATTTTCCAGCCAGTAGCAATTTTCCGCAATACCCAATGTTGGTTGAAAAATCTCAAAAGTGCCTCTACATAGAGTACCGAGAGTGGGCTATCTTATCATAATGTATTTGGTCAAGGGCAGGAGCTATCTGTTTACCAAGAGAGAGTATTATTTAGATTTCTTAAAGTGTAATCAATTTATTCTAAAGCTTGTTCGGGCTGCCACTTGTCAGAAGGTTTGGTTTTCAGCTGTGTTTCTGCAATTTATAAATTCATCTGTATAGTGGGCGGGGCTAGAAACATTGGAGACATGTTCATCCAATATATATGCCTCTGCTCCCATGATAGTTTGTGTGCCAGCAGCTATGAGAAAGGAGATTGTAAAAGACAAGAAGCTCTTGTTAGATTTACCAAATCACTCCAACACTTTTTTTCACATGTGATATAGCTGTTGATAGATGACACGCACCTTTGCCAAGATTGTTTTTCTGCATTGCAGCGGATACATCACACTTTAGTTTATGCCTTTATAAAATTTGTGAGATTTTAATGAGTTCAATGTCCCCGGAAAATTCCAAACGCTTTATATTCTTTCTTTTTTTTTTTTTTTTTTTTTGCTTCTCTGCAATTCGTGCTTATGATTTCGACTTACTACTCCTGATGACTGCGGTATGGCAGACAACTGAGCTGCGGTAATGTTATAGGTATAAGGAACGGACAGCGCCGCCTCCTGGGGCATCGCTCAATTGCTGGCATGCGCCGGCCCCAGCCAGCGCATTGGAGTGTGGTGCTGTTTGTCGTTGGTTTGTGTGAAAATTGGAAATCCTAAGGTTTAGATGATGTTGTGCGTGAATATATCCTCAAGAGAGCAAAAAGTTGGGCTAGTTGTGTGAATATGTCCGGTGAAACGAAGTCTGGCCAAACAAGGCTGCTGAAACGTGGTGCATTGTTGGCTGCACTGGCAGCTACACAAACTCGTCGGACGCTTTTAAGTCGATTAATTTCTACGGGTTGCCACACAAGCATAAGTGGCGGGTGACCTAAGCATGGTTCTTTGAAAGGCAGAGGCACGAATCTACGTATTTGGTTAGTGTGTGGTCATGGAAAGTGCTGAATTATTTAAATTCCGGTTGCAACCGGATGCTTTGTGCCTTCTGTTCCCCAGGAGTGACGGCACGAGAGTCTCGGAGCCGAAGCCGCACTCCTTCATCTGTAGTCACTTTATTGACAATTGGAAATCGAAGAAGCACAACAGCGTAAGTTACAACGCTAGCATTTTCCTGCCTGTGTACAAGAAAACCCCAGCACGGAAAAAGAAAAGGCAGCTCCGCCACCGTCGTTCTGGCTGCGTTACAATCTTCAGTGATGGGCAGAGACAATGTTTGTGCAGCTACTTTCCTGACGTAGTCATAGATAATTTACTTTTTTCTCTTAACAGAAAGAGCAGATAGGAGACATGAACAATTCCTATTACCATGATCTTGTCCTTTTTCCTATCTTTGTTTGTCAACCAATGAAAATGTGCTGAGAGCTCTGCGTTGATACTCTTAGAATTTGTTAACATTTGCTTGTGGCATGTCCGTCTCGGCTAATAAAATCATTCAATTCCCAGCTCATTCAATACCACATGTTCACAAAACCTGCTATCGGCTTCATATAAAAGCCGAACAAGAAAAAAATACAATTTAGTTTGTGGAAACGAGCATGAACGTACCATTTTTGTTTTAATTTAAGAGGCAGAGTAGAAAATATTTTTTTCTTCTATTTCGCATTCACGTTGCACCTGACACAGGTTTACATATTTTCTCAGCGGCGCCCATTTCCTGGCCCGCCTAAATACAGTGTTTCTCATTGGCGTTTTAGTGAATGCGAGATTTCCTGATTGTGGCGTAGTAAGACAAGACCGTTTTACCTCTCAGAAATTTGCTTCCATGGCCAATGCTGTAAACAGGTTTAGCGGCCGTCTGGCAAGCTGCAGTGACAAGGTTTTAAAAGGAATGGCTTTCAGTTATCCGGATTTCTTTACGTGCAAATGGAAAACTACCTACATGGTCGTATCCCCTCACACATCAGGTATCGCGGTCAGGTATCAGCCCCGCAAGTTCATGGTAAGCTGAGAAAGTAGAACACCTTAGCGAACAAGCCATCAGTGGGACATTGAACTTCACGCACTGAGAGAATGCCTAAACAAGCAAAAGCAAAATACTACCAACATCCACAGCATTTCGAGAAAAACGCATTTATAGTATAATATTTTCTAAGTCAATTATCTGTAGCAGCTCCAACGTGTTCAACAAGAGCATTGTCGTAGCATTGTCGTATATGTAAAAATGATGCTGAGGTGGTATTACTCATTTGGCTTATATTAAGTCTGATAGTCTCAAGGCCGGGTTCAGTGAGCTATTGTAGCGTAATTGTGCAGGAAGTCCTGGAAGTATATGCGTGCTTGCTTTTCCAACCATAAATAGGATCCTACTTTTGCCTTGCTTGTTTATTTTTCTCCTTTCCAGCTCTCATTGCAAGGTTGAAACTGGAATGTCATTTGCTATTATTCTACTCTGAATCGTTTGAGCCTGGCTATTACCAAAAAAGACAGGTGCAGCATATTTTTCATTTTACATGAGCGCTGACCATTACAACTACCACTACTATGGTGCCACGGCTACACAGCTCGGCGGTATTTGATCTTCAGGAGGGTTTCGACTAGAACAAATATAAGATGAACACGTAGTGCAGGCGCAATTCCAGTCTTAGAAGTTGTCTTTACACGCACCTAACGAAAACGTTCCTAGCGCATGGTGAAATCACGCGCGCATCATTTTCGAGTATATAACAGAAATACCACGCGTCGGGCGGTTTTAAAAAAAAACTTTCAAGGTTTCCCAGTCGAAAAATACTCCTTGCGATTACTCAAAGCAGCTTAAAGCCCTCAAAGCCACACTGCAAAATGACGGGTATGGACATGCTCAAAAACGCCTCACAGAACGGAAACGACTACGCCGTTCAACTGCCTTGGCACTCTGCCGCGGGCAGCGCTGTTCCGCCGAGGCGACAGTGGCGCCATAAAACGGTCGGCCGGTCCCTATTGATCATTTCGTTGATTTCATCGATGCCCAGATTATCTGAATACATTTTATCAATTGTGGCTTCGAATTGAAACAGCACCCAGATAGCTAAATGAAGCTTCCATCGGAATGGCTTTGTAGGAATGGGTGATAGTAACGATGCCATTTACAGGTAAGCGGAGCTTCCATATAAAGTGCCAAAATAGTTCTGTTTAAAATCATTAAAAACAGAAGGTGAACAAAACATCAAATCCAGGCAAACTGATTTTTCCAGCGCTTGGCAAGAAATATGTATGCTTTATAGCATTCGGCAGGCAGACATTACTGCAGAAAATAAAGCCTTTTAAAATGTGGCCTCTGGTGTCAGTTTGTTCACCACACCAAAAGGGGAGTTGGCATTAAAATCTCCTACTAGCAAATACTGCTCTGGTAGCTTTGTTAAAAGTTCTTCTAAGTCATGAGGTGTTACTTTTAGTTGACGCTGGAAAAATACAGTGTATATTGTGATGGTTTTAAAATGGAAGACAGTAACCGTAATGGCTTCATATTTGGTCCGAGGACTGATTTTAAGAGTTACAACCCAGCTCTGACTGTAATCACGACACCTCCGGAGAGCCTGTTTGCTTCTTCTCGGTCGCAACGAAAGACTGTATTTCTTTAAAATATTCTTGGGTTGTGGTCTTACGTTGGTCTCTTGCAAGCACAAAAGAACTGGGGAAAATGAGTTTAAAAGATATGTTATGCCAGAGTAATATTCTTTAATGAGGCCACGACAGTTCCAGTGTATGAAGAGTGCCATATATTAAAGGTACACTGAACAAATATCCAAGAATACTGAGAAAGCATCACAATTGCATTCTTAAGACACGATTACACTGGTACACCCATATAATTCGGGTTAGTTTTGAGCGGATGGCTGTATATTTGACGTTTTTGGAGCGGCTGCAGGGTCAGAGGCAGCGCGCTCCCGACTGTTAGCCGGCGGGTGTGACGTCACAACTTCTCTCAGCAACGTCACGGCCCTGCGATCCCGCCGCCACCACAGTCATCGCACCTGAAGTTGGTTGACCGTCTACACGTAGTGTCAGTTCCCCCGCTTCGCGCCGTGAACAATGATGCGAAGTGTGGAATGCTTAACATGAGGGAGGTCGAGGGGGACGCGTACGGAGGGCACGTAATGCAGACAACTGTTTGCGCGCAGGGAGGGAACAATGAATTGTGCGCAGAAATACGAGCAGCAAGAAAAAAAAAAGCACGTCAGTCCCTGCGCATTGTGAGTGCCACGGGGGAAAGAAAAATGAACAGGTGCAACCAGCCGCGATGGGGGTGTTGTGACGTGATACCTGGTTTTGTCAGAGCTTTCATAGAAGCCCGCTAAGTGCGGCGATGTGAGAAATATTCATTAAAATGTTTACTTTCCGGTCATTTCTGTTCATAAAGTGGATAGTTTTGGTCACTTCCAATGCGATAGCTACCATCTGCGCTGGAAATCTCGGCGGCAATTTTTTTATTCAGTATACCTTTAGGATATGGGAATGCTGTTAAAAAATTTACGTTTCCACACTGTCTGGGCCAGTTACGCAGGTTCTCTTTTTTTCTTTTCAGAGATAATTTTCCCGCCGCTGTAGTGGAGGTGTAGGACAACTTGGGTCCACTGCCTATTCTGACGGTTCACAGGCGGATGTCTGCGGCTGCATACAGATGTACGAGTTTCAGGCTCCTCCTGTAGGAGGAAGCCTTGTGGGCTGCCGATTGAGGGGCAGGCGGGCCCTGTTTTGAAGATGATGGAGCGCCTTTGGCTGTCTCTGCCTAGGGTGGGGATGGCCCTGCCTGATGCTTTGCCTGGGCAGGAGCCAGGTCCTGAAGGACCACCACTTAGGAATAATAATTTATTTTTCGTTTTTACGGAACTGACACGACCGCGAGTATGCGATGTGGCCACCTTCCCAGTTTCTGCTGCGTGGCACAGATTCACACTCATCGGATTGGTGGTTGTTTGCCGCACATATAGCACATGTTTGTCAGCCATGGCAGCTATGGGAGCCATGGCCAAATTTTTGGCAGTCATAAGACCGTTGGGGGTTGGGAATTTATGCTCGGGTGTCTACTTTAATGTAACCTACTTTGACGGAGTCTGGCAGTGTTGAAGGTTAGAACTATGTGCTTCGTGGGTATCTCTTTGTTATCTTTTCAAATTTTGATTCTGTGTTAAGCGATAACATTTTGTTCAGAAGTCCTTACCCGGTATTTCTACCTCAGTAAGCGACAGAAAGTCGTTCACAGAGATTACGCCTTGGACATTGCTTGAAGACCTATGGGCACTGAGAGCTACTGGGATTTCGTCAAAGGTCACAAGTTTCCGAGGGCTGGAGTCTTGGTCTTCGTTTTTAATTTCGAGCAAAAGATCCCGCTGCTCGGCATAGTTACTTTGTATTCAGGGCTTGTCTGTGAGGCACTTGAAAACTATGAATGGTGATATCACACAAGCTTGTTTTCCACAGTTTTCGCTACACAATACTTCTAAAAAATTTGTTTTTTTCTATACTGAAAAGTTCATTTTTTGATTAGTGCGGTTATTTTGTTGTCAAGAGGAAGCTATAAAAAAAGCCGTTTTTTGACTATGGTGCCAGCCACCAACCATGGAGACCAACAAGGGGACACAACTGGAATATGGAAGCAAGCCCTGCCCATGCCAGCTGCACACCACAACTACACGAGGCAACTCAGGGTAGTTACTCCACACAAGATTAACCCTCGCCACCAGAAAGTAGGAAAAAAACAAGAACAAAGGAGGGCACAAGATAGTCCCAAGATAGAACATACGAAAGTGACAGGAAAAACTGACTGCCGATTTTCCCCGGGTAGATAAGCCCAGAGGTGCAGTCTATGCAAGCGTGAGCAAAAGTGGTGCATTGTCTCTGCCAAGTGGCCTTAAAGGTCCACACACTCAGCATCGGCCCAACCAGCAAGATGCCCTTTTGCCCACACATGGTGATGCCATGCACGGCTAAGCGTAGGTGCTCAGGTCTGTAGTTTTGCAAGTACACACCAACATTACTGTATTACTTTTTCAGTTTGAAAACTCCGGTGCTGCAGGTGACACCCTTCCTTGTCCCGCCGAGCAGAGGCGCATTTGTTGCTGTTTGACCAGTCTGGTAGCCTCTGACCTCTGTACCAATGCTGCTGCTGCCCGCGCTGCCGTCAACATATGTGCAACCTTGTGCCCGACATTTCTTTGTTGCCTTCAGCTGTGCTGCATACTGGTCGCTGCCCCTGTGAGTTCTCGCAAGATTCCTCTCATCGTGTAGAGCGACACAGCTCGTGCCGATCGTGCGGCGCATGCTTCTTCCGCAACACAACACAGCGGCGTCTGTGCACTCAACCTGCGCATCTTCGTGAGGCGCGGCCCACATGAGACGCAAATGCCTAGCTTGAGTTATCCACCGAAACATCAATTCGCAGAGCTTACGCAATGTCACCAGTAGTTAGATCCGATGCATGTCTCAATATATATACTTATCGAAGCTTCAAGGAAGGGTGCATAAAGCACCCATGCTGCAGCTTAGACAAGTATAATGAAGGCTGTTAACAATTGTTTGCTTCATTACACGAAGCTGGTGCCTTACTAACATTTTCTGGGGCTAAGGCATGAAATTAGGCTAATAAATCGTAGTTCTAGAAAATTCAAAACCGTGCGAAGAAGACAGGATGAAAAAAATACACGAACATGCACACAAAGATCGCATACTTCCAACTGTATTTCGTGATAGCAAAGATTTATAAGGGTAATCTAAATAGCAAAAAAAGGAACAAGCACGAACGGAATTGTGCACGAAGCAGTGATAGCAACAGGACGCGTGTGAATTACGACTGCTGAAGTGTTCTGATGTGTCCTTCTTAAGAATTCAATCGCTTTTCTTGACAGTGATAAACATGGATAGCTAATGCGGTTGTCACTCCTTTGGCGATATAGTATGCCTCGACAACTTCACTTTTTGCTTTTGCCTACGATAGAAATTTTTACTCCCAGATGAATGTTATAGCCTTTGCCGTTGCAGGTCTTGCAATACAAGGCGAGACTGCCACTGCCGTTGCTCATGGATCGTTTCTGCTCCACAGTACGCTCGTTAAAACAGTGCCCAAACTGTCCTATATAGCAGCGACCGCACGTCAGGGGAATCCCATATACAAACTGAGGTGCTTTTGCATGGTGACCATGTTCTGACTTTTCTTCCTGCATGAACTGGTCTTTTTTGCATTGGCTACAAGGGGACATACCTTAGTTCCCAAAGCGCTGAAAGTTAAAAAGGTGTATCCCCTCCTAGCCAATACAAAAAAGGATTCCAGTTCCGAACCGATTTGATTCGGCTGTACTGAGGGTATGTCGCCATTCACCTGCCAGATACTGCACACTGCTGGCTAAGGAGCAAATGAAAGGTGGCTGTAACAAATAAAAAAGCACCCTGTCGTGATTCTAGCTCTTTCACGGCGAGCTTTCACAGAAGTAAATCTGCATCTAGCTTTTAAAAACCAGTTACTTTAGCCAGTGGATCTTGGCTTTGGGTTTCGGCTAATGATTTCCACAACTTCGATTGCTGGTGCCACATGGGTCGCCGCTGACAGTAATTATGGACAAAACAATTGAAAACAACGCCTGAAACATCACCAATGAAAGGGCTCTGTTCATCTTCAAAGCTGCGTGAATAAGGATTCTGTGTATCAATTGAATATTAAGCACATCTCGGTCGCGTACGGTCATTCTCACAGCTGTTTTAATGCCACCTTGTTTGCACTCTAATTCTGCTCCTTTTGCAATAAAGTGTCTTAATTGTTGTTTCCCCTGAAGTGCAATCATCTGGTTGGTTGGTTGGTTGGTTTGTGGGGTTTAACGTCCCAAAGCAACTCAGGCTATAAGAGACGCCGTAGTGGAGGACTCCGGAAATTTCGACCACCTGGGGTTCTTTAACGTGCACTGACAACGCACAGCACACGGACGCCTTGCTTTTTCGCCTCCATCGAAAAGCTGCCGCCGAGGCCGGGATTCGATCCCGCGTCCTTGGGAACAGTAGTCGAGCGCCGTAACCACTGCGCCACCCCGGCGGGTCATCTGGGTAAATTGCCGTTAAACACGGAGCACTGGCTTTGCAAAAATAGTGCGACCGGGCTAACAGTGAAGGAAGCGCCACCTCGCAAGCGGGAGTAGAAAGGGTCCGCTTTTTGCAGCAAAATAACAGCAGAGTTTGCAAACTGACCCGGTAATCTAGTAACGTTGGTAGTCACGAACATCTGCTTTAGGAGGTCCCCTGAGGAAGCATACAGAGGAAGGGCTTTCTTACTCCCTTCCATAGGCACGAACTGCATTTCTTCTATGGCACTGGTAGTGAAAGAATCGAATCAGTGAAAAACAAAAGAAAAAAATGGGCCAGTTTCTTTTCGCAGTTTATAATACTAGTTCCAGTTGTGTAATACAAACGTGCCTTTTGACACTTCTAGTTTCAGCACTGTGTTCCTGACCATTTCTAAGAAAAAGGCACAAGCATTTAAAAAAACTAGGGTTAATTATATCACCCTTTTCTAACTACAGCTTCTGTGCAATACTGGTAGCAAGCGTCATTAGCACAGCTTTGAGTATGCCATTGCTACGGGATATTTTATAACTACTTCTTGTAAAGTCTCGCCTTGTCTTAAACACAAAGGCTCGAAAGATATCTCGCTCAGTACTGCACATGGTGCTATCCGGACTACAACAACACCACAGCTTTAGTAACACCTCTTGTTCATTCTACTGAACACAAAATAGGTATAATGCTGAAGCAGAAAGTAACTGCGAGCGTATCTAACACCACAACTAAGATAGTGGCTGGGCCTTTTCCAGTATGCCAGTGCAAGTGCAGCGAGATTGGTGAAATCGATCTACCATATTTCTATAAAAATAATGATTGAAGAATTTTTCATTGTTTGCTCGAGTCCAGAATAGTGTTGACTTCTCTCCCACAGACCGAGTCCTTCATTCTCTGATGTGTGCTCTACACTATAAGACACAGACTGGCTGCCAATCTGCCGGTCGATTTGAGAAAACCTCAGTGCACTTCAGAAAAATAAAATCTTTTCTAACTCTGATGCATATAATCTGCTACACTTGCCAAAGATGTGTGGTATGTC
Source organism: Amblyomma maculatum (assembly GCF_055883805.1). Classification (NCBI taxonomy): domain Eukaryota; kingdom Metazoa; phylum Arthropoda; class Arachnida; order Ixodida; family Ixodidae; genus Amblyomma; species Amblyomma maculatum. Next base: position 280,092,277 of record NC_139344.1, read on the forward strand.
CCTATTGAGTACGCTATTTTTGGGCATTACAGGGTTGTCGAGGAGCAGTGAAGTTCGCTGAAAATGCACCATGGGTTATTCGTTTTCGGGTTTTATATTTTTTTTTTAAATTAGGGGGGTTAAAATTGGGCATTATTTTTCTATTTGATAATAGGGAAGAAATTTGGTTTTTCGTGGAAACACTCCGAAATTGGGGTTTTTTCGAGTTAAATTTACAATCTAATAACTTATTCAATTTTTCCTAATCAGTGGGTAATGATTAGGGTTATGCTTTGGGTTGCTTTCAAGAAAGTATTTTATAATTCGGCATTTCTGTCATAATTATTACTTTCAGTGATGTGCAACTGTTGGACAAGAAACATTTTGCTTTTCATCTGAGACCTGTCTGGTCTCTGGAGGTATCTTGCCTGAGGGAACGTTCGCTCAGTGTCACAGCTGCCATTAGCTAGACACATCAATGTCAAAACTGCATTTGCTAGAACGCAGAGTTGCGTCGTTCCAATAGCCAATCAGCTCAACACTACCATTTGTGGGGCTTACAGTAAGTACTGGTTAAACTTCGCGCGAAGCCAGCCTACATCGCCCATTACGGAAATAAAGAGAGGTCGATAGTCATCAAACGACTGACTCAGCAGCCGCTTCTGCAACAGATCAAGTAAGGCACATTGTCACAGATGTTTTCACATTGTCAACTGGTTTTCTTCTTTGTCTGAGACGTTCGGTTTCAAAGTTAAGCCCCACTTTACGCAGATTTTCCCGCAAAACTCTTCACAAGTTTTCAGTAATGTGTCACTGCTCTTAGGTAACATAGACAAAATATTTTTTGCAAGATTGCTTTTACCGATCATCGTGAAAAACTTGTTGACGGTCTGCTGTAGCTTGACTTTTACAAGGTGATCAAAGCTTGGCATCAAAAGTTTTCTGCTTTCAAGCGTTTTTTGGACACTTAAAAGTGGCTCGAGTGCATCTCTCTTCAAGATTGCCTTGGCATAAAGAATTTCTTTATCAGAAAGTATCGTTCAAATAGACTCTCCTTTGGTGCTCTCATATTAGCGTTTAACAAATTCAGAAACCGGGTTCAGAAACTGGGAAAAATCAGAATTTACCCGATTTTTGAGAAATATCTTCGGGCTGCAAAAACTGGGTGAAATCGGGTTTTACCCGAAATCGTACAACCCTATATATGAAAAGCCTTGTGCTCTACTTTCCACAGAAGCAAATAACCATCCAAATTCCGTTACAAAGTCCAAGCAACAAAACTGATTCGCCATGCATGACTAAGGTGGCTAATTTGGGGAAGTCACGGTTTGCACCCATAAAGCATCACTTTTGGAAATGGCTTCCCATGCAAAATGCACATTCAATCTGCAGTGCACTGAACCTTCTTCAGAGCAAAAATCCAGGACTAGCCTCAATGAAAAGAAAGTTTCTGCTGCCAAAGCAAACTGGCATTAATTCTGAGTGGTTCACTAGACGTGTTGCTGTAATGAGTTCTCTTTCCAGTATTCCCAGTTATCTGCCTGCTAAAGAAAACATTGAGGTGGCAAAAGGAGACTAACATTCACTACAAGAGCAACAAAAGAGTTGCGTACCAAAAGCTAGATCAAGGTGCACATGAACCAAACAATGCAGTCGCAACTACATCTATATTGTTATACATCTATCCTAAATGCATAAGCTTTCATGGAACCAATGCAACACATGATCAGTTAGTTTTATGGGGCTTAATGTTCCAAAGCGACTGGCTAAGAGACACACCATAGTTCAGGGCTCTGGAAATTTCGACTACCTGGGGTTCTTCTACGTGCCCTGACATAGCACAGCCCACGGCCACCTTGCTTTTAGCATCTATCAAAAACCAGCCACAGTGGACCGGATTTGACCTTTCGGCACAGCAGTCTTGCACCCTAACCGCTGCACCATAGCAAGGGGTATGTCATCAATTTGAAATTTGAAATTTGAAATTTTCAGCGCATTCGGTCCTTGCATTATGCATTTGTACTCAGTAATGTTGATTCGAATCCTGTGCAGGACGTATGCACGGCAGACATTTTTTAGACAACAATAAGTTCGCACAATGGGAAGTCACTTATGACCATGCAGATGAACTCACAAGAGAAGTGACTGAGGCACTGAACAGATCAAATAAAGACGTGTGCCAATGCACTACCCGTGCTTTTTAGAAATCTAATCTGTTCCTGCCTAACAGGTTAAAACCTTGAAGATATTCTTCTTTGATTACCCCTTTTCATCAATGTCTTTATCATGTTGGTTTATGGTGCCCCATTAAAAGTGGACTTCTGCACTTACCAAGCTCGCACTAAACAGCTATACGGAAGAAAGGAAATTGTATAGCTGCTTTTCATGCATAATACAGCAGCAGTGTAAATGATGGATGCTATATTTCTGTTTCTTTAATACTGCAACAGAGTTAAGATTACTTGTTTATGGCAGCATTCTTCTTGGTCCAGCCACCGAAAAATTCAATAAAAATCCTTCCCAATAGAAATGTTCCGATAATGAATAAATATTGCACTTTTGGCAAAGAAAACAAGCTCATTGTAAAAAAATTCTCAGAGCAAAATTCCCTCAATTGTTCTCAGGGATATGACCAATCACAGGAAGCCAGCAGATTCTGGTACTGAGAGTGCTGTTTAGCATCAGAATTTGATCTTGAAGGCCTGCTCATGCATATTCTGTTCAATAACAAACACAGTACATGAAGAACTGTGAACAAAATCCTTTGCAATGTTGCTCGCATTATAACAGAAGAACACGGTAAGGTTCCCCAACAACACGAGTTTTCTCAGAGCTGCATGCAAAAGCATGCAGCAAAGCAATGTTGCGCTATAGCACTGCACATTATAGTAATGGTATGGAGTGCAGAAAACACTGCATTGTGTTCAAATGTAGCCTAGTTTCTCATTAAGCAGGTCATTACACACCACTGTATTCATAAACACACCTCAACTCAAACTTCGACACGCTGAAATAATAAAGTGTTCTCTCACTGTATATTCAGGGTGTTTCAAATAACTTTAACCAAGTGTGAAACCAAAGCTTGGTGAAACCAAAGGCATGCCATTTTCAGTCATGTAGCGCTCCTGAAAGTTTTTTTACATCCCGCTCAATTAGTTACTTAACTAAGATAAATTTTGCAAAATTTTTATTATTCATTTTGTGGCCAAGTGAGTTTCGTCAAGTTATGAAGGGGGTCCAGAAAAACGTATTGTTTTTTCTACCAACATACCTATGGCATGGCCGTTGTTTCCAGCATTTGAAAAAAGCCCGCGAAATATAAACAACTGTCATGTGACTGTGCCCGTGCGTTGTAATATTGCAGCACTTTCGGACAAACGAAACAGGCTCCACAAGAGAGCGGAAACCTGTAGACAACACCAGTCTTGCATCTAACAAATGGGTCTCTATGTTTCACCCCACATTCTTGCTTCTTCGATTCCCTTTCCTTTTGAATAGCCAGGCAAATCCTCTTCATCTTGAGCGGGGCGGTCAATGTGACATCGACACCATACCTCTTGCCTACATTTTTGAGGCCATGTGAAATTCTGTGCACATAGAATACCACCGCAACCTTCCTCTTCTTCTCACCCATGCTAGGCAGGGATTAATAACCGACTCCCGATAACCGGCCGTTGAAGAATGGGATGATCAACAAATGCATGTTAAATGCGTTGAAGAAATCTTGCTACCACGGCATGGGCAACAGTTTTGAAAGACAATTGACAAGAATTGCAAAGGCCGGTTATCTCTTATTAATGATAATGGTTATTAATGAGGCCAGTTGCCGGTTACTGAAGAGCCTTAAAAGAATGCTCAGACAGAAATCCCCACCCAGCATGGGTGAGAAGAAGTGGAAGGTTGCAGTGGTACCGTACGTGCACAGAATTTCACATGGCCTCAAAAATGTAGGCAAGAGGTGTGGTGTTGATGTCGCATTGACCCCCCCCCCCCCCCTCCCCCGCTCCAGATGAGGAGGATTTGCCCGGCTATTCAAAGGGAAAGAGAATCGAAGAAGCAAGAATGTGGGGTAGAACATAGAGACCCATTTCTTAGATGCAAGACTGGTGTTCTGTACAGGTTTCCACTCTCTTGTGTAGCCTGTTATATAGGACAAACCGGACGCTGTATTAACAAGAGACTACTTGAACACCGGAACAACTTGGAAAGTGGCAAGGACAAAACTTTTCTGGTCTCACATTGCCATTCCTGTGAAACAATGAAGAAGGAGAAGTGTATTCCCATGTTTGACCAGGTTAGGATTTTGTATCGCCACAAAGAAAAGTCGACGAGAGAGATAGTTGAAGCACATTGTATTTCAAGGGACAATAAGTGTGTCAGCAAGACTTTTCTTGCTCTTTCAAGCAAAGAGATTTCTTTTTTGATTGACGTTTTCCGTAGCAGGTGAACCCAGGGGTTGTTTCACGCGATTGCTTCGTTTTCGTCATATTTGTTTTTCTCTGGGCCTTGGAGTAAAGGCTTAGGCTGAGTTGTGAGTCAGCGTTTGTACTGTGGCTTCCTTTCATCTTGTCCTGTGTCTTCCTGTTCGCGCTGTTTACTGTTTAAATTAACAATATATGTGGTGACCATGCCCAAGTGAGTGGCTGGCTCTTGCTCATTTTACGAGCAGCACCATTACATAAATAAAAAAGCAAGCCTGCCCTAAAGTAGGCGGCTCGTGCTTTTTCTTTGTTTTTTGTTTTGTCAGTGTGATAGCTCAGTAACATCTTCGCCCAAGATTGCTGTCGGTGGCCTACCCATCGCTTATCGCTGCTCGTGGCTCAGGCTTTCTGTGCTCCGGCAGAATGCGCTGACACAGTTTTGAGACTATGGTGATAGTGGCGTCGGAAGGCCGCTGATTTCGATAGGGGTAGCGTGCACGCTTCATTAATTCAAAACGCATTTGGCAGCGCTGCAATACGGTAGTGCAAGACCGCAGTCACGTAGCTTTTTTTTTTCTTTTTCCATTTTTCGCAGGCTTTCTTTAAACGTAGCAAAACAGGATTACATAGGAGATAGGCTAATAAAAAAAAAACTGGGTGTGTTGTGTCTTAACTCCCTCTACAACTTAAAGAAGTGTACTTGGCCCTAAAGTAAATATTATTTTGTATAATTCCTCTTTTTTAACTAGCTATTGCAGCAGAATATATAAATAATCTGAGGAGCACTACATCTTGACAAACCATATGTAGTTGGTCTCAGCCAGCTACAAGCTTCGCATTTTTTAAAATCCTTGGTTCAAGATTCATGAAATACCCTGTATATATTTCAAGCGGACCTCAAGGTGTTTTTCACTTCGGAAACCCACCTCTACTCTAATCGATCCTGGAGTGGAGGATAAACGAGGATTTCCTAGAGAATCTTGAGCTAACAATGATGCTACCTTGGGGGCCCCTCGACCGCTATTCGAATTGTAAACATAGCAAACGCCGCATTGTTTGCTTGCTGTGTAGACTTCATTCTACCAGTATACTGGGATTTTCACAAAAGTGAACACAATAAGAATGCACACAACAGTACTCCAAACCGTTGAATTCGTAGCATCCTTAGTCTGTTCTATCCAGAATTTCTGGCCTGTTGTTTTAACACATTTCAGGTCCTGATACTCTGCCGCAACTGTATGGGGGAGCGTTGTGCACTCCGAGTGGCGGCCACAACAAGCCTCTCAGGGCACTGGGCAGGCAGCAGCAAAGGTGGCTGCCATTGTGTCGTGCCAAGTCAGTGCGTTGTGTTTTCACGTGTGAGCATTAATTGGCTCAAGATGAGAAAAAAAAAAAGAAAAAAGAAAAAAAAAAAAAAAGTCCGCATAAACTGTGTAGCGAAAGTTTCGGTCCGAACCCTCCAAATTGGCCTTCTGGACACCCTAAATTTCATTTGACCAAATTTGGTGTCCAACCCAATCTGAGTATGGCCAACTCAGTGCTAACCAGCAAATTTGGGTGGCCGACACCCAAAGTCTGCCGCCAAAGATGCATACGCAAAATTTGACCTTGCCAGAATTTGACCAAAACTGATGTCTGGGCCAATTCAATGTTGACCTCCAATTTGGGCAGGCCACCCCCAAATTTGGCCTCCAGGACCCACGAAATCTTACTTCATCCAAATTTGACCAAAACTGGTGTCTAATCTAATTTAACCTAACTCAGTGGTGACTCCCAAACACAGGTGAGCCACCACTAAAACTCCAGTGCCCAATCAGTAGCTGTTTTTACTGCCTCCACATCATCACGGTGCAGGGTTTGTTGCATATGGAGGGTGGGGAGTAACAGGACCCCCTGAGAGTCCAAATTGTGGGTCACTCTTAAGGCCATGTGCGGGGGCATTGTTGTGATGAGGCAAGCAGCACGAGACCAACTGTTACACGGCATTCTGTTTCCTCTTCTGAAAAATCTGCCCACAAGCCACTAGAAGTCATAACGCGGGGTGTCTAGTAAGCTACTGCTTACAAATTCCGGCTTGTCCGTGCTTTTTATAAAGCACGGACAAGACGGAATAAGACAGACTCAAAACCTCCCTGACCACTGAAGAGGCACGAAAACACAATTACCAATCATCATGGACAGTACACAATATGTATTCAAAGAAAAAAAAAATCTTTAAAGAACCTACAAATAGTACAATTAAAATGAGGACGACTGGCTCTGAGAGCAAGCTATCTAAACACATTTGGATGCCATGCTAGGGCAGCGGCGTACTTGGCATGAAACTTCGAAAGTGCTCTAGAATTTCACACATTTTGTTAAGACTTGTTCCACAAAAAAATATTTTTGGGATCAAGACTAGGAATGTGGCATCCAGTACAGGACCAACCAGTATATACAGTACTCGTTTCGTGGACACGTAAAACAAGATAGCTAAAACGGACAGGACGCCGTGCCTTGACACCTTTTCATTTCTAATGTGCACATGCCAATGTGAATGGACCATGTGCTTGGTAAGCGTGGTACCAAAAAAAAATGGCACACCTTTTTGTCAATTTCAGAATGTTCTTTTACAGTGACTTGGCCATAATTTTTGAAAGCATTCCTGACCATTCCACATTTCTCAAGGTATACACATTTCCCCCAACAATTCCAGGTTTTCCCAGTCGATAAGACACCCTGCAATGGCTTGTTCACAAACCCACATTTACAGGTGAAATTGCAAGCATTACTTGTGCATTGCAGATAACGCAATGACTGGCAATGGCTTCATGGCATCACAAGGTGGCAAGAGCTTCGGTGTCTCAATTTTACAGGCTTAAGTTAAACCTTGATATAACGAAGTCCTAAATATCAGCAGTTCACTTCATTATAATGAAACTGAATTTTCGTACCTAGCATTCGGAAACGTTATTAAAGCCCTTGCCAGTTGTAAGGACTAGGTTTCAATTTCCTCTTGAAGTACCCTGTGACCTTCTTTTGCATTTTCTTAACTATTAGAAATGGCCTCACACTGCGTTCATAGGCCCACAGAGACTGCATCGTGTCTTGCTGCCCAGTTGAGCTCGCATAGCGCTGTAGCATGTCAATCGCATGAGACACCTCGCGGTTGTTTGGGCCGTCGCAGTCTTCAGCGTCAGAGTCACTGCCTTGGCCCTCCTGCCTATTTCCACGCACATCTTGCACGGTGTAGTAGTCCGTCACTCCCCCAGTAGCAACAACACAACAATCGGCATATAAGGTCCTCCAAAGCGACATCGTCAGGAATGGCCCTGGCACTTTCCAGGCATTTCCATGCTTCTTCAAAGCCAGCCTGATCATATCCCTCGCCATGTCCAAGTGCATTCCCAGCGAACAAAGCTGCTTCATTGGCATCAGCACTGTCGCTTTCTTCAGGGGCACTCATTGCTCCAGCCACATCACTCCCAAACCCGGATTTCCGGAAGCAGTTCTGAATCACTTCCTTCCACGTCACTTTCCAGGATGCACAGAACATCTCCAAAGCTTGAAAAATGTCCACCTTGATGGGGCGTTTCAAGCAGAGATCGTCCAGCAGCTTGTCTATCAGCTGCTAATGACACGCGCACTTCACTCTATGATAATCCTCTGATCGTGCAGCTGAATCAATAGAGAGCAGTTCAGTGGGAGAAACCGCAGCTCGACGTTTGTCACTTCACGTCATTGACGCGATGGTTGGAACAATTGTCCAAGAAGCACACCCTGCGGCCGTCACTCTACATATCCTTGCTGGACATGTATTGCACTTCCAGCTTCCGAGCGTTCTTAAAACACTGCAGCTTTTGCTTTTTCCAATTATAAGCGGCACACGCTTGTCGCTGACATCCATGTCACGCAGAGAAGAGCAGTGATACGCAGCTTTCACTGCTTCTTGCCGTGGCAGCGACCTCCATTCAGTGCTAGCGTCCGATTTGGGAGCATTTGATAAAAAAAAAATCCAGTTTCATCCGCACTGCACACGGGTGATGGTACAGAGCGCAAGCAACAAAACAGCGACTGCACGAGATGCACGCCAATGAAAGACGGACGTGCATGCTAACACATGACCCTATGCAGGGACAGGGAAGTAGTGCCTTGGGTTGCAGGAAAGGAGCATGGGGAGTGGCACAACGCAGAGGGGCATATATGTAAATTTAGGAATACGAAGTCACCCTCCTCCATTGGCGACGGAGCAATAAAAGGAAGAAGAAAGCAGGAGGGGCTCTAGGACTCTAGCTGCTAATCTGGCCAGCTCACTGGCTCTGGCCTGAAGCGAAAGAAGTCGACGCGATGCAGGAGGCTTGTCCGCGTGGGTTAACCAAGTCTCGCACGCTGGCAAAACTTTCCCCTAAGCCATTGTTGCCTCTGTGAGCAATATGTCTAGAAACTTCACAGTAATTACAGCAACATTTACTCCATTATATACAAATAAACTATATGTGCTTTCCGATGAGCATTATGTTATGCATTCCTTATAACTTCGTTATATCGAAGATTTGTTAGACAGTTACAAACAATGATAAACTCTGCGACACATTATACATGTGGCAATATGCTACGTTTCTGTAATGTCCCCAGGATAAACAAATGATGTGGCAGTAAACACATGCAACATTCTTCTTCTTTCCAGAAGAAAACTAAATCATTATGCTAGTATTTTGTTGTAACAAAGCACTACACCTCTTAGCTTCTCAAGAAGACATCAAGAAGGATCGTGTCTCTTAAGGTACTGCCCCATTTATATGCTTTAGTTCAGCACACATCACATGGCAAAATACCCAAACATTAAATTGGACACTGACCTGTATATGCACCATGACTTCTTTCTGCATTTCAATAGCCATGTGATAGACATCATGATCACAGTTGTTGTACATGATGGCATTATGAAACATAAGCATCATGTCTCTCTGGAACTCCAAGGTAGTCTTGATGTATCCACTTTCAATGTTCTTCTTGATTGTATGTAAATCCATTGGTCTAATACAAAAAGAGGAGAAAGGAATCACAGCCAGCCAAATATAAATAAAAGCAACGATGCTACAAATGCAGGTAAGAATACAAAACCTGTAGACGATGCTATGGTAACCAGGAGCCATTTCCTCAGTGACCGGGTGCAAAAACACATTTGCAAACCTGGAAGCAGGTTGGCAGAAAGCAAATGAATGACACTCATCAAAAAAAGCTTCCACAGCTGGACCACATACTTGTGATTGGCTGCTGATCTCCAGACCAGCATGATAGACTTCTTCCACACCTTGTAGTCACGCACACCCTCAGAGTCTTCACTGCAGAACAACCACAACATGTGTAATTCTTTATTATGGTAGGGTAAGGCCTGCCACGCAATATACTAGATGCATGGATAAGGAAAGTAAAGTGCCAAGAAAGCGCACCTTTAACAGCATGCATGAACTCAAGAAGCCACCACACCAAGCATTAAGTCTTTCCTTGCCGTAGGGAAAATGACGTATTAATCAACAAACAACATTGAAGCTAAAGGAATGTGCTTTTAGCCATACAAGATTTTACAAAATATTAAACACAACATTTAAAACTACACTTGTATCTGAGAACAAAGAAAAGTTATAATTTTTCTGGAATATACAAAACGTTGCACGTCTTAGACTACTTCCAGTTAAAAAACAGAAGTTCCAAGTTGAATAATATTCTTGGCACAAAATAACAACTGGACACGCAAAACGAGGCCAATGACGACAACAAAACTGTGGATGCTGATGTTCCAGCCTCGTTTTTGACGTCGTCGCTGTCGGAACTTAATTCTGATGGTAAAAGCAGCACGTTACTCTCTGCTGCTTTGAGTGTCGATACAACCTACTGTACACAAGGCGATGTCATGATATTTGCAACATTTTCCAGCTTGCCTCTTTTGTTTTTGGCCTGGACGCTACCAGTCATGGGAATGCAGTCAAGAAGTAATGCCTCAAGTGAAAAAAGAAAACAACATTTTAGGTGAAACTTCAGTTGTTTCATAATGTGCCGGACAGCTACACACATCATTAATTAATCAAAGCAGATGGCTCCAAAATCGGTGTAAAAGCTATTGCTGGTGGACTAATAGATGTACTGCGTCTATGGGAGTGTTAAAAAAATGGTACCTCGAAAGAGAGAGAAAAAAAAAAGAAAACTAAAATGTAAACTAAGTTGTAAACTAAGCTTCACTTGTCTGATTACATGTTAAATGGTGCAGCGTGTCCGCTGGCAGCAAGAAAAGCTCTGAAACTGTGGCACAAAGCTATCGTCAGTGGGCTAACGCTGCTCAATGGGCGTAGTAAGGTAACAATTAAAAAGCTAAAAAGACCAAGAACACAATAATATTCAATTCTCTGAAATATCATAGTGACTAGCGATATTCAGAAACCTAGAATATTTTCTGGGTAGAAAAATTGGCGGAAACAAGCTGCTTCAAAGCTCAAATCTAATGACACATTACTCACTTTGATATTTTAAACATTCAAATATTTGCACTACTCTTACACTGTACAATCCAGTTAATTCGAAGTCAGTGGGGCTATGAAAAATGTTTTAATTAAACAAACAAACAAGAAAAAAAAAAGAATATAGGGCCCAGACAAAGAATCCAAATAGGAGCATGTGCTAAACATACCCCTTGCTTCTTCCCACCACGCCACACTTTCTGCAATTTCTCGTGGGATGGTATCAATGTGCCTCAACTCAATGCAGGAAATTAAGAGCACAGAGCACAGAGCAAATTATGGAACAGCAGGAATTTCAAATTATCGAGGTATTACTGTGATCAGGCTCCTCTCCAGCTAGAACTCTCAATCGACAATGACCACTGACAGAAATTCTAAGCATTTAATATTTTTGCTCACCCCTGTAACATGGATGCTGGACTGTTTGGAACAGAATCACCAACAGAGCCAAGCAGGTGTTTGCTCAGCTCCCCAGCGCCATCCTCGGTGCCTGACTCGGCGTGCTGTGAGCCATCATCCTTCATGTCCAGCTCCATTCCACTGAGAGTCTCCGGTGTCTTGACATCTTCAATAGAAGATTTGTCATCCTTCAACTTGTCGTCATCCATGTCTTCACTTTGTTGCTCGTCCAAGTTAGACAAGGTCTCCCCTGCTGGTGATGGCGAGCTGACCGTTTCGGGAGCCGAGCCATCTTTGGACTCCTCCGCATCATCGTCTTCTTCATCTACTGCTGGCTGATCTTCTTGTGCTGTCTCTTGCGCAGCATCTGCAAAACACAAAAGTACACCAAGTACTGCCATCACATTCTTCTAGTAAAAGGGCAAGTACAGTAAGGCTCTTGCACAAATTTCTCGTTTATCAAAGTGTGAACATTCAAGTACAGCATTGGTCGAAGTTTCAAATGCCGCACAACTATTGCTAGGTTGTTCTAGTAAGCTGATGACAGGCTCCACAAACACCCCAACGGACGTCTACACTGATCAACAAACACCTCACAAATGGGCTGTTTTCTACAGCTCTAAAGCTGCCCTATAAAGTCTCAAAACTGCTTTGGCAATGGCCACCATGAGCGATGAGTAGCAGAGATAAGGTACCTAGAATACCTGGAACTGAAAAAATGTCACAGCATAATCTTCAAGTGGCTTCCAAGATACAGTGGTATTGTTGGAAACAACTCAGCTGAGGATGTCAGTGCCAAAATTGTTCAGATACCAGTGATGAGAGCCAACAGAGCAAGGCATTGGCAAGCGCTTGCCCTAAACTCTGTCCAGGTCTAACCCCGATGGCTTGGCATGCTGTCCATTATTTCACTCTGATACGACACAGTAATGTCACCTGTGGCTGGGACCGGCTTCTACAATGCCCCCATCATCACAATGGCAGATCTGTAAAGTGTGGAAACTCTACTGCTTGGCCTTAATTTACCGAAAAAAACTCGGGTATAATACAAGGTTTTTTTCCAGACTTTGTCATGTCAGATTTCAACTGCATATTATATGCGGATTTGAACAAATTTCAGCCTAAATTCGCAGTCCCAGCCTCGCTATTAATCAGCACTATCAGCATCAGGCTTCCAGTGAGAGAAGGCACTACTTGGCTGTGACGTTGGCTAACTGTTTCGATGGTTTCAGCTTCGCCACGCTGCCCTGCAATCCTTGTGACCACGGTGCCCGCAACCCACATCCAACGGAAGGAGGTCAAACTCAATACGCATGATGCAGGGACGGCGAAGGAATCATATCGACGTGCTGCTCAGGTGTCTCATGAGCCCCTCCAACCGTGCTGACCACGCCCTGCAGCAGAATTTTGAGAAATGTGGGATATTGAATGCATTTAGAGGTACTGAAGAAGAGTTTCTACAGAAAGATACTTCTGGCAAGGGACTCGCAGACAATGCACGTGCAGCTTGTGCGCTGCCGTCCCATGTCCAAGCTGGCAGTGGCCTACTAGTTTAAAAAGCGGGAGAGCAGTGTGGCTTTCGCGATTGCCGGGGCGAATGTGAGCTGCTCTTCTCCTCATGGTGCTTGAAATTCTCCGATCAAGTGTATCAGCGCGAGAAGTGGAGCGAACCAGCACTGGCACATGAAGGTTCGTGGCACTATTGGTGCAGGGTGGCATTGGATGCAAAAGCGCGGGGAGCGTACATCGCGCAAGGCAACAGTCAAATGAAGTGCAAATAAATACTTCTGCTGATCTTTCCTTGCTCGCATTATACGCCGATGAAAACATTTTTTTGCTATCCGGAAATTACACTTCATATTATATGCAGGTCCAAATTACGAGAATTTTTACAGTAAATCATCATCCCAGATAAAAGTGGTGAATGTGCTAATGAAATTCTCAAAAGGACTAACACTTTAGTTCAGTGCCATAAACTCAAAATGGCAACTCTCGGCATTTGTAGACATTCCCTACTGCCACGCTTCTACAAAAGGCTGCATGGGTTAATGTGGAAGCTTTCGGGCATTGGACTGTGCTACAAGCATTTCCTAGGGGTTCAGTCAAGGATACACTGTATGCATGCACTGTACGTTCACGCATTTTTCTTTCATTTTACTGACTACCCCCTCCCCCTTCTTCTGTTGCATTGCATTCATGCAAATACAGTAGACAGTACGCCCACAAACTCAATGTAAAGAATGTGCTATGTAAAGAATGCGCTCAAGACGGACTGTTTCACCTGCAAAGGACGTGTGCATGACAACAGCGGCAAATGGAAAAGTACATGATGCATTTACTTGTGCAGTGGATAGCAGCCATGCTTCAGAAGGAAGCATAACAAAAGGGAGAAATTGGAAGGATGACCACGTGACTGCAGAACCTGTACTTCATGGCTAACTAGCCAAGCACCCTTGAAGAACATGTAGCAGTACCTAAAACTGACAAAGAAAAAAAAAAAAAAAAAAAACAGCAAAAAAAAAAAAAAGTAACAGGAAATATGACAAATGTGCTTTCTTACTAATCCTGATTGAAATCAGTGTCTCTTTGAATATGATCTGCCATTGCTTTTGTTGCAAAAGCAACACTATGCCAGCCAGCTCGGCTGGTCACGTATGCTCGTATGCCGTAGCCACAAATGGCAGGTGCAATGAAACCGTGGTAGGAGCTGCCAACTTGGGTCTCTCGTCTCACATGGGACGGTTATGTCAGAATCAGCCTGCCAGGACCCTGGTATTCACATTACCCTCATAGGCCACTAAGGCACGTTCATACGGCTTGGTTAAAGCGGGACTTTATATATGGGCTGGTAGCCTACACTATTGTGTCCTACCCTTAAAGCCAGAGCTTAAGTGTCCCCCATATTTAGATGCAATAAATGCCTTTACCACTACCAACTAAAACGCCGGGGAACTTTGATGCGTTCAACAGAACGCTGGTTCCACGGAACGCGCTCTAACAGATGGTGGCACCGTCGACGCCGCTGCCATTGCTGTGTCAAAATGTGCGAGAAAGGGGTTGTAGTAACCGGGGTCTATATAACTCCCCAGGCCAGCGTTGAAACTGCATTGGACGTTCTGGCTACCGGAATGCATAGCTGAACTGAAAAGGAATTGGTTGTCGTGGCGGGGGATTTTAATAAAGACAAGAACTCCGCCTCCGTTCAAGCTGCAGAGGAGCGGTTTCTACTCTAGTTGAGCCAGTACCAGCCTCAAACCACCACACATTGGGGAAGCAGTTTAGACTTTGTTTTAACAGAGCCTCGGCAGATATAGAGGACGTCATCAACAGAGTTTAAACCACGTCCCACTACTTCACTATCATCTAAGAGTCATCATTGGTATAAAGAATAAAAGTCGATCGTTACTTGAACAGTTTGTCTTGCCTATACAATAAAGCTAAACCAAACGCTTAACCACAAGCGTAGCCACGCAGCCGTTGCTTTCACAATTCAACTAGGTTTAACCAAAGCTAAACCACAGTCAACTTTTTCATTCCTCTACTGAGCCTGCTTTGTGGGCTTCTGGAGGGCCGAAGCACACAGGTGAAACATGCATTCTTAGATAGCATCGGTGCATCTCTGCGCATGGAAGAGAAGCTGTTCCAGTCCACTAAAGACATTGGATGGAGGCTTCTCTTTTTCACATGCATGCACAGATTTTTTCCCAAAAGAGAACTCAGCAGCACTGTTTTCCGGAAAGATGACATGTGAGTGTTTCATGCCTTACCTCATTAGCTCCCTTCAATCATACCGCAAGAAGTATTCACTGTGAGGCAAGGCCAATTCATTCATTGTGCTCATGTTAAATATACAGTGAAAGCTTGTTCATTCGAACCTCGATAATTCAAATTTTTGGATACTTCGATCTACACTACTTGATCCAGCCAAGCCCCATAGAGATCTGTGTATAAGAAGGCCGTTAGTTCTAAAGCAAGTCAATTCCGCTATGAATAATTCGAACTACGCGCCGCGGCTTCTAGGCGGGTTGGCAGACAGCATGCGGCCAAAGAAAAAAAAAAAGAATGCAAAAAGCAATATTGAATGTCCTGGTCTCATTTTAACCAAAGTAACAGCTTGTCAAAGTTAAAAGACCGAAAAGCCACCTGGAAACTCCAGAAAACATGCAATTTTCAAAAACTTTCCTCATTAAATCAAAAACTTTCCTCATTAAATACCACAAATTCATTTATATTTTTGCACTGTTCCTGAGTTTACCTTTCTGGTGTAAAAGGAATTATAGCAATATCATAAGTAGAACCAGAGATATCGCACCTCCAAACATGTACCATCCTAAACATTTTGCTTTTGAAAAATTGATGAAAAACGTGTTGATAAATTTTTGAAGCACAAAAACTAACAGTAACTCAATAAAGTGGGTTCTGGCTAGCTTCTGATGTCAATGCATCATTTACAATCGAAATAATTAGCCTTCAAAGAATGAAATTTTCGGCGAACGAAACGCATGGTCCGGAGGCCGCCACCTCCGCAACAGTTGGTGCCACGTTCTGGCGCGCGATCGCCATTCTCACATTCATGCTGTAAACGCAGTCGGCCTGCAACTAGTGATAAGCGACCATTGCTCGTCTTGCCCCGAGTAGCATTCAGAAGCATGTTTATTTCGACAGGATTTGGGATTCTGCGTAATCTTTTTGTATATGTTCCGTGTGTCGCTGGACGCTGCTTCGTGACTGCCGCTGCGGCTGGTCGCTGCACTGCTTCACAAGGCGATCTATTTCAGCGTTGAAAGCTGCACTTGCTCATCTGCATCATCATGATTCCGTACGCAGCAGGTCATGCCGCTCCTCGCTGTCGCACTGAGCATGACCGGCTATGCTACGCCGTTATGAGGCCATCGCGGACTCGACGCGGAGCATCGGTGCTTCATCACTGATTGCAGATAAACAGATACGGCGATGCACCGTCCCCGGCGCGTTTATCTTTTTTCGCTACTTTTTTTAGGCTAGTAACGAAGCGTGAATCTTAATATTGCGCATTGTGCATTGTGGTTACGATGAAGGAATGGCGCTAGGCCGACTAGGCCTAAAGGAGAGACCTTTTCAAAATGGCGCTGGACCGTGAGCAGTTGACGCTGCCAGCCAAGCAAAGCTCGCCATTTTGCTCACGTGCGGTGGGAGTCCAATAGCGGGGCGTGTTTCATGCGATTTTGCTCCTTTGTTTTTCGCTTCGGTAGGCTCGCTCATTGTCACCAACTGAGATATAGGAATGGCCTGAATCGCGATCTTTCGAACGACACCAACATTATGCCCGTGGATCACATATTTTTCAATCTGCGGGAGATCGATATTCGGCGCGATTTGACCTCAGTTTAAAGGGCCACACACGCAGACTCTATCTAGTCTTTGGAACGCTGAAACGCGCAAATCAGGCGATATTGCCCCGTGCATCGCGGAACTGAAAAAGAAGAGAACGAAACAGTGCAGTGGGTGGAACTGATCGGTTCAGTGTTCGCTGCCTTGTACTCGTTACATTTTCTGGTGGAGGTGCGGGGTACGATTTCCCTTTTTACTGAGTTCAACCCCTCAAGGGCAACAAAGAGCCACCACGGATCTGACACCGGTCCATCGCAGTTGCGGCCGCCGCTTTCGAGGTCAGTCGCCAGAGTTCGGGCCTCTTTCCTGCACGCCTGTGGCCAACATGCATAGATCCAACATGAACATTGCGACTAACGGAGAGTCTTCACCCCAGCTCGTCGTCCTCCAGTCTCGAACGCCACCGTCCTTCCATGGCGAGCTTTATGAGGACGCTGAAGACTGGCTGGACCAATTCGAACGGGTCACCAATTACAACGGCTGGGATGAGCAAAGGAAGCTCTATAATGTGTACTTTGCTCTCGAAGATTCAGCGCGGACGTGGTTCGTGAACCACGAAACGACACTATCAACATGGGACCTCTTTCGTCGCCAGCTGTTGGCGACCTACACTGCCAACGACCAAAGAGAGCGTGCGGAGTCGGCGTTGCAATCTCACATTCAAGCCCCTAACGAGAGTATTGGAATGTACTATGAGGACATGATCCGCCTTTTTAGGCGTGCTGATCCAAATATCTCAGAAGAGAAGAAAGTGCGCCACCTAATGCGCGGGGTGAAAAGAACTATTTGCTGGGCTTGTGCGCAATCCACCTGGCACGGCATCAGATTTTCTAACGGAGGCCACCACGATAGAACAAACACTTCGACACAGGGCTCAGCACTATAACCGTAACATGTCCGCCATGTCACCGGTCGCCTATAGTTCCGGCTTCAACGGTTCTAATGATGCCTTAAAGGAGCTTATTCGATCTGTGGTCAGAGAAGAGCTGAGACACATTCAGCTACAGGGTCTAACGTCGTCGTCGAGGCTTCCATCACTCGCGGAGGTCGTTCGCGAAGAAGTTAGGCAAGCCGTCCCGGAACAGTCTGTGCCTGGTGTGCAGCCACCGCCACCGAGTGTGCCAACGTACGCTTCCGTGCTTCAGCATAACCTCTGTGATCCTCCAAGAGGGAACCCCACTGTGCCTCATCCAAACCAGCACCATAGTGGGTATGACTCTCCCAGAGCTAGAGTGAACACCCCTACTCTTGATCCAAACCCCCGTCATCCTCCTCCTCTTCTAGCCGAGGCACGGTTTTGGAGGACTGACGTCTGGCATGCCCCTGACAATCGGCCCCTTTGTTACCACTGTGGTGACGCCGGTCACATATTAAGGTTCTGTCCGTACCGCCGCGCCGGACTTCGTGACTTCCATCCGCATGCACGATGTCCTCGGAGTGGTGAATGACCACCCGAAATAGAGGAGTACCTGTCGACGCATACAAATCTTCCAGACGTCCCACATACGGGTCCTGCGTCATTACCTCTTCTCGTTATCGTTCTCCAAGTCCACTGCCCTCTACATACCGCATTGGCCGCTCGCCGAGCCCCAACTCCCCGAGCAGTCGGGAAAACTAGGAACAGCGACCTGCGGAGGTGAGGCCGCTGACGAGCGAAGTGCTGAACATCCCCCAAGTTTAGTACAAGATAACGGCTATCAGACGGCATCATGTAACGATGAACCTGAGTGCGCAGTTTCGGACTACCGGTTTCTATAGACGATTTTCTTATTACAGCTTTAGTTGATACGGGGGCAGACTATTCAGTTATGAGCAGTGGGTTAGCCAGGAAATTGAAGAAAGTTTTAACCGAGTGGACTGGGCCTCAGATCCCCCGCAGTGCGGATACATTATTACCCCGGCTGGAAGATGCGTTGCGAGTGTTGATTGACGGATTTACTTATGTTTGCGACTTCGTTGTTCTTACCCACTGTTCGCGAGGCGTCATACTCGGCTTGGACTTCTTACAAGCTAATGGTGCGATAATTAATTTGCAAGAATCACGAGTGACATTTTCGCCGAGCCAAGCCATTGCGAGATCTAGCGTCGACGGTTCATCAACGCCCGCCTTACGTATTACAGCTGCTGACGTTACGGTCCCGCAACGGTGCAGCATAATGGTCTTGGTAGAAAGCGACTCACCATGCGACCGAGACGTACTGGTAGAGACGAACGTGGGCCTGCTTCTTGAGAAAGGGACTTATTCGCTTGCGGAACGGTTGTGCGAAGCTCTGGATTACGAATTTCGGGACCGAGTTTCAGCACATTGCGAAAGCAACGGCCATCACGTATGTTACCGACTTTATTGAGCCAGCGAACATCTGTACTCTGGCGCCGCCGTCGCCAGCCAGATGTAATGCACCCGACATTCTATCAACTGTGGACATTAATCCCAATCTGTCGGTGGTTGAGCGGCGGCGACTCCTAGACCTCCTTCAGGAATTTGCTGGATGCTTTGCAACGTCTTCGAAAGTTGGGCGTACCCCAGTAGCCAAACACCACATTATGGTTGACGCGGAGACCAAGCAGATTTCCCAACACTCATAACGAGTGTCGTCAACAGAACGAGAGGCTATTCGAAGCCAGGTGCAGGAAATGCTTACCGACGACGTGGTGCAGCCATCTACCAGTCCCTGGGCTTCACCTGTAGTGCTGGTGAAGAAAAAAGATGACACCTTGCATTTCTGCGTCGATTATCGTAAGTTATATCAGGTAACGAAACGGGACGTATACCAGCTCCCACGTATCGATGACGCATTGGACCGGTTACGCAATGCCAAATATTTCTCGTCACTTGACCTCAAGGATGGCTACTGGCAGATAGAAGTGGACGAAAGGGACGGAGAGAAAACAGCGTTCGTCACCCCCGACGGCCTTTATGAATTTAAAGTGCTTCCTTTCGGTCTCTGTTTTGCGCCTGCAACCTTCCAGCGAATGATGGACACCGTTCTCTCAGGACTGAAGTGGCATTCTTGGCCATGTTATTAGTTCTGAGGGCGTGAAACCAGATCCCGACAAGACTGCTGCTGTGAAAAATTTTCCGCGCCCAACCAACAAAAAGTCTGTTAGAAGGTTTTTGGGGCTTTGTGCCTATTACAGGCGTTTCGTAGAGAATTTTTTCAGTGATTGCCGAGCCTCTTACGCGTCTTACCCAAGACAATGTTCCTTTTGCGTGGCAAGATGATCAAGAAGATGCTTTCAACGAGTTGCGCCGGCGACTGCAGGCCGCCCCGATACTTGCCCATTTTGACGAAAACGCTGCTACGGATATTCATACCGATGCCAGTAATTTTGAACTCAGTGCCGTTCTGATTCAGTGGCAAAATGGCACTGAGAAAGTTATCGCTTACGCAAGTCGCTCTCTTTCAAAAGCAGAGGCAAACTACTCAACCACAGAAAAGGAATGTCTCGCGGTAGTTTGGGCCATAACTAAGTTCCGACCCTATATTTACGGCCGACCTTTTAGGGCTGTGAGCGACCACTATTCGTTATGCTGGCTAGCCAACCTCAAAGACCCCTCCGGACGACTTGCAAGGTGGAGCCTCCGTCTCCAAGAGTACGACATTACGGTTGTATACAAGTGCGGCCGTAAGCACAATGACGCCGATTGCTTGTCGCGTGCACCAGTTGATACTGCCCCTCCCGACAGCGAAGACAACGACTTCCCATTTCTTGCTGTAGTCACGACCACCGACATGGCCCAGCGTCAACGGGCTGACCCCGGTTTACGCCCGCTTATTGAGCACCTCGAAGGTCTTGATGTAGCTGTCCCTTGTGCTTTCGTACAGGGTTTATCCTCCTACAGCATTCGCAATCGCGTCCTATATAAGAGAAACTTTCAGCACAACAAGGAAACCTTTCTTCTCACTGTGCCGTCCGACCTCCGGCCAGAAATCTTGCACGCATGACACGATGAGCCTTCGGCTGGTCATTTAGGAGTCACGCGAGCATTAGCACGCATTCAACAAAAGTACTATTGGCCTAAGTTGCTGCCTTCAGTCCAGCACTACGTGAGAACATGCCGAGATTGCCAGCGACGAAAGACACCTCTGCTGAAGCCTGCAGGCCAACAGCCCCTTTCCAGCAAGTGGGTATGGATCTTCTGGGCCCTCTCCCAACGTCCGCATCAGGGCACAGATGAATAGTAGTGGCGACGGACTACTTAACGCGATATCCCGAGACACAGGCCCTTTCCCGTGCAACTGCTGCAGAAGTAGCCCAGTTTTTTCTTAAGACCATCGTACTGTGCCACGGTGCCCCATCAGTTATTACTGACCGCGGTACAGCCTTTACGGCTGAACTAATGCAGGCTCTCTTCAGTCTTACCCGCACAAGTCATCGTAAAACTACTGCTTACCATCCACAAACACAAATGGACTGACTGAACGCCTCAACAGAACACTTGCAGACATGATTTCCATGTACGTCGACGTTGAGCATCGCACGTGGGATGAAGTCCTTCCGTATGCAACTTTTGCATACAATACGGCTGAACAGGAGACAACCCGTCTTACGCCATTCCAGCTAGTCTACGGTCGTCCCGTCACAACAATGTTGGATGCTATGCTACCCATAAGTCACGGCGACGATGCCACCAACGCCTATGCGGACGTCGACATATTTCTGTAGCGGGCCGAAAAAGCGCCAGCTTGCACAGTGCTGTATTCAACATCAACAACACCGCGATGCCAGTCGGTACAACCTCCGACACCGAGACGTTCACTACCAGCCTGGCGATCTTGTATGGGTGTGGACACCAGTGCGCCGTCGAGGACTCTCCGAGAAGCTACTTCGCCGTTACTTTGGGCCATATGAGGTCATTCGACGTCTTAGTAACGTGACCTACGAAGTTGTTCTTCGTGGTCAACAACCCACAATACGGCGGCGCTCAAGTACTGAAACCGTTCATGTAGTGTGAATGAAACCGTATTATGAGAGGCAGTGATCTTCTGCGCGTGTGCAGTGTTCGCAGCTTCTCTTGTGTGCATATAGCTTGAGGACACTCCCAGCGTCGAGTCGCCGCTTTCGAAGAGGGGGGTAATGCCGCGTGCCTCGCGGAACCGAGAAAGAAGAGAACGAAACAGTGCAGTGGGTGGAACTGATCGATTTAGTGTTCGCTGCCTTGTACTCGTTACAATATTTTTTAATGAAACCATTTTCGGCTGCAAAGACCCGGGTTGCCGAGAGATCGGGGCTTGAAAAAACGCAGTTTTTTCGCGACTTGAAAGAAATTTTCCGCCACCCCTGATCATCAAAACGATGATTTGATGTACTTCTTGATGGTTTTAGACGATGAAAATTTATAATTACACAAAGTATGACTTGTAAAAGCAGAAAATAAATATTTAAAAAAATCGCTTTTTTGACTATTTTCCGCGAATTGAAAGCCGCGTCCCCCCTTTCTGTAGCAGGAAAAATTGTTTCAGAGCAAAAGCCAAGCTTCATCGTTGCAGTGCTATAAAAACTTCAGGATGAAGAAGAAATCTGCACTGAATGCAAGAATCATACCCATGACACTGGAGCCCACAAGTAGTAAATCTTGTCTGATTATTCTAAAGGGGTGTTGTTGGCAAAATGCAAAGATAGAATGAAAAGCAGCAGATCAGGTGAAAATAAAAGCAGCACTACTGCATGTACAGTCGTGAGCAAAAGTGGAGAGACCACGCTAACTGCTACAATTGCTTTTTTGATGTATAAAAAGATGTGCCAGAGAAAATTACTTGGGCAAGAAGGCAAGTACATTATGCATGGTACCTAATGCACTTCTCAGAAATAACTATTTCACTGTCAAAAAAAGCTGGCGGGTAGTTTTCTCAAAGCGCATGGTCTCTCCATTTTTGCTCACAACTGTACACTCCTTCTCAATGCTAGGAAAGCGCCACTGGAATTCCCTTTAATTCTGCTCATGCGGTGAGCTGCAGTATGCTTAATGTATTGATTCTGCCCTACTCAGCACTGCAGTGGATTCATAACCATAGCATTTGAACAATAAACAATGGAGTGCAGCAAAACATTCTTCACAGCACACAACACTTGACTGCTCTCAGCCTTTTGCGTTGGCAACTTGATAACTCCACAAAGTTGCACATAAACATTTTTTGTGATGCCTTAATTCGTTCATACATGTAATTGCCACATCCAAAAGTGTCTGAAACATGCTTTCACATCATTCAGCCCACTATCATCAGTTGCACTGTATGCCCCACGAGCAGTTTGCGGCAACACCATCACAATCCCTGTTCACATTGTACACGCAAGGAGCAACTTTCGAAAGTGTATCGCCCACACAATCTCCTGTCAGGCTGTACACACAAGGAGTTGTTTTCAGTGGCGCAGGGCCCACGCATCACCAATGTCGTAGCCTCCTGTCGCGCTATACATATTGCGAGTGGCGAGCTGTGGCCTTCCAGCTGTAAGCAAGTCTCCTCGGATGTAAACGCAAGCGGGAGCGCCTTCCCCATGCTTCTAAGTGCCAATTTTTGTTCACACTGATGATACAAATTTTTTCGCAACCCTGTGAAATTCGTATCACCGAGATTCAACTCTATACAGAGTATTACAAGTTCAATGCTAATTCACCGCTATAAACCAGATCCCCTAAGTACCAAAACGCATAAGCAGGAACAATGAAAGCCGTTCTAAGCAGGGATTCCGAGAAACGTAAACACAACCTCTCACAGAAGCAACCTACAATCATGCAATGAAAATGACTAATCTCAAACCTTCACTGTTTACAGTAAGCCAAGCTTAACATTAATTCAGGCATATGCTTGAGCCTACTTCCAATAAACTTGGCTAAGTGCAAGAAAAAACTGAAGTGGCTCTTCACCTTCTTTCTCCTTGTCCTTCTTGTCAGGTACGCCAGGTGATTCAGGTGAAATTTCTTCGTCGTTACCTTCAGATTTCGTCGCATCCTTGATCGAGTCTGACTCATCGGCTGCTAGTTGCTCCTCCAGGTCATCCTTGTCCTTCAGCTCAGGCTCAGGGCTCCCTTGTTCTCCTAACACATCTAAGACATCCTTAACACTCTCACTCTCAGGCTTTGGCTCATCTGCACCAGTGCCTCGCTCCGAGTCTGATTGAACACTTTCCTTGTCTTCATCCAGGTTGATGCCAGACGAGAGTGAATCTTCAATAACTGTTTCAACAACCATTTCCTCTGATGCCACTGTCTCTACCATGGAGTCTGCTGCATTAGACAAAAGTAAAAAGGCAGGCAATGAAGTTATTAACAAGCTCAGCGCATATAACAAGCAAATTTCAAAAAGCCACAACGGCATGCATCTCATACAGGTCCCAGCCTTCACTCATTCTCTGTTCAACAAGGAAGGTAAGCATATCTTTGTTTTAGACTAGACATGGGTAGAGAAATGATTGGCTCATTATGACATACATACGAAGGAAGCCATCGGCCTGTTGATCGATCAACCCAAAATTGCTACTTGAATCATTTCATGGCTGAAAGATGATTGGTTCGTAAGCAGAAGAAAAAAAAAAAAAAAAAAAAGAACACATGCAACCAATAGGATTCCGATTGGGAGATCATGGACTGGGATCCTACCGGCGGCACGCTATTGTGGTTGCTTATACTTTTATACAACCACAGAGAAAAAACTTGACGTGGTTAGCCATAAAATGTGCTGACCAGCTGAGACACTGATGGCATCACAGGGTCGACATAGCCGAATGTTGGTTGGTTCAGTGGAGTGAACCACATTATTAACGTGACAGCATTAAAAGCCTCATCATGGGAAAAAAGCTTGCCGTGGTTAGTCATAAAATTTGCCGATTGGTCGAAACAGTGATCATGTTAAAAGGTCAGTGACATGTCTGAGTGCTGATTGGCCAATGGGGTCTGTGATGTCATGAAACCATGTGAACAGGCTGAGCGCAATGGACGGCACGTGGCAGTTAACAGCCGTGATTGATCATGTGCAAATGTGCCTACACAGCTCCTGAAATCAGGTTAGAATGAAGCCAGAATTAGCATTGCGTATGTCTGTTGCAGTGCAAAATTTTTTAGCGAGTGACACTTGCATTTAGTATCGCTCTCACCGTGACACACAACAAATTTTTGTGACATTCATTGTAGAATGCACTCAGTGCAAAGAGAGTTTCATGGATTCACTACACATTCCAGCCACAGTAAGAATGGAATACCAGGTAATTAAAAATATAATAAAAAGAGCACTGAAAAGAAAAACGACCCTTTATGTAGCAACGTGCACTGAAAATGACATTTCATTCGGTGAAATGCACCTGCTGCAAGTGTCATAAAATTTGCTGCCTAACTGGAGTATATGTCTCAACTTTTATGGGCATAGGCCAGGACCAAGCTCCTAGTTCAAATTATGTGGACAAGATTTCACTTTACGGTGATCAAAAATGAAAGCGATCATTCCCCAAATCACTGTGGTACACCGTAATCAACGTCCCACGTGGCACAGCACTTCACGGTCAGAAAGTGACACTCCAAAAAACATGTAATTTTTTAAAACTTTCCTCATTAAATGCCACAAATTCATTTATATTTTTGCACTGTGCATGAGTTTACCTTTCTGGTGCAAAAGAAATTACATCAATATCGTAAGTAGAACCAGAGATATTGCACCTCCAAACATGTACCGTCCTCAATTTTGTGATTTTGAGAAATTGATGAAAAACATGGTGATAAATTTTTGAAGCACCAAAGCTAACAGTAGCTAATTAAAAAGGGTTCTGACTAGCTTCTGATGTCAATGCATCATTTACCATCGATATAATTCGCCCTCAAAGAATGAAATTTCCGGAGAACGACGCATGGTCCGAGGCCGCTACCAAGACGAGTGCGTTGGTGCCAAGTTCTGGCGCGCGATCACCATTTTCACGCTAATGCTGTGAACGCAGACGGCATGCAACTAATGATAAGCAACCGTTGCTCGTCTTGCACCGTGTAGCATTCAGAAGAAAGTTTATTTCGACAAGATTTGGGATTCCGCGCAATCTTCTCTATGTTCCGCGTGTCGCGGGATGCTGTTTCGCAACTGCCTCTGCGGCTGGTCGCAGCACTGTCTCACAAGCCGATCTATCCCAGCGTTCAAAGCTACACTTGCTCATCTGCACCATCACGATTCCGTACGCGGTAGATCGTGCCGCTCCTCGCTGTGGCAATGAGCACAACCGGCTATGCCACGCCGTTATCAGGCCATCGCGGACTCAACGCGGAGCGTCGGCGCTTCGTCATTGATTACAGATAACCAGATGTGGCGATGCAGCGTCCCCGGCGCGTTTATCTCCTCTCGCTACTTTTTTTTAGGCTAATAACGAAGCGTGAATCTTAATATTGCGCATTTCGCGTTGTGGTTACGATGAGGGAACGGCGCTAGGCCGACTAGGCCTAAAGGAGAGACCTTTTCACAATGGTGCTGGAATGCGAGCAGTCGACGCCGCTAGCCAACCAAAGCTCGCCATTTTGCTCACGTGCGGTGGGAGTCCAAAAGCGGGGCGTGTTTCACGCGATTTTGCTCCTTTTATTTCGCTTCGGTAGGCTCGCTCATGGTCACCAACCGAGATAAAGAATGGCCTGAATCACAATCTTTTGAACGACACAGAAGATTATGCCCGTGGATCGCGTACTTCTCGAACTGAGGGAGACCGAAATTCGGCGCGATTTGACCTCAGTTTAAAGGGCCACAGGCGCAGATTCTCGTCTTAGGAATGCTGTAACGCGCAAATTAGGCTATATTTTGCAGTGTTTCAGTGCGCGCGCGGTGACGGCTGATCGGGGCTTCGGCTCGCGCGACGCTCGAACCCGCGGTGGTTGGTGGCCTATGTCCACGTAGAAACCACAACTGGCGCCGCGCGCACTCAACCTCCACCGGGAGGAGAGCACTTCGCTGCAAGGACACCAACCTCCAAGTTCACAAAGGAGACGTTTATTGAAACGCCATCCTCCAGCGGCACACACACACACACGCACACACATACACATATTTACAAACGCACATACGCATATTTACAGACGCACATACACACACATACGCAGTCACCGTGTCAAGGGAGCGCGCGAGGAGCAAGGCTCCCCTGCGCGCACAAGTGACACGGAGTGCGCGCCGCAAGCACGCAAGGGCGTGCTGTGATCTCTCTCGCAGTGACCAAAGGGTTCCTTTGAGAGAGTGTGGGCAACCACCGCAAGGTACGCCTGTCGCGGATCGTTGGATCACGATCGACAGGCTCGAGCTTCGCTCTCCCAGGTAAGACCCGGAGCAGACGAACTCGAGTACACACTGGTCTGCGCGGACAAAGGCCGGCAGACAAGAACAGTTGCGTACGCACCTTGCGATGTCTCGGAGGGGTCTCTCTCTGGGCTCCGCTCGGACAGTCGCGCGAGCGCGGCTGTCGAAGCGGTGCCGTGTTCCCGCCAAAAGGCGCCAATGAGAACAGCCACTGGGACGCCAGGGCGGAGCTGTGGCCCGAACGACAGTGACAAGTCGCTCGAGCCCCTCTCCGCCGCCTCAGGCGGGAGAAAGGGAACGGGGAGGACAACTGGGAAGCGGGCGGCGGCCGCGCAAAGGGCAGCCGCAGCAAGCCCGAATCCCACAATTTTTCAACGAAACTTCGGAGATAGCTGCGGAAAGATCTCAGAATCACACAAACGAGAAGATTGAAAATCCGATTTTCTGACCGATTTTCGGCTGCGAAGTCCCGGGTCCCCCCTTAAAAATACATGCACGTTACAATCGGACTCAAAGCTTTTTGAAAAACCTCCGATCCAAAACTGAAATCCTAAAACTAAAAAGAAAGTAGCTCAAACCATGGCCAGCCACAATGCCATCAGTATTAGCAAGCCGGTGAGTTTCTGGTGAGCTAATACAAAAGAACCCGGATATATCAAACCCGGATAATTCGAATTTCAGTTATATCCAACTCACGGAATATCCCCTTGAAAATCCCATGTAAAAGTGTAGGAAAGCTGCATCGTATATCGAACTCAATTTCACTGGTCGTTCGATTTATCGAACTCCGCACCACGCATTGGACGGTGCACCTTCACCAAAGACGATCGCATCATCCTCGGCCGTTTGCCGTGTGACGTTTTCAAACCACGCGGGGAAGTACTGGACAAGAAGCACGTTTCGTTCGCCAGGGTAAAGTGGTGACTGTAACCAGGGCGGACCTCAACTGCGCGCGCCAGAGCACTGGTGACGTTTCGGCACACAAACAGTATGACACATTGAATTGGAGGGGATAAATAAATCACAAAGCAAGCAAGTGTACACTGTCAATGGACCTTTTTCTTTTTCAAGTAGCGCTACTGCGCAAGTGCGAAGCTTCTTCGGATGCCATTTTCGCCAAGATGCCACGCGAAAATAGGTGGAGGACTTCGCTGCACGTCCTTTTCCAGAAAGCGACGTCCCCCGCTTCATCAACGCGAAAAACTGCTGCACAATAATTGTGTGCAGTGCTAGCATCTTCTAGCCCTTAGGAATGTATGCATGATTTCCTCCCCGTCTCCCACAGCTTGCCTCAACAGAGAAGACGCGGCTAGGTTTGCCACCTTCCTGTTGTCATTGTCAGGAGAGGGGGGTAGAGTATCAATGTATTGTTACGGGGATGTACTTAATGTGACGGCACTGCGATGGGCTGAACTCGACACTAAGACTTCGGTAGCCGTGCAGAATCCACTCTCTCAGCGTCGTCCTTTTTCTCAACGCTTCGTTGTGCCCGCGTTCCTCGATCGTCGTCTTTGTCAGTGAGCACATCACTTTGGTCCCACGTTTCCCGGTAACACTAGCCCCCTCGGCAAAAGGCAACGTCCCGGTGCGTATTAGGCGTGCGTTGTGGAAGGGGAGTAATATGGCTTGAGGTGGGCGACATGTACGATTTCGGAAGTGGGTGTAGCAGTCAGTGACTTTGGGTGGAGCGGTGCAATCTCATAGGTCACGTCGGTCACTGGGCGTAGTACACGGTAAGAACCCGTGTAGTGGGGCAGAAGTTTTTGACACAACCCCACACGACGGCACGGAAGCCAGAGCAACACCAGAGATCCGGGAGGATAGTGCACATCGCGGTAGTGAGCGTCGTAGCGGCGTTTTTGAGCTTCTTGAGAGACGGTGAGATTGTGACGAGCAATCTGGCGAGCAGCGTCGGCTCGGGCGATGGTATCGCGGGCATAGGTTGTGACGGGGCCTGCGGTGGGAAGCAAAGTGTCGAAGGGCAGTAAGGGGTCTCTTCCAAAGAGAAGATAGAATGGAGAGTACCCAGCAGTGTCATGACGCGAAGAGTTATATGCAAAGGTGACAAATGGCAGACTAATATCCCAGTCGCGATGAGTGTCGGATACGTACATTGCGAGCATGTCGGTGAGTGTGCGGTTAATACGCTTCGTAAGGCCGTTCGTCTGAGGGTGATACGCAGTGCTGAAATTGTGCCGAACGGAGCAAGAACGAAGTATTTCCTCAACAACTCGGGAAAGGAAACAGCGGCCACGGTCGATAAGTAGTTGACGGGGAGCACCATGGTGAAGTATGACGTCGTACAAAAGGAAGTCAGCAACACGTCTGTGGCACAGCTGGTTGGAATGGCGCGAGTGATCACGTACCGCGTGGCATAATCGGTGGCCACAGCGATCCATTTGTTTCTTGACAAGGACTCAGGGAAGGGCCCTAGGAGGTCAAGGCCAACACGAGAAAATGGCTCAGTCGGGATAGCAATCGGCTGCAGGTGTCCAGGTGGTAGCACAGGGGGTTTCTTCCGGCGTTGACAGAGGTCGCAAGCGGCTACATAACGTTGGACAGAGCGGTAGAGTCCAGGCCAGAAGAAACGCCGGCGCACGCGGTCGTATGTGCGTGAGGCCAAGATGACCAGCTGTAGGGACGTCGTGCATTTGTTCTAGAACGGCAGAGCGTAGGTGTTGGGGAACGACCAGCAAGTGCTCAGCGCCATCAGGTCGCATGTTGCGGCGGTATAGCGTATTCCCATGAAGGAAGAACAGGGCGAGGGAAGAGTCACGGCTGTGTGTGCGGAGGCGGTCGATAAGAGAACTGAGGGTTGGGTCCAAGCGCTGTTCGTCGGCTATGTGGGAAAAGTCCGATATAGAGAAGACACAGGGGTCCGACTCGTGGTCAGTAGAGGAAGGGGGATCGACGGGTTAACGGGACAGACAGTCTGCATCCTGGTGGAGCCGACCTGATTTGTATACAACGGAAAAGGTATACTCCTGCAAGCGCAGTGCCCAGCGGCCGAGGCGGCCAGCAGGATCCTTGAGGGAAGAGAGCCAACATAAGGCGTGGTGATCGGTAATTACAGTGAATGGTCGGCCAAACAAGTAGGGTCTGAATTTTCCAACGGCCCAGACGAGAGCCAGGCACTCCCGTTCCGTAATAGAATAGTTCTGTTCCGCTGATGACAGGAGACGACTGGCGTAGACAATCACGCAGTGTTGGCCGCACTGTCGCTGTGCAAGAATGGCACCAATCCCGTGGCCACTGGCGTCGGTGCGAAGTTCCGTCTGGGCAGACGGGTTGAAATGGGCCAACACAGGAGGATTGGTGAGAACAGCGATGAGGGTGGAGAATATGTTAGCCTGCTCTGGTCCCCATGAGAAAGGAACGCCTTTCTTCAGGAGATTGGTGAGAGGACGAGCAATAGCGGCAAAGTTTGGGACGAACCGGCGAAAATAAGAGCACAGTCCTATAAAGCTGCGGACATCACGGGGTGAATGGGAAGATGGAAAAGCACTGACAGCGCGAACTTTGTCGGGATCGGGTTGCACGCCGGTGGCATTCACCAAATGGCCAAGCCAAAACCGCACTTCTTTAAGTTCAGTTGAAGTCCGGCACGGCGGAAAAGTGCGAAGATGGCTTTCGAACGAGGGCGAGAAGACAATCACGTCATCCAAGTAACATAGACAAGTCGTCCATTTGAAGCCGCGGAGTAAGGAGTCCATCATTCGTTCAAACGTAGCAGGGGCGTTGCAAGGTCCAAAAGGCATAACCTCAAATTGGTAAAGACCATCGGGTGTGACAAAAGCTGTCTTCTCGCGGTCTTGTTCGTCAACAGAAATCTGCCAGTAGCCGCTACGAAGGTCGATAGAGGAAAAGTAGTGGGCTCCATGTAAACAGCCCAAGGAATCGTCTATTCGCGGCAGAGGGTAAACATCTTTCCTTGTAATCTTGTTCAGATGTCGATAGTCGACGCAAAAGCGCCAACTGTTGTCTTTTTTCTAACGAGCACGACAGGAGATGCCCAGGGGCTGTTCGAAGGTTCGATGATATCGTTGGCCAACATCTTGTCGACCTCCTGCTGGATGACTTTGCGCTCAGAAATGGACACACGATAAGGCCTCCGATGTACAGGTTTTGCATCGCCGGTGTCAATGCGGTGAGTCACAACTGATGTTTGGCCCAGAGAACCGGCAGCAAAGTCAAAAATGTCGGTAATTGTGGTGGGGAGTACGGGTGTTGGAAGGACGCTTGAATGTGGGCCAGGAGTGAGTGCACAAATGGAGCAGTCTGTGAGAGGGGACAAGGTAGCAAGGGATATTCCTTCAGGGAGAACTTGGGGTGACAGACTAAAGTTCAGGATAGGAAGGTAGGTACTGTTGTGTGTAACGCGTACGATGAGATGAGGAAGAACGACGTTGCGGTCAAGAAAGACCTCGGTGATAGGGCAAGAAACATAGTCATCGTCAGGCACAGGCGGGAAAGGTGACAGAGGTAGATAAATAGCAGAGTCAGGGGGCAGGCGAGCGAACTCGGTGGAGCGAAGGCGGGGTGTAGATGGAGGATGTTCTGAGCAGACAGGTAGGTCCAAATGAAGAAGGCCGCTGGAGCAGTCGATAAGGGCAGAGTGGGCCGTTAAAAAGCCATGGCCGAGGATAACATTGTGAGGGCACTGTTTGAGGACGGTGAACAAAACAGGGATGTGATGACCGGCAAGGGTGACTCGGGCAGTGCACAGCCCAGTGACGGCAGCAGTACTGCCATCGGCAACACGAACGGTGGGCGAAGCGGCGGGGGTCTGTACTTTCTTGAGGCGGCGGCAAAACGATGAGCTCATGATCGAGACTTGGGCACCAGTGTCAATGAGGGCAGAGACGGGAACACCATCCACGAGCAGGGAGAGGAGGTTACAGGGCGAAGAAATGGGCAGTAGAGGATTTCCAGGTCGGGGTACCAATGCAGCGTCACCTCCGGGAGCTGCATTGGCTAGTTTCCCGTGAAGCGGCCGGCAGAGGACGGCGAGGAACTGTGGCAGGAAGAGGTGAACGGGAACGGCAGGCTGGCGGGGAAGGAGAGCGACTGGACACAGGAGGAGGCGGAGTGGTATCGGTGCGGGGCGGCTCATGACGAGGCGTGAAACGGCGGTGACTGTAACCGGAATAGCGGTCAACGTAAGGAAAACGTCGAGGTGGTGATGTCCAGCGGCTGCGGCAGTGGCGAGAGATGTGGCCAACACGCGAGCACGTGAAACAGATCGGCCTGTCGTCAGGGGTGCGCCACTCATCAGGATTGCGGTATCGGTAGCGTGGCGTGTAGGTGTTGCGGGGCGTAGCGGTGGCGACCATGGGAGGGGTGGGGCTCGAACTGTGGTGTTCTACGGTGTGGCTATAGGGGACGCCCAAGTTAGCGACCTCTTAACGAACGACGGCTTGAATGAGGGATATCGTCGCTAGGTTACTGTCCGAGGAGGGCGGCTTGGATGCAGCAGGAGCGAGCGCTTCCAGTTCACGACGCACGATGCGGGTCACATTTTCAGTGTTGGAAGGCTGCCTTAGGGTCGGCAGATCCTCGCACGTGGAGCTAGGGGCAGTGTTGGGGAGCCAATTGAAGCGATGTGCAATGCGTTTGTGTTTGGCATTCTCGAAATGTCGACAAACCTGCAGAACGGAGTCAACCGTAGAGCAGTCCCGACAGAGTAGAAGATTGAAGGCATCGTCGGCTATGCCTTTGAGGATGTGCCCCACCTTATCAGGTTCTGTCATGTCTTTGTCGACTTTTCGGCAGAGGGCCAGAACGTCTTGTATATACGTAATATAAGGCTCGGTAGATGTCTGGGCACGTGTGGCGAGGTCCCTCTTGGCGGCGAGTTGACGGCCAACCGGTTTTCCGAACAGGTCACGGAGTTTTTGTTTGCAAACATCCCAAGAGGGTATATCTGCTTCGTGTGTTTCGAACCACACGCGTGCCGTGTCAGTAAGGTAGAAGATGACATTGGCCAGCATCAGCATGGCGTCCCACCTGTTGTGCTGGCTAACACGCTCATAAAGCGAAAGCCAGTCCTCGACGTCGACCTCATCTGTACCGCAGAATGGGCCAGGGTCACAGGGGTGGGATACAACGACAGTTGGAGTTGCAGAGGTTGATGGAGCCGCGTCGGTTGTCATTGTGACGGTTCCGAGGTGACGGCCACTGCGGAGATCCAGCGTCAGATTGTGTCGAACCCAGCACCTCCACCAAGATGTTACGGGGATGTACTTAACGTGACGGCACTGCGATGGGCTGAACTCGACGCTAAGACTTCGGTAGCTGTGCAGAATCCACTCTCTCAGTGTCGTCCTCTTTCTCAACGCTTCGTCGTGCCCGCGTTCCTCGATCGTCGTCTTTGTCAGTGAGCACATCACTTTGGTCCCGCGTTTCCCGGTAACAGTATGTTCACAGATGACTCGCGCGTCTCCGCACAGGCTAGACGAGACCAGCCCTGCACGCAACTATTGTTTGGAAGATAAGCTCACCCCACTACTAGGAATGAATTTCCGCAAAAATTCTTGGCAACCCGTCCCGTCAATAGTACTTCGCCTGATGCCCTCAAGAAGGGTGTGCTACTGGAAAAAGGTCTATTTGCAGAGGTTGCCAGACTTGATTCGTCACAGAGGGGGAGACTCGAACAATACTCCAGCTATTGTTCGGATGTCCCCCTCCATGATAAACCATGGCGCGACGTCCTACTGTGCCCCGACTCAACTACACCGCGTTTACATGCTTTCTGCAGTGGGGTCGAGCTGAGTCAACCCAACCCTGCACAATAGTTCGACTCAACCACTAGACCCGACCCGCCAGTGTTTACCTCCCTCGCCCGATGGAAAGGAAAGGGCAGAGTGAAAACGTTGTAGAAACATAATACCCTCCAATTTTACTGAACTGCGACATTGCAGTCCACATACATTTCGTAGATAGCGCAACCTACTACATTTAGCGTACGTGGCTCTGCTATTCCACTATTATTTTTTTTTGTACCCTTTGTAGTTACTAACTGTTACCAGTTGAATAAAGGAACGAAAGCCCTAAACGTTAAGTTATATTCGCCAGAAAAAAAAAACAAGCCATGGAGCATTTCAAACGTGCTTAAAGAGCTCGTAAAGCGAACCACGAAAAAATTAGCTGAAATCACCCTGACCGTGCACATTCCTCGAGAGTCGTAGAGCAAAACCAATGCTTATCCTCTGACAGCGAAGTGTAAAGTTTTCCCACACGAAACCTAAGCACCACTAAAAGCTTCTTACTAGAACAGTTTAGAATTTTCTTTTAGCCATTTTACAAAAAACGCCAACTTTGATCACAAATACCTTTTACACTAAATGAAGCAAACAGACGATATTTTCAGGAAAAAGCAAACCCTGCACGACCTCCAACTGCGCA
Organism: Amblyomma maculatum; assembly: GCF_055883805.1. Lineage (NCBI taxonomy): Eukaryota > Metazoa > Arthropoda > Arachnida > Ixodida > Ixodidae > Amblyomma > Amblyomma maculatum. The sequence continues at coordinate 280,126,597 of NC_139344.1, forward strand.
AAAAATTTCCGTAGCACAATGCATGTCTTGAAAGTTATTGTATATATATTTTCCTGTTTCTTACATTTTCCAAAGGCGCGTGGCTAATAAACTAAGCGATACACGCTGATAAAAATGCTTAACTTCGCTCATTACCATCTAATCTCAAAACATCTCGAACGGTTTTTCTCTAGGTGCAAAAGGTTTTGCACAATTTTGCATTTCCTGAGACAAGTAGAGCTGAAAACCCGTTTCATGCCTTTGCGTTTTTCTTTACGGCTTAAACATCTTTGCAGCTATTTATAAGCCAAATGCACCATTAGAAAGCAGAGAAAATAAGCTTTACAAAGATATTAAAACCACGTTTATAAACTAAACGAGTGAGGTACAGTAGACGTATGAATATCACAAAAAATGTCTTCTCTTCACCGCTGAAGTGGGACCGCCACTTTAACGCCCTGGAGCTGCATGTGGACCATGGCAGACGCTATAGCAGAGGGTTCCATTTTATTACAGAAATTGGTGTCCCTCAATATGCTTCTTTATGCTTCGACTCAACGAAAATGTGGCCAGGATTGGATCCGGTTAGCGCCATTACGCTTTAGCCTCTATAATAATTAATTGGCCCTGAGAAACTCCTAGCTCCACAAAGGTCACAACTACCTTACTTTTAGCAGAGGAGACAATCTGGTCTTTAATTATCTCCTCATCTTTGGCCCCAGCCTTAGATTCCAACTCAACAGGTCAGGTGTCTTTTTAATGCCCTGTTTAATGCCCTGAAGCTGCATGTGGACCACGGCAGACTCTCTAGAGGAGGACTCCGTTTTATTGGAGAAGCTGGTGTCATTAAATGTGCTCCTTTATGCTTCGCCTCCACTAAAATGTGGCCAGGATTGGATCTTATAACATTTTAGCATCTCTAATAATAATTGTACGACACTAAGAAACTCCTAACTCCACAAAAGGCACAACTACCTTACCTTCAGCAGAGGAGACTACCTGGTCTTCCTCCATCTCTTCATCTTTGGCTCCAGCCTTGGCTTCCAACTCGACAGGTGAGGAGTCTTCAGCAAGGTCCTCAGTGACATCCATGGGCTCCTCGGGGGCAAGCGATGGCTGCGGCCCCTCGTTCTCAGCAGCTGGCATTTCACTGGGGATCTCTGCTGGAATTTCACTGGGTGGCAACAATGCGGCCTCGTCCTCTTTTGTAGACGACACTGGTCCTGGCACACTGAAAGAATAATTAAGAAAAAAACAGCCAATCAACAAAAAGCATTAAATCCAGAATTCACCCATTGTTCTGATATCATGTCCTCTGCCTCAGCAATCCTGATATGCTACTGTAGGAACTGCAGCTACGTGGGAACAACAAAAGGCTAGGAAAGAAATGCAAGCTCAGCTTCTCTCGAAGGAAGGCTAACAGCAACACACAAAAAGGGGAGGTTGGATGGTTGGTTTGTGGGGTTTAACGCCCCAAAGCGACTCAGGCTATGAGAGATGCCGTAGTGGAGGACTCCGGAAATTTCGACCACCTGGGGTTCTTTAACGTGCACTGACATCGTACAGCCCACGGGCGACTTGCTTTCCGCCTCCATCGAAAAGTGGCCGCCGAGGCCGGGATTCGATCCCGCATCCTTGGGCACAGTAATCGAGCGCCGCAACCACTACGCCACCCCGGCGGGGGACAAAAAGGGGAGGGTTCAATGCGCGAGAAGAGTTGAGATACTTTTTTTTTTACGAGTTGTCCATCCCAGCCATCAATCATCAAAGGAGGCACGTGGTCAGCCGCGATCACGACGCCGGCTTTTAGCACCGTTCGTTTCAAAAGCCGCTTGCTGCTATCACACATTCCAATGATTTGATTTTGTGGTAGCGGACAGCGCCCACCCCAATTGCTGCGTGATAAAGCGGAGCAAATCACCGCAGGCACTCCTCTCAAAGCCGCTGGCACTCTGCCAAGTTCAACCTCCCACAACCCTCTTCTCACCTCACCACTAGAGCTAATGCCAAGAGACACACCGTGATGTTATCACTGCGCAGCACCTTGGCACGCTGCAAGAAATACACTGGAATGCGACAGGAGAAACGGAGGGATGCGCTAATCACTAGCGCATTTTTTTTTTTCTAGTTCTCAGTGGTAAACGTGGCAGGTGGATTCTTATGCAAGTAAATATGGTACGCATAAGTGAAGCCTGCGCAAAAGATTGCCGCACCTAAGGTAAATGCGCCAGCGTAGGCGATGCGGACATAAGACTAATCTAGTTCACTATAATACGACAGCTTCCTAGATCAGCTGATCTAGACTCGTATTGACTTTATTGGTTGTCTTCATTTGCAAATGCTGGATGACGATGATACCGGTGGCGACATCTGGCGGCAGCTTTGAATACTAGGCCCTGCGCTCGCTCTTTGCGCATGCAGAGAAAAATTATGCGTTCGTGTGTTTGCTACTGCTCATTATATGCTCCTAATATACAAAAAAACATCCAGTGCCCTTGTTAGCGCTATTAGTGCTATATTTCTTGCATTCGTAATTTACAAGTTCCCAGCGGTGCTCCACGAAACTGTTACTTCATTTGTGCAGAACATTGCAACCTCGACAACACGAAACTCGCGATTTAACAAAAATTTCGGCTGCAAGCAGGCCTTCGATATATTGAGGTTCGACTGTAATAGGAGACACACACTAACCTGGCATCATCTGGCACGACCTCCAAACTGCAGCTGCTTTCAACAGCTACGGGCACAGCTACGTTAGTTTCCACAGGCGGTAAAGTCAATGATGAAGCAGTGAGGAATGGCAGGGAAGGAAGGCATCCACCAGGCATGCTCGGTGGTAGCTCCAGCAGTTTAGACAGTGTTGGGGCTACGGGAAAAAAAAAAGACAGTGCCTGAGGTACGACAATAAATAACAGCCAAAAGGACAACGACCAGTTTATACCCCTGTCAAAGCACTATATTTATTGTTATAGCTTCTGCATCAAAATTTTTAAGCGACCAAAAGGCAGTACAAGACGAATTAACTGATAAATGAGCTAGGAAATTGCCACACTTTTTACCCGTCAAATCAGTAACAAATGACACCAAGCAGCCATACTGCACTTTCCAGTACAGCACCCATAGCCTTCCCATTCTACCAATACTGTACTTGGGAGTAATTTCAGAAGAAGTATTGTGAACTGTGGCATACTGCTGCCACCACACAGGTCAGTCACTCACCTGATGATGTTGCAGAATGGGGAGACATCTGAACTGAAGGTGGGCGGGAAACTGTGTCTGCAGCGGTACGTGTAGGTGAAAACCGTGGAGCTGTACTTGATGCAGTGATTGGAGAGAGAGTACCCGTGGCTAGCTGACGTGCCGCCGATGGATTGAAAAATGAGGGGGGTAGGTGTGACCTTGGACTGCTCTGCTGGAAGAAAAACACATCAGATCAGAAGCAGGAAATACAACTGTTGCAAGGCAAGAAGGACGATGAAAAGTCACAGATGCGCTACTAATGCACTTAAGAGCGATAGATATTTGTAGCATAATAAAAAGCAGTATCGTCAGCACAAAAATTCAGCAGCAGAGACAACATGCAAGGCTGAAGAACACCACATTCTCAACGTGAAGAGACATGAAGAACTTGTTATACGCTCAAAGTAGTTACTTAGGTCCAACACACTGCAATTTTCAAACCTTTCATGTGCCCCTTCAAATATTTAGTTTAGTTCATGGGCTTTAACCCCTCAAAAAATCTCAAGCTATGAGAGATGCCTTAGTGGAGGGCTCCAGAAAATTTCGATCACCTAGGGTTCTTTAACATGTCAGTCACTCCTAAGCACATGATATGACAAAAAAAAGAAAGCAGGCATATCAGTGCCCGTTGTAGACAACAAGAGATCTGTCAAAGTTGCTTAAGATCAAGGTGCCCCTTGGCATACTTCTCAATTGGAAACAATACAGTGCCTTAATATTCCAAGGCATTTTAAAATGTTATATATAAATGGCAATTTTGCCTCCAAAAAACGTCAGAATGCTACTTGAAAGGTAAGAAACAATTAGGGGAACACTGCATATTCTTTGTTATTTGAATTTTTGAACTGTAAAGGTAAAGTGCAACAACTGTCTGGGCCATTTGAAAGTGTTTTAAACAGCACTTTTTGCTCTAAGAACTTCAAAGAACGCTACCAATTCAGCCCGCGCGATGATTTCAGCATAATAACGAATTGAAATCATCGCGCGGGCTGAATTTGCGCAGCAGCAGACGATAAAACGGCACATTTTTCGTTGCGCGCAACTGCCGTTCCGCCGGACCGATCTCGGCCATGTTAGGCGCATTTGAAAGAGCGCTTTCTGGGTTTCAATTTCCCGCCGCTAGCGCTTGTCTGCCCTCAATGGCCACTGAGAAAAATAACCACAAAGAAAAACGAAAACGAGGCGTCTGATTCGCTGCTGAGCGCACGTGACTGCAACTGAGCCATCCGATTGGCTGATTCTATCGCACGTCGTCTGCATGCGGCGGGCCAGCAGCCGTTGAAAGCGTCCGAGACGCCATTTTGTTCTGAGTCGAGACCGAGGCGAGACGATGCCCCTCAGTAAATTCCGCTCGCGCCACAAATTCGGCAAAAAAAAGAAGAGTGCGCGCGGCGACAACTTTCGGAACCGTCCTGCAGCACCCGAAAGCTCCGAGGATGTGCAGGAGCCAGCGGCAAGTCAAGAAGTCCCCGCGGACGAAATAGGCCTAGCGAGCTCGGCGGCGCCTACGCCCAGCGGACGCGTCCGCCACGACACGACGATGCTGCAGCCTTCGGACTTGATTGAAAAGAAAAGAAAAGCCGAAGGAATGCTGCAGGAGCTGGGTTCAACCGCAGCGACGAAGAGGAAAGCGGATTTCATCGCCACTTCTGACGCGTCTTCTTGACGCGACCGGCGGTTGCCGTGCGGACGATACGACGTTCACTGTTGTGAGTTTGGAGTCGCTGAACGAACTGTTGTCTGCTGTGAAGTGCAAAGTGTGTGGCGGGGATGTCCATATTTCAAAAGGAAATCGTGAATATGGTCTAGCCGTTAAACTCTCTCTCGCGTGCGTGATTTGCGGGGACATTTCATCGGCATGGAGTTCGCCGCGCGTGCAAGGCAGCCAGAAGATAAATCCGTTTGCCGTGAATATCCTTGCTGCACGCGCGATGCAAAGTACCGGACATAGGCAAACGGCGCTGAATGATGTGTTTGCGGCGATGAACATATCTCATCGTGGCCTGCACACGAAAACGTGGCAGGACTACGTAAAGAGTAAGCTGACGCCCGCAGCAACACGCGCAGCCGAAGGAGTGTTGAAAGACAGCGCCCGTTCTGTTCGGCAACTCTATAACGAGTTGAACCTTGACAACCCCGGGAACATTTCTGTCTCTTTCGATGGTTCATGGATGACCCGGGGTCATTCATCCCACATCGGTGTCGGCGCCGTAGTAGAACTTTTTACTGGACTGGTACTCGACTATGTAGTTTTCAGTAACTTTTGTGCTGGGTGTGAGCGTGGGCCCAAAGAAGGTGACCCGTCCTATGAGGCGTGGAAAGAAAGCCACTTGTGCCAAAAGAACACGGACAAAAAGTCCGGTGAAATGGAAGTTCAGGCCGGACTTGTTTTGTTTGAAAGGTCACTGGAGAAACATGGCCTTAGGTACACGACCATGCTCTCAGACGGCGATAGCCGCACATTTCTTGCATTGCAAGAATCAGCTGTGTACGGCTACATCGAAATCAGCAAAGAAGATTGCACAAACCATGTGCAGAAGCGGATGGGAACGGCCCTACGCAATGCAATTGCCAAGCATAAAGGTGATGCAAAAGAGAGCTTGAGTGGCAAAGGAAAGCTGACAGGCGACCTTGTCACCAAGTTGACATCGTATTACAGCTGGGCCCTGAAGTCCCATGCTGGAGATGTTGGGGCAATGCATAAGGCAGTGATGGCTACCTATCATCACGTAACCTCCAATGATACCGTGTCAAATCACACCCTCTGCCCGACAGGCGCAAACTCGTGGTGCCGCCAGAATGCTGCTGCAGCCAAGGGAGAGCCTGCTCCCAAGCACAGATACAGTTTGCCACCACATGTGTGCAAAGCACTTTTGCCTATTTATGAGCGTTTGGCAGACCCAAAGCTGCTGGAGCGGTGCCAGCAGGGAAAAACCCAGAACAGTAATGAAAGCTTGGACTCCCTAATATGGTCACTCGCACCAAAGGAGCGCCATGCGTCACTGTTCTCCGTTCAAGCAGCTGTTGCCGAGGCTGTTGTCCGCTTCAATGCAGGAAACCTACAAGCATGCTCAAAAATACTGAGTGAGCTAAATATGAACCCTGGCGTCCAGAATATCAGGAGGATGGCTGAGAAGGACAGGCGCCGAACAGCCGAATCAGTACGCAAGCGTGCCTCTGCGGAAAACATACATCGGGCACTGAAAAAGCGGCATTCTAGTCAGCCCAAGCAGTCAGATTACATGCCTGGTGCATATTAGCTGTCTGCAAGTGTAAATATGCATATATCTTTTTGAAATTTTGCATAAATTGTGCCTAGTTTGTTTTTTCCCATTTTCTCAAAACTCAAATTTTGGACACTTGGCTGGTTTAGTTCGTCGATATCTCTGCATCTAGGACAGATAGAGATGTAATTCCTTTTTCTAAATAAAGCTGAAGGTGCGGTGAATGCAATGATCGAAGCAGAATTCTTTATTCAAGCTTCAAAAATTTTTTATTTTGCCAAGTTAATTGAAGCATGATAGGCACGTCTTGAAGGACAACTTTCAAAGTGCAGCAAAATTGCTAATAAGGGTAAAATGGAAAAACTGCTTTGATCATTGCACTCTTTGGTCATTGTACTGTACCGCCATGCATTAAAAATGATGTTTTATAGAGGCATTTTTTTTGCGCGGAAGTACTAATTAAATGGATAATTAATACTATTATCTCGGGAATTAACTGACATAGAGAAAAACAAGTTACATTTTTGAAATCAGCATAAAAATCTGAACAAGAGGGTATGATTTTATCAGGATTGGCTTTAAAATAATGAAAATAGCTCTAAGACCAGTGTCCCCCCTTAAAGTGCAATATTCACTGAAAAGCATCTGGAAATGCAATCTGAAAATGCTACCTAATAAAGAAATGACCAATGACATGCATGGTGTAAATTATAAGAAAAAGGAGTATAAAAAAAAACTCTATGAATGACTGGCTCCCAGTGTCTCCACTATCCAAAATCCAGCTCTTACAGCACAGCTAGTAAATTCTAATTAGGGACAAGAAGGTGCAGACAAAGAAATGTTTCTGAGGCTTTAAAGTTACTAATAATTACAAATAACCTAGACCTAGAGTTCTTGGACAGCAAAAGATTTCAAAGCTGCTCAGTACCCCTGACTACAAAATACCCCAAACGCTTGGCATTATCTGACAATCTTCCCAGCAGCTCTTTCGAAAGAGAAGGGGCACAGGAAACCTTTCTGGAATAACGGGTGACTGGTAGCAACTGGCATATAGTGTTAAGAAGGGCATGACAAGTCGTTCCAACCTACTGCCATTTTGTATTCCTGAGGACAATATATTATTTTATTTTTAAGGTCTGAGCTCCGTAAAATGCATTCCTTACGTTGAAATAAGTAACCGAAATCAAGACTCCAGAGCACCTCCCGCCAACAGCAATCATCATGCGAAATGTTCTACTAATGTTATGAACCAAAACCAGCCATCACGTCATATGCAGATAAGCTGCCGATACAGGACACAGTCGTCACACTGCCTTATAAATCATGTTTTAAAACAACTGTACTGAGGGCAGTAGTGAAGTATTATCTAGTTCTTGTCTCATCCACCTTCGGAGCGACCTGTGGTGTCGTCCGGTAGCGGCACCACCCTCACCGCCTAGTCGGCAACATCAGTAATACAGTGGAGCTTTTGCACCAGAACAGTGTGCCCAAATCTGCTTCTCTCGTAACAACATAAGGCCTGGGATAAAGGAATGTCAGAAATTAATCCTTCTTGAGTACCACAGACCCACACCGAGTGATGACTGTCATACTAGCAAATTTTTGAAAAACAACGGCCGCCAATGCGGCGCCAGCTTATTTAGCACCTTTGTATGCGAGCTCCACAGCTAAGGCATCACAACAATTGTTTCTTTTACTATGCAACAAGGGAGTTGACAGTAAGACAGTTCAATGATTAGACCATTTAGCACAGAACTTATCAATTCCAAAGTGCTGTCCGATGTGGCTTCAATATTAAAGAATTGAATTTTCCACTAATCAAAGTTCGATAGACATGAACATGGCTATGCTTTCACACGATTTTGAAAGGCATAAATATATGTGTTCGACATAAGCGATAATTCGATATATCAGAGACTGACCATAGTACCCTTAACTGTGAAGAACTGCCATTCCACTGTAAGCTTTGTAAGGTTACTCCATGCTATGCACCCTTTGCAAAAATCTAAGTCACCTTCTCTGCACAGCAAAAACACCGTCACCATGGTGACCAAGCCTGCTTTTGGGGCAGAAATAGGGTTCAGCGCAGAAGACTCCTCTTGTGGCAACAATGGCCACGTCCCTCCCCTCTGCCTTGTGTTGCTGTCACGATTAAGGGATTAAGATCGCCTCTACCTCGCAGGTACCATTCATGGCCCTCTCCCCTTTTCGCTGTTCAGTAACGAAGGAATGCTCTTCGCAAGGTTTGTGCATGACATGAGGCTTAACATAAAACTATTCTGTGCTGCACCCAACTTGTGGCCCGACAATGGGTCACACAGCCATGGTAAAGGGGATTTTGAGATGCAGCAAAGCTTACTCAATTTTGGAAATGGTCCGTAGAAAGCGCATGTTAAAAACATGACACCAGTAAGAATGAATGATAACTGCCTAAGTCAAGCCTTCACAAGCAAGTGCAAACTAGCTCAAACCAGATATTCGTTGACCGAGCTCAAAGCCACACGTCACACAACAATGTAAAAAGATGTCTCAGCAGCCTACTGTCCAGGGATCTTAGTACACTCTAAGCTTGCCCTAGAATCTTTACAGTGCTTTCAATGACTCAATTTCACTCATGCTTGGTTTGCTTTTTGGGGTTTAACATCCCAAAGCAACTCAGGCTATGAGAGACGCCATAGTGGAAAACTCCGGAAATTTCGACTACCTGGAGTTCTTTAACGTGCACTGACATCGCACAGCACACGGGCGCCTGGCTTTTCGCCTCCCTCCACCGAAAAGCGACTCGCGAGGCCGGGATTGGGAACAGTAGTCGAGCGCCCTAACCACTGTGCCAACCCAGCGGGGCAATTTCACTCACTGTTTTTTCTGAACACTAAAGTAATGTAATCTGTATAGCTTACCTGCTCGGTACCATTGGGAGAGCAGCATGTAGAATAAGTAAATAATGTATACAAAAACCATACCTCGATATCATATATAGGTAAAGCGGAAATGCATTCCAATTCTTGCTTGCCAGATTTTCAGCCACTTTTACATATGTCATTAAAAGTTGAACTTTATGCTGACAATTGTATGCGCCACATCACCTCTTTGGGTTGGTGCACAGGTGATGGGTTCAAAGAACAGAGGTTTGACGCAGATGACACTGGGCTGGAAGGGGTAGGCGACTTCAGCAACGACGTTAACAATGACGTTGAGACAGCAGGTGGCGTAGGGGGTGTTGCAGGCGGTAGGGGTGATGGCACTTTACGCTGGGGTGTGCATGGCCTTTCTACTTCTGCCATCCCCTGTGACGACTGCCCTGGCTCCTCCTCCACCTGACAAGGAAGTAAAATATAACAGCACAAGGTTCAAACCCAAGAAATGCAGAGTATTTTCCTGTGTATAAGTCTATTCATATTTCGTCAGTGCGTATTATATAAATGTGTGATTTGTGTATGGTAAAAAATGATGCACCACCACACACACTACCCTTTGCTGTTTTCAGTAATTATTGGTATGAAAAAATATACTTTGTTTAAAAGAGCAAAAACTCGTGGGAGTTAGAGTTTTATTTTAATTTTATTTTTGCTGCCTGGTGCATCGTTTTCAGGCATTATAACATGAAGAGAGTGCCTTTTAATAGAGATGTGAAATATAGATATAACATCTTCAAAATGCAGTAAAATCCATCACTATCTGCAATTGGCAATTATCTGGTGGCAGAACATTCCATTCTCTAATAGCATGTATAAAAAAAAAAACAAAAAAAAACAGTATTATAAGAACTCAGTAGTAGAGGGAATTTCATTATATGGCAGCCCGAACCATGTGCCGCCACAATAATTACTCAAGCAATGTTCTCAGGTTTCACTTTCAGCATCATAACCACCCTATTTTGGCATCACGTTCATTCCATTTTATGCATGTCCTGCATTGTTGTTTCTCAAATAACACCACCTGCGAGGCAAGAGCCAAAGCGCTCAATTCAAGTTGCGTGCTGTTAGATATACAGTAAAACCTTGTTCATATGTTCCCAGTTTATACGATTTTTCACTTCATGCACTCAAATTGCGGGCAGTAAAAACTTTCATAGTGTTACACTATTTTTCTTCCGGTTAATATGCTCCCGATAACTCGATTTCCCAGTTACTACACTCAAAATATCAACAAACAGTGGTAGTGTAATATGCTTGCCGATAACCGGACACGTGCTAGCATGCGAGGGGCCGAACATGGGGATTCACGATATAAAAAAACTTATCAACAGCGCTCACCCGCCACAGCTGCTTTCCTGTGCAAACGGGCGAAGTGTCAAAGAAAGAAAATAAGCCAACATACGAGGCGCCCGCTCCCATGGAAATAAGACTTCATGAGGATAAGCAAAATGGCTTCATTGCAGTGCCCTGGGGGCATAAGGGTGAAACATTTGATAAGTGTAACTATGCACTCAAATACAAGTGAGCCGGTTCTGGGGGATATAGCATGAAAAAAAAGTGACAACTGCAAGCCATCGAAATGGCTTCATCACATGTAGAAGGTGTAAGGGGGCGAAACTTCCAAAATCAGCCAGAGAAACAATCCTGCTTCGTAATTTGTTATTAACTTTCTTCAGCGCTTCAGACACCACAAACTCTGACAGAATTCTACGAGAATTTTAAAAAGAAGCTGTCCAATGTTGATGTGAAGATATGCTAATTTACACATTTAGGCAGTGAAAGTGTCAACTGTAAATGACTTTGTACATCATTATACAGATAAACATTTCAAAATAAGGCAGTCCTGGATCAGAGGTTATCTCAGATAATACATGTTTTCCTCACATTTTTTTTTTTAAACGTATGAACTAGGTTTTACTCTATTGTGGAAAAAAGGAACCGTGCCAGGGAGACAGTTCACCGTGGACGAAAATATGACTTGCGTCAGGTACAATCCTGTAATAGCACTCCACTCAATAAAAGCAACAAAAAAAAAAAAAGTCAAATAAGTGCTTTGCCAAGATTATTCCATGGCAGGAATGTTCCATGGTAGGAATGCATCCGTGCTGACCCACGATCTGTTGGCATTAACTAAGTATATCACTTTAAAGGTATACTAAATAAAAAAATTGCCGCCGAGATTTCCAGCGCAGATGGTAGCTATCGCATTGGAAGTGACCAAAACAATCCCTTTTATGAACAGAAATGAGCGGAAAGTAAGTATTTTAATGAATATTTCTCAAATCGCCGCAACTAGCGGGCTTCTATGAAAGCTCTGACAAAACCAGATATCACGTCACAACACTCCCATCGCGGCCAGTTGCACCTGTTCATTTTTACTTTCCTCCGCGGCACTCACAAAGCGCACGGACGGACATGCTTTTTTTTTTTTTTTCTGCTTGTGTTCCTGTGCACAATTCATAGTTCCCTCCCTGTGCGTAAACAACTGTCCGCAATAAACGCCCTACGTACGCATCCCCTTTGGCATCCCTCGTGTTAAGCATTCCACACTTCGCATCATTGTTCACGGCGCGACGCGGCGGACCGACAATGCGTGTAGATGGTCAACCAACTTCAAGTCCGGGAGTGGCGGCAGCAGCAGGATCGCGGGGCCATGACGTTGCTGACGAAGGTTGTGACGTCACGCCCGCCGGCTAACAGTCGGGAGCGCGCTGCCTCTGACCCGGCGGCCGCTCAGAAAACGTCAAAAAAACAACAATCCACTCAAAACTAAAACGAATTGTATGTCTGTACTAGTGTCATCATCATCAGCCTGACTATAACCACTGCAGGACGAAGGCCTCTCCCATATTTCTCCAATTAACCCGGTCTTGTGCTAGCTGCATCCACTTGACCCCTGCGAACTTCTTAACCTCATCCGCCCACCTAACTTTCTGCCGCCCCCTGCTACGCTTTCCTTCCCTTGGAATCCAGTTTGTTACCCTAAGCGACTATCGGTTATCCTTTCTTCACACTACATGTCCTGCCCATGCCCATTTCTTCGTGATATCCACTAGAATGTCAGTAACTTGCGTTATTTCTCTGGCTCACCCTGCGCACTTCTTACCTCTTAATGTTACCCCTACCATTTTTCGTTCCATAGCCCTCTGCGTTGTCCTCAACTTAAGTAGAACCCTCTTGGTTAGCCTCCACGTTTCAGCCCCATAGGTGAGTACAGGTAAGATGCAACTGTTGTATACTTTCCTCTTGAGCGATACCGGTAAGCTGTTAGTCATAATCTGCGAGTGCTTGCCAAATGCGCTCCATCCCAATCTTATTCTTCTTGTTATTTCCTTTTCATGGTCCGGATCTGCGGTTACTACTTGTCCCAAGTAGACATATTAGCCTACTACTTCCAGTACTTAGCTACCTATACTCCGTTTCATACATCAAGTGCAACACTGCCAAAGCTACAGCTCTTGTTTGCGCTCCCCGCATCCGCGATGAAAAATAGTTCCTGCTCTTCGCGAGAGGAAACAATAGTTATTTTCTCTGCAAGCTTAATATATCTTACATTTGCCATCAACTTCTTAAAGAGCAGCTTTTTTAGGGAGAAAAGATCGGATTCGGTGAACTTGTATGTTTTTTGTGTCGTTTTCGTTCGTGTCTTGTTTTCGCTGCCCTGCAACCCTGCCAGCTGTGCCACTAGATGGCGCTGGCTGTGCCCTCCACGCTGCGCATCTTTTTTTGAGAAAATGATTCTTCGGTGCGCATTTTTTCTATAAGATCCGCAGTGCAAAGATGTCTAGGCGTGCGAAGCAAGCTATTGCAAACGTGTATGCTCGGAATACAGCCCGTTTCTGCAGGAACCACTCGGCCGCAAAACGAGCACGTAGTGATACGCCTCCTCTTTTTTTTTTCTTGCGGAATACTTGTATAGCTTTCGCTGTGTTGCACCATATGTATGAAACGGAGTATAATGTAAACTGCTGTTCCTTCCCGAGGCTGTTGAACATTACCTTAATCTTCTGCACATTGATTTTCAAGCCTACTTTTCTACTTTTCCTGTCTAGGTCATCAATTAGTCTTTGTAGTTCATCTGCTGAGTTACTTAGCAAGGCAATGGCATCAGCAAATCGCAGATTACTGAGGTATTCTCCATTTACCCTTATCCCTAACTGCTGCCATTCTAAGTCTCTGAATACTTCCTCTAAGCAAGCTGTGAATAGTACTGGGGAGATTGTGTCTCCTTGCCCAACACCGTTCTTTATGAGAATTAATGTTACTTTCTTTATGCAGAACTATGGTTGTAGTGCAGCCACTGTATATATCTTCCAACACTTTCATGTACGGCTCGTCTACACCCTGATTTCGCAATGCTTGCATCAGCACCGAGGTTTCTACTGAGTCAAACGCTTTTTCGTAATCAATGAATGCTATGTATGAGGGCTGGTTATCTTCCGAGCATTATTCTATCACCTGATTGATGGTATGGATATGATCGATAGTAGAGTAACGTTTCCGAAACCCTGCTTGATCCTTTGCTTGATTGCAGTCTAACGTTGTCCTGATTCTGTCAGCGATTACCTTAGTAAATACCTTATACGTAACAGACAGTAAGCTGATTGGTCTAATTTTTAAGGTCCTTAGCGTCCCCTTTCTTATGAATGAGGATAATGTTTGTGTTCTTCTATGGTTCCGGTACAATCGATGACACCAGGCACTGCGCATACAGGGTAGCCAGTTTTTTTTAGCACGATGTCCCCACTGTCCTTCAACAAATCTACAGGCGATGCGCAAAACGGCGGCAACGCCACCTGTCGCCAAAGCCGCAAAGCGTAGGCGGGCTCGGTCGGCGCTGTTCATGTCAGCGTCTATGCGCGCACGTCGTGTTTTCGTCTTTGGTCGCGGTTTAACAGATATAAGGCCGCTGTCAACCTTTAGCAATGTCAAGGAAGAATTGCTGCGTAGTTGGGATTTCGAACACCCATAAAAATCTTGCCAGGAACACGTTTGTAGTTTCCAGAGATGCTTCACGAGAACGACGGCGGCCGTGAATCGCGGCTGTTCGACGCAGAAAGCAAGCAATCGCACTGAATGACATTTGTTCAGGTTAATGTCATTTTTTCGACGCGCTTCTACACGAACAAAGCTAATGACATTTCCAAAATATGGTAACTGTAATTGATACGCAAATACTGGAGTGCCTTCAATATGTTACGATGACGGCGCTGTAAACGAAAGCAGCCTTTAAATTGGCATTCATGTCTTGCATACTTCGTAACCAACCTCTTGATAGGACTATCAATTGCGAAGTTAGCAGCTGTGTCGGTGGAGTTTGTTTACGAAAGGGTACGGAAGATATGCAAGTCTGCGCTCGACTGCGAAATGTGTACGAGGTTCAACCAACGTACACTTTCCGCACTAAAGCAAGTGTCAAGAGCAACACGTAAACTAGGCAGTATTTAGTGTACTGTCCGACGGCGCTTTTGTAGAGCATTCAAGTATCACCCTACGGCGCAGCATACTACAGTCCCGTTGACTCCCGTATGTTTTCGCCAGATCGTTCGCTCGGCGTATTAAGGCCCGTCGAAAAATGTTCGAGCTTAGCCTCATCCAAAAAGCATACGGCAAATTCGTAACGCTTGCCACATCAGATGCCGCGAGCTTACCGCAATGACCCTGCCCGCGAAAGCAGCCAACGACGGCGCTCTGGCCGTGTGCTAGGCCCTAGTCGTCGCTAGGCCTAAACGGCTTCGAATAAAAGCCGTAGCTGGAAGTGCTTTGGATATAGTAAATTTCCTATTCATAAACCTGCCTTACTATCAGTTCAATTGTCTCACAAATTGTCTTACAGTAAACGGAAGGTGTAACATCGGCGACGCCTTAGCAGCGGAGCTAGAGAACGAAATCGAATGAGCTGCGTCACACCGGCGGCAGCTGCTAAAAGCTCAAATTTGCTTGTATTGCTGTTATCACTTCTTCCAAATCTCGTTACATAACAGCGATCCTGAGTAAAGATAATTGTTTTAGATTCCTTCCTCAAACTAAGCGCATATTATTTAAGATGAACAGAGCATGCTTTTCTGAAGGTGGCGAAAGAAATCCTCGGCGACACAGCACCGACGGACCGCAGCAGCAGGAGCGACCTGTTCCGCCCGCGCTGAGTGCGGTGGCTACGGGTTGGCTGGCAGTGATGGGTGCCAGTTTTTTTTTTTTTTTTTCTTACGATGCTATTCGGCGTATTTCACAGAGATGACTAGCTGCAAAATTATACGAGCACAGTAGTATTTGATGCAGGTGGCACTTTTGTGTATCTTCTCGCAGAGTCTCTGGTGTCAACATAACACATTTCCTCGTTGATCGCATTTGAATGAGTACCTCAAACTCATTCGATACCTGATGTCGTTTTCATCGAATGTCATTATATTTTCTCGTGTAGCAGCAAACAAATATTTTTAATGAGCGTCATTCGATTGAAAAGGCATTAAATTTGCCGTGTGGCAGGGCTGAGTGATAACTATGTTTTCAGTATTTTCTGCTTGTTATTGCACCTTCCATGAACACTTCTTGTTAAACTTGGTCGCCTCCGCTAGCCGGGAAGGTACAATACACATTAGATTTGTGAAACACTTAGAATGACGATTTTTAGCGCGCATTGACATCGCACAGCACATGGTTGCATTTTGCGTTTCGCCTCCACTTAAACGCGGGCAGCGCGGTCGACTTTGGTCCCGATAACTCGATCCTCCTCAGTAGCCTGAGCCACTGCGGTGGGTTATTGAACAGATATTTGCCAATATGCGTTTTGGAACTTGTCATGCTATTACTTTGAAGACCAGAGAGAAAACATAAAACATGTCACTGCACTAGCTATTCAGACTAAGGGCTCTAGAGCTTGTTATAAAGCATGCTGTAAACCTGCAGTTGGGCGCGAGGGGATACAAATGAAATGAAGATGATACTACAATAATAAAATAGGATATGAACTTTAAATCTAATATGCTCTTGGCTAACCTGTGATGCAGCTGTTCAGATATTATCTCTGCTGATATCTCACTCCCCCGTGAAATTATCTACCCCCTCTGCATTTTTGACGACCAAATATGCGAAATCTATGCTGTACAGGCAGTGGTAAAGCGCAAGCATGAAAAATAACTCTTGCTACAGGAGCCCAATACGCGCTATTTTTCTGATGCTCAGAATGCTAATTTGCAAGCTCGCTGGCTTTTCCTGTGATTGCACCGGTACGAAACCGCTCGCAATATCGACGACGCTGCCTAGTTTACTGTAGCAATATGTTGCATGTAAACGAAGCAAACGTGAACCATTAAGCAAAGAAAGAACATTGGTTCATAGGTCAAGGCATGAATGAATTAGCGTGGCGTTGTAATGAACGCGGGGCACTCAAAATGAGCTCCACTTCGTACGCAACCTTGTTGACACTAGTCTGCAGGAGACACTTGGTGCATATGGAGGCGATGTAATTCCAGACGGCCGTGATATCGAACACATGTCCACTATTATAAAGTGCGATCCCCTTGCGCGCACTGTCACTGCGGAAGTGCCCGCGAGACACGCAACGGCAGATCGCACACACGCACTACAATCACGCTTGCCGCATGAGGCCCGCCTCGGGTTCCGACGGCCGCCGCTACGTGGCTTTCAGTGGCGCCCCTATAGGCGCTGCGCATGGCGTATAGTTATTTGATCCTCTCCAGCTGCTTTCCCCCTTTTCATAGTTTCTGTTGCTTTACTAGCCTCATCCTTCGACACTAGTGGAACGTCCGACTGTTTTTCCCTACCGCCCATCTCATTATGGTCCTGACTACTTTCGCTACTGTAGACATCAGTACTAGTGTAATCGTGTCTTAAGAATGCAATTGTGATGCTTTCTCAATATTCTTGGATATTTGTTCAGTATGCCTTTACTCCCGCGTGTGCTCCTTTGTTCTCCCGCAGGACGTTGCACAGGGCAGCGAGTAGCGGCATGTGATAACTGAGCTAACACACATAGCTCATGCTGGTTACATCGACGTGCCATGCAAAGATGCAATAAATACACGATGCACTTCTGGTAGTGGCATGAAGTGGGTGATTGAACTACAGCATATGGGTGCCAGCTGATGAGTGAGATATGCAAAAGGCAAAAAAAAAAAAAGGTCATTCAAGCAGAATAACCTGATTAAAGGAGTAAATGGTTACTTTCCCATTCTAGACAAGTGATGCAAATGATGCTATCAGGTGAAATTAACCAGATTTAAACAAAGCTATGGTGCACGTTAGCTACACAGGATGGCACCACTAGTACAGCAGCCCCAATGCTTGGCGTCAGGCTAAAAGCTTACCCAGAATAGCAATCTTTTACTTTTGCAATGTCGGCATTGGAGGTAGTAAATTAATAAGGCTAGTTCACAGCTAGTAGTTCTTCAACTCACATTATTTTTACGTAACGCTTACAATAACACACAAGAACTAAATATACGCTTGCAGTAACCATGCCATGTCGGGATGCCCATCTGCCATAGCGGACGGAACCATGACAGACGATAGGAGCGTTACAAGTGTGTTGCAAAGTAGTCAAAGGGAATAATTCTTCAGAAGCATCCCGTGCTGCCCCTTACTGGCCCCACAATGTCTTGGCATGCTGTCGAATTTACCATGCGGTATCGTGGCCAAGGTTTGCAGTGCCAAAGGAGTGCACAAAGAAAAAAACTAAATCAAAGAGCAAACTTACAAAAAAGCAGATTGCGGGAAGGTGGCAAGCTCCCAATAGCTCCAGCAATGTCCATGTGTGGCAAGCATTTTTTCCCCACACAAGGAATCCTCAGCGCATTTACAATGCTTACCAAATGAACAGGAGCGTCTTATCACCGATGAGACTTACACGCAGAAAAAGTGCCACTTGAAGAGGGGTACACGACAATTCACATTTGTACCCACACTGTCAAACACATGAGCGCTCTTTCCTTCCAACACGCAGCCCATTCTTTCAAGTTCATTCCTCTTACTATGCAAGGCCCAAAGCACATCATTAGAAATGCTAATGCAGCAGTATATCAGCACAAGCATGCAGGTACAACTCACCTCGATGCTAAGAGGTGATCCAATCATACTGTCTGGCTCACTGTGCTCTGACTGAGAGCTACTGCGTCGCATCTCTTGTGAGTGGTGGCTGGATGTTTTCTTGGTCTTGGCAGATGGACGTGCAGCTACTCTCAAAGCCACTTGTTGCAGCTCATGCTCCTTGGTCCACTGCTGCAGCTCCACCTCAGCCATTTCTTTCGTCCGCTGTTCGCTGTGGGAGACATACAAGACAAATATGGCACAGGCTGTGGCTTACACAAATCTCAGCACAAAAATAATGAGAGCCCTGAAAAGAAAAGGTCATTACCAAACTTGCAAGCCAAATAAAAGAAAGCAATGCAGTCAGTCACTAGATGCTCAGTCACCTGAACAAACATGAAGTCATTGCCACACTGTAATTTGCTAATCATATTACAACGCCACACAATATAAAGCACGTTTAAACCGCAAGCCGAGACTTTGTAAACATCGTCGGACGCTGCTCTTATGTCCACGTTGCTACCGCCGTGGACAGAAAACGAGAATTTGTTATTCACTCAAAGAAATAAACTCGGCCTGGCGAGCTGTTTTCTCATTGTTTAAAAGGAGCGATAAGCTACTTCACATAAGGTAATGAAACGTGGTACAGCCGGGCACTCACACACGGAAATGTACCCAATGAAAAAAAAAAAAAGAAAAGGGACTGCAAAAGGCTCGAACCGTGCGAACGCTTTTGTATAGGCCGCGGTCATGCCAGGGGAACTACTACTACCCAAAATGGCGTTCCCAATTCGAGCAGTCTAGAAAAGCACGTACGCTTTATGGAAGCGGTCTCCGCACTGGAAAGTCAGCTAGTGAAAAAGTGCTCAGTAACATGTTTCTCGTCTGAGAAAAAATTATAAACATGCATAATTTGTACATTGCAAAATGTCATACCTGCTAATTGTCCACTGCTCAAACCTTCAACAACGGTTCACGACGCAAACGTGCACTGGCTGTCAAATGCAACCATGCACCAACGGACATAGCACCACTATTGGCCATCCGACTCCCAAAAGGCAACGCGTGGAACAATGATAGGCAGCGAGATCCAACGCACGCCCAACGGTACTCTCTTTTACGCCCTCCCCCGAACAACAGCCGCCACCACACTAAATGCAAACACACGTTTGTGAAATGTACCAACTGTGAGGGACGCTGCAGTGGAGGGCTCCGGACTAATTTTGACCACCTTGGGTGTTTTAACACTGCTGAAATCACACAACTAATGGGTGCCTTTCGCTTTTAGCCTTGTCCGGGATGGAACCGGGGTCTTCCGGCTGAGCTTACTGACACTGCACAACGGCAAAAGATATACACAGGCTGAAGAAGCTAAACTACCCTTCAAAAAGGTTGGCGTCGGATCAGAAGCTACGAGCCTCCGGCGGCAGCTTTCACGAGTGCACTATCACGCACTAGAGAGCCAACCACACGAGTCTGGATGCTAAACAGGTCTCTAGCTCTGAACTTTACTTCACTGCCAGGTTGTGGGACAGATAGAGACTTTCGTTCTTTAAACAGCCAGCTCAACCTTTGCAAAGCTTACATGACATCTCATCTTATAAAATGGCTATCATGCTAACAAACATTTGCAGCAGAAAAGGCCTTCCACAGCTTCCTCCATTGAAAAGTCCCAATGGAGGAAGCCCTTCTCAAAGACAACTGCTAAGATGTTCAATCCTTAGTAAGTCATGCCTAACCGCAAACGTGCAAGGCTATGAACTGCCCGGATGCAGTAAATCTCTTTTTAGTATCTACAGATTTGACAGAGTTGGCTGAAGAGAAGGTGGTGTCCTGGTTTTGATAAAATCACCTATAGACCTCCTTCACTCCGGCTACGTCACGAAAATGCAGTGGCGCTGTCGTCGTTAGTGACTTTCGCCTGGTAGGCAAAACAACACTTCTGTCGCTTTGCCTACCGTGATTACGCGATGGCTTGCTGCTGCTGGGAAATGCAGAGCACCATGCCGACTTATCGCGTCGCTATGACATGTGCTGAAAGGCACACTAGAGGAAGTTTAGTAAGCTTGCACAGGTTTCTTGCCCTACAATGGTCGCCGTAAACAGTGGGGGGCCGCCGCGGTGAAGCGCCAAGGCTGGCTACCGATGCCTGCTCATCGAATATGCGGCAAACACTTCGTCACGGCTAAGCTGGAGCTTATTCACCTTTACGCCAGAGCGGTCTACCGGATTAAAGGTCGCGAATAACTCGGGTTTGGCCTTCTTACGATGCGTGATGGGATCTTGGTACTGTTTTAGTGCCGGTGCGGGCGCGGGTGCGGGTAACATATGTAGACGAGGCCGTCATATATATGTTATAATGCGTAGGCCTGTTTCTTTGTTGGAGCATGCATAGATGTTTTACCTATGTAAACTGTTCCTCAAACCCGTTTTTTTTTTTTTTTTACTTTGGTAATTGTATGTATGCGCAGTGAGCTGCCACGCGAGAGATCAGTGTCGCACTCCTCGATCCGTGGTATATATATGTTGCATAACCTTGGCCGCGTTCACGTCAAATTATTTTAATCTACTTCCTGATGAACATTCCCACTTCACGTTGGCAGCTACTAATCAATTGGGTTGGAGCTGCATTTTTTTATTTATGCTGAGTGCTTTTATTTGTATTCACAGCGGTTGATTGTGAATGCGAGTTGGGAGGGCTTATCCTACATTAACGCGGCCACAGTGGCCGAGACCGAACTGGGCCGCCTTAACTACGGAACCACGGGTGAAAGTAAAAACGACCCCAGAAAAGAGGTCCCCAGAAGATACAGCCCCGAAAAAGAAGGTCCGTGGAATATACGGCCCCGGAAAAAACGTGCAGAAAGGTCCCCTCAGGAAGCGGCGCCTAGGAAAAAATGTCACCGAAGAAATTGACTGAAAATCTGCCCGGAACTCACTTCGCAAAAAACTGAACATCTTATTGGATGCCTTTTTTTTTTTAGAATAGATATAACCATTGTCGGGGCACTGGGTCATCTGGGTGCTTTACACATTTACAGGAACTGGAGAAGGCTTGGCGAGAAAGCATTGCGAAAAAAAAAAAAAAAGAACCCCACCACTATATAACATCCAGCGAGTATTATGCAGTGCATAAGTTGTCAGTTTCCAAGCTGGGAAATATCTCTCTTTATTATAGGTCTAATCACCCGGGTAATATTACACATTCGAGAGACGTGCTTGTCCTCGACCGCACAAATTTCGGCGCCATAATGATTTTTTTTTTTTTTGTAAACACATGGCATCAGTGCCATGTTTTGCAAATTTCAAGCGGACGGGTAGAAAGAATCACTGTAGCATACATTACTGCGGCTATAGACACGAGGAAACTCAGTCTACGCCTTTAGTAAACAGAACTACAAAACGTGAAAAAAAAATAAAACGGCGGGGTTCAAGATATAAATAATTATCAAGCTAAAATCACAAACGCAGATGTAAGATAAGAACAGTAAAAGTTGATTAGAATGAGCGCTATTCATCGCTGATAAGCCAAGCACCAGGCAAGGCGAAAGCTCGACTTTGCAGTACGTTTGATTCCATCTGTTTGGGGACGTTTTATCTGGGGCCATTTTTTCCGGGACCATTTTTTCCTGGGACGATTTTGCCGGAACCACAGCGGCTGCTGCAGCTCGTAATGGTAATGGAAGCTTTAAGCGTGACTACCCGGGATAAAATTGCTAGCATTAACGACGGCAGCCGCCCACGAACAGAGCAGATATAAAAGAAGCGCCGCTTTGTGATTTCAACGAATTGGTACGCAAATCCGTGCGGTGTCAAGACTACTGTTGCCGTGCTGACCTAAATCATCCTAACCATACAGCCACTCGACGCTAGCGAGGTGCTTCGTGCTTATCAAGAACGCTCATTTGCCACTCGGTGTGAAGAATCATCCGATAACGCAATGATGCTTCGAGCGGACTATTTCATACGCGGTTTGCGCGCGCTATTTATGGCGAGAAAAATCACCGTCAGCTTACTCGACTCAAAGTAGTTGTAAGCATCTGAAGCTTCGTAATTCTCTATACGTTCCGCGCCTAATTTTCTGGGAGAAAACAGCAAATAGATGTCAACGTCGGTCATTTTCTCTGGCTGGCAGCAACGCTTCTCTTGGGCGCCTTGAACCCAATCTCCATCGGTACGGCGTGCGGGTGCGTACGCTGCACGCCGTGTACGTTTCAATGTATCGTATTCAGGAAGGACTTTTTGTTGGGCTAGTTGGTGCAGCATTTCTTTTTAACAAAGGACAAAGCGCTAACGACACATTCACAAGAAAGAAGACACGGACAAGCGCTTGTCCGTGTCTTCTTTCTTGTGAATGTGTCGTTAGCGCTTTGTCCTTTGTTAAACAATGTATCGTATTTGTCCTCACCGCTGAGGCTCACGAAACACTAGCACATGGCCATTTCGTCTGCCAAGAAAGCGCCTACAGATCACAATAACACGGCCTTGGCAAGCTTAGCCACAGTGCCGCGGCCGCGGTCGTGCTTTTTGCCTACCGTGGGATCGCTGACGAGAGCAGCGCCACCTCGATCGTCTTGTTTGTTTGCAAACATGAAGGAGGTCTATACTTTCACACTTCAAACTTGTCCGCTGTAGCCTTGAAACACTTTGTACTAATGTGTCGCTTCCGTTTAACACCATACTTACTGCATGTTATCGTCTGCCAGATTCTGACTGTTCTTTTAATGAATTGTATTCCGTCTTACTAGACCTCCAGTCTCGCTTTCCCTGTGAGAACCTCATACTTTTTTGAGATTTTAGCTACCCAGACATGGGAGCAGTAGTCAGCATCTTCTCGTCAGTCAAAACGTTTTCTTCAACTAATTCTTACTTACAATCTGATTCCGACCGTTAACACTACAATGCGTGGTACCAACATCCTTAATCTGGTATTTGTCTCAAAGCCTTGGTTGTTTCAATCTTTCTCGTGCATGCACAGTTGGCCTTAACGATCTTAACCTGTTATTCTTTCATTTGTCCTTTCCCATCCCTTTCTGTAAGCCATCATTAAAATATATTTGAGACCATAAAAAAAGCTGACTGTGCACAAACTATTAAGGACCTGAAATATTTTCCTTGTGGCTTCAGTAAATTTGCCCATTCCCAACAGTTATTAGCTGGTCACGTTACAAGCAAAAAATGGTATCGCTCGAGGAATCACGTGTTGTTCTTGTCCGCATCCGTGGGGATACTGAGAAGCACTGGTTTTCCAATGATCTTCGATGGCTATTAAACAAGCAAACAAGAAAAGGCCTTTTCCAGGCAACCAAAAATTCAGCCTCCGGTCCAAAATGGGGCATGTATTTCGAATGGCTCTGGAGCTATACGAACCTTTTGAGGCGCACCTATAAAAAATTTTTATTATGTAAGGGGTTTATTGGAGCACCAAGACCGCAAGCAACGTCCGCAAACCAAAGCGACGGGGGTAGCGTTCGAATCAACCGTGCAGTACCAACAAGGCTCCGGCTCCACTTCATCTACATCTTCCTTCGGTTTGGCGCGCGAGCTGATGGCGATCGGGATTACTACAATACCCCCCGGCGGAAAAGGAGCCATCCTGGCGACTCATAGTGAGGAAAGGGTAGGGGGATCATAATACGGCTTGAGGCGGTCGACATGTACAGTTTCTCGGCCGCGGCGGCGATGATCTGGAGATGGGTTCAAGGGCTCTACTACGTAATTGACGGGAGAAGATTGTTCGAGAATGTGGTAAGGTCCATGATAGCGCGATAGGAGTTTGGATGAGAGGCCGGGTGCAGAAGAAGGCACCCAGAGCCAAACGAGGGCACCTGAGGGATATGAAGGCGGTGGATTTGTAGGGTCCCGGTTATGCTTTTGTTGAGCCTGGTTCTCCGTTGTGAAGGAGCGCGCCAATTGTCGGCATTCTTCGGCAAATGTGTGCGCTTCAGACAGTAGAGTGGTCTCTGAAGCGTCGGGGTGTTAGGGCAGGATAGTATCCATGGTGGACGTGGGTTCACGACCATATAAAAGAAAGAAGGGGGAGAACCCAGTCGTAGTCTGCGTAGCCGTATTGTAGGCGTACGTTACGAAAGGCAGCACTTGGTCCCAATTAGAGTGAGCGCTATCGACGTACATGGCTAGCATGTCACTAAGAGTGCGATTAAATCGCTCAGTCATGCCGTTCGTTTGGGGGTGATACGCTGTGGTGCTCCGGTGAATGATCTGGCACTGTTTGAGGAGGGCTTCGACAGTGTCGGAAAGAAACGCACGTCTGCGGTCACTGATCAATTCTTTCGGTGCGCCGTGACGAAGAACGATGCGATGCAGAATGAACGAAGCAACATCCCGTGCGGTGGCAGACTGCAAGGCCGACGTTTCCACGTAACGGGTTAGGTGGTCAACGGCTACGATGACCCAGCGGTTGTTAGCCGACGTGATTGGAAGCGGGCCATACAGATCGATACCGACACGGTCAAAAGGGCGGCTGGGGCAAGACAATGGCTGCAACGGAGCGGCTGGCTGAGGGGATGGATTCTTGCGACGTTGGCAGGCGGTACAGGATCGGATGTACTGACGAATGAAGCGGTACATGCCGCGCCAGTAATATCTCATACGCAGTCGAGAATAGGTTTTCATGACACCTGCATGGCCGCATTGGGGATCGGCGTGGAAAGAGGCGCAGATTTCAGCACGGAGATGTCGCGGAATCACGAGAAGCCACTTTCGCCCTGTAGGATGGTAATTGCGGCGGTATAAAATTCCATCACGAGTGGCGAAGTGGTGGACCTGACGACGAAGTGCACGTGAAGGAGACAGCTCTGCGGGCGTAGACAGGAATGTTAGGAGGGAGGATATCCATGGATCTTTCTGCTGCTCAGATTTTATGTTGGTAATGTTGAGCGGCGACATATCGTAGGCACAAACGAAGCCAGCCGTCGAGTCGTTAGGAAGCGGTGAACGGGAAAGGGCATCAGCGTCGGTGTGCTTGCGTCCAGATCGATAGATGACGTGGATATCGTACTCCTGAAGACGTAACGCCCAGCGGGCGAGGCGGCCGGAGGGGTCTTTGAGGGAGGATAGCCAACAGAGCGCATGGTGGTCGGTAACAACGTAGAATGGGCGACCGTAAATATAAGGACGAAACTTGGTAATGGCCCATATGATGGCCAGACACTCCTTTTCGGTCACAGAATAGTTCGATTCCGCTTTCGTGAGGGTACGACTAGCGTACGCGACGACATACTCGGAATATCCAGGTTTCCGTTGAGCAAGAACAGCGCCCAGACCTACGCCGCTTGCATCAGTGTGTATTTCGGTCAAGCAGGCAGGGTCAAAATGGCGGAGTATAGGGGGAGAGACCAGTAGACGGCGTAGTGTACTGAACGCAGCATCACAGGCTGGTGACCAAGAGGAAAGGTTCGGGCCTCCGGCGAGAAGTTGCGTTAAAGGGGCGATGATACTGGCGAAGTTGCGGATAAAACGGCGGAAATACGAACATAGGCCGATAAAACTTCGAAGTTCTTTCAAGGTGTGGGCTTGGGGAAGTCTGCGACGGCACGAAGTTTGGTAGGATCCGGTAGAACGCCATCCTTGGATATGACATGACCAAGTATTGTGAGCTTGGTAGCGGCAAAGTGACATTTCTTCAAGTTGAGCTGTAGGCCTGCTTCAGTAAGGCACGTAAGGACACGCTGAAGGCGCAGAAGGTGGGAAGGGAAATCTTTCGAGAAAACGACAATGTCATCTAGATAACAAAGACACGTTTCCCATTTGAGCCCACTGAGAATGTTATCCATCATTCTCTCGAAGGTGGCGGGGGCGTTGCACAGTCCGAACGGCATCACATTGAATTCATACAAGCCATCGGGAGTGATGAAGGCTGTTTTCGGGCGGTCAGCGGAAGCCATCGGTACTTGCCAATAGCCAGAGCGCAAATCTAGCAATGAAAAGAACTCCGCTCCTTGCAAACAATCTAGCGCGTCGTCAATTCGTGGTAGTGGGTAAACATCTTTGCGGGTTATCTTATTCAGACGCCGGTAGTCCACACAGAAGCGGATCGTGCCATCTTTCTTCGTCACCAACACGACGGGGGAGGCCCAAGGGCTATGAGATGGTCGTATGATGCCCCGTTGAAGCATATCGGCGACATTGTCACGAATGACGCGGCGCTCAGTGGGCGACACGCGATATGGTCGCTGCCGCAGGGGAGCATGAGGACCAGTGTCGATTGCATGAGAAACGGTCAAGGCGCGGCCCAAGGAAGGCTGGGACACGTCAAAAGATGCACTGAAGCGCTGAAGGAGGGCGATTATTTGGTCCCGTTGGGAGGTCGGAAGGTCGGTCGCGATAGCTCGATGAAGGGCGTCGACAGGAAGCTCATCACTCGTAGCAGCACAAGACGTCAGGGCAGCGACGTGAGGAAAAACTTCAGGTTCGGAGAACATGTAAGTGCGATCAGGGTCCAGCTCTTCAATGTAGCCGAGGCACTCCCCGCGAAGAACAGCCGTTGGGCAAGGAAAAGGGTTGGAAGCATAGATGACACAGCTGCCATCAGAAATTGTTAGAACGGCGAAAGGAAGAAGGAGGCGGTTATGGTGGGCGGAGGCGAGTTTGGGCGTAAAGAGAACAGGACTAGGGAGGGCAGATGTCGAAATAAGGGGAACGAGAACAGAAGAAAAGGGAGGAATGTCGGTGTCTGCAGCTACAAGGAGTTTAGCAGGGCGCACAGGCGGGTCACACAGGGAAACATTACACACAGGGGAAAGCTCAACTTCAGCACGGGCACAATCAATCACAGCACTGTGAGTTGACAAAAAGTCGTAGCCGAGGATGATGTCGTGGGAGCAGTCGTAAAGCACCACCATCTCGACGAGATACGTAATGTCTTTGATGCAAACTCGTACCGTGCACGCTGCTACAGGGGTGATGCGCTCTGAACTGGCCGTACGAAGCGAAAAAGCAGAAAGCGGCGTCGTTACCTTGCGATTTTTGCGGCGAAGGGCATCACTAATTACGGAAACGGCAGCACCTGTATCCACCAGCGCGAGAACGGGAAAACCTTCTACGAGCACTTCAATGACGTTGGCGGGAGAAGGCGGAGGACTTAACGAGTTCGTCAAACGCGCAGTTCTTGCCTCCGGAACTGCGGCATTTAGTTTTCCCCTTGCGTAGGACTCTGTCACCGGAGCATTGGCGAAATAGAACGTCGGCGAGGCGAAGGCGAACGGCGTGTCGAGTACTGAGCCCGAGACGGAGACGATCCAGAAGAGACGTTGCTCAGGGGCGGCTCGGGATCGTAGTGGTACTGACGGACTGTGTCCTCGGGATGAGGCGGGCGCTGACGGCAAAGGCGAGCGACGTGCCCCGGGAGCCCGCAAGCATAGCAAATTGGGCGATTGTCGGCGGTTCGCCATGGGTTCGTAATGCGGCGTCGCGGTCGAGGGATCTGAGACTGAGGGGCCATGAAACGAGGTGGAGCATAAAATGTAGGGCCGTTCTGGTAAGACGACGTTGGAAGCGGACCGCGCGTTCCAGCGGTTACTTGCGCGTAAGTGAGTGGGGCTTGCACAGGAGCGATGGGAACACTAGAAGGCAGCGCTTCGGCGACTTTCTCCTCGATAACTTGGCGGATAGCCGGCGAGATGGATGGCGCGTTGGCCGGCGCTAATTGCGAAGTGCAGACGGTCGGCTGAACTGGATGGAGGAGGGACAGCTGGCGTGTAACTTCTTCGCGGATGAAGTCTTGGATGTTCTGCATAAATTGAGACTGTTCCGCAGACGGCGTAGCCAGTGCCAAGCCAGCAATGCCGGCAGGTGTGGCAGCCCGTCGCATAGAAGCGCGCTGCTTTCGTAGCTCGTCAAACCTCTGGCACAGTGTTATAATGTCGGATACGGAAGTAGGGTCTCTGGCCGACATCATATAGTACGCATCATCAGTGAGACCTTTTAGAACATGTGTGACTCTTTCGGGCTCGGGCATGGACGGATTGACCCGCTTGCAGAGGTCAACCACGTCCTCAATGTAGCTAGTAAACGTTTCTTCGGGACGTTGAAGCCGTGCATGGAGGCGTTGTTCGGCGCGGAGTTTATGTACCGCAGGACGGCCGAAGACATCCGCGAAGTTTTTCTTGAAGACAGACCACGTCGGAAGATCGGCTTCGTGATTTCGAAACCTCAGATTCGCCACGTCCGTGAGGTAGAAGAGGACGTTGCTCAGTTTGATGGAATCGTCCCAGCGGTTGTAAGTGCTGACGCGCTCGAAAGAGGCCAGCCAGTCGTCAACGTCGTGGTCGTCGGTACCACTGAAGAAAGGTGGGTCACGGGGGCGTTGTGCCCCGGGACAGATGATGGTGGCAGGAGTGGCAGGGATGGGCGCCGATGGTTGGCTGGGAGCGTCCTGCATGGTTGTGACCGGAGGCGGTAGCGTGCGGTTCCGAAGCTCCAGGGTGAAATTTGCGAGGAGGACTGGGGCGACGACCGAACCTCCACCAAGTGTAAGGGGTTTATTGGAGCACTAAGACCGCAAGCAACGTCTGCAAACCAAAGCGACGGGGGTAGCGTTCGAATCAACCGTGCAGTGCCAACAAGGCTCCGGCTCCACTTCGTCTACCTCTTCGGTTTGGCGCGCGAGCTGATGGCGATCGGGATTACTACAAGTAATAATTTGCATAATGTCAAAAATAACCCTAAATAATTCTGCAAGATCATCTTACCAAATCGTAACTCAGCACAAAATATTATTCTGCATGACAAATAAGGCTCGCACGTTCCTACTGATCGTGCGGATGTTATGAATACGTTCCTTTTTACTCGAAAACCAGTCCATAATATAACCAACTATACATGCGGCAGTTTTCGACAGATGCCTGTAATTGGCATTTCCACTGAACACACAGGTAAACTTATTGACAACCTGAAGTCATATAGTGCTTCTAGGCCCGACAAGATACCGGCAGAGTTCCTAAAAGGCCGTACAGAAATTTCAAGCCAGATATTACAAATAATTTTAAACCAATTTCAAGTAACTCAATCTCAAATAACTGAAAATTAAGCAAAGTTGTCCTGGTTTTCTATGCAGGCGATCATTCTGATCCATCAAACATTAGCCGAACTTCATTACCTCATTAACCCGTATTGAATGTAAAATGATGGAACCTGTCATCTACTCACAAGTCACTTTTCACAACCAGGATTCTTCTTTCCAAACTGACACCATTTATCTAGATTTCCCTAAAGCCTTCAACCGGGTCCCACACCATTGTCTGATGACTGAACTCTCATCCCACTCCCTTGGATTACTTCCTTCTTCTCAGACCATACTCAGTTTACTTAACTGGCAACCATCGCTCTAAAACCTGCTATGTTATTTCAGGTATACCACGAGGCTCTCTTCGTGAACCATTTTTATTTTCAGTTTTTATCAACAACCTCCTACAAGCATTTCATCCACAATTCACCTCTTCACTGAAGACTGCATTTTTTTATCGCTGCATTGCTTCTACTTCTAACCAGTCAATCCAACGGAAACGCTTAATATAACAGAAACTGCCATCTTGCTGCTGAAACAATGTGTCCAAATGCAAACAGCATGCAAGTGTACAGAAAGCATCCCACCCATTAATAGTCACATGCATCAAACTGCATGAAAAGTTCGTGCATTGAATCATAATGATAGCAAAGTGTTGTTATAACGAACAAACTGGACTGGTCTGAATATATCACAAAACTTGTGGCTGACACACCAAAAACACTTGGCATCATTAGATATTCTGTTTCTCTATCACCCAGTTACATTCGAAAACTCACCTATGAGGTATACATTAGACCAAAACTTGAGTTTGGCTGCGCAATATGGAGTCACCAATACCTAATTAAATTACTTGCGTCCTGAATCAGGTGGCTCACTTTATTTGCTCAATACAACTGAACAGAAATATTTCGAATTTTGGTTATATCAAACTCGCAGATTATCCCTTTGAAAATCACATGTAAAAGCATAGGAAAGCTGCGTCATATATCGAACTCCGCAGCACACATTGGACGGTGCGTCTTTGACTTTATGTTTTCAAGCCACGCACAGAAGGAATGAGAGGGCACAGTTCGGCGGCAGCGCCGCGCCCTTTCCCCAAAAGCACACACATCTGCGGTGATACTGCGGTGCGCCAGAACGTGACATTTGTAAGCCATGTGCGTGAAGAAACGAGAAGGAACCAATGCCACCGTGGTGTTAGGGAGAAGGAAAAAACGCAATAGAGCGAAGCGCAAGGGTGTGCCCACTTTCTTGCCGAGCTTTATCTCTCCCCTTCCTCTCTCTTTCCCGTTCTGCGTTCGCAGCAGCACATACTACGCATGCGTGGACAAGGTAGCTCAGCCAGGCTCAGCCCATGGGAGACGCTTTCTCCAGTGTGTGTTGTGAACACTCTGCGCACGGCGCCTGACATGCGATGTGCGTCTCG
Organism: Amblyomma maculatum; assembly: GCF_055883805.1. Taxonomy (NCBI): domain Eukaryota; kingdom Metazoa; phylum Arthropoda; class Arachnida; order Ixodida; family Ixodidae; genus Amblyomma; species Amblyomma maculatum. The sequence continues at coordinate 280,157,458 of NC_139344.1, forward strand.
TGCCGTTGTGCTGAACGCGCATAAGCTACGGCCGCTAAGAACGCTAAGAAGCGGCAGGTTTTTAGTTTTTAGGGGTCTTTTTTTTTTTTTTTTTTTTGCAGGAGTCGTTTATTCTTGCCGTCGTGCTGAATGTGCAGTGTAATGTATGCTATGGCGGCTGTGGACAGTAAGAAGCTGCAATTTTTTTTTTTTTCTTTTGCGAGAGTCGTCCTTACTTGTGCTGAATGTGCGACGCAGCGTAAGCTATAGCGACTGCGCCGGCAGGTTTTTTTTTTTTTTCTTTTTTTTTGCGAGTCGTCCACTCTTGCATCTATGAATCAATGAAAGCAAGTGGTCAGCTGCGATCATGACACCAACTTTTAGCATTGTTCGCTTCACACAGCACTTGCAACAAATACAGTGTCATTTTTCACAATTGCAAGTGGCGTCTCAAGCAGATTTCTATATATCGGACTATTTCGCGATCCCCTTCAAGTTCGATATATATCCAGGTTCGACTGCATATCGAACTCAAATTCCACCACTTGTTCGATATAGTGAACACCGCACCACGCACGGGAAGGTACGCCTCCAGAAAAGATTATCGCATCACCTTTGGTCGTCTGCCATGTGAAGTTTGCAAAATACACGTGTAAGGAACGAGAAAAAACCAGTTTGGCAATGGCTGTTATGCAGCCAATGCAGCCGTGGTGTTGGAGAGAGGGGAAACAATGCAAAAGATTGAGGCCAAGAGCGTGCATATTCTTTCCTTCCACCATGGGTATGCAGAATAATGGAGGAAAACAAAATTCTGCCTCCATCCTCTCACTTTTCCTGCTTTCAAAGGTTCGCAGCAGTTGGACGCTTTATCCAATGTTCTAACCGCTTTGTGAGCATTCGTCGTGAAGGCGAGGTCAGCATGTGGCATACAACACCGGACGCTTTTTCGTGTGCGTGTTGTGCCCACCCCAAGTGCAGAGTGATAAAGCAAACATAGCGAAAAACAGGCTTGAACGACTTGACAAGCCAAGGAAGCCATCACCAGCACTCCTATCAAGGGTGCTGGAACTCTGCAAAAACTTCACACCCACTCTCTTGACCCACTTAGCAGAACCTAAAACACGTGTCACAAGCTGCCTCACCTATTATACAGCGGAAGATGCGGGAGCTTATGGCTGGAATATAGAGCGAAATTCACGGGACTCCGTCGCTCCTCTGGACAAGATTCGACAAGCCGATGGGGCAGTGACCGCCTGTCCTTGACGCGGCTGCTGCGTAGTCGGCCGAGGGTATAAAATAACCGTCAGCAGCACGCCCTCACCAGTGCGTTTGGGAAGATTCAAACTTCCGGCCACTCCGCGGTGCTCCGAAAGCGTATTGTGTTCTTCGGGCCCGCGATCGACGCATCGTCCTCTGCACCTGTACGGCCGCCGCTACCGAGCAACACAGCCTTCGACGCCTCAGCAAACAAGAAAGACGTGAGAACTTCGGACTGTTGTTCAATCGAACATTATTTTCGCTTTGTTAACTTTTGACCTGACTTAGTAGTATTTTACGCTGTGTTCTTATGTAACTTTTGCTCATACTTATAATATCTGAAATACCTGCTTTATTATCTTTATAGTCTTCATATTTTTTATCACAGTGTTTTGTTCATTGTCGGGTTATTTTTTTTTCTCTTATCATTTATTTCTTCGTCTTCATCAATATCTTGTCGTGGCGTTGTATTCTCTTTCATTGTACTCTATTATTATCAGTGTAATTTTGGTCTGCTATTTATAAACCTTCAATTGTTTGTAAAAGAAAGTGACCTAGTTGTACTTATTCCTCAATCACGCACCGACACACGTGTTTCACGGGTTGACCGGCCTAACTTTTAAATGTGTTCACAACCCTCATAGAGGAACGACGAGTAATCGTAAAGAGGATCCCGCACCTCTTTTGACCGTAGAGGCGGGGGTTTGTGACAACACGTCATGATGTTATTACCACGCAGCATCTTGGCGCACTGCCAAGGGCGCTGGAAGAAACGAATGGGCGTGCTAACTGGTTTTTCTTTTCTTGATATTCTCAGCAGCAAAAATGGGGGCCCGGAATAATTATGTGAGTGAGTCCATTGCATCCATAGTGCAAGCAAATAGATGTGAAGCCAATTTCTGGCTATCGAATTATCAATATATCAAACTATTTCGCTATCCCCTTCGAGTTCCTTACATCCGGATTGGACTGTATATGATACACGAGTCAGCATTAGTGCCCTAAAATTGTCAACTGATCTCAATTCATTAGCTCACCGAATAAAAACATTGCGGTTGGACTTATTTCATAACCTGTATTATAACTGCCCCGACCTTCGAGCCACCCTTCCAGTAATACCCGCACGATCATTGCGCTGACTTTTCAGATCTCTTAGTGTGCCAGCATATAACTGGCTCCACAAATGCCTTCAATAGGTATAACTAGCTACACAAAAGCTCAATCTTCCCATTCAAGAGAAAGGTCATTCTTCCCATGGCTATTGGTGAACAGAATTCAATTGCCAAATCTATCACCTAGGAATGCGACAACTCGGAATTTGTACAGTTAATAACAGCTCATTTTGATAAACTAAAATAATGAACAGCATTTGGTCTTCAATTTTTCTTCACTACCTGGCTCCAGCCTTAATTTGAATTTTTGCTTTGTTAGTGCTTTTTAATGTTAATAATAGCAAACATACTACCTGTGACTCTGTGCTTGCACACTACTTTGCGCGTATTGTGTTTGTATAAACCACTTTAAATATTGTGTATACATATGCCCACATGAATGCATCGTTTGGTTTTTGCACAGTTCATCATTATGCATGGTTCCATAAAAATATTACCAAGCCTTTTTGTTCGTCTTTCATTGCATAATAAACATGACCATGAGAAGTCCTTTCTTGCTTCCCCCCTTTATGTAATGCCCTAGTCAAGGAGTCAATAAATTATGATGATGATGATGATGATGATGGCAGAGGTATGGTTGGCTGGTTGGTTTATTGGTTTTAACGTCTCCAAGCAACTCAGGCTATAGGAGATGCCGTAGTGGAGGGCTTCAGAAACTTCGACTACCTGGATTTTTTTTAACGTGCACTAACATCGCACAGCACACGGGTGCCTTGCTTTTCACCTCCATCGAAAGGCAGCTACTGCGGCCGAGACAACATCCCCCATAGCATATAGCAGTCGACCACCCTAACCATAGCTCCATCACAGCGGGGCAAGTGATGGTGGTGGTGGTAATGATGATGCAATTCCAGTAGGTGATGTTTTAATCAGCCACGATTACCAGTGGAGGATCATAACTACATCTACAAGAACTGTTGTTGTTTAGATTGTGTGTAGCTGGCCCAAGTATTTTCAAATGTCACCGTTTGGTGTAATTTTGCAGATCGAACCGCTCTTTTGGAAAACCTCAAGTGAAGACGAGTCTGATGAAGAATGGTTTTGAGAGGCTCAGTCCCTTGTAAGAATGTTTTGGGAGCAGAAGCCACAGAGATGCACAGCTCTGGAGCCCGAAAAGTTAGAGCAAAGTATGATCTTAGCATCTGCTTTGCATAGCTTTTCCTTGCTTAGTATAAAGGTTTTCATGCACTTTAACAGAAGTGGGTACATTACTTTTTACTGTGAGGTTCATTCATCTTCAAAACTGCGCAAGTTTAAGACAGGCTAGCTTTGTGTGTGTGTGTGTGTGTGTGTGTGTGTCTCCACTGTCCTGTCTTATTCATGCAGTTTTGAAGATGAACAAATTTCGACAACTAGCTTGCCAGAAGACCCTACTACTTTGAAGTGGATGACTTACTTTTTATAACTTACAATATCAATGGGTTGCCAGTGGCCCTCACTTATAGAGCACGGTAAAGAAACAACAAAATGTTACTCTCTCTCAGTAACATTTCCTCAGAAAGCACAAAAATAAAATTACAATGTCAGCTCTTTTTAGCTTATGCTTCAGCTTCGTGCAACCAGCATTGCCCGTGCCATCTGCAGTACGTATCTTACGTACACCAAATTACAAAGTTGTGCAAAAGCTTATCATACGCTTCCTTTGTGTTTGAAGACCATCACAGTCAAGTATTAGACTCAAGGGAGATGTAGAAAATATTTTGATTCTTTTTTAATGTTTGTGGAAATGCTCACTCTTGCATTCCGGACCCATCGCTATAGCATTGATTGTGACATAGGTTCACTGAAAACACCATAATCAAGTATTTATAACATCATTGCACAGTTTTCTGATGTAAGAGACAATGCTGCTGGTCAGTTTGCTTCGGCTGTTCTATTGCACCCGTAGCGTTCACAGTTCTAACACACGGACAGCACGACAGCTCACTGTAGCCAAAACTATGCTCGACGGCAATATTAATTCACTGAAATTTCGAAGGCTGCAGCCGACGGCGAAGCAATGGTCGACGGATGGTGTTGTCGGTCGCCGTAGCAGAGACCGCAGTAACTGGCAGCGCAGCAGAGATGCAGTGTAGCACCCCTTGGCTTTGTACCAGAAAAGACAAATGTTTTCAGGACTGCTGATATACTCGTGCAACAGTAGCATGCATTGCACAAGTGCGGAGCCTTCGGCAACGGCGCCTCCCGCGGGTGCGGCGACAAACTGCGCTGCTCTCTGCCTGCCCTACTCGTCGCTAGGCCTAGTCGGTTTCGCCAGACAGCACTTCGGAACGGGTCAGCGATGTAACGCCGTAATAAAGGTTCGTCTTCCGTCCCCACTTTACTATAGGAAGCCTATCTCATAAAATATAAAGCTCGATAAAATGTGGGTATGGCCACAAGTAACGCAGACGACAGTTCCGGGCCGCTTGCAGCATTGCTCGATGCACTGAGGTCACACCGGCGCTTTGTGCCGATTGTATGCGCGTCCTGTGATGTAAGCAATTGTCGATTTCAGTTCACTTGTGCCAAAACTATACACGGCCGTTTTCATTCACTAAAATTTGTGAATTTTCTCTCAACGATCACCAGGTTCGCACACATGAAGCAGCGCTGAAAACGGTGCACAAAAGCAGTGCCTCGATTAGCGTAATTCAAACTATATACTATATACTCACAAGCCCTTACGCGCGCTCCTTCATAGTCAAAGCCTCTCTCACTTTTTAATTTTTCCCAGCCGCTCGCATAGCGTCGGAATTAGGGAATAATTGTAGCGAAGTGAGCGGCTGACATCGGCACTGCTACAAACAAAGTATTGTCAGAAAACGAGTTGGCGACAGCTGTTCGCAGGTGACAATGGCATGTTTCTCAATATTTAGTGTTTTTTGCGGCGTGACAGAATCGCCAAAACGATGAAAACATATTTACAGATTTAGTTGACCAACTCTTTCCGCAGTGTGACTCCACCATGACAGCATATGATGGAGTCACACTAAAAACAGAGCAGACAACACGCCTGCTTTTTGAGGTCACGAGTTTTTGGTCCACGTGACATTTTAATGTCATGACTTCTGTTTCTTGACGTCAAGCAAAAATCTGGCAACTACGAACTGAAACCAAAACTGCTGCATACTTTGAACTAATCGGCCAATTGAAAAAAATAGTTATATATTTGAAATCAGCCCAAGATACTGAATCAGAATACCATGTTTTATCAAATTTGGTCAACTATTAGAAAAGTAGCTTTAAGAGCAATGTCCTCCCCAGGGAGATGAAGAAACAAAGCACCAGCCATGCTTCTATGTCATTAGTGGAAGCCTGTGCAGAGGTCTCGTGCTTAAGCTGCCCACCTCTGTTCATGGCTTGACTGTTTCATGCACTTAGTCTTTTTGCCAAGTGAGATTTCAAAGTGTCCGTAGAGCAGCTTGTGCTACACCCTCTGACATACACGAATTCCTGTCTGCTTGCAGTAAAGTTCTGGACACCACCTACTTCCCTGCTCGCCCTCTGGGGCCACAAAAGTGTAAGCATGCACAAAGTTGTATTGCTTCAGGAGCTGCTCACAAGCACAGGGGAGAGCTGGGAACAGGAAGTGATGAGTGCAGAACACTGGAGCTAGACGCAGCGACAAGATATGTGAGCAACCATTATTCACTGTACCTGAGGCCTGTGCTGACGGACAGTTGCATGCCTAGACAGACTGGCCCTGAATATCACAACAGCAAACCGCACCCATTTCAGCTCGGTGTTCAAACTGCGCCATAAGGTTTTTTTTTTCACATGACACTGGGTGTAAAAAAGCCCGACATTGGCCTGCGCACTGACACCAGGCCCGGAGGACTAAGTTGACACCCACAAATATCAATAAATATCTGATAAAATAATGCTCTTAGAGTTTTAGCTGCTCTTGGCTCATTCCTCAGTTTTACGCCAGCAGTGTTGGCACTGTGTCAAACAGACTTTAGTATCACGCCAAGATGCTGCTTACTAGTAACCACATAACATGTTCATGGTTTGACCAGAGCACCAGCAATGGCAGCTCACTTGATGAACTTCACTGAGGCCAAAGACGCTGTTGTAAGCACGCTACACCAGTGCATGCAACAGAAATAAGCCGAAGAGACAGTGCAAAAGCAGTGATGTTCCATTCCAGACATTCTCTCTCTGTCAGGGAGTCTGAGAGGTAAAATTTGCGAAATGGCAATTTTTTTAGAGTTACAGAAAATTTAAATGCTCAAATTGTCCTACTTTTTCCACACTGATTGAGATTTCAAGCTGAAAATATCCGACAAACATGATTCCCCCTTCGAGTTATTAATCAATTCACTCTAGCCCTACCATCTTTTGTGCTGACTGTCCTGGTTAGCTCCATTGATAGAGTGACTGCCCCAGAAAGGCAGTGGTCCCGGGTTCGATCCCCGGATCATGACGTTCTGAGAAAGCTGTACAGCTTTCCTTTGTAGCCGTATGGCTGCACTTGGGTGGACGTCAATGAGTGATTACTCCCTTATTACAAATCTACTCCACCTTGGGGGATTCCCCTAAATATTTGACCAATAAGGTTTTGGGCCTTAACTGAAAGAACTGCTGAATTTGATATGGCACATCACTTCACAGAAGGGGTATGCCGCACAAGGCAAAGTCTGTAGCAGTATGTGCACTCGAGCATTGGAGAGGAACACAGTAGTTTAGACCAAAATGCTCATTTGCTCAAATAAATCATTTGCTCTAACAAAAATTTTACCACTCAAACAATCGCTCATAATCATCCTGTGAATTTTTTCTCAGCCTAAATTGAAAAGAAAGCGATTCAAAACTACTCCAGCTGCATTTCACGTTCAGATCTGAGTTCCATGCATGATGTGTGCCACAGTCCTCCTGCCTGCGCAATCAGCCCCACTTTGAAAAATGCATGCACTGCACTCATACCCCACACGTTTCTGAGGTGTGAAATCCAAAATCTGCAAATGTTTCACTGTGGAATTTTCCTACTGCAATTCATGTGATACAGCAGTACACAAAAAAATTTGTACAATACAGGAAGTGACTGTGGAAGCCCTTTGTCCTGCAACATACTTGGCTACCCAAAAAAGCAGCTCCTCCAACCATCTTATTAGTGGCTTCTCATAAATTCACTGCAGTGGTGTAGTGCCCTTTCAGGCATCCCATTTAGTCCCTATGCTTTAAATGGAAATACAAATCGTAAAAGTAATATGGACCACTGTATAATGAAGTCCCATAAGCTGTACAAGGCTAAAATCAATTAAAAAGAAAGGCAGGACAAAATAGCAGCACTAATTTACAGGCGTGAGACAGCCAAACAAACTTACTCTTGAATCTGTTTCAACAGCTCATCCAATTTATCATCTACTTGTCCAGCTTTGAGTTGTTCAATGTCCCAGCATAATTTCCTGGAAATAACAAGAAATAATGAATTCAAAGCTTTACTCGTGCTGCACTTTTAAATTTAAGAAAGGTGTTATCATAAAGAGAAGTATTTATAAAACAAAATTCAAGCAATTCAAACAGACTGCACATACCTACAATACAGACATAGAGAAATAACCTACACATAGGACATGACTACAAATCTATGCATCTTTATCGTTAAGACTAAATGTTTGCACCTCAACTACTCGTTTGTTTGCAGTGAAACAGCAACTGGAGCTTGCACATCACGGTAAATATCTCACAATAAGTTTGATGATGGTATTGGCCTGGTTCATCCATACACAGTGCAAACCTGCACATGCCGACGCCAAGAACAAGAAATTGAAAGCCGCCAAGCTGGCTTACTGCCAAAAGGCAGTGGGGGCACCATCTGCTGTTTGCAGAGCAAAGCAACACGAAAGGTGCCATATGGCAAGGTGTCCTCTGAATACGCTTTCCACTGCAGACAACAAATGACACCACTGTTATGCTTGTGCAGCAACGCGGCATTGGCAGTTTTTGGTTCCTCGTTCTCGGCATGAACTAGTATTGAGTTCATACCATATGTGGCTGAACTAGGTAAACAATATTACCAGACTTGCAAAAATACATAAGTTACCACAATAAGCAAGCTCCAAGTGCAGGAAAACATATGAAAGAATCTATGATAAAGATGCACAATACTGTGCAACCTAGAAAATCCAGGATTTTCAAACAAGTACTGATTGTCACATAATGTGCTCCAAATCGCAGGCCCAACTGGATCACATGGCTATAGTGGCATGTGAGCTTCTATGTCCCAGAGCTATACACAAGCTGTGGACCATGCCACAGTGCAGAAGTCTCAAACTCTTATTGCTATGCAGGCCACATTCGGAAAATTTTGTCCCTCAGGGGCCAGGAGCAGATACAAAAGAAATAATAAAAATAAAAACTGAAAATAAACCAAAATGCTGCATCCCCACAGCAGAACCTCCCATTCTACCAGCAAAACAAATAGCATGTGCACGATTCTCCTTCAACACCAGAGGGCGGCACTACACGTTAGTTCGGAGAGAGCTACTGAAAGGGTACAATGATTAATACTAAATACCATCATCACTTATTCAAAAAAGAAAAAATGTAGACTTGAGGCAGACTGTCCGGCGCCTTGCCCTTAAAGGCAGCTGACACCCATCCTAAGTTTGTACAAATTAATGTTCCAAGTCCTTTCCATTTCCCAAAGAATGTGTACCACCTGGAGACAAGGCCTTTTACTTCAGTTTTAGCAAGAAAACAAGGCTAATGGTAAAGCAGACTTGAGAAGTTGGCAGACGCCTTCAGAACAAATGCTGAAAATTTTGTAGTTGCGAGCTGCATCACACAGCTTCATGGGCCATGTGTCCGAGACCTCTGCCATTGTGGAAGGCTCAAAGTCAATTCTAATACTTGGGACTGTTTAACGAGCCCCGACATCGCATAGCAAATAGGAGTTAGTGCATTTCCTTTCCATAAAACGTGGGCACTAGATCACATGGCCAATCAGCCCTTGAGACTCTGGACCTCCTGGACAGCTGGTAAATGCAGCAAATTTTCACACACAACCTGGGCCGGTCTCGAGGAATTTCCTACACCTTTACAATCGCCGCAAAAACATTGGGAACGTTTCTCCTTGAGCTACGCCCTCCGCCATCACACCATGTTTACGCTTAAATACTGCAACAACAAATAAGGCGGCAGTTTGCACCCAAAGAAAATTTAAAAATTTTATGTACTGCGATTATAATGCGAGATCATGATCATTCCTTTTAAGGGCAACTGTAGTCGAGGATGTGAAGATAAAGAAGACTGCATATAAACTGCCTTACTGCATATTCAATGCCTTACTGCTGTCCGCGAACATGCCCCCTCCACCTTTCTCAGGTATTCAAATGTCATCAGGTATTCAAATGTCACTGCAAACTGGTCTGTGGTCTGATGCCATCAAGCTGACTACGTGGACCAAAAAAGCCCACATGGTGATGGTGATACTGGCTGTACCCTTTTTAACGGAGAGACCGCAATGTCAAACGCACTGTCAAGCAAACAAAAGCTAGGAAATGTTGTCAACAAAGTTCAGATCATCACAGGCATGCTTGAGATTCAATGGGTGCAGACCTCTGTACTGAGGCCCCATTCCACCAATGTTCAAGATGACGCTTTGTTGCTTTGCGTGTCTGTCCAGAGATTATTCAAAGCCAAGCGCAGCCGATAGTGAATACGTGCTGGCATGAGGTCGAATTTCCTTGCAGCTTATCACCACATTTGCAGTGTTTCTTCTTCTGTACCACAAATGGTGCAGTGTGATTCGCCGTAAAGCATGCTCGCCACGTTCTCGTCCCTAGGGCACCACAGCATGCCTCCCTCCGCCCACTTCCTCTCATAGTCCATAGCAGTCCATCTTCGCAATCAACTACTTCCACTGGATATACACCGCCAGGGTGAGCTGCTCGCGAACCTTCGTGCATGACTCGTGTGTGCAGGCCCCAGTCCTGCTATGCAAACTGTCAGGAGGCCATACTGGTCACAAAGGGCCCTTGCGAGCTTAGTCCACAGTGTGGTTCCACTCGTGAAAATGACATGAATCCATACCTGGCGAGAGATATGCTGGCGGGGACTCAAGAGCCGCCACCCAAACGAGTACTTCGCCACAGCCTCCCGTGACACGAAGGAGGACCAATCCATATCTACTTGTGCTTCTTCGAAATGTGCGTGCGTACTTGGAAATCCCCAGTGCGAGACGGCCTGCATCGCGCTGACGCCGTTCCAGAAGTTCTCTTATTACTTACGAGATGCACAGGACCGCGTTCCCATAAGTGAAGTCCGGAACTGCCACCAAGTTCCACACGGCTCGCATCACCTTGTAGCGATTGAATAACCACAGCGCGTGGTGGCCCAGTACTCCCTTGTATCGGATCGCCTTCGCTTTGAGATGCTTTTTATGCTCTGATAAATAGTTATGCCCATAGCTGATATAAACACCCAGGTACTTCGTTTGACCCACTAATCGTATGAGCGCCCCCTGTAGCGTCCACAGACCAACTGGTGACCCCACAGTTTCCCACCTCAAGACCACTGACTTGCGCTAACGCAGTCGCATTTAAATTACAGCACACCGGACAAACCATATTTGTTAAACTATTTTAACGCAAATGGCAACACCGGGAAGCAGGAAAAAGAAGGAGACGAGCTTTTGTCCGCGCACATCTCAGGCCTACCAACCCTGTCATGTCCAATTCCCCATTCACCCCACCACAGCCCTAGCCCAAGCAATCAACAAATTTCATCGACAAGTGCAAAGACACATCTCCTATTGTCCCCCGACTATGCAAGGATGTTTGTGGTGAGGGAGTCTATTTCTGGGAGCTGAAACATTGAGAACAGCGGGCTGGTTGGCACACCAAGTGCAGTGCGCCTCACATAGCTGTGACATGTTAACATGTAATCCGCGATCCGCAGACGAATGGCCCATCGTGTGATTCGGCTTCAACACGTGTTTAGAGCCACCATGACACGCTGAACATTTTGGCCATCGGCCCAGATAAAGTTAGGTGCTCAGATGTGTAGGGAACGATTTCCCATCGTCTCATTGAAAGTCGGCTTTCCCACCGTGGTAGTTGCCCTAGCTATCGCATGATGGTGCCAGCGTGGATACTAAGTAGTGAGAGATGGCGCCAGCGCGGCGGCAGCACGAGCGCCAAGAAAGGCCTCATCCCTGCGCATGCAAGAGGAGCAAAGTCTCTTCGGCATGGGGAACTCTACGCGAGCAGACGTATCCTCGTGGCACTCCGTAGTCGCCAGCGAGGCACAGCCTCGCAAACTTTTCCCACTTGATCGCCCTGTCCCTGGCGTGAGCGAATATTTGCCCATAACCTTGCTGGTGAGTCAAACGACCTTGATTCAATGCAGAGTTTTATTGCTAGCTGGTGTTGTTGTTACTGCAGCAATAAATGCCTGTTTTTTGTCAGCACGTGTTGTTCCTTTGTTCCCAGTATCACGGCCCGCAGTGGTTGGCATGCGCTCGGTAGCGCACATGATCACTGAGTGGGGTCGGTGGTTTGGACTGTCAACTGCGATTAAGCGAAGAAAATGCATTTATTCCCCTATTACATAAAGCGCCACAGATGACAGTGGACAGGAGAGTCTGAGCCCTCCATGAATACAACTTTTTATTCCTTTCTTCTTTCATTCCCACATTCCAGCCTTTCTTCATGCCCATATTTAGCCTCGCCTCGTTTTAAGACTCCGGTGCTGCCAAAAAGTTGCCTTCTCCTCAAAACTGGCGAGCATGGTGGTAGAGCTACCTTGGCAAGCAGCGAAAGAAAAACAAAAATGACACACTATATCCGAACCTTTGTTCCGAAGATAGCATGAAGTGCGTTCTCAGCATTGCAATTACTAGAGATAAACAAATATAGTAGATCATTTTCTAACAGATGGTGGAGCACAGGACACATAGGTAAATAACTAGAATAACAGCCTGCGGAGCGAGTTGATTCATGACTAGAAAACCAGTACGGCGCGAAGAAAACAACACAAGAAAGAGGACTCCACATGCGCACACTACTACCAACTGTTTATTGGGAAAAAAAGAAAATATTTAAACCCCCGACCACGCGTGTGCTCAAAGCCTAATAGCACTCAGCCCTGCCAGTATCAGAAATCAGCAAATGACAAAATATAAATTAAACAAATCTTCACAATAGCAGTCATAGCAAAAGCAGTGTCAAAAAACAAATATACTAACTGCTAGATACAAGTGTACAGTAAAAACAAGACCTGGGGCCGATTGTGGCACCGATCATCAGCTTCTTGTTGCCAAAATTAAGCTTCGATTGAGAAAAACGCAGAAAACTAGAAGGCCTTTCAGGTATGATCTGGATCAAATTCCATCATAATATGCTGTGGAAGTGAGGAATCGATTTCAAGAATTAGATATAGAAGACAGAGAGCCTGAAGAGATGTGGACTGATCTTCGTGATATAATACAAGACGTTGCTACTAAGGTAGTTCCAAAGCAAAAGAAATGCAAGAAAGCAAACTGGTTATCTGAAGAGGCTTTGCAAATAGCTAAAGACCGGAGGATGGCAAAAGTTATGAGGGAAAGAGAAAGATACAAGGTTCTCCATGCGGATTTTCAGAAAATAGCAAGGAGAGATAAGAATGCCTTCCTGAACATACAGTGCCAAGCAGTTGAGGACAACAGCCAATTAAGGAACAAAAGAGCTCTGTATAAGACAAAGATATCAAAGGAAGCTTCTGTGCTAAGCTGGGCGTGATAAAGGACAAACGAGGCAAGGACCCACTGAAGCCTCAGAGATAAAGAAGAGGCGGCAGGAATACACAGAACAACTGTACAAGAAGGACCCGGATGTGCAAACCCAACATAAGACGGTTGTGATTACTAATCTCGAGCTGGGCATCCTGAAGAGTGAAGTTGAATGGGCCTTAGCCAGCCTTGCTAAGAACAAAGCTAGCGGAATTGATGGTATTCCAGATGAGTTGCTTCAAAACCTCAACCACGACGCTATTAACATTCTGCATACATTATGTCAGAAGATTTGGACAACCCTGCAGTGGCCACAGGATTGGAGGAGGTCGGTTTACATCCCCATTCCAAAGAAAGGCAGTGCCAAAGATTGTTCCAACTACCGCACGATAGCGCTTATTTCGCATGCTAGCAAGGTGATGTTGAAAATCCTCCAAGGTAGGCTGCAGCAGTATGTGGATCGGGAGTTTCCAGACGTGCAAGCTCGGTTTCGCAAGGCCAGGGGAACTAGAGACCAAATTGCCAACCTTCGCTGGATCATGGAAAAAGCAAGAGTTCCAGAAACCCATCTACTTCTGCTTTATTGATTATGCGAAAGCGTTTGACTGCGTAGATCACAGTAGATTGTGGCAAGCTCTCCAAGAGATGGGAGTTCCAATTCACCTCATCTGTCTCCTCAGGAACCTGTATGAAGGGCAAGAGGCCACAGTCAGACCTGGGCATGGTCTTACTGATTGGTTTCCGATTGAGAAAGGAGTGAGGCAAGGCTGCATACTGTCGCCCTGCCTATTTAACCTATATGCAGAGTGCATCATGAGGAAGGCCGGTCTGGACGAGTCTTCAGCTGGAGTGAAGATTGCTGGAAAACGTATCAACAACCTTAGGTATGCGGATGATACCACTTTAATGGCAGAAAGTGAAGTGGAACTCATGAGACTTCTGATGCGCGTACAAGAAGAGAGTTAGAAGTTTGGGCTTAAACTGAACATTAAAAAGACAAAGATCATGGCGTCTTGCCCTATCAAGTCCTGGAGCATTAAGGGACAAGAAGTGGAAGCGGTGACAGATTTTCTCTTCTTGGGCTCCAAGGTTACCTCAGAAGGAGACTGCAGCCATGAAATTAGGAGACGCCTGCTTCTGGGAAAGAGAGCCATGGTTAGCCTTGACTGCCAAGTAAAGAGCAGAGACATTAGTCTGTCAACCAAGATCCGTATAACTCGTGCTATGGTCTTTCCAGTATGGATGCGAGAGTTGGACTGTGAAGAAGGCTGACCGCCGAAGAGTTGATGCGTTTGAATTGTGGTGCTGGCGGAGACTCTTGAGAGTTCCTTGGACTGCCAGAAGATCAAATCAGTCGATACTGTCGACCATAAACCCTGACTGCTCATTGGAGGGTCAAATTCTAAAGTTAAAGCTCAGATACTTTGGTCATCTGATGAGAAGAGAGGAGTCGCTGGAGAAAGATTTGATGTTGGGAAAGGTTGAGGGTCGCCGGAGAAGTGGTAGGCAGCGAACGCGATGGTTAGATGGCATCCTCGAGGCGCTGCAGATGAAGTTATGTGATGTTAGGAAGATAGTGAGAGACCGGAAAGCGTGGCGTGACATGGTCTATAGAGTCACGGAGAGTCGGACACGACTGAACGACTGAACTGAGATACAAGTGTACTAGCTGTACATAATACATAATAAACACACTCAATAGACTATACGAGTACCCAATATAATACTACTTTTCTTTCAATGCACTCAATGATACAACAAACTTGGCATTTTGACGATCAAAGTTGCATCTCAGGAAAGTTGCCAAAAGCAAAAATTACAAAAGCTACCTCATCCACAATGTCATCAGCCATGAAAAGGCCCTATAATGATGTCCAATAAACAGGAGCTTATGTATAAGACAAATTTCATAAATAATTACTTCAAATGGCCCTGTTCTCTAAAACCATGAATTTTTTTTTTTTTTTAGATGGCAGCTGGTTCCATTATATATACAAACCTAGTCTGTTCACTAAAATTGAGGAAAGGTTCAAAAATGACCAGTTGACCATTTCTGCAATTGCACCTGCTTCTATTGTCTTTAACTGTTCCTCCTCTAATCAACGAAGCCACTTTGGAAGTTTTTTTACTTCCGTTCTTAGGCAACTCCTGAGCTCGTTTAGAGTATGTTACTGAACCATATTCCTTAGATTTCCCCCTCCCCGGTACAATAACAGTTTTTAAATATACCGAGTCTAAGACCAACTTATGACGTCACAGCTGCTGTCATAAAACCTATCATGTTCGCCTTGTTTCGCTAAACTGTAAGTGGGTCAAAATTTTTCTGAGAAAAGAGCCAGCTCGAAATTTTGGCCTGCACTGAAAGCAGAATCTAGTATTGTTGCTCACGCATCCACACAAATCTCCTCTACTGAAACCACAAAACTGGAAGCATTAATATTCATTTCTGCTGCAAAATTTGGCACAAAGAACCCAGAAACTGCCAGAATTTCAATAACATGTGAGAAGGCACAAAAAATAACAGAGTTGCCTTAATGCTCTGAACACCTTAGGACATAGGCGCGATATCGCAACTAGCATGCAATGTGCACATGCCGTGAATACATCAAGCTAGTTACCTTGTCCTACACAGCACATAGCACTCACTAACAGAGCACAAAACATAATTCTCCTAGCTTATTACAGGTCCCTTCTAACATTATCCTACAGCCAGAGTTTGGGGGACCACCACTGCAATTACCCTAGACTACACCTAGCACCACAGCTCAGAACAATAGTGGAGCCTTGTTGGTACAGGCAAAGGTGCCAATTACAACTTTTGCACGCAGGCCCCATTTCTTGAAATGCACAACTTTTTCTGGGCTTTTCGGTGCATATAACATCCTTTTCAGCAATTTCTTCCACTTCAGTCAAAAAATAAAAAAAAATTAAAAAAAATTATTGATCTGGTTTGTCAATCTAATCTTGTATCCAATATATTATGTTTTGGTCACACAAACCTCCACAATCCGGAAGACTAGCAATGCTGTAGTATGGATGATGCAAGTCGTACAGATTCCACTGCTGCCATCTACACTGCCCTTTTCTAAGCATTGTAAAAAAGAACATTTGATCACTAGCATTACTTCCTTTGCATATGTGAACTTCTTTTTCCTCAAACGATATGTTCATCTAGTACTAGCACAACCAATTTTTAGCCTAATAAGCTTGCATTAGACTAGTACTAAAGTATGCTAACAAAATTTCGCTTCCTCCATTCCCATATACATGGGCATTACGAGACAATCCGGCCTCTATGATAACCAAATATCCATACCACTATGACGCAATCAGACACACTTTCTATCCGCTAATAACAAGCGAGCTGAGCCACCCGGTCACATCGGTTGCTAATGCTGAATCATCTTCTAGTTTTTGCTCAAAAGTAGCCTCCACAATCTAAACTAGCAATTGCTTTGTTAAGGATTATTTCGTACATTTTTCCCTGCTTTATTAATTGGACCATCTCTCAAACCAATTCCCCTTTTCTGAAATTCTGTTTCTGCAAGTTTTTAGTACACCTCTCTCTAAACGTCTCACACAGATTTCAGTTTTCTGTGGTTGTACAAAGTGCTTCTGTTATTTCTCTTTTCTACATAAGGTGCTTTAATTTTACTTTCGTTTGTAGAATCTGTTTTGTGGAAAGCCTACCTGGCAGGGCCTTAAGCAGAGACCAACAGTAATTCAAATGAATAAATAAACACACCCTAATTAATTCCCGCCTCATGCCCACAAACTTAAACACAGAGCTTAAGCATTTCACCAGCACCCAGCAGCAACCACAGCCAAGCACTGGGCCCATAATCTGATGTCCAGCAGAGAATCTCATTAGCCACTATGCCACCAAAGCAGGTAGGAAGAGATTAGGCAGAAGCGCATGTCAACAGTGACCCAATAACACATTTCATACAGGTACCCACTTATTCATCATGGTAATTTCTTACAATGCCCTGATACCTTTAGAAACTACCATGATGGTTTGTGGCTTATAGGGTTTTGAGTCGACTCAGGCTATGAGGGACGCCATAATGGAAGGCTTTTTATCACTCCGAGGTTCCTTAACATGCACCAATACTGCAAAGTACATGGTGTCCACAAGAGTTGCATAATGAAGATACAAATATAATAGCCACACCTATCAGGAATCGTACCACAATCACCCAGTTGTAAACAGTCATCTACTATTGAGTCATATAGCTGCAATCCAATATACTGTACCTAATACAATTGTTGTATACACTGCTGCCACAAATTAAGACGCCAAGCTGCATGCTGTCATTTCAATGACAAAAGTGAACACAGGTAACATACTGGCAAATAAGTAATTTACTGCCAGCGAAATTGAACGACATGTGTCAACGGCGATAACCCAGCTTCTCGGAATTGCCTAGTGCTTAGAGTAACACCTGCAAGGCCAATGGCCCTCAGTGTGCTAGCAGTGGGTCGGTGCAGTTCCACGGTAAAGGCATCTGTCAGCGGATTCCTTTAGCGAGCAACAAATGAGCATCCATAAATAGCAAATCACTGCGTTGCAACTAAACTGGGCGGGAAACGACAGCTAGGGCTATAAGGGAAGACTTCCACCTAAGCGCTTGGCATGCCACAGAACAGCTAGCGAAATGAAAGTACGCACTTGTGCCGTTGCTGCTCCTCCTGGATAATGTTCTTTAGCTCTTCAATGCGCTCCAAGGTAAGCTTTCTGACGATGTGAGCGCCCGGAGTCTCGATCTCGCCGCGTTCACCTCGCTTGCGCCTGTAATACGAGCATGCTGCTAGCAACGACCACCAATGCTCGAATGCACCAGCAAGGGTGCTTCAGAAAACTCACTTCGGAGATTCCACTTTTTCCAGAAGATCCGCATACTGGAGGGCGCAGTTCTGGCAGAGGCAATAAATAACCGTTAAATCACTGGCGTAAAAAAGCACTGTTCAGCCTACCTTTTGAGAGAACCAATCATTTGGCCGGTTACTTTCGCCGAAAGGGCGTATCGCTCTGCTCACAGACACCCTGAAATAAAAGCACATCCGTATTACCTGTGGGACATCACGGCTCCTTTATCAAGGCATGGCGCTAAAAAGCCGGTGGCGCTTAACGCACGTGCTTTGCACCGCGCAAAGCGCAGGCAGATTCGTACCAATTCTGGTCTCCGCTCCGCAACACCGATGATGCCAAACAGAGCCGTTCGCGCGTAGACCACACATCAGTCGGACTTTGTTTGAGGCGATATTCTGAAAGATCGAGCAACGCAGAATGTCCATCGGCCGGCATTATTTCAGATCGTGGCGCTGGGCTATTGGGTTTGGGTCACAACAAATCCTAGTATCCCCTACAAAACAATACTGTTAACACAAAATCTCCAGCGGTAATGCAACCACACCTAAACTAAAATTAATGGTACTGAATTATTCTGCACTCCCGTCCGAATGAACGACAAAACAACTATGCTCTCATGTGACAGGAGCAACCCAGCAACTGATATGGACGCAGGCCCCTCATGCTTCAACGATACACAAATATCAAGAAAGTGGGAAACGTTTTAATTATACAGAGGTAACCGACAATACTTCCGAATATTATTAGCACTAGCAGGCGTATAAAAACAGTTAAGAAACTTTCAGAGAAAAACGTCCTACTTGGTGACGACGCCATCTTGTATTATTGTTGAGAGTTGTAGTTGTAAGGCGAGTGCCGTTTTCACTGTAGTGGCGCTGCGTGCCTCGGAGGCGAAAGACATCGGGCATATACCTTGGAGGGAGGAAGGAAACAACTCCATACGTCCATACTCCATGCAAGGTCAATGTACCGCCGTACCTTACTGCCGTACTGACCGTACGTGTTCTTGGAGCACTTGTATTTTGCTGGGTATTCCAACTTCGAGTTTATGGGCGAGACGCGAGTCTGCTGCGCTGTACTTGAAACTCGGCATCGACAGGATTAAATTAAATGGCACGACAGGATTAAATTAAATTCAACTCTTCACGTGTTTTCTAAGCGCGAACGAAGTCGTAGAAAAGGTCATAATGATCTTCACACATGTTATAAGCTTATTTAACGTTTCGTATTTGAAGAAAAGGGCGAAAAATCGTAGCAAGTGCAACCGTTACAACGTGTGTTGTCTAATCGCACTGAAGTCTAGCATGCTTGATTCATTCGGCCAAAGTTCGTTTGTCGTTGATGTTATCATGCAGTCGCTACATGTATCTCTAAAATACACCAGAGTAAGCACTTTTAGAGGTATTTGTGTGCACAATCTTCGCTACTTTAAGCTACATGCTCTTGACAGGATTTTGTTCACATATGTGCGTTTTTCGATTTTCCTATAAACTGTAAGAAATAGAATGCTGAAGAACTGTATTATGGTTAGCATACTGTCAATCAATAAAAAACATGAGGATCATGAAATAAATAAAAATCTTTCCCAAGAATTTGATTTTAGTTCTATTGTACGAAAATGCAGCTGCATGATCTATGAGT
Organism: Amblyomma maculatum; assembly: GCF_055883805.1. Lineage (NCBI taxonomy): Eukaryota > Metazoa > Arthropoda > Arachnida > Ixodida > Ixodidae > Amblyomma > Amblyomma maculatum. The sequence continues at coordinate 280,177,076 of NC_139344.1, forward strand.
TGCATTTCTGCACTGCTCTACTGATTATGCATCCATCATACGCCAACATGTATGTAGCCAAGGAAAATTCTAGCCACCCATGGAGAAAGTCCTTCCGCCATGCTTGCTAGTGTGCCGTGCGGAAGGGAATAGAGTTTTCACTACAGTGTACTAGAATACTTTGGGTAGTGGAAAGAGCGGCGGTCAGCGCGTGAGGCATTTCATACTAACTCTACCAGATGGCGCTAGCGGAAACGAACCCTTTCCGTATTATCATAAACGTATTAGTCTGGAGATTGGGCCCTTGATGAAAAGAGAAATGGAACTTAGACAAAACGTAAACGCAAAATTAAACGACGATCAAATAGCGCAGATAGCAGCAGACATAGAGGAAGCAATAGAGAAAAGCCCCATGGAAGACTGGGATTATGAACAGGTAGAACTACTCATAAGGAGGAAAATTCAGGGTTAAAGTATAGTGCTCTAGAAGATTGGGCAGTGTGTCGACCGCGCCGCGAAATGTATGGGAGCGAGGGGCCGCTTTTGCGATGACGGAGGCGCCGCAGCGCAGAGGGCGCCACCAGCAACTGGTGTGTCAGCCGTCCGGGCGGCGTATTGACAAACCATATCCCGTAGGAGCACTCGAGCAGACGACGCTCTGACGCGCAAGCACGTGACACAACGTCACTTCTGCGAGTAGCAGCGACGCTGTTTCTCCCTAGCGCCTTGTGACGAGACTACACATGGTTTCAGTTTCGTTTCATGCAGGGCTCGCATTTACGTTTTTTTCCCGCTGGTGTTTGTCAAAGGTACTCATGTTTCGGTGTCGTTTTCGCGCAGCGCCCGTATTTTCGCACGGCTGTCGACTGAAGTTCACGTAAAAATAACGCGAATTGCCGTCGGCTAAAAGTTCGGTCACGCGACGCGATCACGTTAATTTCGGTCCAGTGACCACTGCGCGGGCTTTTTGCTCTGGTGTTCTGTAAACGTCGGTCGGTTACCGGTCACGTGTTACGTAAATTTCAGTCCAGTGGTCACTTGCGCGGCTGTTCTTGTTCTGGTATTTTCTGGAATCGTCGCTCGGCTCGGCTACACCCCGAAGTTTGCACTTCTCCCCATCCGCATAGCTCCACGCATTTCGTCCGGTGCTTCTGGGTTGTACGCACGTGCACTTGGCTCATCCGTTGCGCGCTGCGCTAACCAGGGTGATTTTGTGCTTGGCGAACTTGTGTGTCGATTGCGGATAACTAGAGATGATGGACGAGCTCCCAGAGCCGCTCGAGCTCGTAAAAGATGAGCTCGCGTCAAAAGGGCTCGGATCAGTGTATCGCGCGAACCTGACAAACGAGGCAGCCGTCAACGAATGGCTGGAAGCCTACAGCGTCGAAACCAACAAGTCTTGGATTGTGCAAAAGGTTCAAAAGGATGGAGAAAGATACGTACTTTGCCGATCAGCCAGTATTGCTCATAGCAGTATATTTCAATCATTGTCAAATCATTTATACTCGGCTAGTGCTATATGTGGGTTGAATTTCAGTCAATTTAACAAAAAGTGGAGCTACATTTCTCGCTTATACACTGGAGTCGAAAGTACACGAGCGCAATATATTAGGCGATAGTTTCCATGCAGACCAATGCAGTTAGCTGGCAAGCGCGAGAGAAGAGGCTTTTGAAGGAAGTCATCACCTCGAAGCTAAATGACTAATTGTAGAAATGATGACACAAAGTGCTAGTCACATGCCGTCAATCTGATAACTTTCCCTTGTAAACGTTCGTAAAATCAGTTTACAGAAAAAAAAATCTTAGCCAAAGAACTTATACTGAGTGAACATCTAGTGAATATCTGCCGCAAATGTTAATAATATATCATTATAGTATACATTATAATGTCCACGTTGAAGAGAGTAGAAAGTGGACATGTACCGAATACCCACATATGCCCACACATCTCTTGATGAGATATTAAATGATATTCTGTAGATGTGTAGCCAACATCTTTTTAGGGATCAGAGCAATTGCTGAAAAGTGCCAAAGAAGATAATTGTTTATCCAAGGTAAAAATTTCCTACTGGTTTCTTGTGGGGATCCTACTAGTTCCAGTAGTACTGGTTTATAAACACATTCCCCATAGCCACTGGAATCGGTAGCGGCTGGGTCTCCCTGCAGAAGGTCGGTTGTGTGCATTGGTTCTGGTGGGCCTGTTGACCTATGAAAATCTTGGTGCAGCAGCTGCCTAGGGCCGCACTATCAAAATGAAGACAAGGGCAAAGGTTTTATAAGTATGAATCATACTTTATTATTTTCCATGTCTACAAAAGTTCTGCAATCTGCGTGGACACTTTTGTCTTGCTGTGTGGTACTGCTGCAGGTGTTCCAGCTTCAATCAGATGTTGCAATGAAGTTAGCTGCACAGCAAGATTTTTTTCAGAAAAACATACAGCAGCACACTACTTTAATTTGAATATCAACAATTTGGAAAGCAGCCATTCAAGAACAATGCATTTGGATTACGTTTGTGTACTTGCATCGCCAAGGGCTTAGATTACTTCCAACCAAAGCCATCATCTCAGCTTTTAGACATTAGTTGATGGCATGGTACCCTGCCAATTTAACAGTCAAACCATTCCATATGTGACACACCACAAATTGTTAGTGCTGCGCTTCGCATGCTATACAGCTGCTTACAGTGCGACCAATCATGTTTCTGTCTAGTTTGAGCTTTTTCAGAATCAGTGCGTGGCGAGCCTGTGTATGCATTTGGACCAGAATATGAGAGTGAAAGTGTGTGCAATGACAACTGGTGCATGTGGAGAATATGCACTTCATGTGTTATATGTAGACTATGCGAGACAAGTGCAATCCACTGTGTGCGTGGTCTTCTCTATAACTCGAACCAATTCACTGCACTACAACATTGTCATCAACCATTTGTATCCTCATTCTCCTTTTATTTCCCTTTTCTCCCTTCTCTAGTGTGGAGCAGCACGCTAGGGTCATACTGCTGCTGGCTGAACTCTCCACCTTTCTTTTCGTTGAATTATTTTCATCGCTATCTTGCTTATTCACTGTGCTTTGGGCCTCCTTGCAAACACAAATGTGGCTATTTGCAATTCAAAGTAGGTTCTTTGATGGCTGCATGGCTGCCCAGTGTCATTTGTAGAACTGAAGTCACATCTGCCACTTTTTCCTGCCAAAAAGTTGAAGGCATTTGCCAGTAAAACAAACTGCTTCTGCATAAATGGTTTACAATGTATTGCTTGCCGTGCATTTACTAAACAGCAAAGGCATTGTTTCACCTAAATTTAGAAGCAGTGTATTTCAGTTTTGTTTAGTATAGTGTCCCAAATTGACTTAGGCTTTGCAGGATTCTGTAGTGTAGGTCTCCGGCTCATTTTTGACCAATGATTTTTTTTTAACATGCATTGACATCACACAGTAAGTGGGTGCCTTACATTTTTCTCTATCAAAACATGGTCACTATGGCTGGGATCGAACTCAGGTCCCTCAAATTTAAATGCCTAAAACTGGTTGTTTCATACTATCTCCTAGACGACTTTCATCGGGGTAGCCTTGTAGTACCTAATTTACTATAGCCACAAGTCCTTGTAGTACCTAATTTACTATAAGCACACTTGTGGCACATGATGATGACATTAACAAGCGTTTCTTTGAAATGTTGGATTGCTAGCTGACCAGTGTGCAAACCATAAGGGAGTGATGTCAAAATACTCTGGTTCTCCCCTCTTCAAGTGTTGCTATAATTTGTGAGCTTAATCCTTTAATTTTGTAGCAATGATTCCTTCTTCAAAAAGATTGGTAGGCATAATGGTGCATGTACAACATGTCACCTAATTCAGAAGCTTTTGAAGCGGCTGTAAGATAGTTTGGAATTCAAGTTAGCCAAGGTCACTTTGAGATGTACACAAGGAATAAACAGTTGTTGTGAAAACCAGCACTTATTTATTTGACTCAATATTGAACTGCACCATTCTGCGTAAGCATGTTATGGGGTGCCCACAACTTCAAAAATAAACACTGTTGTTTCTTCTTGCCATGACACTTGAGCAGAATACCAATCACATACATAAAGAGTTACAAAAAACAAATTACACAGCATGCTATGCCACTGCCACAGGTGCAGTTAAGTTAGCTATTGCGCTCAACAAATGCCTATTCAACACAGTGCTCTCAAACAAGCGTGAGTACTTTAAGAGGGTGGAAATTCTGGCTGGTTGGTGCATGATCTGTGGCTAAAAACAGCGCTAACACGAGACGAAGCAGACGAAACAGCGTCGTGTCCCCTCTGCTTCGTCTCGTGTCAGCGCTGTTTTTAGCCACAGAAGCGTGAGTACTTGGTTATCGAGTTCACCTAATATCCCACTACTTTCAGAATCAATAGTTTGACGTCGCCAGATTATGGGCTTCAGAAAAGGGCGGTTGCCGCTATGACCAGGGCGCCGTAATCATGCGTGCGTTCACAAAACGAGAGCATGTTTGTTTTCATTTCAAGGATTATTACCGCTAATTTCAGAAAACTGGCTTCGCTGTTCCAGCATGTTGCCATATGAAACATCTCCGTATTTAAATGCCGGAAACTGGAAAAAGACAGAAAAAAAAAAAAACAATCCTGAGTGAAAACAGCTGCTCACAAGGTAGCATAAAATGAGAGACGGCCTTTGAGATGTAATTTAGCATCGATAGTAGTCTACATTTGCCCTTGGGTAGGCCAGTAGCTTTAGCATCCTTAGCGAAGACCCCCGAGCAGCGATGCAGCATCACAGCAAATGTTGCACAAATACACCACGTAACCAAGTTTTTTTTTTTATCTCTTTTTTTCCCCCCTTTTTACCCCCCATATTCCAGCGGTGCTTATCTAAATATTGCAGTGCTACTAACCAAGGCACTTTCAACGGTTAGTGGCTCCAAGGCGAGCTCCAACGGCGCTGCGCAGCTTTCTTGGAATCGACACACTTGCACATCCAGCATGTTTAGGCAGCAAAAGTTCAGCAGTCGTGGCTTCACAAAATCGCTTGCTGTCAGAGTCAAACACCAGACTTCGAGATGACGGCCAAGACACTTGTTTCGAACTGCAAACATCACAGTATCCAGCATCCAAATCGCACGGCTTGGGCCACTGCATTTATAAAGCCTCAAAACTGCGGCCGCAGCACCCCTTAAGCCACAGGCACTACCACTAAGCCATGGTAGAAGGATACGCGTTTGTCTGGTTAACCAACGCCCCAACGCCAGCGTCGGCGAAGCAACGAATTGCAACGGCGCGAGCGTGTGCGCCGCCATCTTCCTTTGGCATAAAAAAAAATAAAAACAAGCAAAAAACAACTTAAAGGAAGTGACGTCGTGTCACGTGCTTGTGCGTCAGAGCGTCGTCTGCTCGAGTGCTCCTGCGGGATATGGTTTGTCAATACGCGTCCGGGCGCCCGCGTATGCGCGCTGTGCGGCGGGGCGGATACCGCGCGGACTGTACGTTCTTGTTTGCTTGTGCGTCGTCTCGAGCTGTTCGCGACAAGATTTTACAAATATGCTGGTTACCGGTGCTCAGTACTGTTAGCAATCACCTAATTTATTTTCCATTTTGGCCGTCGGCAACACCTCGAGGAAGTAACATGACATGAGTTGGCTCCGAAGAAAAAAGCTTGGAGAGGGCCGGCGTACGACTCGCACAGCATGCTTCACTCGCCGTACAACTTGCTTTAGCATTCCTAAAGCACCTAATTCACGTCCAGAAATGTAGTCGTTTTGAAAAGAGGGCTGTGTGGAGGCAGGATGTATGAAGAAGTGAAACATACAACACGTGCGTTTGAGCGCTGTCTAAAACTGGTCACAGTAACCCCATTATCAAAACAGTCCAAAATGGTATATTCCGTTGTTTTTCATGCCAACTATGCCGACTACAGCACGTCACTGAAGCCACTAGAGAATTCGGCATTCAGTTGGATATGAATTAAATGTGGACTATACCCGCATGGAGGTAGAGATACAGTAAAGTAAGGACATGAAAAACCAACGACACCACGCCAACTGGCTACTGAATAACGGAACACAGTGGGTCAGGAAAGGTGGAAGAAGTGGGAGGTAAAGGTTTCACAGGAAAATAAAAAGAAACGTGTCGCCTACCAGGGAGGGAGAAAGGGGTTGGTAGAAGGCATGCAGCGCCGTGAAAAGAGCGACCGCGAATGTGAATAAAGGTTCAGAATATTCGTGCGGCACGGCAAACGCACGACGAAGAAAGCAGGCAGCTAAAGACGAAGAAAAATGGAGATATTAAAAACAATAAAAAAAAATGAGGAAACTACCCAGCATAAGAACCAAATGAAGGCCCGGGAAGAGGAAAGCAGTGCACAAACAGGCTGCAATCGAACGCGTATAAAGATATAAGCGTCGAAATTTAAGAGACAACAATTCGTGAAACTGTACACTAATATAAGAACACACCATTTTCTTTTCTCTCCATAAGCTGAAACATTGTTGTAACGGGTAGCTTTATAAATATCCAGAGATATGCGCTATACTTAAAACATTTAATCTCAATGCGTTATAGTTTAACAATGACCTAATTGTTCCAGAAAATGTTTCCATTCTAGGGTGCGCAAGCCACCGGTAATATGCAAGTCATTGCCTCCAGAAGATCGCTCTAGTCCTGTTTTATGTACATACAAAAAAAGAGAATAGCTTTGAAAAAGAAATAACGACGGAAAATAAAGGACGCAGAGGCTATAGGGTACGCTTAATTCGCTTCCGGTAGATCATCCTTCTGCGAAAGAGAGGCTGGCACGGTTTCTCACCACGAACAAAAATAGCGCCATAGGTTCGAAACTAGGTCGCACTTTACTCAAACATTTGGCTCGGATGCACGGTCCTTTTCGACTGCTTTGCACTTCAGATTTTGCAAACTTCCCGTAAAATGTGAAGGTTCAAAACGTTTACCTACTTGGAGCTCCAGAAATGCTCCCACTTGAAGCCATGAAATTTAATGTGTTTTTGCGGCTTCGCTCTTTCCGAAGTAAGCGAATCACGACAAGAGTTCCCAAAGGGAAAATAATTAAATTCCCTTGGAAGTATTTCACGTGTAATATCAACCTTGTTAACAATTATAGTCTGGTTAGTACTGCAAAGAGCATCCGCGGCAAGTAGCCCGATTATATATAGTCTGGTAAGCAGTAGTTGCAAGTATATCCAGTCGATTACTCATATTAGGTACTCGTTAGGTGCTCGTCATCTTTTTCGCATTTTTCCGCTTTCTCTCGGTGCGCGCCAAGAACTGCATCATACCTGCCAATTCGACGCGCAATTATCAGTGCTTTAATTTTGTTTGTTTGCTCTGTACCATTTGATGCCAGTAAAGCGTCCGCACTCAAGTGCCCACTATGAACGTATTACGTATGTGACGGGTTTAATTTTTCATATTTAAGTTGAAGTAATGCCCTAGCTGTACTTGACTTTTTTTTTTTTTTTTTTCATCTAAGCAGCTGGTTCACCCTTTGGTTAGTGGCACGCAAACAAATGTCCGCGATATAAGTAATTGTTAATCACGAACAAAAAATAAATGCTTGAGTCGCGTATACCTTGTTTATTTATTTTTTTTTTTGCCGGTAAATACCACAGTGCTTTAAATTAGTACGGTAGTGAATAAATGTGTTTTGCTCGCACTCTGTATTTGTAATTTCTATAAGCGGTGATTAGGGCACATAAAGAGCACCTATTAAAGAGATATATTATTACTGGCGATTTAAGATAAACGTTGTTATGTATTAATAAGCGCAAGCTGCAAAATGTAAGCAGGTGTTCGTAAATAAGGTTTGTAAAAAATAGGTGTTCCTAAAGAGGCCTTACGAAGCACAAGCTTTGATTCGCATGTACACTGTTTTTCTCCGCGTGTTAATACCACTCCTGGGCAGCAGCCTTTATTCCCTTACGGGAAGAACGAATGCAAAACACCACGCTTCATTGCAAACATTAAGTACAAATTGCTCATCTGGACGATATGTAACTGTCTGCAGGAAGAAATGTTGAGTTTCAGATAGCGATTCAAACATCGCGCGCTGCTCCGAAGGACTACCCAAGCGTGCACGATGTCACGATGTCTCCCGATAGACGTAAAAGAATGGCAGGGATCAGTTTAAGCACCTGGAATAAGTAGCCTCTTTATTATTAGCGTCTGAAAATTGCTCCAAAGAGAACCGCAACCCTCCTCTGTACCCCCGCTATCCCGCGGCCGCTACGCGCCGAGCGGCGAACGTGGCACCCCTGTTGCACGTCGCGCCCTCTCGCGGGAATCGGTTCTTGTCATCGCAAAAGCGGCCCGCTCTCCGGCGCCGGTCGTCACACTGCCCAATATTCTAGAGCACTATAGTTAAAGTAGCAAACCGCTGGAATGGAAAGAGGAAGCCACGGAGCTGGTGGAATAAGCTTGAAATCAGGGAAGCTATTGAACAACGACGGGCTGCTTCAAGGGAACACCGAATGGCAAAGAAAGCACAGGTATCTCAGGAGGAAATCGACCAAAAACGGGAATCCTATCGACAAAAGAAACTTCAAGTGCAGGCCCTCGTCCAAAGTAAAATAAGACAGTCCACCGATCGCTGGACGGCTGATATACACGATGCCTCTAGAGGCGGAGCAAGAAAATTCTGGAACCATATAAGCTGGCTAGGGAAGAAGAATCAAAGAAAGCAGGATCGGATTCAAGATAACCAGGCAAATTGTTTAAAGGGAGATAACGCAGTGAACTACATTACATCAGTTAGCCGAGTCATTTAAGAGCGACGATAGGGTAATCTCCGCAAATCAGGAAGCAACACAAGGTAGCAGAATACAAAGCAGCTTAGAACTGACCAATCTAAACTGGAAAAAGGCAGAAAAAAATATTCCTAGAAACACATCTACAGGAATAGATCGAATTCCGATCTTAATGAACTCGGTCCAAAAAGTAAGGAAACGTTGTTAAAAGCTCTGGAAACAGTCATAACGAATAAGCAAATTCCGGACAGCTGGCGGCAGAGTAAAATGAATTTGATTTATAAAGGGAAAGGAGACAGGATGCACATAAAATCCTACAGGCCGATTACCATAACATCTGTTATGTACAGGTTAGCCATGCAGGCGGTGAAATTAGAGGTGCAAGCATGGGCTGAAAGTAACAGATACTCGGAGAACTTCAGAACGGCTTTAGAAATGGTAGGCGCTTAGATGATAGCCTGTTCGTGCTTACCCAATGCATCGAAATCTAGAGTGGAAAATGGCCTTCCTGGACACAAACGGGGCGAACGACAACGTAAGCAGGAAACTCCTGTGGAAAATATTAAAAGAAGAAGGTATCGGTTATGAGATAATAAAGTTCCTACAGGAAATATACCGGGATAACAAAGTAGAAATTACGTGGGAAGGGATAAGAAGTACGGAGTATGTCAAAGTATGCAAAGGATTAAGACAAGGCTGTCCTCTATCACCGGTGCTATTCATGCTTTATATGATAAACCTGGAACGGAGGATACAAGACGTACAGTAACCTAGGTTTTAACCTGTCATATAGATTAGGTGGAAAGGCGGTAGAGCAGCGCCTCCCCGGTTTGACGTATGCAGACGATATTGTGCTGCTAGCTGAGAGTCTGGAAGAATTGCAAACTCTAGTTAAGTATTGCGGAGACGAAGGGGACGCTCTAGGCTTCAGTTTCAGCGCAGTTAAGTCGGGTCTGATGATTTTCAACGGCTCAACTGATCAGGGTCTTAAAATACAAGGCCTTGAGATACCTAGAGTAGCAGAATATAAATATCTGGTGGTATGGGTAAACGAAGGATTGGCATACATTGGAAAGCATGAGCAATCACTTAAGGCCAAAGGGCGAAGGAATGCCGGGATAATGAAGCATAAGGCATTGTGGGGATACAATAGGTATGAGGTTTTGAGGGGTATTTGGATTAATTATGGTGCCCGGACTTACTTTCGGAAATGCGGTTTTGTGCCTAAAATCAGAGGTACCCAGACGGCCACTGACGTCCGACGGACAACCGAACTCGGCCGCAACTCGGCGGCCGATTTCGGACGTCCGCCGGAATTCCGGCGTACGTACGAAAGCGGATGGTCGAATCCGTTCGCCCAGCGGACAGCCGCCGTACGTCCGCCACTGCATTTGCTTTTACACAGCTATGATACAGTTTGTAGTCGTCGTGCTCGTCTGAACTGCGTATAAATCAGTAATGCCGTCAAGTCTGCATTATATGATGCCAGAGCGAATCGATGCGATAGAAAGCGTTTCCATTAAACAGTTTTTTTTATTTTCCGCATGTTTCATCGTTGAATTCTTCCATCAAAAATTTTTGATTAAAAGTTACATGACCATTAAACATTTTTCTTTCATGATGCTTCGGTGAAATTTTAATCAGTGGCTGAATAGACGCAGCAAGCAGCAAGCTCACAAAGAACGAAACCGAACCTATCCTCAAAAAAATCTGAAATGAGCCAATCCAATCCACCTGACAAGTAGTTTAGTCATGGAAGATGGCTTCACGTTTTCGTGTTCTGCATTTTCTGCGCAGTTACAAATACCTACGGCTGTAATGCACTGCTAGCATTGTTTTTGCTGTGGCTTGGTGCGGCTGGCACACTTTGTTCACCCGCCGATTCCAAAGTAAGTATTTCACCGAACTTTTGTTTCTTTAGTGGAACTTTTCTATGCACCGATAGTGGTGAGCTTTTGGGTAAGGAAACAGCTCTGTACAGCAGCCGAACGGTCGAGTGTTTTAGGCGAGACTGACAGGATGGCTCCGCGCCGACTAACTAAAGTGTAGCCTCAAGTCTGAGGGCCATCTTTCTCGGCATTACTGGACGCTGCGCCAGTAAGCCGCGCAACTTCTCTGTCTCTGATAAAGGAGTGCCTGCCCGAGCTTTAAAGGAGTTAATTTGTTAACCATGCGCAACGTGCTGAGTTGTAAAAACTATACGAGAAAACTTTTGCACTCCTCGAGCCTATCGTGCGGCATGCCTACACTTGTGAAAACGTCGCGAGCCCCCCCCCTTTCTTTTTTTTTTTTTTTTTTTTTAATGGACAGCCGCTGATCTTTCTCTCTCGAGCTTTACGGCAACTACAGTTTCTAGAAGGAACGGCTGTAGCTACTAAATAACTTAAGGTTTAGTACTCTCCTTCAGCTTTGACAAACCAGGACAGCACCTTGCGCACGTTGGTCATGCATGTGGGACCGAACCGCGCAGAACAACCGGACAAGGAGATGAGAGAAAAAAAAAAAGTCAGCACTTGTCTTTTTCTTGACCCGTTGTTCTGCGCTGTTCTGGCACGAATTTGACATACCGCCGCCGCTATACAGTTGGGCTGTGAGCTCTGGTGCCTGCAACGCCTTCTTTTATGCAAAACAGGCATACTGGGAGGCCATGCAAGCCGCGGGCTCAAAAAAAAAAAAAAAAGAAAAGAAAAAAAGAAAAAAAAAACACGAGCTGAGCAAAAGTGAGATGAAAACAAAATTGTTGTTGCTTTGTCCTTACAGATATTCAAAGGCTCCTAAGAACTTCACTGCATTATTGACAGCGAGATAATGCCAAAGCTACACTAGAGCCATGCAGCACCTTATAGTGTATGATACTGAGCTTATGTCTTGCACTGAAAGCTCTTACCATGTTCTTAGATTATCATATTAAAGTAGCTTTAAACCCATGCTTGTTAATGCAGTGATAGCCATAAATTGAATCTAGGGCATCATGCTCACATACAAGGCTTCTGATAACCGCCGGTCACATGATGTGGGCTATAGCAGAAACCTGTACCTGGTCATCTTACAAACATTTGTGCAATTGATGCTTTTAATGTGTTGTAAAAGCTTTTGTGTTCTGTTTCTGTATGGGAATGCTTTCCTTATTTAAGGCTAACATTTGGCTTGCTACAGCAAAACCTGTACCTAGTCATCCTAAAAACAGCACCGCAGTTGTTGCTTTTAGTGTGTTGTAAAAATATTTGTGTTCTACTTCTGTATGGCAATGCTCTTCTCGTTGAAGACTAGCATAAGGCTTCCAAAAATTTTTCAGATGCCATTTGCTGTAACCGATTTCATAGGCCAACAGGAAGCAGCACTTTGAGCATGGAAAACTGTCATCCACGGGGGAAAAACAGCAACATCCCTTTGCATTCTCATTTCTTTGGTATGGCTAAAAGTGAGTATTGTATCATTATCTATATTATTAATATTGAATCATGATTGTCAGTGTTGAAGTTGTTTGAGCGTGATGATTTTAAACACACATCCCTTCGACAGGTTTTAGCTTGTTTACATGTAGGATGTAGAACTGGTTTCAACAGACTTTATGCAGCAAATTCTTTTTACATTGTCCACCATGTTACTTTTTGTCATTGTCCATTGAAGTAAATAACCAGTATTTTACGTTTACACAGTCGTCCACTCTTAGCTTGAATGGGAATGTGTGGCATGCAGTTTGCAAAATAGCAATGCATCCGTCACAGCCATGCATCAAGGCTAAGTGGCGTGTGCGTAGAGGGACCAGCCGCTCCAGCTTCACGTCATCTGCCTCTTTGCTCCGGTGTGCAGACGTGCATTGAGGCAAAGTGGTTTATGTGTAGAGAAACCAGGAGCTTCTTTGTCACATCTGGCTGTTTGTTACGGTGTGCAGATGCGCATCGAGGCAAAATGGCTGATGTGTAGAGGGACCAGGAGCTGCTGCTTAACGTCCTTCGCCTCTTTACTACAGTGCACAGCCGTGCATTGATGCTAAGTGGCATGTGCATGGAGGGCCCAGGAGCTGCAGCTTCACGTCTGCCTCTTCACTGAGGTACGCAGGTGCGTATTGAGGCAAAATGGCTTATGCATAGAGGGACCAGGAGCTGCTGTGTGGCGTAGTCTGTATATTTGCTATGGTGCGTATCGAAGTACAATGGGAGTTGGCTCATGTGTAAAGGTACCATGAGCTGCTGCGTCGTGTCGTCTGCCTCTTTACTATGGTGCGCAGGCATGCATCAAGGCAAAGTGGCTTATGCGTAGAAGCACCAGGAGCTGTTGCTTCACATCTGCTATGATGCGCAGCTGCGTATTGTTGGTGGTGGTGGAAAACATTGCCATCAGATACAAATACAGGAGGTTACTCACTAGCTGACCCTGAGGGGGCCTGTCCTGACAAAAACAAGGGGTCCCTAGTTTGGGACCCCAGTGGTGGTAGTGGGACTAGAGGCTGGTACTTCACGCTGTCTGCCTCTTCGCTACGGTGTGCAGCTGCGATGGATGCAGTGGCATCTCAAAAAGTGCATGCCACGCACTCGCATGATCTGCCTGAGTGGACGACTGTGTACCTGCTATAGCTTTGTTATTCATAAAATAAACCTAGGCCAAGTTGGATAAATTATAGCTCACCTCATATGTGGTCAGCAAAGAAAAGCCACTCCAGAAAATCTGATGCATTTACTGTCATAGGATTCTTGTTCATATACATGCTACTGACAAGTCAGATTCTTCACCCTGAGAAATGCCAGAAAAATAACCAAGGGTGCGTCTGTAATAGTCTAGCTTGCTCTTTCTTTGCAGACTTGAGTCAGATGTGTGTTCCATTGCTGTGGGTGGGACAGGTGTGAATCTTTGATTTTAAGCTTGCAACAAGTATTTATTTATTTATTTATTTATGGCGCTGGGTTTGCCACACGGCATAAAAGGTGGTGGTATAGCGTCACAGGAATGTGTGGAGTGCAGCCATGTGCAAGAAGTCACACAAACTGCGTGCATAAATGTTGTTTGTTGTCCATAAGTGGAAATGAGAGTCATTACTTGATGAAAGTCCAGCTTTTTGTAGAATGGTGTTGCGCATATGCGAAGTTCCTGGGCATGTCCATATTAGATGCCGTACAGTGGTGTCGCAAGCCGGTTCTTCGCAGTGTGGGCATTTGTCGGGAACTGGAATAGTAGTACTTTGCCACTGGTGTCGAACGGCGGGCGTAAGAGCCACTCCGACCCTCAGCCGTCTCAGATATACCTCCTCCACCCTTGTTAGATTGGGGGGAAGGGGGTACGTACACGGGGGAATTAGAGCACGTGTACGCTGCCTGAGGGATGCTGATGATGTCAAATGGGTCAGGAGTGGATCCGGTGGCAAGGAATCATGAATAGGTTGTGACACATCATCTGCATGACGAAGCACGTCTGCTGTTATGGTATTCAAATTTTTGTTGTCTTGAACCCAGTGAATGGTTATAGTCACTGGGTAACGGTGACAAGCAGCATGTATAGTCTGTGCGACCCTAAGAGTGCCATGGACTTTCTTTAAATGTTTTAAGGCTTCTTTAGAGTGAGTCATTATTTGTACTTTTTTAAACGTAGGGTCGGCAGGTAACGCTTCTATGGCGTTTAAGATAGCTTGCAGTTCGAATGCAAGAGTTGATTTGGCGTCGGTAAGGTAACTTCGATTGGTGTTCAGGTGAGGGTGGGTTGGGCTTATAAAAGCAACTGAACCACCTGTTTGCAACAAGTATGTTATTGTAGTTTAAAGGCAAAACGGTACTAATAATAATCGTAGCCCCCCATGGCCTTTATCTCCTTTTAATAGTGTTGTTAGACACTGAATTATTAGTTTACTCTGCACTGTTTCTGTCTAGTTAATGTGCGGAGATGTACATATATTTATATGACTTGGAGTTGTCGACTTTGCACTTAGAAACATTGTAGCGTTATATGATGTGTTGCTTTCATTTCTTTAATGATTTCTGTAAGGGACCGGTGGGTATGCTAGGCACCATTATTAGTCTGCTCTTTTTGGGTCACCTGTTCAATGCCCAGCTGCGGCCGTCTCCCACTTGCCCTCGGACAGGAGGCGGAGAGACGCGCACAGAGAGGCAGCTATAGCAGCTACAGTGCTTAACGGAAACGTAGGCAGAGAGGGAAAGAAGTCCCCTCTTCCGAGGACTTTGCTGTCGCACTCGAAGACGCGGGGACAGGCAGTTTGTTCTCGTTGCTGTGTCATGTAGGGGGCTCATTTTTATTTAAGGAGCTTTACAAACAGTATACAACTAAGGGGTCCTTAGTACTCCCATCACCCGAAGGCAGCACAGCTTTGAAACGAGCACCTCGTTTGGAAGAACTGCTTATCGTTCAAAGAAAAATCACTGTCAGGTTGAAGGGTGTAAGGCCCTCTTCCTTGTTGGGGAGCCCATAAAAGTGACAATTATTCAGTGCAGGCGCGCTGAGTGGGGTCTCGTTGAGGATTCCAACCCTGGATGTCAACAATGGTGGGAGATGGCGGCATTGAAAAAGGGCAAGTGTGTAACAGTGACGGTATGATGCGGAGCTGGAGGATGTGGGTTGGCTCTTCTGATGTGGTCCGCAATGGTGCTGACTCGGACGCCCATAATTGCAATAATTGCCCTGTAAAAGGAGCCGCCAAGGATGCAAGCTTTGGGCAATGGTTGCGCACGTGGGACACCGTTTTGATGGGTTCTAATTTTGTTTTTCTTTTTTTTTTCCTAGGGGAGAGAGTTTGGCATGTGACCTAGTGAGCCAATCATTTCGAGGTCCATTCTCTAAATTCCGTTTGTTGTAAAACGAATTTGTTGTCCCTTTTGCATTGCTTGTATTATGGAGAGGGTGAAGAACTTATGAAAGTGGAAAGACATGCCAAAATGTTTGTTAGCCAATCATGTGTGAGTTCGTTGTCATTGGGGATGAGAAATGTGGGCAGAGTCCCGAAGTTAATGAAACGGCCTCGCGGCCTGGAGAACTCGTTCTGAGCTAGATTTTGTTCTCTTTCCTCTTCGACATAGATCATGGTCATTGTTTCACCTCTTGTAAATACGTACATTCATGTATAAAATTTTCAGTTCATCTTCCTCTCCGTGTGCAAGTTGTTGTGGCCAGATGCAGTAAATTCACTATTTTCATTTCTATATAACGTGCCTTTCTGAAGATGGTGAGCTCTTTTGTCCAATCCTGTAAGAAAGCAGCAAAGCGCTCCCAAATCTTCCACAAAATTGTGTGATATCTTTAATACTAACTGCGGCTTGGTGTCACTCAAAACATGTAGTTGAGGTAGATTTCTTTCCCCCCCTCTTTTTGTTCGTTCAAATGAGGACCAGCGGACACTAACTCTTGCTTTTGTAATGCCCGAGGCCCCGCCTTAAGGCAGTACTCCAATGTCAATACCATTTTTATAGCTATGGCTGTCCAACAGCACTAATGTCTTTTATACACTTGTTTTACTAATCTCTTACCCAAGTGGTGGCTTATACTGCGGAGGCGAAAGTCTCTGGACAATATGTCTGGAGATTTTGGACTAGAATCGTGATGTAAACGAATTGTGGCCTTATTTCTCTTGCACACATGAAAGAATTAACGCTCAACTTTCACATCGACAAGTATGGTCCGAGTTTCCTGGTCGATGTGAAAGTTATGTGCTTTGATTGCAGTTTGTGTAGTCCACACACTTGTCCCCGATATTACATAGGGGCAAATTAGGCGCCTTTACAAGGGCAGTTTCTTTGGCGCCCACTACCTTCCCCATAAAAAAACTACAGTGTTTCTTGTGAACAGCTGGCTGCATTTATAAATACCATTATTTGTAATTTGTTGTGCGTAGTTGAGAAATCCATGACATACATGCACAGCTGGTTGCCAGAATTATGCAACCATATTTCAGTAACTAACATCCATGCTGCATGCTGCCGGTAATACATCAGGAGCTCGTGGTTGTCAGCTTTTTGGGTTTTGTGTAACTATAAGCCTTGCTATTGTAATGTCACATATAGCGCTGTGGGTAAACAAATAACTTTACTTTTAACTCTTCTAGAAGCATGAACACTGCGCAATCACTGCGGCGGGCTATGCTTCCACATTGGGCTTTAGCCACATGTCAAATGTCTATCTTTATTCTGCTGCAGCAGCTTGCATGTTATCAGATAAGTTACTTCGTCGCAGCTGTTCTAAGGAGACGCTTTCTAGACGCTTGTAGCCTAGATGTTGATGTCGATATACCCCCGACACACCCAGGGAATGACTTCGGTAGAGGGTACATGGAAACCAGCGAAATGTGCAATTTACAGAACAAAAAGGTAACAATTTTAAATGATGTTATTATTGATCACTTCTTTTCAGGGCAGGAACAATGACTTTAGAAATCTGCCTGTTAAACCGCTCAAAATGCAGGTTTCTGCCGCCAATGCGTACCTGTGTAATACTGCAATGCTCTGGCTGTGCTTTATGTTCATATACAGCATCCTTTATGCTTAGTTTCTCTGCATGTGCACTCCATGTCTTGGGCATTGCTGAGGGCGCATAGCAGCAAGCATAACATGCCATGTTTGGTCAGAGTGGCATGTTCAAAGAGACGACATAAAAACATTAAAATACTGAATGCCAGGTTCTGGTCAAACTACGTTTGTATCTTTTGTTATTCTGCATGGGTTTTGCTGCAGTTATATGACCTTTCTATATAGTATGTGACAGTTCTGAATGGAGATGCATGCGTACAGTGCCATCTGGAAAAAGCAATTGAGAGAAACTGGCAGTTGCCCTTGGAGATGTGTAATCAAAGTTCAGCACAGATAACTTTAATTTCATTTTCCCTTCTATTGCAGGGGGAGCCCAGCCTGCACTTTCCATCTTAGGCCTGAAAGACCAGCAACAGCTGATCGAGCAAATGCACAGGATAGTAACTGCTCCTGGAATCCTGGCCTGCGGAGGCCGCCCACAGAGAACTCGATCATCTTCTCGCTAATTCCGAAATATTAGGTTTCAATAAATACCTTTTCTTCCACCACCTCCCCAAGGGAAGAGCTGTCACGGCCAAGGATAATTAAAAAAAATTATTCAAGTAGATTCTTAATACTCCAGTTGGCCTGCATTTTACCATGCCATTCCTTAACATCAATATTTTTTTAGTGTAGACAGTTTATGCATGCAGTTTTTGCAATAAAGTAAAAAAAAAGCTTTTTTTACAACCTCGCATGCTGGTATGCCTATGCACTTAGCATGTTTTCAGGAATGGTGCATTTGTGTAAAGCTCAGCTAGCATATGTGCCTCTTTGATGGAAGTTTTAATTGCACACTTCTGTTCAGTGCTTTGTGTGTGAAAGTGAAGCAGACAACAGGAAACTTGAACCTGTTGCGTATTCTATTGTCTGCTTTACTCTCACGACAAAAGCATGAGCACTAGTATGTGACTGAAATTTCCATGGCACATGCTTGCTGAGCTTTACACGAATGTTATTGGCAAGTTTTTACACCAATAGCGGGCCCTGCAAGCATGTTCCAGGAAACGTCCGAATGTCCGCCTCCGGCTGCCCGTCGGACGTCCGTGGGACGCGATCCGGATCCACGAACGATAGTCCGACGGACGTCCGCTGTACGTATATCGAACATAACCGGACTTCCGTCGGATGTCCGAAAACGGACGTCCGTCGGTCGACCGTCGGACGTCTATGGCCGTCTGGGTACAGTCGACATCAGAAACAAATCAGAGATCCATTGGACGATTAGCACTAGGTGCCCACGGCAAAACCACAAATGAGGCGGTACAGGGAGATATGGGCTGGGCATCTTTCGAAGTACGGGAAGCTCAGAGTAAAATATTAATATGAGGAACGCCTGAGGAAATTGGACAGTAACAGGTGGGCTGCTAAAGTATTTAAATACCTGTACCTAAAAAGCGTTGACTCACAATGGAGGAAAAGAACTAGGAAACTAACTAGCAAGTATGCTAGTAACAAGGACGGAGAAATAAAGAGCATTAAGCAACAGGTGAAAAACACAGAAGGCAAAAATTGGATAAATTCGATGGAAAAAAAACAGAGTGTGGAATTATACCGAAAGTGGAAAATGCAGATTAGGAAGGAAGATTTTTTTGATAACTCAAGAGGCAGTGCCCTACTTTTTGAAGCTAGATCAGGGTGCCTTAGAACACGCAGCTACAAAAAGAAGTTTAACAATGGAGATGACGCATGTGCTGTATGTGGAAACTCCAGTGAAACAATTGACCATATTATACTCGAATGCAATGGTATCCATCCGGAAGTTGATGCAGGCGCAATCACTGTTCCTGAAGCTCTGGGGTTTAGAGATGAATAAACCGGCGGTGGAAACTAGCAAAAAACGGCTGGAAGATTGGTGGCTTAAAAGCAGACAAGTGACATAATGTTAGTAATGTAGGAGCAAAATTTCATAAATAGAATGGTGGTTTAGTTAACCATTTTAAATCAATAATTAAGATATAGGGAGAAAACAGCATGATAGCTACTACTACCACCCCGATTCAAAGGGGACGCTCCTATATTCCATCCATCCATCCATCCATCCGTACCAGCCGCACTTTCTGCTGCCTACCGCGCTCTCACATCTTCGGCAATAAGGCTGCTTGCACTGCATTTCAGCTCTAATTAAGTCGCAACAGACTTCAGCTATAACTGAAGCCGCTGACTACAAGTTTCAGGGTGTGTGTTTTGTCTTGGACTGGAAGCGGCGCACGTATTTAACGCTTCTTGCTTGCGAAGTTTGAGCATCTTAGTCCCGGACATCCCGTGCTCACAAAGGGAAACCCAGAATTTCTATTCTAACAACAATTAAAGCATAGGCATTTATTGATATAGAATATATTTGTAATCTCTGGAACAAAGTGCAGTGCTTCATTTTGATTGACATATGGTTCTTTCTGCGCACTGTACACTTGCTGATAAGTAAACACGTACGCGCAGTTTTATTTATATATTGTATATGCGAACAACACAGGAAACAAAGTCACACAACACTCCTTTTCAGTTCAGTCGTGTCAGACTCTTCGTGACCCTATGGACCATGTCACGCCACGCTTTCCGGTCTCTCACTATCTTCCTAACATCACAACTTCATCTGCAGTGCCATCGAGGATGCCATCTAACCATCGCGTTCGCTGCCTACCCCTTCTCCGGCGACCCTCAACCTTTCCCAACATCAAATCTTTCTCCAGCGACTCCTCTCTTCTCATCAGATGACCAAAGTAGCTGAGCTTTAACTTTAAATTTGACCCTCCAATGAGCGGTCAGGGTTCATGGTCGACAATATCGACTGATTTGATCTTCTGGCAGTCCAAGGAACTCTCAGGAGTCTTCGCCAGCACCACAATTCAAACGCGTCAATTCTTCGGCGGTCAGCTTTTTTCACAGTCCAACTCTCGCATCCATACATCACAACTGGAAAGACCATAGCACGAGTTATACGGCCGATCTTGGTTGACAGACTAATGTTTCTGCTCTTTACTAGGCGGTCAAGGCTAACCATTGCTCTCTTTCCCAGAAGCAGGCGTCTCCTAATTTCATGGCTGCAGTCTCCTTCCGAGGTAATCTTGGAGCCCAAGAAGAGAAAATCTGTCACAGCTTCCACTTCTTATTTGTCCCTTGATGCTCCAGGATTTGATAGGGCAAGACGCCATGATCTTTGTCTTTTTAATGTTCAGTTTAAGCCCAAACTTCTCACTCTCTTCTTGTACGCGCATCAGAAGTCTCTTGAGTTCCTTCGAACCCGACCTCGGCGGCTGCGTTTCGATGGAGGCGAAACGAAGAGGCGTCGTGTGCTGTGCGATGTCAGCGCACGTTAAAGATCCCCAGGTGGTCGAAATTACTCCGTAGCCCTCCACTACGGCTCCTCTTTCTCTCCTTACACTTTCATTCCCATCTTCCTCCCTTCCCTTACGGCGCGGTTGCGGTGTCCACAGAAAAACAAGTGAGACAGTTACCTCGCCTTTCCCTTCCTATAAATAAATCAATAAATCTTGAGTTCCACTTCACTTTCTGCCATTAATGTGGTATCATCCGCATATCTAAGGTTGAATTGATACGTTTTCCAGCAATCTTCACCCCAGCTGAAGATTCGTCCAGACCGGCCTTCCTCATGATGCACTCTGCGTATAAGGTTAAATAGGCAGGGCGACAGTAAAAAAAAAAAAAAAAAAAGAAAAAAAAACGATTTATTTATAGGAAGGGAAAGGCGCGGTAACTGTCTCACTTGTTTTCTGTGGACACCGCAACCGCGCCATAAAGGAAGGGAGGATTGTGGGAGTGAAAGTGGAAAGAGGAGCCGTAGTGGAGGGCTACGAAGTAATTTCGACCCCTCACTCCTTTCTCAATCGGAAACCAATCAGTAAGACCATGCCCAGTTCGGACTGTGGCCTCTTGCCCTTCATACAAGTTCCTGAGGAGACAGATGAGGTGAAGTGGAACTCCCATCTCTTGGCTCTAGAGCTTGCCACAATCTGCTGTGATCTACGCAGTCAAGCGCTTTCGCATATAATCAATAAAGCAGAAGTAGATGGGTTTCTGGAACTCTCTTGCTTTTTCCATGATCCAGCGAAGGTTGGCAATTTGGTCTCTATAGTTCCTCTGCCCTTGCGAAACCCAGATTGCACGTCCGGAAGCTCCCGATCCACATACTGCTGCAGCCTACCTTGGAGGATTTTCAACATCACCTTGCTAGCATGCGAAATAAGCGCGATCGTGCGGTAGTTGGAACAATCTTTGGCACTGCCTTTCTTTGGAATGGGGATGTAAACTGACCTCCTCCAATCCTGTGGCCACTGCAGGGTTGTCTAAATCTTCTGACATAATATATGCAGAATGTTAACAGCGCCATGGTTGAGGTTTTGAAGCAACTCAGCTGGAATGCCATCAATTCCGTTAGCTTTGTTCTTAGCAAGGCTGGCTAAGGCCCATTCAACTTCACTCTTCAGGATGCCCGGCTCGAGATCGGTACTCCTTTTATGTATGTAATATAACAAACATAGGCACATATGTGGCAGAATTGCATGAACAGCAGAGCACAAACGAGGAACCGTTGCTTACAGCGGCTAAGGTACGTCGCGGCCTGTGATTGCACACAAGGTTTTGCCGAAGTCACCATCTTTTGAATGAAGAAGCTGACGATCGTTGTTCTTTTTTTTTTTTCTCAGATTCACAATATGCACGAGACGCGGCCGGTTCATAGCGAGGAAGCTCGTTGGTATATAATGCCGCGCTTACGGTGAAACATGCGCCTAATATATAACTGCATCATGACATGAGTAGCGCAAAAGGACAATCGAGGGACACAGAAAAGGTACACAACACAGGTGCTGTCTGTGGAGCCTGATTGTGTACTCTCTTTGTGCTGCACACTGTCATGGAGCACCGTTACCGACTCGCCCAAGTTTCCATTCTTGTTATAACTGCATGCTCTAAAAATGTTTCTGGCCAACAAAAGCAGTTGCCGTTTACCTTCCGTCATTTCTATTGACGCTTCGTTCCCATTGTGCAGAATGTGTACTTGCGTAGCATCAGATAGCGCAGTAATACGTACGCTCCTTGTTCAAGCGGTAACCCCGTTTGCCAAAAAAGCAAGTCTTCTTTGTGCACCACCGCTTTCTCTTTGGCATTTTTCTCTGCAGTTTAGTGAGAGGCACTGGGGAAACCACAATCGAGAACCGCGCTTCACCACTGGCGACACAGTAAAAAAAAAAAGAAGGGATACAGGCGAGCACAGAACGCGCGCACAAAACGCGAAAAAAAAAAAAAAAAAAAAAAAAAAAAAAAAAAAAACGATGCAATCGTCGCCGAGCAGGTAGAAGCGCGGAACGACTCGCATGAGCAAACACCTACACCGTAAATAAACTGCTGCACCTTCGTGAAAGCAAAAGACGCGCAGAAGCAGGTTTAACACGCACGCACAACACCAACAAATTGCCGTATTCTGAAGCGAGAAAACTGCGTCGTCTGCTCAGGGGGTACCCTTATGTTAGATGTTGCGGCCTTCCCCTTTGTAACGGGTGGATATTACCCTCCCGACAAGCAGCGTTCTCTGCCGCGAACGATTGGCTTTCATTGCAAACAGCGCCATCCTCGCCCATAGGGAAGCGCGGGCGCTCGTCACGTACTAGTACGGGGCGGCGGTTCTCTGCCTCATGCCAGCACTGCTAGTCGGTATTATGAGTGACAGCTTGATTTATCGGCAAAGTGTGCGCGATGCGGACAGAGACCTGTACGAAACAAAACTTTGGTATCAACCCGTGTGCAGTCGATATGCGCAACTGCACGGTAAGCGTCGGCCTGTGCCCACGCATAGATACGTGCGACATTCATGAATTCCTTGTCCTACGGACGAACTTCGTCACAAGAAACCAATCGCAATCCTACTGACCACTCTAAAAATGCAACTACGTTACAAGCGGCTGGGTTAAGAGCCGCGGTTGAAGCAGACGAACTCGCTCTTTGTGAAATTACGTGCATGCCGTCCAACGTTTATACCAACTAAACCCAAACCGTTGAGTGTTTGTAGCTGATATTCTGCATAGAAATGGCGTTTGGTAGTCAGTATCTTTTATAAAAAATTTGTTTCGTGTACTTGCCTCAATCGATCAGAAGAAGTCGGATGTTTGCATCGTCTGTGGCGGTGGGGACATGGTAGGGAAGCAAAATAAAGTCAGGGCCACTTCCGTTCCGTCTAATTCTCCCAAGCGGGGGCGAAAGGAGGAAAGAAAAAGCTGGGAGGAGGACTTCTCCCTCGCGCCTAAATTTTCCCCTCGCACTGACGGCGCCGCAGACTGCGCTGCGTTGCTGCGTGGCTTGCTCCGTCCTCGCGTGAACCGCTGTAGCCGTTACAAATACCTCCGCCTCCCGGACATCCGGGAGGGGGGGGGGAAGTGCCGGGGATGATGTATGAATGATGACGGGTAGATAGGTTATGTGAGACCTTGAGGTGCGGCGCCTTCTGGTGCCAAACCTCCTCCCATCTGACAACGGCACTACTCCGCTCGTTTTGAATTAGAACAGTCGTCTGCGTCGGTCGTCGGCGTAGCCTAGCGCTGTGAATTCTCTGCGTGTTGGCTTATCGGCCAAAGTCGCGATTTTTCGTCGCGGTTCTTTTACTCTGTGCATCTCATTCCTGCTGGCTCTTCGTCCCATCGTGAGACGAGAGACTTGTCTGCGTGCACCTCCAGTTCCGTGGACCCATCTCGTCTGCTGATTGTGCTGGCCATTACAGTCGGCGATACCCGCTGTGTTTCGTGTTGTTGAACTTGTTACCTTCATGTACTATGGAGAGACGTGCGTTTCGAAGAAGACGGTTCTTCCAGGAAGGGTAGTGTAAATTTTTAATCATGCATTTTGGTTATGTATAGCACAGTGACATGTGATTACTTGCATCAAATACCAAACTAGGTTAACTAGAACGCAGGTATTTGCTCATGTTTCTACATTGCTTTGATGGTATGGAATGCGTAGGATGAATATGTGCATCATTTATTTAATTTCATATCAACTGTACACATGCTGACAGAAGCAGTGCCGGCAAACTGGGTTATTTTGTAGTGATAAAGCAAGCATGCAAGATTACAATGTTAGCGCAGAACACATAACACTACTGTAAACTGTTAGCTATGTAAAGTGCGTGTGTGTGAGGGATACCTTGTCGCATCTTTTCATTTTCTGTTTCACGTGCACTTAATAAAAATGGGAAACGATATCTGCTGTTCTCTGCTATTTCTATACTGCGGTCGGGTACGCTTGCTCGCGAGCGCTATGCTTCCCAGACGGCCACTGACGTCCGACGGACAACCGAACTCGGCCGCAACTCGGCGGCCGATTTCGGACGTCCGCCGGAATTCCGGCGTACGTACGAAAGCGGATGGTCGAATCCGTTCGCCCAGCGGACAGCCGCCGTACGTCCGCCACTGGATTTGCTTTTACACAGCTATGATATAGTTTGTAGTCGTCGTGCTCGTCTGAACTGCGTATAAATCAGTAATACCGTCAAGTCTGCATTATACGATGCCAGAGCGAATCGATGCGATAGAAAGCGTTTCCATTAAACAGTTTTTTTTTATTTTCCGCTTGTTTCATCGTTGAATTCTTCCATCAAAAATTTTTGATTAAAAGTTAAATGACCATTAAACATTTTTCTATCATGATGTTTCGGTGAAATTTTAATCAGTGGCTGAATAGACGCAGCAAGCAGCAAGCTCAAAAAGAACGAAACCGAACCTATCCTCAAAAAAATCTGAAATGAGCCAATCCAATCCACCTGATAAGTTGAAGTTTAGTCATGGAAGATTGCTTCATGTTTCGGTGTTCTGTATTTTCTGCGCAGTTACAAATACCTACGGTTGTAATGCACTGCTAGCATTGTTTTTGCTGTGGCTTTGTGCGGCTGGCACACTTTGTTCACCCGCCGATTCCAAAGTAAGTATTTCACCGAACTTTTGTTTCTTTAGTGGAACTTTTCGATGCACCGATAGTGGTAGCTTTTGGGTAAGGAAACAGCTCTGTACAGCAGCCGAACGGTCGAGTGTTTTAGGCGAGACTGACAGGATGGCTCCGCGCCGACTAACTAAAGTGCAGCCTCAAGTCTGAGGGCCATTTTATCGGCATTACTGGATGCTGGCCAGTAAGCCGCGCAACTTCTCTGTCTCTGATAAAGGAGTGCCTGCCCGAGCTTTAAAGGAGTTAATTTGTTAACCATGCGCAACGTGCTGAGTTGTAAAAACTATACGAGAAAACTTTTGCACTCCTCGAGCCTATCGTGCGACATGCCTACACTTGTGAAAACGTCGCGAGTGTTTTTTTTTTTTTTTTATTATTATTATTATTTTTTATAATGGACAGCCGCTGATCTTTCTCTCTCGAGCTTTACGGCAACTACAGTTTCTAGAAGAAACGGCTGTAGATACTAAATAACTAAAGGTTTAGTACTCTCCTTCAGCTTTGACGAACCAGGACAGCACCTTGCGCATGTTGGTTATGCATGTGGGACCGAACCGCGCAGAACAACCGGACAAGGAGATGAGAGAAAAAAAAAAGTCAGCACTTGTCTTTTTCTTGACCCGTTGTTCTGCGCTGTTCTGGCACGAATTTGACATACCGCCGCCGCGATACAGTTGGGCTGTGAGCTCTGGTACCTGCAACGCCTTCTTTTATGCAAAACAGGCATACTGGGAGGCCATGCAAGCCGCGGGCTCAAAAAAAGAAAAAGAAAAAAAAAAAAGAGTTGAGCAAAAGTGAGATGAAAACAAAATTGTTGTTGCTTTGTCCTTACAGATATTCAAAGGCTCCTCAGAACTTCACTGCAATATTGACAGCGAGATGATGCCAAAGCTACACTAGAGCCATGCAGCACCTTATAGTGCATGATACTGAGCTTATGTCTCGCACTGAAAGCTCTTACCATGTTCTTAGATTATCATATTAAAGTAGCTTTAAACCCATGCTTGTTAATACAGTGATAGCCATAAATTGAATCTAGGGCATCATGCTCACATACAAGGCTTCTGATAACCGCTGGTCACATGATGTGGGCTATAGCAGAAACCTGTACCTGGTCATCTTACAAGCATTTGTGCAATTGATGCTTTTAATGTGTTGTAAAAGCTTTTGTGTTCTGTTTCTGTATGGGAATGCTTTCCTTATTTAAGGCTAACATTTGGCTTGCTACAGCAAAACCTGTACCTAGTCATCCTAAAAACAGCACCGCAGTTGTTGCTTTTAGTGTGTTGTAAAAATATTTGTGTTCTACTTCTGTATGGCAATGCTCTTCTCGTTGAAGACTAGCATAAGGCTTCCAAAAATTTTTCAGATGCCATTTGCTGTAGCCGATTTCGTAGGCCAACAGGAAGCAGCATTTTGAACATGGAAAACTGTCATCCACGGGGTAAAAACAGCAACATCCCTTTGCATTCTCATTTCTTTGGTATGGCTAAAAGTGAGTATTGTATCATTATCTATATTATTAATATTGAATCATGATTGTCAGTGTTGAAGTTGTTTGAGCGTGATGATTTTAAACACACAGGACATCCCTTCGACATTAAGGTTTTAGCTTGTTTACATGTAGGATGTAGAACTGGTTTCAACAAACTTTATGCAGCAAATTCTTTTTACATTGTCCACCATGTTTCTTTTTGTCACTGTCCATTGAAGTAAATAACCAGTATTTTACGTTTACACAGTCGTCCACTCTTAGCTTGAATGGGAATGTGTGGCATGCAGTTTGCAAAATAGCAATGCATTCGTCACAGCCATGCATCAAGGCTAAGTGGCTTGTGCGTAGAGGGACCAGCCGCTCCAGCTTCACGTCATCTGCCTCTTTGCTCCGGTGTGCAGACGTGCATTGAGGCAAAGTGGTTTATGTGTAGAGAAGCCAGGAGCTTCTTTGTCACATCTGGCTGTTTGTTACGGTGTGCAGATGCGCATCGAGGCAAAATGGCTGATGCGTAGAGGGACCAGGAGCTGCTGCTTAACGTCCTTCGCCTCTTTACTACAGTGCACAGCCGTGCATTGATGCTAAGTGGCTTGTGCATGGAGGGCCCAGGAGCTGCAGCTTCACGTCTGCCTCTTCGCTTAGGTACGCAGGTGCGTATTGAGGCAAGATGGCTTATGCATAGAGGGACCAGGAGCTGCTGTGTGGCGTAGTCTGTATATTTGCTATGGTGCGTATCGAAGTACAATGGGGGGGCTCATGTGTAAAGGTACCATGAGCTGCTGCGTCATGTCGTCTGCCTCTTTACTATGGTGCGCAAGCATGCATCAAGGCAAAGTGGCTTATGCATAGAAGGACCAGGAGCTGTTGCTTCACATCTGCTATGATGCGCAGCTGCGTATTGTGGGTGGTGGTGGAAAACATTGCCATCAGATACAAATACAGGAGGTTACTCACTAGCTGACCCTGAGGGGGCCTGACCTGACAAAAACAAGGGGTCCCTAGTTTGAGACCCCAGTGGTGGTAGAGGGACTAGAACTGGTACTTCACGCTGTCTGCCTCTTCGCTACGGTGTGCAGCTGCGATGGATGCAGTGGCATCTCAAAAAGTGCATGCCACGCACTCGCATGTTCAGCCTGAGTAAACGACTGTGTACCAGCTATAGCTTTGTTATTCATAGAATAAACCTAGGCCAAGTTGGATAGCTCACCTCATATGTGGTCAGCAAAGAAAAGCCACTCCAGAAAATCTGATGCATTTCATAGGATTCGTATTCATATACATGCTACTGACAAGTCAGATTCTTCACCCTCAGAAATGCCAGAAAAATAACCAAGGGTGCGTCTGTAATAGTCTAGCTTGCTCTTTCTCTGCAGACTTGAGTCAGATGTGTGTTCCATTGCTGTGGGTGGGACAGGTGTGAATCTTTGATTTTAAGCTTGCAACAAGTATGTTATTGTAGTTTAAAGGCAAAATGGTACTAATAATCGTAGCCCCCCGTGGCCTTTATCCCCTTTTAATAGTGTTGCTAGACACTGAATTGTTAGTTTACTCTGCACTGTTTCTGTCTAGTTAATGTGCGGAGATGTACAGCCTCGTCCACTTCTAGCTATAACATGCTCACCGCCTTCAAAACGCTGTTGCGTTCGAACCGGCCACACAATAAAGCTAAGTGGCAGGCCATGTGAAGCAGCACATCCGGGTCCCTGTGTGTGTGCACCGATTTGCATCGATATGTGGCTGTTTCGTACGTAATGTTGATTTGAAAGCAGTGTCTGTGTTATAGCTAGAAGTGGACGACCCTGTACATATATTTATATGACTTGGAGTTGTCGACTTTGCACTTAGAAACATTGTAGCGTTATCTGATGTATTGCTTTCATTTCTTTAATGATTTCTGTAAGGGATCGGTGGGTATGCTAGGCACCATTGTTAGTCTGCTCTTTTTGGGTCACCTGTTCAATGCCCAGCTGCGGCCGTCTCCCACTTGCCCTCGGACAGGAGGCAGAGAGACGCGCACAGAGAGGCAGCTACAGCAGCTACAGTGCTTAACGGAAACATAGGCAGAGAGGGAAAGAAGTCCCCTCTTCCGAGGACTTTGCTGTCGCACTCGAAGACGCGGGGACAAGCAGTTTGTTCTCGTTGCTGTGTCATGTAGGGGGCTCATTTTTATTTCAGGAGCTTTACGAACAGTATACAACTAAGGGGTCCTTAGTACTAAGCGTACTAAGGGGTCCTTAGTACTCTGACTGGACCCATCACCCGGAGGTAGCACAGCTTTGAAACGAGCACCTCTTTTGGAAGAACTGCTTATCGTTCAAAGAAAAAACACTGTCAGGTTGAAGGGTGTAAGGCCCTCTTCCTTGTTGGGGAGCCCATAAAAGTGACAATTATTCAGTGCAGGCGCGCTGAGTGGGGTCTCGTTGAGGATTCCAACCCTGGATGTCAACAATGGTGGGAGATGGCGGCGTTGAAAAAGGGCAAGTGTGTAACAGTGACGGTATGATGCAGAGCGGGAGGATGTGGGTTGGCTCTTCTGATGTGGTCCGCAATGGTGCTGACTCGGATGCCAATAATTGCAATAATTGCCCTGTAAAAGGAGCCGCCAAGGATGCAAGCTTTGGGCAATGGTTGCGCACGTGGGACACCGTTTTGATGGGTTCTATTTATTTTTTCTCTTTTTTTTCCTAGGGGAGAGAGTTTGGCATGTGACCTAGTGAGCCAATCATTTCGAGGTCCATTCTCTAAATTCCGTTTGTTGTGAAACGAATTTGTTGTCCCTTTTGCATTGCTTGTATTAGGGAGAGGATGAAGAACTTATGAAAGTGGAAAGACATGCCAAAATGTTTGTTAGCCAGTCATGTGTGAGTTCGTTGTCATTGGGGATGAGAAATGTGGGCGGTGTCCCGAAGTTAATGAAACGGCCCCGCGGCCTGGAGAACTCGTTCTGAGCTAGATTTTGATCTCTTTCCTCTTCGGCATAGATCATGGTCATTGTTTCACCTGTTGTAAATACGTACATTCATGTATAAAATTTTCAGTTCATCTTCCTCTCCGTGTGCAAGTTGTTGTGGCCAGATGCAGTAAATTCACTATGTTCATTTCTATATAACGTGCCTTTCTGAAGATGGTGAGCTCTTTTGTCCAATCCTGTAAGAAAGCAGCAAAGCGCTCCCAAATCTTCCACAAAACTGTGTGATATCTTTGATACTAACTGCGGCTTGGTGTCACTCAAAACATGTAGTTGAGGTAGATTTCTTCCCCCCCCCCCTCTTTTTGTTCGTTCAAATGAGGACCAGCGGACGCTAACTCTTGCTCTTGTAATGCCCTAGGCCCCGCCTTAAGGCAGTACTCCAATGTCAATACCATTTTTATAGCTATGGGTGTCCAACAGCACTAATGTCTTTTATACACTTCTTTTACTAATCTCTTACCCAAGTGGTGGCTTATACTGCGGGGGCGAAAGTCTCTGGACAGTATGTCTGGAGATTTTGGACTAGAATCGCGATGTAAACGAATTGTGACCTTATTTCTCTTGCACACATGAAAGAACTAACGTTCAACTTTCACATCTACAAGTATGGTCCGAGTTTCCTGGTCGATGTAAAAGTTATGTGCTTTGATTGCAGTTTGTGTAGTCCACACACTTGTCCCCGATATTACATAGGGGCAAATTAGGTGCCTTTACAGGGGCAGTTTCTTTGGCGCCCACTACCTTCCCCATAAAAAAGCTACAGTGTTGCTTGTGAACAGCTGGCTGCATTTATAAATACTATTATTTTTTTTGTAATTTGTTGTGCGTAGTTGAGAAATCCATGACATACATGCACAGCTGGTTGCCAGAATTATGCAACCATATTTCAGTAACTAACATCCATGCTGCATGCTGCCGGTAATACATCAGAAGCTTGTGGTTGTCAGCTTTTTGTGTTTTGTGTAACTATAAGCCTTGCTATTGTAATGTCACATATAGCGCTGTGGGCAAACAAATAACTTTACTTTTAACTCTTGCAGAAGCATGAACACTGCGCAATCACTGCAGCGGGCTATGCTTCCACATTGGGCTTTAGCCACATGTCAAATGTCTATCTTTATTCTGCTGCAGCAGCTTGCATGTTATCAGATAAGTTCCTTCGTCGCAGCTGCTCTAAGGAGACACTTTCTAGACGCTTGTAGCCTAGATGTTGATGTCGATATACCCCCGACACGCCCAGGGAATGTCTTCGGTAGAGGGTACATGGAAACCAGCGAAATGTGCAGTTTACAGAACAAAAAGGTAACAATTTTAAATGATGTTATTATTGATCACTTCTTTTCAGAGCAGGAACAATGACTTTAGAAATCTGCCTGTTAAACCGCTCAAAAGGCAGGTTTCTGCCGCCAATGCGTACCTGTGTAATACTGCAATGCTCTGGCTGTGCTTTATGTTCATATACAGCTTTATGCTTAGTTTCTCTGCATGTGCACTCCATGTCTTGGGCATTGCTGAGGGCGCATAGCAGCAAGCATAACATGCCATGTTTGGTCAGATGCCATTTGCTGTACATAAAAACATTAAAATACTGAATGCCAGGTTCTGGTCAAACTACGTTTGTATCTTTTATTCTGCATGGGTTTTGCTGCAGTTATATGACCTTTCTATATAGTATGTGACAGTTCTGAATGGAGATGCATGCGTACAGTGCCATCTGGAAAAAGCAATTGAGAGAAACTGGCAGTTGCCCTTGGAGATGTGTAATCAAAGTTCAGCACAGATAACTTGAATTTCATTTTCCCTTCTATTGCAGGAGGAGCCCAGCCTGTTCTTTCCATCTTAGGCCTGAAAGACCAGCAACAGCTGATCGAGCAAATGCACAGGATAGTAACTGCTCCTGGTATCCCGGCCTGCGGAGGCCACCCACAGAGAACTTGATCATCTCCTCGTTAATTCCGAAATATTAGGTTTCAATAAATACCTTTTCCTTCACCACCTCCCCAAGGGAAGAGCTGTCACGGCCAAGGATAATTAAAAAAAATTATTCAAGTAGATTCTTAATACTCCAGTTGGCCTGCATTTTACCATGCCATTCCTTAACATCGATATTTTTTTAGTGTAGACTATTTATGCATGCAGTTTTTGCAATAAAGCCAAAAAAAAATGCTTTTTTTTACAACCTCGCATGCTGGTATGCCTATGCACTTAGCATGTTTTCAGGAATGGTGCATTTGTGTAAAGCTCAGCTAGCATATGTGCCTCTTTGATGGAAGTTATAATTGCACACTACTGTTCAGTGCTTTGTGCGTGAAAGTAAAGCAGACAACAGGAAACTTGAACCTGTTGCATATTCTGTTGTCTGCTTTACTCTCACGACAAAGGCATTGAGCACTAGTATGTGACTGAAATTTCCATGGCACATGCTTGCTGAGCTTTACACAAATGTTATTGGCAAGTTTTTACACCAATAGCGGGCCCTGCAAGCATGTTCCGGGAAACGTCCGAATGTCCGCCTCCGGCTGCCCGTCGGACGTCCGTGGGACGCGATCCGGATCCACGAACGATAGTCCGACGGATGTCCGCTGTACGTATATCGAACATAACCGGACTTCCGTCGGATGTCCGAAGGTCCGAAAACGGACGTCCGTCGGTCGACCGTCGGACGTCTATGGCCGTCTGGGCTTGTGGTTTTTCTTTCCATCACACTGTTCCTGCCGCGAGCCGGTCGCGCCGCGGCAGAACGATGATGCGGTAGAAAATCCACGGGCAGAGCGTTTTCCCGGGCACGGGCGCACGCGAGCGCGCGACCCGCGCTGCTTGAAGCAACCTACCGACACCCCCTTCAGCGCACCGTTTTTTTGGACCAGTCCGCTATACGGCCTCCCCCGTCAAGTCCATTATTTACGCGCCCCCTCCCGCTGTAATCCTAGCACCATAGAGTTAATACAAAGACTCTAGAGGGAAAGCTGCCCGTTCACCCAATGCATTCGAGGGGTGACCGCGTGATTGCCGCCATTATCCCACTGTTCATTGGTTGCCAGATGAATTTTACTTGCTAAATCTGGCACATGAAGATGGTTTGAAGCTGGCAACTTGGATCGTGGGAAGATGGCGGCGTGCAGCTAACCGACGGCGGGCGGCTACTGTTCAGTAGGTGCTGTAAACAACGGCAGAATCGTCGCGTGTGGAGCATTTCTAGTGATATGTTGCGTCGCGTACCTACTGTAACATCACACAGGTGTCCTGATTCTTCTGAGTTGTTATCGCAAGGCCGGCTATCCCTGCGATTGTTTCGCGCTTCGCATGCATTTCGTCCGTCGAGCGCACATGCATCTCTTCTGTGCCCGATCACCTGAAAATATGTCAGAAATTTGCTTTGGCGCAAGACGACGACCACAGTATATTAAAAAAGACGGTGACGAATTCCACAGCAACGGCCCTTGGCCTATCCGGGATGGCTAGTTCTGCATACAGTAAATGTCAAAGGGTGGTCGTGTGTGTTTACTGTTGATCTGCTACGTCTGCTCGCAAACATGGTTTCCAATTGTTCTACATCATTCCTTTATGGCCAGGAAGGTGCCTGAAAGATTATATAATATGCTTGAAACTTGAAAACAATGTATAGAAATTTCCTACAGTTGTGTTATCGGCAGCGGTTTTTAAAACTTTTGTTCAAACCTTTGTTCATTTTTGACGCAGTGAGCAGAAACTGTGCTGGCCACAATGATAAATTTGATGATGGCGGCGAACCAGTGAGAAGCTCGTTTCCCTGCCCAGCTTTCCCTCTAGAGTTTTTGTATTAACTCTATGCCTAGCACACCCCTGGCTAGAGCACTATACCGCTGCCACAGGCCACAGCGATGACACCGGTGGCGCCACCTCGTTGCCTTGCGGGCTCGAAATAACTTTTTGCAACAAAACTCGTGAAATACAGCGCAGTTTTGGCCAAGCTAAACTTGATTTGTTATTAAACCTTCTGCAAAACAACTCTGCCCGCCTACGTTCCTTCGCCGAATCTGCATGCGGTCTGCTTTGATTAGCAGCCGACACAGACGATGCGAACATCCGACTTCTTCTGATCGAATGAGGCAAGTACGACAAACACAAAGTTTAGCGAGCCCTCTATGAATGATTTTATTGCAGCAAAACACGACGAGGTGTTGGCGGCGCGCTGCATGCATGCGCATGACTGGAAGCGATACCGCGCTGCTTTTTTACCGGGAATGTGTCTTCCGAGTGCGTGAAGGACAGTCGTGCACGGATAGTGACACAAGCTGGCTGCTAAGGCACATCCGGAAGATTCCAGTCCAGCCCATTTTGACATATACATTTCTCATATTCCATGATACCTGTGCGGTTGAGCCGTGCCAGCCATACGTGACGTCGCATCTCGGTGAGGTATCTCGTTCGAGTGGAGTTGTTCGTGTGTATTTCCGGAACCTTAAAATGCCGAGGTCGTTCGCGCAGCTCTTCAGCTTCCGTTGTTTACACTGTGCACGTGCCTATTACAGTCTACGATAGCTCAGTAAACAACATATAGCTGCGGATGCCACTGCTTGTAGAACCGCACGACAGCACTTGATACGTACGTTCGCTCTGTTCGTTCCGTGGACACAAATATGGCCGACTGTGCCTCAATTACCCACAATGCGGCGCGTCAGTGAATACCCCTATACAGAGCCAGCTCTAGCAGGTGCTTCGGTTAATTTGGTCCAAGTTGCAGGGATGGAAATTGAGTCAAATGGATATGCTGAGGTTCAAAGCTGCACGTCTGCTGCTGCGGGCACGAGTTCTCACTTGGCTCTTCTGCTGCTGCCGGCTCCTCGGAAGTATTGTCAAACATCCTTGACGGTCCATGATTGTGTACGTGCGTGTTTTACTGAAAACTAATCATAATTTAAGTATCTGTACGATTACAGAAGAGTTAGATATTACACAGTAATGAGGATCACTGTTTCGGCCAGCTGCAGTTCCTGGAGAATTCCATAAATTTCGCGAATTCCCTGGTTGTTCTTATGAGTCCACTCGAAGATAGCGTGTTTCCGGGCTCTGGTTCCCTATCTTGGAAGTTCGGTGTGTGGTGGTTGCCATAGACAGTTGAATGCGGTTGTGGTCGCTACCGACACTAAACCAACCATCTTCATCGATGTGTATCTGCGTGATGCTGGCTGCCAGCTTAGGCGATACGAGTACGTAGTCTATTGTTGAACGGCTGCTTCGGGCACTCCAAGTGAACTGTCTTTCGCAGTCGGCCCGGAGGTTGGCAATTTCCAGGCCGTGCTTGTGAGCCCAGTCGATCATGATCTGGCCATTGTAATCCTGGTAACCATCCAAGGACTGAATATGCCCGTTAAAGTCGCCCATGAGTATGACCTCTTTACAGGAAGCCCACCTGAATATCCTCTGTGAGGCACTGCATAATTTGGGAATTCCCATCGTGTTGTCCGCACGTCACGGCAAGATATACCACGCCGACGATCACGGGCATATCCAGGATGGTGCCAGTAATCCATATGTGCTCACAGCACGCGCCTATTAGCCTTTCCCACGTAGAGTCGCTTCTCCACAGCATCCCGACTCGTCCTCCTTTGCGGGACCCCTGTTAGCGACTGTTTCCAGCCCAGTGCCATTGTTCGTGGACCGGGGGGGCTCAAGTCCTAAGATGAGTCTCAGCTACCGCGAACAGGGTGAAGTCCTCGTTGTTTAGTGTCTCGAACAGTTCTTCCCCCTTTGCCTCTTTTCGTGCTCCGTGGAGGTTCAGGAAGCCTATGCGAACTGCGGCGGGATGTCTGCGGCGACGTCCGTGGTTTCGTCGGCGCCTTATTGCGGCAGGCGGTGAGCCAGCATCAGGTGGTGCCTGTCTAACTCTCCCACAGCGGCGTACATTGTCGGTAGTGTGGCCTGGGGGCTCCACATTGGGATTGGAGTAGCGGGGGGGGGGGGGGATGTTGGCTATTCCCTGCGCCTGTTGGTGGGGGGGTTGCACTGCTGGCGGTAGCTGAAGAGTGCTCTGCGACTCTGCAGTCTGACTCGTGCATCCTGCGGGTGGGGCCTGTTGGTGTTGCTGGGCTTGTCGGGCTTGCGGTGTCCGGGTGTGCTGCGGCTGTTTTATTCTGTCCTTGTGTTCGTAGCGAGAGCGCTGGGCTAAAATATTTTCGTGGCCTCGCTCACCCTCGGTGGTGTAGTGAATTCTGTCCCTATCCAGCATTGTTGGGGTCCAGCCCTTGCTGAGGTCAATGAAGCGATGCCGGTTTCTCTTGCACAATGCATCTCTTCAGCTGGGCGTTAGCGGTCAGTACTGCTGCGCGAACCTCCCCTCCTCGAGTATTAACTTCGGGCACTGAGAATACTATGAGGCCCGCTGGGGGGTCCGCCTAGGCAGCTTCCAGGGATTGGGTGATAAGCTCCGGTTTACGCTGAAGTGCCTCCGCAAGTCCTATATGTATCACATATCGGCGCGGTACATGTCGGGCCTGATCTTCATAGTGATGCGTTTTATTGCTTCATCGGTTTACGCACAGTGCTTTCGGGACACTGAGCGCTTCCCGCAAGGCTGCTGAGAGTTTGCCAACGTTCTCATCACAGACAAGGATGATCTCTTGTGCCATATCGGATGCGGGGTATCCTTTATCTCTGTTATTTTGTTTGGGAGCTCGTCGTTTACTATTTCGGGGCGGATATCTTGACTTTTGCTGGCTATGGAGTGCCTTCTCCCGGCTCCCTGTGTGCGGATAGTTTTCATCCCTGCGTCGACTCATCGGGACGTCGCCTGGGTTTAGCACTTTGACCAGCGGGGTGTCCCCGATAGATGCCATCTCGCGCTCGTTCTTGGTACCTAACCAGC
Organism: Amblyomma maculatum; assembly: GCF_055883805.1. Lineage (NCBI taxonomy): Eukaryota > Metazoa > Arthropoda > Arachnida > Ixodida > Ixodidae > Amblyomma > Amblyomma maculatum. The sequence goes on from NC_139344.1 coordinate 280,213,573, forward strand.
GGCTGAACTGTCCTTCGGCGTGTCTAATGCCATCGTACCCGATTGCCTCGCCGAGGCTTCTGATTCTAGATGGGCATCGCCACCCATCACGCCATGGATGCAGTCCTGCATTGTATGCGACGCCAGCGCGTCCTGGTTATCTGGTATGTCGTTAATGATCTTCCCTTATAACTTGTCCTCCTTGTCCTGTCGAGAATGTCTCACCTGACTGGTATATTTGTACCACTAGTGTCAGATGTTTCTCGTGGCATGGTATTTGTGCGCTTCAATGTCAATCTCGAGGCTAGCTCCCTAACCATAGCTTCCAGTGCATCCACCCTGTTCTGAATTTCCACACAATTCAGCTGGTATTGGGTCATTAGTCGAGCCGAGATGTCCTCCATCCGCAGACATATTTTACAGACAAAAGCTTTGTCCGTGGCGGAGGCAACGCTATCAAAAGGCGTCTCGTCCAGATAGACCTATAGCGGTCGCAACAGTCGCATTTAATCGACGGACCATCCTGTTCGTTCTTCGAGCAGCTTCGAGCGCTTGCCCGCGCTTGTCCGATGATGATGATGATGATGATGATGATTTGAGGCTGCACCCTTTGTAACGGGTGGACACCATAGAGTTAATACAAAGACTCTAGAGGGAAAGCTGGGCAGGGAAACGAGCTTCTCACTGGTTCGCCGCCATCATCAAATTTATCATTGTGGCCAGCACAGTTTCTGCTCACTGCGTCAAAAATGAACAAAGGTTTGAACAAAAGTTTTAAAAACCGCTGCCGATAACACAACTGTAGGAAATTTCTATACATTGTTTTCAAGTTTCAAGCATATTATATAATCTTTCAGGCACCTTCCTGGCCATAAAGGAATGATGTAGAACAATTGGAAACCATGTTTGCGAGCAGACGTAGCAGATCAACAGTAAACACACACGACCACCCTTTGACATTTACTGTATGCAGAACTAGCCATCCCGGATAGGCCAAGGGCCGTTGCTGTGGAATTCGTCACCGTCTTTTTTAATATACTGTGGTCGTCGTCTTGCGCCAAAGCAAATTTCTGACATATTTTCAGGTGATCGGGCACAGAAGAGATGCATGTGCGCTCGACGGACGAAATGCATGCGAAGCGCGAAACAATCGCAGGGATAGCCGGCCTTGCGATAACAACTCAGAAGAATCAGGACACCTGTGTGATGTTACAGTAGGTACGCGACGCAACATATCACTAGAAATGCTCCACACGCGACGATTCTGCCGTTGTTTACAGCACCTACTGAACAGTAGCCGCCCGCCGTCGGTTAGCTGCACGCCGCCATCTTCCCACGATCCAAGTTGCCAGCTTCAAACCATCTTCATGTGCCAGATTTAGCAAGTAAAATTCATCTGGCAACCAATGAACAGTGGGATAATGGCGGCAATCACGCGGTCACCCCTCGAATGCATTGGGTGAACGGGCAGCTTTCCCTCTAGAGTCTTTGTATTAACTCTATGGTGGACACTAAACCAAGGCCTGCAAAGTCAAGCTGCAAATGCACCGCACACTCATCAACAGGGGGCGTAACAAGAACGCTGCAAAAAATAAAAAAATGCGGCGTAATGTTTTGTTGAAATAGTTTACCTATTTTATAAAACGTGGCATTAAAATATTTATTTCTTTACGTTGTTTTATGGCGTTGTGGTCGCTACGGAGCACGTTTTCTTGCTCCGGGACGACGATTTCGATTTCCACTGGTCGACCAAGATAGGTTGCGCGTATTCCGCTGGTCAGGAGGGGCGATCGCTGTGGTGTTGCTTTCTGGATGTTGAGCAGGCTTACGACAACGTGCCTCATGAGGAGCTGTTCAGCCGCTTAGGGGGACTGAAGCTTCCGGAGCGGCTGGTGCAGACCATCCGACGCCTCTACGAGGACAATAGGGTCGTCGTTCAGTTCGGTCCTGCTGTATCGGAGCCCATCACCGTGATGAGGGGCTTGAGGCAGGGGTGTCCCCTATCACCCCTCCTGTACATCCTGTACGCAGCAATCATCGAGCAAGAACTGCTCAGGTCAGGCATCGGTTTCCGGCTGAGGTACTCTCCCCTTGGCATGGACGACACTCGCCGACTACCGGGCTTGGCCTTCGCGGACGACCTTGTCTTGATGGCGGAGACACCCCAGGATCTGCAGAGTCTTCTGGATATCTGCCAAAATGAGATCGGTCGCCTGGGCTTGCGGTTCAACGCTAGAAAGACCACGGTTGTCCAGCTGGCAGGACTTGACGGTGCGGAGACTGAGCTGACGCTTGGAGGAGAGCTCCTTATCCGAAGCTCGGGAACCAAATACTTGGGAGTGGAGCTCTGCGACTCTGCAGCCATGTATTCCCGGCACGAGGCCAAGTTGCGACAGACTGCACTGCGAGCCCAATGCGTCCTGCGTCGTCGGTGCCTCTGGGGCTGCAACCGGTTCGTGATGGTACGCGACCTGTGGAAGATGGTCCATCTCCCAGGTCTAACGTTTGCGAACGCAGTTGTGTGCCTGGCAGCGGATACCCGTGAATGGCTGGAGCGACAACAGCGAGAGGTTGGCCGCACAGCGCTTGGATGTCATGGCCAGGTGGCAAACGAGGCAGTACAGGGAGACGTAGGTTGGTCCACCTTCGAGGCTCGAGAGGCGTACAGCAAGCTGGCGTTCTACGGGCGTCTTCGCTGCATGCCTCGTGCGCGTTGGGCTCGCCAGGTGTTTGACTACCTGGCTGCCACCTGTCTCCGCACGCAGTGGACTAAGCGCCTGTACCAGCTGGAAAAGAAGTACGGCTCTTTCCAGAACCATATTGACACCGACTCCGCAACAAAATGGGCAGCGGAGGTCCGTCGGCGTGTCGGGGCAGCTGAGAGCGAAATGTGGCGGGACGCAATGAGCAAGAAGACCACGCTCGCGTTGTACAGCCGCCATAAATTAGCTCCCAAGCCCGCAACACTGTATGACAACAGTGTCGGGAGTAGCCTCCTATTCGAGGCAAGAGCGGGGGCTTTGCGGACCTTGGTGTACAAAAGCCGGTTCGACACAACTATACACGACACGGCGTGCAGAGTGTGTGGTGCGGCGGACGAAAGCGCAGAGCACTTGGTTATGCACTGCCAGGGCCTCCAGCCGCCACAACAAGAGGGAGCCACGTTCCTGAAAGCGCTTGGCTTCTCGACCCCATCTACCAAGCAGCCGCAGGAAGAGGACGCGGGCGGCAGCGTCAGAGGGGGAGCTGTGGAGACCACCAAGAAGCGCCTAGCCGAGTGGTGGAAGACTGTGCGCCGCCGATAGGGGGTGTTTGGTGGCAGCTACTGCTTGTGTGTGTGCTTGTGTGAGTGACCGATGTGACCTATGTGCGCGTGTGTGTGTAACTCCGCAACTCAGTGTGTAACTTTTTTTTTTCTCTCTTTTTTTTTTCCACTCTGGCCGGATACTGTGTGAGTGTCCACCCGCTTCAAAGGGCATGGCCACCAGTTCATCATCATCATCATCATCATTGGGGCAACTCGGGACGCTCCAGCTCGATCCGCCGACCGAAGTCGTATCTCGCCGGAAGTGAAACCGGCTCAGCTTTACTTCCGCCGCGCGCTCTACACGTTCCGCTGGTCGACCAAGGCTGATTCGCTCTGTAGCGCTGTAGGTCGGCTCGGGCGCCCAGCTCCGATCGACCAGTGGAAATCGCCATAACTGTTTCGCCCCCCCCCCCCCCCCCCCCCCCCCCGAAGTGGCTGTGCTGCTGTCTCGCTAGACCGTTTTTGGGCCCAGCCTTCGCCACCCGCCTTGACTAAACTGCGTCCCAGCCAAAGAAAGAAAAAAAAAGGAAAGGATGGATGGATGGATGGATGGATGGATGAAATATAGGAGCGTCCCCTTTGAAACGGGGTGGTAGCAGTAGCTATTATGCTCATTTTTCTCCCTATATCTTAATTATTTATTTAGAATGGTTAACTAAACCATCATTCTATTTATTAAATTTTGTTCATACATTACTAACATTATGTCACTTTTCTGCTTTTAAGCCACCAATCTTCCAGTCGTTTTTTGCTAGTTTCCACCGCCGGTTTGTTCACCCGGCCACTGTTATCTCTAAACCCCAGAGCTTCAGGAACAGTGATTGCGCCTGCACCAACTTCCGGATGGATACCATTACATTCGACTATAATATGGTCAATTGTTTCACTGGAGTTTCCACATACAGCACATGCGTCATCTCTGTTGTTAAATTTCTTTTTGTAGCTGCGTGTTCTAAGGCACCCTGATCTAGCTTCAAAAAGTAGGGCACTGCCTCTTGAGTTATCAAAGAAATCTTCCTTCCTGATCTGCATTTTCCACTTTCGATATAATTGCACTCTCTGCTTCTTTTCCATCGAATTTATCCAATTTTTACCTTCTGTGTTTTTCACCTGTTGCTTAATGCTCTTTATTTCTCCGTCCTTGTTGCTAACATACTTACTAGTTAGTTTCCTAGTTCTTTTCCTCCATTGTGAGTCAACGCTTTTTAGGTACAGGTATTTAAATACCTTAGCTGCCCATCTGTTACTGTCCAATTTCCTCAGGCGTTCCTCATATAATATTTTACTCTGAGCTTGCCGTACTTCACCCACCTAAAGCCCCTCTATCTGGAAAGTAGCGAAACTCTCCTCCCTTCGGCTGCTTTCCTCCTCAATTCACCTCTGATTTCACTCTCCCACCGGCGGGAGCGCTGCGCACGGCACGCTGAACCTGCCTGCGCTCGAGGGGCGCCGCGGAAGGGTCAATGATAGTGAATGGCGGGGGCTTTTTGTGCTGCCTTTTAAAGCGTTCTTTTAAATCTGCTTTGTACAGGTAACTACTAATCGATTTGAAAATGTTATGTTTGGTTTTAGTGGCACATATTGTTCGCAATAACAAAAAAAGGAAGGAGAAGACATGCTCAAAACGGCAAGAAATGTTTGCACTCGGCATCATGCTCGGGTACTCTGAATCATCAAGAACGGGAAATAAACTGAGCAGGCAATTATGGTGTCATCTGTGTTGGGTGACAGATAGATGACCCTGAATGAGAGCCAATGACCCCTTCAGAAATCTTCTGCATCTTTGCGCGTGAGCGGCAAACCGGCGAATTCTAACATCGATCGCTTCTGGCTAACCTATAAGCAAAAGCGTCGATTATTGTATGCTTTCATTTTCAAATCACATCTGTAAGAAAACGATGAAGCAGTGGTCCTACAGCTGCTAATCAGAGGTAGTGTAGGTGAAAAAAGTGGCTTTTATTTCTTCGCAAAATCAATTGATCGGCAAAATGACTCAGGCAAAATAGGGTCTTATTTTATTGTCACAATACTGGTTTGCTTTAAAGGTCGTAAGATGTGGCGCATACAAAATACACAGTTCCAAAAATGTAGTGATAAACACTGTTGCACATTGGAACCAAGTAGCATCTTTGATTTTACTGACACAGCACTGGTCGCTTTGAAAACGGTCCTAAGACTGGCGCAGGCACATAATTGAAAACACACATTTTCAAATAAAAATAAATGCACAGAAAAACACTGTTAGACAATTGGAAGATGCTGAGAAGCCTTAACGAAATGAAAAGATAAGAAAACGAAGTGGAAGCAAATAATTTTCGTAGAAACATTTTTCACACACGCTACAATCCAATTTTAATTTCGATGATTATAAGCTTCAGATATGCACGAGAATATCTTTAAAAAATGCAAGCAGTTACCAGAAATTTTGAACAATTTACAGATTCATTCAGGCGACAGACAAAATATTAATTGTATGCATATTTGCAAACCACAACTTTCACAAATGTTTCAAATTAATAAAACATGAAATTACGAATGCATACTGTCACCGAATCTGAGCTGCAGCGACCCGCATGCCTACGCTTTTGCTACCGCATTTACTGCTAGTCACTGGAGATATTTTGGAGGCTTCATCTCGGACAAGGATCTGGATTCGTACTCTCGCGAAAACACTCACAATCTCTTTTACAACATCGTGGCAGGCTGGGAAGAAAGATACCAATGAAATGCTATCTTTTATCGGGGCCTACAGTTGTGCAGTGCTGATTGAATTTTTGAGGAGAGCCTCTCTGGTTACTGCGGAAAAAGTTCTCAGCAATTTTTAGTTTCGATGACGGCTGGTGATGGGTTCGTCAGTGACATGTGAGACTGAGAAGAAGTTCTTCAACTCAATTAACCTTGCCGGTGCCGTGTTGTAATCAGCGAAGCGCGGCAGTCGTTCTGTTCTACTGTTCTACGTTCTGTCTCTGTTCTACTTGAACACTGAAACGCGCAGCAGCACGGCATCGCGCGCACGAAACTGCACGCGCGCAAGCCACAGGAACGGTAAGACGAGGCAGTTTAATGGCGGCAGCGAGAAAATAAAAAACAAGCAAAACAAGATTTTGCGCGCGTTGATGACGTATGGTGACGTGTTTGTAACGTCAGGGGGCCCGGCAGCCAACGACAAACCAGAAAACCCGCCCTCACTCTCTCTTTGGAGACGGGAGCGAAGAGGAGCGAGGAGGAAAGCGCCGGGAGAGGGAAACGGCGGCAAAGATCTTACAATTTCGCTACTTTCCAGAGATAGAGGGGTTTTACACCCACCCAGTTTGCAGCGCTCCTGGCGGCGGCCGCCGGCATTCATCGCTCATGGTGCCACCCGGGAGGCCTCGGTCGGCACACTAGCCATTATATTCTAGGCACTATACTATAGTAGTACTAGTACTAGTCAGAACAGGACACAAATATGGCGTAGACTACATACTGACAGCTGTGACGTCACAGCCGAAAAAAAAAAAAAGCAACTTTGCCACTTTGCACATAGAAAAAATGGTAACTTTTGGAAGCTTGATGCCTGAACGCAATTCTGTGGACGCTACAGTGTATCTCGGAAAAGACAAAAAAAAAAAACAAAGCCGTACATTACAACAATTAACAGCTAAAGCTGAAGTGCTAAGTGCACTGGAACTAGGGTCTTTGTTCCGGATGTGGCCTGAAACCTGATTCAGGAAAACACATACCATTCATGGGAATGTATTTTGCAGACAATGTGTCGCTAGACCGTCGACTCTGAAATAGCTGCGCTTAATGCAAGTACCAGATCAACACTTTCGCAGAACAAGATGTACAGGAAGAGAAAAAAAAAGCTGAGACCAGCCAAAATGCAGCAACTTTTATCGCGCTCTGAGAAGAGCAAAGAGAAAACTGGCTGGAGCATAGAAGCATGAAGGCGCTATGTGAGTCTGCGGTTGAAGCTTTTTTTTTTTTTTAAATCCCGCGCGTGACCTAATATAGACTTGATTGTGACCAAGGAGGTTATTGTTCTATATAACCTCCTTGATTGTGATCATACAAAAATCGCTGCTGAAACCGAAGCCGAAACTGGTGAAGAAAGTAAAATCAATTATAAATTACTTAGCGGTGGTAGGCGAAAAACCTCATGGATCGAGATACTTATACGGGAATATCTTGTGCATCATTAGCAAGAAAAAAAATACCACCAAAAATCGGTCTCTACTACTATAAAATTATTGCGGTGTCATGTGCGGCCTTTGTTCAAAACCTTTAGCGGCGCATTTCTACATTTTTACTTGTTTATTGTTGCTGCGCCTTTTTGCTCAAATTTTACTTGTAGACTTTGGAAAAACAGAATCAATACGATACGATCGCCACTTTTCTTTCTTCCCTTTCACTCTGTTACAAGAGGAAGCACACCGCATAATAATCATTTATGTATGAAGCAACAAGTGGCTTCCTAATAAAACAGATGAATAAAGGTAAGAACAAAAACTGAAGAGTCCGATTCAGACTACTTGTGCTTACTGTCGCATGCGATCTTTGAAAACATATGCGCGTGCCATGTTACGAAAAAGCAAGATGGCCCTGCTTTTATGTAGCATATATGTGACGCTATGAAACGTCAGCAACCTGATACATATCACCTTATCAATAAGCATGACTGAACTGCAGAAACGTCGACGTAACCTATCTGAAAGAATGAGGCCCGTATTGACGTCCGTAGCACTTGACTGCGGCATCGATAAAAAAATGGCTGAGGCTTAGCTTGGTTAAGCCTGGTCAGATGCGAAGCATATTGATTGCTAAACTCAGCTTTCCATGGGTACACTTGCTTGGTTAAGCCTGGTCAGATGCGAAGCATATTGATTGCTAAACTCAGCTTTCCATGGGTACACTTGGCTAAACTTTTCTTTCCTTGGTTACACGTGCTTTTACGTTGCTCGTATCAGTGGAGCATCGTTATCGCCGAGCCGCATGCCGAGCACGCTCCTTGGCCAAACGTTCTTCCCGCTCTTCTGGGCTCTCTTTGTGTGTGATGTCCAAAACATGGCATTGTCTTAGGTTAACTTGGCATGGAATCGGCCACTTCTTGCACTCTCTTGACAGCATCTATTGTAATATGTGCTAGGCGACATGCCTTCGGATCTGTTGTATGTCTGCAGCAGCTGCCTGGGCATATCGATATGGTGATGATTGTCGCGAGTTCCAAATTTCTATTCTCCTGGCTATACCAGTAAAATACGATGAAGCCAAGTTTCTAGGAACCTACGTGGTTTATTGTGAAGGCGCGCCATTCTCGTAACTTTGCTAAATTGCTAGATAGATTATTTTTAAGCTCGGTCTTCTTTTGATCATAACCTTAGTTCCTGCATTCTTGAACTTGTGTGGTATATGGTCGGCATCTTGATGTAGGGATTTTAAGCACAAACAAATACAAGGACAAGAGAGACCACACACACAAATGCTTGTTTGTGTCACCTCTCTTGTCCTTGTATTTGTTTGTGCTTAGAATCTCTACATCAAGATGAACTACCAACTCGCCCAACAGGAAGTTTTAATGGTCGGCATATTTGCGGATGGAATTCGAACTAGCTTTTCATGAAGATTAAAAATTGTTCACGGAGCTCGCTCCTGGAAACTAGGTTCTTGTTCTTTCGTCTCTCGCAGGTATCTGTGCACCCTCGCTCGTACCTTACGTATGCTGTGCATGAATCAGAAGCGGCACCTGGTGCCAATTCACTATCCATTTAGCATCTGCTTTAGCTGCTGTGGTGAGTGAGGCTGGTGACATGATTTCTTTCACTGCTGTGTCATTCAATGTTGGGATGGGCAAGGGTGTGCAGTAATCTGTTTCACTGCAAGAGCAGTACCAGTGGTAGTAATGCTGGCTTTGCCAATATTTAATCTGGATGAATGAAGCCACCAACCTGCAGAAGAAACACACTCTGCATCTCCTTGCTATGGGGCTAGCTATCTTTCTTCACACTTCAGAAGCACCAGCCACCATACACATTACAACTCTGCTCTCCAGAAACATTCCCCACTAGCAAACCACTGAGCTACACTCTACAAGGCGTCCACGATTTTCACCTGCTAGAAGCCCATGCAGCAGCAGAACAGAAAAATTGCAGGGACATTTAAGCCCCACTTTTAAGGTTGTGATGTGACAGTGTTATTGGCTCGCATCTGCGGATCCTTGTTTATGTACATGACCTTTTCTTCTCGTTTAATCACTAATCCCTTAATTTGTACTGTCGCAATCACAATGTTGCGAGACATCACAGAGCGTGGCAAAACTGCATTCTGCTCCATTTAACGGCACCAACCTGCTATATTGGCTATAGTAAAAATCTCTGTCATCACTCCTAACTTATACACATCATATGAGATAGAAACCGGCGCCAGGTGGCTCTTCGAGGTACTCGACAGCTACCGTGTGCCCCAGCCACAGTTATGGTGAAGCAGATTGTGTGCAGACTTTCACGGCACTGCAATTGTGCGGCGGTCATGGGGCAATTGTTTTCTTTGTATTTCCTATAGGCTTTGTTGGTGTAGTCCTGAATTTTCAATGCGTGTACGTCGGCTGAACGTTTGGACAAGAACTGAAATACCATGATGGCAAAATGCTTTTTGTTGGAAATAACCTTGGAATACCAAACCCTTTTAGTAAAATGCTGTAGGGCTAAATATAGTATAACTGCAAAGAAAATTTGCAAATTATTGTTTTTTATGGAAGACAAAGGAAGAAAAATGTTTGGGAGCAGTTCTACCAGATGCCGCTGCGAATATACCAATCTGAAAAAGCAGTGCTTGGTTAACTTGCGAGTTGAGGTCGCTTTCTGGCGGCAGTACTGGCGTGAACCGAAGTACGCTACACATACTGGCCACACGTGACATTAGAGATTTTAGATAGCAGTGATAATTTCCTATTCAGTTTGACGTTCATCGCTTTTACACAATTATCTTTCACTTTCGATTAGCAGTTGATTTTTCGTACAGGACCTTTGTAGGCTGAAGTTGATTGGTGAATTGTGTTGTACTGTGCGGGCAGGGCTTCCGAGGGTGGAAGCGAGGGGTGTGTGATGCTTCTGGAGGGTGACGGGGTGGACAGGTTTGCAGAAAAATAGCACCCTATAGAGCGAGGAGAGATGTAGTGTTTCTGGTAGGTGACGGTGGGTCAGGATGAGTGCACAAGTGTGCAACACCCTATCCTTCATGGGAATTGGGGTGGCGTTTTCAGAAATGGACGGTAACAAGGGGACAGCACTCTATCTAGATGGAGAGGGGGCATCAGGATCAGGGTGGTGCTTCGAGAAGGTGACGGTGGGTGGAGTGGTACCTAGAAGGGGACATCACCCTATGGAAATGGGGGGTCGGGAACACATTTTGTTCGGTCTGTCTTATAAACTGAAAATCTGTGGGAAGATTAGCACTTGGCACCCATGGCAAAACTTCGGACAAAGCAGAACAGGGGGATGTGGGCCGGACGTTTTTGGAAGCTCGAAGCAAAATATTGCACGAAGAACGCTTAAAAAAAGGGCAATAATCGGTGGGCAGCTAACATATTTAAACACTTATACCGAAAGTGCACTGAATTACAGTTACGGAAAATGACGAGAAAATTAACCAGTAAGTATGTAGGAACACAGGACAGAGAAATAAAGAACATTAAATGACAGGTAAGAAATACAGAGGTTAAAAACTGCAATAATTTGATAGACAATAAGCCAACCGACCCTAGACTTATATAGAAAATGGAAAAAGCAGATCAAGAAGAAAATGTTCTATGACAACTCGAGGCAGCGGCCTTCTCTTGGAAGCTAGATCAGGATGTCTTAGAACATGAAGCTGCAAAGGGAAGTTTAATCAAGAAGATGAAACTTGTGCTATGTGCGGTAGATGCACAGAAACAATTAAACATCTTATACTGGAGTGTGGCAGTATCCATCTAGATGTCGATGCGGACACAATCACTCTAGCCGAAGCCCTGGAGATGGCAAAGTAAATGTGAAAGCATCTGTTGTAGAGTTTAGCAAGAGGTGCTTAGAAGATTGGTGGCTAAATAGCAGGGCGGGGATGCAAGCATGTTAAATCAGAATTAAAAAAAAGAGTATATACGAAATATACAGAGCCTAAAACTAAAGTCGTTGAATTTGAAGGGTTGCCTTAATTAAACATAAAAAGGTGGAGCATGGGGACAACTATCACCACCCTGTTTCAAAGAAGGTGCTTTTAAATGCCCTTCATTCATGGGTGGGCAGGTGAGTGGGAACTGCGCCATAGGTAGTGGGAAGGTGCGGGGGTGGGGGGAGACCCTCATCTGAAGGCTTACTTTGCCGGAAATCACACACCAGGCAGTGCAGGCCAGAAACCCTGCCATTTTTGGTGAATGTTGCTCGTGCCGATAAAGCTGTGAAACAGAGAAAAAAAAAAATTCTAGAGGGCACTTTGGACCACTAAAGTGCGATGATGCGCAAGCCATTAAAGCGTGGTGGATTGTAGCCCTCTACTACGGCACCTCTATCTCCCTCTCTTCTTTCACTCCCACCTTCCTCCCTTCCTTTGTGGCGTGATACACGTGTCTTCGGAGAATTGACAGATACTGCCCCTTTTCTATTCTGTAAATCAATTTGAAATGCCGCCGATGCCTGCTGTACTAACGCCTCCTAGATATGTGGGTCCGCTTCTGTTTGCAGTGTGGTGTGGTGTTCGAGGAAGCAGCAAATGAAAGGCACAGAACAGACTCCTGGATTGGACGTCTGGCGGGGTCAGCTTTGTCTATGCATGTGACTTCATGACCACTCGTGACGATACATGGCGCGCCTCTTGTCGAACACAACCAGCATTCCATTGAACGCATCAAAGTTCACCGGCGTTCTATTAGCGCAAACTGAAAAATGAAAAAAGTAACCTACTCTTATTGCACTTTTTGTGCACTTCGAACGGCGCATTCACTGTAACTGCTTTTCCTGTTCTGAGGCGTGCGCATCACCACCTCAAAATAACAGGCGACATTCATCGCCATCCTCATATATGGATAGTAGGAAAGCCTTCTGACCCTTGCCTTTGCCTGCCACCTACATTGCTTAACAAGGCGGCTAATTTGTAACGTAGAAGCTGACTTCATGACAGCGGTTGGCCTTCTTCACCGCAATGTGCATTTGGTATTTCCTTCGGTCCGGACATGGACATACATTTTTAGCCGCACATTTCAACTTTATTTCCTTTGAACGATGCGCACTTGCCTGCAAGTTTGAAAGGCTTGCAGTGTTTCCTTTCACCAATTCTCGAGTCATGGAGAACTCTGTTACAAATAATTTAGCTATATTTTATCCGAGTTCTTCCCTGGTTTTGGCTCTTCAGCAAGATGCTGATACACAGTCAAAGCCTGTAAGGATGACTCACGGCCGGCACACCCATCATCTCCTATGACTCTCAGTACAGCAGCGAAAATTACTTCAGGTCGCTCTGAATGCTCAAGTTCATGACACCTCGTTGGTGAGAATCACAACTTGGTGAATGTGTAGGCTTGCAGCCACAGGCTTGGCCAGCCTCTGCCTTTTTTTTTTTCTTCAGCTTGTTGCTCACCAAAAAAAAAAAATGGCATCACTGAGCAGACGCGCCAATGAGCATCGCATGTGAGCAGCTGCTCTGCCCTTGGAGGATGAGTAGGGTCATACAGTGCCACGATGTCGCAGCGGTGGCAGACAGGAAGCACCCCCCATGTGTAGGCCATAAAGAGTGCACTGCCGCCGCTCGAGTCCGGCCATGGTACACCACGTATAACCATGAATACAGAAAACACAAAACATCCATACATGCACAGGCTTGGTTTCCTAAGAAAAGCCAGAAGCCCCGCACCTATGCCTCGGCCACCCATTGAGCTCAGCCCCCCCCCCCCCCCCCTCCCCCCAATCTTCTCCTCATTGCCACTGGGGCTGGATGAGGCAAAGTTCACTTCTCAACCTTCAAACAAAGGTCACTGGTGGTGCTTTGGTAGCAGAAAGCAAGAAAAAAAAAAAAAGAAAGCTGCGGCGGTCGCTTTTTACTCCAGGTAAAAAGCAAGGCGCCCGTGTTCTGTGCGATGTCAGTGCACCTTAAAGAATTCCAGGTGGTCGGAATTGTCGGAGCCCTCCACTCTGGTGTCTCTCATGCCTGAACCAGCAAGAAAAAAAACAATGCCTGTAAAAGGCGGGGCCTTGATGATGGTATCTGATGCGTTCTTGTAGCTGTTTTTACCCCGCACAGGGCAACGTTTTCGTTTTGTTGACCGAGCCAACTTGGCGGGCGTAGTTTCTCGAAACGCTAAGAGATGGTGCTCCGCATTTCGCGTATTTAGGGAGCCGACATGTACTGGCCCTATGCATATTGTCTCTTGTGGAGGCTAGTCAACCAGGGAGAAGGAAGAGATTCGTTTTGGTGATGAAAGGGAGAGAAACATGCCGATTTTGATGACTGTAGCTCTGTTGATAACGAGTCTGCTGCAAAAGTTTTTTTTCGCCGTCGCGCATTCTGAAGGCGATACCTCATAGAAAGGAGGTTTAAATACATTTTCGAATTTAGGGCGGTCCATGGCCCATAAACAAGTTCGGTTTATAGAATCACATCTGAAAACTAAAGGAATTATTGAAGCAGGAGAAATGATAGCACCTTAAAATTGAAACAAAAAGTGGGTGGGTTTTAAGATGCTTTGCAGCTGTTTTCCACTTGCCCAAAGGCAGTCCAGAGTTTTGGCTGGTGTGCAATGGGCAGTCGGGCGCATAGTTTTGCTGATTGCATGGCAGCTGCGTGCTGGTTAGTGACATTTTATACACAAGGTCTTGTAGACTTTGTGTCTAGTTGGAAGAAGAGGATTGTAGCAAATGAGCATTTAAGCTGAGAAATTTTTGTGAGTAGCTTCAAAGAGCACCCTTCTTTGAAAAATGGCTGCTTTCCATGAAAACATGGCATTAAGATTTTCGCTTTTCCAGATGGGGTTTTAAATTTTGTCTTGATGGTTTCTTGCAATTTTTTGCTTGTTTTTCATAGCAGATGTATTTATTTCATGATTTGCAATAAAACGTTTCCATTGCAAATAAGCACTCCTTATGTGTCGTGCTCTTTGGTCTCATTATTTTGAACTGTAGTAGCCATAACAATCAGAAAACATTAGGGTCACTTTGCCAGTTTGTTTGTAGAATAGCACTGCATCATGTCTGCATTATTTTGCACCATGTAAAAGTGGGGTGCTGCGTTCCTGTAGAAAAAAAGAAAGGGCATTGCAGTTGATGTCGACGAGACTGAAAGCGATATTTGTTTCCATTAAACTGTTTCCTCAATTTCGAATCTGGTTTGGGCTATTGCATGTCTAAAGCCCCAGCCATATTTCCCATTGTCTCAGTAACAGCACATGCTCAAAGACCTGAACAGCGCAGTAGTAGGCTCATAGGAACTACAAGATCAAAGTTTATTTTTCAGCCCTTTGTGATGGGAGCAACAAATTACAACAGGTAGAGGTATTGACATGGCACACAGTGATCAAGAATGCCAAAACTTAATGCGGACTATGAAAGACAGAAAGCATGGTGGAGGGCTTCAAATTAATTTTGACTGCCTGGTGTCCTTTAATATGCACTGAAATTGTATAGCACGCAGGTGTCTTTACATCTTGCCTTCGCCAAAATGTAGCCATGTATTATTTAGCAGTCGGATGCATAGCCACAAAGTCACTGCTGCACATAGGTAGGACGGTATCGGAGGTAGTAAGAGAGTAGTAATAATGTGTTTCTGAACCATGAGAAAATTTCCGCAAGAGCAAGGAGAGGTGAAGGTAAATTTGGAAGGTGCTTTACATATAATGTAACAAACGATAGCTTGCTATGCGATCATTTGTAAGGCTGAAAAGTGGACATTAAAGGATAAGTTTAAAATAAAGGACAATGCAGCAGGATATAGAAAGTAAAATAATTGGAAAACCTTCACA
The DNA here is from genome assembly GCF_055883805.1 of Amblyomma maculatum. NCBI lineage: Eukaryota > Metazoa > Arthropoda > Arachnida > Ixodida > Ixodidae > Amblyomma > Amblyomma maculatum. Next base: position 280,228,821 of record NC_139344.1, read on the forward strand.
AACACAGGTGTGGATTAAAGTACAGTTTAAAGGTAATGACAACAAGGCTGTAGTAATAAACTATTGTTGAAATGAGTAGGCCCTATTTGCCCTAGGCAGGTGGTGTCCTCGGTCCAAAAAGCTGAGGGCTGTGTATGTTCACTGGACCTTGTGCTCGGCATGAGCAGGTCCCCATCTGATGGTTTCTGTGTGGATGGTACCTCTATGCTGTCAGAACGCCATACCATATGACAGTGCTGGGCATCTTGCAGTAGAGTATGTGCAGTTGAGATTGTTGCACATGGTGTACATATTTGAGCATGAAGAAGCAGGAAACTGAAAAGGAGCATTAGAGTGAGGCATCTAATCCAGGAAATAGGGCTTTTCAGCTAATCAATTAGATTTCGAGGGAGTTAAACAAGCAAGGGAGACCAAACATTCGGATGAAGTGATAATCTCTGCAAATGAGCCAAGGTTGGTGGCTGCAGCCGACGCATGAATAAGCAATTATTGCAGATCATTAATAGCTTTTCCCTTTAGTGTACCTAATCCAGGCAGTGATGATGATAAATCAAAACTCTGTTGTCAATTTATGAAATAACCATAGATACATAACTGCCCTGTGGAAAGCCCAATTAGCCACTTGATTTTTCTTTTTGTTGTGACTGGATAGAGTGAAAATGCACGAAGGAAATAAACACCAGACTAGCAGTCTTAGCCTTTGTATTTTTGTACTCTTGAGCAAAAATGACTGTGTAATGACTGCCTAATGACTGTCCATCATCAATTTGTTTACTTAGAAAAGGGGGACACTGATAAATTGGCAAATGACAGCTACAATTCTACTGAATTGGAACACATGCTTTTTTGCTGTCTTAATGCAAGGCTGAAAACGCTATAAGAATTCGCTCCATTGAGACAAAGGAACCTTCTACAGTACAAGTCTAGTCAGAGTCCATTGAACAGCTATGGTGTAGCATTGGTAAACTGTGGTTTAAAAGCTACTTGTGAAGAGATAAATGATTCTGAGAGGTACCACGCTCTGCGATCACTTATTTAGTTGAAATATTATTTCATTTTTCTCCTTACAGAAAAGTGTTTGCAATGAAGCCATGAGGTATGCGTTGGCACACAAGAACTTTGCAGATGTCTGTAAATACTTTTATGCGTCATAAACCTAAAAACGATTTTGGTGAAGCAACGCTATGGTGGCTAGAAAGGTTAGGTGACGCGAGCAGGCTGAGAGCGCCGCTCCTACGTTTCATGCCTCGCGTAGGTGGCGCTGCTCTCAGCATTTCGATGCGTGCTCAGCTTGTGCTAAGGTAAACTCTGCTGCGGTTGCAGCGCAGTCATACCAACAAAATGTTTAAATTATTGTTACCACTTGAAATATTTTAACCACGTAAGTAAAATAGGCAATTCAGGAGTGACGTCGACTGCAAATATGCTCTTTGGCCCCGTGAAAGCGGGCGATGCGGCTGTGCCGGTTGTTTTGCTTGTCGCGCTACTAAATGCTGCTTAACTGATGAAGTTTTGGTCTGAAGGTGCATTACGTTCCCTTTCCCGATGCGCACGGTGGTTTCAGTTATAAAGCTAATTATTTTGATTTGGTTTTGCGAGCTTTAAAAAGCCAAAGCGACTCGGGCTGAGGGGCGTTGCAGTCGAAGATTACTGAGAATGCAGATGACGAGATTATTTAACGTGCGGTTATGTCGCACAGAACGCAGGCACCAGGCTAATTTGTGTTCTTTTGTTCTCTGTGAATTTCCGGTGCGTCTAAAGTGGGAAAGTGCAATTTTTAGCCAGATGATAGCCAGAACGCACAACACGCGATGTAAAACTGTATTTAAGTACAGAATGAACAAATTGCAGTTTTATTGACAAAAAAACTCATGGATAAGCAAAGTTTTGTTTATTGCACTTAAGGGCAAGAATACTGAAAAGAAAAGTGAAATATCACAATGTTGAGGTTGCTGTTGAAGGCTTCAAATATACATGTAATACAGGTAGAATAAAAATTTCCAGGCATAACTGCTCACAACCAACTAGCAAATTAAAGAACCCGCCTCGGTTTCAACAGTTTCATTCTCTCTTGCCTTTCTTTTCGCAAAGAATTCTGCGTCTTCAGGTAGAAGTGTAGTCTGCTAAAAACATAGAACTTGATCACTTTGTTTGTCACAGATGTACTATGTTCGTGACAATCAACCAGCTGCCGTTTGGTCATTTGGAGAAAGGATACCAAGTCCATAAGGCTGTCTCTTCGGATTTCATGCGCACTAAAACAGCGAGTAAAGGTGTTTTCAAGGGATGTCGCAGGGGCATTTAGATTGGTTGGTGGAAACACAAGACCGCCTCTGTCAACTGCGCTGGTAAGACACGCTGTGTATGGAGTAGTTCCGTTGTTGAGAGTAAGGAGTTGTCTGCAGCACTCTTCATATTTTTTGCCAGCGAAGCATTTCTTTGCCACATAGCCAGCGATATAAAATACAAGCCTTGAATCACTGGCCTGAGTGGTGAGAGATGTGTGTTCGATGCCACAGTCTTTGAGAACTTCATTTGCCTCACTCAGGTACCTCCCACATCGAGAAGCTAGTCATGGACGATGCTTTCACTAATTCTTGTTTTTTTTAGCAATTGACTGGCCTTTTGCTCGACAATGATGCTTTAATTTTTTTTAGCAGTTGACCGGCCTTTTGCCTGAAAACGATGCTTTCATTATTTTTTTCAGCAATTGACTGGCCTTTTGCCTGACAACAATGCTTTCATTATTTTTTTTTTTTAGCAATTGACTGGCCTTTTGCTTGACAACGATGCTTTAATTTTTTTTTTAGCAACTGATTGGCCTTTTGCCTGACAACGATGCTTTCATTAAATTTTTGTTTACAATTGACTGGCCTCTTGCCTGGCGATACTTTCATTATTGACTGGCCTTTTGCCTGACAATGATGCTTTCATTATTTTTTTTAGCAATTGACTGGCCTTTTGCCTGACAACGACGTTTTCATTAATTTTTTTTAGCAATTGACTGGCCTTTTGCCAGTCAATTGATCTGCCAAGCCCGACCGATATATATCGTAGTAATAAATATAACAGGTACATTGTATGTGACCACTGTGGCGGCATGGCGCATACAGCTTTAACATGCACACAGATGTCAGTGCGCGTTAAAAACCCCAGGTGGTCGAAATTTCCAGAGGCCACTATGGCGTCTCTCATAGCCCGAGTTGCTTTGGGACGTTAAAACCAAGCAAACCAGTTATGGGAAGATAAGGTCAAATATTTCAAGCTGAACGACAAAATTTTGCACCTTCCGCGAGTATTATTGAAATTAAGTTGTCTGACCTAAACCTCCAACAAATAGCCCATTTTTCTGGCCTGCAAATATCAAGCTTGCATTTACATGTCCAGCACCTTTGGTCAAGCACCTTTGGTCAATCAATTGCTACTATGGAGAAATGTGGGTACTGCCTGCATCGATCGTTCCTATATCCCCATGCTTTTGCATCTCCATGTTTTTGTGCTACGCATACAGTGCACTTTATAGCACAAACTCGTACATACAATTAAGGCAGACCCACACGATTTCGAGACCACGAGTTTTTGAAGTTGGCAATATATGTATGGTTGCACGTATATAGGCCACACATAATTAAGTGACGTTACAAAGCCAATCAAACTATACAATGGAAAAGGTAATAGGCAAAGCGCGGGCACGTAGATATCAGTTGTATCAGTCACAATACAAAAGCGGATGAAACATTTGAAGCATGCGAGCATTTGATCACAACACACTTTTTCAAACCTTAACGCACAAAACTTATATTTGACCGCAAAGCATGCATGGTGAAAATGAGCACACCATAACAAACTTTACTCTCAACTGATGACCGCATCTGGATCTGTAGTCTACTATTTGAACCTTGCTGTCATATTTTTGGCGGGACAAAAAATAATAAAGGAAGCATACCAGCCAGTAAATGCGCAGTATAATATGTACTGAATGTAGACCAAGTGAAAAAAATATCCATTAGTAATTGTGCACCGTGCATTTTTTTTCCTACAGGCTATATGAGCATGCATATACGCGCTTGCAAGGCTTGATGCCGTTACTGTCCTGTATGGGCAGAACATCCCAAATGCACTGGCGTCCCTGAGCGCAGGCACCGTGTCAATGGCGTTGAGTTGGCATACGACGATCTGCATGATTTTCGTGCCAGCTGCCTAAACCTATACAAAAGTTAATGCATGTCTGTGGAATGTATAAACCTGCGTTCTTGAATTAGGCTGCAGAGGTCAAGAAAAAAAATGCCAAAAACGAAACCACGGAGCTCGTGCTCCGTCTGCCGAGGTATAGTTTCGTTTCTTTTTTCTTTGTGATTTTGATTGTTCGCGCTCGCATTAACTGCAGCAGTTATTGAGCTGCTCCGTGAGAAGGAACAAAATTCGCGTAGTTTTGAGTGTGCGAGGCGTCAGTGCGAAACAGACAGAGCATCGAAACGATGGCATGCTGTCGACATCATCATCATCATCAGCCTGATTATACCCACTGCAGGGCGAAGGCCTCTCCCATATTTCTCCACTTAACCCGGTTCTGTGCTAGCTGCATCCACTTGACCCCTGCGAACTTCTTAATCTCATCCGCCCACCTAACTTTCTGCCGCCCCCTGCTACGCTTTCCTTCCCTTGGAATCCAGTTTGTTAGCCTCAGCGACCATCGGTTATCCTCTCTTTGCACTACATGTCCTGTCCATGTCCATTTCTCCTTAATTTCTACTAGAATGTCGGTAACTTGAGTTATTTCTCTGAACCACTCTGCACGCTTTCTATCTCTGAATGTTACCCCTACCATTTTTTCGTTCCATAGCCCTCTGGGTTGTCCTCACCTTAAGTAGAACTCTCTTGGTTAGCCTCCACGTTTCAGCCCCATAGGTGAGTACAGGCAAGATGCAACTGTTGTATACTTTCCTCTTGAGCGATACCGGTAAGCTGCTAGTCATAATCTGCGAGTGCTTGCCAAATGCGCTGCATCCGAATCGTATTCTTCTTGTTATTTCCTTTTCGTGGTCCGGATCTGCGGTTACTACCTGTCCTAAGTAGACATATTCGCCTACTACTTCCAGTATTTCGCTACCTAATGTAAACTGCTGTTCCTTCCCGAGGCTGTTGAGCATTACCTTAGTCTTCTGCATATTGATTTTCAAGCCTACCTTTCTACTTTTCCTGTCTAGGCCATCAATCATTATTTGCAGTTCATCCCCCGAGTTGCTTAGCAAGGCAATGTCATCAGCAAATCACAGATTACTGAGGTATTCTCAATCTACCCTTATCCTTAACTGCTCCCATTCCAAGTCTCTGAATACTTCCTCTAAGCAAGCTGTGAATAGTACTGGAGAGATTGTGTCTCCTTGCCTAACACCTTTCCTTATGGGAATTTTGTTACTTTCTTTATGCAGAACTATGGTTGCTGTGCAGCCACTATATATATCTTCCAGCACTTTCACGTACGGCTCGTCTACCCCCTGATTTCGCAATGCCTGCATCACCGCCGATGTTTCAACTGAGTCAAATGCTTTTTCGTAATCAATGAATGCTATGTATAAGGGCTGGTTATATTCCGAGCATTTTTCTATCACCTGATTGATGGTATGGATATGATCGATAGTAGAGTACCGTTTCCGAAACCCTGCTTGATCCTTTGCTTGAATGCAGTCTAAGGTTGTCCTGATTCTATTAGCGATTACCTTAGTAAATACCTATACGTAACAGACAGTAAGCTGATTGTTCTGTAATTTTTAAGGTCCTTAGAGTCCCCTTTCTTGTGAATGAGGATAATGTTTGCATTCCTCCATGGTTCCGGTACCGTCGATGACACGTATACAAGGTGGCAAGTTTTTCTAGCACGATATCCCCCCCGTCCTTCAGCAAATCTGTAGTTATCTGATCTTCTCCAGCTGATTTCCCCCTTTTCATAGTTTCTAGTGCTTTCTTGACCTCGTCCTTCGTCACTGGTGGAACGTCTGACTGTTCCCTACCGCCAATCTCATTACGGTCCTGACTACTTTGGCTACTGTAGAGATCTGTATAGAACACCTCGGCTAATTTGACTATCTTTTCCATATTAGTGATGACGTTGCCCGCCTTGTCCCTTTGCTGTCGACATGCTTCATGCTAAATGCTGCCAAACGGCCGAAGTGCGACCTGCAATCACTGCCACAATTGCGAGGTAGCAGTTTAAACCACCTGGTTCCTGAACCAGCTGGCACCGCACAGTTCACGGGGGTCTGCGTTTCGTCACCATAGGATCATCAGTGGAGCACCCTAACCATAGCCACTATAGCGGTGGGGAAGTGGGCCAGTCTTGGAAAGGGCGATCCTGTGGGACAGTCCCATTTGAATCATATGTATTACTTGGAATTTTTTCGTCGAAAAAAAAAATGCTGTTCAGCCTGGATTTTTTTTTTTCTTTCGGTTTAAAATGTCCGCTACGAGGTGGGAAACGTCTTCACTTTCACACACCATCTTTTGTATACATTTTCTACTGGTAACATGCTCCAAATACTGTAGTTTGGTTTGTGGGGTTTACCGTACCAAAGCGACTAAGGCTATGAGAGACGCCGTAGTGGAGGGCTCCTAAAATTTCAACCACTTGGTGTTCTTTAATGTGCACTGATATCGTATAGCACACGGGCGCCTCGCTTTTCACCTCCACTGAAAAGCGGCCGTCCAGGCTGGAATTCGATCCCGCATCCTTGGGCACAGTAGTAAAGTGCCCTACCGCTGCATCCCCCCGGCAGGGCGCTCTGTATACTGTATACCCAGTCTGAAAGCCTTCAAGCATATACAACAGAAGCTCTTTCCTCCTTTCTTTTGCTACTGCATCACTCCACCTTTCAGCCATATCTGTCCTCCACTCCCATATACCCACCCTATCCTTGACTAGGGGTTTTTCTAGGAACTTAAATTAGGAGTGCCTGTCTAATTGTTTGTGTGTGGTGGTGGCAGCTAGCTAAATGCCGGACATGTTGTGGGGGGTGGGGATCATATGCAGCATGATCAGGAATGTGCTCCACAACAGAACACTGGCATCCTAATAAAAACTAAATAGCATCCATGTTCTCTCAGGCCCAGATCTTGTCTCTAAAAATTGACTACTTCAACTACACATCCAATATGCCAACAAGCTCCCAACATCCCTCTGGCCCGCTCCCTTGACAAAGGCTCCCTTCCCTTCGCACCCATGAACAATGCCACTTTCTTCGTTATTTGCCTTGTGCACTATATACGTGCCTAGACCATTTTCTCCTCCCGTTTACTGGGGCATTAAAATTTACAAAAGACATATTCCACCACTGCTAAAATTTATAGTGCTGTATAGATTTATTTTAGGGTATGAAAATGCCATTTTGGTTTGATCACTGTGCACATACTTCGACCACTGAGCTGCCTTTCTTGAGAAAATGCTTCACTGAGCAACAAGACCAAAAGATAAATTTCTTAGAATGATAAAGCTTGCGTCATTTCTGCATCAAGCTGCAACAACATTCTGAAAGTCATTCTGAGCACAACAGTGTACAGAAAAAGTGACTGAAAGGAAGCAGCATCTATGCTCCAAGGGCTATAGTGAAGACACATAAGCGAATTATAATTTTATTGGTGAAATTATTGTAACAGCTCATTCACAGAATGGTACCACAAGTGGTGGTGTGAACAATCAGCATGATGTTCTCAGCATCAATGAAAATGTTAAAACAATAAGATACAGTCAATCAGATCACACTGATGTGGTGTGCATACCTGAGCCAGCTGTTGCAACATTTAATAATCCCACTGATCCAAGGATACAACTGAATGCTTTGCATAAATGGGTTGCTCAGTGAAACAGTAATTTTGAACAGGCGAATAAGAACTGGATGACAGCAACCTGGGCACAGCTTCTACAGCAATGTTGTGGCAGCGCATTACTTGGATGATATGGATGTGTTGTTTATCCCATCCTCAGCCTGTACAAAACTACTCCTTGAAACCGGTCATATTTTTTGGTAATATAGCTTGCTATTTTTGGCTTTATTGCATGTAGTTTGTTTTTGGTTGGTATGTTACACTTCTTGTCTCCCTAATGTGCGGTGCGAGGTTTCAGTGTACTTTTTCTCAATGTTCATTGTATATTACAGAGTGGCTGACACAGGCAGTCTATTGGCTGCCTAATTTCTAGGCATGTTATAGTAATGTAGCACCCAACACACTATAATTTCAAACTTAGATTTGCAAGCATTGAATGACGTTTTTGAAAAGGAAATTGGTCTATCAATTTTTATGGTACTTCAAAGAGAATAAAGGCGTTGCCACATTTAAATGACTGGCATACATTTTTTTTTCTATGACGCGTCTTGCAGCTAATAGCGTGCCCCAACATTAGAAAGTAAATGCATCTGATTTGGAGAACTGGGGCCTGTACACTGCACACAAGACCAGAAAACTTGGAACGATCTGTGTAAAACTCCCAGTCCCTGTACTCTGCCTGCACAGACTTTAAGTGATATCTTCAACAATTGATAGCCCATAATTCCCTACCTTGAGGAAAGTCACAATCAACAGGATGCATTTCCAAGCAGTTGCACTTTTTGTGGAGGCTGTTTAAGACTGGAAACCAGTGTGCACAGCTATGGCCTTCATTTGTTTTGTGCTTTACTTGATGTATTTGTAATGTATTTCCATGCACCTTTTATGTTATGCAGTGTGACCAAGGACTGACATTAATGTGCTCTTAGTTCAGTGATCCATGAAGAGGACAATGCCAAATATTTAACAATTTCTAGTCAAGCATGTTCTTTAAACTTCCTAGGATTATTTATGCCTGGATTCACCGTGTTTTGTTTTAGAGAAATGGGAAAGTGACCATTTCCATAGAGCATAATAGAGTGGTAGCAAAGAGATATGGACAGCCAATGACAAGGTCTACTGATACATACATATAGTGGAATATGTTGTAGTATGCTTTCTCTTGCTTGTTAAATAAGCAGAATCCAAAGGACAGCCAGTTTTCTATTAGTACACCTCGTGGGGTGGTTCTTGGACATCCCACAATACGTAGTGTGCATGGGTCTGGGAGCTAGTCAGTTAGTTTTCCAAGCTCTACACTGCACAGCCTATAATCCAGTGGAATGTAGAATGCAGATCACCCCGAGGGCGGCAGACTGCACCATGTTCCTGTCAAATTCCAGCGGACTCCGCACGCCCTGAGCTCCAACGCAAAGCCGAATGGCTATTATCTAACCCACTACCACGACCGCTCAATGGAGGCGCACTTGGTGTGACCCGTCGCGTCGCACCTCAATGGCTGGGGAAGCGCGTATTGGGAGAAGTTACAGTTTCCGCCGTCATTCTCCGCAGGGGCGCCACCACTCCATGACGAGTAAAGCCCCTCAATAAACTAAAAGTAGCGCCAACATGTGAAGTTTGCCGCCCGCCTCCTCTCCTGCGCTCTCCTTCGTCGTTCGACCCTCTCATTGGCCGAGCGCCGTCACGTGCGCGCGCGCGCTTTTTTTTTTGCTGGGCGTGCAGCTTCCTCCTTTCCAGCGGGGCGGGCGGCGCGCGCGCGGCACATATCGCCGTGTGTTTTGCTGCCACGCGGACTGCTACTAAATCGTTCCCGCTGGCTATTTAATTTTTTTTTTTCAAGCATGTTGCGCTCTTTGGCCGGCGGCTGATAGAAGCACGGTGGTGAAGGCGAGTTCAACCAACGCAGACATCGCGTACAAACGGTGTCACGCACTGACAGTTGAAAACGGAACCGTTTCAGCGCAAAATATAAAAAAAACTGCTACCACGCTTCTCAAGTTTCGCGTAGCTTACAATTCAGCCCAACCTGCAAAGAAACCACACAGACTGCAGCTTCCGCAGCCTAGTTAATTTTTTTTTCAAGCATGTTGCGCACTTTTGTCAACGGCTGACGGACTCAAGGAGGTGAAGGCGAATTAAATCGACGCCAAAATCGTGTACGTATGGTGACACACCATGGCAGCTGAACACGGCACCGTCTCAACGCCAAATATAAAAAAATAACTGCTACCTCCCTCCCCAAGTTTCCCGGTAGCTCACAAGTCAATCAAACCTACAAAGACTCCTCACAGACTGCAGCTTCCTCCGCCTATAGTTAATTTGATCTGCAGCTGAAGTTGAAAATACATGGAAGACAGATGCTGCCACACTTCTCAAGTTTACCGGCAGCTCGCAATCCAGTCAACGCTGCGAAGAAACCATACACAGACTGTTCCAAAATTGTTCCTGTCCGCCGCCTAGTTACAAATTTTATAAAGCATGCCGCTGAGTGGCCAATTGTGACGAACTACGGACACACGGAGATGACGGCGAGTTGAACCAACGCCGAAATCGCGTATATGCGGTGTATGACACTCACAGCTGAAACTATTCTGGCGGGAAATCCCTGTCAACATTCGGTAATTATGTTTCAGCAGTGAGTAATATTTTAACCTGAACACATTGCGACAAAATGCAAGGCTCTGGTGAGACCCGGCGCACGGCCGCCTCGATCGGCGCGCGCGCGGCGCTGATCGAGACGGCTGTGAAGGGCGCCTGCTCCGGAGAGCGCGCGCTAGTCGCGCACCCCGTAGGTGGAGCCACGGTCGAAATTCGAGAGGAGGAGCGGCGCCGCCGGAGGAGGAGAGAGGAGATGGCGCTACTTTTAGTTTATTGAGGGGCTTTAATGACGAGGCGCCGCCGGCACGAACAGCAGACGGCGTGGAAGGAGCGCGCTGGCTGTGGTGATGCATGTTTTCGTTTTGACTGCTCAGGATAGTTCTGCGTGCATGTCATCGCGGTGCCTGTGTCAACAGCGTCCTAAGCATATGCGGCACCATGCTGTGTGCTGCTGTGCACCACGAATGCAAGATCTGAAGATCGGTTATCATGAATTCCCGCGCGATTCACAACGTCGAGCAACATGGCTGAAAAGCATATCTCGGGAGGGCTCGGACGGAAAAGGAAGCCGGTGGGACCCGAGTAACAAGTCACTGGTATACTCACTGCACTTCACAGATGACGATTACAGGAAGAACATAAAACTGAAGTTCCTGCTTCCTTCAGCCGTCCCCTCTGTGTTCCCGAACTACCCACATTACAAGTTAAGTTCCTCACGCGGGCTCATGTTGAGCCAAACAACCTTGAAAAAAAAATGTTGTGCAGGCCAATAGATATAGTTTCCCCACTTATAGCTGCACTTCATTTCCTCCTGGAAAACCCCCAGTGCACGGTGCCCCTGTGTAATTCGGAAGCATGTGAGTTTCAAGATAGCTCCGCCACGATCACTTTTATGACAATGGTATCAAAATGGTATGCCTTGCCCAACATCGCATCAGTGAAGCCATGCAGACACCAAGAGGAGTCATTCTATTGTCAGATGACGAGCGACTCTCTTGGTTAGAGTTGGACTTTGCCATATCGAAGATATTCAAGCCCAAGGAGGCATGTCGAAAAAGGCTAACCAAGGAAACGTACGAAGCAACAATCACGACAACCAGATCAACAGTGGCGCAAATTAAGTACCTTCTTGATCACATCAAGTATCTTACAACAATGTATTCTGTGTGCCTTACTAGTGCATTGCATTTAACCGAATATTATTTTCAGCTTCAGATACGTCCTAAAGCAGGCCCTCAAGAGCAATCCTGCAGTATCACTTTTTAGCAGCCTAAGACAATTCAATGGTGGGAACGACAGAGTTGACGCAAGGGCTGCAGTTTTCACTTCGGAGAAAATACTAAAGGTACCACTAGTGAAAAAAAAAATATCGATTGAGATTATACACATTTTGCCATGCTTTGTGCAGGTTGGCATTTTGCAAGCATCAAAGTCTGCAAATGAACCTATCAACAATTAGGCAGCTGTAAAACTTGGCATTCGTGATTATGAAAGTTGTACCTTGCCCACTGCCATCACGTCTGCTGCGAGAAAGTTTTCGAGTCAGCTTGGATTCATTCATGTGTGGTGTGAACCAGCAGCTGACATAGAGTTAGCACCGATTGCATTCTTGGCTGGTTACCTTCACGTCCATGTGAAGAGAAAGTATGAACATTTTTACAGAATCTCATGAAACATTTTTATTTATTTTGGCTATTTTCAGTGCCTGCCCTTGTTTTCATTATTTATGTATCACCAAAGTTTAAATATCTTCGAGTGCTTACTTTAGAGTGCCTTGTGATTTCTGCAAAACCCTCGACTTATTGAAATCTGAAAATCACCATGCACCTTTGTTAGCAAGGTGATGAAGTGCCCGGAGGTCAGAAAAAGCAACAGGCTATGCAACATGTTGGTTTCATCCCTTCTTCCCTATTTTGTGCAATGCCTGGAGTTGATTTGCGAGAGAGGAGACCGCAGTCGCACTAAGGACCTAACCAAACTAATGCAACCGCTGCTGACCAACTGGACAGACAATATCAATCTGACTGTGGAAAAAATCACGCTTGCACATAAATCTCTTTCGAGGAAAGTTCTTCGCTTGTAAAACAGGCTTGCGTGTCTTCTGGCTTCATAATGAAACGAAAAAAAAAAATTGCCTGAGCCTGCGGGCGTTTCGTTGAACTGGCTGTCTTGTGTTGTTTATTTTGCAACAGTTTGTGTTAGCTAGTATGTTTAGGTGGTGGTACCCACTTAAATATTATTTCCAGTGAAAAAGGAGGAACAGACTGAACAATAATGTTGAACGCTACGTATTGAATTGTAAGTTTCCAAAAAAGTGCACGCTGAATAAATGGCCCCAAACTTTGTCCCAATTTCAAGATTGTAATATGTAATACGTTATTACAGTGGTTGAAACGCAACTAAATGGGCGCACCCACTCAGCAAAGCGCACGACTGCCTCGATTCTCGTTGTAAACGGAAGTCCACGACTGACTTTGGAAAAGCCCAGTGATGATATGCCGCTATCACCTTATCAAAGGCAAACTTGCACGTGGAATTACCATAATGTGTGAAACGCCACTCACAAATCCTAAATTGAGCAAGCACCGACCGCGCGGATGCCGAAACAAAAGCACAGCCACAGCAGCTGAGCGCAGCTCTCCGCCCGGACTCGTCACGGAGCGGTGGCGATGAGAACTAGGCACAATACGGCTCTTCCGAGCGACGCGACGGGCCGCACCCAAGTGCGCCTCCATTGAGCGGCCGTGCCACTGCAATGGGAGGCTGCGGTGACCAGCTCCGAACCTGTGGTACAACTGCGAGCGGTGAGCTGGGCTTTGGAAGTCGCCAAAAGACAGTCTGACGGCCACATCACGAAGCCAACGAAAAGAAGCCCATTGATCATCTGACAAATGCTTTTCTTTTTTTTTTCTCTCTCTCTTTACGGAAATAAAGTTTTCACCACCACCACCGCATGCGGGGACCAATCAGCGCGTGCTGTGGTGACGGTGCGTGTTAGAGGTAAACTAAGTTTCTAGTGGCATTGAATTATACCGCATGCATGATATACATTGACACTATAATTTGAGCCGGCTGATACAATTATATATTGCACACATGAAGGTGAAATTACCAGCTATTTCTATAAATTGTCACATAAAGCTTTAACCGCACACAAATTAAGCCAACGCGGTGGGGATAACACTATGGAGTTGATTACGAAGGTAATTATTTTTTATGGTTAAATGTTAATTTCTGCATTTAAAACCTCGTCTTAGAGTAAACCTTTAACCTAACTCTAAGCAGACCCATGGTAAACTGCAAGATCACCCAGCTTTAACGTCTAGTTGTTAACCATCAATTACTTTTGTTAATTCCCTCGAACCCTAAATCCATCCTGAACTCTCATAAACTCATTTCGCAGGTATATAAGTCTCAGTGAGTTTATCCTTCGTACGGGGTCAAAAAAAGTGGTGGTGAAATTTTATCAGCTTTCATCTGGATCCGGTGAACTTTGCCCCGCGACTCTCTGCTGCTAGTAAACTTTTGATGCATCTATAGAACAAATGGACAAAATAACCTGCAGCAGTTCTGTGTGGCTCAACTAATACTTGCCAGGTGAGCTGAAGATCGCGGGCTTTATCGTCGAGCTGCAGCAGCCACACTGTGATGAGAGCGGAAAGGAAAAATGGATATATGTGCTTTGTGATCGATATGACAGCTGCAGGTGCTCTAAATAAATTTAAATTTAGAGCCATCCACTATGGCATCATAACCCACATGCTGTTTCGGGAAGTATTACTTTACATGGTCTATATAACCTGTGCAAAAGCACTCATATCATATAATACATGCATCTTACGTGTTACTTTGGCTAAACGACGCTGCCGTTGTTGTACATCCCCACACGCACTTGCTTTGTGTGGAGGATATTCAAATAAAAGAAACTTCCCATTCACTCCAGGGCGTATTTTTTTCATGCACAGGACCACACCTCAGAACAGAAAACGCATGGGTACAGGGGATGAACAATACGTGAACACCTGCGAAGAGGTATTCAAACTAGTCGTTTCCCTTACACAATATAAATGACGCTGAAAACAATGTTCTGTAATATATGCCACGAGTAGTGCCTGATAGCAGAGCAGGGGGGGAGGGGAGAGATCCTGGGCGCCGCACAGAAAAGCGTGAAGAAAACATAAAAATCCCAAACAGCTACTCGTTCCGCGGAACCCGTCGCCCGAGTCCATCTCTTCTCTCCTCCAGTTGTGGCAAAGCGGAAAGAACTACAGGGGCGGGAAAGCCGAAGTATTGGGGGAAAAAAAAAATGCAGGGACTGCATAGTTAGAGAAAGCAGAAGGAAGCAGTCTCCGCACTTCGCTGTAGTATAGTAGTAGAAAACTTTTATTATCCAGGAAAGGAAAAATATACAATGGTTGGTGTTTTCGTTTCAAAACTCCACTGGCCTTTGCTGCCGCTCCAGCCTGCGCAACGAGTGCGTGCTGCAGATCAAGCTCAGAGCTAAGCAGGGAGGTCTCCCATTGCTCCTTCGTTTAATGTTTTGATATCCGGGGGTTTGGGGCCCCTACATCCCAATGTAATGCGGTGAGTGTCGGGCTTATCGTCACACCATGGGCATTCGCCTTTATGGCACACGGGGAAAATTTATTTATTGCAAGTACCTAAAGCACCCATGAGGCATTATTGTAGGGGGAATATAACTACATACAATAACACATGCAAAGATGATATTGGGAAACATGCCAGCAAGGTAACACAACATATATTAAAGGAAAAATAAATGAATTCACAAGTAGTATCAGTGATAATATAACATACATTGGCACAGCGCTGGTAAACGCACGAGACCTGGAAGAAATATATCAGATCATCCATCATTTCAACAGCACTTTGGAAATCAGGTGCACAAACCACATCATTCGGAAACTTATTCCAGTCCAGAATTATGTTAAGTAAAAATGAATACTTAAATACATTAATGCGGCATTGATAACTTAATCTTTTTCGTGTAGTCTAGTCTTTCCAAAATGTAATATGGCTGCTTTAGATAACTGTTTTTATTAATACCAGTACAATCATTGTGAATGCTGTGCAAGAACTTCAGCCTGCAGATTTTTCTTCGGGTTGCCAAAGTCTTCCATCCAATATGGTCCCGAAGCTCTGGCTCTTTATATGAAAATTATAATTAGCAGTCACAAACCTTGCAGTGCGTTCCTGTACCCTTTCTAACTTGACAGTGAGTGTACCCGTGAAAGCGTCCCAAGCTACATAAGCATATTCTAATACTGGCCTGGCATTTGTTAAATATAATGTTTCTTTCAGTATCTCAGGAGAGCTTTTAAAATTCCGCTGGTAAAAATACAAAAAATGAGAAGCTTTGGCAGTTATGTCAACGTGGGCTGTCTAGTCTAAGGATGCTGTGAGTATAACACCAAGATATTTAACCTTACCTATAGTTTGGATAGTGTCATGTTTTAAGAGGTACGATCCAAGAACTTTTTTGTTTGTTTGTAAATTGCACATGGAAATACTTAGATACATTCATTGCCATGCCCCACTTCAAGCACCAGTCACAAACTCTGTCAAGGTGAGCCTGTAATATGCACAAATCATCAAGGCTCGTGACAGGGGAACACAAAACACAATCGTCAGCATACAGGATGACCAAGTCACAATATTTTTTGCAGAAAAAGGTGGTACACACAACATCAAAGGCCTTCTTAAAATCTAGAAAAATAGCGTCTATCTGAGAACAGTTGTTTATACCCGATGCAATGCCATGAATGAACTCAGTTGCGTTGCACATGACAGCCCTGATCGAAAACCGTGGTGCGCTAATGTGAAAAAAAAAAAACTGTTATCTTGAAGGTGTTTTACAAGTCCAGAATAGATTATATGCTCTAGGGTTTTGCAGCAAACAGTTGTCAAAGTCCCTTTTTTGTAAACTGGTGTGACATTGGCTATTTTCCAACCTTTCGGTAGTTTCGCGGTCTGTAACGACTTGTTGAATAAAGTAACCAAAAAGGGACTAATATGTTCTGCACAGTGCTTTAGAATATAGTTAGGAATGCCGTCAGGACCTGGTGCGGAATGCGCATTTAGGTTATGTAGCAGTGATTTGACACCTTGTTTAGTTATAACCATACCTTGCATTGCATTCAGCTGTTGCTGCTGTTCCATAATTGTGTCTGAGCACCAAGCTGAGAAGACGGAATGAAAATATACATCGAAACACTCTGCTCGTGCTATGTCGTCTTTCAGTAAATTGTCGCCATCCTTGATGGCAGGAATACCAACATCCTTTTTGTTGCATTTGATAAAGTGCCACACTTCTTTTGGGTTCATTTTCAGTTCGTCTGCAGATGAGGATAGGTACAATTGCTTTGCTGCCTTTAATTTGCTCTTAAGGTTTGCAGTCAGGATTTTCAGTCGTGCGTACACAGATGTTTTTTTTTTTGTTTTACAATACCTTGTATAAACCTGAGCTTTCTTTCTAACTGATGCATGCATTCTTTTATTGATCCATGGTTTATCTGTTCCTTTATTAGGTAACATCAGCCTTCTGGGAATAAACCGATCAACGAGAGACAACAGCTTATTCTTGAATGCTGCCCACAGTTCGTCTACATCACAGGAAATGGAACTATCCATTAAAACCATAAAAAATGAATCAAGTTCCCTAATTATGGCGCCATAGTTACCTTTTTCATAGATATAAACTTTTCTATGACATTGCTTCGGCACTCCTACTCGTTTAAATACTTTTGCTGCTACCACTTCATGATCACTAATTACAGGTGTGGCTACTATGTTTTTACTAGATCACTTCAATTAGAAAAGATGAAATCTAAGGTATTGCCACTGTTCGATCCAACAAGCGTAGGAAAGTCCACAAACTGACGCAGCCCGTAAACACTTACAATTTCATACAGTGTGCAATGATGTGCAGAAGCTGTGTACTCAGACAGGAAAACTTCAGCGCTTGAAATACCAGAGTCGAGCCACGACTCCGTGCCAATGACAACGTCAGGCTGCGAAATGTGAACTAGGCCAGAGAAGTCCACAGTATTATTTTTTATACTTCTGCATTTAACAATAATGACGGACATCATAAGAAACTGAGCAATGCCTTGGAGCGGCATGGTTTGGTTGCTATTGCACAAGTTCCCGAATTGAACCAGTAGTGCCATCATACACATAGGTTTTTCCCTGAATTATTAATCTGTCGAGTTGAGTGTATTTGAAATTGTGCTTATTCTCAGAATAATGTTCAAAGAAAAGCCAGTGTCCTTAAATTTTGAAGCAGCAGACAAAAGGCACTACTTGTCCCTAAAAAGTAAATAAATTTTACAATTATCGGCCTCCTGTATGCCGTATTTGTGAAGACTGGGGAATGTGTCTGGAGTTTCCTCCAGTTCCGAGCTTCCCGAGTGAGCTTCTTGCTTCTTGTGCGGAGGGGGAAGTTTTGTTCCTGTGATCGCAAGGAGTGGAGGCGTGTGCTGTAGGTGACGGAAACTTTGGGAAGAGAACTTGAGTAGGGGTTGGAGCCCGCTCGGTTGGCATGTCCTCAAGCCAGTGCATCCGCAACCTCATTAACTTCTAATCCCGTGTGACCAGGCACCCATGTTATCTGACGTTTTAGGAAGGAATTGGTGGCTATGACTAAAAGCATCTTAGGTAGTCTTCCTGCAAGTAGGAGCCGATAGGCTGCTTGGGAGTCTTTCATAATGTGTACGCCCTGGTCTAGGGCGTCACCATAGTGGATCGCTAGCAGGATTGCTGCCACTTCTGCCTCCGTGATCGTTGTGTCTTTCAAGGAGGTGCTGACAACCTCATTGTAGGAGGAGTTCACCGCAACTGCCGTCGCTCGCGTGATCTCGCTGTGTGTTGCTGCGTTAATGCACATTGTGTAGGGGCTACATGCCGCCGTCCGCTTGATGTAGTCTCTTCTGGCTGAGTGTCTGCCAGAACTGGCTCAGCTTGACATATTTTCAGGAATTGGGGCGATGTGGACCTTAAAGCGATACGTTGTTGGGATGTTGGTCATGCTCTGGATGATCTGGACATCTGCTGGGTAGCCCACCCGCTCTAGAATCTGCCTACCAGTGTCTGTGCGAAGCAGATATGCATGTTGTAAAAGGAGGACGGCCTCTTGTATCTCCTCGAATGAGTTACAGAGGCCAAGAGCCTCTAGTTTGGCTTTTGAAATGTAGGTAGCAAGGACAAGTGCATGTTTGTATGCCATACGTAACACGACATTGACTTTGGTGAGTTCTTGTCGAGTTAATGTTATTACAGTAAACCATACAAAATGCAGCTAACCACGAGTGCTTGGACGAGGTGTGTCCTCTCCCACATACCAGTCAGGTTGCGTGATCATTTTGGCGACTAGCTGTGTTGCGGTGGATAGCAACTTGATGGCGTGCTCTGGAGCCATACGCCAAGAATGCGCATTTGATAGACCTCTTGGACAGGGATGCCAGTAGGAGTAAAATTTCTCCTGCAGACCTGGAGTTGCATTCTTCTACGTGGATGACTTCTGACTTTTCAGATGCACAGCGGCGTCCACACTGCGCGGCCGCTTCCTCAATGCAGGTGGCAGCTTGCTGCAGTTTCTTCCTTGGCCGCTAGAGAGCCTTTGGTAGTCTATATGATTATGTCATTGGCATACAGTGTGAATCCAATGCTCGGAACTGTTTGGAGGCTTTGGGCCACACCAATCATGGCTATGTTGAAAAGGAGGGGGGAGATTACCGAGCCCTGAGGCTTGCCTTCGTGCGGCATGTCCTGGGTGTCTGAGCGCGTCTGAGCGTGTGTCGCCCATGCCGATTGTAGGTGTTCTTTTGAATAGGAAATTTGGATTGGATAGGTAGTTGAAGACGTGCATACCCCACAACTAAGCTTGCTCAATTCTTAGGATGGCATCATGACACACATTGTCAAGTGCACCTTTGATATCCAGTGCCATCACAAACTGCTCCCCTCTGCTGGAAACATGCACCAGTACTTCCTCGAGTAGAAGAAAGGCAGCTTGGTTTGATCGCCCAGATCAGAAGCTGATCATGGAAAAAGGGAAGAGGCTGTTGTCTTCTGCATAGTTCTGAATACGGGTTTGGATCACCTGCTCGTATGGCTTGCCTAGGACATGGGTGAGATGGGACAGAGCGCCTCGAGTGTGGGCAGTTTCCCTGGCTTCGGAATGACGATGATTTCAGATTGTTTCCATTCTTGAGGGTGACATTCTTTTCCCAGAGCTCATTTAGTTAGGTCTTGAATTTGGTCCTTGCTCAGGTTGCGTGTGATGGGTTTTGTAATTTTGTCCGCATCAGCTGCCATATTGTGTCCAAAGCACATTTGAGGGTGCCCTGATAAGTAATCTTGCAAGGTGCTGTAGTCACAGCTCCTATGTATCTGTCGCGAAGCGCAGTGAGAGTGAGAAGATCTGCATCATCGCCCGGGAACATGTGGGAAATCCGCATGAGAGAGTGGGTCGCCTTGGACTTAAGACTTGGTTGGGTTTACTAGGTTTCTGACAATTGCCCAGGTCCGAGACGTGCCCAGAGTGCCTCACAGGGACTCAACTATTGCCAGGTCTGGTGTGAGAGTTGCATGGCGCATGTTAGTGCCTTTTCCGTGAGCTTGGCTATAGACCTTATGCAAAATTGCTGCCATGTATCGTACCTTCAGAGAACTGCGCTACGTGACGCCATGTTGAAGGGTAGAGTGAGCCGGCTGCGCTTACGACTGCTGCTGTCGCGCTAGCTGCGTCTGCTCTGTGCTCTGGTTTCCATGCCATTTGTTCGCATTCAGAGCAAAAAATGACAGAATAATAGAGGATTGACTTGTCAACGCTGCCTACATTCCAATTTTACTTCGTGAAGCGATACTGTACTTTTAAAACTTCTTGCGAATGGTGGTATCAGCGTAGCTACAAACAGCAAAGCCTTCATTGCTCCTCAGGCGCATTCCTTAACACAGTGCTCAAATGCACGTCCATGAAAGTGCAAAGCATATTGATATTGCTTCTGGGTGTAAAGCATGTCTGCGATGTCAGTACACTGCGTCAGCCGCAGCAGGATGTTTTCGAGTCCAGCTCGGGCAAGTCTCAACTTGTTAGTGCGCCCGATGCTTGGCCGTGATCATTGTCGTTTCATATGGTACAGTGTACGAATACGCATACACGAAGGAGCTTAATATTGTTTTTTTTTTTTTTTTTAATATAGGACCGGTGCCCAATAAATACTGCACTCCTATGGACCTTCACAATTCCCAGTACAGCGCGCGCACCACTGTTCCCATTCTGTTTGGGCGTTTAGCTGCTGATGTATCTTGTTAACGTGTAAACGACCATATAGCAGATCCCAGATTCTAAATGTTATTGGCTAAAACACCCAAACACGTGAATTTGCCGGCGAAACGTGACAGGTCAATATGATTCCGTGTGCGCTGATCCTCCTCAGATATCTAAATCCTGATGCCGTCACATCGTGGTTGTATTTCGTGAAAATCAATATATTAACAGATACTGCTGTCTGCGAAGTCACATCGCAGAGGTCTGCCTTATACCCAGACGCAATGTCAAGCTCCTTAGTGGACGCATATTCGAGCAGTGCTTTGAGCAATGAGCAGTTTTTGCAGCAAAGTCATTCTCTCAAATGCCACCTTTTTTTTTCTTTTTCTTTCCGTGATTCTTGACAGCATTGAAGTATTTCAATTTTTTTTTTTTTCATTGGCCATGTCATGGATAAGCTCAGTAGTGAGACAGGCACCGACAATCGGAACGTGTTCTACCTGGATACTTAGATAGCCTACATACGGGAAAAATCTGTTGACAGCTTGTATGTATAAAACCGCAAAAGCTGGGATGAGGCAGACAAATTTAACACACCGTGGGCGATATATTTCGTCTGCCTTAGCACTGAGTACGGATTTGCAATCTTCCAAAGGACGCTAAATAAGATAACATTTTACAATTCGGGCGTGCCGTTGATCGAAAGTGCGCCTAGCGCGACAACCACGCGAGAGCAGATTAATACAAGCCTCAAGAAAAAGAAAAGAAAGCTCAAGGTATATAACTTGCTGCTTCTTTTCTTCTACACCCTTATTTTAGTTTTGCGTACAATAAGGGACACAATAGTATGTCGGCATTATCGGCGATAACGAGCATTAACGAAGCCGGCCACGCAACCGCTATAACAATGCCGCTTGCCACTCCTCAATTCAGCTATCCTTAAACATGGCGGAAACGCGCGCGGCGGCCGATAGATGGCAGCAATTTTGCATAAGGTTTATACGTGTGCTTGGAGTTGTTGGCTTAACTTCTGGGTCTTGCAACGGTGAACGAGCTTCACACGCTGATCCCACAATCTGAGTAGGTGCCTGTCTACCTCAGGTGTCTTGTTCGTGCGCTGCACCACTTCGGTTGCGGTAGTGTGTGCCTAGTGAAGGGCCAGTACTCTAGTCCTGGATGGATTCTATGGGTCCCGAAGGGAATTTCGAGTTGCGAAATTTTGGTCAGTCCGTTATTCTGGCTGGTCCGATGCTTCTCTGGATTTTGGATGAAATGATAGAGGCTTAGGATGCAGTGGTCACTCCCCATTGTTTCAGTGAGGTTGGTCCACTTCATGTGGCTTACATTCTTTACCAGGGTGAGGTCAGGACAGGAGTCTCTAGTAACATTATTCCCCTTTCGTGTCGGAGAGGCAGGGTTAGTGAGGAGCTCCAGTCCGAGTGTGCGTATTGTTTTCACTATCGACTGGCCTCTTGCCGTGCTATCGTGATGCCCCCACTCTCCGTGGGGTGCATTAAAATCTCCCTATATCACAAGCTAATTACGCTGCACGTTGCGAGAAGTAGCCAATAGTAGGTCTGTGAAGTCACCTGTCCTAGGCTTGGAGGGCTTGTAGATTTTGTCACGGTGTTGGCGACTGGGGCTAGGTTAATAGAGCCGGTACAGGCGTGATATGGTCCATAGGGTCAAGAAGAGTCGAACACGACTGAACGACTGAACTGAACTGAACTGAACTGACAGGTGGAATTGCATGGTCCGAGTGTTAGGTACGTCCTGCAAGTCCGGAGCCGATTCACTACAACGTCGTTTTCACTCCGAGCGCCCACTGCCATTCCTCCCTCCTTAAGCATAACGCACACAGTCACACATGCACACAAGCGGACAAAAGCAAACCCCCCAAAAGAAAATGTTGCAGATGCAGTTTGTCAGTCAACGCGCAAAGTACGGCTTCAATCACAAGACATGAACTGTCTCTGGACGAGGTAGCCGACCGCCTGTGTGCTCTGATCTATTCGGGAGCACCTCGTAATTGACGTTGCTGATGCGCCGCATGATTTTATATGGTCCGAAGTAGCGGCAAATTAGCTTGTCTGACAGGCTGTGGCATCGAACAGGAGTCCACACCCACACACCTGGTCCCTGGTGTTGGAAGATTGCGGCGGAGGTTGTACTGGCATGAATCCCTGTCCTGTTGCTGGGTGATGTGAACGCGTGCTAGTTGGCGTGCTTGCTCAGCATCTTGGGCAGACTGCTCGGCATCAGAACAAAGTTCGGTATCTGTTTGGCAAGGGAGCAGTGCGTCTAGCATCGTCCGAACCTCCCTGCCGTAAACGAGGCAAAACGGCATGAAACGTGTAGTCTCTTGGACTGCCTTATTGTATGCGAATGTCACATATGGTACGATCGCATCCCAAGTCTTGTGCTGGGCGTCGACATACATCGCCAGCATATCCGCGATTGTCTTATTAAGCCTTTCCGTCAGCCGATTGGTCTGCGGATGGTAAGCAGTAGCTTTTCAATGCGCCGTACCGCTGAGATGAAAGGCTTCGGCCATCATTTGTGAAGTAAAGGCAGTCCCTCTATCAGTAATAATACAGGTAGGAGCGCCGTGCCGCAGTGTGATCTGGTGTACAAAAAAATGGGCCACTAGGTAACGCTTTGATCTCGGCATAGCGAGTCAGATAGTCTGTGGCGATGATTATCCAACGGTTGCCACCGGAGGACCGAGGGAAAGGACCGAGAGGGTCTATGCCGACTTGATCAAACGGTGCTCATGGTGGTATTATGGGCATGAGGAGGCCTGCAGGCTTTGATTGCGGAACCTTCAGACGCTGACATTGCCAACAGCTCTTGACATAGCGCTTAACAACACCGGAAAGGTTGGGCCAGTAGAATGTCTGTCTTATTCTAGCAAGTGTGCGAGAATAGCCCAAGTGGCCAGAAGTTGGTTCATCGTGGCACGCGGAAAGGATTTCCTCTCTCAGAGCTGTGGGTACCACGAGGAGGTATGTTCTCGACTCTAGATCTGAGTTGTGCTTATAGAGCACACCACCTCTCAGGCAGAAATTTGAGAGGCTCCGAGAAAAGCACTTAGGTATGGTGGCTGGCTGACCTTCTAAATAATCAATCAGTGCCCGTAACTCTGGATCGGCACGCTGCTGATGAGACATATCTGAAGCATCAACAGCTCCGAGGAAACTGCCAGCGTCATCCGGAAACTTCCAGCGAGCTTGACAGGCTCACGGGAGAGCGTGTCAGCATCTTCATGCTTATGTCCGGACTTATAGACAATAGTGAGATCGAACTCCTGTAGGCGAAGGCTCCATCACGCCAGGCGGCCGCATGGGTCACGCAGGTTGGCCAGCCAACACAAAGAATGGTGGTCAGTGACCACTTTAAATGGGCGACCATAAAGGTAGGGGCGAAATTTCGCAGTAGCCCAAATAATGGCGAGGCACTCCTTTTCAGTAGTTGAATAGTTCGTCTCGGCGCGGGATAAAGTACGGCTGGCATAGGCGATGACTCGTTCAACACCCTCTTGACGTTGCACGAGAACTGCCCCAAGGCCAATTTTTTTTTTTTTTTTATTTAGGAATACTGTCAATCCCGGGCGGGATCGTTACAGGCAGGGCACAAAACGCATACAAAAAGTCAGACAATATTTGGAACATGTTCAAAGGCAGGGACAATCATTTAAAATAAAAGGAAGATTGCGGTCAGAAATAAACGAAGCAAGACAATGATCAGTGTACAGTAAAAATTACAGTGAACTATTGATACATGAAAACAAAGAAAAAGGTATATGAATGGACACAGAATGGAAATAACAAAGCAATAAGGAATTAGTACAATTTTTAAGTTATCAATGTATGCTGACAAGGGAACTGTTTGGATGAACATTCATGAATTTGTGTGTAAATGATCCTCCACTAGCTTTACTAATTCATCCAGTGTTGAACTTTGTGTTATTGATGGTTTCAAGGTGTTCCACTCTCTAATTGCAAGGGGGAAAAATGAGTTTTTGAAACTGTCACAATGGCAAGAAAATTCATTTATAGTCAAAGAGTGTTTATAGCGCGTGAGTCTTGTATCTTCGATGACGATGTACTTTGATGTATCTATATTAAAGTGGTTATGCACGAGTTGATAAAGAAATTTCAGACGTGCTAGTACTGCGCGTTTTTCCAAACTCAGCATGCCGGCTTTCTTAAGTAGGTGAGTTGGCGAGTCAGTCATTTTATATTTGTTAAAGATGTACCTTATCGCCTTCCGTTGTATTCCTTCTAGT
This sequence comes from Amblyomma maculatum, assembly GCF_055883805.1. Classification (NCBI taxonomy): domain Eukaryota; kingdom Metazoa; phylum Arthropoda; class Arachnida; order Ixodida; family Ixodidae; genus Amblyomma; species Amblyomma maculatum. The sequence goes on from NC_139344.1 coordinate 280,253,816, forward strand.
TTTTTTATGTTTTGTTTAGTTGCCGGGAACCATACGACGTTTGCATATTCCACTGTTGTTCTTATAAAGGCATTGTAAGCTAACATTTTAGTTTCGGGTGGTGCAGCTGCTGTTACGGTATTCACGTGCGAGTCCCATCTTAGGTTATGCGTGAGTATCAAGCCAAGATATTTGTGTTCGCTGACTCGGGTTAGTAAAGTATTGCTTATACTGTACGGAAAATGCAGGCACTCTTTTTTTCTGGTTAACGGCAGGAATACACATTTATTAACATTTAGCACCATCTGCCACTCTGTACACCACTGTGACACTGTTTCCAGTGCGTTGTTTAGAGCTATATGATCTTCAGAGGAATTAATTTCACGATAAAGGATGCAGTCGTCTGCGAAAAGCCTGATATTTACGACAATATTTTTAGGAAGGTCATTTATAAAGAGTAAAAATAATATTGGCGCCAGTACGCAACCTTGCGGTACTCCAGAGGTGACAGGTACTATTTCTGAGTTCTGGTTATTTATTTGTACGAACTGGTGACGATCTGTTAGATAGTCCCGGATCCAATCTATGACAAGGTTACTGTCGTCGGTGAGGATTTCTGTCTCCCCCTGCTTATCGAAATGGGCTAGAACAGGCGGCGATTGCAGATGGAGACGCAGCTCGGCAAAAGCAGCTTCTTGCTCGTGAAACAAAAGGGGTGTCTCCCCGGGTGAGCCGAGTCAGCAGTTCAGCGAGATCAGTGAAGTTATCGATAAAACGCCGGTAGTAACTGCACAAGCCGAGAAATCGGCGAACAGCTTTCTTGTCACATGGAATCGGAAATTCCGCAACAGCAGCAATCTTGTGAGGGTCGGGCTTTACGCCGGCGACGCTGACGACATGGCCAAGAAATATAAGCTCTCGGTAGCCAAAGTGGCATTTCTGTGGCTTAAGTGTCAGGTTAGCGGATCGAAGGGCTTCGAGTACTCACCGCAGGCGCTTAAGATGTTGTGCAAATGATTCTGCGAAGACCACCACGTCATCTAGGTAGACTAGGCAACACTGCCATTTAAGGCTGGCGAGGACAGTGTCCATCATCCGCTGAAATGTGGCCGGCGCGGAACACAGGCCGAAAAGCAGAACTTTAAATTCGTAAAGGCCGTCAGGTGTGACGAAGGCCGTCTTCTCATGATCTCACTCATCGACCTCAATCTGCCAGTAGCCACTTTTTAGATCGATGGACGAAAAATACTTTGCACGCCGAAGGCGGTGGAGAGAGTGGTCAATCCGCAGCAAGGGGTAGACATCCTTCTTGGTTACGGCGTTCAGTTTGCGTTAATCGACGTAAAAACGTAATGTGCAGTCTTTCTTTTTAACTACAACGACCGGGGAGAACCACGGACTATTGGAAGGCTGGATAACCTCATCTTCGAGCATTTCCTTAACTTGTGGCTTAATAACTTCGCGCTCGGTCGAACAGACGCGGTAGGGGTGCTGGCAGATTGGGCGCACATCATCGAACGTCACGATCTGGTGCTTGGCGATGGGAGTTTGATTCACTTTTGACGACGATGCAAAACACTCTCTGAATTCGAGTAACAATGAAAACAGCTGGTCACGCTGGCTGACCGATAGCTCTGAGCTGACATCGTGATTGTCGAGGGATGTGGGCGGTGGCACTGTTTCTGTGGACAAGCACTCGGAGACATCAGAGATGGGTTAGGCGAAAGCTACGGAAGTGTCACGAAAAAGGTGCCGATACTTGTGCGAAAAATTGGCAACAAGTACCTTGGACTGACCACGGTGAAGATGGATCAAACTGCGGGCCACGCAGACTCCTTGTGTCAACAGTAACGAGACGTTAGTTTCGGCTATTGCGTCACCATCGTGAAGGGCATTGCATTTGACATTAACGAAGGTGCTGGTTCGGGGTGGCAGAGTGATACTGTCCTCATAAACTCGAAGCACATTGAGTGGTCACTTTGCACCACTGAGGGCCACTGCTTTCTCAGTAGAAAACAAAACCTTAGAATCCCGGAGGTCAATAACTGCGTCATATTCACGCAGAAAATCTACACCCAGAATCAAGTCACGCGAACAGCTTTTCAGAACAAGGCAGCTTACCACAAATGTTGACTCTTGAATTTGATCTCTGGCCGTGCACATGCCCAGAGGAGTAATCAGATGACCACCCGCAGTGCGAACGTGTGTGCCAGCCCACGGAGTCACAATCTTCTTGAGAACTGCGGCAAACTGGCATTGCGACGACGTCGTGGCTGCTGGTAGTCATGCCCGAGGGGGAAAACTCAGGTGGCAGGCCTCGTTTCCTGTGGCTAGTGCGTTGAACAGGCGTTTCCTCGAATATATGACCAGCACTCCTGCTTAGCGTAGGGGTAAGGGACATCAGACCTCACCTCCACCAGATTTTTCATGGTGTTGGCGACTGGGGCTAGGTTAACAGAGCCAGTACAGGTAGAATTGCACGGTCCAAGTTTTAGATACGTTCTGCGAGTCCGGAGCCGATTCACTTCAACGTCGTTTTCACTCCGAGCGCCCCTTGGAAATATTTAAGACAAAGGTGCCCTCTCGGCGTGCTTGTTGGGCACAACCTCGACCGTCAGATGTTCAGCGTGATGACAGTAATCTCTTTTGTTACTAATAATACTACCGATAGCATCAGAGGCTTACTGCAAGCATCGGGGCCTTGTCCACTCTCACCTCCTGCAGGCAGATAAGAACTGGATGGTTTGGAGCGGTGGCAATGAACCATTTGTGGAGACTGGCTTTGCACTTGTAACCTCTACAATTCCACTGTCAGACTTCTGTCTGCATTTGTTCTGCATTTGGGCCACTTTTTAGGGTGTGTGGCCATCTCGGGCGTGCTGGAATGTGGTGCGACCCCCATCACTGCTGACTGAGCTAGTGCGTCTACATATTTACGAGGGGCCGTGCCCGTTTACGGCATTGAGTTTGAAGTGCCTGAATGGCGGTTGTATGCTGATTTAGAGTAGTCTCTTGTCACGTGAGTGTATGGTGAAGGGCTTCTATTTTCTCTGTTAGTGTTTTGAGAATTGTGGACATTGAGACTTGTCAGGCAGTGCATAATCCGTTCTTCGATGTCACGAAGCATTTGAACGGTTTCATATTCTGTTGGTTCTGGGGAAGGGGGCGGGAGGGCTTGTTTTAGTTTGGCCATTAGGGCTGTGAATTTCATGTTTTGCTCGGTTATTTTGGCACTGTGGGACACAATTGTAACCTCTCTGTTGGAAACGGGGGTTGTGTGAAAGAGCGAAATGACCATGTGCTCACTCTACCAAGCTCACCTGCTTTTACCCTTGTGGTGGCATCTTTTGGCCTTGTGGAGCTTGGTTTCCCCAGTGTGTGGCAGGAGGGGATAGCCGCGGGACTGGTGTCATCGTCCGGCATGTGGAGCTGGGTCGGCTCCGTGAGCAGTTGTTTCTCCAACCCGTAAACATCGTCGCATGATGGGAACTATCTATTGTTATAGATCTTGAGTCCCATGCCTTTCCACAAATGATGAGATGTCTTCTTGTCGCAGTGATCAGTGGCGGGTCGTGGCATTTTTGTGAGTCTTTAAAATCGCAGATCGAAATGTCAGCTGTAAATGGCAATTCTCAAGCTTGGTGGCAGTAGTGTTAAAGAATGCAAGGACAAGTCATCCAATTTTCGCTGTTGGGAAATGCAGATCCTTTGGCTTTTACCGGCTATATATCAATACTTGTGTAGCAGCAAAAAAATGCATTTCTCACTAAGAAAATTCAATCTAGGCCACTCGACTCATAATTTTGATGTAGATAATGATAAGACTGAGAAAATGAATGGTAAGGTAGCCTCACCTTGGGAATCTACATGCAAAAAGCTGTTTTGACACACTGCAGTTTGTGAAAACCATTACTGAAGGTAATACCTGTATTTCATTTGTAACCTTTCCTAGTTTACAAATATCCTGTTTTCAGTGAAAGCACCATGTTTGTTATTGGAACACAGTAATCTACTAACAGACTACAACTTATGCATATATAAGTGCCGGAATTTGCTCTGTGTATCACAGCCTGACCAATACAGCATGTTCCGTATTTATTAGTTCGAGTTCTTGCGCAACGTATAAGACTATTTGGGCTCATACACCGACCACAAAGTATCTTTGATGGTACACATTTTTTTTGTGCAGTCAGTTTGCAAAAAAACAAAGAAGCCACATGAATACAAATAAGGAGCAAAAGTTATGAATTATGCCACTAAGTTAGACACGTGGAAAGGGAATGCTTCTATAACAACGTAACATAAACAAGGACAGGACATAACTTGCCCCACCTATTTCACATAACAAAGTAACTAGCTTAGAGCATACATACACATTACATACATTCATGAAAGGTAAGTGTGTCAGAGCTCCAATAGTGACAGAACAATAATGAGCCATAAAATATACAATGAAGAGCCCACAACAAGCAATCAACCAGTTGTTGCTTGCAAGTAGAAAACAGTGGTCACCTACCAATGAATGTTTCATTCTTCTCATTCCTTCCTGAGGGACACATTCTGGCTTGCCTTCAGAGCTGACCACATAAGTCATAAGTTGCTGGGCCAGGCAGAGCACGCCACAGCTAAAGAGCAGAAGGCACTCCCCACCAAGCCGCAGTGCACAGAGAGTGCCACAAAATTAAAATGACAGGAGCATGCATGCATGCCGGAAGCAGTACTACAACTCACACCCTGTTACCCATCACCATTAAGGCACCCTGAAATACAGTTGATGAGGTATGTTCAAACCTCCCAATAAACTAGCCATGTCCTTAGCAATGGCAAGACATATAGAAAATGCCAAAAAAAGAAAGCATTTTGTGCTTTGTGTGTGTACACAGCAAAGCTATAAAGCATTCAACCTTTTTTCCCTTTATAATGTGCCAGTCAGTGTGACAAAAATGCACTTGAAGCATGCTATTTACACAGTGACAACAGTAAACTGAACTGGAGGTAGTCTGCTGTAAAAAAGTATTCTTTAATCTCAAAACAAATGCAGTATTGAGGGAGGCTTTCCAACTCCAGCATTCATTTGGTGATCCAGCACTGGGCTATCCTTCAAGCCGTTAGAAATGCTCGAGTTCTGTAACATATTTGCCAGCACCTCTCTTCACTCTACGGTACAGCCGTGCCACCGCCTGCCAAGAAAAGAGGCTTGTGAACAAAAGCTGTTGACTGGATTTCCCCACTTGACTTGTTAATCTTGAAATATTTCCATCCCATAAGAAACAAAATGCAGAAAGACAAGACAAGCACTACCACCATTATGTGCACATGCATACAAAGAAATAGAGTGACCCAGACAGGCATGTGCATTAACATGCAGGTTCATGCAAGGCAGATACAATACAGCTAGATATGAACAAAGTGGCAACTGAAGCAACAAGCAGCAAATGGAAGTACTATGAAAGTTGGTGAAATAGCAAAGTGCTGGTACTTTGCTGATGCAAGGCAGTTTATCTTAGCAATATGCCAATATGATTATGTCATCACACGTATGAGTCAAGACAAAGTAGCTGTTGTGCTTCTTGTTGCCCCAAGTCATAACACTCAGAAGACACACAGTCTGTATTGCACTCACATTACTAGGATGCTGACAGCATTTCTGCAGACCTGAATTAGTATGGTGAAGGCTCGTTAATACAATCCCATAATTTGAATTTTCAGATAATTCGAGCTGTATTACTTGGATTGGACAAGCTCCATAAGTATATGAATAAAAAAAAAACATTCATTTGAAAGCGAGTCAGTTTTGCTACGGATATTCAGGCACATGACGGAAAACACGCTGCCACAATAAGGCAGCAGAGTTACGAAGCTGCGCATCTCCGAAACGGGGAAAAAAAAATAAAAACGGGTAAAAGCATGGAAGAATGGGTAAAGCCTAATCGGCGCCATGACCGGCATGGCAGCCGATGGCAGCGGCTGCCTGCTGTCTGTTGCCCGAGTCTGCTGCCTGAGACTTGCAACTAAATGCTTATTTAATTGACCCCGATAATTCGGAAGTATAGATGTCGTACTGTCGGCACGGACCCAGCTGACGTCAACTGTTAGGCCACATCCCGGTACGATTGACACTGCAAGCAATTGTTAAAATAGCACTCAAGTACACATGTTGCGCCGTTGAACATGCACTTTTGACTTGCACACAACGGCAAGCGTGACGAAACACTGATGACTTTGTCTCCGATAATGGGCAGACTACTCGGTTTTGGTTTCACTTTTATGAGCTTCGTGCCGTCCACTGCAGCCATTGACCATGCATCAGGCAGCTAAGTGATTGATGTTGTGCAGCGTCTCAGACACTCATTAGCAGTAGTGGGTATTTTCGATGCTTCCATCCGCATAGTTCTTCCGCAGCTCTGAACATGTGCGTTCATGAAGTGCCATTCAGAGAATCGTGCTGACGCCTAACAAGCGATGCGGACAGCTTGTGAGAAGGCACTGCTGCCACTGCATCACACCATGAAGGATGCCAGGGAGGCCCTCACCATTTTCAAGCAGTTATTATTTGACACTGCCGACAGTGTACATTCAATAAAGCTATAATGGGAATGCGAAAAATGAACCATGAGTGAAAAAAGAATGTAAATATAAAAAATTGAAAACATTGTTCATCTTGTTTATTTCAGATGTCACCTAATAAAATGGCGAGTTGAGCTAATTGGTACATAGTTAAACAAGAAATAGTGCAGAGAAGACTGGATCTATCTTTTCCCTCATCTCTGTTGTTGCACTGTTTTTTGTTTAACTAAATATTTAACCTACATACCTGCTAGGTCTCCCAAATTACCCGGGAGACTCCCGAATCTTGATGCTTTTGTACGATTGTACAACCAAAACAGAAATCTCCCGGAAACGTTCCCACATTTGGCCAAATCCTTTTCCTAGTCTGGGCACTTAGCTCCAAGGCTATCTACCGCTTGACACCGATTGACATCGTGATCAGTAAAAGGTCTAAAAGGATGTATTGGATGTATTGTGCAGTCTTGGAAAGGCGAGCATCATGCGTTTTGCACAGTTTGCAATTGTGACATCAGCATTTCGCACGGCGGCAGAACGGACTTGGCTACGCACATTTCGTCGAAGAAGCACTCAAGCAGCTTTCAGTGCCAAGACAAGCAACAGCGTCTCCAAAATTTCTTCGGTGCACAAGATGACAGCGATGTCGTCTGTGTGGAGTGCTTGTTTACCGATTTCTTGTTGGAGCATAACATCCCACTGAGCGCCTCTGAGCACGTACGCCTCTGTTGTGCAAAATGTTCCCAAAGTCTGACGTTGCGAAGTGCTACGCATGTTCTAGAAGCAAGACGACAGCTATTGTCGGTGAAATGGCGAGTCATGCACAAGAGAGCACATGGTGAGTGCCCTGAAAAAGAGTGTGTTTTCAGTTGCCGTGGATGGTAGTACTGACAGCCAAGCGCAGCTTTACCCGATCGTGGTTACGCATTTTGTTGAAGAATTGGGAGTGATCGATAGAAAACTTCTTGCGCTGAGCACCCTAGAGGGCCAGTCATCTGGGTGCAATATCGCCAGATTGCTGATAAATACTCTGAATTCCTTGGACATACCATTGTCTAACTGCATAGCTTTTGGCTCTGACAACGCCAACGTCATGCTGGGAAAGAAATGGCGTAGCGGCAGCGCTGACTGAAGCCCATGAAAACGTTATTATAATTGGCTGTCCGTGCCATTCAATCAACATTGCAACAGAAAAAGCGGCGTGTTGTCTCCCAGTGAAGGTGGACGAAGTCCTCGTAGATATTTTTTTTTATTTCAAAAAAAGTGCAAAAAGAAAAGCTGCCCTTAAGCATTTCCAACAAATGCTTAACGTTGAGTACCGAAAATTCTGAAGCACGCACCAACCCGATGGCTGTCGCTTGGGAAATGCCTGGAAAGGTTAATGAATCCATGGGGACCTCTGTTGAGTTTTTTCCTTCATGAGGTGAAAAAAGAAGCTGCAAGTGCGCAATTTCTGTCATACTACCAAATTCCAAAGACTCCAGTGGTGTCGGCGCAAAGTACAGAACTGGAACACATGCTGTGCAAATTGAAGAGAAAGAAGGCAGCAGGTGCTACACCAGTGGCAGTGAAAAAGGCTAAGGCCACTGATATGGTGGACTAGAGTAGGCTACCAACACGTGAAGAGAGGCTGTTTCAGTTTTTGAGCTCGGACCTCAACAAAGCGTCCTTTCTTTTTTTTGAATAACACTATTCCTGTCTTTGAGGCATTGAACTGTCGGCTGCAGTCTCAAACTCCTCAAATACACACATTGCAATCTTTACTTTTTGGGCTTCTTGAAGACCTCCTTTCAAGGGTTGTGCAGCCACGCCTTCTAAAGGAACATAAGGACCTACTTATAGTTGATTACCATGACAAAGATGGACAGAAGGATGATGAAGGCATTGTGGTGGGACTGGAAGCCAAAACGCATTGTTCCGAAACTCAAGCCAAATGAGCAAGAACAATTTTACGAAGCTGTTTGGAAGTACATGATCGCTGCCTGCGATTATATTTGCCTCAAATTCCCTTTGGCTCACAATGCAGTAATTAATTCTAGAGTCGCAGATCTGAAATCCATCGACACTATGTCCTTTCAGAATGTGCTTTTCTTTGTGGAGCGGTTTCCGGTCTTACTGCCACTAAAGCAGCAAGAGTCGAAAGACCAAGCTTTCAATTCTCTGGAAATGGAATTTGTCAAACTTCAGGCGTTTGACATTCCCCAAGATGCGCTGCAAGAGGAACATGCTGACAGGCAGTGGAGCACCATCTCCCAGCTGAAAGGTGCAGATGGGCAAAAGAAATTTAGCCGTATCTCAGCAGTAATGCTTGGAATCCTCTGTATACCACACAGCAATGCTGAATGTGAGAGGCAGTTCAGTATTGTAAAAAAAAATTCGCACCCAGTTCAGATCATCCATGTCCGACACAACCTTCGGTCACATTCTTTTGGCTAAATGTCGCAGGGGATAACACTATTACTCTCGGCAGTACTCAAAGAAATTTCTGAAAAGGGCAACATCTGCCACATCGAAGATTCCCCAACAGTGAGCATTGATGTGGCACGTCAGTGGTTTTCAAACGAAAACCTCCCAATTACCGCTCTTTTGAACCAAATAAAAACAACTCATTTAATATAAATGCCTAGTAACTCCTTCGTCGTCGTCCCCTCCCCAGTCCGATGAGATCTCCCTAATGCCTTTTCTGTGAGCCTGGCAGGTACGCACCTAGTATTTGCAAACAACACTAAACTAGAATTGCATAGAAATATATACCCTACTGAAAAATTCAGTACAAATATTATATAGGATTCCCTAAGCCACTTGTTTGTACAAGAAGCACTTGTATGAGACCTGATGGAGCTGCCATATTGCTGCTGAATAAAGTGAACTCTCGATAATTCTACCTTAACCCATTCACTACCGTGTGCGCTGCCCGTTTTCAGCACTTCGAACTGAGGTGCACTTCGCTCCCGTTTCGGCCTCGGTTGTAAGCCGTTGCCGTAAACACGAAAGCTGAGACTGTGAAAAAAAAACACCTTTATTTCACCTAGAGCCCTGAGTTCTGTTGGGAACCGTTTTGAGCTTTACAAGTTTTTTCTGGTGTGAAATAGCTTAAAACATTCGAGCATGTGTAGCGCTGCTCCACACTTCTCACACTCCCACTGGCTCTCACTTTTTTTCCCTTTCCCCTTGCAAATTTGGCATTGCCTTGAAGGATTCTGCTTCACTGCATTCTGCGGGATTTGGCGTGGAAAATGAGCCCATTCTGCTGCTTCCAAACACATGGGAGATGGTCCGGCAGCCTGCACTCCTCGTCTGCGGTAGCCGAGAGATACTGTTTCTTCGATGATTTCCTCGGCAAGGCGGATTTTCCAGTCCGTATAACTTCCTTTTTTTCCACACTTTTTTGCTTGCAGTACGTACGCATTGTACACTGCAATGTCAAGCCGGGAAATGACGCTAACTGCTGGTCTTGGCGGTCAATGCCTCCCATGCCCTTGTTATAGTCAACTATAACTTTGGGTTTTAGCACTGGCTGATTACCCTTGCGCCGTCGCTTTCCAGTGTCAGTGATTTCTGCTCCACTGAGGCAAGTGGAAATCATGGTGACAGGTTTTCGGTCCTGCTACTGAAGCGCCATGATTCCATGAGAAAACAAGCTCTCACACTGACCCTTCTTCAGGCACAGGCCTTCGAACTCTTTCGGCATGTTTTTTCTATTCACCCGCATCGTTCCCACAGCACTGGAGCCTCTATTTTTGATTGCCAAGAAGAGCTGGGGTGACGAATACCAATTGTCCAAATAAATGGTGTGGCCGTCATCAAGCCTGTCGCTGACGAGATCAATGACGACTGCTTCGCTGCACAGCTTTGAAGAGGTTGCGTTTGACTTCTTGTTCTGGCCAGTGTATATCGAAAAATTCAGGCAGTAGCCACTGGATGATTCACACAGCTTATAAAATTTGATGCCGAAGCATGCACGCTTTGATGGATTGAATTGTACGTAAGGCAGGCGTCCACGGAATTTCATCAGACTTTCATCTACTGCAAGGCGGTCGTCAGGAGAATAGGCACTTTAAAAAAATTTGAGCAGATATTCAATAACAGGACGGAGCTTGCGGAGACTGTCATCAGGGCTTGCGGCTTCTCCATTGCAAAAATGTAGATACTTTGACAGCTGCCAAAACCGCTTCTGTGGCATCGCTTCTCCAAAGATTGGAGTTCTAATCACACTCCTTTCAGACCAGTAGGCGTGTATGGAACCTTTTTTCACTTGGCTCATCAAGATACACAAAGCAATGTATACCTTCATCTCTGCTAGTGTTGCTGGGAACCATGAAGGGTCTGGCTTGGAGCGCTGAATCTCTCTAGCGAACTCATTCGTGTAGTTGGACACCGATTCCCAGATCTCATCATTTATTAGGGGATTTAAAGATTCTAGCGGAAAACTTTTGCTAGTCAGCGCCCCATCCATATGATGTTTCAGCCCAGGTGATCCAGTAAATGGAGCTCTCCTTACTTTTTTAGCACTGTCGGTGTCTTCCAACGTCCATTCAAGCTTCTTTAGACGCTTAGCTGTCGAGAACCGCGGGCTGTCGTCTCGTACTTCTGGCTCAGAACAGCTGTATGAATCGCTGTCCTCGTCGGATGACGGCTCACAAGAATTACTCGAGTCCCTAAACATCTCTTCCCCATCACTATCAAAAAGAATGTTCAAAATCTCAGCGTCGGAAAGACCGCGTCGACCTCCGCGGTCTGCCATTTTTTCGGACATGATGGCGTTAAAGCAAAACACAAAAATAACAATACGAAAAACTTTTTTTTCCACCTGTGACGTGCTGCCACCTGTTGAACATAGATATAAGTGCGTTTTGGCAAAAGTACCAGCAGCGCCATCTAACAACTTTACAAAGCAACAAATAACATGCGCCCGTCGTTTCGCAGGCTTTGGAAATATCGCCACAGCGCGTGCCCTCGGTGATTCGCCGGCTTTGGCAGCGAATGGGTTAAAGAGACCAGCAAAATTTTCAGATTAATCGAAAGCTCAAATTACCAAATGGGCTTGAAAAAACTGCCAAACACACCTGCACGATGGCTGTCTGCATCTGAGACAAACCAAAGCGCACTGCTGGGAATGCCCTCTTCACAAAACGGAAGATGTTTCAATATATAGTCAACGATAAAGCAGTGCAGTGAAGCGCGCAATGCAGTGCACACACTGCAGACAAGGTTCCTCTTTACATAATGGCCCCGCTGCATTTTGAGGATGCTTCACTGCAGTCCACATGGTCAAGCATTGCGGTGAATATGTGGAAAATTCTAGAACTTTCTAATATTCTGAAATTTCTAATACTTCAATAACCTTAATAGATATATATATAAACAAGTAAAAACATGGTTCCTGCTGCGTCGACATTTCGGCAGAAACCCTGCCTAAATATCGACTAAAAATAAAGAACTAAAAGCAGTAAGAAGTGTTTTTTGACTTGTGCATACGCTTAGCAACCAAGTACGTCTTAGTTTTTTATTATACATATATATACAGTCGAACCTGGAAATTCAAATTTTGGTTATATCGAACTCATGGAATATCCCTTTGAAAATCCCATGTAAAAGTATAGGAAAGCTGCGTCGTATATCGAACTCAATTTCACTGGTCGTTCGATATATCGAACTCCGCATCACGCACTGGAAGGTGCACTTTCCCGAAAGATGATTGCATCACCCTGAGCCGTTTGCCGCGTGAAATTTTCAAGCCACACGCAAAAAGAATGAGAGAGAACAGTTTGGCGCCGCGCCCTTTCCCCAAAAGTGTGCAGCAAACGCGTGCGGTGATTGTTTGCCGCGCGCCAGCATGTGACGTTTGCAAGCCATGTGTGTGAAGGAACGAGAGGGAACCATTTTGGCAATGGCCGTTACGGAGCAGATGCAGTCAATGCAGCGGTGTTCGGGAGAGGGGAAAATGCGATAGAGCAAAGCGCATGGATGTGCCCATTCTTCTGCCGAACTTTCTCTCTCCTTCCTCTCTCTTTCCCAGTTTTCGTTCGCAGCAGCATGCACTATGCATGCGCCGACAAGCCAGACTCAGCCCGTGGCAGACAGAACGTCAGATGCTTTCTCAAGTGAGTGTTGTGAACCCTGTACGCACGGCGGCTGACGTACGATGCGCGTCTCGTATCATGCTGAATGTGCGTAAGCTATGGCGGCTGCGAGTATTAGAAGCAGCAAATCTGATTTTTTTTTTTTTTGCATGAGTTTATCCAAGTCGTTGTGCTGAACGTGTGGTGTAGCGCAAGCTATGGGGGCTGCAGAAGTTAAAAAGTGGCAGATTTTTTTTTTGTGAAAGTCATGCAGCTTTGTATCTATCAATCAATGAAAGCACGCGGTCAGCTGCGATCATGACACCGGCTTTTAGCATTGTTCGCCTCAAGCGGCATTTGCAGCTATCACGCTTTCCAATGATTTTGTGGCAGTGGACTACGCGCGCCTCAAGCGCGGCGTGGTAAACTGAACCAGGTTTGTGCAATCAAGCCATCACGGTCACTCTGCCAAGTTTGCTGCCTGCCATCGCAGGAACTATCACTGCACAGCATCCTGGCATGCTGCTACTAAATGAGCTGTGGATGCGGCGGCCCATGCAAGCGAAAATGCTCCCGATTTCTGCTGCGGCGATGCAAAAACCTGTTTTGAGCTGTAGCGGCTGCTCTAGCGGCAAAGGCAATGCAGTTCCAACAAGCTGAAAATTTTTTGCTCTGTCGCTGCCGCTCGTCGCTGAGTTCGCTCAATCGCTCGCATGTATGTGAACCGACTTTAATGTTGTTCTTTTTAATTCTCGTGGGCAAAACTGGAGGGTGGGTTATGCAAGTGGGTGATTATGTGACAAATACAATATCATTTTTCATGATCACAAAAGGCGTCTCAAGCTAATTTCTGTATATAGAATTATTGATATATCGAACTATTTCATGACGCCCTTCGAGTTCGATATACTATCCGGGTTTGACTGTATATATATAAATTTTGATATCATTTAAGCTGGTGCTTTGAAAGTTACGACAGAATATAACATGGACCGATTCAGGCAAGCTGTTTGCTAGAACAATGTTCTCTGCAGAAGGGACTATAGCTAGAACAATTCAATCAGCAGTGGCCTTGACCACTGTTTATATGGCGAGCTAAGCAAAACCATGACACAACTGAATATTTGTGCCTATCTAATCTCTGGTTGCCATTGCATGCTGACATATTGCATCGTGACAAATGCTTCAACTGTGATGTACAAAAAAGAATGTTCGCAGAAAAAAAAAAAGTGGGACTAACAATTAATGCATCAAGGTATCAAACTTTTGATTATTAGATCGTAAGTGGAAATGAATGGAAATGAAGTGTACATTTCTTCTATTCAAATAATGTTCACCCTATTACTGAGCCAAAACAATACAGCACAGCTACCACCTACATAATGTAAGATGGGTTTTGCAGTGCATCACATAGCACTGCAAGCATTGCAGACCTGCTACAACAGTAACGTGAAGGCGAACCCAGCATCCCAATTTGTGCTCACTTCAAACTACAGCAACACACACAGTGCAAGCAATGTGGCATGATCAATATTGGACACACAAAGCCATATTCGTATCTCTCTCTTTAACAGGGAGAAAGGAGAAGGTACTCCTTTCTCCCTGCTTCACATTCTGTACACCACAATAATCTACATCCGAAGATGTCTACGACACCCTCGTGACATAAACTGCACAAATGGGACAGTAGGGCACTCAGCAAGGCTATCTACTCATGCTGCAGATGGTGGTGGTGCCAGCACTCTTAGTATGAGAGGCAATTTCGAAACACATTTGCAACACATGTGTCCAAGACATCACAGAAAGTAGAAGCTGTGGATTATGGTTATGCGCTTCAAAGGAGCACTGCTACAAAAGGACAAAATGAGGTACAAAATGGGGCTCACTAAGGGCAAGTTAGACAACCATACTATGTTCCAGAAAACATCTTGGCCAAGTAAAATGGTTTTTGCAACATCTGGTGCTTGCAAATGGAATGCAAACTAAGCTATTGTTTGTTTCTAGCAACACCGAACATAGCCACAAAGTGCTATGCCAGCATTGTTCTTAAATAATGAGGGCAGGTTTATTAAGGGTACAAGCTATGAATGTCATTGCAAAGACGCGGCAAATAACTGCGAATGAGTGCAGTTAGGCTTCGGCAAGGAGTTCTAAGGGGATGAAGATTCCTTTAGCACTGTGGTTATTGATCAGTGACTTCTTTCTTAAACAAAGCACATTTTTTTTTTCAGTTATTCACAAAACAAGGTACAAGAAGTAAACCTGTGGGGACACACATGAATCTCCTGTCCCATTAAAACGGCCGCACGTAATTATCATGTGAGTTTACACGCGCTGTTAGAGTGGTATTCACACGGGTGATTCAGACGAGGATGAATGTGGAAAGGAGGTGCACGACGTCACGGGCTGGGCAAACTTTCCCCCGCTCCCGAACTCGCACATTCACACGGGCGATGAGTCGCCGAAGAGAGACGTCGACTGTTTCAAGCCACACGCAGCAGGAGAGGAACAGAGAAGTATACAAGACAGCCGTTTCTGACCTACTAATGTTTCTTTGCCAGTCAGGGAAACAAGTTCAGTGAAAGAAAGCACGCAAAAAATAAAATAAGCAAACTCGTCTGAAATGGAAAAGGCCCACCAAAGAAAGGTTGAATACAAAAGACCCGGGTGAGGTAGATCTTATCTGCTCGCACCCTGCAGCGCGGTTTTTTTTCCCTGTCGGGGTGTCTTGGGGAGTCGGGGAGCGTTTGTACCGGCCAGCTGAGATGTCCCCCAGCCTGGAGACGGTGGCCGGCTGCGAAAAACCGGAAGCTGCGACGCCCAGCACCCTCTCGAAGGCGTGATATCAGCACAGTCACCCTCGCTTAGAGAGGGATTCCAGCGCTCGTGTGAATGCCGCTTAGGGAGGATGGTGAGGGAAGGGTGCACTAACCACCCCCCACTGCCTCCCAGTCTCCCGCAAGAACACCGTCGCGGGTTTCCCTCTTTCCTTTCGGCGAAACCCGGAGACCTTAGTCCTAGAGCCTCCCATAGTCCTTCCATAGTCCTAGAGCCTCTCGCGACTCTCTCGGCGGTTGATCACGCACGCGTGCAGTTGTGACCTTCCGCTTGGGAGACCGTCGCCATCGCCCGAGTCACCCGGTTATCGTACGCACTGACTGCTGTGAGCCGTGAGTGCGAAGCAACACGTGGTGAGCAAAACGTTCTTCTCTTCTTTTCGTGTGTGCTTTCCACTTTTGGTGGGTTTTTATCTCACCCTCGCACGCAAGCAGGACGCTCGCTAGCTACAGCGATTGTATTTGAGTGCTGTGTTTTGCTGAGCACTGAGGCAGAATAAAGCCTGTTCGAGTACGCAAATCGTGTTTGTCCCCTCTGGCCCGAACCCACTGCAGTGGCGACTTCTCGCACCGCGGGTTGAGGGCACAGACCTGTCTGTTAGGGCTGGCATGCTGGGGCTAAAAAGTTACTTCCGCGTCTAGACCCCCTTTGATGCGTTATATCAACAGTAACACCCCTATTCTTGGCGCCTGAATGCGAGCCCAGAGGTGTGAAAAATCGAATATGTGTATCCAACTGCCGACACAGACTAGCCATGGCAGTGAGCAGGACTGACTTTGTCTCTTCCTATACTGCAGTGGTGACTGCACAACAGCAACAAAGTAAAACCACCTTAATTGTTGTTACTGCGAGAGCTCAGGAGCTGACGCTAGTTACTGTGATCTTGTAAATTTCTGCGAGAGCAAGAGGTCACATGACTCCACCCCTCTACAGCAGGGTGACGCGCGGACACAGGTGTGATGGGCATTCTCACAGTGTTTTGACTTTACCATAGGAGGGCGAACAACATAGCGTACGCAGTTTTGCACGTGAACATTGATGGCATGAAAAGTAACATTACTATCATTTCTGCCATGCCCGTTAGCCAGTGCGTCGCGATAGCTTGCAACAGTCAGCCTCACAGAAGAGACGGACTACCCGGCTTCCCTGGGTAAGAGTGGTGACCATTTGAATTGCATAAATGCAGTGGGAAACCTAGTCTGCCGAAGGCAGCTTTAGGAAGAAAGCGTCAGAATCCTTTTTCCTTTTTTTTTTTTGTAGACACGTGTTTGACGGGCCCTGGGCGCGAGCGGCACGGCCGTTGCGCACCGAAGGGCATGCTGGTATCGCTGCCAGTGTGGGCGCTCGAACGCAGCGTGCATTGCTGTGAGCATGTTGGATCCCTGCCTGCTATTTCTGATAGCACTTGCGTAACCATTTTCCCAATGTGAAGGATACACATAAGTCCTTCGAGTTTGGTCCCGCCACGCTGAGACAAGCTATATGCACATGTGCATCACTAAGCATGCGAGACTTGTTTCAAGTTATGTCATTTCGCAGCCTAGTGACGTGCATGGCAAAGTTGTCGAACAGTTGCTGCGTTGGGCGCACGCCAACTGCGCGACGAAGCTGCATGCAAAGATAGCGGAGGCTTTACACAAAGTGCTCTGAAATCCGAGCATTGCTGCACGGCTTGGGGAGGACGCACTCCCCTCCAGTGGGTAGCTGCAGCTAGAGAGCAGTTTCGACATTCGAACATTGCGCCTCGTTGCAACTTGTGCTCATAGCAGAAATAATTCTGACCAAAGCACAGGGAGTAATTTCTTGTGCTGAATATGGACTCTTTGAAAAAGAAAGAGTGGGGGTAGATTGAAAAAAATTCTAGGGGGCACTTTGGATCCCTAAACTGTGATGAGGCGAAAGCCTCTAGTGCGCAGTAGTCCGAAGTCTTACACTACGGCACCTCTTTCTCTCTGTTTTCACTCCCACCTTCGCGATGATGCAATAGCGTAAGCTACCAGCCAAACATAAAACCCCGCTTTGTCCGAGCCATATGAACGTGCCTGCATGGCCTAGGGATAACGTGAATGCATGGGTCTTGGTAGGATGATACTTGCCCACCTTGACCTATGGTGGCCGTCATCTTGGGTGATATCATGTCACCTAGTGTGGCCGCAAAGTGCAACACCTTTTGCGAACGACAGCATGAGCCATTAAAGGCTTTCACCTTAAAGGGCCACTGTCCAGGGAAGGACCTTTTAGGCGAAGGAGCCCAGTGTTTCGGTCAGGTATCAGAGATAGTCTGTGCAAAATGCTACAGTGACACGCGCACCGCAAAACAACGAAAATACAAATCAAAGCTCTCTCATGCTCTCTCCTTCGGGAAGCCAGCTTCCCCGTTTCCTGCGCTGGCCCGTCGAGCCACAGTAATGATGCACTTCCCGCGAACGACGTCCATTGATCCGTCTCGCTGTCTGAGGGTGAAGGATGGGTACCTATCGCTCGCTGCGCGCTTTTCCCTCGCCACGGCCCGACTGAATCCAGAGGCGCGCGCTCCCTCGCCCGTTTTTCTTTTTTTTTCACGCAGGCGGAGTGCCGCGCCCCACCTCCCGCTAAACGCGGAGAAGGAAGGGGAATTTGTCTTGCGGAGGCTAGACGACCGGGTAGGAGAGTAAAAAACCTTTGCGAGGGAACGGAAGGAGAGAAACACGACAAAATCGGGTGATCGGGGTGGCTGTAACTGCGTTATTAGCTACTCTTTTCAAAAGCATTTTGCGGCCTTGCGTTCTGGAGGCAAGTCACCGGGGAAGAAAATATTTTCTACTGGAGGGTGGACAGTGGGCCTTAAGTAACGGGCAAAAAGCAACTAGAAAAAAGGCAGAGTTGCAGCCAGCCGAGAGAGGAGCCGGCGGATGCCACAGCGATCATTGGGACATCGAAAGCCAAGCTGTCCAAAGAGTGGTCACGTTCCTGGCCCCAGAGCCTGCTGTCACCATCAACCAAGCCACCAAGAAAAACGATTTCTGTCCGGCCACGGAGCAAACGAGCTGGAGTTCGTTTGCAGAATGGGGGCCTGTGTTTACCAAAGCGAAAGCTACAGAAAAGAGGCTGCCTTGGCGCCACTTAGGATCCGTGGCCGCAGCCTCACCAACAAGAGCAGCTTGGAGCCCCACTGTGCTCACCCTTGGCTGCGCCGACGATGGAAGAGAGAAGAGGCAAGCCGAGAACCAGCGGTCTACCCACTGGACGCCTGCAGCACACTACTCAACGGGAAGACACAACCCTACCCACCGCTCGCGTGTCCACCAGCAAGCTGCCCTGGCCGACCGACGATGAAGGCGGTGGTGCACCTGTGGTCATCGACACTTTAACCCCTGAAGCCATGGTCGTCTGCGGTGGTCGTTAGCCCTGCCTTAGTGTCCAGCACCCACGGCCTTCTGCAGCGGCACCGGTAGCTGTGAGCTTTCTGCAACTTTTTATATGTTGGCAATTTTCTCAGATTGGTTTAAAAGTTGAACGCCGCTTAGCCAACCCCATTCGGTGAACGCAGCTACTTTTAACAATACGGCGGTTCTGAAGGGGGGGGGGGGGGATGCAGAGATACACATGAATCCCCTGTCTGATTATAACGTCCACACATCACGTGAGTATACGCGCACTATTAGAGGATGGTGACAGGAAGGGCACACTGGCCACCTCTCACTGCCTCCCAGTCTCCCGCAGCAACACCGGCACGGGTTTCCCTCTTTCCTCCTGGCATAACCCAGCTACCTGCTCTCCACAGTCTGAGACGATCCACAGTGATAGTGCACGCACGCAGTTCTGACCTTCCGCCTGGGAGACCGTCGCCATCACCCGAGTCGCCTGGTCATCATACGCACTGACCGCTGTGAACTGTGAGCCCGAAGCCAAGCGTGTTAAGCAGAAGGTTCCTCTCTCCTTTTCGTGTGCGCTTTCCCCTTTTGGTAGGCCTTTATCTCACCCCCCATACATGAGTGGGACTTTCGCTCGCTACGGCGTTTGTATTTGAGCGCCGTGTTTTGCAGTGTACTCGACAGAATAAAGCCTGTTCGAGTATGCAACTCGTGTTCGCCCCATCTTGCTCAAACTCGCCGCAGTAGCGAGTTCTCGCACCGCGGGTTGGTGGTCACTGCTCTGTTATGGCTGGCCTGCTAGGGCTAGAAGGCGGCTTCCGCATCTAGCCTCCACTTTGGTGCATTAAATCAAGGGTAACCCCCATAAAACTTCCATACTGTTTTACTGTTCCAAAAGAAGTGGGTTGTCTTTGTAAGACTATGAAGACATAAATCGTCAGAGTAAACACTACTATGGAAGGAGGAAGGCGAGATACTTAAGACACATATGACAGCACTATTCTATTTTTATTTTATGGGTGGTGTGCTGGAGAGAGCAGTAGCACTAAGCTGAATGCTATCAATGCTAAACGCTAATTTTTCTAGTTTGACCATGTAATATTTGTATTGACATGGAAGCATTGAGCTAGATGCAAACTCCAAAACACTTCTGCAGTTCCCTGAAGCAGAACTTGCTTACTGTTTTGAGACAGATGTGCAGTAACCTTGGAGTGTGACAGAAAAAAAAAAAATATATATATATATGCCGTAAATGACCTCTGCCAACGGACGGCTTCTCCTGCTGCTTCGCTTTGGTGAAGGATTTCCACCACCAGAAGATCGTCATCGACATCGGAGAAGCTAGCCCTCGACACCGAAAGATGTGCGAGGAGGCTCAAGCACCACCCTCGGCAGTGGGCGGCATCTCAAGTCCTTGCTTGTGCTCCACTCATTGGACTGTACAGATTGACCTTTGTTTCCCAGCCATAATTTACCGGTGGAAATTGTTTCCGCCGAGAGCTCTTTTTTCAGCCTTCAACTTGTACATATTTCATCATGTATAGAGTTGTATAAAGCATTTATTCGCCTCTACTCCCTGGCTGCTCCTACTCCTTCTCCTTCGTCTCGGCTCCTCATGGTTCTACTGCGGTGAAGTCTAGGCCCCCGAACCCCGATCACATCATCTACTCCACCTCGAAGCCCATCTCTTCTCATCGTCACTACGCAGTAGCAGCCTTCTGAGCCAGGACCCGGGAACCTCGGTCTGGCGAGAGACATCCCAGGCGAACCAACGGCGCCACCCTTCAACAGCACGCAGCGAGGTCGAATGAGACGCAGCGCCATGGTCATTCACTTCTGCCATGCCACAGAAAAAAATATCCATTTTTTTTCACCTGCACCAAAGCATCCATGTCACGACACTGAAGCCAGCAAAGGTAACTGGGTTCTTATTTATTTTTTCTATTTTGACTCGTATGCGAGAGGACACATTGAGACCTCTTCTCAATTTTCTTGTTCTCGCTACCCGGGGACTGGCAAGGCCAGCCAGAGCGCATGCATTTTTCTTGTGTTGCCCGACCACCGCGCGGCGCATTTCGCTGTGCGTTCGTTTTCTCTGACCGTGACGATTCTTCCTGGCAGCCCTTTGAATGCTTTCTGGCTATGGCCGTTCGCGTTGAAGCGAGTGGCAGCACGAAGGTAGCTGCTCCTGCGTCCAAGCTTGCTCACCCGTGCGTTTCACAGCGAGTGTCCGCTGTCGTGGAATGAGATGTGTTTACATTTGTGCGCGCATGCTGCCATGCTTGTTGAGTTAGCTCTCCAATGTGTTGCTATCGCGTTCATTGCTTCGCCTTTCCGGCGAAATTGTCAGTTTTTTTCTATATATGACCCACTACTTTTGAAACCACACCATTTGGCCATAAAGTCATTTATTTATAAGGCAGGCAAATAATTTCGATAACTACTTGTTTTGTTTATCATAAAAAAAAACTGACATCTTCACAACTCGAAATGCCACACATGACTGACTGACAATTTGCTGTCTTTGCATTCAAATAAGCGGTGTTTTGAAAACAAATAGAGGTGCGAACGTTGTGACAGAGTGCATAAATATTTTGTAAAACTAGTGTTAAGCTTCACTAATACATTTGTCCAGCAAAAATTCATATCCTTCACCATAGCTTATCTGTTTAGTATTGTTTTAAAGTTGTTTTCTGATGGTTACCACGTTTGTAAACTTTGCACTTATTGCTGAATTTTGTCTGTATGTTTAGTTCTTGCGGTCCAAAAATGTTACTTCTTACTTTCTTACCAACGCTCGTCGAATCGTCTGTCTTTCTGTGCGTAAAGTTTACTATGTGTGATTGCGCAGCATATTTATTTGCCTTCTTTGAAGCATTATATACAGTGACTTTGCTTAGTTGCATATATTTATTGGAGACTTATACGTATATTTATATACTGTGCTGCGAGGTTCCGTGCATACATGCAGTGAAGTTTGTTTCCAGTGGTAATGTTTTGTCCTTATCAAGCTACATCTTCTCATTTGTAATACAGTTGAACCCGGATATATCGAACTCGAAGGGGATCGCGAAATAGTTTGATATATCGATAATTCGATATACAGAAATCGGCTTGTGACGGCACTTACGATGCGGAAAAACAATACCGTAATTTTCGTGTAATCAACCCACTCACGTAATGAACCCACCCTCCACTTTTGCACCCGAGAATTTGAAAAAAAAAAAAAAAGCGTTAAAACCAGCATGCTCACATGTAAGCGGTTGAGCGATCTCAGCGACGAGTGGCAGTGACAAAGCAAAAAATTTCCAACTTGTTGGAACTGCGTTCCTCTTGCCGCTCGAGCCACTGCGGCAGCTCAAAATAAGGTTTCTGTGTCGCCGTGGCAGAAATCGCGAGCGTTTTCGCTTTCATGTCGATGGTGCACGCCACTCCGCTTTGGTCGTCTCATACACAGCTCATTTCTTGGCAGCGTGCCAAGATGCTGTGTAGCTATAACGTCAGGGCATGTTTATCTTTTGATAGCTCCTGCGGTGGCGGGGAGCGAACTTGGCGAACGGAGTGCCCCTGATGGCTTGACTGCACAAGCCTGGTTCAATTTATCACGCCGCGCTTGGGGCGGGCGTAGTCCACTGCCACAAAACCACTGGAAAGCGTGATAGCTAAATGCAGTTTGAAGCAAAAAATGCTAAAAGCCAATGTCATGATTGCAGCTAACCGCGTTCTTTCGTTGATTCATACTTGCAAGGATAAACGACTCTCGAAAAAAAAAAGAAAAAAACTAATGTCCACAGTTGATATCTTACGCTACGCCGCGCTTAACGCACAACGATAAGAATAAACAACTTTCGCAAAAAAAAAAAAAAGAGAGAGAGAGAGATCTGCCCCTTCTCAACGTCCGCAGGCGCCATAGCCACGTCAGCCACCACGCGCAGAGGGTTCGCAACACACCCTGGAGAAAGTGCCCGACGTTCTGTCTGAAAACGGGCTGAGCTGGCTTGGCGCATGCGTAGCGCGTGCTACTGGAAAGAAGGCCGGGAGAGAGGAAGGAGAGAGATAGCTCGGCAAAAGAATGGGCACACCCTTCGCTCTATCACGTTTTTCCCCTCTCATTCCCACCGGTTCTCTCTGGTTCATTCACGCACATGGCTTGCAAATGGCACGTGCTGGAGCGCGAAAAACGATAACCGCAGATGCACGCACCTTTTGGAAACGGGCGCAGTGCTGCCCTAGACCAGCCGTCGCCGTACTGTCCCCTCTCATTCCTTCCGCGCGTAGATTGAAAACGTCATGCGGCAAACGGCCGAGGGGTGATGCGATCGTCATTGGGGAAGGCACACTTTCCAGTGCGTGGTGCGAAGTTCGATATATCGAACGACTGGTGAAATTGTGTTCGATATATGACGCGGCTTTCCTGTACTTTTACATGGGATTTTCATGAAGATATTCTGTGAGTTCGATATAACCAAAATTCTATATATCCGGGTTCGACTGTATTCCATTGTATCTTCGCATTTCTTTATAGTGTATGTTTCGGACTGCTGCTTTTTAGGTGCGCTCTCTGTTGCAACTATAATTTCGGTGCAATTACTCACAATACAACACCGGCTGTTCCTGTGCAATAAATTGGAAGAAAGGGCATAGTCATTGGCCGTTGCACATGTATACAAAAAATAAACAAGGGTCTTGGATGCCAAATATTCAGTAAAGTATTTACCGTCAAGGTGTTCATTTCATAGCCTTTACGTTTTCATATCCGTGACATGCACTGCTTTGCTGGTTTCGAAGTGATATATTTCTAAAGTTCGTTTAATATTTTCTGTACTTATAAAATAGATTCACGGAAGCATTGATATCAGTTATTTCTGCCAGAATTTTCAGCACATACATATAAGTTCTTTTATAATAAAATTAATACTTTACTTGTCTTGACAGTGCATAGCGTTCAAGAATTCCTCTGCAGCACCTAACACACAAAGGCTATTGGCAATCAAAGTGCTGGTATTAATCAGATATTTGATCCCTCAACAAATTCTATATAAAGGAAGTAATCAGTTTAGGCGCTTGTTGGGACGCAAAGTGATGTTTGAATATGACCGTGCTTCAACATTTTGTGGTGCGAGTGGAGAGGCGTTGCGGCCACTGAGTGTGTGTAGTGCGCAAGTGTCTGTGGGTGGCGCAATTTTTCAAGTTGAATTCGTAGTCTTACCCCACTCTACGCATGACATCATTTTAGGAATGGACTTCTTGAAGTTTTGTGGCGCTACCATGGACTGCCGAAGTCAAGAGGTTCATTTTGACGGCTCGCATCTGCCGAATCTTTTTGAAAGTGGCCGTAATAAAGACACAGTTTTTAGTATTACCGAAGACACAGTAGTTCCACCTTTGTCTGCCATGTTCGTCCCTGTGTCCGCTCCACTTCTTGACCAGGTTTCATTTCAGGCCGTGGTGCACCCAGTTCACTCAGCATGCCTGAAGAAAAATGTTATTATCCCTCACTGTATGATCTCCGTGCATCACGGTAGTGCCTCGTTATGGACAATCAATCCATCGTCCGAGCCCGCAGTTTTACCAACGGGATTGAAGCTTGCCTCCTGTGGACCCGATGCGCCCCACGTCGTTGCTTTGGTCACAGATGCTACGAGTGCCACCGTACCTCTGCCTGCTGATGAAACTTCGATCTTCCGTATGATCAGCGCCGATCTCAGCTCACCTAACGCCGTACTCTTGTGGATATTCTTCTACCCTTTTCGCCTATGTTTGACTTTTCTCAAACAGATGGACCGACCTCTCGCCCTGCACATCGGACCCATCATACCATCGACACTGGTTCGGCTCGTCCCATTCATCAAAAGCCATATCGCGTGTCCCCATCTGAGCGCAAAGTCATTCGTGAACAAGTGGAGGACATGCTAGGGAAGAAGGTGATACAGGAGTCATCTAGCCCCTGGGCTGCCCCTGTTATTCTTGTACGCAAGAAAGACGGTTCGTGGCGATTCTGCGTCGATTATCAGCGTCTAAATTCTGTTAAGAAAAAGGACGTCTATCCTCTTCCTCGCATAGACGATTCCCTCGACTGCCTCTCTGGTGCGTCCTATTGTTCTTGTCTTGATCTCAGATCTGGCTACTGGCAAATTCCAATGGACCCTACGGATAAGAAAAAAACAGCCTTCGTAAGGCCAAATGGCCTTTATGAGTTTAATGTTATGCCATTCGGGCTGTGTAATGCGCCAGCCACATTTGAACGCTTCATGAACACAGTTCTGCGCGGCTTAAAAGGGGACATTTGCTTTGCCATCTGAACGATGTCGTCATATTTGGGAAATCCTTCCAAGAACACAATGACCGTCTAGTACGCGTCTTGAATTGTCTGCACAACACCGCCCTAACTCTAAACTCGGAAAAGTGCTGCTTTGGAGAGTGCCAAACACTGGTGCTAGGACACCTTGTCAATGGTGATGGTGTAATGCCGGATCCCCAGAAAACTGCCGCTGTTGAGTCTTTTAAACCCCCGCAGGCAGTGAAGGAGTTGCGCAGTTTTCTAGGGTTGTGTTCTTATTTTAGACGCTTTATACATCACTTTGCTGACGTCGCTTACCCACTGACGTGCCTTCTCAACAAAACTCCACTTTTGACAGGACACCAGACTGCGACGCGTCATTTCGTCAACTGAAGTTTCTTTTAATATCGAAACCCATACTACATCACTTCGATCCTGCTGCAGTGACAGAAGTTCACACGGACGCTAGTGGAATCGGTCTCGGGGCAGTCCTTGTCTAACGGCACGATGAACGAGAGCATGTTATCGCGTACGCAAGTCATACCCAGAGCAAGCCGGAGCAAAACTACACAGTCACCGAACAGGAATGCCTGGCTGTAGTTTTCGCTGTGCCGCGTTTCCGTTCATATTTGTACGGACGGTCGTTTACTATCGTAACTGACCATCATTCACTCTGTTGGCTGCGGAACCTTCGAGACCCATGTGGTCGCCTCGCACGCTGAGCCCTCCGGTTACAGGAATATGACTTTGCCGTGGTGTACAAAAGTGGGAGGCGTCATGCAGACGCAGATTGTCTTTCTAGGATGCCAATGGCCACGACTGGACCTGACAGCGACAATTTCGACAATTATATATCGACCCTCGAGCCAGCGTTCTCCGACACGAATGTTTTCAAAACGGAACAGCAAAATGATAGCAGTCTGCAGCCTCTCTTTGCCGCCGCCCAAGCCAGCGTAACTACAAGCCGTTTTTGTGAGCGTGCAGCCTCCTATGGAAAGAAAGTTATCTGCCTGTCGGCCAGCGATACCTACTCGTAGTTCCCAAGACGCTGTGCACGGACGTATTGCATGTTATGCATGATGATCCAACGTCTGGGCATTTGGGATCGGTTCGAACACTCCACTGTGCTCAAGAAAGATTTTACTGGCCCAGAATGCGCTCGACGATTGAACAATACGTTGCCAGTTGCAAGCAATGTCAACGCCACAAACGTCCAACTGCAACTCCATCTGGCTTGCTGCACCCTGTGAAGACCCCGACAGCTCCGTCTGATCAAGTAGGCATTGACCTCGTAGGTCCGTTTCCGAAGTCCGTGGATGGAAATCGCTGGATTGTAATCTGCGTGGACTATCTCACACGTTACTGTGAAACCGCCGCTCTTACATCTGCTACGGCGCATCAGGTGTCGCTTTTCTTGCTGCACTCAGTCATCTTACGACACGGGCCGCCACGAATTGTCATCACTGATCGGGGCCGACAATTCACTGCTGATGTTGCTGAAGAGCTCATGCGTTTATGGGCCGTAACTTTCCGACACTTGACGCCATACCATCCCCAGACAAATGGCTTGACTGAGCACGTCAACAGAACGCTTATCAACATGCTAGCCATGTATGTGGACACAGGGCATAAAAACTGGGACACCATACTACTGTGATGATGGTGATCATGTGTAAGAGTGCTCGAGTCGAGAAGTGAAGTGCGGCCGCGTGCGGGGCGAGCCAATGCGCGTGAGTTGGTTCGAGGCAGGAGGACGGGGCGGACGTTCCTGGGCGTCGCTGGCGGTTGAACTCATCGTTGTGGGCCTGGCGGCATAGGCCGGCTCGCCAGCACCGGCCGGGCACTTGGTCCGGGGTCTGGTGCCGCACAGCGCTTCACCATTTTGCAAACGACTCCCGGAGGCAGCTAGACTGCTCCATCGTGCCTGCCCGCCGCACTGGTGCCTTTGCAGTACCCGGGCGTGACCACCGCAGTACCCCGGACTGCGAAGCAGACGCCGGACACAGACGCCGGAGCGTGGCCTGCCGCGCTACCGAGTCCTCGGGCGACTGGGCATGAACAGAGCCCGCATCACACCCCGGCCGCTGGTCTTGCCTCAACCGGACGCTGAGCACCGGCGGACTCGCCTACACCGGCATCGAGTGCACGAGCGGACAAACAGAAGTAGGACGGTTTTGTGTTTGGATATGTCCCACTAGGTAGCAAGCTAGGCTGTATGCACGCGTGTTGCCCGTGATACGTTGGTCAAGAAAAGAAAAGCGTACGTGTGTCTGTGAACCTGCTCTGTTACTTGCCGGAGCTCCTGAACGGACCTGGGCCCATAACATAACATCACAATTTGGCGAGCCTGCCAGGATTCCTAGAATTCATTGGATTCGAGGTATTAATCCATCAGAGAGAGGGCAGAGTATCGAGAATGATTCGGGCAAACGTCATTTCTTGCCGTGCCAGATCTGTGCCGTCGTGAGGAGATGATGGAGCTCGAGGCGTTGGTGCTGATGAGCGAGCAGCTAGGTATGATGATGGAGCTCGAGGCGTTGGTGCTGATGGGCGAGCAGCTAGGTATGACGCTTAAAGAATTCCTCGGCTGGTACGAAGAACAGCTTAGCATTGACAAAGAGGAATTAGAAGCGGACTGGGCAGAAACGCGAATGGATGGGCGGCTGACGCCTAATGCCGAACCCAAGCATTTGCACAAGATTACAGAACTCCGTGAGAGAGAACAGTGGTTGAAGGCGACCGAAAAAACACTATTGGAGCTTCGAAAGCACGTGACAGCAGAGGAGAAAAACACATCTTTTCATGGTGTTGGACGTTACATAGATAGAGCTACAGTTGAACCTGCTTATAACGAACCTCCATACAACGAATTCCTCGATTTTACGAAGTTTTTCTATTCCCCGTCGCCAGTCCCATAGAAACCCATGTATTTTTGACCTCAATGTAACAAAGTGGCTAGGGGAGAGAACCTTGAAATAACGAATTCGGGCCGTCAACCGCCTAGTCTTTTTGCCGCATATTTTAAGAACATAGAGCGAAGTTGTGCCAGATTTTTTCGTTAGTTAATGATCAAGAATGATGACCGCCTAAAAAAAACATTCGCAGCCGCGGCGAGCGAGCATATTACTCGCCCACGCGGTGGTGATGATGATAATGCACAGGCGCCCCGCTAGCAGCGCCACTCTTTGACTGATGCAGAAATCATCACCTCGTATGCGTGACACTAGGTGGCGCGACAGGCGTTTCTCGAACTTTGTTGTTTGTTTTCATTCGGTGCTTTTCGGGTCCATCTCTTTGTTGTCCTACGTCGTACCGGCAAGCTTGCTTCCGGCGTGCGCATTTTGTTTTTGTCTTCGTGTATCTGTGCGCCGGGTCGTGTTGGTGCTTTAAGACATCGAGAATGAATGCGTCCACGAAAAAACGAAAAATATTGTCTCTTGAGGACAAAATTGCTATTCTGGACGCCGTTGCTGGAGGCGAAAAAAAGAAGGATATAGCTGCCAGGTTTAGAATCCCAGCCAGCTCTCTCTCTACCATACTCAACGCGAAAGATGCGATTCGTGGTGCAATGGAGTCTGGTGCTGACGGCAAAAAAAAGAAGCTGAAGCCATCAACATATGCCGACGTGGACAATGCGGTGTTCGCATGGTTCATGGACACGAGGGCTAGAAATCTTCGGATCAGCGGCAGTCTCTTGCAACAAAAGGCACGTGATTATGCTTGCATCTTGGGCTTTGATGACCTAAAAGCGAGCAGCGGATGGCTGCAAGGCTTCAAAAAGAGGCATGGCATCGCTGGAAAGATGATAAGCGGTGAGTCCTCGTCTGCGGACAGTGATGCTGCCAATTCTTGGGTTGAAGAGAAACTTCCAGCAATTTTGGAGCGCTACGACGCGTCTGAAATCTACAACTGTGACGAGACGGCTCTTTTTTATCAGTTGCTTCCAAACCGCACCCTAAGCAGCCTAAAAGGTGACGTCTGCCAAGGCGGCAAGCAAAGCAAACTTCGCATAACTGTTTTGCTGTGTGTAAACTCACACGGGACTGACAAGCGCGTCCCACTGATTATCGGCAAGAGTGCCCGCCCCAGGTGCTTCAAAGGAACGCACCGGATGCCCGTGAAATACGTAGCCAATACGAAAGCGTGGATGACGCGGGCTATATTTGGTGACTGGTTGAAGGCATTTAATGAAGATGTCAAGAAGCAGAACAGCACCATTTGCTTATTCCTAGATAACTGTGCTGCGCACCATGTTGAAGGCCTCGACCTTTCAAATATTGAACTGCAGTATTAGCCCGCTAACTGCACTTCACTCATTCAGCCCCTCGACAAAGGAATTATAAATAGCGTGAAGTGCAGCTACCGGCGTAGACTGATTTAAAGACTGCTTCTAAACATTCGTCTTCAGCGGGAAATGAAAGTGGACATTTTTCAAGCAGTTGAGATGCTTGAAGCATCGTGGCGAGAAACGGGTGCGGACATTATCGCTAACTGTTTCAGAAAAGCCCGCATTACAAAAGAAGTTCAGACTGCGCAAGCTGACGATGAAGAGGAGCGCTTGGAGCCTTCATCGCCGCCCGATCTCGCCGAAGCTTGGGGTTTATTGCGCGTGAATGGAGCAGCCCCGGATGACGTGCAGCTCTGCGACTTTTTGCATGCGGATGACTGTGCCGTGACTTCTGAAGAGATGTCAGATGAGGCACTGGTGGAAAGTATCCGATGTCAGACCGACGGTGATGGATTCCCAGAGGTCGAGCCACCATGTGCTATGCCTTCAACGAATGAAGTGTTGGACGCCATCGACATTTTGCGCCGCGTCGCCGGCTCGCTGGTCGATGGTGGTTCAGCTTTAAGTGCTTTAATGACCTACGAGCGATCAGTGGTGCCGACCCTTGTCAACAAACAGCAAAGCAAAATCACTTGTTACTTCTCAGTGCAATAAAAGCATTCTGGGCGAGTTCACTAGCCTTGATTTTCAGCTTAGTTTCGTTTCTGTATTTATTTTTCGAACTTTCTCGCAGAAACTGCATATAACGAAAACCTCCCTATAACGAATATTTCACGGGCTTTTTCAGTTTCGTTATATCCAGGTTCAACTGTACTGGGTTGGATCAGAGCCCTAACAAAGTGACCCCATTGTTTAATGAAGCACATGGGGCATTACAGGCCGCAGCACCTGCTAGTAGGGTAAGATCACATCTAAAGCATGAGTACAAAGCTGTCAAAGACCTTACGAAGCCTTCAGCACTACATGTGCTCTGTTTTGACATAGATACAGTTGGACACCGTCCTCATATGTTCACGTCAGTTCTTAACGAGACTAAGAGCTCCATAAGGACATATGTCTGCATGGAAAGGTGCGTTACTGACTGTCACAGTAATACTGAAAACGTAAGCACCTTGATAAAGGATCACAGGGAAGGACTGCACCTATGAGAAGGTTGAGAATAAAGTCGTTGAGAGCAGAAATGTGAGCATGCGTGAAGATGAGAAAATGCATAACGAGAGTTTAAGAGTCAAGACTGTGGCTGGCCTAGGTTATATAAGGCTGCTACGAAATGTTGAGCGTGAGAAGCTCGCAAATCGACTGTTGAGCAGCAATGGAAATTGTCCGGAATGTCGAGATGACTATCTTACTTTAGATATAGCTGCAGCAACTCACACACCTGGTGAGGATCGCCGCCGGAAAGGTGGGCGACCAAGGCATACCAAGAAAAGTACATATTCTGATAATGTTTCTAAATTATCCAGAGAGCAAGCGGAGGCGAAAGACTGGCTGCAGCTTTTCTATGTTCCCAAAGCCGTAAAATCAGTGATGGTTCATCTCAAGAAGGATGTTGGTGGCCGGAAAGAACACCCCCCACGAGAAGCAAGCTGTGCGAGAAAGTACAGAAGTGCGCGAAGAACCTCGACGTGCGAAGCTCGTTTCCGCAAGCACATTCGGTTTAAGCCGAGGACGGAAATGAAACCACATGCCATAAAACAGTGGCATCGTACTCACTGCCGGAAAAAAGCAGCTTGTGAAATAACGGGAGATGTTGCGTCTTGGCATTATCGAGAAGTCGAAGTCCCTCTACCATGCGGCAATTGTGGTTGTCAAGATGTCAGACAACGCATACGATTGTGCAGTGACTTCCGGGAGTTCAATAACGTCCTGAATTCAGACTGTGGGTTCATTCCGCGCATTAATGCCGTCTTCGCCCTTGCAGGACAGAAAACGTTTTTCTCCAAGTTCAATTTTACGAAGGGTACGTTATTGGAAGGTCACTATGGTTGCTGGAAGCAGGAAAAAAAACGGCTTTTTTCAGTATTTCAGACTATACCACTTCCGATATATGCCTTTTGGCATCGAAACAGCACCACCACCTAGACAGGGCTCGCACAAAACAAGACATAATGCGACCACAAGAGTCGGCCAAGGAAGCTACAGCCTGAAGAAAAAGTGCTCATCATCCTGCCGGCCTATTCAAACAAACTATTCATGCAATGGCGAGGTCCTTTTAAAGTTGTGGGCGTGAGAAACGAGGTGAACTACCTCATTGACTTGGGAGGTGCAAAGGAACAATTCCACATCAACATGCTAAAAAAATATGAGAAACGGCGTACCAGTTTCCCCACCGTGGCTGTCGCCGCTGTAGAAGGAAACATGTCAAACACTCATCCCATCTGTCGCAAGAAATGTGACTACAGTGACTGTATCCCGCTATTAAGTTTGTGCCACGCAAGGACTGCCACTGATGCAAAGGTGTCGCAAACTACGGGAACTTGCTTCCATATGAAGTGCGTAAGAGTATGTCAAGGAAACTGATAATGTCGGCGCTGACTACGTAAGCCATGTGTGAACTTGGGCCTGCATTCTGCAGCCTTGTATTTCTTGTGTTAGTGTTTTAGTGCTGTGTCTAAGTTACATGAGTAGCGTGTGAAAGGTGTGGGAGTGTGTTTCTGGTGACTGAACAGAAATTTAAAAAATGAACTCGTGTGTTGGATTCCAAAGTTTTGTGTGCTTCTGATTTGTGTTTATTATTGGTGTAGTTTGTTCTCCCCCCGCCACGTCTTCCCCCTCCCCGGCGCCAGAACAGTTTCAAGAAACTGTCTTGAAACGGGGGGAGGTTGTGATGATGGTGATCGTGTGTGGGAGTGCGGCCGCGTGCGGGGCGAGCCAATGCGCGTGAGTTGGTTCGAGGCAGGAGGACGGGGCGGACGTTCCTGGGCATCGCTGGCGGTTGAACTCATCGTTCTGGGCCTGGCGGCATAGGCCGGCTCACCAGCACCGGCCGGGCACTTGGTCCGGGGTCTGGTGCCGCACAGCGCTTCGCCATTTTGCAAACGACTCCCGGAGGCAGCTAGACTGCTCCATCGTGCCTGCCCGCCGCACTGGTGCCTTTGCAGTACCCGGGCGTGACCACCGCAGTACCCCGGACTGCGAAGCAGACGCCGGAGCGTGGCCTGCCGCGCTACCGAGTCCTCGGGCGACTGGGCGTGAACAGAGCCCGCGTCACACCCCGGCCGCTGGTCTTGCCTCAACCGGACGCCGAGCACCGGCAGACTCGCCTACACTGGCATTGAATGCACGAGCGGGCAAACAGAAGTAGGACGGTTTTGTGTTTGGATATGTCCCACTAGGTAGCAAGCTAGGCTGTATGCATGCGTGTTGCCCGTGACACGTTGGTCAAGAAAAGAAAAGCGTGCGTGTGTCTTTGAACCTGCCCTGTTACCTGCCGGAGCTCTTGAACGGACCTGGTCCCATAACATAACTTTACAACTACCCTTCATCACGTATGTGTTTAATACCGCCACGCATGAGACGACTGGGTACAGTCCATTTTTCCTGCTCTATGCCAGACCGCCACGCTACTTCCTGGATACTATCCTGCCCTTCACAAGCCTTGAAGACCCCTGCCTGGCTGAGACCCTCTGTCTCGCCGAAAAAGCTCGGAGAATCGCCCGATTACGGTCTGGTGCTTCACAAGAACGTTCTAAAGTGCGATACGATACCAGTCACCGGCGGGTCACATACTCTGTAGGTAATTTAGTCAGGCTGTGGCGTCCAATTCGGCGCCGTGGCCTACATCAAAAACTCTTGGCCCACTATGACGGCCCATATGTGGTTGTCAAACGCATCAGCGATTTAACTTATGCAATAGCCCACCTGACAGCATCGGGTTGTCGGTCTGCCAAAACCGAACTATGTCATGTTGCCCGCTTGAAGCCGTGTCGGCCTCGCACGACCCACGAACACACCCAGAGGGCTTAGGCTGAGTAGGGGAGAAATGTCACGCCACCGATGACGAGGAAGAATTGTGCTGGTCTGGGAGAAGAAGAAGAGAAAGCGTTGGTGCCTGGGGTCTAGTAGGCTTCACCTTATCCCACTGCCATATCACTGTAAATAAACACCCCTTTTCTATTTCACCGTAACATTATATATATATATATATATATATATATATATATATATATATATATATGACAGCGGCCAGGTGGCGTCGCCCAGGGCAGCAGCACCCGCGTCGAGCTCCGATCAAATCCGCACGCATCGCTGTTCTGCGCCACCAACCCCTGAAAGTTTTCAACCGGCGCGTAACCTCATCACTGCGCACCGACTGATACCAAGTACAACCCGGTACCGTTCTGCACTGCGTGGCAGCGGCTGTTCGAAAATCCGAAGCGGCTGCCGCCCTCGTAAGCCTCGCAGCCCCGCAGCATAACATGGACTCCTCGGCCCCAGCGACGCTCCAACCGCAGCCTGCCCCTGGAAACATCGCCGCCATGCCTCTCACCGCCGCACCGTCCGCCGCCACCTCGAACGATGCCCTCCTCGACTCCGCGGACTTTACCCCCGACCCCGCAGACGGATGGATTACACCCGCAGCCCGTAAGACACACACTGAGCCCCGTTCCCGGTATGCCCTCCACTCCGTGTGCGTGCAACTCCCTGCCGCCGCCTTTGCGCCTACTGTAAAGCCCTACTCTCTACTCACCGCCTTCTCAGCTCCCTGCCGGTGCCTCTTCCGACATTTCTCTCCATCTCCGGCCCCAGCAACGGATTGCCATCATCAAGACCTCGTCCCAGCTGATTGCTTCACGCCTGAGTGCCATTAATCACATCACCCTCAACAAGGAAGAAATGTTCGTGCACTCATACATCGCAGCCCCCACCAACTCCTGCCGCAGTGTGATACACGGCGTCGACGCTGGCCTCTCCACAGCTGCTCTCATGCAAGGCCTGGAAAGCTACTCTGCAAACATCCTCAACGCCCGCATGATGGGCACCACCGAGTCCGTCCTCATCACCTTCGAGGGCTCAGTAATTCCAAACACCGTCTATTTTCGCCGCGCCGCGTATCGCTGCCGCCCACATCACCCCAAGGCATATAAATGCACCCAATGCCTGCAATACGGGCACCGGACTTATACCTGCACCGAACGTTCCCTCCGCTGTAACATCTGCTCTACTGAGCTCCAATCAGCTGACGACGCCCATCCCTGCTCGCCATGGTGCCATCACTGCAAAGCAGACCATCCACCGTTCGACACCGCATGTCCCATTCAGTATCAGCAAGACCAAGCCCGGGCCAAAGCTTCATATGAGCAGCGCATCAAGTTACGCAGTGCTACGTCGATTCATAAGGTCTCACCACCTACGGGCCCGGATAGCACTGCCCTACATGCGAATCCGCAGTCATCTGCGCAATTTTTATCTTCTCTACCTGCCACATCTACCTGGGGAAAGAACCAGCCTCATCAGGTGCCTCTTCAACCGCCATCTACAGCACCGACCACAGCGTTCCAGCGTCCTGCTACTGTTCAGTTGACAGCCCAACCTCAACCTCAAATCACGGGACCAAAAGAACCCACCCCGCATCAGTCCACCTCCGCAGTGAACCAACAGGCGGCCCCTCAGGAGAGGTTGCCCCCGGTCAAACCACAGCTGACAGCAACTTCGCAAGACACCCCCTCATGCTCAGGTACGCCAGGCACTCTCCCATCCCCCCCTCTCCACCCCTCAGGAGAGGTTGCCCCCGGTCAAACCACAGCTGACAGCAACTTCGCAAGACACCCCCTCATGCTCAGGTACGCCAGGCACTCTCCCATCCCCCCCTCTCCACCCCTCCTCCGCTAAACTTTTGCAACAATACACTGATCTAAAAAACCGTCTTCTTCCGTGTGAACAACAACTGACGGAAATCACCCAACGTGTTTCCACCCTCGAAACCCTTGTTTCTAACGTTCTCTCCATTGTCTCCCCCCTCGTCTCCCGAATCGAGGAGCTCAC
Source organism: Amblyomma maculatum (assembly GCF_055883805.1). Classification (NCBI taxonomy): domain Eukaryota; kingdom Metazoa; phylum Arthropoda; class Arachnida; order Ixodida; family Ixodidae; genus Amblyomma; species Amblyomma maculatum. The sequence continues at coordinate 280,289,165 of NC_139344.1, forward strand.
CTACAGCGTCGCTTCCCTCGAAAAAACCATCCACCTGAACACTCCCACCCCCATGCAAGCCACCTCCCAATCTCTCAAACGTACACACCCAACTCCGGCGGCAGAGGTAGGTCCTCTACCTCCACCCCCGCCGTCTTCGTCGTTCTCTCCCACCTCTAACGCACTATAATGGCTAACACAACCGCACTCCAAATTGTGCAATGGAACTGCCGCTGCCTCAGGACAAATAAAACACCTCTGTATCAATGGCTTCTCACTCTTCCTTCTCTACCGGCTTTCCTGCTACTTCAAGAAACACGCCACACTCATAACATCCCTGGATACCGTGGACTGCACAACCCCAACCCTACCAAACCCCTCGTTTCCTCTTTCATCCGTAGAGACCTCAAGTTCGAACACATCGAAGTCCCGACCGTGCTACAACCCTATCTCATTGCTTTCGTATTTTATCCCTCACCAAAACAGCGCCCTATATGCTTCCTCAATCTCTATAACAGATCCACCGAATACTGCCTTTTCAAACCACTCTTCTCTTTCACTGCATCCCTAGCTCCCACCCACGAGCTGCTACTGGCAGGAGATTTCAATGCCCCGCACGTCAGCTGGGGCTACCCGACTACATTACGGCCTGGCCGCATATTTCACACACACATTATGCAGCATCACTTCACCGTACTCAACACTCCTGACACACCCACACGCACAGGCACAAGCACACAAAAACCGTCCACACCTGTCCTCGCGCTCTTCCTAGGCTCCACACAAATCACCTGGCAAAGCACGGACGCACAGCTCCTCAGCGATCACTATATCATTCTGTAATCTCTCGATCTCTCTCTACGCCACCGGAAAAGTACCCGACACCTCACAAACTGGGAATCATTCCGCAAAATCCGCACTTCCACCTCATCCCAACTCCCCCATATCCAGATTGGCTCCAATCTCTTCATTCGGCACGACAATCTGCAACTACGACAGAAAAGCCTTCTGCGCCCACTGTAACTCCTGACCCACACCTAATCCGCCTGTGGAAGCGGCGCAAGCGACTCCTTAGAAGAATCAGACAACAGCCACACAACCTCCAACTCAAAGAAACACTAGACCGACTACACTCTGACATAACACACTACTGTTCGACCCTTGAGGCATCTAACTGGGATAAAGTTTGTAACCGCATCAATGGCACCCTCCACCAAAAATCCACCTGGCATCTCCTCCGCTCCCTTCTCGGTCCCCAACCCCACCCCACCTCCATCATCGATAAATTTCTGTCCCTGCAAGGTCCCGCTCAACTAGAGCAAATTCTATCGAACCTATACATTCCTCCACCTCTTCTATCAACCTATCCAGCTTACACAGGCGCCTCTCAAGCAGATCTCGACAAACCCTTCTCTCTCAACGAGCTTGATTTTGCTCTCACACAAAATTCCCGCTCCTCGACACCAGGTGAGGACCTCGTCACCTACACTCTTCTTCGAAACCTTCCTGACCCCGACAAAGAAACTCTTCTTTCTTACATCAACGAACACTGGACTGAGGGAACTTTTCCCGACGAGTGGAAATCCTCGACCATTGTCCTTATTCCGAAACCAGGTAAACCGTCTACTCTCCAAAACCATCGTCCCATCTCCCTTACCTCATGTGTGGGAAAGACTATGGAACGGCTAGTTCTGACCCGCTTTCAGGAGCATCTCGACGCCATCGACTTCTTTCCTCACACCCTAATCGGGTTCCGTTCTCACGTCTCGACGCAAGACCTTTTCCTCCTCCTCGAACACACATTCCTCCAGCCCCCCTCAGCTCAGGTACATGCCTTGGTCACAGTTGACGTTCACAAGGCATTCGACAACATCAGTCATGATCACATGCTCGACTCCATTCAGACCACTAACTGCGGGCATAACACATATACTTATCTCCGTAACTTTTTGCAGAACAGGACGGCCCAATTTCGACTACAAGATACTCTTACTGAACCAATCGCCCTAACACGTGGCACTCCACAAGGTGCTGTGCTCTCCCAGACTCTCTTTAACATCGGCATGACCGCACTAGCCAGAAAGCTCACCTCCATCCCCGATCTGCATCATATATTTTACGCTGATGACATCACACTCTGGTGCACCCGCGGGTCCCCCGGAGATGTCGAAAACACACTACAGCAAGGCCTTGACCTCATCTCCTCTTTTCTTTCTCACACCGGACTTCAACCAGCACCGGAAAAATTCGAACTCCTTTTCCTCACGCATACACAATATCAACGCTCCACCCAGTCACTCATATCACTACATATCGATAACCAACCAATACCCCAAGTCAATTCATGCCGGGTTCTCGGTATGCACCTTCACACGAAACAAAGCACGCCCTCCGTTCAGCAGGCCATTAACACATGTCATCAAGTTACTCAATTGGTTCGGCGTGTAGTTAAGCGTCATGCTGGACTAAGCGAGTCACGTGCCACGCAGCTAGCACACGCCTTGGCCCTAAACAAAATCCTCTACTACATACCTTACCTTCCGTGTGTACATCGTCTTTCTTCGTCCTCGTCCCTTGGCTGGTTTTTATTCTCTGACTATGTACCAACTGACCCAGATTTCAACCCTCCTTAAACTTACACAGCAACACCTTACCAAGCTCAGTGCCGCACTCAACACTCTATACAAAGCCGCACTACATCTCCCAGTTCACACGTCCAACCCACGACTCTACGAAACAGGCCTTTTCCTGCCTCTTCCTGCGCTCATCAACCTCCATCGGGAGCGCCAGCTAGCCCGCTTGTCCAGCACGCAACAGGGTCGATGGATTCTGGGAGAGGCTGGAATACCCCCCATTGATCTTCCTCTCCACATATCCGGTCATGCACTCCCTTCTAACCTCCGGATTGCACCCATCCCTCGGCACATGCAGCCGGGGCTACACGACGATCGTCGACTGGCACAAGCTACCCACCACAACCCTCCTTTCTCTACTCATACGGTGGCGTACACAGACGCCTCACGCCTTTCAGACACTGGCACCGGCGCATATGTCATCCATTCCCCGCATCTTCCGGACCCCATATGCCAGACGTGTGGACCTTTTAGCAACCCTCCCTGCTCAACCACGCTTGAAATCACGCCCATCGTGCACGCCACTCAGACATTCATGCAAATGTCCTCCACAAACAACTACATTATATACACGGACTCACAAAACGCTCTTCGATCCATCCACAACCGCACCATACCCGTTGACTTACGAGACAGTCTCGATGAGGCCCTCTTCGCCTTACGCCCAGCCACTGTCACTCTAAAGTGGATCCCTGGTCATTCAGGGATCGCCGGAAATAAGCTGTGTAATCAGATCGCCCGCAATTTCCATAACCGGGCTCCGGTGATCCCCTGGGTCAGCCCACCGACAAGTGACGAGGCATACGCTCTAAAACACATCCTGAAAGAGCATTATAAGCAGCTAAAGGAAGATTTTGCCCGTCTTCCGGCGCCCCACCCAGCCCTCACTATCCCCCAAGCCAGAGTTCTCCGTAAAATTTAATCAAATGCCCTCATTACCCCGGCGCGCCTCTCCCTTTATCACATGCGAGCTGACCCCTCGTGCCCTAACTGCCCCTCCATCTACGTGAATCTTGAACACTGTCTGTTCCTCTGTCCTGCCGCCATACAATCCTCACACTATCCATACCCCCCACCTGTATCCTGGCGTGCCTGGCTGGAATCTTCTTCACCGAAGGAACAACTAGCCTTGGTACGACAGGCAGCCGACCTGTTGGACGCTTAATTTGAGTCCTGAATAAAGTGCATTACTACTACTACTATATATATATATATAATGTTATATAAATGCCTCGAACATACTTTCCATGCATAGCGAGAAGAACGTACTCAAGCAACATAATTATCCATTCAGAAGGCACAAAACAGCCTGTTCAAACTGCATTCAGCTCGGCAGCACTCTTGAGCAGTACTCCTGTACTGCACCTGTCGAATCTCAAACAGAACTGATGGGACAATATAATTTCAGGGCAATAGCATTTAGGTGCATGGATAACCTGTTTATTTTGCTTTGAAAAGGTGCCTATTGACACTATCATTGTGTTTGAGACGCCATGCGGCAGAAGCTTAATTGCCGAGAGAGCTAACCATGACATTATAGCTTTCCTTTACAAGATGGATACTAGTAAGTACTTCCTCCTTAAATAAAAATGTACTCCACAACACTTTGTGAAGGTCGAACTAATAAACAGTTTTACACACTTTCCTTGAGCTTGCTCGCCTGCCTGTTTTGGCCCCGTACCGCAAAAAAGCCCGTGTCTGCATTGTTCTAACGTGGAAATTTACAAGGAAGAAATAAAAATTCTTCCGAACATACAGGGAATAGAAAACTGCCTCTTCAGATTGTGAAGTCAGCACAAAGCTAATACACCATAAATGCAAAGGTGATTACCCTTTCCCAAGACCTTTTACAGGCCTGGATACCTTTCAGAACAAGGCCTGTTCCACTGCCTGGCTGTTCACTCGATGAAGAACACTGCAACAGGAGCCCTGGTTTGTTGGGTTTAACGTCCCAAAGCAACTCAGGCTATGAGAGACGCCGTAGTGGAGGACTCCGGAAATTTCGACCACCTGGGGTTCTTTAACGTGCACTGACATCGCACAGCACACGGGCGCCTTGCTTTTCGCCTCCATCGAAAAGCTGCCGCCGAGGCCGGGATTCGATCCCGCGTCCTTGGGAACAGTAGTCGAGCGCCGTAACCACTGCGCCACCCCGGCGGGGTGCAACAGGAGCCCTGCTTTAAGCCAAGGTTCACAGCACGGAGCCATTAGGAGGTAAGGACTATTTCCGCCAAACAAATGCAAATCAGTACGTATTGGTCTGACTTTGAACCCTGATCTTTGCTGAACTTTTTCAAGGCTGCACCAACCACTCAAAATGCACACCTGAGAGATAGCTCTTGACTGAAGCCAGAAATATCACACCTTAAAGACCAGCATAATAACCAGGGTCCATAGAGCACCACCAGTGGGGTGACCCAGCTGAGGGTCACATCAGGAGTGCACAGGGCCTGCCCGCTCACCTTCTCTTCCGGCTCCTTATTCCGCGCATCACGTCCACGAAGGCTTTTGGTTTTTGTTGTCTTCATCATCAACTGGGTTGCCAAAAAATCGTGATAGTAAAAGACATATGACATAAGGTAGCACTCTGCAAGCTTAGTTCTCAGGCAGCAGCCAACATGACTTTGCCTTTTTTTTTTTTTTTCAAATACCATCTACACCAGAAGTGACACTGAATGTATTCTTTTTGACACAATATTCAGCTCACCCATATACAAGTAGAAATGTGAGGACCACTGAGCCAGAAGTACACATTTACTAATGCGTGCATGTAGTGGCTCTCTCACTACTTATCGTTAAAACACCTTTTCACCTAGTCCACATAAGCCTAGTCAAGTATGGTCAACGTTTAAGCAGGAACCTGAACACGTTACAAACCTGCCCATGGAATTCTGAACACTACAAAACAGATTATTTTTATAGCTTTTCATAGTGTTGGCATCTTTGGGAATGAACCTCAAAAGTAATGCAATCGGTGATTGATCTAGCAGAGTTAAACATCAGACTAAGTTGATATATTATGAGCGTCCAGGAGGCGGTACATAAAAATACATTGTCATGCAGCACCTCTCCATCTCATCTTTAGGAGCTCTACATGCAGTGAGAAGAGGGAAGGTAGACATCGAAATATTGCCAAGGGCACATGCACAAAGTAAAAATGCAGCAGCAAGTTTTGTACCAGCCCTCTGTGGTCACCTGCACCCTTTATTTCATAATGCATAATCTAGTTTGCAACACTTTAAACAAATTACCCTCTAGAAATGACGAAAGAAAGGATATCTTCTCCAAGCTAAAGCTTGTTCCACAAACGCCACTGATTGCTTAGCACAGGAGTAGTCATCTTTGCATGCTGGTCGTTATTGCCTAATGATCCTTTCTTTCATTCAGTTGCAATCTCACTGCTAATGGCTGCCATTAATAATTCTCATTATTTGTTTACAACATATGCTGTAGTGTTGAGGAATTACAGCCAGGAAGTGAATGAACTTCCAAAACCAATCCTGTACAATACCAACAAATGTCCACAAATAACAAATGCACACGACAAACCAACTATAAGCAAGCAATCAAAATGTTCAGAACATGATAAAACTATGCACTATGTCGCAGTGCAAGTAGAATAACCATCATGGTCACAACGAGTTAAAAGGGACCTGTAATCTGCAGCGCAACTGTCATGGTGATACAAAATCACGGCAATATAAACAAGCTGGAGTGCAGCATGTGCACATTATATACGATACAACCTTGTTATCACGTTCTTAAGTGCTGCATTCTTCTGGCTGCTACATTTTCATCAGCTAGAAATCACCGCTTCCATAAAAATTCATGCAGTAAAAACTTGGCTGCCAAGTCGAATCTGTTAGCTTTTGAGCGTGCCATGCAACTTCATTACAGTGCTTGGCACCAAGGCAGCATTATGATAGCCTACTGAAAACAGGACAGGCACGAGCACACTGGCATGCACTTCCAGCACCGTTGTGCCCACACTCAGAACAGAGAACAAGACTATACTGTGGGCAACACTGCAAACGAGATGCAGTTGTGCAGAATTGCCTCTCGGGCATTATTCTATAACCCCTGTTTCCGTAATCACCTACATCTTATATATGCATTATCCTGATCGCAGGAAATGGTTCACATTGGTTATGAGGTTTGAGATCCCAGAGCAACTTGGGCTATCAAAGAGGAGAGATAAAGAAGGTGCCAAAAACAGTGCTGACACATACATGTGCACCCAAACTTCAAGCACTCTTCACTGATGGCTCCACTGCACCAACAGTTCAACATTCTAACAAGACGAAAAGTGTGTGCTGGACTTTCTGTGCATGCATGCAACTTTCAGAGACACTGACTCTTGTAAATTCTAGACAGGCATGCTGCCCTTGCTAAAAGTAAAATGAATAAATAAATATAAATGGCAGACAAAATAGGTTTCTCGTCTTCATATGCACTTCCCAGCTACTAAATTTATTATCATTTCCATAAAACATTGCTGATGTGTGCTCGATTTCTATACCCCTAATATGAGCATCATGAGGTGCAACTTATTATTTTCTTGGTCATTCCACATACACTGCCATTTGTCCTTCCGTTTATGCTGCAGTAGCTTCATGCATTCTTTAGGTGGCATGTTTACTTTCTCATTAGTTTAGTTGCGAGCTAGTTTAGCGTACGTGCCTGCTCTCTCACTGCCGTGAACGCCTACATGACTTGGGACCCAGCAGAATATTATGTTCTGATGTTGTGATCCTTTTTATATTATGGATTATGTCACATAGTGGTGTGTCAGCATATCTGAAATTTAAAGCTCTGAGGTCTCTAAGAGAGTCCGTGTAGATAACACTGTTCTCAATGCCCTCATTCATTACTTTTTCCACAGCTACCAGGATGGCGTAACATTCAGCTGTAAATATTGATGTGCACTGATGAAGCCTAATTATTTTTCCCAGTTCTCTTCCACTACTGTGGAGCCCACATAAATAGAAGTTTTGAACACTCTGGGTAAAACTCCATATATTTACTGTATTTCTCTTTTACTGTGAGATATTCTTGTATGATGCATTGTTTAGGGGTATGAAGGGGCACTGAACAAGGGTAACGGGGGTACGCCTCAGTTCGCAGGTCGAGCCAACGTTTCGACAAGTGGACTTGTTGAAACGTTAGCTCGACCTAGGCGTATCCCCTTTACCCTTGTTCAGTGCTCCTTCATACCGTGTAAACCATCTTCTTCCTCCCGTTCTACCTGAATTCTTTAGGGGTGTGGCTTTTGTTGAACTGCATTAGAGTGACATTACATACAGATGGAAAGTTGTACCATTGGAGCAAAGGGCTGTTGCTATGAGCAGTACCAGGCAGTGTGTCCAATGTATCAATGTCACAGCATCTCGCTTCACACCGCGATATCACTGGGCTCGTTGCTGGGGGTTTAATGGTGAATATTGTTCGGGAGGGACAAGTTGAGACTATAAAGCAGCAGAGGTGCTTTCTTCGCGACATTATTTTGTGAACATGAGTGTTCTTCTTTTATCTTCCAGAGAGGGCTCATTTCCTTCCCCATATAGCCTAGCTATTGGGGACATTCAGTAAGTTCTGTATAACAGGCACAGACTAAGATTTCGTACTAGATCTAATTGTTTTAAATACGAACTTCTTGCTTAACCGCAGAATATACATCCATAACCCAGAAAAGAGCACACCAGAAAGCGGTAGTACTTGGAGGAGGCATGCTCTATCATAGCCCAAACATTTGCATGACAGAACTTGAAGGATAATCAGGGCTCCAGAAGCTTTAGCTTCCAAGTTTTTTATGTGCCGCAGGAGTGCGAGTTCTTTGTCAAATCTTACAAATAAAAATTTATGTTGTTGCTTTATTGGAAGCATGGTTTCATTTAAACGAAGGGTAGGGACGATCTGCAAGCCACTTCTCTGAGCGAGAAGGGAACAGCAGCTGTTCTTGTGGAGAAAATCTGAATCCGTTTTTGTTTGCCCAATTACATTGATAAGCTCGATGATGTACAGTCTTTGTCAAAAGTGTTGAGCACATGGGGTCTCCTCTTGAGCCCCTTAGTGCCACTTGTAATGCATTTCCAGCATTCCGAATCTCTCCATGGTAAGAGCTTTTGTTCTGCCCTCTCCAATGGGAAGAACTTCCACTAATGTTAAATCAGCGCCACTACACGGCTCAGAAGCAGACCCTCTGGGCTCTACACTTGTGACAAAGGCTGTTTATGCTACCTTGAGGCAATCAACAAACTGTGTACATAAAACTTCGGAATTTCTAATTGTATGATAAATAGTGAGGTATTTAGGATATACCCCTGAGGTACGCAATTTTCCTGAATGAAGTTTCTTGAAAGGGTGGAGCCTAGGTGTACTTGGAAGGAGTGACTGGGATAGGAAATCATTTACGCAGTTCAACACCCTTCCATGGACGCATAGACCAGGTAAGTCTGAAAATAGTATTGTACCTCAAAGTGATGTCATATGCCTTCTTCATATCAAAGAAAATTGCAAGACAGTGCTTATTACATATGAGCGCTTCTCGAACTGTGTTTTCAAGGTGTACAAGGTGCTCTACAGTGCAGTGTGCTTTTTTTTTTTTAAACCACATTGGTATATCAAGAAATTCGAGAGATTTAAGTTAACCTTATCCTCATACTCAGTACAGTATGAAAACAATTGGCAGGGCAACTTGAGAAAGCTATGTGTCTATAGCTACCAGGGGCGGTTGGTGGCTTTCTGGGTTTCAAATATGGCACAATAAAGGGTATTTTCCAGCCAGTAGCAATTTTCCGCAAAACCCATTGTTGGTTGAAAAACCTCAAAAGTGCCTCAACATACAGTACCGAGAGTCGGCTATCTCATCAGAATGTATTTGGTCAAGGGCAGGTGCTATCTGTTTACCAAGAGAGAAGTATTGTTTAGATTTCTTGAAGTGTAATCAATTTATTCTAAGACTTGTTCGGTCTGCCACTTGTCAGAAGCTCTTGTTTTTCAGCTGTGTTTCTGTAATTTAGAAATGCGTCTGTATAGTGGGCGGAGCTAGAAACATTGGAGACATGTTCACCCAATATATTTGCCTCTGCTCCCATGATACAGTAAAATCTTAGTGATACGAATTTCGGGATGATACGAATTCGCGAAATCCCCCGGCCAGAGTGCATTGTGTACAATGTGCAAAATTTCGGAAGGTCCGGACACTCTCCCGTGCCACTACGGATGATACGAACGCGCGACCTGCGACCGCAACCTTGAGCACTACACAATGCCCGCACATCATTGACTCCGCGATCACCAGCTGCGCTGTATGTACGCATCACGAGCAATTTGCGGTGACGCGGGGTCCGCACCCTGCCGACGTCGCGATTTTCTGTCGGGCTCACACCGCGAAAAGCTTTCAGCGGCGCGTGGCCCATAAACCACAGACGTCGCAACCGGCATAGCTGGTGGCGGCGTACGCGGCTGGTGCGCACGGACGGGACATCACTGCCTCCGCAATCGTGATCCGCGAGCAGTTTGTGGCGCTGCACGGCCCGCAGCGCCGTGCATCCCCTGGCGCGCGGCCGTGAGTATAGTAGTCGGCAGCGGGCGCGCACGGGCCACACATTGTAGACTTCGCGACCGCTAGTCGCGTTGTACACATCACGAGCAGTCTGCGGCGCCACGTGGCTGGCACGTCGCCGTCTGTTTTCGTGCTGTACGCACAGCGAGAACTCCACAGAGGCAAGCAGCCCGCGCGTCACCGGCGTCGCGATCAACTGTCGCGCTGTGTGCGCCACGAGTGGTGCGTTGTGACCGCGTGACCGTAATAAACCTTCTCGGACGTAAACAGATATGCGAGACTGCCTTTCCTATGCTTCTGACACTTATTTTTGTTCATTTTGATGATACGAATTTTTTTCCGACCCTGTGAGATTCGTATCACCAAGGTTCTACTGTAGTTTGTGTGCCAGGAGCTATGAGAAAGGAGATTAGAAAAGGCAAGAAGCTCGTATTAAATTTACCAAATCCCTCCCACACTTTTTTTCAGATGTGATATAGCTGTTGATGGATGACACACACCTTTGCCAAGATTCTTTTTCTGCACTGCAGCGGATACATCACACTTCAGTTTATGCCTTTTTAAAATTTATGAGATTTTAATGAGTTGGACGTCTCCGGAAACTTCCCCAAGCTTTATGTTCTATTTTTTTTTTTATTTTTGCTTCTTTGCACTTCGTCCTTATGATTTCGACTTACTACACCTGATGACTGTGGTATGAACGGACAACTGTGCTGCGGCAATGTTATAGGTAGTGAACATTTCTTTAATTTCATTGATGCCCAGATTATCTGAATACATTTTATCAATTGTGGCTTCGGATTGAAACAGCGCCCAGGTGGCTAAATGAAGCTTCCATCAAAATGGCTTTGTAGGAATGGGTGATGGTGACGATGCCATTTACAGGTAAGCGGAGCTTCCATATGGAGTGCCAAGATAGTCCCGTTTAAAATCAATAAAAACAGAAGGTGAGCAAAACAATACAGTCGAACCTGGATATATCGAACTCGAAGGGGATTGCAAAATAGTTTGATATATCGATAATTCGATATACAGAAATTGGCTTGTGACGGCACTTACAATGCGAAAAAACGATATCATATTTGTCGCGTAATCAACCCACTCGCATAATATACCCACCCTCCACTTTTGCACCCGAGAATTTAAAAAAAAAAAAAAAAAAGAAGACGTTAAGGCCAGCTCGCTCACATGCAAGCGATTTGGCGATCTCAGCGACGATGCGGCAGCGACAGAGCGAAAATTTTCGAACTTGGAACTGCTTCCCTCTCGCTGCTCGAGCCACCGCGGCAGCTCAAAACAAGGTTTCTCTGTCGCCGCGGCAGAAATCAGAAATCGCGAGCGTTTTCGCTTGCATGTCGATGGCGCGCTTCACTCCGTTTCGGTCCTGTCATCCACAGCTCATTTCTTGGCAGCGTGTCAAGATGCTGCGCAGCGATAACGTCAGGGCGCGTTTATCTTTTGATGGCTCCTGCGGTGACAGGGAGCGAACTTGGCACAGTGCCCGTGATGGCTTGATTGCACAAGCCTGGTTGGATTTATCACGCCGCGCTTGGAGCGGGCATCATGATCGCAGCAGCTGACCGTGTGCTTTCGGTGATCCATGCATGCAAGGATCAACGACTCCCGCAAAAAAAAAAAAAACCCTGCCGCTTCTTAACATCCGCAGCCGCCACATCTTACGCTACGCCGCGCGTACAGCACACCGATAAAAATGGATAACTCTCGCAAAAAAAAAAAAGAGAGAGAGAGAGAGAGAGAGAGAGAGCCACGTCAGCCGCCGCCACACACTACAGCGTCCGACTAGTGTCCGACGTCTGTCTGAAAACTGGCTGAGCTGGCTTGGCACATGCGCAGCGCGTGCTGAAGGAGAGAGATAGCTCGGCAAAAGAATGGGCACACCCACGTACATGGCTTGCAAACGTCATGTGCTGGCGCGCGGGAAACGATAACTGCAGATGCGCGCGCCTTTGGGGAAGGGGCGTGGCGCTGCCCAGAGCAGCCGTCGCTGAACTGTCCTCTCATTCCTTGCGCGTGTGGCTTGAAAACGTCAAGCGGCAAACGGCCAAGGGTAATGCGATCGTCTTTGGGGAAGGCCCACTTTCCAGTGCGTGGTGCGGAGTTCGATATATCGAACGACCTGTGAAATTGAGTTCGATATATGACGCGGCTTTCCTATACTTTTACATGGGATTTTCAAGGGGATATTCCGCGAGTTCGATATAACCGGGTTTGACTGTAAATGCAGGCAACTGATTTTCCCCGTGCTCGGCAAGAAATATGTATGCTTTCCTGCATTCAGCATTGACTGTAGTCACTGAAACCCTCCTCCAAAGAACAAAACGTTGCACCAGTCAGACAAGCCCTGAAGGGCGGGGCCTCGCGGTAATACCTGAAGTTATGCCCTATGTACACAAGGTGTCACACACTCTGAAGAAGGTGATTAACAGGCATAGGGTACCGCTGTTCAGCCCCTAACAAGTTGAGTAAACTTTTACCTCGGATTTGTGGCGCTGAACGCCCAGGTGAACAATAAAACATCAGCGTACTTTCATCTCCTGTGTGGAAGGAGTTGTATACAAGATACCCCTGACCCGTGGAAAGTCCTATATGTATAGGGCAAACGAGCAGATGTATTAACAAACGCCTTGGGGAACATGGCAAAAAGGTAGATAGATATAAAGATAAATATGCCAATTTGGTCAGACATGTTTACACGTGCAAGTGTCAGCCTCGACTAGAAAAGGCGAGGATTCTAGGCAGGAGCAAGAACGAAGAGACCAGGCTATTACTGGAAACCTTTCATATAAAGAAAAAGGCAGCCTTGTGCGTCAGTGATAAGTCAGTGAATTTGTATGTGGCAGAGTATAATTTTCTTTGTAAAGGTAGTGCACGGTGATAAGCCACGACTTTGATAATGTAAGTTTTGTTAAGTGGGCGTAGCCTGACGGTATAAATGCATGTGCATGTCTTCTGAAATAAGCAGTTGGAAGTTGGCGCCTGCCTGTTATCCCCTTATCTTTCTCTTTTGTGTGCGTTAAATTTAGCGCCAGAGTCTTTTCCCAGCTTTTAAAAAATGTTAGACCAACTAGCCCGGCAAAATGCTTTAATGTTAAACTCTGCCACACATTATAAATGTAGCAATGTGTGACATGCTTGTGTAACATCCACAGGTTAAACAAATGATGTGGCAGTAAATACATGCTACATTTTTCTTCTTTCTAGTAAAACATTAGTTCATTACGTTAGTATTTTGTTGAAACAAAGCATGACACCCCTTAGGTACTCCAGAAGATATCGAGAAGACTGACCTGTATATACAGCATGACTTCTTTCTGCATTTCAATGGCCATGTGATAGACATCATGATCACAGTTGTTGTACATGATGGCATTATTAAACATAAGCATCATGTCTCTCTGGAACTCCAAGGTAGTCTTGATGTATCCACTTTCAATGTTCTTCTTGATTGTATGTAAATCCATTGGTCTAATATAAAAAGAGGAGAAAGGAATGACAGCGAGTCAAATATAAATAAAAGCAACGATGCTACAAATGCAGGTAAGAATACAAAACCTGTAGATGATGCTATGGTAACCAGGAGCCATTTCATCAGTGACCGGGTGCAAAAACACATTTCCAAACCTGGAAGCAGGTTGGTAGAAAAGCAAATGAATGACACTCATCAAGAAAAGCTTCCACAGCTGGACCACATACTTGTGATTGGCTGCTGATCTCCAGACCAGCATGATAGACTTCTTCCACACATTGTAGTCACGCACAACCTCAGAGTCCTCACTGCAAAACAACCACAGCATGTGTCATCCTTTATTATAGTGGGGTAAGGCCTGCCACACAATATATTAGCTGCATGGATAAGAAAAGTAAAATCGCAAGAAAGCGCACCTTGAACGGCATGCATGAACTCAAGAAGCCACCACACCATGCATTAGGTCTTTCTTTGCCGTAGAGAAAATGATGTATTAATCAACAAATAACATTGAAGCTAAAGGAATGTGCTTTTAGCCATATAAGTTTGAACAACGAAATACAGTCGAACCCTGAGGGGATCGCGAAATAGTTCGATAATTCGATATACAGAAATCGGCTTGAAACGCCACTTGCGATCGTGAAAAACGATACGGTATTTGTCGCGCAGTCAACCCACTCGCATAATGAACTCACTCCGCATTTTTGCTCCCGAGAATTTGAAAACAAAAAAAAGTAAGTTCGTAGGCGCATCCCTCCGTTTCAACCGTCGCATCCAATGCTCATTTATTGGCAGCGCACCAAGATGCTGCGCAGCGATAACGTCAAAACGTGTTTATTTTTTTTACTATAGTTTTCATAGATCCTGCGGTGGCAGGGAGCGAAGTTGGCAGAGTGCCCGCTTGATGGCTTGATTGAAGCCTGATTCGATTTATCGCGCCGCATTTGGGGTGCGGCGGGCACAGTTCACTACTACAAAATTATTGGCAAGCGTAAAAGCTGCAAATGCCATTTGAAGCGATCAATGCTAAATGCCGGTGTCATAATCGAAACCGACTGCATGCTTTCGTTGATTCATAGATGCAAAAATGAACGACTCTCGCAAAAAAAAAAAATTCTGCCGCTTCTAAACGTCCGCAGCGCCATAGCATACGTTCAGCATGAGGGATAAAATAAAAAATTCTGCAAAAAAAAAAAAAAAAAAAAAAAAAACATCTGCCACTTCTTAGCATCCGCAGCCGCCGTAGCTTACGTGCGTTATACACGCGCGTTCAGCACGACACGAGAAGACGCGAATCGCACGTCAGCCGCCCCGTGCAGAACGTTCACAACACACACTGGAGAAGCGTCTGCCACGGGCCGAGCTGGCTTGTCCGCGCATGCGTAGTGCGTGCTGCTGCGAACGAAGACAGAGAAAGAGAGAGGAAGGGGAGAGATAAAGCTCAGCAGAAGAGTATCACGTTTTTCCCCTCTCCAAAACACCACGGCTGCATTGGTTCCCTCTCATTCCTTCACATATATGACTCGCAAATGTCACATGCTAGCGCGGAAGCGATCATCGCAGATGCGCGTGTGTTTGGGGGAAGGGCGCTGCGCTGCCCTAGACCAGCAGTCTCCAAACTGTGCCCTCTCATTTCTTCCGCGCGTGGCTTGAAAACGTCATGCGGCAAACGGCCGAGGTGATGCGATCGTCTTTGGGGAAGGCACACAGTCCAAACGTGGTGAGGAGTTCGATATATCGAACGACTGGTGAAATTGAGTTCGATATACGACGCAGCTTTTCTATACTTTTACATGAGATTTTCAAGGGGATATCCTGAGTTCGATATAACCAAAATTCGAATTATCCGGTTTTGACTGTATTTGTTGAAACAAGATTTTACAAAATATTAAACAAAACGTTTAAAACTACACTTGTATTTGAAAACAAAGAAAAGTTATAATTTTTGTGGAATATACACAACATTGGACCTCTTAGGCTACTCCCAGTTAAAAAACATAAGTTCCAAGTTGAATAATATTCTTGGCACAAAATAACAACTGGACATGCAAAACGAGGCCAATGACAAAAACAAAACTGTGAAAGCTGATGTTCCAGCCTCGTTTTTAACGTCGTTGCTGTCAGAACTTAATTCTGATGGTATAAGCAGCACGTTACTCTGCTGCTTTGGGTGTCGATAGAACCTACTGCAGACAAGGCGATGTCATGATATTTGCAACATTTTCCAGCTTGCCTCTCTTGTTTTTGGCCTGGACGCTACCAGCCATGGGAATGCAGTCAAAAAGTAATGCCTCAAGTGAAAAAAGAAAACAACATTTAAAGTGAAACTTCAGTTGTTTCATAACATGCCGGATGGCTCAGCACATCATTAATTAAGCAAAGCAGATAGCTCCAAAATCAGTGTGGAAGCTATTGCTGGTGGACTAATAGCTGTACTGCGTCTATGGCAGTGTTAAAAAACTTGTGGCTCGAGAGAGAAAAAAAAAAAAACTAAGTCGTAAACTAAACTTCACTTGTCTGATTATATGTCAAATGGTGCAGCGTGTCCGCTGGCCGCAAGAAAAGCTCTGAAACTGTAGTGCAATGCTATCGTCAGTGGGCTAACGATGCTCAATGGGCGCAGTAAGGTAACAGTTAAAAAGCTACAAAGACCATGACAACACAATTGACATGAGGTTTTGCTAATATTCAACTCTTTGAAATATCATAGTGACTAGCGATATTCAGAAACCTAGAATATTTTCAGGATTCGAAAATTGCCGAAAACAAGCTGCTTCGAAGCTCGAATTTAATGCCACATTACTCACTTTGATATTTTAAACATTCAAATATTTGCACTACTCTTACACTGTACAATCCAGTTAATTCAAAGTCAGTGGAGCTATGAAAAATGTTTTAATTACCCAAACAAGCAAAAAAAAAAGAAACAAAATATAGGGCCCAGGCCAAGAATCCATTGTTCCACCACGCCACACTTTCTGTAATTTCTCGTGGGATGGCATCAATGTGCCTCAACTCAATGCAGGAAATTATGAGCACAGAGCCTCGAGATTATCCAAGTTTGCTCTAGTGCTACTTTGCCCTAGGGTGCAATTGCAAACTCAAATGAACCGGGCACAGAGCGCACAATATGAACTTTCCCACAGCAGAGATGATCTGCATATGAATCAGCTGACGAATGGAGCCCCATGCATCCAGTTGGAAACAGGCACCTGTATGCGGTGGGTACTCCTCCTGTAGCCCAAAGCTAGCTAATTTACATCCTGCAAAAAGCTCAGTAAAATTTCATACGGTCATTTTTCTGACGGCACTTAAAATAACTGTGGTGGTGGTAACCATAAAAATAAATGGCGCAGGCCAGTGCTGCAGTGTCATATTGTAAGACAAGCACAGCTGTTGACATGGTTGAAAGGTGCTTTTAAGCACCTTCGCTATATGCAGCCTTGACCACAGCTAGGCTGAAGGGGAGCAACATTACCAAAACACCGAGAAATCCCACGGCTACATTGTAGTGAAGCCCATCTTCTCACATGCAGGCACAAGCCGTACCAAAGCGGTGTTCTATGCTGGGAATTCGTGTTTGGGCAGCTACACCATCGCTTTGCAGCACTGCTTCGCAGCTAAACAGGAGCCATCGCTTCATTGGTCTGTAGCAAAACTGGGATCAGACATTGACACATGGCGCCCCCCAAACCTTTGAATTAACCAAATTGGTGCTATCCGTTGCCTTGAATTATCTGTTCAAATTTACGCAAGAGATTATGGAACAGCAGGAATTCAAATTATCGAGGTATTACTGTGATCAGGCTCCTCTCCAAGTAGAACTCTCTATCGACAATGACCACTGACAGAAATTCTAAGCATTTAATATTTTTGCTCACCCCTGTAACATGGATGCTGGACTGTTTGGAACAGAATCACCAACAGAGCCAATCAGGTGTTTGCTCAGCTCCCCAGCACCATCCTCGGTGCCTGGCTCGGCATGCTGTGAGCCATCATCCTTCATGTCCAGCTCCATTCCACTAAAAGTCTCCGGTGTCTTGACATCTTCAATAGACTTGTCATCCTTCAACTTGTCGTCATCCATGTCTTCACTTTGTTGCTCGTCCAAGTTAGACAGGGTCTCCCCGGCTGGTGATGGCGAGCTGACGCCACCTTTCGACTCTTCCACATCGTCGTCTTCATCTACTGTTGGCTGATCTTGTGCTGTGTCTTGCGCAGCATCTGCAAAACACAAAAGAACACCTAGCACTGCCATCACATCCTTCTAGTAAAAGGGCAAGTACAGTACGGCTCTTACACAAATTTCTCGTTTATCAAAGCTTGAACATTCAAATACACCATTGGTCGAAGTTTCAAATGCCGCACAAGTGTTGCTAGGTTGTTCTAGTAAGCTGATGACAGGCTCCACAAACACCCCAACGGACGTCTACACTGATCAACAAACACCTCACAAATGGGCTGTTTTCTACAGCTCTTAAGCTGCTCTATAAAGTCTCAAAACTGCTTTGGCAATGGCCACCATGAGCGATGAGTAGCAGAGATAAGGTACCTACAACACCTGGAACTGAAACAATGTCAAAGCATAATCTTCAAGTGGCTTCCAGGGTACAGTGGTATTGTTGGAAACAACTCAGCTGATGATGTCAGTGCCAACATTGTTCAGATACCACTGATGAGAGCCAACAGAGCAAGGCATCGGCAAGCGCTTGCCCTAAACACTGTCCAGGTCTAACCCCGACGGCTTGGCATGCTGTCCATTATTTCACTGCTGTCCAAATTATTCACTGTGATACGACACAGTCATGTCACCTGTGGCTGGGACTGGCTTCTACAATGCCCCCATCATCACAATGGCAGATCTGTAAAGTGTGGGAACTCTACTGCTTGGCCTCAATTTACCCTAAAAACTCGGGTATAATACAAGGTTTTTCTTCAGATTTGGCATGTCTGATTTCCACCGCGTATTATGTGCGGATTCTAACAAATTTCAGCCTAAATTCGCAGTTCCAGCCTCGCTATTAATCAGCACTATCAGCATCAGGCTTCCAGTGAGAGGAGGCACTACCTAGCTGTGACATTGGCTAACTGTTTCGATTGTTTCAGCTTCGCCACGCTGCCCTGCAATCCTTGTGACCACGGTGCCCGGAACCCACATGCAACGGAAGGAGGTCAAACTCAATACGCATGATGTAGGGACAGCGAAAGAATCATATCGACATGCTGCACAGGTGTCTCATGAGCCCCTCCAACCGTGCTGACCACGCCCTGCAGCAGAATTTTGAGAAATGTGGGATACTGAATGCATTTAGAGGTACTGAGGAAGAGTTTCTATAGAAAGATACTTCCAGCAAGGAACTTTCGCAGACAATGCACATGCAGCTTGTGAGCTGCTGTCCCATGTCCAAGCTGGCAGTGGCCTACTAGTCTAAAAAGCGGGAGGGCCGTGGGGCTTTCACGATTGCCGGGGCGAATGTGAGCTGCTTTTCTCCTCACGGTGCTTGAAATTCTCCGATCAAGTGTATCAGCGCGAGAAGTGGAGCGAACCAGCACTGGCACACGAAGGTTCGTGGCACAATTGGTGCAGGGTGGCATTGGATGCGAAAGCGCGGGGTGCGTACACCTCGCAAGGGAACAGCCAAATGAAGTGCAAATAAATACTTTTGCTGATCTTTCCTTGCTCGAATCATACGCAGATGAGCACATTTTTTTGCTATCCCGAAATTACACTTCGTGTTATATGCAGGTCCGTATTATATTCGCATTTTTACAGTCAATCTTCATCCCAGATAAAAGTGGTGAATGTGCTAATGAAATTCTCAAAAGGACTAACACTTTAGTTCAGTGTCATAAACTCAAAATGGCAACTCTGGGCATTCGTAGACATTCCCTACTGCCGCCACTACTACGAAAGGCTGCATGTGTTAATGTGGAGGCTTTCGGGCATTGGACTGTGCTGCCAGCATTTCCAAGGGGTTCCGTCAAAAATACACTGAATGCATGAAAGCTGATGCCATGTTCACGCATTTTTCTTTCATTTTACTGACTACCCCCTCCCCCTTCTTCTGTTGTATTGCATTCATGCAAATACAGTAGACAGTACGCCCACAAACTCAATGTAAAGAATGTGCTATGTAAAGAATGTGCTCAAGACGGACTGTTTCACCTGCAAAGGCAGTGTGCATGACAACAGCGACAAATGGAAAAGTACATGATGCATCTACTTGTGCAGTGGATAGCAGCCATGCTTCAGAAGGAAGCATAACAAAAGGGAGAAATTGGAAGGATGACCACGTGACTGCAGAACCTGTACTTCATGGCTAACTAGCCAAGCACCCTTGAATAACATGTAGCAGTACCTAAAACTGACAAAGAAAAAAAAAACAGCAAAAAAAAAGTAACAGGAAATATGACAAATGTGCTTTCTTACTAATCCTGATCGAAATCAGTGTCTCTTTGAATATGATCTGCCATTGCTTTTGTTGCAAAAGCAACACTATGCCAGCCAGCTCGGCTGGTCACGTATGCTCGTATGCCGTAGCCACAAATGGCAGGTGCAATGAAACCGTGGTAGGAGCTGCCAACTTGGGTCTCTCGTCTCACATGGGACGGTTATGTCAGAATCAGCCTGCCAGGACCCTGGTATTCACATTACCCTCATAGGCCACTAAGGCACGTTCATACGGCTTGGTTAAAGCAGGGCTTTATATATGGGCTGGTAGCCTACACTATTGTGTCCTACCCTTAAAGCCAGAGCTTAAGTGTCCCCCATATTTAGATGCAATAAATGCCTTTACCACTACCAACTAAAACGCCGGGGAACTTTGATGCGTTCAACAGAACGCTGGTTCCACGGAACGCGCTCTAACAGAAGGTGGCACCGTCGACGCCGCTGCCATTGCTGTGTCAAAATGTGCGAGAAAGGGGTTGTAGTAACCGGGGTCTATATAACTCCCCAGGCCAGTGTTGAAACTACATTGGATGTTCTGGCTACCGGAATGCCTAGCTGAACTGAAAAGGAATTGGTTGTCGTGGCGGGGACTTTATTAAAGACAAGAACTCCGCCTTCGTTCAAGCTGCAGAGGAGCGGTTTCTACTCGAGTTGAGCCAGTACCAACCTCAAACCACCACACACTGGGGAAGCAGTTTAGACTTTGTTTTAACAAAGCCTCGGCAGATATGGAGCACGTTGTCAGCCGAGTGGAAACCAAGTCCAACTACTTCACTGATCATCGCAGCGTCATCATAGGTATAAAGAATAAAAGCCTATCGTTACTTGAACAGTTTGTCTTGTCTATACAATAGAGCTAAACCAAACGCTTAACCCCAAGCATAGCCACGCAGCCATTGCTTTCGCAATTAAACTAGGGTTAACCACAGCTAAACCACAGCCAACTTTTTCCTTCCTCTCCTGGGCCTGCTTTGTGGGCTTCTGGAGGGCCGAGGCACACGTGAAAAATGCATTCTTAGATAGCATCGGTGCATCTCTGCACATGAAAGAGAAGCTGTTCCAGTCCACTAAAGACATTGGATGGAGACTTCTCTTTCTCACATGCATGCACAGCTTTTTTCCCAAAGCAGCACTGTGTTCCGGAAAGATGGAATGTGCGTGTTTCATGCCTTCCCTCATCAGCTCCCTTCAATCATACCGCAAAAAATATTCACTGTGTGAGGCAAGGTCATGTTAAATATACAGTGAAAGTTTGTTAATTCGAACCTCGATAATTCAAATTTTCGGATACTTCGATCTACACTACTTGGTCCGGCCAAGCCCCATAAAGATCTATGTATAAGAAAGCCCGTTAGTTCTAACACGAGTCGGTTCCGCTATGGATAATTCTAACTACGCGCTGCCGAGTCTGGGCGGGTTGGCAGAAAAAAAAAAATCCTCCGCAAATGGTGAATGAGCGGCATAACTAGAACAGCGACAGAATATGGAACCAGGTAAAGCCATGGAAGAGTGGGTAAAAACTAAATAGCGCCAATGCTGGCGCAGCAGCCGGTGCTGCCGAAGTTTAGGGGTAGGGGTTGGTAAGGGGTAAAGGGTAGGAAGTAGGGGCCTACCCTCTCTTCTCTGCAACCTCCGAAACTCGCAACTAAATACTCGTTATTTCGAGCCCTGTTAATTCGGTAATACAGATAAGTACTGTCGATGCGGTCCCAGCCAACGCCCATGAAAAGCTATGACTTCGAACGGGCGCTACAAATTATGCAGGAAAACCTTTCTTTTGTTTTCTTGCGGGAGTCGTTCATTCTTCCACTTATCAGTTGTCATTGGAAGCATGAGGTCAGCCGATATCATGGCTTGCACACCTGACTAGGCTTGCACACCCGACAAGCACTGGCACTCTGCCAAGTTCCTTCCGCCGCCCCCCCCCCCCCGCCCTTTCATCTCTAGAGAGCTAACGTTAAAGGTAAACACACTGTGAAGTTATCGCTGCACAGCATTTTGGCGTACTGCTAAAAAATACACTGTGGACCGTGATGACGGAAACTGAGGGAAGCGCTAAGGGATAAATAACGCCACTTTTAGTGCGTAGCACTACTAGCCACAATTGCGGATTTCACCGATGTCTCTCCGAAGCCGCTCACTCTCTCTCTCTTCGTGAACTTGAAGTGAAGAAAAAAAAATTGCCGACGCGTGCGTCGCGCGGCTCAGCATTGAGGAGGTGGAGCGGCCGCGCAGCTGCAGCAGAATCCGCTCTCTCTCTCCCTCCGTCCGTCTCGCAAAGAACTTGAAGGGAAAGAGAAGGTGGCGACGCCCGCATTACGCGAATTAACAGTGAGGGGGCGGAGCGCACGCACAGATCCAACAAGTGAGAGAGTGGGGTGTGTCAAAGTTGCAGACGTCGCTGCCTTCACCGGGCAATATTGTAAAAGCGTGTGGTACTCCGGGGTGAGCAATCGTGTGTCACTTGCGCATCCTCAACTTTGACATCTCTACCCTCGCATCCGTCACTCCTCAGCCTTCAAGGACAACAGACGTGCACGCGCGGCGCTTCCTGAGCCTCAGCTCCGAGCCGCTCGCCACAACGTGAAGCAGCTTGTGCTTACCTCCTCGCCTTAACTGGCGCTCGCCTTCAAGCGCATTTCCCTGCTCTTGGATTACCTTTCTTCGTCCTGGAGACCTTCTTACATGCTCGGAATGTATTGATGCAGAAACCCTGGAGCATCTGTTTTGCCAATTCCCTACATTCTCCTCAAATCTATCTCTCCCCCTTTGATCCCACCCCCGACCTTTCAGGCTCAGAGCAGTGCATTCCAAAGAGGGATGCAATACATCGTGCCTATTTTCGCTCCTCTCTCATAAGAACCGCTGACCATGGTGTAAAGAAAGCTGAGGACGTGGCTGCGCCGCGCGTTTCCTTCGCGTCGCAATGGATGAAGCCGGGCCTTCTGGCTCTGCGGCGCAGGTTTGCCGTGCTTGGCGTGCTGATCGAAGTACAACGGTTACAAAGACAGCGAGAACGCGACTCTGCTGATTCTGATATTGCAACTAAACGGTGCAAGAACCTAGAAACACAAAAAAATGAGGAAACGTGCCGAGCGTGCTCATGCAAAATGCAGCATAACAAATTGTAAAATGCTTGAAAAGTATAGCAGGGATAAGCAGCGCTACGCACCTACTTCGCATTTAGTTAACTCTTTCCCTACCGTAGGCAAAATGGGCGTTTTTTGTAGGTTTCAGTAGATCTTTTTTTCTGTAAAAACTATCATGTCTAAAATATTATACAATACACGAAAAGAAAGTTAAATAGATTTGCTTTGTAGGCATACCACTTTGAATATGAAGTTGTGGGTTTTAACACACAATTTCCCAAAAACCATATTTTAGAAAAAACTTGAACAAAACTTGAGGAAATGCACATGTAAATGAAACAACAAAAATGTAAATAATTTTTCGATATATACAAAATGCAGAGAATTATATTGGCCACTCCCTGTGAAACAATAAAAGCTCAGTATTGAATAGTGTGCTTGACGCATAATGAGCAATCAACGAGGGCCGCTGCAGAGCGCCATGCCGAAACGGCTGCCCGATTCCCTTCTTGGGCAGGACGCCACTCCCTGTTTTGTGGGTGGCAAGATATAGTGCCCAAATGATGTTGACACCCTGGGAATGAGATGAGTGACACGAACAACACAAAAAAAAAACATCCAGAGCAGTCCCAGATGCATGCAAACAGGCCAACAAAGTGTGGCCGCTGATGTTCCGGGCTGGCTTCCATCATCATCGAGGTCGGAACTGAATTCTGACGATAAGGCAGCATCTTCAGAGTCCCTGCTGCTTGGGTCATCGATGAAATCGGAATAGTCAGATTTACGACGTTTCGAAGCGCGCGTCGTCGATGCGGATGCCGCCATTCTCGCATGCGACTCCAACGCTGCCGCGTGCTTGGAGCGCTTTCAAAAATAGCCACCTCGTGGGAAAAAATTAAACAGCAATAAAATATAAGCTTCAGTTATCAAACTAAATGCTAGATGGCGTAGCATCTCCGTGAGCGATGCGAAAAGGTTCAAAATTTGCGTGCGGAGTCGTTAGCGGGCCGGAGTGCGGCCGCCGATGTTTCGGGCTGGTTTCCGTTGCCAGTGGGGTCGGAACTAAATTCTGACGATACCTGGCAGCATCTTCAGAGTCGTTTCTACTTGAGTCATTGATAAACCCAATCGTAGATAGTGCGTAGTCGTCAGATTTGCGACGTTTCGAAGCGCGCGTCACCGACGCGAATGCCGCCTTTCTCGCATGTGACTGAGACGCTGCTGAGAGTTTGGAGCGCGATCAAAAAAAAGCCGCTTCGCGGGGGGAAATTGTAAACAGCATCAAAATCTAAAATACATTTATCAGACTACACACTAGATAGTATAGCATGTCCATGAGCGATGCGGAAGGGTTCAAAATCAGCGCGCGAAGTCATCTTTAGAGGGCTAACGATGCACAATGGGCGCGGTAGGGAAAGAGTTAACTACGCAAACCCGCTGTTTTTTTTTTTTCATTCGTAGGAAAAAACCTGAAGGAGGGGGGTTCAATATGCGAGTTTGTTCGTTAGGCGTGTAAATATAGTAAATATGGTACATTTACCGTAATACAAATTGTTGTTGTCAGCTTTTTTGAGGCAATTCGATAATTCGAACATCAGATAATCCTAAGTTTTTTCCAGGTCCCGTGAAGGTAAATAGGGTAAATTCGGTCCATTAACCGTAATGCAAACGGTTGTCATCTTTTTGAGGCCATTGGATAATTTGAAGTTTTTTCCGCGTCCCGGAAGTTCAAATTAACAAGGTTTTACTGTATTATTAACACATTCTAGACGCCTAATTTTTCTCTAACAAGAGATTATCACATATACGACATATAACGAGAAAAAAAAAATGTTAAAGAGCCCAATTTTTATAAAAACGACATAATAAGAACCTGCAATTGGCCTTACACTATGAAATGAGCTACCTAAAGTATCTAATCACAATTTATTGGAAATGGTTCATTATTTTTTTCTGACACTTAATTGCTCAATTTGACAACTTTGTTTCATTAAGATAACAAAATTTAACATATATCCTGATAAAAGGAAGACGAGCAATCCCTGAAAATTTTATCCAAATTGCCGCAGCAGTTCAAAAGTTGACCTCCTTCTGTTAAGACCAACAAATATCATAGTACCTTGAAATTCAGCTCAAGAGAGAATCTACCACATATTTAATCCAGTGATGGAACTGGCAACAGGCCTCTTGCAGCACCTTTGTAGCAAAAAAAACTAACTGGTTTCATTACAGTTTCTGTAGCAGTAAAAATTGTTTCAGGGCAAAAACAAAGCTTCATAGTTACAATGCTCTAAAAACTTCAGGGTGACGAAGAAATCTGCACTAAACGCAAGAATCGTACCCTTGACACTGGAGCCCACAGGTAGTAAATCTTGTCTCATTATTCTGAAGGGGTATTGTTGGCAAAATTCGAAGGTAGAATGAAAAGCGGCAATCAGGTGAAAATACAAGCAGCAATACCGCATGTAGGTACATCCCTTCTCAATGCTAGGAAAGCGCCACTGGAATTCCCCTTAATTCTACTTACGCGGTGAACTGCAGTATGCTTAATGTATCGATTCTGCCTTACTCAGCACTGCAGTGGATTCATAACCATTGCACTTGAACAATAAACAATGGAGTGCAGCAAAACATTCTTTGCAGCACATAACACAACTGCTCTCAGCCTTTTGCGTTGGCAATTTAACTCCGCAAAGTTGCACAAAATTTTTTGTGATGCCTTAATTCATTCATACATGTAATTGTCACATCCAAAAGTGTCTGAAACATGCTTTCACAAAAATACTGGACAGCCTTAATTAAATGATCTGGAAATTTGAAAATGATGCTGCGAATGCTTACATGCGGCGCAAATTTTATCGCTAGTGCTGTTGCAATTCCATGCATGCAATGATGAGAGCGCACTAAGTGTGGGCTACGCTCCATGGGATGCAACAATGTAATCTAGCTCTGAGGACTTTAAGACCTGCATTTTCCTATCTGAAAAGACCTAAAAAAAAAAACAGTAAGAGATGAAAATTGTACACGGTGGTCATGCGCTGCTGCTACTACCGCTCAACTACAAGCTGTCTCCATGCACAGAGCGCATTAAGAGAACTGCCTGTTCACATTCCTCGTGACTGCAGTCATTGCGTTCATGACCAACGATCAATTGCATTGTGGTGCGATGCAATGACGCATCACAAGGTGCTGCAACTCTGTTGCACGATCCGAGAGCACGCAGCAGCCATGGCGGCAACAGCCATTATCAAATTTATTTCATGCAAGGCCAACCATTACTGCACATACTTATGCGGCATGCTAGCGATCATGCATGGCAAGGTATTGAGAGCCGTTTAGAAACGCAACAATATTTGACCACAAGATGTGAGGACCAGGATTGTCCGTGACTTTTGGACAATTTTTCTCGGGTTGCAAAATATCGAAAAGTACAAATCAAACCAAAGATTCTGCTTCCAATGTAATCAAATTACTGAGTATTTCCACACCTCTACTTCCTGCTACACAGTCTTGAAAGGAGTGCACAGCCAATGTTTAAAAGCACCAGCTATAGTTAAAGTCTCTTCAGAGATTTTCAAAAGTCTCTTCAGAGATTTTCAATAGCTTTTTGGCTGCACATGCGTGGCACAAAAATTGAGCAATAACCTGGTATAACAATAGCGATAACAATATTTCATTCAACACACCTGTTCCACCAGTTTACCTGCACATGTGCAAACACAAAGCAGCATGCTTTTAAATCTCGGTGATATAAAACCAGATGACATCAATTTGTTAAATTCCACAAACTGTGTAAAATGTGCAGAATTTCAGATGTTCTGAACACTCTCTCGGGATACTATGGATCGATACAAATGTGCAGAGTGTGACTGCAGCCTTGAGCGCTACGCATTGCTCCCACATCATTCAGCCCACTATCATCAGTTGCACTGTATGCCCCACGAGCAGTTTGCGGCAACACCATCACAATCCCTGTTCACATTGTACACACAAGGAGCAACTTTCGAAAGTGTATCGCCCACACAATCTCCTGTCAGACTGTACACACAAGGAGTTGTTTTCAGTGGCGCATGGCCCACGCATCACCAATGTCGTAGCCTCCTGTCGCGCTGTACATATTGCGAGTGGCGAGCTGTGGCCTTCCAGCTGTAAGCAAGTTTCCTCGGATGTAAACGCAAGCGTGAGCGCCTTCCCCATGCTTCTGAGTGCCGATTTTTGTTCACACTGATGATACGAATTTTTTCGCAACCCTGTGAAATCCATATCACCGAGATTCAACTCTATACAGAGTATTACAAGTTCAATGCTAATTCACCGCTATAAACCAGATCCCCTAAGTACCAAAACACATAAGTAGGAACAATGAAAGCCATTCTAAGCAGGGATTCTGAGAAACGTAAACACAACCTCTCACAGAAGCAACCTACAATCATGCAATGAAAATGACTAATGTCAAACCTTCACTGTTTACAGTAAGCTAAGCTCAACATTAATTCAGGCATATGCTTGAGCCTACTTCCAATAAACTTGGCTAAGTGCAAGAAAAAACTGAAGTGGCTCTTCACCTTCTTTCTCCTTGTCCTTCTTGTCAGGTATGCCAGGTGATTCAGGTGCTGCATTAGACAAAAGTAAAAAGGCAGGCAATGAAGTTATTAACAAGCTCAGCGCATATAACAAGCAAATTTCAAAAAGCCACAACGGCATGCATCTCATAAAGGTCCCAGCCTTCACTCATTCTCTGTTCAACAAGGAAGGTAAGCATATCCTTGTTTTAGATTAGACGTGGGTAGAGAAATGACGGGCTCATTATGACATACATACGAAGGAAGTTAGCAGTCACTGAAATCAGGAAAAGCACAGGAAAAATGACATTTCATTTTTAAATCGGCATGTTGATCGATCAACCCAAAATTGCTACTTGAGTCATTTCATGGCTGAAAGATGATTGGTTCGTAAGCAGAAGAAAAAAAAAAAAGAACACATGCAACCAATAGGATTCCGATTGGGAGATCATGGACTGGGATCCTACCGGCGGCACGCTATTGTGGTTGCTTATACTTTTATACAACCACAGAGAAAAAACTCGACGTGGTTAGCCATAAAATGTGCTGACCAGCTGAGACACTGATGACATCACAGGGTCGACATAGCCGAATGTTGGTTGGTTCAGTGGAGTGAGCCACATCATTAACGTGACAGCATTAAAAGCCTCATCATGGGAAAAAAGCTTGTCGTGGTTAGTCATAAAATTTGCTGATTGGTGGAAACAGTGATCATGTTAAAAGGTCAGTGACATGGCTGAGTGCTGATTGGCCAATGGGGTCTGTGATGTCATGAAACCATGTGAATAGGCTGAGCGCAATGGACAGCATGGTGGCAGTTAACAGCCGTGATTGATCATGTGCAAATGTGCCTACACAGCTCCTGAAATCAAGTTGGAATGAAGCCAGAATTAGCATTGCGTATGTCTGTTGCAGTGCAAAATTTTTTAGCGAGTGACACTTGCATTTAGTATCGCTCTCACCGTGACACACGACAAATGTTTGTGATATTCATTGCAAAATGCACTCAGTGCAAAGAGAGTTTCATGGATTCACTACACATTCCAGCCACAGTAAGAATGGAATATCAGGTAATTAAAAATATAATAAAAAGAGCACTGAAAAGAAAAAGGACCCTTTATGTAGCAACGTGCACTGAAAATGACATTTCATTCGGTGAAATGCACCTGCTGAAAGTGTCATAAAATTTGCCTGCCTAACTGGAGTATATGTCTCAACTTTTATGGGCACAGGCCAGGACCAAGCTCCTAGTTCAAATTATGTGGACAAGATTTCACTATACGGTGATCAAAAATGAAAGCAATCATTCCCCGAATCACTGTGGTACACCGTAATCAACGTCCCATGTGGCACAGCACTTCACGTGCAGAAAGTGGCTATGACACGGCAGCTCATGATGGCTATCAAAAGATTGTTTTTATTATAAAGTGCACTGCTTTGCTGCATGCTGTATGCAGATATTATGAGGAAATGGCAAGTTAAGGGGTGTAACAAGAGCCAGTACAGGATACACAGCGATTTCTGATCACAAGGTACATTTTGAGAACTTCAAATAGAAAAGTGTAAAACGAATCACACTGTAAATGCTATTCGAAAACAATTCAAAATTTCAAATATGCACACACACTAATTATGAACCCACACCGTATTAGCACGATTTTATTGCGCACCTTTTTTTCCTGATAAGTGTTTAAAAATACATGCACGTTACAATCGGACTCAAAGCTGAAAAACCTCAAAACCGAAACTGAAGTCCTAAAACTCAAAAGAAAGTAGCTCAATAAACCATGGCCAGCCACAATGCCATCAGTATCAGCAAGCCGGTGAGCTTCTGGAGAGGTAATACAGGAGAACCCGGATATATCGAACCCGCATAATTTGAATTTCGGTTATATCGAACTCACGAAATATCTCCTTAAAAATCCCATGTAAAAGTGTAGGAAAGCTGCGTCGTATATCGAACTCAACTTCACTAGTGGTTCGATATATCGAACTCCGCACCACGCACCTTCCCCAAAGACGATCGCATCACCCTCGGCCGTTTGCCTTGTGACGTTTTCAAAACACGCAGGGAAGTAATGGACAAGAAGAACGTTTAGTTCGCCAGGGTAAAGTGGTGACTGTAACCAGGGCGGACCTCAACTGCGCGCGCCAGAGCACTGGTGACGTTTCGGCACACAAACAGTATGACACATTGAATTGGAGGGGATAAATAAATCACAAAGCAAGCAAGTGTACACTGTCAATGGACCTTTTTCTTTTGCAAGTAGCGCTACTGCGCAAGCGCGAAGTGTCCTCACGCCATTTTTGCCAGGATGCAACGCGAAAATAGGTGGAGGACTTCGCTGCACGTCCTTTTTCAGAAAATGACGTCCCTTGCTTCATCAACGCAACGAACTGCTGCACAATAGTTGTGTGCAGTGCTAGCATCTTCTAGCCCTTAGGAATGCATGCATGATTTTGTCTCCGCCTCCCGCAGCTTGCCACAAAAGAGAAGACGCGGCCAGGTTCGCCACCTTCCTGTTGTCATTGTCATGGTTTAACAGGGGAGGGGAGAGGGGTAGTGTATCAATGTATGTTCACAGATGACTCACGCGTCTCCGCACAGGCTAGACGAGACCAGCCCTGCACGCAACTATTGTTTGGAATATAAGCTCACCTCACTACTAGGAATGAATTTCCGCAAAAATTCTTGGCAACCCGTCCCGTCAATAGTACTTCGCCTGACACCCTCAAGAAGGGTGTACTACTGGAAAAAGGTCTGTTTCCACAGGTTGCCAGACTTGATTTGTCACAGAGGGGGAGACTCTAACAATACTCCAGCTATTGTTCGGATGTCCCCATTCATGACAAACCATGGCGCGACGTCCTACTGTGCCCCGACTCAACTACACTGTGTTTACATGCTTTCTGCAGTGGGGTCGAGCCAATTCAACCCCACCCTGCACAATAGTTTGACTCAACCACTCGACCCGACCAGCCAGTGTTTACCTCCCTCGCCCGATGGAAGGGAAAGGGCAGAGTGAAAACGTTGTAGAACCATAATACCTCCCGTAAATACTCCTCGATTCAGGGTTTCTGTAGCGCCACTCTCATAATTTTACTGAACTGCGACATTGCAGTCCACATACATTTCCTAGATAGCGCAACCTACTACATTTAGTGTACGTGGCTCTGCTATTCCACTATTATTTCTTTTTTGTACCCTGTGTAGTTATTAATTGTTACCAGTTGAATAAAGGAACGAAAGCCCTAAACGTTAAGTTATATTCGCCAGAAAAAAAACAAGCCATGGAGCATTTCAAACGTGCTTAAAGAGCTCATGCGCTTCAAGCGAACCACGAAAAAATTAGCTGAAATCACCCTGACTCTGCACATTCCTCGAGAGTTGTAGAGCAAAACCAATGCTTATCCTCTGACAGCTAAGTGTAAAGTTTTCCCACACAAAACCTAAGCACCGCTAAAAGCTTCTTACTTCAACAGTTTAGCATTTTCTTTTAGCCATTTTACAAAAAACACCAACTTTGATCACAAATAACTTTTACACTAAATGAAGCAGACAGACGATATTTTCAGGAAAAAGCAAACCCTACACGACCTCCAACTGCAAAAAATTTCTGTAGCACATTGCATGTCTTGATAGTTATTGTATATATATTTTCCTGTTTCTTACATTTTCCAAAGGCGCGTGGCTAATAAACTAAGCGATACACGCTGATAAAAATGCTTAACTTCGCTCAATACAATCTAATCTCAAAACATCTCGAACGGTTTTTCTCTAGGTGCAAAAGGTTTTGCACAATTTTGCATTTCCTGAGACAAGTAGAGCTGAAAACCCGTTTCATGCCTTTGCGTTTTTCTTTACGGCTTAAACATCTTTGCAGCTATTTATAAGCCAAATGCACCATTAGAAAGCAGAGAAAGTAAGCTTTACAAAGATATTAAAACCACATTTATAAACTAAACGAGTGAGGTACAGTAGACGTATGAATATCACAAAAAATGTCTTCTCTTCACCGCTGAAGTGGGACCGCCACTTTAACGCCCTGGAGCTGCATGTGGACCATGGCAGACGCTGTAGCAGAGGGTTCCGTTTTATTACAGAAATTGGTGTCCTTCCATATGCTGCTTTATGCTTCAACTCAATCAAAATATGGCCAGGATTGGATCCTGTTAGCGCCATTACGCTTTAGCCACTATAATAATTAATTGGCCCTGAGAAACTCCTAGCTCCACAAAGGTCCCAACTACCTTACTTTTAGCAGAGGAGACAATCTGGTCTTTAATTATCTCCTCATCTTTGGCCCCAGCCTTAGATTCCAACTCAACAGGTCAGGTGTCTTTTTAATGCCCTGTTTAATGCCCTGAAGCTGCATGTGGACCACGGCAGACTCTCTAGAGGAGGACTCCGTTTTATTGGAGAAGCTGGTGTCATTAAATGTGCTCCTTTATGCTTCGCCTCCACTAAAATGTGGCCAGAATTGGATCTTATAACATTTTAGCATCTCTAATAATAATTGTACGACACTAAGAAACTCCTAACTCCACAAAAGGCACAACTACCTTACCTTCAGCAGAGGAGACTACCTGGTCTTCCTCCATCTCTTCATCTTTGGCTCCAGCCTTGGCTTCCAACTCGACAGGTGAGGAGTCTTCAGCAAGGTCCTCAGTGACATCCATGGGCTCCTCGGGGGCAAGCGATGGCTGCGGCCCCTCGTTCTCAGCAGCTGGCATTTCACTGGGG
The DNA here is from genome assembly GCF_055883805.1 of Amblyomma maculatum. Lineage (NCBI taxonomy): Eukaryota > Metazoa > Arthropoda > Arachnida > Ixodida > Ixodidae > Amblyomma > Amblyomma maculatum. Next base: position 280,321,674 of record NC_139344.1, read on the forward strand.
ATCTCTGCCGGAATTTCACTGGGTGGCAACAATGCGGCCTCGTCCTCTTTTGTAGAGGACACTGGTCCTGGCACACTGAAAGAATAATTAAGAAAAAAACAGCCAATCAACAAAAAGCAGTAAATCCGGAATTCACCCATTGTTCTGATATCATGTCCTCTGCCTCAGCAATCCTGATACGCTATAGCACTGACTGTGGGAACTGCAGCTACGTGGGAACAACAAAAGGCTAGCCAGTGCCGAAAGAAATGCTGGCTTAGCTTCTCTCGAAGGAAGGCTAACAGCAATACACAAAAGTAAATAGTAGTGAAATATTCAGGTAAAAAAATGAGCGACTAATAGGAGACACACTAACCTGACATTATCTGGCACGACGTCCAAACTGCAGCTGCTTTCAACAGCTACGGACACAGCTACGAGAGTTTCCACAGGTGGTAAAGTCAATGGTGAGGCAGTGAGGAATGGCAGGGAAGGAAGGCATCCACCAGGCATGCTCGGTGGTAGCTCCAGCGAATTAAGCAATGTTGGGGCTACGGGAAAAAAAAAAGACAGCGCCTGAGGGGTAAGACAATAAATAACAGCCAATAGGACAATGACCAGTCTATGCCCCTATCAAAGCACTATATTTATTATTATAGCTCCTACATCAAAATATAAGCGACCAAAGGGCATTAGAAAACAAATTGACTGATAAATGAGCTAGGCAATTGCACACTTTTTACCCTTCCAATCAGTAGCAAGTGAGACCAATCAGCCATACTGCCCTTTCTAGTACAGCAGCGGCGGCGCTAAGGTCACCCGCACCCGGCGCGGAGGCGTGGCATGGTACCTCCCCCTCTGCCCCCCCGCGTTTAAGCATCGCATCGCAACTTCCTTTCTACCTCCTCTGTCCTCATGGTTTGCTTTGAAGTCAAGTTAGCTCTGTACCACACCATGCAGTGTGAGTGTAGTAGCATTTTTTTTTATTGCAAAAGCAATACTACGACAGCCAAAGCGAGATCTCGGGTGGCCACAGCTACGCCATGAAGAGGCAGCTACGCTGTGAAGAGGCGTAGCTACGGTCTCCTCGTAAAAAAATCAGCCTGCTGTGACATTTGAATTCACGTTATCCCTATATGCCACGGGCAGGAGCTGCCAACTCAGGTCGCTCCTTTCATATAGGAGGGTAATATCAGAATCAGCCTGCCAGAACTGTTTGCATACTCGTTACCCCTACGACACGCAGGCACGTCCATACGGCTCGGTTGAAGCGTGACTTTATATGTGGGATGATAGCTTACGCTCTCGCGTCATACCCTTAAAGAATAAGCTTAAGTGTCCCCAATAATGTAACACCTTACACTGATAGGGCATGATAGAGGAATAATGTACCAGGCAAAAGAAGCTTCCGCCGTTGCTTTCACAATTCAACTAGGATTAACTAGAGCTAAACCACAACGTGAAAGCTAGTTAATTAAAACCTTGGTAATTCTAATTTTCGGATAACTCGAACTACACTACTCGGTCCGGCCTAGCTCTATAGAGATCTGGGTTCAAAAAAGCTCGCCAATTCAAACGTGAGTCGGTTCCGCAACGAATAATTCGAACTACGCGCCGCTGCGTATGGCCGGCTTGCGCACAGCACGTGGCAAAAATAAAATATTTTTTTAAAATCCCTCGGAGAAAGAGCGATGTAGTTAGAGGCTGCGCACGTCCAAAACGGGGACAGAAGATGGAACCAGATAGAAGCATGAAGGGATGGGTAAAGCCTAAATGGCGCCATGACCGACGCGGCGGCGCCGGAGCGTAGGGGTTGGCAGCCACAGCTGCCTGCTCTCTCTTCTGCGCAACCCCCGAAACGCGAATTAAATACTTGTTAATTCGAGCCCTGTTAATTCGGATATGTGCATAAGCACTGTCAGCGTGGTCCCAGCAAGCGCCCACTAGTACGGGTTAAGTTTGTTGTTGTTGTTTTTGTTTTTTTTTTTTTTTGTTTTTTTCGAGAGTCGTCCACCTTTTCATTTATCGGCCGTCAACGAGAGCAGGCGGTCGGCCGCGGTAATGACGCCGGCTTTTAGCATCGTCCGCTTCAAAAGACGTTTGCTGTTATCGCCCCAATCGCCTATGGCATGATAAAGCGGACGTGCTGAAAATGAGGCTTGCACAACCAGACAAGCGCTGGCACTCTGCCAAGTTCGCTCTCCCCCTTGCTAGAGCCAACGCCAAAAGAAAAACGCATCACCGTGTTATCGCTGTGCAGATCTTAGTGCACTGCCAAGAAATGTGTTGTGGACCGTGACGGCTCGAAATGGAGCCAGGATAGAAGATTGGGCGAGTTGGTGATGGTTTTCTTGCCACATAGCCCTAAACAGATAGGGACACAGCGAGACACACGAGGCGGGTGCTAACTTACAACTGAACTTTTATTGCATGAAAGAAGGCAATATAAGCACTTTCTTAGCAATAAGAGGAGACACAAAACTATTGAAAATACATGGAAGCAAGCAGTATTATCGTCGAGCGACATTCACAGATTGGCTGAGAAGAATTGCATTTCTTTGTCATATAAAAACACTGAGGCGGCACTGATGCACATTTCTTCTTTTTGGGATAGTACCTATATTGAACGCTTCAATGATTTCCCTGGTGAGCTGATCTTTGTGGCAATCAATGACAGAAGATCTTTTAAAATCAGGATGACAATCAGGACATTTTTTTGTTTTTCCATCTTTTTCTTTTTCATTGATGTGACCAGCCAGATGCCCTCTCACACCATTCCTGACATCATTGTTATGTTCCCGTAACCTATCATTGAGGCATCTGCCTGTCTGCCCTATGTATTTCCGGCCGCATCTTAGTGGGATAGAATAGATTACATTCTTTTTACATGTGACATATCAATCTTTGTGCTTCTTTTTACAACTTGTGGCTTTATTAGGACGAAGGCTCACGCGACTACATAGGTTTGATAACTTGCCTGGAGCAAAGAACACCAACTGTACTTTCGCACGGCTCATTATCCTCTTAAGATTATGGGAAAGTGTGTGGCAATAAGGAATAACTCAATTTTTGTTGGTCTCTCTTTTTGTTCTCTGGTATCGTCTCACTAGGTTCGGCCTTTCCGAATTCAGACAAGGTATGCTTCAGCAACTTCTGAGCGACAGATACCAGAAGATACGGCGGGTGACCTGCTCCCTTTAGCCTGTTGCACTGATTAAGAAAACTAGATGCCTTACAATGCGTACATGACTTTGAGTGCATTTGAGAAGCATAGGTTTGCGATAGCATGTTTCACTATCTCAGAATGAGCCGAATGGAATGGAAGGACAATTTTTTTTGCACCGTGGTTCATAGGACCAGCAGGTGTGACGTGCCTGGAGGTGTATCTTTATGTCCAGAAATTGAATAGTTAGATCTGCTGGCATGTCATGAGTTAGGATTAAAAGAGATAAGGCCGTGCTAAAGCATTTTAAGATTTGATGTGCAGTAGCATGAAAGTTCTGTCGAGTTACATTCGTCAAAACCAAATAGTCATGTACATACCAAAATATTTTAACCACGGAGAAACTTTCTAGAATTTGAGCTAGCTGTCTGTCCACTGAAGCCAGAAAGATGTCACTTAAAATTGGTGCTATGAAAGAGCCTATCGGAACTTCGGGTTTTTGAAGGTGTATGGTTCCATCCCAGGGGCAAAACGTTGAGGACAGGTACATTGTAAGCAGTTCAAGGAACCCTTCAGGGGTTTCGGTATATTTGTCTCAGGCAAACCGGGCCGGGTCAGACACGACGATCACGAACACATGGAAGTTTTGAGGAAGTGCGAATACGGGCATAGTGTGATAAGCGTCTAGAATGCACAGCATTTTCATGCGTGTTCCTTACGAGAGAGTTCTTTCCCGGCGTCGACCCGCATTTCCTCCCCACCTTTTCGCCGCAAACGGACATTTGGTAGCCATCAGGGACCGACAAGAGGGGCCTCTTGTGGGCCAGTTAGTTTCGAGTTTCGCATCTCCGCTTTGATAACATCGGCGCTGATGTTTAGGTATCCGTTTCAAGATTCGCGCCATGCTGTCGCTATCAAGCATCTCTGCTATGGCTTACTTCTACCTCGACATGACCTCGTTTAAAGCAGTACACAGCTAAAAACATCTGCGATGCAAGAGTTTCCTCTTGCTTCTCTTGTTGCGAAAAGTTCATGCGAAAGGCTCACGGTGAGCCAGGCGAGCTCACCGAGTAATTGACCACGAAACAGACCCTTTGTTTAAATTCAAAGCTAGCGCACTTTTTGAGAAGCAAACAAGCTGCTTGCAAGAACTTGCTTTCCTATCAAATAATGTGTTAGTCATTCCAGCCACAAGTTTTAGCACCGAAACAAACTTCAGCGCTACTGCCGGGTTCATTATGAAAGAGTGCAGCAATTAAATGCCTCAGTTCAATGCATAACTTGTTGTTTTTGAGCAATAAGTTCATTCTCCCTACGTGCTGTGCCTCTACAGCACGTAGAGAGGAAAAAGACAGTGCCTGAGGTACGACAATAAATAACTGCCAAAAGGACAATGACCAGTCTGTACCCCTATCAAAGCACTATATTTATGGTTATAGCTTCTGCATCAAAATTTTTAAGCGACCAAAAAGCAGTACAAGACGAATTAACTGATAAATGAGCTAGGAAATTTCCATACTTTTTACCCTACAATCAGTAACAAATGACACCAAATAAGCCATAACTGCACTTTCCAATAAAGCACCCATAGCCTTCCCATTCTACCAATACTGTACTTGGGAGTAATTTCAGAGGAAGTATTGTGAAGTATGGCAGACTGCTGCCACCGCACAGGTCAGTCACTCACCTGATGATGTTGCAGAATGGGGAGATATCTGAACTGAAGGCGGGCGAGAAACTGCGTCTGCAGTGGTACGGGTAGGTGAAAACCGTGGAGCTGTACTTGATGCAGTGATCGGAGAGAGAGTAACCGTGGCCAGCTGACACGCAGCCGATGGATTGAAAAATGAGGGGGGTAGGTGTGACCTCGGAGTGCTCTGCTGGAAGAAAAACACATCAGGTCAGAAGCAGAAAATACAACCGTTGCAAGGCAAGAAGGACGATGAAAAACCATAGAAGTGCTACCAATGCACTTCAGAGCGATATTTGCAGCATAATAAAAAGCAGTATCGTCAGCACGAAAATTCAGCAGAGGCAACATGCAAGGCTGAAGAACACCACATTCTCCACGTGAAGTGACATGAAGAACTTGTTATATGCTCAAAGTAGTTACTTAGGTTAAACACACTGCAATTTTCAAGCCTTTTTCAGTTTAGTTCATGGGCTTTAACATCTCAAAGAAACTCAGGCTATGAGAGACGCCGTAGTGGAGGGCTCCATAAAATTTCGACCACCTAGGATTCTTTAACATGCCAGTCACTCCTAAGCACACGTTATGACAAAAAAAGAAACCAGGCATATCAGTGCCCGTTGCAGAAAACAAGAGATCTGTCAAAGTTGGTTGAGATCAAGGTGCCCCACTGTTACGTTTCTGGGATCTCAGTTTTCCTGGCTGCTATGTTCTTGTGGTCGAGTCCCGGCATGACTCCCATAGTGTTCCATGCATTAGAAACTCCGCTGTTACTTCGCAACTTCAAGCACGTGCCCACATGATACGTCGTTAACTGCCTCCCCAAGCGGGCCTAAGTGACAAGTGGTGACGGCCATGTTTGCTTTTAAGGCAGCTTGACTTGGCTTGGCTAGGCACATCTAGTGGCCCGTGAACTGCGTCAGGCAGAGGGCGTTCGGGCAGGCTGCATCATCATTATCAGCAGCAGTCGGTTTTCTTTTCTGTCGTTATCCTTTCTTGTGATTTCTTTGTGAGACAAGAGCTAGCGTGGCTGTTGGCGTCAGTGCAGATGTGATGTATAGTTGTGTTCCTTTTCCTACTGTGCCGCACTGTGCGATACGCAAAGACTGAATTCGTCATGTGCCATGATTGTGTTCGCACGCGTCCAGTCCGTTCAATCTCTCACCTGGCACCGTGCCAACCGTTCCACACCGCAATGTGAATCGCAGTGGGTTAGCAGCTGCCTTGTACCGCTGGTTGCCTTCTCCAGCGTACGTGGCGCATGTGCGCGAGATCTTGTTTGTTGTAGCGTGTTGTAGTGTCGTGTTGTGGTGTAATGGGATAAAGAAAGCGCAAAGCATTTTGCTGGAGGAGATGCTGAACATTCCCCGCACTATAGATGCAAACCCGACGCGGAAGCGGGTGCGCATCACAACCGAACTGGGACTCGGGCCATCCACCCTGAACTCCACTGTTATGAAAAGAAGCGGCACCGAAGCAGAAAGCAAACAAGCCCGCGGTGTGAGCACGTGCAGCTTGATGAGGCTGTTTACAAATGGTTTAAACAAGACAGAGCTGCAGGCATGAATTTGGCAGCTCCATTTTGATAGCCGACAAGCTTGGGATCGACGATTTCACTGCGTCGAATGGATGGGCCGACCGCTTCAAGAGAAGACATGGTATTTCCTACTGAACTGTGAACGGGGAGGTCACAAGCGTGCACACAGCTACTGCAGGCAACTGGAAAGAGTTCGTAGTGGCCATTATCAACGGCCATCAACTTAGAGACATTTTCATTGCCAATGAAGCGGGCCTTTTTTTTTCCGAGATATAGCCATCAAAGACGCTCAGCCTTAAGGCGAGGCTTGCCACAGCGGAAAATGCAGCAAAGAACGCCTCACCATGCTGTTGTGCAGCAACTCAAATGGCTCTGAGATGATGAAGCTGTGAATTATTGGAAATATCCGGTACCTGCCCTGCCCCTACAAAAATAACAGTAAGGCGTGGATGATATGCGCAATTTTTGAAGAATTTCTGTCATATATGACTCAAAGGTGGGCTGTCAGGAAAGAAAAGTCCTTTTTTTGGACAACTGCTCCGCACATCCAAAGGATACCATGTCGCTGCGGAACGTCAAGGTGGTGTACCTTCCGACCAACATGACGAGCTACCTTCAACCCTTGGATGCTGCCATCACCAAAAATGTGAAACACTTTTACAGAAAGTGCATCGTGAAGCAGTCCTTGGCCTATGTGAAACGCGGGCAGCAGCCGACTGGCATTACATTCCTGGATGCCATGCACTATTTGGCCACAGCATAGAGGGGTGTCACTGCTGCAATGGTCAAAACTGTTTCGAAAAGTATTTTGGCGGTGCATACTGCGCAGCAGATTTGAACCGTGGGGAATGGATCCATGGAGAACTACGAAGAACTTGACATGGCCATGGAGTCGGTTGACGCTAACGGGGTCGCATACAGCGGTTACGTTTCTGTTGACGATGCCATTGCCACCCAAGAGCTCTTGACTGTTGACCAGATTGTGGCCGAGTGTGTTGATGCGAGCAATGGAGACGAAGAAGAAGAGGTAGAGGGTGAGCAGATTCCATAGCCAATCTTTACATCAGTTGTAGTGGCATTAGACATTCCGAGAAGGTATGTTCCCGATGATCGCGAGAGCCAAACGGCACTGCAAATGCTTGAAAAGCGCATTGTGCTCACCGGGTGCGAGAAAATGCAGCAGACAACTCTGCTCGATGTTTTCAAACGCTAGCGCTGCAATAAAGATGTTCAGTTACCCACTACTGTCGTTTTTCAATTTGTCCTGTTTCTCGACTCTTGCGTTTGTTTTTTTCTTACGGACCGTGAAAGACGTATCAGCAGGGATATACAATGTCCTCTGAAGCATATGTTTTGAGTAAAGTCACTCCTAAGCATGTGTAATGATAAAGCAACCAGGCATATCTGCCAAAGATGCCCGTGATCAAGGTGCCCCTTGGTGCACTTCAGAATTGTAAACAATACAGCGTCTTAGTATTCCAGGAAATTTTAAAACATTATACAAAATTATTTTTGCTCCAAAGAACCTCGGAATGCAAATTGAAAGGTAAGGAACAATTTGGGGGACACTGCATATTCTTTGTTAGGTAAATTTTCTAACGTTAAAGGTACAGGCCAACCTTCTGGGCTATTTGAAAGTGTTTTAAAAAGAAGTGTTTGCTCTAAAGAGCCTCAAAGAACGCCAACTAAAAAAGTTAAGAACAACCCACATGAAATTATAAATTATTTGCTAAGCAGTAATTTTGAAAGAAAGATAAAAAAAAACATTTGAAAGAAATCTCCTTGATTGGCTTAATGTGCAATATTCACTGAAAAGCATCTGAAAATGCAATCTGAAAATGCCACCTAATAAATAAATGACCAATGACACGTATAGTGTAAATTATAAGAAAGAGGAGTATAAAAAAAACCTCTATGAATGACTGGCTGCCAGCGTCTCCATTATTCAATATCCAGCTCTTACAGCATAGTTCAGCTCAGTTCAGGCGTTCAGTCGTGTCCGACTCTTCGTGACCCTATGGACCATGTCACGCCTCGCTTTCCGGTCTCTCACTATCTTCTTAACATCACATAACTTCATCTGCAGTGCCTCGAGGATGCCACCTAACCATTGCGTTCGCTGCCTACCCCTTCTCCGGCGACCCTCAACCTTTCCCAACATCAAATCTTTCTCCAGCGACTCCTCTCTTCTCATCAGATGACCAAAGTAGCTGAGCTTTAACTTTAGAATTTGACCCTCCAATGAGCAGTCAGGGTTTATGGTCGACAATATCGACTGATTTGATCTTCTGGCAGTCCAAGGAACTCTCAAGAGTCTTCGCCAGCACCACAATTCAAACGCGTCAATTCTTCGGCGGTCAGCCTTTTTCACAGTCCAACTCTCGCATCCATACATCACAACTGGAAAGACCATAGCACGAGTTATACGGATCTTGGTTGGCAGACTAATGTCTCTGCTCTTTACTAGGCGGTCAAGGCTAACCATTGCTCTCTTTCCCAGAAGCAAGCGTCTCCTAATTTCATGGCTGCAGTCTCCTTCCGAGGTAATCTTGGAGCCCAAGAACAGAAAATCTGTCACAGCTTCCACTTCTTGTCCATTGATGCTCCAGGACTTGATAGGGCAAGACGCCATGATCTTTGTCTTTTTAATGTTCAGTTAAAGCCCAAACTTCTCACTCTCTTCTTGTACGCGCATCAGAAGTCTCTTGAGTTCCACTTCACTTTTTGCCATTAAAGTGGTATCATCCGCATATCTAAGGTTGTTGATACGTTTTCCAGCAACCTTCACTCCAGCTGAAGACTCGTCCAGACCGGCCTTCCTCATGATGCACTCTGCATATAGGTTAAATAGGCAGGGCGACAGTATGCAGCCTTGCCTCACCCCTTTCTCAATCGGAAACCAATCAGTAAGACCATGCCCAGTTCTGACTGTTCTGACGTATCGCTGCATCAGCACAAAGATCAACCGCCTGGTCATCGTGATGCTCGTCAAGAAGTAGAGGCTTGACCTCAACAGCTGCTTGCCTGCCTTCGACGGCCGCAAGAACCTATACATGAGGAGAAAGCTCAAGTTCCGCGAGCGCATCTTCACGGTCGATTTCAAAGAAGACCAACGGGTTTAGAAATTCGTTGTCAAGATCCAGTACGCTGCCATCGTAAATCTGGACGCCCTGCAAGCCGTCTTCAATGAACGCATCAACCAGGTTCCCCAGGAGGTTCTCCAGGCCGTGGACATCGTTATGCGGCACGGACCTTCGTTCAAACTTACGCCTGTTGGGCGGTGCTTCTTCAAGGCGCCTCCGTCAAATGACAACACCCTCGGAGGGGGCCGCGAAGTCTGGTTCGGCTACTACACGAGCGTCCGGCCAGCTCAGTGGAAGCCCATGCTCAATGTTGACATGACGACCGCTGCTTTCTACGAGCCTCTGCCCATAATCAACTTCATGTGCAAGCTGTTGAGTGAGGGCCGGCGCGAGATGTCAGCCAGACTTTAGGGATCTGCGCGACTCCCAGTACGCTCGTCTGAACAAGGAGCTGAAGGGCTTGCATGTCAAGGTTACTCACCTTCCCTACCCGCGCAAGTACAAGGTGGTGCGCGTCACAAAGGAGCCAGCGAAGAAGCTTTTCTTCAGAATGCAAGATGGTTCCAGCTCGTCTGTGGCTGACTATTTTGAGAGCCGCTACTGCCGCCTCACGCACCCCAACCTGCCCTGCATCCAGACCGGCAGCACGACCGATCCGGTCTACCTCCCGCTGGAGGTCTGCTCGATTGTCGGACAGCACTGCAAGAAGAAACTTGACGAGAACCAGACGTCAGAGATGATCACGCATAGTTAGTAAGTAGTAATTAGGGACAGGAAGGTGCAGAGAAAGGAATGTATCTGAGGCTTTTAAAGGAGTATAGACATATACATTTTCTGTTTCGGAACTTTCGCTTTAAATGATCCACCATGGTCCAAAACAGGGGCTGCGACCCAAAAAGCCCCAACACGCCTCAATTAATTAATTATCAGGGCATTTATCAGGACCAGTTTCGGTTTCGAGCTCTCCTAGCACGAGTGCGCAATGACGTCAAAGATGCGAGAGTGCGCCATACAAGCACCTCCTGCTGAGAAGACTGGCGATCTGCTTGCGATCGCACATGCAAGAAAACGTCATAGTCGAGCAGTGTTTCAGCGTGCATAATTAGTTCTCCGACGTTGTTTCACCCGAAGGCGCGGATGCCATCGACACTGCCGAGCACTTTAATTTTGACCGGCTCGCCAGCGACTCAAGTGAAAAAGCAGGAACCAGCAGACCATGAAAGCTTGGAGTTTGGCGTGCAGGAAATATCTGCTGGTTAGACATGTTGAACAAATATACTGATTACTATGAAGATGCTGCTCTCTCAGCCCGGTTTGCCGGCACTGTGAGCTCCAAACTGGCGTCAAAAAAAAAAAAAAAAAAATCATAGCCCGATCAGACAACGTCAGCCACCGTGACTAGCGTGACTCCCATACCGCCCATGCTCATGCCTGCTCAAGTGCTGATTGGTCCCGACGTGGCAGGCCTGAGTGATGCCGGTCAAGCATGCGGCGCCATCTGGCGCTATCAAGGTGATCTGGGCATGCAAAGCTGTGGCCGCCGCGATCAGAACCAATAGCCACCGCTATCAGTAATCTCTCGAGGATCACATTTCATTCGCATGCATAACAACTATGTACGAATAAATTCATCATCATCATAATCAGCCTGACTATACCCACTGCAGGGCGAAGGCCTCTCCCATATTTCTCCAATTAACCCGGTTCTGTGCTAGCTGCATCCACTTGACCCCTGCGAACTTCTTAACCTCATCCGCCCACCTAACTTTCTGCCGCCCCCTGCTACGCTTTCCTTCCCTTGGAATCCAGTTTGTTACCCCAAGCGACCATCGGTTATCCTCTCTTCGCACTACATGTCCTGCCCATGCCCATTTCTTCTTCTTAATTTCCACTCGAATGTCAGTAACGAGTTATTTCTCTGGCTCAATCTGTGCGCTTCCTATCTCTTAATGTTACCCCTACCATTTTTCGTTCCATAGCCCTCTGCGTTGTCAACTTAAGTAGAACCCTCTTGGTTAGCCTCCATGTTTCAGCCCCATAGGTGAGTACAGGTAAAATGCAACTGTTGTATACTTTCCTCTTGAGTGATACCGGTAAGCTGCTAGTCATAATCTGTGAATGCTTGCCAAATGCGCTCCATCCCAATCTTATTCTTCTTGTTATTTCCTTTTCATGGTCCAGATCTGCGGTTACTACCTGTCCTAAGTAGACATATTCGACTAATACTTCCAGTACTTCGCTACCTAATGTAAACTGCTGTTCCTTTCCGAGGCTATTGAACATTACCTTAGTCTTTTGCATATTGATTTTCAAGCCTACCTTTCTACTTTTCCTGTCTGGGTCACCAATCATTATTTGCAGTTCATCCCCCCGAGTTGCTTAGCAAGGCAATGTCATCAGCAAATCGCAGATTACTGAGGTATTCTCCATCTACCCTTATCCCTAACTACTCCCATTCTAAGTCTCTGAATACGTCCTCTAAGCAAGCTGTGAATAGTACTAGGGAGATTGTGTCTCCTTGCCTAACACCTTTCTTTATGGGAATTTTGTTACTTTCTTTATGAAGAACTATGGTTGCTGTGCAGCCACTATCTATATCTTCCAGCACTTTCACGTACGGCTCGTCTACCCCGTGATTTCGCAATGCCTGCATCACCGCCGAGGTTTCAGCTGAGTCAAATGCTTTTTCGTAATCAATGAATGCTATGTATAAGGGCTGGTTATATTCCGAGCATTTTTCTATCACCTGATTGATTGTATGGATATGATCGATAGTAGAGTACTGTTTCCGAAAACCTGCTTGATCCTTTGCTTGGTTGCAGTCTAAGGTAGTCCTGATTCTATTAGCGATTACCTTAGTAAATACCTTATATGTAACAGACAGTAAGCTGATTGGTCTGTAATTTTTAAGGTCCTTAGAGTCCCCTTTCTTATGAATGAGGATAATGTTTGCATTCTTCCATGATTCCGGTACCGTCGATGACACCAGGCACTGCGTATATAGGGTGGCCAGTTTTTCTAGCACGATATGCCCCCCGTCCTTCAACAAATCTGTAGTTATCTGGTCCTCTCCAGCTGATTTCCCCCTTTTCATAGTTTCTAATGCTTTCTTGACCTCGTCCTTCGTCATTGGTGGAACGTCTGACTGTTTTTCCCTACCGCCAATTTCATTACGGTCCTGACTACTTTGGCTACTGTAGAGATCTGTATAGAACTCCTTGGCTACTTTGACTATCTTGTCCATATTCGTGATGACGTTGCCACCTTGTCCCTTATCGCATACATCTGAATTTTGCCTATGCCCAATTTCTTCTTTACCGCTTTAAGGCTTCCCCCGTTCTTTACAGCATGCTCAATTTTCTCCATGTTATACTTCCTTATATCGGCCACCTTGTGCTTATTGATTACCTTTGATATCTCGGCCAATTCTATCTGGTCTGTTGGATTGGAAGCTTTCATACTCTGGCGTTTCTTAATCAAATCTTTCGTCTCCTTAGACAGCTTACCGGTATCCTCTCTAACTATCCTACCGCCTACTTCTACCGCGCACTCAGTAATGATATCTCTAAAATTATTGTTCATTGCTTCTAAGGTAATGTCACCATCCTCGGTTAGAGCTGAATATCTATTCTGTAGCGAGATCCTGAACTCTTGTGCTCTCCCCCTCACCGCTAATTCGTTGATGGGTTTCTTTCTTATTAACCTGTTGCCTTCCTTCTTCAGATTTAGGCTAATTCGGGACCTCACCATCCTGTGGTCACTGCATCGCACTTTCCCGATTACCTCTACATCTTGCATAATGGCAGGGGTTGAACACGGTATGAAGTCAATTTCATTTTTAGTCTCCCCGTTAAGACTTTTCCATGTCCATTTCCGGTTCTTCCGTTTGCTGAAGAAGGTATTCATGATTCTTAAGTTATTGCGCTCCGCAAACGCAACTAGTAACTCCCCCCTGCTATTCCTAGAACCAATGCTATAGTCACCTACTGCCTGTTCTCCTGCCTGCTTTTTCCCTACCTTGGCATTGAAGTCGCATATTATTACAATATACTGCGCCTTTACTTTTCGCATTGCCGATTCTACATCTTCATAGAAGCTTTCAACTGCCTGGTTATCATAACTACATGCAGGTGCATAAGCCTGTACAACCTTCAGTTTATACCTCTTATAAGGCCTAATTACGATGCCTGCCATCCTCTCATTAATACTATAGAATTCATCTATATTACCCACTATATACTTGTTGACAAGGAAACCTGCTCCTAGTTTTCGCCTCTCTGGTAAGCCTCGATAACACAGTACATGCCTATCCTTTAGTGCAGTATACAGTCGTGCCCCGTTAATCTGACCCCCGTTAATATGGACGACCCGAATTATGGACAGTTTTTCTGGGGACGAAACCTTTTCAAATGTATTTATGCCTCGTTAATATGGAAACTCGCTGTCCGGACAATAGACAGGGGAAGAATGCACGCACCCCACTTGGGCCCATGTATTTTTGTCTCGTTAATATGGACAGTGCTTGAAAAAAAGCAGAGTAGTCCGAACGCAAGTTAAAGGAGGGCGCGCCGCCCGCGAACCTACGCAGCAGCCGATACGGCGGGATGCCTGAACGAGTCCTGTGGGGTTGGAAAGAACCAAAGCGGGCGTGTCGCCGTTCTAAGGGAGCGGGGAGGGGAGCGCAAGAGCGGAGAGGAACGTACACAGCAAACCAAGGGTCAGCATAAGAAAGACCCCGAAAGGGGGTACCAGGAGATTTCTAGGTGCAGCGGAAGTGCCGCCGCAGTCGGAAAAACAGCAACATGTGGTTGCAATAAATTCTGCTGAACGTGAACAGACAGGCCGGTAAAAGCGTAAGAAAAAAATTACAAGAAGAAAGACAAGTGCTTACAGTGGCGGTGGCAACTGAAGTTTTCTTTCCCAAAGCGCAATGTGTGTTCCATGAAGCCGTTAACGCTTTTTGGTGAGAGTTAAGACACACTCACAAAGTAGAGCGACAAAAGAAAGGCGATGTACAAACACGCAACTGGGACCGGGCGTCCCGTCCTGGATGCGCTTCCCTCTCATGCTCCTGGTTTTCGTCCCTGTTGCGCTGCCGAACTGCCAAACTTTGCACACTAGGCGGTACGTATGTCAGCTCCACTTTGAGTCAACGATGCGGCCTTGACAATGTCTGAGCTCTTCGTAGTCAGCTAGCCGTCGTTCTAAACTGTACTCAACTTGCAGTGTTTGTTTTATGGGTTAACAGATAAAAACGGCGCCAAGAAGATGGGATGTTCGATAGCCCTCTGCATAGCAGCTTGCCAACTTGACTCCCTCGCTTTCTTACAGAAACAGTACAAGGCAAAAAAAGAAAGAATCAGAAGAACGGAAAGGCAGAAAGGTTAACTAGGCAAAAAAGTGCACAGCATCAGGAGCCTGTAGCCCTCAACTTGAGTGTGGCTTTTGGCATGGCGAGAGTTGAACGTAGGCGCGAAGAAATCTGTGAACACAAGCGGCAAAAGCCATCTCAGTCAATCCAAGCTGCGAGGGACTAGTATCGACAGCTCAGTGTTTCCTCGCCTCAGGAGAATCTCAAGCAGCTACTTAGCGGCTACTTAGCTCAGTAAAGAGGCCACTTTGGAAGTGGTGGTGAGTAGAGAATCAGACGCTGATTCATCGGCCAGTGAGGAGTTCGTGCTCGAAAGTTCGACCAACACAAAGCCCAACATCACATGTGTTATGGTAAGCGAGTCGCTTCAGACTGCACTACAATTTTTCGAAGACAACAATGACAAGAATAACGCACTCAAAATTGCCAGTGTTCTGTGAAATTTTGAGTCCAGTGCACACCGTTATGTACAAAAGCAGTCGTTAATTACAATTCTCTTTTCTCAATAAAATCTTTTTTGTTTTTATTCATGACTCGTTATTATGGATGACTCGCTTTATGGAAAGTTTTGGTCGGAAACCAAAGTGTCCATATTAACGAGGCACGACTGTATGCCTCATTCGGCTTCCTAATCTCACTAAGCCCTATGACATCCCATTTCATACCCTCTAGTTCCTCTAACAGCACTGCTAAACTAGCTTCACTAGCTTTAGGTTTCTAGCGTTAAACGTTGCCAGGGTCAGTTTCCAATGGCGGCCTATCCAGCGGAGTCAGGAATTCTTAGCACCCTCTGCTGCGTCACAGGTCTGACCGCCGCCGTGGTCAGTTGTTCCACAGCCGCTCGTGACTGAGAGCCGGGGTTTTATGGAACTTATCATAAGAGGTTGTGGCCAATTACTGCAACAGGGTGGCCAACTCCTGTTCTGGTGAGGGAGTGCGTTGCCGGAGGTGTTCACCGGCATCAGGTCGCACCCCAAACCTGTTTATGCAATTCCAACGACACGCGGATTTTTTTTCTTTTTTTTAATCCGGTGGAGAATTGCGCGGCACTGGGATTTAACCCCGGTCCTCTTGCATGCGAGGCGGATGTTCTACCGCTACGCCACCGCTGCCACTGCGACGAATAAATTGGGAGGATTCTTTGACCAATACTGAGGTGCTAGTAGAGTGATTGCAGCGATACAAGCAAGCTTTTTTTCCACATCCACTTTGCTGCTGCTGTCCGGCGCGACTCGCCTGGCGTTTGCTAGCTCCGCTGCTGAAGGCGTCTTGCAAATCAAGGATGTATCTTTTATGTGATAGGCTTCCCAGTAAAGTGGCCCGACAGTCCAACGTTTATTACAGCGTTAACCCATTACGAAGCGCCATCTGCTGCAGCTTCGATGTGAAACCAGCTAGGCCCTGTGACGTCGGCAGGCGGGGAGGGACGGCACAGTTCACGTTTCCCGGAGTACCAGCGGGTGGCGCCATTGCCGAAAGCTGTGCACTTGTGCAGGAATGCTCTTGGGACCCGAGCAAAGCAGGCAGCCGTACACCAGGTTCAAGTTGCACAAGTGCAGCGTCAATGAAATGAGTAAATAAATTGCTCTTCCCCTTTTCGGAGTCTGATCTGTGTGCATGCACAAAGTATACCCAAGCATTGAGCTTGAAAAACACGCCGACCACGAAATCGACGCTAAGTGAAGTAATTGTAACATGCAGCGAAGACAGTGTGAAAAGCCATCGAGTCAAGCGAGCAGAAGCGGAGAGCTTTCCCTGGGGTGCCCACTCGATACAAACAGAGCAGACACGGTGAGGTATCCTGTGTCGTCACTAGCCTTTGCTCTGCTGACTCCACGTCACAGTTGTTTGATGACATCATGTTGTTTACTTATGTACATGGTTTCATCGCAGAGATGTCACTGTCGATTGGTTTTGAAAACTGGAGTCTGCCTGGCTAGCATTTCATATCAAATTAAAATATGTTCGCGGAAAAATTAAAGGTTGGGATTACTTGGGAAGCATCTCTGTATAACCAAGAAAGCAACCATATTCCTTCTGACACTTCAAAAATTGGTGTCTATACTCCTTTTACTAATACAGTCGAGCCCGGATATATCGAACTCGAAGGGGATCACGAAATAGTCCGATATATAGATAATTCGATATACTGAAATCGGCTTGAGACGCCGCTTGCGATTGTGAGAAATGATACCGCATTTGTTGGGTAATCAACCTACTCGAATAATGAATCCACCCTCCACTTTTAGCGCCGAGAATTTGAAAAAAAAAAAAGCGTTCGCACGTGACGCGTCCCTCCGTTTCGGCCGCGCATCCACAGCTCATTTATTGGAAGTGCGCCAAGATGCCACGCAGTGATAACATCACGGAGAGCTCATCTTTTGACTATACTTTTGATGTTAGCTCCTGCAGTAGCAGGGAGCGAACTTGGCAGAGGACCCGTGATGGCTTGATTGCACAAGCCTGGTTCTATTTATCAGGCCGCGTTTGGGGCGGGCACAGTCCACTGCACAAAATCAGTGGAAAGAGTGACAGCTGTAAATACAGTTCGAAGTGAAATATGCTAAAAGCCGATGTCATGATAGCAGCTGATTGCGTGCTTTCACTGATTCATAGATGCAAAAATGGACGACTCGCAAAAAAAAAAAAAAAAATGCCACTTCTTCACGTCTGCAGTTGCCATAGCTTTTGCTATGCCGCATATTCAGCATGACGGCAAGGATGGACGACTCGCAAAGCAAACAGACAAATCTGCCACTTCTTAAAGTCTACAGCCGCCAGAGCTTACGCTACGCCGCACTTTCAGCACGACAAAAAAGATGGACGCTTCTCACACACACAAAAAAAAAAAGCTGCTGCTTAATGTTCGCAGCCGCCATCGCTTACGTTATGCCGCACACAAGGATGAGTGACTCTCTCAAAAAAATAAAAAGTCTGCCGCTCCTTAAGGTCCGCAGACACCATAGCTTAAAATGTGCCGCACATTCAGCCCGACGACACAAGACGTGCATCGCACGTCATCCACCACGCACAGTGGGTCCACAACACACATTGGAGAAAGCATCCGACATTCTGTCTGCCACGGGCTGAGCCTGGCTTGTCGGCGCATGCGTAGTGCATGCTGCTGCGAACAAAGACAGGGAAAGAGAGAGGAAGGACAGAGAGAGAAAGCTTGGCAGAATGGGCACACCCTCGCACTTCGCTGTATCGCATTGTTTCCCCTCTCCCGAACATCACGGCCGCATTGGGTGCGTCTGCTTCGTACCGGCCCTTGCCAACCGGTTCCCTCTCGCTCCTTCATGCACATGGCTCGCAAACGTCTCGTGCTGGCAGGCAGCAAACGAGCACCTTTGGGGAAAGGGCACGGCGCTGCTCTAGACCAGCTGTCAGCGAACGGTTCTCTCTCATTTTGCGCGTGGTTTGAAAATGAAACGCGGCAAAAGGACGAGCAGGATGCGATCGTTTTTGGGAAGGCGCACCTCCCAGTGCGTGGTGCGGAGTTCGATATACTGACCGACCGGTGAAATTGGAGTTCGACATACAACGCAACTTTCCTATACTTTTACATGGGATATTTAAGGAGATATTCAGTGAGTTCAATATAACCAAAATTAGAATGATCCGGGTTCGATATATCCGAGTTCGACTGTAATTGCAAATAACCTAGACCTACAGCTCTTAGATTGCAAAGAATATCATGCTCCTTCCCAAATTCAAAGCTCCTCAGTATCCTTGACTACAAAATACCCCAACTCTCAGCATTATGTGATAATTTTCAATGTGGTTCTTTTGAAAGAGAAAGGGGGCAGGAAACATTTCTGCAGTAACGGTGACTGGTAACAACTGGCATACTGTGCTAAACATGTCATGACAAGGTCGCTCCAACATACTGCAGTCTTGTATTCCTGAAGACAATAACAGACTTTATTATTTTCTTTCTGAGGTCCGAGCTCAATAAACACATTCTTTATATTGAAATAAGTGACCAAAATCGAGGCTGCAGAGCACCTCCCACCAACAGCAATCGCTATGCGAAATGTTCTACTGACTTCATGAACCAAAACCAGCCATCATGTAATTTGCAGTGCTGGCTTTGATAAGCTATATATCAGAGTTCGACTGTAATTGCAAATAACCTAGACCTACAGCTCTTAGATTGCAAAGAATATTATGCTCCTTCCCAAATTCAAAGCTCCTCAGTATCCTTGACTACAAAATACCCCAATGCTCAGCATTATGTGATAATTTTCAATGTGGCTCTTTTGAAAGAGAAAGGGGGCAGGAAACATTTCTGCAGTAACGGTGACTGGTAACAACTGGCATACTGTGCTAAACATGTCATGACAAGGTCGCTCCAGCATACTGCAGTTTTGTATTCCTGAAGACAATAACAGACTTCATTATTTTCTTCCTGAGGTCAGAGCTCCATAAACACATTCTTTATATTGAAATAAGTGACCAAAATCGAGGCTGCAGAGCACCTCCCACCAACAGCAATCGCTATGCGAAATGTTCTACTGACATCATGAACCAAAACCAGCCATCATGTAATTTGCAGTGCTGGCTTTGATAAGCTGCCGATACACTGCACTAACAGTCCTCACACTTCCTTACAAAACATCATGCTTTGAAATGACTGTACTAAGTGATGCAGTGAAGTATGATCTAGTTCTTGTCTCATATACATCTTCGGTGCGACCTGTGGTGTCGTCCGGTATTGGCACCACCCTCACCCCCCCCCCCCCCCCCCCCCATCATGAGCCTCAACAATAATAATAACGTGAAAAACTAATCCTTCTTGAGCACCCCAGACCCACACCACGTGATGACTGTGGTATAAGCAAGTTTCTGAAAAACAGCTGCTGCTGGTGCGGCGCCAGCTCATACAGCATACTTGTTTACGAACTCCACTGCTAAGGCATCACAGAAAATGTTTCTTTTACTACGCGACATAGGAGCTGACAGTAAGACAGTTCAATGATTGGGCCATTTACCACAGTACTTATCAAATCCAAAGTGCTGTCCGATGTGGCTTCGGCAGAAAGAATTTAATTTTCCGCTAATCGAAGTTCGATAGACATGAACATGGCTATGCTTTCACACGATACTTTGAAGGGCATAAATATATGTGTTCGATATAAGCAATAATTCGATATATCAAAGACTGACCATAGTACCCTAACTATAAAGAACTGCCATTCCACTGTAAGCTTTGTAAACCATGCTATGCACCCTTTGCGAAAATCTGCAAGCCACCTTCTCTGCACAGCAAAAATACCGTCACCATAATGGCCAAGCCTGTTTTTGGGGCAGAAATAGGGTGCAGCGCAGAGACGCCTCTTGTGGCAATAATGGTGACGTCTTTCCCCTCTGCCTTGCGTTGCTGTCGCAATTAAGTGATCAAGAGCGCCTCTGCACCGCAGGTACCATTCGTAGCTCTCTCCCCCTTCCACTGTTCAATAACAAAGGAATGCTCCTCGACAGTTTTGTGCATGACATGAGGCTTGACATAAAATTATTCTATGCTGCACCAAACTTGTGGCCCAGCAATGGGTCAAACAGAAATGGTAAAGGGGATTTTAGTATGCAGCAAAGCTTACTCAATTTTGGAAATGGTCCGTAGAATGCGCATGTTAAAAACATGACATCAGTAAGAATGAATGATAACTGCCTAGGTCAAGCCTTCACAAGCAAGTGCAAACTAGCCCAAACCAGATATTCGTTGACCGAGCTCAAAGCCACACGTCACACAACAATGTAAAAAGATGTCTCAGCAGCCTACTGTACAGGGATCTTATTACACCCTAAGCTTGCCTCAGTATCTTTAGAATGCTTTCAATGATTCAATTTTACTCATGCTGTTTTTTCTGAACAATGCCATTTCTGAGCAATGTAATTTGTATGGCTTACCTGCTAAGTCCCATTGTGACTGCAGCATGTAAAATAAGTAAATAATGTTTACAAAAAGCATTAACTCGATATTAGAAATAGATAAAGCATAAATGCATTCCAATTCTGGCTTGCCAGATTTTCAGCCACTTTTACATCGGTAATTAAAAGTTGTACTTTATGCTGACAATTGTATGCGCCATATCACCTCTTTGGGTTGGTGCACAGGTGATGGGTTCAAAGAACAGAGGTTTGACGCAGATGACACTGGGCTGGAAGGTGGCGAAGGAGGTGCTGCAGGCGGTAAGGGTGATGGCACTTTACGCTGGGGTGTGCATGGCCTTTCTACTTCTGCCCCACCCGGTGACGACTGCCCTGGCTCCTCCTCCACCTGACAAGGAAGCGAAATATCACAGCACAAGGTTCAAACTCAAGAAATGCCGAGTATTTTCCTGTGTATAAGTCTATTCATATTTCGTCAGTGCGTATTATATAAATGTGTGATTTGTGTATGGTAAAAAATGATGCACCACCACACACACTACCCTTTGCTGTTTTCAGTAATTATTGGTATGAAAAAATATACTTTGTTTAAAAGAGCAAAAACTCGTGGGAGTTAGAGTTTTATTTTTATTTTATTTCTGCTGCCTGGTGCATCTTTTTCAGGCATTACAGCATGAAGAGGGTGCCTTATTAATAGAGATGTGAAATAGATATCGCATCCTCAAAATGTAGTGAAATCCATCACTATCTGCAATTGCCAATATCTGGTAGCAGAACATTCCATTTTCTAATAGCATGCAAAAAAAAAACAATTTACAAGAACTCAGTTGTAAAGAAAATTTCATTATATGGCAGCCCGAACCACATGCCGCCACAATAATCCGCCTTTTGCGCAAGTTTTCTGCGCATGCGCGAAGTCATAGCGGCGACCTATGGAAACGCATTGGATGGTGTCGACGGCGTTTCTCGGCGCCGCCAGTGCACGGTGGCCGTCACAGGCTTAGCAAAGCGATGCCAACCACATCTGCCGCGTACGGTTGCCACTCTCTAAGCGTGCCAAGATGCAAGACGCGGTTTTTCAGGTTTCCTTCGGCGAGCCACGACCAACAACGACGTGAAGCTTGAATTAGGGCC
Source organism: Amblyomma maculatum (assembly GCF_055883805.1). Classification (NCBI taxonomy): domain Eukaryota; kingdom Metazoa; phylum Arthropoda; class Arachnida; order Ixodida; family Ixodidae; genus Amblyomma; species Amblyomma maculatum. The sequence continues at coordinate 280,343,523 of NC_139344.1, forward strand.
ATCAAGCGTCAAGATGTGAATGGCCGACCTTAGCAACAGACTACGCACTCTCGACTGTGCGAAAGACACTTCGTTACAGGTATGTATGCATCTAAAGGAAATGTGCATGATAGTAAGTATCTACTCTAGTTTGCACCAAGCCTGTAACCCACCAGTGATAGCCGAAATGAGCATTTGTTCGGCGCGTGTTTTCTATGTGCGACGGAGCCTGATGGTGATGTATTTTGTCGTTTGTTTTCTTTATATGCGAAGGGGCCGGGTAGCGCAGATCTCACAGGTGGCTGTGTGCACTAGACCGCAATATTTAGCATGTTTTATCGCAACTGCCGCCTGACTAAAAAGAAAAAAAAAAAGGGCGTTTGTTGTGATATGCACCGCCGTTCGCGAGCCGAGTGGTTGAGCTGGTGATGAGGCTCGCGAACGGTAGTGCATTAAAACGCCGTATTTTTTTTTTCTTGTTAGTCAGGTGCCAGTTACGATAAAACATGCTAAATATTACGGCCTAGCGCACACGGCCGCCTGGGATATCTAATCTACCTAGCCCTTTCGCACATAAAGAAATGACAAAATACATCGCCATCAGGCCCCGGCGCAACTAAAGCAAACACACCGAAGAAATCCTCATTGTAGCTATCACTGGTGTGTTACAGGCTCGGTGCAAACTCCAGTAGGTACTTTTCATCATGTATATTTCCTTTAGATGCATACATACCTGTAGTATCTGTGTTTTTGCCTCTCGGAGCATATGACGCACTTGACACTCTTGCACGACGCACAGTATCTTTTTTTTATTTTACAGGCTCCCCTTCATGCTCGCCAAAGCATTCGGATTTTGTTACTTTGGTGTACGCAATCAGATGCACTTCGTTAGGGAGCTTGATAATCGCCGTCTTCGTCCAACCGTTTGCAACGGCAAGGAAACCGCCCAGCACAAATGAGTCTCCTGGAGGGTTCATGCTCGTTCACTTGCGGAGTGGATCGCTCTGGACGTAGAACAGCGTTGGTTCCTGACCGAGATGCGCATCTGATATGTAGGAGATGCACATGTGTCACCAAGTCGTTGATTCCGCAGAAATCGTGGCGGAGGCAGAAAGGAATGTTGTGGATCCTTTCACAACAGAATGCCCATTCTCTGTGCACTGAGAACCTTTTCACCACTGCGACCACATCCGTTCTGACTCCTGAGGGCCGAAACCGTCTACAGCGCTGAATCATCTGTTGCCAGAAAAATGCCGCACGTTTCCTGCAGGTGTGCATTCCGACCGGGACAATGCCCTTTTCAGGGGGTGTGTATATGTGCCTCTCTGCCGAGCTTCGTAGATGAAATCCTAAAGCTGCACGCTTGTAGATGACGCGAGGAGGAAGCGACGCCCATTGCACCATGCCGGCGCCGCGGTGACTGCATTGTGCTCGGTAACTCAAGACACCCCGCGCATATGCGCCGCTCGAAGTCACAGGAGACGATTTCACCTAGCTCTGAAGCATCAACAAACCCCTGGCTGCTTTGCCCTTTGAGCTCTCTCTCTCTCTCTGCCCCCGCACTCTCCTGTCTGCCGAAAACCTGCACGCTGAGAACGTCTCATTCCGTCACGTCGAACACGGCCCGCGCTACACGCTCTTACAATACGAAGATAGTATATGCGTACGTGCGTTATGAGTGGATTGTGAAAACGCTCTACATTCCCCTATACTGCGTGAACATGATATACTGCAATCACTGTCACTACTTTCCGCCCCGAGGCCAAAAAAGGGGAGAAGCTTTCGCTTTCTACCTGTGTTGGCGTGGCCATTTCGTATGGTGCGCTTTCGGGTCGTCTCCTACACTGCCGTCCAATGTGTTTCTCCCCCGCTCCCGCATTATGGCACCACATCCTCCCGCAAAAGGCGGATTACTAAAGCAATGTTCTCAAGTTTCACTTTCAGCCTCATATCCACCCATTTTGGCATCACGTTCATTCCATTTTATGCATGTCCTGCATTGTTGTATCTCAAATAACACCACCTGCGAGCCAAAAGCCAAGACGCTCAATTCAACTTGCGTTTTATCAGATATACAGTAGAACCTTGTTCATATGTTCCCAGTTCATACGATTTCCTGTTTCATATGCTCAAATCGCGGGCAGTCAAAACTTTCATAGAGTTACACTATTTTTCTCCTGGTTAATATGCTCCCTGACAACTCTATTTCCCAGTTACTATGCTCAAAACAATAACAAACCGTGGTCGTGTAATATGTTTGCCGATCAACCGGAGACGTGCTAACATGCTAGGGGCCGAACATGGGGATTCACAATATAAAAAACTGATCAGCGACACTCACCCGCCACAGTTGCTTTTCTGCAGTGCCTAGGTGCAAAGGGGCAAAGCAACAAAGAAAGCCAAAGAGCCAATATATGAGGCACCTGTTTCCACAGAAACGCAACTTTATGAGGATAAACAGAGTGGCTTCTATGTAGTGCCCTGGGGGCATAAGGGTGAAACATTTGATAAGTGTAACTACACACTTACATACGTGTGAGCCAGTTCTAGGGGACGCAGCATGAACAAAAGTGACAACTGTAAGCCATCGAAATTGCTTCACCACATGTAGCAGGTGTAAGGGGGCGAGACATCCAAAATCAACCAGAGAAACAATCCTGCTTCGTCATTTTTTTTTATTAACTTTCTTCAGCGCTTCGGACACCACAAACTCGGATAGAATTCTGCGAGAATTAAAAAATAAGCTGTTCAATGTTGATGTGAAGATATTTTTTTTTTAAACGTATCAACTAGATTTTACTCTATTGTGGAAAAAGGGAACCGTGCCAGGGAGACAGTTCACCGTGGACAAAAATATGACTTGAGACAGGTGCAATCCTGTAATAGCACTCCACTCCATAAAAGCAAAAAAAGAAAATGTGATCAAATAAGTGCTCTGCCAAGATTATTCCATGGCAGGAATGCATGTGTACTGACCCATAATCTGTTGGCCTTAACTAAGTACATCGTTTTAATCACGCGTGTGCTCCTGTGTTCGCGCGCAGGGCGTCGCACAGGGCAGCGAGTAGCGGCATGTGATAACTGAGCTAACACACATAGCTCATGCTGGTTACATTGACGTGCCATGCAAAGATGCAATAAATACACGATGCACTTCTGGTAGTGGCTTGAAGTGGGTGATTGAACTATAGCTCATAGCGTCTTAGCAACATAGGTGCCAGCTGATGAGCGAGATATGCAAAAGGCAAAAAAAAAAGGTCATTCAAGCAGAATAACCTGATTAACGGAGTAAATGGTTACTTTCACGTTCTAGACAAGTGATGCAAATGATGCTATCAGGTGAAATTAACCAGATTTAAACAAAGTTGTGGTGCACGTTAGCTGCACATGATGGCACCACTAGTACAGCAGCACCAATACTTGGCGTCAAGCTAAAAGCTTACACAGAATAGCAATCTTGTACTTTCGCAATGTCGGCATTGGAGGTAGTAAATTAATAAGACTAGTGACAGCTAGTACTTCTTCACCTCACATTATTTTTAAGTAACGCTTACAACAACACACAAGAACTAAATATACGCTCGTAGTAACCCTGCCATGTCGGGATGCCCATCTGCCATGGCAGACGGAACCATGACAAACGACGGGAGCTGAAAATCGAGCCGTTAAATGCATTCCTGCATTAAAAAAAAAGCCTCACAGGAACGTTACAAGTGTGTTGCAAAGGAGTCAAAGGGAATAATTCTTCAGAAGCATCTCGTGCTGCCCCTTACTGGCCCCACAATGTCTTGACATGTTGTCGAATTTACCATGCGGTATCGTGGCCAAGGTTTGTAGTGCCAAAGTAGTGCACAAAGAAAAAAACTAAACCAAAGAGCAAACTCACCAAAAAGCAGATAGTGGAAAGGTGGCAAGCTCCCAACAGCTCAAGCAATGTCCACGTATGGCAAGCATCTTCTCCCCACACAAGGAGTCGTCAGCGCATTTACGATGCTTACCAAATGAACAGGTGCGTTTTATCACTGATGAAACTTGCATGCAATAAAAGTGCCATTTTCAGGGGTTACACGACAATGCACACTTGTACCCACACTGTCTAACGCATGAGCGCTCTTTCCTTTCGACATGCAGCCCGTTTTTTCAAGCTCATCCCTCTTACTACGCAAGGCCCAAAGCACACCATTAGAAATGCTAATGCAGCAGTATATCAGCACAAGCATGCAAGTACAACTCACCTCGATGCTAAGAGGTGATGCAATCATGCTGTCTGGCTCACTGTGCTCTGACTGAGAGCTACTGCGCTGCATCTCTTGTGAGTGGTGGCTGGATGTTTTCTTGGTCTTGGCAGATGGACTTTTTGCCACTTTTTGCAGCTCACACTCCTTGGTCCACTGCTGCAGCTCCACCTCTGCAATTTCTTTCGTCCGCTGCTCGCTGTGGGGGACGTGCAAGCCAAGTATGGCACAGGCTGTGGCTTACCCAAATCTCAGCACAGAAATGACAAGAGAGCCCTGAAAAGAAAAGGTCATAACTAAACTTGCATGCCAAATAAAAGAAAACAATGCAGTCAGTCACTAGATGCTCAGCCGCCTGAACAGGACTGCGTATAGGGAACCCAAGCTCAAGTTTCGCTCCGCGATGGCAGAGCCACATTTCCCGCCTGGTGGCGCAACGTGAAACATCAGTATGTCGCAGGAACACACTCCAGTTGCCTTCCTGTGCATGCACTGTGAACGAGCTGCTTAAGTCCATCTTTAGTGACATAGAAACACTTCTGCCGTCTGACAAAGCGAGACCTTGCATAGCGCAAAAAGATGTTTGAAACGTAATGTGTTATATCTGCATCAATATCATCTCAGTTTTGGTTTTCTAGCCAATCAGGGTTTGCTGCTATCCAAGTTTCACACTTGCCCTTTAATTTTCCATACATCTCACTGCACTCTCGAAGGAAGCACGTGTGCTTGTTAGAAATAAGAAGCAATGATGCTTCTGGCCAGGTACACGCTGCGCACTAGGCTGAATACACAACCCGCACGCACGCTTTCAAAAAGATGCTTGCAGGCCGTTTCCCCAAAAGAGTGTGCAGGTGCCACCACCCTTTCAATAAACAAAAATTTCTGCGTTTCTAGAGCATTCCCACGAATAAAATTTAGCAGAGAGGTTCTTATTGGTCTAGGTATCGAAAACAATAATAATAAAAAAAAAAACTTTCACTCTCAATTTGAGGTTTTCTTGCACTGCATCCCCCTTAAAGGTCAACTCCGGTGGTTTTTCCATCATTTTCTGTTTTTCATTGAATTACATTCCTCGGCACGTCCTGACTACAACACAAAAAATCGTTTTTCGAAATTCCAATTAGAAGTATTTTTAAAAAAGAAAAACAGCAAATCGAAACCGAAACTGCTTTCACGGACAGAAACGACATCCCAGGTGACGAAATGGTGACATCACACTAAGTATTAGAAAAACACTCGTACATGCATTGGATGGTGAAAATAACGTTTAGAAAACTTGAAGCATTGCATAAAATGTCTGAGGTAGTTCAATATAAGCCCCACAATTTCATAATCATGCGGGAAGTGGACTGTAACGCCGGTATACAGTTTGTGACGTCAGAAACTCAGTGTTGCCGGCAGAAATAGTCTCAACTTAAGCCATGAAAACAGCATATTTTAAAGTCGTGTTGCGCGCGAACGGATTATCGTACGGCGGCCAAATTTTGTAGAATGCGTCAGGACGGAGAGGAGAATATACAGTAAATTTTTTATTACGATATTCGAATGTCAAAAATCCTCCGGAGTTGCCTTTTAAAAGCACCCTGCAACGCTTGTTCGCTATGCTTTAGACGAATTCTTCATGTCAGGCAAACACTGAATCAAAAAGAATCACAGGAATCAATGCACTAGTAAGGGAGTTAGAGATAAATTGTCAAAATACAAGAAAACCAAAAATTGCCCTCAACTTCATTTTCCCAGTCTTTCGCTTTCCCATTTCCTTCGCCCACTGATGACACGCTGGAGGACCAACCATAAGAGCCTACATGAGCAAGTTACTAAACTGTCGCTGAAGATGGCTTCTTATGGTTTCCTGGTCGCTGTAAAACGTCTTTGCTAAATTGACGACCTCTCTTCCATGGCTAAGACCGCATGCGCGCCTCGCAAAAATAGAATGGGGAACAAAGAGACCAGGAGCAGGCAGGGCAAGGAGACAATCCTTTGTCCCCATGCACACCCAATTATAGTGCTTTTCTCGTGAGCCTACTCCTTGATCATCCCTTTCTCTCCCTGCAGTCATCCTACAATAGCGAGGAGTGATTGACGAGGTCGTTCAATTTTTTTCCTGCCTAACTTTGGCTGCATAGCCTCAGATGGCTGTCCACGTGTATATGCCATGAAAGTTTTTTATGTAAAATAGTAATCAGCTCCTCTGTTGGGGAGTTTTATACCACTTTGCAGCGCCTTTGTGTAAAGCAAACATTTTGGATTCATTCACTCATTACAAAACACCACAATGCGACATAACATATTTTCCTAATGGACAACACTCGCCAGTTGAGGCCATAACCGCTGCAAAGAACCACCACTGCGCGCCAACACAGTCAGTACCATGATTTTGGTTCCCGAGAAAATTAAGATATTAGATACTTATACTGCACTAGATACTTATAAACATGCATGTTACGACAGGAGATAATAGCATTGCCATAACTCGGCAACTGAAACAAACAAGACAATGCACTCAAACTATGCTGCAGGACCTGAGACAATCATGATGCAGAGCACAAGAATAGCAATGTAGATTGTGCAAAGAAGTGGTAAATAATTTATAACTGAATTTTTTCCCCTATGCAGTTTCACACAACAGCTGTGATGTCATAGGCACATTGAAGTCATGTGAGGCATACAAAAACTGCTGTATTATCACTGCTTTGCTCATTTTCATTCACACCAGTTCTTAGGCAATCCTGCTCAAAGGTTTAAACAATAAAAAATTAATAAACAATGGTTATATTGCAGTTTTCTCATGTCCCACACGACAAACGAGAGCCTATGACACCGCTGCCATCATATGCGGGCTGAAACAAACCGCAACTGTACAAGAAAAAATGTTATATATTTTCTGCTAGTGTAGATGAATTCCGCACCGCGACTCATGTAGACTACTGTCTAGCACACTGCTGCAAAGAAAAAAAATATGCATAAATATTTTGGTGTATTTTGGTGGTATTTTACACATAAACATGTCAACAAAAATAGCATGACAGCACTTTTCAGGAATGACATTCCTGAAGCTACAGCCTCTGGGTAGCATTCCTTAACTGCCTTTATTTAAATGATTCCGAGGAAATACAAAGACATTACTGTACGCAAAATAAAACGAGAAAGCTAAAGAAAGAAACCAGAGTTGGGGGCTCGAGCTATGATACGAGCAGAACCATCTCTGCAATACCTACAAAAAAGTGTTAACAGAGGAATTCCGACAAAAAGCAAGTTAGTTATATTAGGTTTTCTGGTGCATAAGCAACTATGGATATCAAATTCCAAACACAAGGTTAGATAGTTTGTTGTGTTAAGAACCTAGACGCCGGGACACATAGAAATTGGCTTTCTTAAAAACATCAGAACCATATGACAAGAGCTTGTTTCCCGATATGTAGTGCTGGGTGAAATGGGATGCGTTAACTGTAAAAAAATGTAAAATATATATTTTTTTTTCAGGTCTTCAAGCTTTGTTCATGTGACTAAACGTGATTTACTATGAGCTCATCACTACACAATTCACATACAAGTTTGTCTTTCTCTGTTAGTATGAAATTGTGTTACACGTGTGTGTCTCATACAAAGACGACAAAGGTACTACAATGAAGCAGTCCTGACGTTGGAAATATTTCCATTCTCCTAATATAGGCATTATGGAATGCAGCTTGCTCTGTTCCATTTTTCCAAGCAGCCCAACCTTTAGCTCGTAGTTCGCTGTGCAATAACTTAATGCAATTTCTATGTGTCATGTTCACACAGGCATTATTTCCTTGTTTCTGCTTTCTCAGTGACAATTAGCATGCTTAATGCTCACTTATAGGTTCCATAGTACTCAGCCTTGTGATAGACTCATAAAAGCTGCTGCCTTTCAACAATATTCAGTGGATCAACACTTTCTTTCTCAGCACATCATCAACACTTGACTGATATAAACATTTAGTTAGGGGTTCATAATTTGTTAGGGCACACAATGCTCATAAAGCAATTATTTAAAATTATAAGAAATTATTTAATTATAAGAACAATGTATAGCTTCAGCCTACCTCATTCCTCAAATGGCGTTTCATGTGCTTACACGTGACGTAAATTTCATTGCTAGTGCTGACGCCATTGCATCGCTGCAGTGACGCAAGCATTCACAAAGGAATGCGCGAAAATAAAACTATACCACTCTTGCACTGTGGCTTTTGTTCCAAGCTTGCACTTTCTTTTTCATCCTTGCGGCCAAAAGTACCATTCTGCTCAACAAAAATTAGCTGCCTTGAATACAGCGATGAAGTGCTCGTGGGCCGCATCCTAGCCCTTGGCCAACTGTTACAGCACGATGCAATGCGGTGCTGCACTTCCCGATTGATGAGCAGCCATTGCTGCCGAGTGCTGGTGATCAACCACGCGAGAAAAGCGCAGGTTCACTGAGAGAGTTCTGGTAACGAGCAGTGCAACTCAAATAGCTGATTCTGTGTACGCATTATTTTGAATTTCCATTATTTACTCATCCCTAAGTGTAGCAGTCAAGGAAGAAGCACGGAGCCAAAGAATGTATTTAATCCAAGTAGAATGTGCAAAAACTTTTGGCACATATGGAAATTGGTGATGAAAATGTGCAATGCACAGCCTAAGATAATGTTGCAGTCTGCACGCAGGGCAATCGCCTGTGGCAATAGGTACGACGTTCCGTACTCGCTCTCAATGACAAATTCCTGGGTTCGAATCTGCTCCGCTTTTTTCTTTTTTTACATTAAGCACTACAAACGGACATCCAAGCATTTGACGATTTTGTCACGCTCTATCTAAGATTTAAACCGGGTGACCAGTGATACCATGTGAAAGCACTATTTTAATTACCCATGGCAGGGCAAATGGACTGCAACATAACAATCTGACGGGCAAATCAGGAGTCAGACACAAGCAACATTGTTGCTTGGCTAGGACGATGGTACAAGTGCTTCAGCACTAAATATTGTCGGCTTCGGTTTCGCACTCGCCAAATAATCTTTTGATGCAGGCGTGGCTCATAAGTGAGTGAAAACCCGAATCAGATACAGCATGTAACAGCATTTGCCATTTGTCGCAGTAGATTCACCACTAGAAGTTTCCACTAGAAGTTTCCTGCCGCAAAATTTCTAAAAAGCTCATGATAAAAACCTTAGATAACTTATCACATAGGGCACAAAGATAAAATAGACTGACATATTTGAAATCGGCAAACAAAAATACATAGCCTCTAAAACTTTTGCAACTGTGCCTAAGTTAATAAAAAATTTTAGTTCGAGCCCCTCCCTCCTAATTAATTATTACAAATTTTCTGCAAAATGCATACACATGACAAACACCCTAAATATTAACCTGGAAACACAATGAAACTATTACCAAATGAATAAGAGAGCAGCAAAGGCTAGGTCTGAAGAAAAAAAAAGTGGGAAGCAAATCACAGCATAATGATTTACACTGAATTTTTGTTAACTCAACATTAAGCTCAGGGAAATGTTGCTCATCTCCAAAGCTCAACCAGGTTCCTTTGAAGCTCTACTGGTTTTAAAATTAAAACTCTGTCCAAATTTCATTTGTTATTGCCTTCAAGGCCAGTGAGCATTATTACATAAGGTGTGAGCAATCTCAAGATTTCACCGCCAACAAGCTAGTATAGGATGCCCTAATGTCAATAGAGAGACAGCAACAGCACACATTTGTAATTCAAAGAACACAGGCATCATATTGTAATATATTCTATGCTTTTCTTTCCATGGGCTCAGTGATATATGATGTTATATTTACACTAAATGATCTAACAGAAGTTAGCGTCCTCCATTCCACATGGCACCGTCAATGTAGGTGATGAGTAGCAGTAGCAGGCACAGAGCTCTCACATATATGACCACCAGGAGACTATCAAAATACCCTAGCCCCATAGCTCAACCCTTGACTCCCACACAGAGTAAGGCCTGCTGCTCGCTACAAGTATGCCCATAGGCTTAAGAACAAAGTATACCCAGGCAGCAGACCGAGGCCTAATGAATACAAATAACTGTCTTTCCAATGCCAATGGTGTTGCAGTATAGAAAGTTCAATACAACTCAGTATTACACCGTACCAGTGATGTATTGAGGGTATACAAAGTTGGATCCAATTCAAGGAAGAAGCGCAAACAGCCCTTAAATTTAAGAGGCCACCCCGACCAATGGCATTGACCGATTGTCATGACATTGCGGCAAATCCCCTACCATGACAAAAGAAAAAATTACTTTTGCGGGATCCGTTACCTTGATACGCCACCGCGCGTTTCACTGAGCATGCCCAGATCGCCTTGAAGGCTCTAAGCCGTGCCACATGCTGGAAGTCGGCACACACATCTGCCGCATCCAGGTAGCGGCGGCCGCTTTTCGATTAAGGTGGCAGTTTGGGCTTGTTGCAACACATGTCAAACAAAAATAGTGCAGGGACAGATCAGGAGCGAGAAAAGACACACACGAGCGCTGAAGGCGATAAAGCAAGGCGCTCGTGTGCTGCACGATGTCAGTGCAGTTAAAGAACCTCAGGTGGTCGATATTTCCGGAGCCCTCCACGGTAAACCCTACAAAACCAAACCAAACAGACCTGACGCGTCGGGACCAATCAGCGTGCACTTGTACGCTTTGGCTTTACTTTGGCCGCCGCACCGTCCATACACCGCGCGCGATCGCGTGACTGCATCGCCAAGCTGACCGCAGCGCCACCGCGGCCTTCGGGGCAGCGCTTGAACCATGGCTTGAACCAGAGGATCGCGCTTTCTCGGCGGATACGCCGGCGCTGGCGCCACCTCCCCCTTCTAGCCAACATACTTTGGCGGCGCGGTCGGCGCGGTCGCGGTTCACGGTGATGGATCGCGCTATGCTGCATCCCTCTAATGTTCGTTTGCACAACGTTGCTGCTGCGCCCGCATGGCAGGATAAAATACTGAAGTTTCTCCATTACGCTAAAACCCATTTCGAAGGCAGCAGTAAGAAGATAGCTTTGGTCGACTAGCATGGTGATGCGAAGCGTACAAGGAAGGCAAGCGAGGAACGCACTCCCTCGGACGCAACAACGTGCCGCACGGCGCACACATGGGGCCATCGCCGCGTTGAAAGTTAATTCACTAGTCAGATTACGACGCAGCACAATTTAACGCACGTTCAAACCGCAAGCGAAGACTTAGTACACGTCGTCGGCAGGCTGCTCTTATGTCTACGTTATTCACTCAGACATAACTCAGCCTGGCGAGGCGTTTTCTTATTGTTTAAAAGGAGTGATTCACGAAAGGCAACAAAGCTTGGTACAGCCGGAGGACTCAAAAAAAGGGGCACTTATAGGTTGTATTCGCTGTCGGCTGCCGCGCGGGGGACGACGAGAAAAATGAAGCATCTCCGCTTCCGGTCTGCCATAGCCTTGGTCATCGTCGTCGTCTGCTGAGGTTTCGTTTGGGTAGTTCGGAAGATCCAAGGTACTGTGAACTCTGTATTTGCTACAATAATGGTCAATTACGCTGTCTACGGATGCGGCAATAGGTCCTGCAGGTGTAAAAACTCCGAGAACAGCACAGCTGTCAACTTTTTGTCTTGCAATGTTGCTTCTGCTGCGTCGTTTTGCTAAAGCATTGCCGTGCTGACTGTCCCGCTCGATGTGATATAAAAGGGGTTGTGGATGTGCAAGTGATCGCACTTACTCAATGACAACTTCATAAACATGCTACTTTCAACCCTTGGAGGAGAACCCTTCCGACTGCTGCCCTTGTGCTCCCAGGACATGTATGCAGCGTAACTGCAAGCGCGCTAAAGCGCTAGAGGAAAGCGAGGAATACCTTCAAGCCGTTGCACGTTACTTATTAGCTCTTGCTAGCTTTTCCCTGTGACTGTGGGTACCAGACAGGCGCTAACCAGAGATACCGCTGTATGCACTACAAGCGTCGGGCTAAGATGATCGAAATGCAGAACAGTGCGACGCCCGTTCGTGCCTGCTTTGCGGCCGTACTAGTCAGTCCCTCAAAGCCCGCTTTCCTCCGGCGTTTTGGTAGAATACATGTTACGCTGTGCATGCTTGGGCACCAGGGTGTGGCTGGAATGCTTTCCGCTACAAAAAATAAAAGCAAAAGAAAAGTATCCTTCGTGCATGAATCCGAACTGCGAAAACGCTGCTTGCGAACGGAAGCAAAGCGGTGGAAATCGCTGACTTAAGGGTCATGTCTACAGTATGCTAGAATATTCTAGCTCACTATAGTCACGCAATGCCAGATAGCGATAGTGCTTCACGATTTTGTCCATCGTGTGACTCCACCACAAGTCAACTTTGGTATGCGACGACCGGCAGCATCGCGCACGTGACCAAAAAAAAAAAAAATGGCAGACGGCGCTCGTGCCATTACGTCATGTGAAATGAACCTACAAGGTTTATGTACACCTATACATGGAAATGTACCCATTGAAAAAAAAAATAATAATAAAAAAAGACTGCAAAAGGCTTGAAACAATACTTCACGGCGTCCAAAGATCGAGCGGTCTAGAAAAGAGCGTATGCTAGTCACGGACAACAAACCCTTAACAGGAGCCCTGATAAAGCAATTCCTCAAATGGCTGCCGCACGCATCCAGTGATGGGCCCCGCTGCTTAGAGGCTATCAGTATAAGTTCGAGTATCGCAAAGGCACCGCGAATGTAAACGCATACATTCTCAGTCGCCTGCCTCTGCCAGCAAGTGAACCGGAAAACAACCAGAGGGAATTGCCAGAGTATGCTGTCTACTCGCTGGCTTTAGAGCAGGTGCCAATCAATGCCAAGGAATTAGTTCGTCTACCTCAGAGAGATTCCTTGTTGCAACAACACGTAAAAACTAGGTGGTTAAAGGATGACCCCCATATCTGGCCGAGACTGAGGAGCGGTTTCGACCCTTCTTCAACAAGCGTGACGAACTGGCTGGGGTCACCGCGTAGTGGTACCAAAATCGTGTGGGGATTCTGTGTGTATCCGTCTGTGTGTATCCGACTACCAACACAGACTAGCCATGGCAGTGAGCAAGACTGACTTTCAGTCTTTTCTAATACTGCAGTGGTGATTACACAATGGAGAGAGCTCAGGACATGACGCTAGTCACTGTGATTTTGCAAGGTCACACGACTTCACCACTCTACAAAAGGGTGACGTGCGGACGCTGGTGTGATGGGCATTCGCTCGTTTGACTACCATGCTCTGCAGGAGAACGGACAACGTTGTAGCGTATCATATGCACTTTTGCGTGTGCACGTTGATGCCGTGAGAATTAACATTACTATCATTTATGCCACGGCCATATTAGCCAGTTCGTCGGGATAGCTCGCTGCCTCAGGCGGGCTACCCGGCTTCCGTTCCCTGTGTGTAAGTGGCGACCGTATTAATTTCATCAGTGCAGTGGGGAGCCTAGTCAACCTAAGGGAGCTTTAGGAAGAAGCAGTAGGATCCTTTTTCTTTTTTTTTTTTTCGACCAGTGTTCGACGGGCTCTGGGAGTCAAGTGGTGCGGCCGCAGCACTTAAGAGCGTGCTGGTACTGCTGCCTGTGCGGGCGCTCGAAAACAGCTTGTATTGCTGTAAGCGTAGTGGACCCCTACCGGCAATACTTTGATAGCACCTTGTTCAACCGTTTTCCCCACGCGAAGGATACACATGAGTCCTTCGAGGTTGGTCATGCCATGCTGAGATGAGCTATATCGCATCACGTGTGCACTGCTGAGCATACGAGCGGCCCTAAGACCTGCTTCAAGTTGTGCCATTTCTCTGTCTAGAGATGCGCCCGGTAACGTTGTCGAATGGGTAGAACTTACTCTAAGTTCGCAGCAATGCCACGGTTGCTACGTAGGGCACACACCGACGTGCGACAGAGCTGCAAGCGAAGATGGCGGAGCTAGGCTTTCCACAAAGCGCACCGCAATCAAAGCCACACTGAGTGGCCCGAGGAGGACGCTCTCCCCTACCAGCAGGCAGCTGCAGCAAGAAGCCAGGCTCAGCATTCCGAGCATTGCGCCTTGTTATAACTTGCGCCCACAGCAGACGTAACTCTGACCAACGCGCACGAAGTAATTTCTTGTGCTGAGTATGGATGGGACGCTCTGTCGATATTCAGTACATTTTGCTTCCAGAGCAAGCCCGCACTTTCTCTTTGGAGTGAGGGTAGATTTAAAAAAGTAAGTAGAGAGAAAGACAGCCAGGAGTGGAGCCGGTGGAGGCCACGACGGCAGCTGCAGCATCGAAGAGCGTCCAGGGAGCGGCCGCGTTCCTGCACTCAGAGCCTGCCGTCAACCAGGCCACCAAGAGAAACGGTTTCCGATCAGCCACGGAGCGAGCAAGCCGGAATTCGTGGAACGGGCTCCTGCGTCTACCTTGGCGAAAGCTCTAGACCCGCCGTCGCAGCTTCACCAGAGGGAGCAACTTGTCCCCCCCATTGCGCTCACCCTCTGCTGAGTCGGCACCATAAGGGAAAAGACGAGCGAGTGGTTGGCCTGCTGCAAACTATGCAACGGGAAGAATGCAGTGCTGCCCGCCGCCCTCGCGCCCCAGGCAAGCTGTCCCGCCGACTGACGGTGGTGGTGGTGGTGGTGACTATGATGATGGGGGATGGGGTACTGGGCACGACGTATGCCAGCCTGAGCTAGCGGCGGCACTCTTGGTGCCCAGGGGAATGGGATAGGGGTGGGTTGGGAAGGGAGGGGGAGGACGCGCGAGAAAGTCCGCAGAGCCGGGGGCCGAAGAACGGCAGCACTGCGACGAGGTCCGCAGAAAACAGAGGGCTATCCTGGGCGCCCAACGGGTAGCACACAGAAGAAGCACAGCCACCACAGGTAAGTCACCACACAGTGCAGGTTCGGCTTTGGTGCGAGCAGCATGCTGCTCGGCAAGCGTCCTTTTCCTGTGACAGATCAGGACGCCGGGGTGACTGCAGATGGTCTGCAGTGCGCTGCCACGTCGGAAAGTCCGGGTGGCAGTTGGGAGGACCGCTGGGAAACCGCTGCCTTGGCAGCGGCGCGGCGGGTAGGGGCATCTCGGGAGATGGCACTCCTAGGCCCGTGCGCGAGAGGCACACGGGACACTGTCTCTTGGAAAATCCTTGAGGCAGCGGAAGGGACCGCAGTAGTACCTCAGCCAAGGCTGAGGCGCGGCGGGTGACGCTGGAAGGACCGCCGGGAAGGGCGGCGCGTCGAGGCCCGAGAGCAGGAAGATCCCGGGATTGCTGCCGAAGCAGCAGGGAGGGCCGCGGAAGCGGCAGGTGACGCTGGAAGCGCCGAGGCCCGCGAACCTTGCGGTCAGCGGGAAACTGGCATAGGCCAGCAGGACTGTGCCCCCGAAGGAGCAGCAGGGAGCCTTGGCGAAGAACCACGAGTCCATTCCAGCACTGGGGGTCGCCTCGGGCGAGGGCGACGTCGGTGCGCCACAGGCGAAGACCAAGGTCAAAGGGGGCCGCACCGATAACTCCTCAAGGGAGGAGGGTGTGCTGGCAGGGACAGACCTGGCAACGCCCGCAGCACGGGACACACTCGCACGCCCAAGGGTCGGGGGTTGGGCTGGGAGAAGGGTCCGGGCTCCGCTTCGGCTGGAGGGCTGGAAGAACCAGCAGGGATGATCCAAAGGACCAGGGAGGTGCGCCGGTAAGAACCAGAGCACCGGAGGACGGAAGTTGCGACGGGGCGAGCAGGGCGAGCCAGCGCCGGAGGGAGGCGAAGGCGAGCGAGCGCTCGGTGAGAGCGGGCGCGCACGAGCTCGCCGGAGCGAGCGCCGCACACACCCGCCCCCACCGAGAGCTGAAAGGCGACTGACGCGAGAAGAAGCGCGCCTGGTCGGGAGGCAACGGAGCGTGCGGCCGCTCCCTTCAGAGGCGAGCGACGAACACCCGACTGACGGTGAAGGAGGGGGATCTGCAGTTGCTGCAGTCGCCTTCCCCTATGGCACCTGTGGCTATGAGCTGTCTGCAACTTTTACATACTGGCACTTTTCTAAATGGGTTTGAAGGTTAAACGGCGTCTAGCCAGCCCCACTCTGTATATCCCTCGATGAACGCGGCTACTTTTAGCCGTTCAGCTCAGTCGTGTCCGACTCTTCGTGACCCTATGGACCATGTCACGCCACGCTTTCCGGTCTCTCACTATCTTCTTAACATCACATAGCTTCATCTGCAATGCCTCGAGAATGCCATCTAACCATCGCGTTCGCTGCCTACCCCTTCTCCGGTGACCCTCAACCTTTCACCAACATCAAATCTTTCTCCAGCGACTCCTCTCTTCTCATCAGATGACCAAAGTAGATGAGCTTTAACTTTAGAATCTGACCCTCCAATGAGCGGTCAGGGTTTATGGTCGACAATATCGACTGATTTGATCTTCTGGCAGTCCAAGGAACTCTCAACGCCAGCACCACAATTCAAACGCGTCGTACAGCGGTTTTAATCCCCTGCGCCCATAATAATGGCAGCACGTAATTATAACGCGAGTTACGAGCTCTGTTAGGGAGACTGGCGGAAGAGAAGACACACTAGCCACCCCCCACCGCCTCCCAGTCTCCCGCGCCGACGCTGGCTTCCCTATTTCCTCCCAGCCTAACCGGGACACCTCTTCCCGGTCCGAGTCGAGCAGCGCGTCTGTAGCAACTCGCTCGGGGCTTTACGGCCGTTGAGCGCGGCCGCGCGGTTCATAATTTCCGCAGGTAAGCCCACCGCCGTCACCGAGAATCGCCTGGTCCTCGTACGCACCTACCGCAAAGGGCTGTGAGCACGAAGCCATGCCAGATGAGCAGAACACTTCTCTCACCTGCTTGCATGTGCTTCCCCATTAGGTAGTTTATTTCACCCCCGTACGCGAGCGGAACCATAGAGGTCGTACCTATGAGGAGCACCACCACGGAAGTGACTGTCAGGGCATTAAGGGAAATTTTTGCCAGGTTTGGTCTACCACGCACGCTGGTGTCTGACAATGGACCCCATTTCAAACCGATCATTTTCAGGCAGTTTGTGACTCGCAACAACATTCAGCATATCACATCGGCACCCTATTATCCACAATCCAATGGCCTACCTGAGACAGTGGTCAGGGCTATCAAGGATAGACTTCGCAAAGTAAAGTGTGACAGTATGACAGACCGTCTGCCTCGGTTTCTGTGCCGTTACCGCCGAACTTCCGTGAAAGATGGGAAATCACCAGCGGAGATGTTGTTGGGATATCAAATCTGGACAAGATTAGATTGTTGCGTTCCCAATCAATACGTCAATGCTGACTCAAACCGCAACAAGTATTTCATGTCGTTCTCTACATATATTATGGTGAGGCTAGATAAGAATGCCTTCCTGAGCATACAGTGCCAAGCAGTTGAGGGCAACAGCCAATTAAGGAACACAAGAGCTCTGTATAAGACAATCAAAGATATCAAAGGAAGTTTCTGAGCTAAGCTGGGCGTGATAAAGGACAAACGAGGCAAGGACCTCACTGAGGCCTCAGAGATAAAGAGAGGTGGCAGGAATACACAGAACAACTGTACAAGAAGGACCCGAATGTGCAAACCCAACATAAGACGGTTGTGATTACTGATCTCGAGCCGGGCATCCTGAAGAGTGAAGTTGAATGGGCCTTAGCCAGCCTTGCTAAGAACAAAGCTAGCGGAATTGATGGCATTCCAGCTGAGTTGCTTCAAAAACTCAACCATGACGTTGTTAACATTCTGCATACATTATGTCAGAAGATTTGGACAACCCTGCAGTGGCCACAGGATTGGAGGAGGTCAGTTTACATCCCCATTCCAAAGAAAGGCAGTGCCAAAGATTGTTCCAACTACCACACGATCAAGCTAATTTCGCATGCTAGCAAGGTGATGTTGAAAATCCTCCAAGGAAGGCTGCAGCAGTATGTGGATCGGGAGCTTCCGGACGTGCAAGCTGGGTTTCGCAAGGGCAGAGGAACTAGAGACCAAATTTCCAACCTTCGCTGGATCATGGAAAAAGCAAGAGAGTTCCAGAAACCCATCTGCTTCTGCTTTATTGATTACGCGAAAGCATTTGACTGCGTAGATCACAGCAGATTGTGGCAAGCTCTCCAAGAGATGGGAGTTCCAATTCACCTCATCTGTCTCCTCAGGAACCTGTATGAAGGACAAGAGGCCACAGTCAGAACTGGTCATGGTCTTACTGATTGGTTTCCGATTGAGAAAGGAGTGAGGCAAGGCTGCATACTGTCGCCCTGCCTATTTAACCTATATGCAGAGTGCATCATGAGGAAGGCCGGTCTGGACGAGTCTTCAGCTGGAGTGAAGATTGCTGGAAAACGTATCAACAACCTTAGATATGCGGATGATACCACTTTAATGGCAGAAAGTGAAGTGGAACTCAAGAGACTTCTGATGCGCGTACAAGAAGAGAGTGAGAAGTTTGGGCTTAAACTGAACATTAAAAAGACAAAGATCATGGCGTCTTGCCCTATCAAGTCCTGGAGCATCAATGGACAAGAAGTGGAAGCTGTGACAGATTTTCTCTTCTTGGGCTCCAAGATTACCTCGGAAGGAGACTGCAGCCATGAAATTAGGAGACGCCTGCTTCTGGGAAAGAGAGCAATGGTTAGCCTTGACCGCCTAGTAAAGAGCAGAGACATTAGTCTGCCAACCAAGATCCGTATAACTCGTGCTATGGTCTTTCCAGTTGTGATGTATGGATGCGAGAGTTGGACTGTGAAAAAGGCTGACCGCCGAAGAATTGACGCGTTTGAATTGTGGTGTCTGCGAAGACTCTTGAGAGTTCCTTGGGCTGCCAGAAGATCAAATAAGTCGATATTGTCGACCATAAACCCTGACTGCTCATTGGAGGGTCAAATTCTAAAGTTAAAGCTCAGCTACTTTGGTCATCTGATGAGAAGAGAGGAGTCGCTGGAGAAAGATTTGATGCTGGGAAAGGTTGAGGGTCGCCGGAGAAGGGGTAGGCAGCGAACGCGATGGTTAGATGGCATCCTCGAGGCACTGCAGATGAAGTTATGTGATGTTAGGAAGATAGTGAGAGACCGGAAAGCGTGGCGTGACATGGTCCATAGGGTCACGAAGGGTCGGACACGACTGAACGACTGAACTAGACCAAAAAAAATATAAAATAATATGCCTCTGCCCGTGCCACTAGGTATAACGAGCTTTGTCGTTCTATATAGGTCAACCCGTGTGGCTTCGCAGCTTTCGTTCAGGTCTCAAATGGTTGCCAGGCGTCGTGTCATCAATACAGGGATCACGAATGGTGACAGTGACCTGCCCATCCGGGCAAACATAAAAGCTGCCATGGGGATTAACTACGACCTCGTGTTGCCACACCACCAAACCCCACAGCAAGTAACCCAAGAATCTGAGCAGCTGCAGGCTACTCCGGATCAAGGAGCCAACAATCCTGCACAGCCTGAACTTCGCAGGTCAACAAAAATAAGACGTCCACCGCAGCGTCTAAACCTGTAAAGAAGGAGGAGTGCTGCATATCAACTGTGATCGTGAAAACATGTTTTCAGACATGATAACAAACGTCACACAGCAGGTATAACGAGTGCAGCTATAAAAACGCGGATCATCGAATAAACCCTGCTCTTTTCTGGTTGTTCACTGAGCGTGTGCGTGTCGTGACAACAGTAAGGACAATTAAATCCGACAGAATAACTAAGAAAAGTTGTATGTCTCAAAGTGACCTGGGCATTGAAGAGTGCCGTAGTGGAGGGCTCTAGAAATTTCAACCACCTGAGGTCCTTTAACATGTACTGACATCACACAGTACACAGGCGCCTGGCTTTCTGCCTCCTTTAAAAAGCGGCCTGGATTTGATCCTGTGTCCTCAGGTTCAGCAGTCAGGTGCCCTAACCACTGAGCCACCCTGGCAAATGAAAAGGTGTACAGTGTCAAAAAGAGTGGTCAAGAATCATTTTTAGATGCAAAGACCAGGCCAGGTAGCTTCAGCCACAGTCCTTGCCTTAGTAAGAAGGGCAAGACTAAGCCTAGCAATCTCGACAACAAGCAAGGGGATTAGGTCACTTACAATAAAAGATTCCAAATAAGAAGTCTACATCACTTAGGGGATTAGGTCACTTACAATAAAAGATTCCAAATAAGAAGTCTACATCACTTAAAAATCTAAACATCCCATATGCAGCATGCCTTCAATCACCACCTGAAAAGAGGGAGGAGTGGACTGGTATTTTATGTGTGTACAAACCTGAAAGTGCTATTTTTTTTTTATTTTCAACCTCAGTTATGTGATTAGGATGAAAACAACTGAGAAGTGGCAACTGCACCCCGTGTAGCGTGGTGCCCATGTTTTCTTTAAAAGACAAGTCTGTCATGTATATACAGTACTGTGCATCTTTATCGCAAAGACTAAAATTTGGACAGGTTGCTAACCCCCAATTGAACTTGCCATTCACAGATGGACAAATTATATGACTTGAAGCTTTGACCAATGTAAACAGAGTAAAAGATGGATCTAAGCAGTGTGCTCTTCAGTGAATTCATTTTAAAGATGAAAAGTATAACTAGGAAAGCCACATTCACGAATACCATTCTCCTGAGTGAAGTGCATTGAAAAGGGATTTCCCACACAGACATTTAATGTCTATTCAGATAACTCTGGATGGTAATCAGCATATTCCCCTTGATTTTAAAGGCAGAACAGGTCACAAAGAATACGATAGCGCTACATGATATCATGAGCTTTTTTTAAAGCAAAACCAAAAACAAACAGCACTGCTATGCACATCTCTCAAATCAGACTCAAAAGCAACAAGGTGATCAGATGTTGGTCAGTTGTTGAACAGATGCTGTTGGTCAAGGTCATCACTGAACCGAAGGAAATGCACCAGGCAATGAGGCACCACTTTTTTAAGAGCTGACATAAACAGCTGGTTATAAAAATTAGTTGACAGCTCACAACATGTGGCTTCTTTGCCTTGCTTAAGTATTGGGACGATAGTTGCCTCTTTCCGGGGCTTGGAAAACACCCAGCAGACCATACCTTACTGAATTGAACAGAGAGAGGATAGTTTGAAGGGTGCATTCATGTATATGCTCCTGCATGCCATATGCAATCCTATCGGAGCCTGCCGCTGGGTTACCACATGCCCTTAGCACAACCTTCAGTTCCTTGCATCTAAGGCCAATTCACAACAATGCATATTACGTGCTCATACGTCACTAGAAATGTAGTTTGAAGGGTGCATTGATGTATATGCTCCAGCATGCCATATGCAATCCTATCAAAGTCTGCCACTGGGTTACCATATGCCCTTAGCACAACCTTCAGTTCCTTGCATCTAAGGCCGATTCACAACAATGCATATTACGTGCTCACAGGTCACTAGAAATGTGTTGTGTTGTGTTGGGTTTAGTGGCGCATATCACTAGAAATGTCAAATGCCTTTCCTTCAGCGGGGTTTAGAGCTGGGAAGCTGCTCGCTCTAGGTCTGGCAACTAGCCCATTCTTCCCAGAAATGGACTCCCTCCCCTAGAACGAGATGGGCCTTTGCACTGGTGCCCTGTAGATATACTCCATCTTACAAGCTGTTTGCATCACTGCGAAAGGAGGCAGGGGTGCTCTGCCCCATTCAATATTATGCATGCTATAACAAGTACTATAATAGATAATTATGATCCTACTGTCACCCCCCCCCCCCCCCCCCAATTCGGGGGATAAGAGTGCGGAGGGGGGAAGTTGGACAGAGAGGGTAGGTAAGCCGGAGGTATGCGTGGACAGAAGCTCCTCTCCTTTCTTTTCATGCTTCCCGAAGCTTAAATGTAGTCTAGCAACTTTTGACTCGTCCTGTTCGTCGCCTGTTTGTTGGTCTGCCAAGTCCACTGGCAACAGGTCAATCACCAGTTTTCAATGATGAGTGAACACGTAATATGCAGTTGACGGTCCATCACATGAATGGATCCTCCTGTGTTGCAGGATAACATCTTATAGAGCTTCCTTTCTCAAATGGGAGTCCAAGAAGCCATTTTCAGTGGTTCGTGAAACCCCACCCACAAACTCAAAAATAAAAGTCACACGATAAACCTCGCCTTGGCTAGACACAGTTTAGGAGGGTTAAAACTTTGGAGGTTCAATGCCAACTTTAGTTTCTCAAGGCGAAAGAAATGTGGCAGGCACGCAGAAATGGGGAGAGAGAGAGCGTCTATGGCATTTGTTGATGCCAGCATCGGTGAAACTCAAGCTCTGGCTGCACTCCTTGGCGGGGCTGCAATGCCTAATGGTCTGACGAGCAAGCGGCAGTGTTAGGAAGGGTTGAATTTCTTCTAGCGACATGCATACTGGAACCTATACAGGCATTGGCTTATTAAGTGCACGTTTTTTAGAAGCCAGTTCAGCCTTGACTGGCTTCCATAACCTGCTCCAAGGTCACCCCTGTCTCAAGCAGTCACCCATCACTTCCAGCACTGGTCCCATGGCTGAGAACCACTCGTATAGTGCGTTGAGCTCAATAAATATATTGAAAATGCTGCTCTAGTTCAATTCTATCAAAGCCTGCTGCTGAGTTAACACAGGTTCTTAACAAAACCTTCAGCTTATGCAAGGTACATGAGCTTCCACTCATGACATAGTGTGTTGAGCTAAATACATATTCAGAATGCTACCCTAGTGTGTCTACTTGGCGACTCAGCGAGTCACAATCAGCAGCACTGGCACTGAATGAGCACTATGCCCTTTGAGCCCCCTTAGCACGTTGTGCACTTAGCGCTGATGACTCTGTGCAGAAATTAATAGATGACAAATTATGCCCAGCTTTTCCGCTCTGACAGGCATCAAATATGCCTTTTGACTTCACATGGTCGGATACCATACGACTGCAATATTTCGCTGCTCATGGGTACCCTTGCACTAAGCATTCCAACAACCTGTTTTGTATTGCTCCTAATGTCTGTAGAATACAGCTTTCTACAGGAACATAATTTTAAGTGTGACCAAGCGTTGAGCAATAAGAGTTTCTTGAACTACTATTAGCAGCCAGCTCTAAAAATGTGCAAGGGCGATTTACGTAAGAATTTATTTCTGTGTACCTCACAATCATGGAGAAGTGACCGCTTCCATACAAATTATTAATAAAGTCCACTCAGTGGCTGCCCAGAGCAATGAAGAAAAGACAGGAAAAACTATTGCTGTGTACCTGTAGTGTGCTATGTTATAACATGCCAGCTCTTTTTCATTAGATAGATATGAACCAGAGAATACAAATTTTTCACAAAGTGCACCATGAGGGTCAGTTTACTTGCATCCACATTGTGGGTGCTACACACTGAAGTCACCAAATGGCAGAAGCAGCTCTGGAAGATGGGCCATCAAGCTTCGAAATTTTTACTTTCCAGGCAATGGTCCGGTGGAATATACAATGAAAATACTATGATTATTCTGCCAAAAATTAGCAGCCTTATTGCCACAGCCCCTATAACCATTAATCAGCAAATGCTTTTGGAAAAGAGTTGATTTCTGAGTCACCAATGCCTTGCCTGTCCTTCAGGAAGGCTACATACTTTTTCAGAAAAGCTCTATGAGTGAAGTTTAGTACTACATGAATATTTCATATATATCAACCAGATTTTTCATTAGGGGCATGTCACACATCATGCCAACACTTTCTGTGCAGGCTGTCCTTATACTGACAATGGGTTTTGCATTGCCTGTTTACACCCTCCTGAGGAACACCCTCTCATCAATTGCCACTCTATCAGCTGCTTCGAATCCGTGATATTGAACAAGCAACTGCATTCCCGATGTTTCCAGCGTGGAATGAGCCTCTCATCTGGCAACCTGGTGCCACAATCAACGTGGGAGTTTTTTTTCTAAGGTTTAAGTCGTCTGCACCACGTGACCCCCGTCATCAAAATCATATGTTTAGTTTATTTTTATTTGCTTTTGTGTGCACCGCCATCTCTAGTGCCATTGTATTATGGCAAAAAAAAATATGCTCGCCATTATTTTTTTTGTTTTTATTTTCTGAGCTCGACAAAGCATGCCACTGGAGTTGGTGCTTGCCTTTCTGTCAATCTTCGACATTTCAGCTGGACTGGGCACAGGATGAACCATGTTCGCGGTAATTTCGCTGCTGTCGTTAATCTCCTTGAATCTAGTGAAACGGTGAGTGTATGAATAACCGTGTTTTGTTTCCTTTGATACCAACCTTGTGCTCCTTGCTTTGAAGCACCTTGCCCACATGTGCATGTGAGAATCCAAATCAAAGACTGCCATTCATATGGGTGTTGCTACTCTCTCACTGCTTATTTTTTTGCCGTGGCTAAGATTTCAGCGATCCTCTCACTGCAAAACACCTCAGTCGGTTTTGCAGTATGTTCTGAATCGACAAGCAATATTGCGTGCTGATTTGCTGCATGCATACCAGTGAGTGAGGGCTAGGTAACCCAAATATTCTCTTCTCATCTGAGCTGCATGGAAAACACATCTCTGAAATACTGCAGTACTTTATTGTGGCATCGAGTGCATATATCAGCAGTCAAAAGTATACCATTCTGAAAACAAGGCAGAGTGGACACATGGGCTTACACAGAATTTACAATGCACTTAGTAATTGCATTATAACAGTCTTCAAAAAGTATGGAATAAAAAGCAGCTAGTAGAAGATGGCTTACAAAATTCAAAGACCACAGCAATGCAGTGTGAGCATCACTGACAAAATCTTGTTTCATGTGAAACATCTGGTGGCAGTTGAGTAGCCTCGCATATTACTGTAACAGAGCTATTCATTTTTCTCAACCAGAGCAAGAATGGAAGTCAAACACAGTGTCAGCTATAAGCAAGCTCTAAATCAATGAGACATGTTGTAAGGCTGCAAAAATTAACTTGGCATGGTAATTATGCTTAACATAGGTATCATGAAGTATCTTTTTAGGGAGGGAAATGTATATGTAATGTTCATAAAATCATGCATATAAAAACACAAGTGCAGTAACTTAGCAAAACTGCTGCAAAGCATGGTTTTTGGAGTTCTCAATTTGGTTTGGCCCAGAGTGTGGCTCACACAACTTCACTTGCCACAAGAACACCCAAAGTGCCACATAATCTTTCATTCTGCCCTTGCAGACTGGGCACAGATTTATCACAAATTTAAACAGTTCATTGCAACCCTAGCTCAATTTGCACACTTCCATGGACACACATGCTCCAAATTTCATGGTGACGCATGCACACTGCACATTTTCTATATTATTATTTCCTAGGATGGCAGCCAACTGGAATGGCATCGGGGCCACAGTCTTTTATTCTGCATTCTGTGAATGTGCAGCTGCTAATCTTGGGCTCTGCTTTTCACTCCATATTAACCCATCTTACGTAATACCACCATCTTCAAGGTACTACAAAAAGAATTGAGGTAGCACATTTTCTGAGGATAAAGGGTACATTTCGTTTCTTGCTCAAGTGACTGAGCATGCGTGGTTGTGTCATGCTGCTGTGTACGCACCTTGTTGTTTTTGTCGCGCTTTACTTTTCGTTACTATTATTATTGCTGAATTTCGTCTCTTCTTCTCACTTAAATTCTTGCGATGTTTTTCTCTATGTTCGTTTTCTTGACGTATTATTGATATGCCCACTCCTGCCTAAGGCCTCAAACTGAGGCCGGCAGTATCCTGTAAATAAATAAAAGGATGGAGAAGCCGTGTGCTGTTCAGAGTTTCCCATCTGCACTTGCTTCTATGTGTTGTCGCAGGGCTTCCACCTTTTCCCCAACATTCCATATGTCTCCAAAGGTTCTTTTTGCTCAAATCTGATGCACTTTAATTCCTACAAGTGAAGCCAGGAGAGTATTTGTTTAATTTCTGCCTGGCCAGAACACCCTTTTGTTGGGGATCCCTTAATTAGCAAGCTGCTAGTGGTGTGTCCCCTGTGACAATGCATCAAGCGCTCCTGAGATGCAGCATCAAGTGCATCCTGCTCGTGACATTCCACAGCC
This sequence comes from Amblyomma maculatum, assembly GCF_055883805.1. NCBI lineage: Eukaryota > Metazoa > Arthropoda > Arachnida > Ixodida > Ixodidae > Amblyomma > Amblyomma maculatum. The sequence continues at coordinate 280,369,688 of NC_139344.1, forward strand.
TGTTGGCAGCACTTTGTAGCATTGCTATGGTGGCTCCAAGGCCTTGCTTCTGATGATTTAGAAGAGTATAAAGTACTATTGTTCAGCTTGATGTTTGTAGTGGAGAGGGCCGTGGCATCTCATCCAACTCTTCTGGACTCTTCTCAAGGCTGAGTGGAACACTGACAGCATATTCAGGCAGCTCTCAAAACCCCACCCTACAGTGAATTGAAAAACTGGCCAAAAGTGCTAATTCTGTACGTGTGCAGCTTGGTACTCTAAATGTTACAGTGTGATACCGACCAATTATGCTTGAGCTGACTTTAATACATTATTTTCACGCACATAGTTTGTAACAGTTATTTAGTATTCTTATTAGGGATGGTCTAGGACATGGCGTAAGAATACAGGAAGCATGTGAATGGGCCATCTTGCGTTGGAGAGCAAGTGGTGACATCGATGAACACAGTTCTGCCAGCTGTCAAGTGATGGCGCTGCCAGTTGGGGGTTGCTAGAGTCAGGGGAAAATGTCAGAGTACCGCAATCCTTCTCCTCGTGCCACCAGCCCGCCTACTGGCTGATGTGGGTGATATGACTTCCCGTCACCATATCCCTTCCAAGCGTGCACGCGGAATACATGTCTTGTGCGGGAGTTCCTCTTTTTTCGATTGTTCACTCAAGTGGATGGAAATTTTTGGGCACACACAGATAAAGGCAGCATGCCTGGCTGCAGTGCCTTTAGGTGTGGCAACAGGAATGAGTCAGGAAAGGCGTTTTTTCTGTTCCGGAAGAAAAAAATTGATCTGCAACGGCGGTCACTGTGGGTTCACAGAACTGGCTGGGAAAAATTAATCTATATTTTTGTGCAGAATACTAATACTCTGCTCTTGCATGCATCTGGTCGCATGATCGTATGCGGATCTATGTGCGCACGCATCTCCTCCTTTTTGGATTTTTATTTGTTAATATGAATGCACCTGACATTTCCAGTTCAACAAACCAGCAGGAAATAGATGTCATTCCAGCTGGAATTGCCTTTTCTCAACTGGAAAAGCATGGCTTCCAGCTGAAAAGATTAGGTGCACGGGTTCAATATTCTAGCTGGAAATGGGTCTTTTTTCCACCTGGATATAATGTTTATGGGGAACGACTTCCCATCGTCCCCTTTAAAGTCGGCTTTCCCCCGTGGTAGTTACCTTAGCTATCACAAGATAATGCCAGCGTGGATAGTTAACGTTAACTATCGAGAGGTGGCGCCAGCGTTGCAGCAGCATGCACGCCAAGGAAGGTCTCGTCCCTGCGCACGTGGGGAAGCCAAGTCTCTTCAGCCTGGAAAACTCGATGCGAGCGGATGCATCCTCGCAGCACTCCACGGTCGCCGGCGAGGCGAAGCCTTGTGTGACTTTTCCCGCCTGATCGCCCTGTCCGGTTCTCGGAGCTTATCCCCTGCCCTAGCATGGCCGAAGCGCTTTATTGCTAGCTGGTGTTGTTGTTACTGCAGCAATAAATGCCTGTTTGTTGTCAGCATGTGTTGTTCCTTTATTCCCAAGAGCACGGCCCCCAGTGGTCGGCGTACGCACGGTAGCACACGCGATCACTGTGTGAGGTTGGCCAGAGCCGTATATCCCCTTCGGGAGAGTTTGGCGGAGGGGTGGGGCCAACAACCACCCAAATTTAGTGGCGGCGCTGTCCGCCATTTTGTGCTAAGGAACCCGAAGTTCGCCTTGGAGACCGAGCTAGTGCTGGGTCTCTGGCTAGCTTTTATCGAAGAAAATAACCACAAATAACTTGCATATTTGAATGTGCTCACAGAAAGGCACATTTAGAGTAACAAAATCTTACATGCGCCAAAGGCAGGACTGCAATTGTGAGTAGAAATGCAATGTGCATGGCGGTTCGCAATAGAACTTTTCACGCGTCTCATTTGACACCGCCGCCAAGTACGGCATATAATTTTTTTAGGTCTATTAACGCTTGAACTGCTGGCCAGTGAGAAAGTGAAGTAGCGCAGTGCACTGACCTAAATATAACGCATTGTACTTCAGTGTACGCCAGCACCCGAATTTTTTACGGGTGTGCAGTGATAGGACATTTACCACTTGATTTTCTTTATTAAACGAACCTGATGAGTATGCATTCGAATGGATTATTTGAACTTGCCGCAGTCTCAGTAAGGGCCGTGGCAAATGGGTCATCGTGAAGACAATGTTCAAAGCATAGCATGAACCGAAAACGCAAATCAGTGAAACTGTCTTATTTATAATTTCAGTGCTGGCAAAGAATGATAGTTGTAGTTTGTCTAACCGAGAGCTGCCTGATTCAATCGTCTATGGACTGAGTACAAATATAATTAGCACTTTGTAACAGGTATTGTGCTACATTTTGCGGTCTATCGCCTGGATATTTTTGTCACATTCATGGCTTAGGCATAAACGAGATTGACATGTTTATTTGCTTATTCATTTATGTAGTAAACCTAACTTAAGTAAACCTGTAGTAAACTTTCAATAAATGGCCAAATGCAGTGGGCTAATTGCAAGTTATAAAAAAAGTGACTGTTTGATGGCTGTCTTAAAAAAAAAAATGAAGTAACAAAATGGCACACAATATTTCAAGTTAAAAACTGTGTACGATAATTGAAATGGTCACATGTCTCTCCCCTTTTTTTGAGGAACAATGTAGGCTATACTGCATTCAATTAGCAGTGTTGGTTGTCATTTGTATCTATCAAATTTTTATCTGCTTTTGCAAAGAGCTTTAACAATATTATCCGACTTAGGTTTAACGTTGGATAGCAATGCACATTGGATAACAATGTTATCCAACATGCGCGAATAGCAGCAAAGCTGCAAAGGGTTGGTCACAAGAAGAGCACAACTGCCGACTGCAACTCTACATGCACAGCACTGCGAGGAGGTAGCCACCATAGAGCAGTATATGGTTATTTTATTATGTATTCGTAAGCAAGGAAAATGTGTCTGCCAGCCCCTGTCCCTGCTATCTGAAGCACCTGAACTGGGACGGCGGAAATAAAGGGATAGTGAGGAAGCAGTAGACAAAATCAAAGATGTGAGTTCTATGTTGCTAGATGCCACTGCAGTGGTATCCAGACTGGCGGCGAGATCTAGGAAACGCCGAACTCTCCCGAAGGGAATATATGGCTCTGGGGTCAGCGATTGGACTGCCAGCCGAGACTAAGTGGATTAAAAGGCCACGTTACATCGACTAGAATAATATAACACTGACTAGGGGGTGAACTGACTCGGTGTGAACCCGAGTCAGTTTTTGTCTTCTGTTGTGTGTGTGCGTCGTTTCTCTCGCACTGTGCACGGTGCCTTTCACTAATGTTCACGTTCCTCAACTTCTAAGCAATAGCTTACACAGCTCGTTCAGTCGAAAAGCTGTCAGCATCATAATATTATTAGTAGTAGTCGCCACCACGTATCGGGAATAATCGGGGTCTATGTAAAGAAATTCGTATCATTTAAATTTTTGCTTCAAGTGATTGGCGATTGATTCGTATGTGATAGGCGATAACGAGTTAATCACTGCAATAAAGTAATTGATGAATTAAAGAACTGAAAAATACTGAAAATGGGGAGGGGTTGAAAGGTGTCAAAAGACTCAGAATGAAAAGCCAAATTTGGAAAACTTGGAGTTTGTAATTGACCAATTAATGAAATAATTAGAAATTGAAAAATTGGAAAAAGGGGGTTTAAAGGTGTTGGATTATTTAGAATGGAAAGCCAATGTTTGCTGGTGCTAAGTTTCAGTGCATTAAAAAAATAAATATTGTCACGACTCAAGCCACAGGGAGCCGTGAAGGTAGGTACACGGTACCGCGAAGTCAAGACCAGAGGGTCAGGTTTGCTTCTAGATCCGATGACAGTGTCCAGCACCAGCGCGCCTCTCAAGCCAACAACCGCTTCGGCGGCGGCGGCACCAAGCACGGCGGTGCTATGCATGCGCGAAAGGGAAACATCGTCCCGATGTCAAGGTGGGAAGAGAAAAAAAATTAGGGGTAGGTGAACTGTACAATAAGTGAAGGTCTCACTTGCAGCGTCAAGGTTGTAAAACGTGAAGTTGACACAGCGCTCAGTCACGTGAAAAGTACGGCTTTAAGCGCACCAAGTGCACAATTTCAGGTCGCTGACGCCGAACACTAACGGTCACACTTCCATCTGGAGCAACTTCGTAGTTAACACTGTTTAAGCGGCGCAGGACTTCATAGGGTCCGATATACCGGTGTAGCAGTTTTTCACACAAGCCTTTGCGGCGCACGAGAGGTCCACACCCACACTTGGTCCCCTGGTTCGAAGTGGACTTCCCTGTGCCAAGGGTTATAGTATCGAGTGTCGGTGGCATGCTGCTCCTTGATGTGCAAGCGGGCCAGCTGGCGGGCTTGCTCGGCCTGTTCCGCGAAATGGGCGGCATCGGGTTCGACCGCTTTGTCCCCGCACGGGAGCATTGCGTCCAACATCGTGCGGGCCTCCCAGCCATATACGAGACGGAATGGTGTAAACTGCGTGGTTTCCTGTAGCGCCGTATTGTAGGCGAAGGTGACATATGGCATGATCTCGTCCCACATTTTATGTTCAACGTCAACGTTCATTGAAATCATGTCCGCCAACGTTTTGTTGAGTCGTTCCGTTAGGCCATTTGTTTGTGGGTGATAGGCTGTTGTCGTGCGATGATCAGTATGGCTGAGAGTTAAGGTGTCCCGCAGTAGCCGAGCTGTAAATGCCTTGCCTCAGTCAGTAATAATGGTCGACGGTGCACCGTGTCTAAGCACAATTTCATTCATATAGAAGTGAGCAACTTCCTTGGCAGTACCTCGGGCAAGGGCCTTTGTTTCAGCGTAGCATGTCAGGTAGTCTGTGGCGACTACGATCCACTTATTTCCGTTTGAGGATAAAGGAAATGGGCCTAAAAGGTCCATGCCCACTTGCTCGAATGGTGTGAGGGGTGGTTCAATAGATTGCAACATGCCGGATGGCTTGAGCACGGGCTATTTTATGGCTGCTGCATCTTTTGCTAACAAGCTTCGTTTACTCTGACATTCATGTTTTGGACACAAAGCTGGGCTCAAAGTGTCTTTTACAAATGTAATCTGTTCTTTCTAGAGCTTGGCTGCTTCTTGGCATAGCATACACTACCACGTCATACCCTTAACGACAGAGTTTAAGTGGCCCCCTAATTTTTTTTTATCACGGAGCATTCTGCGTTTGTGCGATAGAGAAAAATTGCTTTGTGCCCCACTTCAGTACATGCTAAACATCCTGCAAAAAAAAGTTTTCACCTTTATCGGCGCCAAAAAACGACGAACGGGGCTGCTGCTGTGGCGAGCTATGCCAAGAAGCAGCCAAGCTCTAGAAAGAACAGATTACATTTGTAAAAGACACTTTGAGCCCAGCTTTGTGTCCAAAACATGAATGTCAGAGTAAACGAAGCTTGTTAGCAAAAGATGCAGCAGCCATAAAATTTCTTGAATGTCCTGTTTACGTTTCGAAGCCCTCAAAGACTAGAAACCAACCGACCGACAGGCAACACCCAAAAAAAAAAAAAAAAAAAAAAAGGAAAGCGTCACACCTTATGCACAAGAGTCAGTAGAAAGTAGCATGCGATCCTTGCCTACTACCGTGCTGAGCTTGCAAAGTCACAGCGATTGAAGTGAAATCTGACCGCAGATCGCCAACAGCAGTGATCTTAACATTCGGAAGCTTTTTCAAGAACCCTCCGCTCTCCTATAAGTGCTGGGGTTCTCGCAGACTCGAAATGGATGCACTCGAAAGTGCTCTCTTTCTTCAAATAAAACGCGCAGGGAGATCTGCCAGCCAGTTGCAGTTGGTTATATCATGATATGCTGCATTAGCAGCAGACGTGAACACATCAGAGTTGAGTGAGGCAACGTGATCTTGGGGTGCCATATTCATCTGCCCTGCTGCTTCTCCAGTGACTGCCAAGGTCGTCAAAATTAACAAAATGGAGGTGAGAATAGTGGTGGTAGACAAAGTCATTTCATCCAAAAAAAACAGCGCGAACAAACGGGGACGACAGGAAGAAACAACAAGACAGCGCTTGTTCCTGTTGTTTTTTCCTGTCGTCCCCGTTTGTTCGCGCTGTTTTTTTGGATGATGTATCACCAACTCGCCCGCTTAACTATCCTGTTGAAAGTCATTTCTTTGAAGGATTGAAAATCCGTACATTCTGTGAGATCACTGGACGACGTTGAAACTGTTTTGGAGAACGTAGACAAAGCAACGCGTTCCACTGGATGACCAAACTCCAAAGAGTATTCAAAAGCCGAGCTGAAAACTGAGTTTCTTGATTCTGACCATAAATGGTGCACCAAAAGAAATGTCCACTAATCCTCAGTGCAGGTAAATTGGTCTGCCAGGAGTGCTTCAGCTTCTCAGACACATTCCAAATTTGCCAGAAGAGGGCAGAAAAGAAGCAACACAAGTTGAGTGGTGCAAGTTTCCTTGTTCATCAAAACCAGGAAAAACTTGCTATGCATAGGCGTGCGAACTAGGTCCTCCAAAAATTAAAGAAAGGCTGAAGGTCCTCACTGCCGAGCTTAAGCAAGTTCGTGAGCTCAAGTGATTTTCTGAAAAGGATTTTGAAACGAAGCTTTCAAAAGCTGAGCTACTGGGAATACACTGCAGATGACAGCAGCAAAAGAGTGACTTGCAGCTGCCAAACTAGCGAATGGAAAGATCCGTAACTAGTCTGAATAATGGCTCGTGCCGTGTCTGTTGATTCCCATTCATAGACCATTAACTTTCTCCTTTCTTTGAGAAAATGTTTTACCATCTCCTCGTGTCCCTACAGTGCAAAAACAAGTTTGGTGATGATTAAATGCGGAACTGACACGCAACTTCTTGCGGCGCTGAAGAGAAACATGGCAACTCTGGATGAATTCCAGCGACATATAAATTTTAATGTTCAACGAAATGCAGGTAAGAAAAATGATACAAGTGCACTCAATTTACGAAATTTCTAGCAAGGTATGTAACGGCAATACAGCATTGTGCAATTTTTTTTTTCAAAACAAGTACACAATATTCAGCGCCCATAACCTACGCAAGAATTTGCACATATAAAAGCTGCAAGCGAAAGCATGCGAGCAATAGTTTCCGAACGCCAACTTCCAGAACTTCTCTGTCACCAGTTTTAGAGACAGTGTTTCGCATAACTAGGCACAACTCTGCTCACATTATAGCTTATATAAGAACAAAATATTATTGAAACTGCAAGACATATCACAGAGCATCTGCTGTTACAGCCTGCACCAATTCCAACTAAATAAATTAGACGGAACAGCTCTTATTTAGCAGCCTGGGTCTTTTAAGACGAGCATTTGATATAAAGCACCGCTAGGTGTTAGGTTTGTTACTACTAGAAATGAATTGACATTCATAAAATAATGCAGTGCACGTATTCACAAGTTTACGAGTGCTGTACGCTTGGCATGGATGGCTCCAAACAGGGTTGCGCCGCCTGCCGAAGGACAGGCATACTATAAGCAGCGCCGCGCTGCACTGGTGAGGCTCGTTCAAACACCTAACTATTCCAACACCATGATTTGCAAAGATTTGTGAGAAAATCGTACCGAGCCTGAGGCGGCAGATTGAATGATTATGCGGCACTTTGGGAACCTAGTGTTCCTTTGACAGATGAAGTTGGGTGAGCCACATGCATATGCTGGACCGAACCAAGTGAAAGCACCTCAAGTCCAATATGATGCAAAGAACTTCATACCAGTTGTCTTTTTTATACGCATGATTTACAAAACATTGCATAATTTCCTCTCTACACAGACGCTTGATGCCTAAACATTTGGGAATGCACTGTAAGCATAACAATTACTATGCCATTGTAATTTTTATAGCCTCACACCAGCAAAATGTGTTGATGCTCATGATGTGCTGAACACTATATTGGATTTCCCTTCCTGCTCTTGTCCAGAAAAATGCGAAATGAAAATGTGCAGATGAAGTAGTTCTGTCACAGCAATGTGCACTACCAAAACATTTGGTAGTGGGTCAGTAGCCCTTTACTGACCCACTACCAAATGTTTTGCATGAAAGCAAACTGTGCCAGTGACTGTGTGACTGCACTACTGTGGTCCTGCTTAGTGTCTCTTACACACCCTAGATGAAGACAAGTCCCCTTGTCGAAACGATGGCTTGGCTTGCGAACTGATGCTTCCCCTCAACCCTTGTTCCGTGCTCTTTCATACCGCTTGACAAGTGTGTCAATACAATTACGAGACTCAGTGTAAATTCTGCGTAAACCCACCTGGTCCGCTCTACCTTGCTTTCAGAGTGATACACTTTTCACGCTATGTGTGCTGAACAACCGTATTTCATAGATGCGTTTTCAATGCAAGGCAGATGAGAAGAGAATGTTTGAGTTACCCAGCTCACACTCATCATAATGCGTGCAACAAATCAGCACACAATATTGCTAGTTGATTCAGAGCAGATGTGCAACGTACTGCAATGCTCAATGAGGTGTTTTCATCACGATATGCTGGCAGAAGGATTGCTGGCATCTTGACCACGGCAAAAAAAAAAAAGTATCGAGAGAGCAGCAATGCCTACATGAATGCCACTCTGATTTGGGTTTTCACATTTCTGCATATGTGAGCATGCTGCTGTGAAGCAAGGAACACAAGTCAGTATCAAAAGGAAACAAAACATGATTATTCACACATTAATCGTTTCACTATATTCCAAGTGATGAACAAAAGCAGCGAAACTAGTGATGAAGAGGTGACACCCTACGACTGTTCCAAATGCATAGGCCAGCCCAGCTTTAGGCGCATACAATCACTAACATTCAGGATTGACAGAAAAACAAGCTCGAAATCCTACAACACACCGTCCCGAGTTAAGAAATAAAAACAAACACAAAACCATGGCAAATACCTTTTTTTTTTTTTTTTTTTTTGCTCAGTACAATACCATTACAAGAAACGACGCTGCGTGCTCAAAAGCAAATTTTAAAAAAAAATTTGTGGGTGTTTAAGCATGGCTTGAACCTAGTGATAGAGTAAAAGCCGTAAGTGTTATGATAGCCTACCTAACGCCACCTTTTCAATCCGCGGTCTTTTCATAATTTTGCTTATAACTGGTTTACAGGAAAGGAAAGGCGCAGTATCTGTCACACTTCTTCTGTGGACACCTCAACTGCGCCGCAAGGTATGGGAAAGACGAGAGTGAAAGTGGAAAGAGAAAGATACGCCGCAGTGGAAGGTACAGAGTACCTTTAACATATATATGTGAGCTGACATCACACAACACAGGGCTGCATCTTCGTTTAAGTTAGGCTTTGGGAAAGGAAGGTGCAGTATACTTTTGGGTGGATAGCACGGAATCGTGGACACCCACACTTGATTAAGTCAAGGTCACTTGAAAGTCAAATTTGGTGCCACGCGAAGACCGGCTCTACCTAACCATAGTAAACCTTTAGCTTCAATTACAAATTGGTTCTGTCTGTACCTGTCAAGTCACTTCAAGGTGAAAATTTCAAGGTCCGCGACGGCTGCCCGAAGTAGCATAATGAAGCTTTCGCTTCAAAAACATAAGATTTTGGTGACAAAGGTCCAGTGGTGCGCATGACCCAAACTACAGAAAGAATCTCCTACGGGATGTTCGCCATGTATCAATATTGTCACGTAGCCGTTTAAGCCCGTAACCAGAAGGTTGGGTTTTAAAGGGGGGTTGAGCAGCTAGCAGGCGCAGAAGAGCAGATTCGGAGAACCGAGAGATGGCGGCTAACTTCAGCTTCTTTTCGAACGCCACAAGGCCACTTCTTCGAGTCCGCGCACAAGACTCTCGATGAGCAGCCGCCTAGCGGCTGCTGTTGCACACGCTACATTACCCCCCTCTCTAAAAAAAATAAATGTAAACTTGATGAATTCGAAAGCAGAGAGAAAAAAAAAATAAAGCAAGAAACATGCGTTAGGCGGTGCGCTAATTTTCTCGCGAAAAGTACGGCTTCATGCGCACGACATGGACAACCTCGGATTTCTGCTGGCGACGAGTAGAAGAAAAGCCGTCTGGAAGCACTTCGTACGTGACGTCGCTCAGCTGACGACGCACTTTGTATGGCCCAAAGTACTGCTTCAAAAGTTTTTCAGATAGTCCCCGACATCGAATCGGAGTCCAGAGCCACACTCTGTCGCCCGGTGCGAAAGTCACTATACGGTGGCGGTGATCGTAACGATGGGCGTCTCGACCTTGCTGGTTCCGGATGCGTGCCCTCGCCAGCTGTCGCGCTTCTTCTGCGCGTTGAGTGAACTCCTCGGCGCCAACTTCGAGGTCACGGCCGTCGTGAGGCAACATGGCTTCGAGCATTGTCGAAACTTCGCGGCCATACAATAAGGAGAACGGCGTCATTTGCGTTGTTTCCTGCTGCGCCGTGTTGTACGCAAACGTGACGTACGGGAGGACGTCATCCCAAGACCGATGTTCAACATCCACGTACATGGACATCATGTCGGCGAGAGTTTTGTTCAGACGTTCTGTCAAGCCATTAGTTTGTGGATGGTAGGCGGTTGACCTGCGATGGGTAGTGCCGCTTAGCTTCATGACAGATTCCAGTAGCTTGGCAGTGAAAGCAGTGCCTCGGTCCGTTATTATAACTGTCGGGGCGCCGTGCCTCAGGACTATACGTTCGATGAAAAATTTCGCTGCCTCGATTGCCGTACCACGCTGGAGGGCCTTCGTTTCAGCGTAACGCGTGAGGTAATCTGTAGCGACAATTATCCACCTGTTGCCGGAATCAGAAATTGGAAAAGGACCCAACAGATCCATGCCAACTTGTTCGAATGGGCATCTTGGCACTTGAACAGGATGCAGTAAACCGGCCGGTTTCACAGGTGGTGTTTTCCTTCGCTGGCAATCATGGCATGTTCTCACGTAATGTCGTACTGCAGCCGCAAGGTTTGGCCAGTAATAACTCTTCTTAATTCGGGCCAGAGTTCGAGCATACCCCAGGTGACCCGCGGTGGGCTCGTCATGACATGCCTGTAAGATTTCTTCGCGAAGAGACTGTGGTACGACGAGGAGGTAATCTCTTCCCGTCGGAGCGAATTGATCTTGTATAAGACATTGTTTCGCATGCAAAACGATGAATGCGTTCTGGCGAAGAGACGGGGAACTTCTGTAGTGCGCGCTTCCAGAAAATCGATAAGTGGTGCGAGAGCCGGATCGTTACGTTGCTGCTGCGAAATAGTGAGCGCGTCGACGGCTGCGATAAAGGGAAAGTCTGGTTCTTCGTCTTCCCGCGCAGCCTCGACAGGAGAACGGGACAAGCAGTCAGCGTCGTTGTGCTGACGTCCAGACTTATACACGATGGTCATGTCGAACTCCTGTAGCCGTAAGCTCCATCGTGCAAGGCGTCCGGAGGGGTCTCGCAAGTTCGTTAACCAGCACAAAGAATGGTGGTCACTCACAACCCGAAAGTGTCGGCCATAAAGATAGGGTCGAAATTTCATCACCGCCCATACAACAGCCAGACATTCTTTTTCGGTGGTGGAATAGTTCGATTCGGCACGGGACAAAGTCCGGCTGGCGTATGCGATAACTCGCTCGGCACCGTCTTGCCACTGGACGAGTACAGCGCCTAGACCCACGTTGCTGGCATCTGTGTGGACCAGTCTCGGCATTCGCATCGAAATGAGCAAGCACAGGTGTTGTCTGCAAGCGGTGCCGTAACTCGTCGAATGCCTTTTGCTGTTCGTCCGTCCAGGTGAAGGTGACATCATCCCGTGTGAGACGTGTCAACGGAGCGGCAATGCGCGAAAAGTTTGCAATAAATCTGCGGTAATAGGCGCAGAGGCCCAAGAAACGGCAAACTGTCTTCTTTTTATATGGAGTAGGGAATTTGGTGACGGCTGTTGTTTTAGCGGGATCGGGACGAACTCCCCGATGGCTGACGACGTGACCCAAGAACAGGAGCTCTTCATAGCCAAAGTGACACTTTTGTGGTTTTAACGTGAGGCCCGCAGATCTGATAGCCCGTAGCACAGCGGAGAGACGTTGGAGGTGTTCCTCGAACGTTGGTGAAAACACAACAACGTCGTCCAGGTAGACTAGACACATCTGCCATTTAAGACCAGATAGAACTGCGTCCATCATTCGCTGAAATGTCGCTGGAGCGGAGCACAATCCGAAAGGTAGGACTTTGAATTTCTAAAGTCCATCGGGCGTGACAAACGCTGTCTTCTCGCGATCACGTTCATCGACTTCGATCTGCCAGTAACCGCTCTTAAGATCAAGCGATGAAAAGTAGCGCGCATGGCGCAGCCGGTCTAATGAGTCATCAATGCGTGGCAGCGGGTAGACGTCTTTTTTTGTGACCTGATTGAGCTTACGGTAGTCCACACAGAACCTTAAACTTCCGTCTTTCTTCTTAACGAGGACAACAGGCGAAGCCCAGGGACTCCTCGATGGCTGTATGACACCGTCATTTAGCATCTCGTCTACCTGCTGGGCAATGACTTCGCGTTCCCGCGGTGACACGCGGTAGGGGTTCTGTCGGACTGGTCGGGTGCGGTCGTCGGTATTATGCGGTGCTTAGTCAAGGGCGTCTGTTTAACCGCGGAGGCGGATGAGAAGCAGTCTTGGAACTGAAAGAGTAGCCCGACGAGTCTTTCCTTCTCTGCCGGTGATAGAGCGGGATTCACATCAGGGTCGAAGTTGGGCGTTTGGCTGGCAGACGTGTTGGTCTCAAGAACAAAGCAGTCGTGGGCAGCTTCTGCGACACCTTCAAAGTAAGCTACCGTGGTGCCTTTAGCGATGCGTTGCCGCTCGTTTCCGAAGTTCGTAATCAGCACGTGAGCTAGACCATTAGTCAGATGAACTATACCGCGTGCAACACAGACTCCATGATGTAACAGAAGCTCTGTGTTCTGTTCGGCAACACCGGCAGCACAGGACTGGTCGTCGCACCTGACTGTGACGAGAGCAGACGAACGTGGCGGCATGGATACATCCATGTCAACGATGCGTAAAGGTGCGTGGCGTCGTTCTGAGTCAGCGGTCATCGTTGCAGGCGTCGAAAACGTTACAGTACGGCGAGGAACATTAATAATGGCCCCATGCTCACGTAAAAAGTCCATGCCGAGTATGAGGTCCTTGCAGCAGTGCGGCAGGATAACAAAAACGGCTACAAAGGCTGAACCGGCGATGGTTACTCGGGCAGTGCATCGTCCGATCGCCGTCATAAGGTGACCGCCAGCAGTATGAATTTGCGGCCCCAGCCATTCAGTTTTCACCTTGGAGAGCCGATCTGCAAAATTCTTGCTTATTATTGAAAAGTCTGCTCCGGTGTCTACCAAAGCGGTTACTGGGTGTCCGTCGACGAGAACGGAAAGGTCGGCGCTAACGTGATCGGCTTGGGGTTGATTGGGAGTTTCGGGTTCATGGGGCGGCGGAGGCATCTTAGTCATAGCATCGGGCTGAGTCGTCACGGGAGGGTCTTCGGGACATCGATTCCGTTCGTCAGCAACCTGCCCTCCTGAGGTCGCCGCCTTCAGTTTCCCCGGTGTGGGCTTGGCGACCGGCGCCTCGGCACATGATTAAAGTCACGGCGGCCGGGTGACGAGTAGCGCGCGGGAGAAGACTGTGTACTGTCGCTCGAAGAGTTGCACGGGTTGCCAGATAGTCTTCGATTTCTGGAGGGCGTTCGCCGACCCGGGGACGCGGGGAATCACGAGCAAAACCCCGAAGACCGAGTTCACGGTATGGACAACGACGGTACAAGTGGCCGGGTTCTCCGCAGTGGTAGCACAGCGGCCGCTGGCAAGGAGTGCGCCAGACGTCTGCCTTCCGAACCGGTTGCTGCATGACGGGGCTCTGCTGGGATGGCGGCTGGAAGAACAGTGGCTGAGGAGCGGACGGCTGCATGACGAGGCTCTGCTGAGATGGCGGCTGGTAGGACGGTTGGTACAACGGTGGCTGCAAAGTGGGCGGCGGCTGTGCTTCGAAACGAAGCTGTTGCGCAGGAGGCACTGCAGGCCGACGAAGAGCCGCTGCGTAGTTCATAGAACGTGGCTCCGACAGTGACTCAGGCGGTGACAACGTTTGACGTATTTCTTCCCGCACGGCTTCGGTGACAGCCACGGCAGTCGGTTTAGGCGTTCCAAGATTGAACTTGAGGAGCTCCTCGCGAACTACCTCGCGGATCAGCTCACGCAGAGAGTGATCGTCAGTGGACCCGTTCAATGTGGCCACACTGCTGAAGGGCTGACCACAGGCGGACTCCGTGCGCCGGTATCTTTGCTGCAGGGCTCGCTCAATGAGGGTAGCTTCATTGATGAAGTCCGCGACGGTTTGAGGTGGACTCCTAACCAGACCAGCGAAGAGGGGTTCTTTTACGCCCTGCATCAGGTGGCGCAACTTCGCTGATTCCGTCATGTCGGGATCAGCCCGTCGGCAAAGACGCGTCACGTCCTCGGGGAACATGGCCACACTTTCGTTCGGTAGTTGCACACGAGCTGCTAGGAGGCGGCGTGCGCGATCACGGCGGTCGTGGTTGGCAAAGGTTTCCCGCAGCTGCTGGCGAAAGGAATCCCAGTTTTGAAGACTGGCCTCCCTATTCTCATACCACGTTTTAGCACAGTCTTCAAGCGCGAAATATACATTGTGCAGCTTCTGAGCCGGGTTCCACTGATTAAATTGCGCCACTCGCTCGAACTGGTCGATCCAGTCGTCGACATCTTCCCCAGTACCACCATGGAAACTGGGGGGCGTACGAGGCTGCTGAAGCAGCAACTGATGCTGACTTGCCTGATCCATTGCAGAAGTCTCTAACTGCTGGTCAGCTGGCGTCGGTTCAGGTAGAGGAGCGAATTCCGGCGCCAGACCCCGGAGGCGACGGCTGCAGCGATGAACGGGTGTAGATACTAGCGGAAGCCGGTTGGGACTCGACGAGCGGCTGCGAGAGGCCCGAGACATGTAGTTCAAGGCCTCACCTCCACCAGTGTCACGTAGCCGTTTAGGCCCGTAACCAGAAGGTTGGGTTTTAAAGGGGGGTTGAGCAGCTAGCAGGCGCAGAAGAGCAGATTCGGAGAACCGAGAGACGGCGGCTAACTTCAGCTTCTTTTCGAACGCCACGGGGCCACTTCTTCGAGTCCGCGCACGAGACTCTCGATGAGCAGCCGCCTAGCGGCTGCTGTTGCACACGCTACAATATGCCACAACTGCACCCGAGTGACATGGGGCACGTCACCGCTTCAAATATGGTCACACCAATAGCACTCTCTATGAAGGTTAGTCATTTACAGTCCGCTTGTTCCACCTGTAGTTATGTGATGTTAGGAAGATAGTGAGAGACCGCAAAGCGTGGCGTGACATGGTCCACAGGGTCACGAAGAGTCGGACACGACTGAACTGAACTGAACTGTTCCACCTGTATAAGCGATCCCTTCTTACTCACGGTACGAGCACACCCAAATTAACTCTATCGGGCAACAAGGATCCAATGATAACAACACTCAATCAGCCCTAGAATCCATCGCTGCAACAATATGTCTTGAAATGTCAGAGAGTATGGTGCCAAGTGAGCATTCCATCATTCGCAGCACCCAAACCAATATTGAAAACAGCAACGGCACACTTTCTCTACGAGATTAATTCTTTAAAAATAAAAACAGTACAAACTGGTCAAGCCGACGAACACATTTCCAGCCCAAGTTCAAGCTCAAGGCTTTCCTCAGAAATCAAAATGCTCACGGCAAAGTGCGATGAAGCAAAAAATCATTTTCGCAGATCGAACTTAACCTTTTTTGGTAACATGGATGCAAGCGATGAAACCTGAGAGCAATCAGAGGAGCAAGTAATCTTTGCTCATAGCACCTTGGAATTTTGATAAACAATGAAAATATAGTATGAAAAAGAACTGAACAAGGATAAATGGGGTACGCCTCAGTTCGCAGATGAGCCAACGTTTCAACAAGTGGACTTGTCTTCGTCTGGGCATACCATGCAAACCATCTTCTTCCTTTCGTTCTATATGAAAATATAGGACACACTCACCGAATGGGCCACTTCCATGCATCTAAAAACCGCCCAATCATTGTGAAACTGACAAATTTTAAACTCAAGTCAAGGATTCTGGCAGCACAGCCAAATCTGAGGGAAACTGATTTTTGTGTCCGCAAAGATTACTCGATGCATGTTTCATCAGCTAGAAAAAGTTACTCTTTTTCAGGGCAGAAACCTCATGTTTAAAATAAGCTACAACAAGCTGCTCACAAACAAGAAACAATATCGTCAGCCATATCGCCTGCTATTGCCGAAATCGAAGGTTCTAGCCACAAAGGTCCCGCCTTCCACCCTCTTCTATCTACGATGACCGCTCTCGTCCTTTCTCAACTCGTTATAACCATTCAAGCACTGCTGTTGAACCTGAGCCTTTCCGCCTCAACCGATCACCCTCCCCACACCACCGTCAGTTGTTGTTGTGGCTGTAGGAAGAAGGAAACGAAAATGCACGGGCCTGCTACTGGCTCTGTTGCTGAGCCACCTCCGCTGCCTCGTGCAGACAGAAGAGAAAATAGAGAAGAAAGAAAAGGAAGAGGGAGAGAAAGACGCGCGCCGCAACAACAGCCGTTGTCCCCCACCGAAACGGTGGCGGATGCAATGACGGCCTACAATAGATAAAAATTCTGTGGCAGGCTAGCCCCCGCCGCAAGCGGCGGTGACCCACCTGTCCCAGCCCCATCAGGGGAGTACCTCCTCGGCAGTACACCACCGCCGTCAGTCCCGGTCACCCAACCTTGCAGTATAAACCGCTTATTTTCAAAAATAGGTACACGCAGCATTGGTGATAGGTGGCCCTTTATAGACTTCCTTTGAATCACATTCATATGGTCCTATATTCACATTTTTTCTTTTTTTTTTTTGTGCATAAAGTAAGGTTTCTTCCATGTTTAATGGCTCCCAAATTTGAATTCGAGCTGCAAAGTGCAGTATTTTTCCTCTGAGCTGCTCCAAATATGAATTTTACTGCTCCAAAACTAAAATTTTGCTGATGTAAAAATTGCTACAAATCCTATTTGAGCTGTTGCACCCCTGCTAACGGTAAGCTGCGACTCACTAAGGATTGAACGTTTGAAAATCTTACCAGTTGTCTACAAGAAGGGCTTCCACAGCTTCCTCCATTGCGAAGTCGCTGCAGATGTTTGTTGGCATGATAGCCATTTTACGATAAAAGTGGATGGTATGTAGGCTTTGCAAAGGCTGAGCCGGCTGTTTGAAGAATGAAAGTTCGATTACAGAATCTCTATTGGCGTTATATATTGTTACGCGAAGACTAAACGTTTTCCTCCCTTACCTCGCGGCATGATAGATGACGACGAAGTGGGACTGTTTTGCAGTGGTGCTGCTCGCTGCTATGCCAGTTGCAATCTTGTAACT
This sequence comes from Amblyomma maculatum, assembly GCF_055883805.1. NCBI lineage: Eukaryota > Metazoa > Arthropoda > Arachnida > Ixodida > Ixodidae > Amblyomma > Amblyomma maculatum. The sequence goes on from NC_139344.1 coordinate 280,387,099, forward strand.
ATATTGTAAATGGATTGTGTCTTCACATAACACCTTGGTGGAGGTGCGGAGTAACGATATAGAGTCCATCGGGAATATGGGGTACAGAGCAGAAGGTGACGTATGTTGTGGCTTCAGGTGGCAGGCAGACAAAGTTGACACTACAAAAGCGGTGCACAATAGGAGAGGGTGGGTCGAAAGGAGAGGGAAGGCTAAGCTCAACAGTGCTTGTAGCACAGTCTATGATGGCTGCATGGTCAGAAAGAAAGTCGAGCCCAAGAATGACGTCGTGAGGGCAATGCTGCAGAACTGTGAACAAGACTGTAGTGTAGCAGCCAGATATCGTCGCTTTTCATCTCCCAGTCCCTATGGCCGCTCCCCAACGCAAAACTAGGTGCTGCAGCGTCTAGCGGTGATGCTGCAGTAGGAACCACGATCACAAATCGTCTACCTCTTTGTGCACGCTGTAACTTGCTCACTGTGCTCATTGATGGAGCAGCCGTTCAAGCCCTGATTGATACCGGTGCGCAAGTTTCTGTCATGAGCCCTGAACTGCGCTGTCGCTTGCAAAAAGTGCTGACCCCTGCCCCTATACAGGTTGTGCGTGTCGCAGATGGCGCAACGTTTAAGGTCGTAGGCTTGTGCTCTACCCGCGTAACAATATCTGGCTTCTACACCACTGTCTTGTTCACAGTTCTGCAGCATTGCACTCACGACGTCATTCTTGAGCTCGACTTTCTTTCTGACCATGCAGCCATCGTAGACTGTGCTACAAGCACTGTTGAGCTTAGCCTTCCCTCTCTTTTTGACCCCCCTTCTCCTATTGTGCACCGCTTTTGTAGTGTCAACTTTGTCTGCCTGCCACCTGAAGTCACAACATACGTCACCTTCTGCTCTATACCCCCTATTCCCGATGGACTCTATATTGTTACCCCGCACTTCCACCAAAATGTTACGTGAAGACCCAATCTATTTACAATATATTGCCACCTGGCATTCCTGATGTTCTTAGGTGGCGCCTGGAAGAAGAGGACACTGAAGTCAGCTCGAGTGCTGTGTTCGGAACTGTGCCTGCCCCTACAGTTTAGCCCTGTAGTTCGCGTCTTGCCCTGTTGTCCGCAACATATTTTGGTGGAGGTGCTGGGTGTAAATTATTAAACTACGGAAAAGGAATGCCTCGCGGTTATGTGGGCAACTATGAAATTTAGGCCTTACCTCTATGGCCGCGCGTTTAAAGTTGTTACTGACCACCACTCTTTGTGCTGGCTGGCCAATTTCCATGACCCATTGGGGCGCCTAGCACGATGAAGCCTTCGCCTCCAAGAATTTGATTGCGCCATTGTGTACAAATCTGGCCAGAAGCACGACGATGCTGACGCGCTCTCGCAGGCACCCGTCGGATTAGTCGATAACGTCACGAATGACGACAGAGGTTTTCTTGGACTAGTGAATGCCTTACACATAATGACCCGACAGCGAGCTGACCCAGACCTTCGATCTGTCATTGACCACCTGGAGGGTCGCGCTGCTGACGTCCCCCGCCAGTCTGGAAGGAACCTGTCTGCATTCTGTCTTTGGAATGACGTTTTATTCAAGAAAAACTCCAGCACTGTTGAACGAGCGCACCTTCTCGTCGTGTCGGCCGACCTTCGCGCCGATATCCTTTTTGCTTGCCACGATGAGCCCACCTCCGGCCACTTGAGCTTTGCACACACGCTCGAGTTCGTCAAGCCTATTATTGGCCTAAACTTTCTGACACCGTCCATTGCTACGTCAGAGGCTGCCGCGAGTGTCAACGTCGAAAAGTGCCGCCTCTCAAGCCTGCGGGTTTGCTCCAACCTATTAATCTACCTCGGATGGCATTTGACCAAGTCGGCATCGACCTTCTGGGCCCATTTCCGCTGTCATCGGTGGGTAACAAATGTATTATAGTCGCGACTGACTATCTCACACGGTATGCGAAAACCAAGGCAGTGCAGCGTGGCACATCATTTGAGATCGCTCAGTTCTTTATGCAGCAAATCGTGTTGCGTCCCGGCGCATCGTCCCTAGTCGTCACCGATCGAGGCACCCCGTTTACGGCACAACTCATGCACGACGTGTTCGAGCTTAGTCATACCAGCCACCGAAAAACCACTGCATATCACCCGCAGACAAATTCCTCACGGAGAGACTCAGCAAAACCATCGCCGACATGATCGCAATGTACATAGACTCGCAGCACAAAACCTGGGATGAGATTCTCCCCTACATCACATATGCCTACAACACTGCCACCCAAAAGACGACGCGTTTTACACCATTTCGCCTAGTCTACGGACGTGACGTTCAGACAATGTTGGATGCCATGCTTCCAAGCTGCACAGATGATCATCCACTCACGACAGAAGCCGAGCAGTTTGCTCAGTGCGCTGAGGAAGCACGTCAACTTGCCCGCCTTCACATTCAGCAATAGCAGGGCACGGATGCACGCCGCTACAACCTCCGTCATCGACACGTCACATACCATCCTGGAGAGAAAGTTTGGGTGTGGACCCCGGTGCGTCGGCCCGGCTTGTGTGAAAAACATTTCCCATTACTTCGGACCTTACGAAGTTCTGCGCCATGTCACGGAAGTGACATACGAAGTTCTTTCAGCGGGTACTGTGCAGCCCTCGCATCGGTAACCACAATCCGGGGTCGTGCACATTGTCCGCACAAAGCCCTATTTCACGCGGTAGTGTGCTATGCGCGTTTCGTTGTCGTGTAGGACATCTTACCTCGCCTCCGTTATCTATTCTGTCCATGTGCTGATCTTTGTTTTCGCTTGCATTGCGCTTAGCTCGCGCTCCGTCTTCGATTTTTTTTAAGAGGGGGAGTAACGCCACCTGGCGTTCCTGATGTTCTTAGGTGGCACCTGGAAGAAGACACTGAAGTCGGCTCGCGCGCTGTGTTCAGAACTGTGCCTGCCCCTACAGCTTAGCCCTGTTGTCCGCAACAATATTTACAAGATTGCAACTGGCATAGCAGCGAGCAGCACCACTGCAAAACAGTCCCACTTCGTCGTCATATATCTTGCCGCGAGGCAAGGGAGGAAACCACTTAGTCTTCACGTAACAATGTCATAATGCTAATAGAGAATCTGTAATCGAGCTTTCATTCTTCAAACAGCCGACTCAGCCTTTGCAAAGCTTACATGCCATCCAATTTTATCGTAAAATGGCTATCGTGCCAACAAACATCTGCAGCGACTTCGCAACGGAGGAAGCCGTGGAAGCCCTTCTCGTAGACAACTGTTAAGATGCTCAATCCTTAGTGAGTCACAGCTTACCACTAGCAGTGGTGCAACAGCTCAAATAGGATTAACAATTTTTTGAGCAGCAAAATTTTAGTTTTGGAGCAGTAAAATCAATATTTAGAGCAGCTCAAAGGAAAAATACTGCACTTTGCAGCGCGAATTCAAATTTGGGAGCCATTAAACATGGAAGAAACCTTACTTTATGCACAAAAAAATGAAAAGATGTGAATATAGGACCGTATGAATGTGATTCAAAGGAAGTCTAGCAAGGACCACCTATCACCAATGCTGCGTGTACCTATTTTTGAAAATAAGCAGTTTGTACTGTAAGGTGCACACTAAAAAAAAAAATGCGAGCCACAAAAACAAGGAGGTTAATTTTTCAAACTTCGGGGACTGAAAAAAAAAGATGGAAAAAGCTAGGGAATATGCATTTCTTTTTTTTTTTTTTTTTTTTTTTTGCATCTAGCGCAGTTTGACAACCTTAATCACGGGATCTTGGTCGCAAGACTCATGAAACAATGTTTTACTGTCTGCGAAATCCACAGCTTGTTTCGTACGAGGGCAGCTCCAGAAGAGCTCAATTCAAAGCTATGACTGCAATCAGCCTGTGCCCAAAAGCAAGCCCAGTACAAAAACAAAACAAAAACAAAGTGTTGATTCAAAAGCAGACACAACTAGAAAACAGACAAAAAGAAAAACAGCAACCAATAGGCGAAAGGGCAAATGCCGAAAGCAGATAAGAAAGCAAGTCGTAAGCAAAAAAAACTGACTAGCGAGCGCGTTTTCAGCCTATGATTTAAGCTTGCATGAAACGATGCATGCTGGGTAATCCGTGATGATGTCATTGGCAGCAGACGACGCAGCATAGCACTGCCACAGAGCCTCATTCTACATGGTCGCATAGTGCGCACAGACGATGCTAGTGCAATCGAACAGGCTAACTGCGGGTTTTTCACGATTTCAAATATACATCTGCACGAGGGCGAGAAGGCAAATGATTCCTCTAGCGATGCCGACGCGAATGGCTCGCATGGGCCAACACATGCGAGATCGATACCAACCCAGGCAAGTATCAAACTACTCGCCACAACTTAAATCATGAATGTCGGTGATGTCGACGGGCAGCCAGATCCAGAGACGCATAGTGCAGTCAGCCGTTCGTGCTTGAAGAAGCGTAGCTTGAACAGGTCCGCGTCGCACTGCTTTGCATTTCTCCATAGCGCTCCAGATTTTTAGGGCACAGCGTCATGTTCCTCAGGAATCTGGCGACAATTGCATGCACGTAAGAGCAGCGCACAAAAAGCCGCGTGTTTGCTCGGTGGACCGTTGAAAACGACAAGGCACTTACTAAATTCAGCCTGACTGCGCTGCCCGCCGTCTACTGCCAGAGACAACATCATGGCGGAATACCCAGCTGCATCACTTCATGCAAGCTCCCTACATGCCGGCGATGACTCTGTGGTTCTAGATACGATATTTTGATTAAGGGGAGGTAGGCGATGACTCGGGATAATAGGTTATATATTCCTTGCACAGAGCAAACTTTACAGTCTTTTGACATTCCACCATCCATAAATGTTAAGGCTGTGGCTAAAGGTACGTCGGACGGACCCGATCAATGGTCTTAAAGGTACGTCCGACGGACCCGGTGCGTTTTTCTTCGGGATCCGTCCGACGGATCCGGGAAATATTTTTCAGAGGTACGGCGGACGGACCCGATCGGTAGGGTTCTTCCGACGGACCCAACGCATTTTTCTCCGATATGGGCCTTGGGATCCGTCGGGAAAGCCGGACTCAGATGTTGTAGCAACAACATGGTAGCCATATGTAGCCAAATCGAAGTTGGTATGAGGTGTACGTGCGAGGTGTAAGAAGTATGTACTACATACTGCATGCGTGAAATGTGAAATTACAAAGAATAGTACAGTGGCAAGAATAGTGCCTAGAATGGGTGATATACTACGTGATGGCATGATGATAGGTTTACTGAGTTGGACCGCGGCAGGGTGGCAAGCACGACAAGCGCATGTAATCGCGGTGTTGACGGCCAGCCCGCGGCCCGCACGCCCGCTCATTTGGTCCTCGTTATTATGTGGATTAACGTCTACGACGGTCGTTATGTAATTATGTAGTTTTGATTCTTCAAAGTTTCCTCACTTCCATCTGTGATGAGATGCGTCACGTAACGCATCGCTTTCTGCTCGCATTGAGGTTTGGTGCTGCAAGTTCTACGTAGTACAAGCGGCGCTGAAAAAGCTGGGCACCGCCGGCGTGTCTCTAGCCCAAGCATCGCGTCATTCGTGTTTGTTGTACAACTGGAGGTGTGGTTTGTGCTTACCGTGAGATGCTGTGATTACGGATTACGTCCTACTAGAGTGCTGTGTGAGACTACGAAGAGTGCTGTGATGAGTGCGCCGATGTCCGGACGGACATCAGTGTGTCCGTTTATGATCGGCGATGTTGCACGTGCATGTCAGTGTTTATTAGGTGCAGTGGTAATTTATTTACACGCGCTGTGCAATAATCAGACGAAAATAAGTCATCGACAATTTGTTAGCCTGTACTACAGAGCTCAAAACTCGGAAAATGGGAATGCACGATGCAGTTTTCGCATGTTGGAGTGGACCGAAAAATAAGTGCCCAGCCCACACCGCCGGGATGCGTATTACTACAGGTGAAATGGTTCAGGTTTCTGTAAAATAGCTGCCTGGCACAGCACCTTTCTAAATGCTCAGGCTTTGTACTATTGTTGAAGGCCACTTTATCATTAATAAAGGAACGAATATGCTTTATGTGTTAATGACTAATGCTTTTTCAACATATTATGTTCATTTTTTTTTTTCGTTTTTCCTTAGTTTCCTTTGTTTTTCATGCTAGACAAACACAAATAGTACACTTTTAAACTTGTCAGTCCAAAGCTGAACATGAATATCTGCCATGCATGTGACAGCTTTAATGCTAGAAAGGTTGACATGTATAGCATGTATGTACACGCTGCGACATCTTAGTGGCACGTTAGGCTACTTGCCCCAAGGTCGTGATGTTTAATACCAGTGATGGCAGTCGCACTTTGGTGCAGGTGAAATGCAAATGCTTCTGTTTTCTGCAAGATGTCAATTCAAAGTACAAAGCCCAGGCAGTCAAATTAGTCTGGAGCTCTCCACTACGGTATTCTTCATAGCTACATATGTCACTTTAGGATGTGAAACCCTACATGCCACAGGTAGGCTGCATTGTTTTTTAGATTTTGTAACCTCTCATCTATGTTTTGCAACATTTGGCTAATTTTAGTTCCCACTCATCTATGTTTTGCAACATTTGGCTAATTTTAGTTCCCAAACAGTTGCTAAAGATGAAACCGAAGCAGTTCTTGGCATGGTTTGCTGCTTAGATTAATTTGCTAATTGCAGTTCTTTGAAACTTGCATCAATGCTGGACAGTTCAAATAGCAAGCAGTTGAATTACAGAAATGATGTGGATCATGCATTTCAGTTCTGACAAGTGGAAAGTAACGGTCCCCTCCTTGCATGCATAGGTGCCTTTAGACAAATACATACTCGGGTGTGCGATTGTGACGCATATCAAGGGTCAACAGAAGGCCATGTGGAGCCAGTGTGATATTCTTCATGAAGGCTAAAGTAAAATTGTACAACAGCTGCTGTACCATGCAGAAAAAAAATTGATCATTTAGTGTATGATTAACTGACCATGAATAGCATCTTACTCAGAGTATGATGTGATATATATCTGGTTTAGCATCCCAAAATAACTACGGCTATGAGGAACACAATAGTTGAGGGCTCCGGTATAATTTCGACCATCTGGGGTTCTTTTACATGCACTGACACCGCACGGTGCATGACGGCCTATTGTTTCGCCTCTATTAAAATGTCCCTGCTGTGGCTGGAACCAAATCTGCATCTTTGGGTTCAGCAGCCAAGCACTCTGAGCCAGCACAACAGGGCCAAGTATCAAAATGCATGCCATTACATTTCTTTCTAGCCTGTGGTTTTCTTCACAGAACTAATGTATACAAGGAAAAGTAAACAGCAAGAAAACACTAGTTTTATTGCACATTATATTCACATTTCAGCAAACATTCTCTAGGAAAAAATTTCTCATAATGTTTTCATGGAAACCATGAACAAAACAAAACAGTGCACTTACTCCACTCGAATTATTAATGGGCAAGGTTGCATCTATGCTACTACACTGCGCTTATCACAAAACCACAAGCCCCATCTGCTTTGGCTAATCACTTGATGGAACTAACGGAGACAGATGTCGCACACCACAGACTGGTCGTCTCGCAACATATCTCTGCATATGTTGCATTTCAATTTCATGCCTTTCCACTTAGTTTCAACTGTTGCCAGCATTACTAGTCACCCATCTTTTCTGAAATTCCTTTTTACGCTGTTGGGATCAGCATCCTTGTTAACGATGGTCTCTGGCATTTTAGATGCTATCATTTTCACATCTTCCTCATCTGGAAGAACGAAGGAAATGACAAGCTTTGAGCAGACAAAAAATTAGGGAGACTCCTAATCTCCACCTGTAAGGGTATGGTGTGCCAGCGTTAATGGTTCTTGTCTGCAGATCCCACTGTGGATTCTCGTTAATTTACATGCCCTTTGCTACAAACATTACTACTAATTCCTTAATTCATGTCTCTGTTATCTCAGATATACTCATTAGCATACGGTCGTAGGCTGCCCTGTTAGGTGATAGACAACCTGGCATAGACCTCTGTAAGCCTCAACCTTTCTTAATTGGAGGTGAAACGTTGAAGCTGAAATATTTCAAATATAACTTTGTAAGCTTGGCTTAACAGCTCCTGCCATGTCGTGTGGCCTCGTGACATTTGGCTCGTGGCACTTTTGGCTTGTGCACAGGGGTCATCTGTTAAACACTGGTTAACATGCATGAAAAATACATTTTCACACAAACTGGTGGCAAATGGTCAAGTAAGTGGTGCACTGCAGATTCTGAAATGTATACCTATATTCATGCAAGGATCGCATCATCACATAACATGATCAAGAGTTCTATCAGTACCTGTAGTTACATAGCATTTCAATGCCCATTAAAGGACCACCTCAGACAATGGTTGTTGTTATCTCAAGACCTGTTCTAACAGCGTACTGACGCCATTCCACTGAGCGATGGACATGTATATGCATACCCTAGATAGCTCATGATTGTGGATCTCATTTATTTCTATGACTTCCAAGGAGTTCCTGTCGTCAGAAACTTTATGAAATCGGGACAGTAGTCTTGAAAGGTGATGAAAAGAAATAACCAGGTTACCTTGACGCAATGCTAAATTACAGAGGGTGAATATGCTGCATGAAGATACCAAGAAGCTTGTACAAAGAAAAGTGAGAGTGAAATGGCAGGATTTTTGAAACATTGAAATAAACTACAAACTATACTTGTCAAACCTGTCATTAAGGAATGGAAATCATGCAGTAATCAAAAACACAACATGGAGGACATTTTAGGTCATCTTCACAAAACACATACCCAAACCTCACACACAGCTTCATACTTATGAAAGAGGACAAACCAATATGCAAGGAGTGTGGAGATGAACTAACAATAAACCATATCTTACACATGCGCCAGAGTCGAGAAAAGAGGAAACATTTTGTACAATTTCCAACAGATCCATTTCCATCCCAGCATGATCCTAGGAGAGACGTGCAAATTTCCTGCATTTTTGGTTTCCTAAAATGTTCCTAAACAAGCTACATCCTAAAGAACATTTTAGTCATTACACACAAAATAAATACATTAAACCTTGTTCTTGGTGCATGGCAGCATTAGTCGCTTAGGCACCATAAAAATCAACACAATGCTGTAAGGTATACCATGGTTAGCTATGTTATATGAGACAAGCTTTCGGCCTGGTGTGGTCCTTATTCACGTGACAGCGCTGTCATGAGGGTCTATGTCCCAGCGATCGGAAAGTGACCTATTCCAATAATTTTACAAACTGAAGGTGAATGTACAGATTTCTAAAGACTGGAGTGCTCAACTGTTTTATCAACGTCCGCCAGCTTTGACAGCCTGGAGTGAAACTGTTGAAGAGAATACATTTTTGAACATTTAACGCGTTTCTGAAGGCGTTGCTTTCAATTACGGGGCCAACAAAAAGCAGGTGAATGTCAAACGCCGCCTAGATAGGCTTTCTAGCAAGACAGCGGTGTAGCGTGGAAAATCGCTCCGCCGATCCATCGCTGGCGCCGCTGACTTGAAAGGCGAACTGTTCAAACTTATATAGCTACTGACCACACCTGAAACACTGAATTGCGCATGATCAAGGCAGAATTTCTCTAACACTGAGCACTGGTAGCTATCGATTTCGCGCCCAATATTGTGAAAATCTGTCCTCTCTTCGATCATTGATACGTCCACGGTTGAACATTTATGCGCCTCGGGGTAAGCCAGCCGTGGGAACATGGATGCGTGGTTGTAGCAACGATCGCTTGCATGGTACACTCTGCAAAATTCCAAGAGTCAGCTTCTTCAACGAAATGTGCAGCGCACATTTTCTACCGCGTACCTAAGCCCGGCGATGCATGCATGCATGTCGATCCCGATCGTTTCAAAGCTGCGCGGCCGTTCAGTCGGGTCACGCTAACCTCGAGCATGCGGGGGTTTAAACTACATGTACGCAAACTTCAACGACAAGAAAAAGATGCAGCCTAAGCACTTTAGTCTAGTAATCCCCTATATACCAAAGAACATTGCTGTTCACAGGGAATTCGGATCATTCACGCTTCCGGCTTTCCGGTTGTGCACTCTTGCGGTGCGGTGCAGTAGGTCTTCGCCTCGACGAGTCGATGTGCAGGCCTCTAGTAGATTCGGCATGTCTTCTGCCACGGCTCTGAGGTAGAATTTAAACGAAGAATTTAGCTAAAAACATCCTGTTTCCTAGGTCTGCATGTGAGGAACGAGCATAATGCTATTTCACATACATACTTTGGACTGCCGAATGTTCAGCTGCACGACGAGGTGTGTGTGTGTTGTGCCGGCGCTAGATCTTCAGAAGTCGATGCAGGACCTAAGACAGCGTAAATGCTAGGAATAGCTCGCTCGCATTACGGGCAGATCGAGGTGATAGTTTAGTGCGAAGCGAAAGCTGCTCGTGAATGTGCGTATCTCGATGCCAGCTGGTGGAGCTGGTGCAGTACGTAGCATATCGCCTGCAGCTATGTGCTTGACAGCGATGTTTGCCGTACACAACCCTAAGTGAAGACCGTGATCTATGTTAGAACGGATGCACTCTTCGTAGCACCTCATCGAGAGTCGCGGCTAGCTGATATCATAGAGGATGAGATCCATTCACGCGTAGCAAGCGGAATGGGGCCGCGTTCGACGTGCATATAGCCATGAGCCTGTATATCGACGTCCGCCGTATCTTTACTAGAATCGAATGGATCCGTCGGACGTACCTTTAGACACTTCGAAATGTTAATTTTGGCAGTCTTGGGCTCCACTGCGGTGTTATGGAAATCAATGCTGCTGTGCGTTACCAGACCTGCTGAAACCTGAAGTAAATTAAGTTTTTAAAGACCTCGGGGTTGAGTTCAAGACTTTTGCACGCTCTTTACCCGCTTTCACTGTAGATCTCTAGGCATGTTATAGACTCCTTCCCTTCACGCTGTTTATTTTCTTTTTCTACCTTTGTTCCCCTCCCCACGTGTAGGGTAGCATACTGGGCATCGCCTGGTTAACCTCCCTGCCTTTCTATTCTATTTTCTCTCACCCTTCACATGAAACACCTTAGCACTTACACAAAAGCTATAACTGACGCCTCTCCTACACTAACTGACGACGGGAAAATGAGTCTATCGATGAGACAGCATAAACACAGCCTTGCTGTACATGAATGGCCCAACAAAATACCGAAAACTTCAAACAGCCGCATAAAAAACTAGAGCTACAAACGTTAATATCATGCAGCGCCTAAAACATTGTGCTGAAGTATTGCGCCAAAATCACAAGTACCACAAACGACCCTTTTCACACTGCAACACAGTAGCAGTGGTGCCGATCGTTACAAATGGCCCCTATGCTTCACATGCTACAAGAGCTGTGACCCGTGCGGTGAAGCATCCTCAAACCGCAACGGTTCAGCATACTCAGAGTGGAGGAAGCATGTGGATGAAAGAGAGAAAACTATGAGTAGGCATTAGAACGGTGTGAAGCCATCTCAAAATAAAGCTAATTAAAATCCCAGTGACGCATGCTGCAGTGTATGAAACATCATGACCGACCACACCACGGCCGCAGAAAGTTTGTTTTCCCTGAGTATGGCAAATTTTTGTGGCTTCTCGGGGAATTTTGGCGCAGCGTGGCGATATATGCAACTGTATCAAAATGACGCGGCGCAGCTGTTGCACCCCTGCACCATTCAAGCATAGCATTCAAGGCTATGAACTGCCTGGATGCAGCAATTCTTTTTTTCGTATCTACAGATTTGAGAGTTGGCTGAAGAGAAGGTGGTGTCCTGGTTTTGATAAAATCACCCATAATTTCACACTTCATACCTGTCCGCTGTAGCCTTGAAACACTTCGTATTAATTTGTCGCTTCCGTTTAACGGCACCATACTTATTGCATGTTATCGTCCGCCAGATTCTGACTGTTCTTTTAATGAATTGTATTCCGTCTTCCTAGACCTCCAGTCTCACTTTCCCTGTGAGAACTTCATACTTTGGGAGATTTAGCTACCCCAACATCGACTGAGAGCAGTTGTCAGCATCTTCTCGTCAGTCAAAACATTTTCTTGAACTAATTCTTACTTTCAATGCGGTTCAGTCCACTAACACTACAACGCATGGTACCAAATCCTTAATCTAGTATTTGTCTCAAAGCCTTAGTTGCTTCAGTTGTTCTCACGCACGCACTGGTGGCCTTAGTAATCATAACCTATTATTCTTTCATTTGTCCTTTCCCCATCCCTTCCTGTAAACCATCATTAAAAGATATTCGAGACCATAAAAAAGCTGACTCTGCACAAATTATTCAGGACATGAAATATTTTCTTTGTGGCTTCGGTAAATTTGCCCATTCCCAAACAGTTCATATTAGCTGGTTACTTTACAAGCAAAAAATGGTATCGCTCGAGGAATCACATGTTCCTCTTGTCCGCAACCGAGGGGATACTGAGAGGCACTGATTTTCCAATGATCTTTGACAGCTGTTAAACAAACAAAAAAAAAAGGTCCTTTCCAGGCAACAAAAAATTCAGCCCCCAATCCATAATGGGGCATACGAATCTTTACGGGTCTTTTTTGAGGCACACCGAAAAGAAATTTTTATTAATGATTTGCATAATGTCAAAAATAACCCTAAATAATTTTGCAAGATCATGTTATCAAATCGTAACTCACCACAAAATATTATTCTGCATGTCAAATATGGCTCACACATTTCCCATTGATCGTGCAGACATTATGAATGCCAATTCATCGAACATCCAGTCGCATCAGCCACACCTTGGCTTTTTAACCGCCACATGCCCGAACGACAACGCACCTCAACTTATTTTTTGTAAGGGCAGCCATCGACTGGAACGATCTTCCCGCTGACATCGTCGCTCACTCTGACCCAAGCCATTTCAGAACCGCCATTCAGAACCGCCAATACTGTCAAGCCTACCCCTCATGTAAAACCCCGTACTCCTGGGGTCTTTGAGGTATCGGAAATAAATAAATACTCCTGTTTTACTCGAAAACTAGTCCATAATGTATCCAATTATCCACGCAGCAATTTTCGACAGATGCCTGCAATTGGCAGTTGCACTGAACACATAGGTAAACTTATTGACAACCTAAAGTCATCTAGCACTTCTAGGCCCGACAAGATACCTGCAGAGTTCCTAAAAGGCCGTACAGAAATTTCAAGCCAAATATTACGAATAATTTTTAACAAATTTCAAGCAACTCAATCTCAAAGAACTGAGAATTAGGCAAAGTTTTCCTGGTTTTTTATGCAGGCGATCGTTTCATTAACTCATTAGCCCGTATTGAATGTAAAATGCTGGAACATGTCATCTACTCACAAGTCACTTTTCACAACCAGGATTCTTCTTTCCAAACTGACACCATTTATCTAGATTTCCCTAAAGCCTTCAACCGGGTCCCACACCATTGTCTGATGACTGAACTCTTATCCCACTCCCTTGGATTACTTCCTTCTTCTCAGACCATACTCAGTTTACTGTAACTGGCAACCATCGCTCTAAAACCTGCTATGTTATTTCAGGTATACCACGAGGCTCTCTTCGTGAACCATTTTTATTTTCAGTTTTTATCAACAACCTCCTACAAGCATTTCATCCACAATTCACCTCTTCACTGAAGACTGCATTTTTTTATTGTTGCATTGCTTCTACTTCTGACCAGTCATTTCGAATTTTGGTTATATCAAACTCGCAGATTATTCCTTTGAAAATCACATGTAAAAGCATAGGAAGGTTGTATCATATAGTTGAACTCCTCTTTAGAGCCACCTTGCCACACTGCATATTTTGCCTATCGATACACATAAAGTTAGGTGCTCTGATGACAATGGACAGGAGAGTCCTGAGCCCTCCATGAATACACCTTTTTATTCCTTTCTCTTTCACTCCCACCTTCCAGCCTTTCTTCACGCCCATTTTTAACCTGGCCTCATTTTAAGGCCCCAATGTTGCCAAAAAGTTGCCTTCTCAAAACTGGCGAGCAGTAGGTGGAGCTACCTTGGTGAGTAGCGAAAAAAGAAAACACGCTATGTTGAAACCAAGGTTCGAATATAGCGTGAAGTGAGTTCTCAACAATGCAATTTCTAGAAAGAAACAAATATGGTAGATCATTGTGTAGCAGATGGAGGAGCACAGGACACATATGTAAATATAGGCTAACTGCTGGATACAAGTGAAATGACAAATAAGCTGTAGCTGTGCTACTAGCTCATAGTACTTTAATACATAATAAACACACTAAAGACTATACGAGTACCCAGTATAATAATACTTTTCTTTCAATGCACTTAATGATACATCAAACTTGGCATTCTGACGATCAAAGTTGCATCTCAGGAAAGTTGCCAAAAATCGAAAATTACAAAAGCTACCTCTTCCACAATGTCATCAGCCATGAAAAGGCCTTATAATGATGTCCAATAAACAGGAGTTTCTCTATAAGATAGATTTCATAATTACTTCAAATGGCCCTGTTCTCTAAAACCATAGAAGTTTTTTTTTTTAGACGGCAGCTGGTTCCATTATATATCCAAACCTAGTCTGTTCACTAAAATTGAGGAAAGGTTCAAAAACGACCAGTTGACCATTTCTGCAATTGCACCTGTTTCTATTGTCTTTAATTGTTCCTCCTCTAATCAACGAAGCCACTTTGGAAGTTTTTTTTACTTTCGTTCTAAGGCAACTCCTGAGCTCGTTTAGAGTATGTTACTGAATCACATTCCTTAGATTTCCCCCTCCCCGGTACAATAACAGTTTTTAAATATACCGAGTCTAAGGCCAACTTATGACGTCACAGCTGCTGTCATAAAACCTATCATGTTCGCCTTGTTTCGCTAAACTGTAAGTGGGTCAAAATTTTCCTGAGAAAAGAGCCAGCTCGAAATTTTGCCCTGCAGTGAAAGCAGAATCCAGTAATGTTGCTCACGCATCCACACAAATCTCCTCTACTGAAACTACAAAACTGGAAACATTAAAATTCATTTCTGCTCCAAAATTTGGCACAAAAACCCAGGAGCTGCCGAGAATTTCAATAACATGTGAGAAGGCACAAAAAATGACCGAGTTGCCTTAATGCTTTGAACCCCTTAGAACAAAGGCACAATGATTAGGGCGCTCGACTACTGTGCCCAAGGATGTGATCAAATCTCGGCCTCGTCGGCTGCTTTTCAATGGAGGCTAAAAGCAAGGCACCCGCGTGCTGTGCAATGTCAGCGCATGTTTAAGAACCCCAGGTGGTTGAAAATTCCGGAGCCCTCCACAACGGCGTCTCTCATTGCCTGAGTCGCTTTGGGATGTTAAATGCTGTAAACCAAACCATAGGCGAGATATCACAACTAACGTGCCATGTGCACATGCCGTGACTACATCAAGCTAGTTCATGGTCCTACACAGCACATAGTATTCACAAATAGAGTACAAACATTAAATCTCCAAGCTTACTGGTCGGTTTGGTTTGTGGAGTTTAACGTTCCAAAGCGACTCAGGCTAGAAGAGACACCGTAGTGGAGGACTCCAGAAATTTTGACCACCTGGGGTTCTTTAACGTGCACTGACATTGCACAGCACACGGGTGCCTTGCTTTTCACCTCCATCAAAAAGTGGCCGTCGAGGCCGGGATTCGATCCCGCGTCCTTGGGAACAGTAGTCAAGCGCCGTAACCACTGCGCCACCCCGGCGGGGTGAATCTCCAAGCTTATTACAGGTCCAGTCTAACATTATTCTACAGCCAGAGTTGGGGGTACCACCACTGTCATTAAACTAGACTGCAGCCAGCACCGTAGCTCAGAACAGTAGTGGAGCCTGGTTGGCACAGGCAATAGCGCCAGCTGCAGCCTTCGGACGCAGGCCCAACTTTTTGAGGTGCATAACTTTTTTTTGTTGGCTTTTCGATGGATATGACATGCTTTTAGCAATATCTTCCAGTTCACTTAATTAAAAAAAAAAAAAGCCTTGGTCTGGCTTGTCAGCATCCGATATATTATGCTTTGGTCACACAAACGTCAACAATCCAGAAGGCTAGCAATGCTGTAGTATGCATGATGCAAGTCGTACAGATTCCACTGCTGCCATCTACGCTGCCCTTTTCTAAGCATTTTGTAAAAAAAGAACATTTGATCAATAGCATTACTTCCTTTGCATATGTGAACTTATTTTTCCTCAAACGATATGTTCATCTAGTACTAGCACAACCAACTTTGCAACAAGCTTGCATTAGAGTAGTACTATAGTATGCTAACAAAGTTTGGCTTCCTCAATTTGTGTCTCGTATATCATGACTGAAACAACAATAGCATAAAATAATGAAGGCTTCTTCAAAGCAGGCATAAAATAGCAATATATGGAATCAAAGCACTAGCAACCAGCAAAGAGCAGCTGTGACTAAAATTTTTTCATTACCTACTAAATAACAACTTCAGTATCAATGAACCAAAATGTATCCAATATATTATCCTTTGGTCACACAAACCTCAACAATCCGGAAGACTAGCAATGCTGTAGTATGGATGATGCAAGTCATACAGATTCCACTGCTGCCATCTACGCTGCCCTTTTCTAAGCATTTTGTAAAAAAAGAACATTTGATCAATAGCATTACTTCCTTTGCATATGTGAACTTCTTTTTCCTCAAACGATATGTTCATCTAGTACTAGCACAACCAACTTTGCAACAAGCTTGCATTAGACTAGTACTAAAGTATGCTAACAAAATTTGGCTTCCTCCATTCCCATATACATGGGCATTATGAGACAATCACGCCTCTATGATAACCAAATATCCATACCACAGTGACGCAATCAGATACTCTTTCTATCCGCTAATAACAAGCGAGCTGAACCACCCGGTCACATCGGTTGCTAATGCTGAATCTTCTAGTTGTTGTTCAAAAGTAGCCTCTACAATCTGAACTAGCAATTGCTTTGTTAAGGATTATTTCGTACATTTTTCCCTGCTTTATTAATTAGACCATCTCTCAAGCCCATTCCCCTTTCCTGAAATTCTGTTTCTGCAAGTTTTTAGTACACCTCTCTCTAAACGTCTCACACAGATTTTAGTTTTCTGTGGTTGTACAAAGTACTTCTGTTATTCCTCTTTTCTACGTAAGGTGCTTTAATTTTACTTTAGTTTGTAGAATCTGTCTTGTGAAAGCCTACCTGGCAGGGCCTTAAGCAGAGACCAACCGTATTTCAAGTGAATAAATAAACACATCCTAATTATAATTCCCGCCTCGTGCACCACAAACTTAAACACAGAGTTTAAGCATTGCACAAGCACCCAGCAGCAGCCACAGCCAAGCATTGGGCCCATAACCTAACAAGATTAAGCAGAAGCGCATGTCAACAGTGACCAAATAACACATTTTATACTTGTACCAATTTCCTCATCATAGTGATTTCATGCAATGCACTGATACCTTTACTACCACGATGGTTTATGGCT
Source organism: Amblyomma maculatum (assembly GCF_055883805.1). Classification (NCBI taxonomy): domain Eukaryota; kingdom Metazoa; phylum Arthropoda; class Arachnida; order Ixodida; family Ixodidae; genus Amblyomma; species Amblyomma maculatum. Next base: position 280,404,552 of record NC_139344.1, read on the forward strand.
TATAGGGTTTCGTGTCTACTCAGGCTGTGAGGGACGCCGTGGAAGGCTTTCCATCACTCCGAGGTCCCTTAACATGCTAAGCGAACGAGTAAAACTGCGCGAAAAACGGGACTGTCTTGTTTTTCGCGCAGTTTTACTCGTTCGCTTAATATGAACCACCTAGCCCATCAGAGTGCCTTAACATGCACCGATATTGCAGAGTGCATGAGGACACAAGAGCTACATATTGAATATACAAATATAATAGCCAAACCTACCAGGAATCGTACCACAATCACACAGTTGTAAACAGTCGTCTACTATTGAGTCATACAGCCGCAATCAACATACTGTAGTCCACCTAATACAATTGTTGCATACACTGCTGCCACATATTAAGAAGCCAAGCTGCATACTGCCATTTCAATGACAAAAGTGAACACAGGTAACATACTGTCAAATAAGCGAAATTGAACGGCATGTGTCAACGGCGATAGCCCAGCTTTTCGGAATCGCCTAGTGCTTAGAGTAGCACCTGCAAGGCCACAGAATGACCCTCAGTGCGCTAGCAGTCGGTCGGTGCAGTTCCACGGTAAAGGCATCGGTCAGCAGATGCCTTTAGCGAGCAACAAATGAGCACCCATAAATAGCAAACCACTGCTCTGCAACACAACTGGGCGGGAAACGACAGCTAGGGCTATAAGGGAAGACTTCCACCTAAGCGCTTGGCATGCCACAGAACAGCTAGCAAAATGAAAGTACGCACTTGTGCCGTTGCTGCGCCTCGTGGTAAATATTCTTTAGCTGTTCAATGCGCTCCAAGGTAACTTTCTAAAGTTGTGAGCGCCCTCAGTCAGTCTCGATCTCGCCGCGTTCACTTCGCTTGCGCCTGTAGCGAACACCAATGCTCGAACGCACCAGCAAGGGTGGTTCTGGAAACTCATTTCGGAGATTACATTTTTTTCAGAAGATCCGCACCTGGAGGGCACAGTTCTGGCAGAAATAAGAAATTACTTAAGTACTGGTGGAAAACGGCACAGTTCAGCCTACCTTTTGAGAAAACCAATTATTTGGCCGGTTACTAGCTCTGCTCACAGACGCTCTGCAAACGCGTTTGCAGAGCATGTTTGATTTATATACTTAGATGTATTTTTAGATTCTAAGCGATAATTCATACGTATTTATGAAAACGGGTAGCCTTTCAGCCTTCAAAAAGCGCGTTGCGGACATTGCGTTGCGGCAAGGCTTTGTCACGTGAATTTTGACTTCCGGGTCAATTTGGTGGCTTGGTTTCTGCTAGCATTGCTTGCAGGCATGCGGTTTTGACCTTTATTCTCTTCATATTTGCGCTTAATTTGTTGGAAATGTGGTGTTGTGCTCGGCTTCCAACTTCGGCAACTCAACTAGAACGCGATACAAGATGTTGGGGTGCCGTCGAGGTGTGAACGGCGAAAACAGTTGGCCGTTGCGATCCGCTGGCTGACCGTCGACGGCGAGTTGCACGTGGAACACGAGGCTTTATTTCGAGTGTTTTGTCAATGGCAAGTGTTGGATAGCGCTGTGAAAGCTAGATTTGGTGAAGTAGGTTGTCTGCTCTCGTTCAGGAGCACCAAGTTCTTGCTCGGGCGACTTTGGCTATGCGTTACAGCTGTTTTCGCATGATGAAGGTAGTAGCGAGCGGTCTTTCCACGTCTTCAGAAGGTTTGCAAATTGTGTTGTTTGGCCTCCGTCAGTACAGCTTAATATGATATTATAAGTACTTAACAATTTTCCCTCCGGCCATTTCTGCTAAATGCAAGTTTCAAGAACCACGGCCAGTGCTTACCAATCAGCTGTCGATGGTTCTCGTTGTCTGCCTAGGCCAGCGTGTCACCATTAGCGGTTGTAAGATTTATACATTGTTGTGTAAGCAATTATTCTAAACATGCTTTCACCAGCGAAGCAATCAGCGTGAGCACGCAGAAATTGCTGAGAAATACAAGCAAGATGGATAAAGTTTCCTGCTTGTCCACACCTACTATATGGTGCTGTGATGTTTATTCTTGTCCTGTGTGGAAAGAGAGACAGTTAAAGACTGTTGCAGGAATAAAAATTAACAGCATTTTTCTATACTCTTGGTGAGAGTCATGAAAATTTTCTTCACTTCAGGACAGCACTAATATATATTGTCCAGCTATTTTTCATCTTTCGTTGTATGGCACGTAGAAAAGCTGACAGCTGACATACATGGTATAAAACCAAATTTTGCTGTTCAGCAAAGCAGTTTTATAATGGCCTAGGTGCTGCTGAACGTGCATGCGAAAATTAAATGAATGTCTAAAGCTACTTATTATTGTGATTCAATGCAAGGTGCTGCATACAAAGTTTGTGGTATTTTCATTTGCTGCGTGGCTTTCAGATACAAAACAAGGCACTGGTGGCCATTGGCCATCTCAAGAAGTGCAAAATTCTGCAAAGTAGGCGGAGTCTGGCTTAATTAGCAGCTTTTATTTCTGTAAGGGTAAGAAGTATGAATCTTGCTGAGGCAAGATTTCTGTACTTTGTGCATTTTCTTACAGCTTGCTATTACTCGCCCACAGGTAAACTGAAGCTCATTTCTACAGCCTGTACTAGGCATTTTGCCACAATATACTATTCCTCACTCTCAGCCTTGCTTGGAAGTCATTAATCACATGCTATATAAAAAATATCATGCAAAAGTTCTGCCGGTGAAAGTAATATGAGGTGTAATTACAGTACCAGAACGGTTTCCTATTTCCAAGAATGTTTGCTAGTTCATGACTGATAATAAAGACTATAGTCACTTCTATCTTTGGCTATTTTTTTTTTGCCTGACTGTTTCTCTGGTGCCTGTAGCAAAGCTCTGCTAAGCCGTGATACCTTGTTTTCAGTTGATGTTTTCATTATGAAGAAGCACAAGACAAGTTGACTTTATGCCTGGCTTTTCATACTTGACTCCTTTACCTTGAATGTGTTGCATATAGTGCAGAAGTTATACATTCCCACATATCAGTATGTATGCATAAACAGCTTATGTGCCTACTGGAAACATCTGAATGTACACAATCTAGTTTTTCTGTCCAACCAGACCCCAAACACGAAGTACAGAACAGCAAAATAGTTACAGGCTCTTCCCAGCTTTGATTGGAAGAAATGATGGTTTCGCTTGACCGACATAATGCAGCAACAGTATTGGGCAATCAAGCATGGGAATTTCAAACATGGAGAGCTTTCACAGTTGTATGTGAATGATGTAAAATGTCCCACACGCTATGCTTGGTTAACTTTGTTTATGACAACCTCGGCAAGTGGATATGTCTCTTTGACTGCCAGAATAGCTACATTACTAGCCGACCCAGGAACAAGCATTAATAGAGATTTTTGGCCATATAGTCCTGGCTATACATACATGTTGGGGTATAATATGCATGCAGAATGAATATAGCAGTGCCAAAAATGGAACTCGTGCATCATATGCAGTTGCATCTTTGTTCACTTGGAATTTTTGTTTTTTTTTTTTTTTGTTTTTTTTTTTTTTTTTTGCAGCCGCCATGCAGCGTGATGTCGGGGTGTGGTACAAGAAGTTCACCAAAAAACGAAAAGGACAACCAAAAAGCCACTTGGGCGACTTGCCTCCTAGACGTGGGGGTTCGTCTGGAAACGCGCCGCACATATATTTATTAATAAATGTGCTTTACAAAGATCAGACACGAAACGCTGTTGCATGCCTATATTCATGGTCTTAAAATAATGCACCAGCTCTTAACAAACAACGACTGCCTTCGTAGGCGCAAAGTCAGCTTCTTTGTGAACAGTTGTTTATATATATTTTGTACGAAGTGTCTAAAGGTACGTCCGACGTATCCATTCGATTCTCGTAAAGATACGGCGGACGTCGATATACAGGCTCATGGCTATATGCACGTCGAACGCGGCCACATTCCGCTTGCTACGCGTGAATGATCTTATGCTCTATGATATCACCTAGCCGGACTCTCGATGAGGTGCTACGAAGAGTGCATCCGTTCTAACATAGAATACGGTCTTCACTTAGGGTTGTGTACGGCAAGCATCGCTGTCACGCACATAGCTGCAGGCGATGCTACGTACTGCACCAGCTCCACCAGCTGGCATCGAGATACGCACATTCACGAGCAGCTTTCGCTTCGCTCTAAACTATCACCTCGATCTGCCCGTAATGCGAGCGAGCTATTCCTAGCATTTACGCTGTCTTAGGTCGTGCATCGACCTCCGAAGATCTAGCGCTGGCACAACACACACGCACCTCGCCGTGCAGAACATTCAGCAGTCCAAAGTATGTATGTGAAATGGCATTATGCTTGTTCCTCACATGCAGACCGAGGAAACAGGATGTTTCTAGCTAAATTCTTCGTTTAAATTCTACCTCAGAGTCGTGGCAGAAGACATGCCGAATCTACTAGAGGCCTGCGCTGCTACTGCGGCGAGCTGCACATCGACTCGTCGAGGCGGAGACCTACTGCACCGCACCGCAAGAGTGCACAACCGGAAAGACGGAAGCACGAATGATCCGATTTCCATGTGAACAGCAATGTTCTTTGTGCTTAGCCTGCATCTTTTTCTTGTCGTTGAATTTTGCGTACATGTAGTTTAAACCTCCGCATGCTCGAGGTTAGCGTGACCCGACTGAACGGCCGCGCAGCTTTGAAACGATCGGGATCGATATGCATGCATCGCCGGACTTAGGTATGCGGTAGAAAATGTGAGCTGCACATTTCGTTGCAGAAGCTGACTCTTGGAATTTTGCAAAGTGTGCCATGCAAGTGATCGTTGCTATAACCACGCATCCATGTTCCAACGGCTGGCCTACCCCGAGGCGCATAAATGTTCAACCGTGGACGTATCAATGATCGAAGAGAGGACAGATTTTCACAATATTGGGCGCGAAATCGATAGCTACCAGTGCTCAGTGTTAGAGAAATTCTGCCTTGATCATGCGCAATTCAGTGTTTCAGGTGTGGTCTGTAGCTATAAGTTTGAACAGTTCGCCTGTCAAGTCAGCGGCGCCAGCGATGGACCGGCGGAGCGATTTTCCACGTTACACCGCTGTCTAGCTAGAAAGCCTACCTAGGCGGCGTTTGACATTCAGCTGCTTTTTGTGGGCCCCGTAATTTAAAGCAACGCCTTCAGAAACGCGTTAAATGTTAAAAAATGTATTCTCTTCAACAGTTTCACTCCAGGCTGTCAAAGCAGGCGGACGTTGATAAGACAGTTGAGCACTCCAGTCTTTAGAAATCTGTAGAATCGCCTTCAGTTTGTAGAATTATTGGAATAGGTCACTTTCCGATCGCTGGGACATAGACCCGCATGACAGCGCTGTCACGTGAATAAGGACCACACCAGACCGAAAGCTTGTCTCATATTACATAGCTAACCAAGGTATACCTTACAGCATTGTATTGATTTTTATGGTGCATAAGCAACTAATTCTGCCATGCACCAAGAACAAGGTGTAATGTATTTATTTTGTGTGTAATGACTAAAATGTTGTTTAGGATGTAGCTTGTTTAGGAACATTTTAGGAAACCAAAAATGCAGGAAATTTGCACGTCTCTCCTAGAATCATGCTGGTATGGAAAAGGATCTGTTGCAAAATTGTACAAAACGTTTCCTCTTATTTTCTCGACTCTGGCGCACGTGTAAGATATGGTTTATTGTTAGTTCATCTCCACACTCCTTGCATATTGGTTTGTCCTCTTTCATAAGTATGAAGCTGTGTGTGAGGTGTGGATATGTGTTTTGTGAAGATGACCTAAAATGGCCTCCATGTTGTGTTTTTGATTACTGCATGATTTCCATTCCTTAATGACAGGTTTGACAAGTATAGTTTGTAGTTTATTTCATTGTTTCAAAAATCCTGCCATTTCACTCTCACTTTTCTTTGTACAAGCTTCTTGGTATCTTCATGCAGCATATTCACCCTCTGTAATTTAGCATTGCATCAAGGTAACCTAGTTATTTCTTTTCATCACCTTTCAAGACAACTGTCCCGATTTCATAAAGTGTAGGGTTTCTGACGACAGGAACTCCTTGGAAGTCGTAGAAATAAATGAGATCCACAATCATGAGCTATCTAGGGTGTGCATATACATGTCCATCGCTCAGTGGAATGGTGTCAGTACGCTGTTAGAACAGGTCTTGTGGTAACAACAACCATTGTCTGAGGTGGTCCTTTAGTGGGCATTGAAATGCTATGTAACTACAGGTACTGATAGAACTCTTGATCATGTTATGTGATGGTGCGATCCTTGCATGCATATTAGGTATACATTTCAGAATCTGCAGTGCACCACTTGACCATTTGTCACCAGTTTGTGTGAAAATGTATTTGTCATGCATGTTAACCAGTATTTAACAGATGACCCCTGTACACAAGCCAAAAGTGCCATGAGCCAAATGTCACGAGGCCACACGACATGGCAGGAGCTGTTAAGTCAAGCTTACAAAGTTATATTTGAAATATGTTCTGCGACATTTCAGCTCAAATTAAGAAAGGTTGAGGCTTACAGAGGTCTATGCCAGGTTGTCTATCACCTAACAGGGCAGCCTACGACCGTATGCTAATGAGTATATCTGAGATAACAGACACATGAATTAAGGAATTAGTAATTATGTTTGTAGCAAAGGGCATGTAAATTAACGGGAATCCACAGTGGGATCTGCAGACAAGAACCATTAATGCTGGCACACCATACCCTTAAAGGTGGAGATTAGGAGTCTCCCTAATTTTTTTTCTGCTCAACGCTTGTCATTTCCTTCGTTCTTCCAGATGAGGAAGATGTGAAAATGATAGCATCGAAAATTCCAGAGACCATCGTTAACAAGGATGCTGATCCCAACAGCATAAAAAAGGAATTTCAGAAAAGATGGGTAACTAGTAATGCTGGCAACAGTTGAAGCTAAGTGGAAAGGCATGAAATTGAAATGTAACATATGCAGAGATATGTTGCGAGACGACCAGTCTGTGGTGTGCGACATCTGTCTCCGTTAGTTTCATCAAGTGATTGGCCAAAGCAGATGGGGCTTGTGGTTTTGTGATAAGTGCAGTGTAGTAGCATAGATGCAACCTTGCCCATTAACAATTGGAGTGGAGTAAGTGTATTGTTTTGTTTTTGTAAGATGTTCATGGTTCCCATGCAAACATTATGAGAAATTTTTTCCTAGAGAATGTTTGCTGAAATGTGAATATAATGTGCAATAAAACTATATTTACTTTTTCTTGTATACATTAGTTCTGTGAAGAAAACCACAGGCTAGAAGGAAATGTAATGGCATGCATTTTGATACTTGGCCCCGTTGTGCTGGCTCAGTAGTTAGAGTGCTTGGCTGCTGAACCCAAAGATGCAGATTTGGTTCCAGCCACAGCAGAGGCATTTCAATAGAGGCGAAACAATAGGCTGTCATGCACCGTGCGGTGTCAGTGCATGTAAAAGAACCCCAGGTGGTCGAAATTATACCGGAGCCCTCAACTATTGTGTTCCTCATAGCCGTAGTTATTTTGGGATGCTAAACCAGATATATATCACATCATACTCTGAGTAAGATGCTATTCATGGTCAGTTAATCATACACTAAATGATCAATTTTTTTCTGCATGGTACAGCAGCTGTTGTACAATTTTACTTTAGCCTTCATGAAGAATATCACACTGGCTCCACATGGCTTTCTGTTGACCCTTGATATGCGTCACAATCACACACCCGAGTATGTATTTGTCTAAAGGCACCTATGCATGCAAGGAGGGGACCATTACTTTCCACTTGTCAGAACTGAAATGCATGATCCACATCATTTCTGTAATTCAACTGCTTGCTATTTGAACTGTCCAGCATTGATGCAAGTTTCAAAGAACTGCAATTAGAAAATTAATCTAAGCAGCAAACCATGCCATGAACTGCTTCGGTTTCATCTTTAGCAACTGTTTGGGAACTAAAATTAGCCAAATGTTGCAAAACATAGATGAGAGGTTACAAAATCTAAAAAACAATGCAGCCTACCTGTGGCATGTAGGGTTTCACATCCTAAAGTGACATATGTAGCTATGAAGAATACCGTAGTGGAGAGCTCCAGACTAATTTGACTGCCCAGGCTTTGTACTTTGCATTGACATCTTGCAGAAAACAGAAGCATTTGCATTTCACCTGCACCAAAGTGCGACTGCCATCACTGGTATTAAACATCACGACCTTGGGGCAAGTAGCCGAACGTGCCACTAAGATGTCGCAGCGTGTACATACATGCTATACATGTCAACCTTTCTAGCATTAAAGCTGTCACATGCATGGCAGATATTCATGTTCAGCTTTGGACTGACAAGTTTAAAAGTGTGCTATTTGTGTTTTTCTAGCATGAAAAACAAAGAAAATTAAGGAAAAGCGAAAAAAAATGAACATAATATGTTGAAAAAACACTAGTCATTAACACATAAAGCATATTCGTTCCTTTATTAATGATAAAGTGGCCTTCAACAATAGTACAAAGCCTGAAAATTTCGAAAGGTGCTGTGCCAGGCAGCTATTTTACAGAAACCTGAACCATTTCACCTGTAGGAATGCGCATCCCGGCGGTGTGGGCTGGGCACTTATTTTTCGGTCCACTCCAACATGCGAAAACTGCATCATGTGCATTCCCATTTTCCGAGTTTTGAGCTCTGTAATACAGGCTAACAAATTGTCGATGACTTATTTTCGTCTGATTGTTGCACAGCGCGTGTAAATAAATTACTACTGCACCTAATAAACACTGACATGCACGTGCAACATCGCCGATCATAAACGGACACACTGATGTCCGTCCGGGCATCGGCGCACTCATCACAGCACTCTTCGTAGTCTCACACAGCACTCTAGTAGGACGTAATCCGTAATCACAGCATCTCACGGTAAGCACAAACCACACCTCCAGTTGTACAACAAACACGAATGACGCGATGCTTGGGCTAGACACACGCCGGCGGTGCCCAGCTTTTTCAGCGCCGCTTGTACTACGTAGAACTTGCAGCACCAAACCTCAATGCGAGCAAAAAGCGATGCGTTACGTGACGCATCTCATCACATATGGAAGTGAGGAAACTTTGAAGAATCAAAACTACATAATTACATAACGACCGTCGTAGACGTTAATCCACATGATAACGAGGACCAAATGAGCGGGCGTGCGGGCTGGCCGTCAACACCGCGATTACATGCGCTCGCGCTCTGGTCGTGCTTGCCACCCTGCCGCGGTCCAACTCACGTAAACCTATCATCATGCCATCACGTAGTATATCACCCATTCTAGGCACTATTCTTGCCACTGTACTATTCTTTGTAATTTCACATTTCACGCATGCAGTATGTATACATACTTCTTGCACCTCGTACGTATGTACACCATGCGTACACCTCATACCAACTTCGATTTGGCTACATATGGCTACCATGTTGTTGCTACAACCACATCTGGGGATCTCGGACTCGGATCCGTCCGGCTTTCCCGACGGATCCCAAGGCCCATATCGGAGAAAAATGCGTTGGGTCCGTCGGAAGAACCCTACCGATCGGGTCCGTCCGCCGTACCTCTGAAAAATATTTCCCGGATCCGTCCGACGGATCCCGAAGAAAAACGCACCGGGTCCGTCGGACGTACCTTTAAGACCACTGATCGGGTCCGTCGGACGTACCTTTAGCCACAGCCTATTTTGTATGGGCCGTGCTACCGCAATGCATTTCTAACTGACACAGCATACTTTGTCACACACTTCTTCAAAGCGCTGGCCAACGTTTAACGACTGGTTACTACCTCTGGTGCTCTGTGAAACGATAAAAATGCTGCGGTAAGTTGTGTTTACGTGTTCATATGGGTCGCCCTCCCAACTCGCACCCCCATACTTTTCGCGGTGTTTTAAAAATGCTTTGCCTCGGTAATGAGATTTCATACTTTCACGAGCTGTTCTAGGATGTCCATGGTTACTCTGTACTGAATACCGTGATCATAGATACCCCGGTAAACTAGAAAACTGCTTTGAAATATTTCGTTTCCATGTATTCCTATGGGCGCTAAGCCTACTTTTCACCCCCAGTCGGCCCAGCCCATAGAGGTACAGTGAACTAGAATATTCTAGTTCACTGTAATCATAGAGTTAATACAAAGACTTTGCAAGGCGGATGTATATCTACCTTGGACTTTGTATTACCTCTATGACTGTAATAAAGGCCCAGCCTCCAGGCGACAGAAACGACCGCATCTCGCTTACGTCGCAGATCGGTGTTGGTCTATACGCAGTTCAGACGAGCACGACAACTACAAACTACAGGGTTTTGAATATTTGGGGGCTGGAATTTAAAACATTCCTATGTAAAATCTACTACACCATTCGAGCTGAAATAACGTTCACAAAGTAGCAAAATATCGTCTACGTTATCTGATATATGTGATTCAACGTCGGTACTTGCCTAGATTTTCCGAAATCGAGAAAAAACTGCTCTCGGCGGCGTGCACAATTTTCGCAGAAGAGTCGAAAAGTTATTTTAACATGGTGCGTCATCTGTCGGGCAGCGAGGCAAGCGCACCACCTGGGTTTCTGCACGGTGCCTCGAAGCTCAAAAGTGCCCGGCCATCTAGAGCGGCCTGAGGGCCGTCCTGCTCCCTCACTTCCCTTTACCCCCCCCCCCCCCCCCTCACTTGGTTCTTTTTCGAATCATTAAAGTTGCTACCTACCTACCTGTATCGAACCGGCTTCTGAAGCCCCCACTCTTGCCTCGAATAGGAGGCTACTCCCGACACTTTTGTCATACAGTGTTGCGGGCTTGGGAGCTAATTTGTGGCGGCTGTACAATGCGAGCGTGGTCTTTTTGCTCATTGCGTCCCGCCACATTTCACTCTCTGCTGCCCTGACACGCCGACGGACTTCCGCTGCCCATTTTGTTGCGGAATTGGTGTCAATATGGTTCTGGAAAGAGCCGTACTTCTTTGGTACAAGTGCTTCCACTGCGTGCGGAGACAGGTGGCAGTCAGGTAGTCAAACACCTGGCGAGCCCAACGCGCTCGAGGTATATGCAGCGAAGACGCCCGTAGAACGCCAGGTTGCTGTACGCCTCTCGAGCCTTAAAGGTGGACCAACCTAAGTCTCCCTGTATACTGTGTCGAGCCACCTGGCCATGACATCCAAGCGCCGTGCGGCCAACCTATCGCTGTTGTCGCTCCAGCCATTCACGGCTATCCGCGCTGCCAAGCACACAACCGCATTCGCAAACGTTAGACCTGGGAGATGGACCATCTTCCACAGGTCGCGTACCATAACAAATCGGTTGCAGCTCCAGAGGCACCGACGACGCAGGACGCATTAGCTTGCAGTGCAGTCTGTCGCAACTTGGCCTCGTGCCGGGAATACATGGCTACACGCAGAGCTCCACTCCCAAGTATTTGGTTCCCAAGCTTCGGATAAGGATCTCTCCTCCAAGCGTCAGCTCAGTCTCCGCCCCATCAAGTCCTGCCAGCTGGACAACCGTGGTCTAGTGTTGAACCGCAAGCCCGATCTCATTTTGGCAGATATCCAGAAGAACTCTGCAGATCCTGGGGTGTCTCCGCCATCAAGACAAGGTCGTCCGTGAAGGCTAAGCCCGGTAGTCGGTGAGTGTCGTCCGGCCATGCCAAGAAGAGAGCAAGGAGAGTACCTTCAGTTGGAATCCGATGCCTGACCTGAGTAATTCTTGCTCGATGATTGCTGCGTACAGGATGTACAGGAGGGGTGATAGGGGACACCCCTGCCTCAAGCCCCTCATCACGATAATGGGCTCCGATCCAGCAGGACCGAACTGAACGACGACCCTGTCCTCGCAGAGGCGTCGGATGGTCTGCACCAGCCGCTCCGGAAGCTTCAGTTCCACTAAACGGCTGAACAGCTCCTCATGAGGCACGTTGTCGTAAGCCTGCTGAACGTCAAGAAAGCAACACCACAGCGATCGCCCCTCCTTCCTCGCCATCTCCGCGCACTCCGTTAGTATGAACAGATTGTCATCCAAGCGGCGACCGGGGTGAAAACCGTTTTGGAGCTCGGTCAGGAGGCCAGCCGATTCTACCCAGCCACTCAGCCAATCCTTCAGGATGCGCGCAAACACTCTGTACACCACGCTGATGACTGTAAGGGGCCTGTACGATTTTAGTTGATCAGCGTCCCCACCTCGTTTTGGGATAAGGATGACATATTCCCTGTCCGCCAGTCATCAGGAATTTGCACTCCTGCAATGGCACTGGTCAGCAGCTCGGTTAGTTGTTTCTTAGCCTCAGGACCGAGGATCTTGACCACCCGGGCTGGCAGTCCGTCTGGTCCCGTAGCAGTGCTGGCACTCAGACGCATCAAGGCCCGATCTAGCGTACGCCCGGAGATGGTCCACTCCGGCTCCCTCGTTTCCGGTAGGTCTGCGATAGGGCCAATACACGACGGTGAAGGCCCACTCAAGGCTTTGTCTTCCAGAGTAATTGTACGTCCGTACAGCTTGGGTATGTAAAAGCGAATCCAGTGGCGGATGTACGGCGGCTGTCCGCTGCGCGAACAGGTTCGACCATCCACTTCCATAAGCACTCCGAGACTCCGGCGGACGTCCGAACTCGACCGCCGAGTTGCGGCCGAGTTCGGACGCCCGTCGTACATCAGTGGCTGTCTGGGCTCCCATAATCGGAATCCCTAAAATGTCCCTGGGACGTCTGTGTATTGTCTGTCCGCTAGGCGAACAGATTCGACTATCCACTTCCATAAGCACGCCGAGACTCCGGCGGACGTCCGAACTCGACCGCCGATTTCGGACGTCCGTCGTACATCAGTGGCTGTCTGGGCTCCCATAATCGGAATCCCTGGAATGTCCCTGGGACGTCTGTGTATTGTCTGGGTTACCTCTGATATCATGGTAAGCTGCATGTATTTCAGCATATTTTGTGGCTCTTTTATATATTTTCCAAAGGAACCTATTCCCATGCATCAGGCAATGCAATTGTGAGCCTACATTCACTGTTCATATGCTCTCAAAAACCACAATGAACAATCAGTTCCAACCCCCAAACATAGACTCTTGGAAAAGCACAACCGAAATTAGCGACTGTCGAGTATTGTAGCAGGGATGGCGCCAATTTCTAGTTATGACGACGACCAGTATGCCTTTTGTTTTTGACATTTCAAGCGAATTTGTGTACGTTCTTGTTCACTCTTTCATGCGACAGGGTGCATGATCCCTACAATTGCCCTGGAAGGACAAATAAATGGGATTGGAGGTTCGAACATAGCCCAAAAGGGAGCTCGCAGAGATGTCCTGCGGATTACCCTGTTAGGATGTGGGAGGTAGGGAATTAAACGGGACGTCCCTGGGAGTTGGTGTGTTGTCTGGGGAGAAGCGCACATACCGTTCTGGTGGTGGTGGTGAAAAACGTTTAATTATTCAAAAGAGGTGGAGGTATGCATGAGCCGGATCTTTGAAGATTCGGCGCTTACAAATACTAGGCGGTACCCCAGTGATGTCGGCCGCTGCCCGGGCGCGCTCGACCAAGGCCTTTTGGGCATGCAGGTCATATCAGCTGAGCAAGGTCGCCTCCCAGTCCTCCCGAGTGGGATTGGGGTAAGGATCGAATAGCTGAGTTGGATGGGCAAGCCCACACCATGTGGTAGATGTCTGAAGACTTCTCCGCACAGTGCGAACAACTGCTCGTGATGGAAGGATTAAAATGTTACCAGTCTTTCGCGTGCGTTCTGCGCATGGCCTGGCTGACTGCCTGTCGCCAGTATCGCTGACTCCGTGATCACTCGCTGTGACGATGGTGGCGAGACAGGGTTCATGCCGTCTTAGTATGCATATCTCGTAGCCAAGTGCCCGTGTGTGGTTGTGTGCCTTTCCACTTGTTATAATACTCCTTGAGCTTCGGGCTCGAGTACTGCTGTTCGTCGAGCGGCATGCTGTGGTATTGTCATGTGCTCTCTTGGTTACAGATAGCACCGTCTCCGACCTGTGGGCTCTGCGACGCTAGTTCTGCAATGCGTGTCAGCCCGCCCTGTCAATGGAACATGTCTACAGTATGTTGCAAGTTACTGGTGTGGTCAGCATTCCATGTACTTGCATTTCCCGAAATTTATACGAATCACTACCTTTGGATCATCCGGCAGTATGTGCAATTGAACTGAGGTGCACAGCGCATATACCGCAACACGTGGGATGAGAAAACCTCGTCTCCGATTGAGTGCATAGATTAGTGGAATCTCACTGTCATTTTTATCGTGGTCCTCGAATTCCGCACCACTGTTTAGTACAGTAGTAAACTTTCATCACCTGGAAATACCAGTTTAATAATGCTGGTTGTAGCCTGTTGTTCGTGCGAAGTTGCCTCTCTATCCTGGATTTACAAGAGATCGGTTAGTGTATCTGGAGGGCAATTTCTTTGCCATTTTCGTTGCCTTTATTGGATGTATGTACAAACAGGAATTAGGTGTCCAGTTGATACAGGCAGCTCGGCACAGCTAATCTATTCTGAAGCTCCGGTGCAGTACCGAGCCCGCGCCCGGGACTAACTGGGAAATAGTAGAACCTCAACTGGGAAGGCCAGCTGTTCATCACAGCTCTCAAGCGACTCGCTACCGGCCTACTGGACTAGTCCGCAATCCTGGAAACCAGGCATCTTTTCAAGTAAACTTTTATCACTGGCACTTAGAGTGCCCGGAGGTACAACGCCCGTGAAAAGAAAAAATGCTCTCCACTTCTCCCGAAGCAATCCTGCCTCTAGATTTGCTCCTAAAGTTGAAGGCTAGCTCGAAGCAAAAGCTGTGAAAGTCCTGGTATTTTTGCACAGTGTTATCTTCCAGCTGCTCGCTCTAGACAGTTTATTTTCTTGTGTCAAATTCCTTTATCCTATTTAATGTTATTTCTACTTCCCTGTTGTGCTTATCATTGTAGACAAGCATGTAGACTAGTGTCAGAACAATAAATAAATGAACAGAGCTGCGTTCGTGATTCCATACTTGTCTAGTCATTGCCCTTGCGACTAATTGCAGCATGCACAAAAAACAAAGTTTGCCAAGTAATTATTTCCTCTGCCTTAGGGAAAACAGGAAAACTGTGAAAGCTGCAAAAATGTGAACTGATATTCCTTCATATTGTTTCACACGATCATGCTAATGATGTGTTGCATTTTCAAACATTTGAGCAGTCAGCTTGCCTGCACAAGATGGAACATTTATTGCGGACTGCATATTGGTTGTGTAGTGTCAAAATACACACACGCATCTCGATTTCAGGACATTAAATACCCTCGGGTAGCCACAAAATATTCTATATGTCACTGCAGCTCTGGGATAAAAAAAGGTATATGGATACAAATCGCTGTACGAGTAACAAAACTGCTTAAATTTGCACTGTTAAAAATAATAAACACTACACAGTGAAAGCAGTTTTGCTAGAACCATTGCTGTAACTGACATGGCAAACAGTGTTTGTGATGTGCTGAGCACAAGACCTGCTAGGAAATTTTAATCCTGTCAGTTAGACGGAGTTATGTCTTGTTTTTGTTGCGTCACCATAAATGCAGGCCAAGGTAATGCCATATGGTACTTGGTTCCGGCAATTCTGAAAAAGTGACTGCCAATACAAGTCCGATGTACACCGTCCCACTGCTGACTGTGCAGGTTTGTAAGTGGTGCCGAGATCTTGGGCAGACACCAATCAACGCAGCTCACAAAGCAACATTCCTGCCAAGGTGGTTGCCTACCATAAACACCACATGACATAGCTGCCATTCATGGCAGCCCAGAAGTTATGAAGTGCTGAACAAACACATTTCAGATGTTCAGCGAGTTTACACAAGAGGGAGTTGTTAGTATGGTTAAAGGGACAGAACACTGGAATTTAGGTCTCGATTTTTTTTCGCCGCAGTGGAAAGATTGATGTCTAAAATGCTCGATTCCATAACGGTTTTTTAGGAACGCTGTAGAAAATTTTTACCGAGAATTTTTCGGTCAATGCATGCACCCGTTTTTATGTAGTGCGATGCTGGAAACCATGAGCAGCTAAGACGCCTGGTGGTCGACAAAAAAGACGTACCTAAAACAAATATAATTTTCACTCGCCAGACAGTAATTGGGCATTTTTTGCGTAAACGTCCTTTTCAGTTTCACACTCAATGCTGTTACGGCACAGTAACGCACGCCCTCGTCGACGAAAGTTTTAGTGGGCACTGTCATTGCTTCATTCACGAAATTGCAAACACGGTGGCGCTATCTAGTGGCAAAACCTGAAAGTATAGTGAACTAGAATACTTTCTAGTGGCGCGAACGACGACGCTCGGGCACGCCGATTTTCATTGACGCCGCCAGACGGCGCCACTGCAACATCTACTAGTCGACTTTTCAATGTTTTCTTGCAATAGTGCGACATAGTACCGATGCTTTTGTGCGCCTAATCAGTAAAAGTGGTGATTTTTTCCCTATGCTGACGTATGTGGACCTCCACCCATGATAGAAGGCGTTTCATTCGACATTAATCGGGTTTTCGCCGTTGCACTAGGATGAAAGCGCTCTTATTTCGCTGGCGTCTGCTACAGCTCATGCGGGACGAGTTATCGCGCACTGTAAATCGTTACGGCACATTTATTTGTACGGGATGGGTATTTTTCTGAGCCCTGCAGAGCCCGCCCAGACGGCCACTGACGTCCGACGGACAACCGAACTCGGCCGCAACTCGGCGGCCGATTTCGGACGTCCGCCGGAATTCCGGCGTACGTACGAAAGCGGATGGTCGAATCCGTTCGCCCAGCGGACAGCCGCCGTACCATGCGCCGTACGTCCGCCACTGGATTTGCTTTTACACAGCTATGATATAGTTTGTAGTCGTCGTGCTCGTCTGAACTGCGTATAAATCAGTAATGCCGTCAAGTCTGCATTATATGATGCCAGAGCGAATCGATGCGATAGAAAGCGTTTCCATTAAGCATTTTTTTTTATTTTCCGCATGTTTCATCATTGAATTCTTCCATCAAAAAATTTTGATTAAAAGTTAAATTACCATTAAATATTTTTCTATCATGATGCTTCGGTGAAATTTTAATCAGTGGCTGAATAGACGCAGCAAGCAGCAAGCTCAAAAAGAACGAAACCGAACCTATCCTCTTAAAAATCTGAAATGAGCCAATCCAATCCACCTGACAAGTTGAAGTTTAGTCATGGAAGGTGGCTTCACGTTTCCGTGTTCTGCATTTTCTGCGCAGTTACAAATACCTACGGCTGTAATGCACTGCTAGCATTGTTTTTGCTGTGGCTTGGTGCGGCTGGCACACTTTGTTCACCCGCCGATTCCAAAGTAAGTATTTCACCGAAATTTTGTTTCTTTAGTGGAACTTTTCGATGCACCGATAGTGGTGAGCTTTTGGGTAAGGAAACAGCTCTGTACAGCAGCCGAACAGTCGAGTGTTTTAGGCGAGACTGAAGTATTCTAGTTCACTATATCCGCGCCGACTAACTAAAGGGCAGCCTCAAGTCTGAGGGCCATCTTTCTCGGCATTACTGGACGCTGCGCCAGTAAGCCGCGCAACTTCTCTGTCTCTGATAAAGGAGTGCCTGCCCGAGCTTTATCCCTGACACGGCCGACTCGGAACTACCTTGAACTTCCTTGGTCTAAAGGAGCGCAAGGGAGTCGCAGAAAGTTTCGCCTTAAAGGAGTTGTCCCCGTGTCACACGGCTTGCAACGAGCTTCTCAGAGCAGCCAACATGGGGCCATTAGGCGCTGTTTATTTTGCACAAAGATATAAAAAATAATGTCCAAAACAAACTGAAATATTTTTTATACTACTATTTTCCTCGCAAAATGCAATTAGCTTTAGTCATATCAATATAAAAGAACACACATTTGCTGAAAACAACGACCATGCTCTAAACATAGCCATTTTTCCCGCTCTGCTGGACACCATGCGCGGCGTTGTGCAATACGTGGTGCAGTATCGCGACAATTAAACGCAACTAACCGAGTTAGAATACAATTTTATGCAATAAAATCTAATATATTTAGGAGTAAAAATTACATTATTGAAGAAATGTTATTTAATGACTCGGAAGCAAAGCACATTGGAAACGAGAGTACTCCCTTCGCCCATCAATGGAGATCGTCGATCTCCTTTGCTTCAAAACTCCATTTAACTTCCTTCCATAATGGACTGCCGTGTGACACGGCACGTATCTCCCTCGAGGTAATGGCTACCTTGGTTGAAGGGAGTTGAAAGGAGTTCAGCCGTGTCCGTGTGACAGAGGTAATTTGTTAACCATGCCCAACGTGCTGAGTTGTAAAAACTATACGAGAAAACTTTAGCACTCCTCGAGCCTATCGTGCGACTTGCCTGCACTTGTGAAAACGTCGCGAGTTTTTTCTTTTTTTTTTTTTTTCTTTTTTAATGGACAGCCGCTGATCTTTCTCTCTCGAGCTTTACGGCAACTACAGTTTCTAGAAGGAACGGCTGTAGCTACTAAATAACTAAAGGTTTAGTACTCTCCTTCAGCTTTGACAAACCAGGACAGCACCTTGCGCATGTTGGTTATGCATGTGGGACCGAACCGCGCAGAACAACCGGACAAGGAGATGAGAGAAAAAAAAAAGCCAGCACTTGTCTTTCTTGACCCGTTGTTCTGCGCTGTTCTGGCACGAATTTGACATACCGCCGCCGCGATACAGTTGGGCTGTAAGCTCTGGTGCCTGCAACACCTTCTTTTATGCAAAACAGGCATACTGGGAGGCCATGCAAGCCGCGGGCTCAAAAAAAAAAAAAAAAAGAAAACGAGTTGTGCAAAAGTGCGATGAAAACAAAATTGTTGTTGCTTTGTCCTTACAGATATTCAAAGGCTCCTCAGAACTTCACTGCATTATTGACAGCGAGATAATGCCAAAGCTACACTAGAGCCATGCAGCACCTTATAATGCATGATACCGAGCTTATGTCTCGCACTGAAAGCTCTTACCATGTTCTTAGATTATCATATTAAAGTCGCTTTAAACCCATGCTTGTTAATACAGTGATAGCCATAAATTGAATCTAGGGCATCATGCTCACATACAAGGCTTCTGATAACCGCTGGTCACATGATGTGGGCTATAGCAGAAACCTGTACCTGGTCATCTTACAAGCATTTGTGCAATTGATGCTTTTAATGTGTTGTAAAAGTTTTTCTGTTCGGTTTCTGTATGGAAATGCTTTCCTTATTGAAGGCTAACAATTGGCTTCGTACAGCAAAAACCTGTACCTAGTCATCCTAAAAACAGCACTGCAGTTGGTGCTTTTAGTGTGTTGTAAAAGTATTGGTGTTCTGCTTCTGTATGGCAATGCTTTTCTCATTGAAGACTAGCATGAGGCTTCCAAAAATTTTTCAGATGGCATTTGCTGTAGCCGATTTCGTAGGCCAACAGGAAGCAGCACTTTGAACATGGAAAACTGTCATCCACGGGGGAAAAACAGCAACATCCCTTTGCATTCTCATTTCTTTGGTATGGCTAAAAGTGAGTATTGTATTATTATCTATATTATTAATATTGAATCATGATTGTCAGTGTTGAAGTTGTTTGAGCGTGATGATTTTAAACACACAGGACATCCCTTCGACATTAAGGTTTTAGCTTGTTTACATGTAGGATGTAGAACTGGTTTCAACAAACTTTATGCAGCAAATTCTTTTTACATTGTCCACCATGTTACTTTTTTCATTGTCCATTGAAGTAAATAACCAGTATTTTACTTTTACACAGTCGTCCACTCTTAGCTTGAATGGGAATGTGTGGCATGCAGTTTGCAAAATAGCAATGCATTCGTCACAGCCATGCATCAAGGCTAAGTGGCTGGTGCATAGAGGGACCAGCCGCTCCAGCTTCAACGTCATCTGCCTCTTTGCTCCGGTGTGCAGACGTACATTGAGGCAAAGTGGTTTATGTGTAGAGAAACCAGGAGCTTCTTTGTCACATCTGGCTGTTTGTTACGGTGTGCAGATGCGCATCGAGGCAAAATGTCTGATGTGTAGAGGGACCAGGAGCTGCTGCTTAACGTCCTTCGCCTCTTTACTACAGTGCACAGCTGTGCATTGATGCTAAGTGGCTTGTGCATGGAGGGCCCAGGAGCTGCAGCTTCACGTCTGCCTCTTCGCTCAGGTACGCAGGTGCGTATTGAGGCAAAATGGCTTATGCATAGAGGGACCAGGAGCTGCTGTGTGACGTAGTCTGTATATTTGCTATGGTGCGTATCGAAGTACAGTGGGGGGGCTCATGTGTAAAGGTACCATGAGCTGCTGCGTCATGTCGTCTGCCTCTTTAATATGGTGCGCAGGCAAGCATCAAGGCAAAGTGGCTTATGCATAGAAGGACCAGGAGCTGTTGCTTCACATCTGCTATGATGCGCAGCTGCGTATTGTGGGTGGTGGTAGAAAACATTGCCATCAGATAAAAAATACAGGAGGTTACTCACTAGCTGACCCTGAGGGGGCCTGTCCTGACAAAAACAAGGGGTCCCTAGTTTGGGACCCTAGTGGTGGTAGAGGGACTAGAGGCTGGTACTTCACGCTGTCTGCCTCTTCGCTACGGTGTGCAGCTGCGATGGATGCAGTGGCATCTCAAAAAGTGCATGCCACGCACTCACATGTTCAGCCTGAGTGAACGACTGTGTACCTGCTATAGCTTTGTTATTCATAGAATAAACCTAGGCCAAGTTGGATAAATTATAGCTCACCTCATATGTGGTCAGCAAAGAAAAGCCACTCCAGAAAATCTGATGCATTTACTGTCATAGGATTCTTATTCATATACATGCTACTGACAAGTCAGATTCTTCACCCTCAGAAATGCCAGAAAAATAACCAAGGGTGCGTCTGCAATAGTCTAGCTTGCTCTTTCTCTGCAGACTTGAGTCAGATGTGTGTTCCATTGCTGTGGGTCGGACAGGTGTGAATCTTTGATTTTAAGCTTGCAACAAGTATGTTATTGTAGTTTAAAGGCAAAACGATACTAATAATCGCAGCCCCCCGTGGCCTTTATCCCCTTTTAATAGTGTTGCTAGACACTGAATTATTAGTTTACTCTGCACTGTTTCTGTCTAGTTAATGTGCGGAGATGTACATATATTTATATGACTTGGAGTTGTCGACTTTGCACTTAGAAACATTGTAGCATTATCTGATGTGTTGCTTTCATTTCTTTAATGATTTCTGTAAGGGATCGGTGGGTATGCTAGGCACCATTATTAGTCTGCTCTTTTTGGGTCACCTGTTCAATGCCCAGCTGCGGCCGTCTCCCACTTGCCCTCGGACAGGAGGCGGAGAGACGCGCACAGAGAGGCAGCTACAGCAGCTACAGTGCTTAACGGAAACATAGGCAGAGAGGGAAAGAAGTCCCCTCTTCCGAGGACTTTGCTGTCGCACTCGAAGACGCGGGGACAGGCAGTTTGTTCTCGTTGCTGTGTCATGTAGGGGGCTCATTTTTATTTAAGGAGCTTTACGAACAGTATACAACTAAGGGGTCCTTAGTTCTAAGAGTACCAAGGGGTCCTTAGTACGCTGACTGGACCCATCACCCGGAGGCAGCACAGCTTTGAAACGAGCGCCTCTTTTGGAAGAACTGCTTATCGTTCAAAGAAAAAACACTGTCAGGTTGAAGGGTGTAAGGCCCTCTTCCTTGTTGGGGAGCCCATAAAAGTGACAATTATTCAGTGCAGGCGCGCTGAGTGGGGTCTCGTTGAGGATTCCAACCCTGGATGTCAACAATGGTGGGAGATGGCGGCGTTAAAAAAGGGCAAGTGTGTAACAGTGACGGTATGATGCGGAGCGGGAGGATGTGGGTTGGCTCTTCTGATGTGGTCCGCAATGGTGCTGACTCGGACGCCAATAATTGCCCTGTAAAAGGAGCCGCCAAGGATGCAAGCTTTGGGCAATGGTTGCGCACGTGGGACACCGTTTTGATGGGTTCTAATTTTTTTTTTCTTTTTTTTTTTTCCTAGGGGAGAGAGTTTGGCATGGGACCTAGTGAGCCAATCATTTCGAGGTCCATTCTCTGATTTCTGTTTGCTGTGAAACGAATTTGTTGTCCCTTTTGCATTGCTTGTATTAGGGAGAGGGTGAAGAACTTATGAAAGTGGAAAGACGTGCCAAAATGTTTGTTAGCCAGTCATGTGTGAGTTCGTTGTCATTGGGGATGAGAAATATGGGCGGAGTCCCGAAGTTAATGAAACGGCCCCGCGACCTGGAGAACTCGTTCTGAGCTAGATTTTGATCTCTTTCCTCTTCGGCATAGATCATGGTCATTGTTTCACCTGTTGTAAATACGTACATTCATGTATAAAATTTTCAGTTCATCTTCCTCTCCGTGTGCAAGTTGTTGTGGCCAGATGCAGTAAATTCACTATTTTCATTTCTATATAACGTGCCTTTCTGAAGATGGTGAGCTCTTTTGTCCAATCCTGTAAGAAAGCAGCAAAGCGCTCCCAAATTTTCCGCAAAACTGTGTGATATCTTTAATACTAACTACGGCTTGGTGTCACTCAAAACATGTAGTTGAGGTAGATTTCTCTCCCCCCCTCTTTTTGTTCGTTCAAATGAGGGCCAGCGGACACTAACTCTTGCTTTTGTAATGCCCTAGGCCCCGCCTTAAGGCAGTACTCCAATGTCAATACCATTTTTATAGCTATGGCTGTCGAACAGCACTAATGTCTTTTATACACTTCTTTTACTAATCTCTTGCCCAAGTGGTGGCTTATACTGCGGGGGCGAAAGTCTCTGGACAGTATGTCTAGATTTTGGACTAGAATCGCGATGTAAACGAATTGTGACCTTATTTCTCTTGCACACATGAAAGAACTAACGTTCAACTTTCACATCGACAAGTATGGTCCGAGTTTCCTGGTCGATGTGAAAGTTATGTGCTTTGATTGCAGTTTGTGTAGTCCACACACTTGTCCCCGATATTACATCGGGGCAAATTAGGCGCCTTTACAGGGGCAGTTTCTTTGGCGCCCACTACCTTCCCCATAAAAAAGCTACAGTGTTTCTTGTGAGCAGCTGGCTGCATTTATAAATACCATTATTTTTTTTGTAATTTGTTGTGCGTAGTTGAGAAATCCATGACATACATGCACAGCTGGTTGCCAGAATTATGCAACCATATTTCAGTAACTAACATCCATGCTGCATGCTGCCGGTAATACATCAAGAGCTTGTGGTTGTCAGCTTTTTGTGTAACTATAAGCCTTGATATTGTAATGTCACATATAGCGCTGTGGGTAAACAAATAACTTTACTTTTACTCTTGTAGAAGCATGAACACTGCGCAATCACTGCGGCGGGCTATGCTTCCACATTGGGCTTTAGCCACATGTCAAATGTGTATCTTTATTCTGCTGCAGCAGCTTGCATGTTATCAGATAAGTTGCTTCGTCGCAGCTGCTCTAAGGAGACGCTTTCTAGACGCTTGTAGCCTAGATGTTGATGTCGATATACCCCCGACACGCCCAGGGAATGTCTTCGGTAGAGGGTACATGGAAACCAGCGAAATGTGCAGTTTACAGAACAAAAAGGTAACAATTTTAAATGATGTTATTATTTATCACTTCTTTTCAGAGCAGGAACAATGACTTTAGAAATCTGCCTGTTAAACCGCCCAAAATGCAGGTTTCTGCCGCCAATGCGTACCTGTGTAATACTGCAATGCTCTGGCTGTGCTTTATGTTCATATACAGCATCCTTTATGCTTAGTTTCTCTGCATGTGCACTCCATGTCTTGGGCATTGCTGAGGGCGCATAGCAGCAAGCATAACGTGCCATGTTTGGTCAGAGTGGCATGTTCAAAAAGACGACATAAAAACATTAAAATACTGAATGCCAGGTTCTGGTCAAACTACGTTTGTATCTTTTGTTATTATGCATGGGTTTTGCTGCAGTTATATGACCTTTCTATATAGTATGTGACAGTTCTGAATGGAGATGCATGCGTACAGTGCCATCTGCAAAAAGCAATTGAGAGAAACTGGCAGTTGCCCTTGGAGATGTGTAATCAAAGTTCAGCACAGATAACTTGAATTTCATTTTCCTTTCTATTGCAGGAGGAGCCCAGCCTGCTCTTTCCATCTTAGGCCTGAAAGACCAGCAACAGCTGATCGAGAAAATGCACAGGATAGTAACTGCTCCTGGAATCCCGGCCTGCGGAGGCCGCCCACAGAGAACTCGATCCTCGCTAATTCCGAAATATTAGGTTTCAATAAATACCTTTTCCTCCACCACCTCCCCAAGGGAAGAGCTGTCACGGCCAAGGATAATTAAAAAAAATTATTCAAGTAGATTCTTAATACTCCAGTTGGCCTGCATTTTACCATGCCATTCCTTAACATCGATATTTTTTTAGTGCCTGCATTTTACCATGCCATTCCTTAACATCGATATTTTTTTAGTGTAGACTATTTATGCATGCAGTTTTTGCAATAAAGCCAAAAAAAAAATGCTTTACAACCTCGCATGCTGGTATTCCTATGCACTTAGCATGTTTTCAGGAATGGTGCATTTGTGTAAAGCTCAGCTAGCATATGTGCCTCTTTGATGGAAGTTTTAATTGCACACTACTGTTCAGTGCTTTGTGTGTGAAAGTAAAGCAGACAACAGGAAACTTGAACCTGTTGCATATTCTATTGTCTGCTTTACTCTCACGACAAAGGCATTGCGCACTAGTATGTGACTGAAATTTCCATGGCACATGCTTGCTGAGCTTTACACGAATGTTATTTGCAAGTTTTTACACCAATAGCGGGCCCTGCAAGCATGTTCTGGGAAACGTCCGAATGTCCGCCTTCGGCTGCCCGTCGGACGTCCGTGGGACGCGATCCGGATCCACGAACGATAGTCCGACGGACGTCCGCTGTACGTATATCGAACATAACCGGACTTCCGTCGGATGTCCGAAGGTCCGAAAACGGACGTCCGTCGGTCGACCGTCGGACGTCTATGGCCGTCTGGGTTGGTGGCGCAATCTCACCGCTACGCAGATAGTTGTCGATATCTTAATTGCGGTCGTTCACCTGGGCGTGGTCGAGGAGCGTCGACTGCAAATCCGCGGAGACCGATTCGTTCCCAGACGGCCATAGACGTCCGACGGTCGACCGACGGACGTCCGTTCTCGGACCTTCGGACATCCGACGGAAGTCCGGTTATGTTCGATATACGTACAGCGGACGTCCGTCGGACTATCGTTCGTGGATCCGGATCGCGTCCCACGGACGTCCGACGGGCAGCCGGAGGCGGACATTCGGACGTTTCCCGGAACATGCTTGCAGGGCCCGCTATTAGTGTAAAAACTTGCCAATAACATTCGTGTAAAGCTCAGCAAGCATGTGCCATGGAAATTTCAGTCACATACTAGTGCTCAATGCCTTTGTCGTGAGAGTAAAGCAGACAATAGAATATGCAACAGGTTCAAGTTTCCTGTTGTCTGCTTTACTTTCACACACAAAGCACTGAACAGTAGTGTGCAAATAAAACTTCCATCAAAGAGGCACATATGCTAGCTGAGCTTTACACAAATGCACCATTCCTGAAAACATGCTAAGTGCATAGGCATACCAGCATGCAAGGTTGTAAAAAAAGCATTTTTTTTTGCCTTTATTGCAAAAACTGCATGAATAAATAGTCTACACTAAAAAAAATATCGATGTTAAGGAATGGCATGGTAAAATGCAGGCCAACTGGAGTATTAAGAATCTACTTGAATAATTTTTTTAATTATCCTTGGTTGTGACAGCTCTTCCCTTGGGGAGGTGGTGGAGGAAAAGGTATTTATTGAAACCTAATATTTCGGAATTAGCGAGATGATCGAGTTCTGTGTGGGCGGCCTCCGCAGGCCGGGATTCCAGGAGCAGTTACTATCCTGTGCAATTGCTCGATCAGCTGTTGCTAGTCTTTCAGGCCTAAGATGGAAAGAGCAGGCTGGGCTCCTCCTGCAATAGAAGGGAAAATGAAATTCAAGTTATCTGTGCTGAACTTTGATTACACATCTCCAAGGGCAACTGCCAGTTTCTCTCAATTGCTTTTTCCAGATGGCACTGTACGCATGCATCTCCATTCAGAACTGTCACATACTATATAGAAAGGTCATATAACTGCAGCAAAACCCATGCAGAATAACAAAAGATACAAACGTAGTTTGACCAGAACCTGGCATTCAGTATTTTAATGTTTTTATGTCGTCTCTTTGAACATGCCACTCTGAACAAACATGGCATGTTATGCTTGCTGCTATGCGCCCTCAGCAATGCCCAAGACATGGAGTGCACATGCAGAGATATTAAGCATAAAGGATGCTGTATATGAACATAAAGCACAGCCAGAGCATTGCAGTATTACACAGGTACGCATTGGCGGCAGAAACCTGCATTTTGAGCGGTTTAACAGGCAGATTTCTAGTCATTGTTCCTGCTCTGAAAAGAAGTGATCAATAATAACATCATTTAAAATTGTTACCTTTTTGTTCTGTAAACTGCACATTTCGCTGGTTTCCATGTACCCTCTACTGAAGACATTCCCTGGGCGTGTCGGGGGTATATCGACATCAACATCTAGGCTACAAGCGTCTAGAAAGCGTCTCCTTAGAGCAGCTGCGACGAATTAACTTATCTGATAACATGCAAGCTGCTGCAGCAGAATAAAGATAGACATTTGACATGTGGCTAAAGCCCAATGTGGAAGCATAGCCCGCCGCAGTGATTGCGCAGTGTTCATGCTTCTACAAGAGTTAAAAATAAAGTTATTTGTTTACCCACAGCGCTATATGTGACATTACAATAGCAAGGCTTATAGTTACACAAAACACAAAAAGCTGATAACCACAAGCTCCTGATGTATTACCGACAGCATGCAGCATGGATGTATGTCATGGATTTCTCAACTATGCACAACAAATTACAAAAAAAAATAATGGTATTTATAAATGCAGCCAGCTGTTCACAAGAAACACTGTAGCTTTTTTATGGGGAAGGTAGTGGGCGCCAAAGAAACTGCCCCTGTAAAGGCGCCTAATTTGCCCCTATGTAATATCGGGGACAAGCGTGTGGACTACACAAACTGCAATCAAAGCACATAACTTTCACATCGACCAGGGACCATACTTGTCGATGTGAAAGTTGAACGTTAGTTCTTTCATGTGTGCAAGAGAAATAAGGTCACAATTCGTTTACATCGCGATTCTAGTCCAAAATCTACAGACATACTGTCCAGACTTTCGCCCCCGCAGTATAAGTCACCACTTGGGTAAGAGATTAGTAAAAGAAGTGTATAAAAGACATTAGTGCTGTTGGACAGCCATAGCTATAAAAATGGCATCGACATTGGACTACTACCTTAAGGCAGGGCCTAGGGCATTACAAAAGCAAGAGTTAGTGTCCGCTGATACTCATTTGAACGAACAAAAAGAGGGGGGGGAAGAAATCTACCTCAATTACATGTTTTGAGTGACACCAAGCCGCAGTTAGTATTAAAGATATCACACAGTTTTGTGGAAAATTTGGGAGCGCTTTGCAGCTTTCTTACAGGATTGAACAAAAGAGCTCACCATCTTCAGAAAGGCACATTATATAGAAATGAAAATAGTGAATTTACTGCATCTGGCCACAACAACTTGCACACGGAGAGGAAGATGAACTGAAAATTTTATACATGAATGTACGTATTTACAACAGGTGAAACAATGACTATGATCTATGCCGAAGAGTAAAGAGATCAAAATCTAGCTCAGAACGAGTTCTCCAGGCCGCGGGGCCGTTTCATTAACTTCGGGACTTCGCCCACATTTCTTCTCCCCGATGACAACGAACTCACACATGACTGGCTAACAAACATTTTGGCATGTCTTTCCACTTTCATAAGTTCTTCACCCTCTCCCTAATACAAGCAATGCAAAAGGGACAACAAATTCGTTTCACAACAAACGGAATTTAGAGAATGGACCTCGAAATGATTGGCTCACTAGGTCACATGCCAAACTCTCTCCCCTAGGAAAAAAAAAAAAGAAAATAAATAATTAGAACCCATCAAAACGGTGTCCCACGTGCGCAACCATTGCCCAAAGCTTGCATCCTTGGCGGCTCCTTTTACAGGGTAATTATTGCAATTATTGGCGTCCGAGTCAGCACCATTGCGGACCACATCAGAAGAGCCAACCCACATCATACCGTCACTGTTACACACTTGCCCTTTTTCAACGCCGCTATCTCCCACCATTGTTAACATCCAGGGTTGGAATCCTCAACGAGACCCCACTCAGCGCGCCTGCACTGAATAATTGTCACTTTTATGGGCTCCCCAACAAGGAAGAGGGCCTTACACCCTTCAACCTGACAGTGTTTTTTCTTTGAACGATAAGCAGTTCTTCCAAAAGAGGTGCTCGTTTCAAAGCTGTGCTGCCTCCGGGTGATGGGTCCAGTCAGCGTACTAAGGATCCCTTAGTACGCTTAGTACTAAGGACCCCTTAGTTGTATACTGTTCGTAAAGCTCCTTAAATAAAAATGAGCCCCCTACATGAGACAGCAACGAGAACAAACTGCCTGTCCCCGCGTCTTCGAGTGCGACAGCAAAGTCCTCGGAAGAGGGGACTTCTTTCCTTCTCTGCCTACGTTTCCGTTAAGCACTGTAGCTGCTGTAGCTGCCTATCTGTGCGCGTCTCTCCGCCTCCTGTCCAAGGGCAAGTGGGAGACGGCCGCAGCTGGGCATTGAACAGGTGACCCAAAAAAGAGCAGACTAATAATGGTGCCTAGCATACCCACCGATCCCTTACAGAAATCATTAAAGAAATGAAAGCAACACATCAGATAACACTACAATGTTTCTAAGTACAAAGTCGACAACTCCAAGTCATATAAATATATGTACATCTCCGCACATTAACTAGACAGAAACAGTGCAGAGTAAACTAGTAATTCAGTGTCTAGCAACACTATTAAAAGGGGATAAAGGCCACGGGGGGCTATGATTATTAGTACCGTTTTGCCTTTAAACTACAATAATATACTTGTTGCAAGCTTAAAATCAAAGATTCACGCCTGTCCCACCCACAGCAATGGAACACACATCTGACTCAAGTCTGCAGAGAAAGAGCAAGCTAGACTATTGCAGATGCACCCTTGGTTATTTTTCTGGCATTTCTGAGGGTGAAGAATCTGACTTGTCAGTACCATGTATA
Source organism: Amblyomma maculatum (assembly GCF_055883805.1). Lineage (NCBI taxonomy): Eukaryota > Metazoa > Arthropoda > Arachnida > Ixodida > Ixodidae > Amblyomma > Amblyomma maculatum. The sequence continues at coordinate 280,433,753 of NC_139344.1, forward strand.
CGAATAAGAACCCTATGACAGTAAATGCATCAAATTTTCTGAAGTGGCTTTTCTTTGCTGACCACATATGAGGTGAGCTATAATTTATCCAACTTGGCCTAGGTTTATTCTATAAATAACAAAGCTATAGCAGGTACACAGTCGTCCACTCAGGCTGAACATGCGAGTGCGTGGCATCCACTTTTTGAGATGCCACTGCATCCATCGCAGCTGCACACCGTAGCGAAGAGGCAGACAGCGTGAAGTACCAGCCTCTAGTCCCTCTACCACCACTGGGGTCCCAAACTAGGGACCCCTTGTTTTTGTCAGGACAGGCCCCCTCAGGGTCAGCTAGTAACCTCCTGTATTTGTATCTGATGGCAATGTTTTCCACCACCACCCACAATACGCAGCTGCGCATCATAGCAGATGTGAAGCAACAGCTCCTGGTCCTTCTGTGCATAAGCCACTTTGCCTTGATGCATGCCTGCGCACCATAGTAAAGAGGCAGACGACATGACACAGCAGCTCATGGTACCTTTACACATGAGCCCCCCATTGTACTTCGATACGCACCATAGCAAATATACACACTACGCCACACAGCTGCTCCTGGTCCCTCTATGCATAAGCCATTTTGCCTCAATACGCACCTGCGTACCTGAGCGAAGAGGCAGACGTGAAGCTGCAGCTCCTGGACCCTACATGCACAAGCCACTTAGCATCAATGCACGGCTGTGCACTGTAGTAAAGAGGCGAAGGACGTTAAGCAGCAGCTCCTGGTCCCTCTACACATCAGCCATTTTGCCTCAATGCGCATCTGCACACCGTAACAAACAGCCAGATGTGACAAAGAAGCTCCTGGTTTCTCTACAAATAAACCACTTTGCCTCAATGCACGTCTGCACACCGGAGCAAAGAGGCAGATGACGTGAAGCTGGAGCGGCTGGTCCCTCTACGCACAAGCCACTTAGCCTTGATGCATGGCTGTGACGGATGCATTGCTATTTTGCAAACTGCATGCCACACATTCCCATTCAAGCTAAGAGTGGACGACTGTGTCCAATGACAAAAAGTAACATGGTGGACAATGTAAAAAGAATTTGCTGCATAAAGTTTGTTGAAACCAGTTCTACATCCTACATGTAAACAAGCTAAAACCTTAATGTCGAAGGGATGTCCTGTGTGTTTAAAATCATCACGCTCAAACAACTTCAACACTGACAATCATGATTCAATATTAATAATATAGATAATGATACAATACTCACTTTTAGCCATACCAAAGAAATGAGAATGCAAAGGGATGTTGCTGTTTTTCCCCCGTGGATGACAGTTTTCCATGTTCAAAGTGCTGCTTCCTGTTGGCCTACGAAATCGGCTACAGCAAATGGCATCTGAAAAATTTTTGGAAGCCTCATGCTAGTCTTCAACGAGAAAAGCATTGCCATACAGAAGCAGAACACAAATACTTTTACAATACATTAAAAGCACCAACTGCGGTGCTGTTTTTAGGATGAGTAGGTAGAGGTTTTGCTGTAGCAAGCCAAATGTTAGCCTTCAATAAGGAAAGCATTCCCATACAGAAACAGAACACAAAATCTTTTACAACACATTAAAAGCATCAATTGCACAAATGCTTGTAAGATGACCACGTACAGGTTTCTGCTATAGCCCGCATCATGTGACCAGCGGTTATCAGAAGCCTTGTATGTGAGCATGATGCCCTAGATTCAATTTATGGCTATCACTGTATTAACAAGCATGGGTTTAAAGCTACTTTAATATGATAATCTAAGAACATGGTAAGAGCTTTCAGTGCGACACATAAGCTCAGTATCATGCACTATAAGGTGCTGCATGGCTCTAGTGCAGCTTTGGCATTATCTCGCAGTCAATAATGCAGTGAAGTTCTGAGGAGCCTTTGAATATCTGTAAGGTCAAAGCAACAACAATTTTGTTTTCATCTCACTTTTGCTCAACTCTTTTTTTTTTTTTTTTTTTTTTTGAGCCCGCGGCTTGCATGGCCTCCCAGTACGCCTGTTTTGCATAAAAGAAGGCGTTGCAGGCACCAGAGCTCACAGCCCAACTGTATCGCGGCGGCGGTATGTCAAATTCGTGCCAGAACAGCGCAGAACAACGGGTCAAGAAAAAGACAAGTGCTGACTTTTTTTTTTTTTCTCTCATCTCCTTGTGCGGTTGTTCTGCGCGGTTCGGTCCCACATGCATAACCAACATGCGCAAGGTGCTGTCCTAGTTTGTCAAAGCTGAAGGAGAGTACTAAACCTTTAGTTATTTAGTAGCTACAGCCGTTCCTTCTAGAAACTGTAGTTGCCGTAAAGCTCGAGAGAGAAAGATCAGCGGCTGTCCATTAAAAAAAAAAAAAAAAAAAAACTCGCGACGTTTTCACAAGTGTAGGCATGTCGCACGATAGGCTCGAGGAGTGCAAAAGTTTTCTCGTATAGTTTTTACAACTCAGCACGTTGCGCATGGTTAACAAATTAACTCCTTTAAAGCTCGGGCAGGCACTCCTTTATCAGAGACAGAGAAGTTGCGCTGCTTACTGGCGCAGCGTCCAGTAATGCCGAAAAGATGGCCCTCAGACTTGAGGCTGCACTTTAGTTAGTCGGCGCGGAGCCATCCTGTCAGTCTCGCCTAAAACACTCGACCGTTCGGCTGCTGTACAGAGCTGTTTCCTTACGCAAAAGCTCACCACTATCGGTGCATCGAAAAGTTCAACTAAAGAAACAAAAGTTCGGTGAAATACTTACTTTGGAATCAGCGGGTGAACAAAGTGTGCCAGCCGCACCAAGCCACAGCAAAAACAATGCTAGCAGTGCATTACAGCCGTAGGTATTTGTAACTGCGCAGAAAACGCAGAACACGGAAACGTGAAGCCATCTTCCATGACTAAACTTCAACTTGTCAGGTGGATTGGATTGGCTCATTTCAGATTTTTTTGAGGATAGGTTCGGTTTCGTTCTTTCTGAGCTTGCAGCTTGCTGCGTCTATTCAGCCACTGATTAAAATTTCACCGAAGCATCATGATAGAAACATGTTTAATGGTCATTTAACTTTTAATCAAAAATTTTGGATGGAAGAATTCAACGATGAAACATGCGGAAAATAAAAAGAACTGTTTAATGGAAACGCTTTCTATCGCATCGATTCGCTCTGGCATCATATAATGCAGACTTGACGGCATTACTGATTTATACGCAGTTCAGACGAGCACGACGACTACAAACTATATCATAGCTGTGTAAAAGCAAATCCAGTGGCGGACGTACGGCGGCTGTCCGCTGGGCGAACGGATTCGACCATCCGCTTTCGTACGTACGCCGGAATTCCGGCGGACGTCCGAAATCGGCCGCCGAGTTGCGGCCGAGTTCGGTTGTCCGTCGGACGTCAGTGGCCGTCTGGGAAGCCGTCGGTTCAGGTCTCCATCGCCGTACAGGGCCCGCTTTGCGTCGCCAGGCCGTAACTACGATAAAAGTGTGCGCGAATTGTCTCCAAGGCCGCGCAGGGGAAACTAAATAGAGCAACCTTTGGAGGTGAGGTTGCTCAACGGCGAAAAGACGAACATTCTCCGCCGCCGACGACCACTAACGACGACGCAGCCATTTCACCGCCGCTCCACGACAACACGACCACAGTGCAAGCCGACCCCGCCGCCCAGCGAAGTAACAACGGTATGCCCCGGCCATGACCTGAAGAAACGACGAAGCCGAGATCGGACACCAAGGCCTACGTGCAATGCGAGGACGCGAACAAGTGACCTTGAAGTTGATATCGACGGTCGCAGAGTCATTGCCCTAGTAGACACCGGAGCTCCTATTCAGTCATTAGTGGACTGTTGGCCTCTCAGTTCAGGAAGTTACCACCGCTTAGGTTGGCCCGCTGATTTGCACCGCAGGTGGCAACCTGATTACTCCATCGGGACGATGCACTGCAAGAATAACCGTAAATGGGTGTGCTTACCCCCCCAGCTTTGTGGTCTTGCAGCAGTGCTCCCGCGGCGCATAGGGCTATCATCGACCTGCGATCCAAGCTCATCAAGCTCTCTGCAGACAAAGCCATTCCTGCTACGACGACGTCGATGCAACACATCGCTCTAACGTCCTCGATGAAGAATTGACCGTCCCGCCCCGATCAAGCATCGCTGTCTGCGTAGGTAGCGAAATATCGAAACCATTGAAGGCATCGTCGAAGGAAATATCCAATTGCTCTTAGAACGAGGTGTCGGCATCGCAAGAGGCATCGCGAAATTCCGGAGAAGTCAAGCTCAGGTTCTGGTAACAAACTTCGCCGAAGAATACCGGCATCTCAACAAGGGCACGACGATCGCTTCGAAGGTACGACACTGCAATTGCACTGGCCAAGCACCGCATTATAACGGACGAACACGCCGCGACCTCTGCGCCAAAGCCCTTATCGTGTATCGCCGCGAGAACGCCAGCCATTCGCGATCAAGTTGAGGAAATGCTGCGTGATGACGTAATCCAGCTACATTACGTCATCACGCAGCATTTCCTCAACTTGATCGCGAATGGCTGGCGTTCTCGCGGCGATACACGATAAGGGCTTTGGCGCAGAGGTCGCGGCGTGTTCGTCCGTTATAATGCGGTGCTTGGCCAGTGCAATGCAGTGTCGTACCTTCGAAGCGATCGTCGTGCCAAGCTTGTTGAGATGCCGGTATTCTTCGGCGAATTAGTAGCACAATATGTTTCTGTAACATTGCAGCAACAATGTCAATGTTGTACAATGTTGCGATAACATTGGACTACATTTATCCAACATAGTGCGAAAACTTTCAACATTCGATAACGTTGCTGCAATGTTAACGAGTAACATGCTGGCAATGTTGCTCTAAAGTGGTCTTTCCATATTGCAGCAATATTGTCAAATGATGTATAAATGTTGAACCACATATGATGACATTTCTATAACATTCACTTTATTGACTAACTGTCGTTTCTTCAGACTATTTCTGCAGCCCAAACAGAAAAGCCGGTATTAGGTCACTCCTTTGACCTTGTCACTTCCCCGCATGACAATGTTTATTTATTTTTTAGTTTGAGTGCAACCTTGCATGTCATGTGCATGTGATGAACAGTACAAGTGTACTGGACTTTGTTACACTGAGATAGAAATATATATATATATTTATACGCAATATATTTAGACTGCTGAGATTGCATTATCTTTCAATTAAACATGCGGACTAAAACTATAACTGCTGAAGAAATTTAGTTCTGTTTTCACTAATGCCCCGCAGCCTAATGGTCATGAAGATCGTCGCGAATCCAAATCAAGTCGAAATCGCGGCCGCGCCGAGAGCCATTCCTGCCAAACCGCGTGTAAGCGGCGATCGCGGCAAATTCTTCACGTGCATGGAGCATTTTCCTTCCTCCATGGCTCACGTGTGTTTCCCTTATTCTAGCATAGTTTTCTTGTGGTCGCCGTGTTCTTGCTGCTGTGTTGCATTGCGGCTTCAAATGACAGAGGCCTACACAGAGGATAACATCAGTGGTGAGTGATTTCTAACCTACGTTGAACTGTGACACGTGTTGCATATATGCATGTGTTACCCATGCCCTTCGTGATAGTTTGGTAAAGTGCTACATTCATTGTATCATGAAGAGAGTGAAGTGTTCGCTAAGCGAAGTGTCTATCCGGCAACGACGCCGAAGAATAGCAGAGGCTGTTAACGACGACTAGAAAACTGTTCGGCAGATGTCAGTCCTGATAATGGTCGTGACAGCTGTCCATGTCTGTATTCATAGAGCAGCGTAAAAATTTTGTAATTAGAGATGTGCCCACCAAAATGCTTAGCTTAGCAATTCGATTTTTTTTTTTTTTTTTTTTTTTTTTTTTTTTTCAGGGATGCAGCTTCACTTGTGACATCATGATTTGGAAGAGACCCTCATCGTGACCAGCTGGAGGCTACCAGGGCACAAGCATTTTTAGACATGCTAAATTGTTCAGTCAAATGCTGACAATACTTGTTTGTAGTTTTCCAGTGCAATGGCACATGTCCAAAGAAGGAAGGATTAAACTAGTCGTAATGATTCTACCGTTCATAATACGTCTGCTTGTTTCTGAATACCGAACTAGGTTGTACTCCTACTTTGTATATTTGTGTCAAGTTTCTGCACAAAATAGTGCTACACTGTGCTATAGTGTTTGCGTAAATAGTTTACTGAAGTGTTTTATATTTGTAAATGCAAGTTGGAGGGGTGGTGGGTGCATTTTCATGCTATACTATTGTGCCCAGTAACTGTTCAGAACATTATCTCTGGTTCTTGTTCCTGAGTAGCCTGTGTGTTGTTTTGTAGCTTTGTTGCAAGTTACTTTATAAAGTAATTAAATAAAATAAATCTTGTCTGTGAAATGTAGGCCCATGTGGCACATTTTTCAATCTATGCCAATGTGCCTGTGTAAATGTTCAGTATGTTATATATCTGCTTCCTTTTTCTGAATAGGCAGTACTGCTGTTTTATATTTTGTTGCAAGTTTCTGCAATTAATAATTTACTAAAGTGTCATGTTTGTAAAATTCAAGTTGAGGGATATGCACATTTTAAAGCTATGCTGATGTGCTTAGTAACTGTTGACATTATTTGTGCTTTCTGTTCTTAAGTAGCCAAATTGGCTGTGTGCTATGTATGATTGTTGCAAGTTTCTGCATAAAACGATTGTCTTGAAGTAAATGTCTTACATTTGTAAAACTAGCTGCTGTATGTCAAGCTAATGAGTATACTGGAATCAAGCTTGCTGTTTGTTAGGCTAATTGAATAAATTCTTGACAAATAAAATAGCACTAAAAAAACAAATGATGGTTATTTGTAATGCACATGCATATATATAAATCATTCTAGTTGCCAGGATAACCACTTTCAGTGCCATTTTCAGGTCACAGCAGCTTATAGCATCTAAATGAGCACTGGTACAGAGCTGATGAATATTACATTTAAGGTCTCATTCAGAGTAAGCGGCTTGAAAAGTGGGGAAAAGCTGTGTTGTCCAGTGCAGCCTTTTAGGTGTTCGTACTCCTCTGCACCGCACTGCCATGTGGCAACGAGTAATGTTCAGTTGCTCATTCTTGCGACCTTAAGCTACCATAACCATTGTGGTACGACGATACCATTGCACATGGTTTAGCCTTTCACAAGATAAATTTATTGAACAGCAAGCATCGATAGCTAGTGGCCATCAATGGGGCGGAATATTTCAGTAGCTTGGAATGCTGCCTGAAAGTTTCTGAAACATTACAATAGCTTTGCAGCAATATTGCACTAACGTTGTCATGGGAATGTTGCATGTGTGCAAATAAAACGTTGTACCAATATTAAGAAAATGTTGCAGCCATGTTGCATTAATATCGTCTTCAGAAGTGGCTTAAACATTGACTAAAGATTGTTGTAACATTGGTGCAATGTTGCTTCAATGTTGTCTTATGTATGTTGCATCAACGTGGCAAAAAGAGGACACTAGCCACGTTAAGGCAATGTTGAAAGCAAACATTGCGGCCACATTGAGGCAACAAAGTGTGCTACGCGGCACCAGTCGTTTTGGTGAAGAAAGACTGCACACCTCGCTTCTGCGTTGACTACCGCCGCTTAAATAGCATAACAAAGAAGGATGTCTACCCGCTTCCCCGCATCGACGATACTCTCGATCGGCTCTGCAATGCAAGGCACTTCTCATCGATGGACCTGAAGAGCGGATATTGGCAAATTGAGGTCGACGAAAGAGATCGCGAGAAGACCGCATTCATCACACCGGACGGTCTTTTTGAGTTCAAGGATGCTATTTGGCCTCTGCTCCGCACCAGCCACATTTCAACGAGTAATGGATACAGTCCTGGCAGGCTTGAAGTGGCAAATTTGTTTGGTATATTTGGACGACGTTGTTGTCTTCTCGTCAAACTTTGAAGACCACCTAAAACGATTACAGACAGTGCTGGAAGCCAAGTCATCGGGACTAACGCTAAAAGCAGAGAAGTGTCACTTCACCTACGAAGAACTCCGATTCCTAGGTCACATCGTTAGCAAGAACGGTATACCCGCCCAGACCCGGAGAAAACAGCTGCAATCGCACAATTCCCACCGCCTGCCGACAAGAAAGCGATGCGCTTATTATCGACGATTTGTCAGAAACTTTTCGCGGATCGCCGAACCGTTGACGCAGCTTACAACGGCTGACGTACCTTTTAAATGGGAAGCGCCGCAAAAAGAAGCCTTCGACGAACTTAAGCGCCGCCTGCAATGCCCCCCTGTACTTGGCCACTTTGATGAAACGAATTGTCTAAAGGTACGTCCGACGTATCCATTCGAATCTCGTAAAGATACGGCGGACGTCGATATACATGATTCATGGTTATATGCACGTCGAACGCCACATTCCGCTTGCTACGCGTGAATGAATCTTATCCAGGTCTATATAATAGCTAGCTGGGCGACTCTCGATGAGGTGCTACGAAGAGTTCATCCGTTCTAACATAAATTACGGTCTTCACTCAGGGTTGTGTACGGCAAGCATCGCTATCACGCACATATATCTGCAAGCGATGCGACGTATACTGCACCAGCTCCACCAGCTGGCATATAACACATTCACGAGCAGCTTTCGCTTCGCACTAAACTATCACCTCGATCTTCCCGTAATGCAAGCGAGCTATTCCTAGCATTTACGCTGTCCTGCATCGACCTCCGATCGAAGGTCTAGTGCCGGCACAACTCACACACCTCGCCGTGCAGCACATTCCGCAGTCCAAAGTATATGTGAAATGGCATTATACTTGTTCCTCGCATGTAGACAGAGGAAACAGGATGTTTCTAGTTAAATTCGTTTAAATTCTGCCCCAGAGCCGTGGCAGAAGACATGCCGAATCTACTAGAGGCCTGCGCTGCTACTGCAGCGAGCTGCACATCGACTCGTCGAGGTGAAGACCTACTGCACCGCAATACATGAGTGCACAACCGAAAAGCCGGAAGCGCGAACGATCTGAATTCCCTACGAACAGCAATATGTTCTTTGGTATTTAGGGGAAGTCTAGACTAAAATGCTCAGCCTGCATCTTTTTATCGTCGTTGAATTTTGCGTACATGTAGTTTAAACCCCCGCATGCTCGAGGTTAGCGTGACCCGACTGAATGGCCGCGCAGCTTTGAAATGAGTCACCGGACTTATAGGTACGTGGTAGAAATGCGCGCTTCACATTTCGTTGCAGAAGCTGACTCTTGAAATTTTACACAGGGTGCCATGCAAGTGATCGTTGCATGTTCCCACGGCTGGCCTACCCCGAGGCACATGAATGTTCAACCGTGGACGTATCAATGATCGAAGAGAGAACGGATTTTCATAATATTGGGCGCGAAATTGATAGCTACCAGTGCTCGGTGTTAGAGAAATTCCGCCTTGACCATGCACAATTCAGTATTTCAGGTGTGGTCAGTAGCTATACGTTTGAACAATTCGCCTTTCAAGTCAATGGCACCAGCGATGGACCGGCGGAACGATTTTCCACGCTACACCGCTGTCTCGCTAGAAAGCCTACCTAGGCGGCGTCTGACATTCAGCTGCTTTTTGTGGGCCCCGTAATTGAATGCAACGCCTTCAGAAACGCGTTAAATGTTCAAAAAGGTGTTCTCTTCAACAGGTTCACTCCAGGCTGTCAAAGCAGACAGACTCTGATAAAGCAGTTGAGCATTCCAGTTGAAACCAAACATCCGCACGTCTTTAGAGATTTAAAAATCGCCTTCAGTTTTTAAAATTATCAGAATATGTCACTTTCCGATTTCTGGGACATAGACCCTCATAGTAGCGCTGCCACGTGAATAAGGACCACACCAGACCGAAAGCTTCTCATATAACATAGCTAACCAAGGTATACCTTGGATATCCCACACATATCATTATCATTCTCGCCGAAACCCTAGTTAAGCGCTTGTGCTCAATAGAAACTAGTAAATCACTGCCGCCTACTAACAAGCGGATTGCTGTGATCCCGTACATTCATGGCCTGTCTCATCGCCTGAAAAAGATCGGTGACCGGGGGAATGTGAAAGTTGTAAACTTTGGCAGGTTGCCCAGGACCTGCGATGGACGATCTTGAACAACCCGCTAGATCATACAAGGATAGGCACCAGCGTGAGCATAGACACCTCTCCAGACCTCACATTTGTGAATGGTATCAGGGATGCAAAGTGGATATACTTCATGCAGTTAACTGGGGATGTCAGTGACTCAATTTCTGCAGCTAAGGGAATTCATGTTAAGTCACTGGTGACTCGTATTATTCATATATCAAAAACATTATCATGTTAATCTTTGACTGTTTGGAAAGAATTAACTTGCATATGAATTACTTATTGGGACATACATCATTAATATTATGGGCTGTCGGCAGGCTATAATGTTAACGCAAGAAGTCTGCACGTACACTGCAGCTAGAGAGGAAGCCAAAGCTTTCACCCGTTGAGTCTGCATCTACTGATGATCACATTGACTACAGCTTGCTTTAAAGCTTTTTAATTTGGCATAAGCCCACATTCGCGTTCAGTTTACTTTCTGTGAAAAATAAGCATGCGAAATAAATTAAAGTACCACCTCTCCATTTAAGGCCTCAATGTATATTGTACACTCTGCATAGTTTTATGAAACGGGAGGGTGATTTTCTTCTTTGTAGTTTTTAGCCGCCAGCTCTATAAAGAAAATATGTTATATGTTTGAACTTCTTGAAGTAGGTGAACCCTCCACATTGTTTTGTCTTTATTTTTTTGCCCTGTATCTTATAAATGAGCTCTTTAAAACTTGAAACCAGGCGCGCACCAGCTGCCGCCGTAGAAACGAACACCCGGAATGGGGTAGGCCCGCCATGCGCCTAGCGGCGACAGAGGACACAAGTCACTTAGAAGAGCGCCCATTGTATCCGTGGCCAGTGTGCAGGCGGCACGAAAGCAATGGAAAGTGTCACGAAGCACAAACGGGCTCATTCAACACTACCTTAATAGGCTGACTACGTTTCAGTTTCGCTTCTGTGAGCTTCGCGCCAGTCAGCAGCAGTGGCGCTCATTGGCTACGCACCAGCCAGCTAACTGATCCCAGTTGCACGGAGTTTCAGATATTGGATTTTTTACGCGCTTTCAATGCGGTTCTTTGCTGCTCCCAAAGCGTGCTCTTATCAAGTGCCATGCAACGTGTCGTGCAGCGAGACCTCACACGTGCTGTGCCGCAGGCTGCTTGTGAAGCGGCACTCCATTTCTTTCTTTATGGCACACCCGCTACCACCGTGAAGAATGAGCGCCAGAGAGGAGTAAGTGAAAGCCGTTGGCACTCTGCCAAGTTTGCCCCCCCCCCCCCCCCCCCCCCCCAAACCGGTACAGCTAACATCAAAAGACACCCACACTGTGATGTTATCGTTGAGCAGCAGTTTGGCGCGCTGCCAAGAAATAGGCTGAGTGCTGCTACGGCACGAAACGGAGGGACCCGATAAAGACCGACACTTTTTTCTTAATTCTCAGCGGGAAAAGTGGGCGTTAAGTTCAATATGCGTTTGGGTTTATTACGCCAGTGAATACGGTAAATTTACCCCAATGCAAATAAATGGTTCCTGTCAGGTTTTTCGAGGCATTTCGATAATTCGAACTTCTTTTCTGGTCTCATGAAGTTCAAATTACTTAGCTTTTACTGAACTGTAGGCAGCCAGGGTCTGTAAATAGCGCTGTTTTTTATCTCTGTAGAATTCCAGTTGTCAAGTCGGTTCTTCTTGCTTCAGTTTGTGGAGCACACAAACCTTATCTCTCTTTGAAAAGGACTTGTCTTTTTCAAAGCTCGACTCGGGTCCAGGCTGAGGACTGAAACATAGGCGCAGCACATCTACACGAAAGGTTTGAATGGATGGCATTGCGAATACCACCTCGTGAGCTGTTGACATTGCACTTCTTTACCCTGCCACTAGTACCCATGACTTGAACTGTTTCCATCCAATTTTACGCTTCAACAGATGATGGGGCAGTGGAAGCTCACCTTGAACTTTGTGCACATGAAGCACATATAGAATTACACTTGAGCCAAGCCAGTCATTACAGTCATTACCTTAAAAATTACAGACCAATCAGCTTACTGTCTGCTACGTATAAGGTTTTTACTAAGGTAATCGCTAATAGAATCAGGACAACCTTAGACTGCAATCAAGCAAAGGATCAAGCAGGGTTTCGGAAACGGTACTCTACTATCGATCATATCCATACCATCAATCAGGTGATAGAAAAATGCTCGGAATATAACCAGCCCTTATACATAGCATTCATTGATTACGAAAAAGCATTTGACTCAGTTGAAACCTCGGCGGTGATGCAGGCATTGCGAAATCAGGGCGTAGACGAGCCGTACGTGAAAGTGCTGGAAGATATATATAGTGGCTGCACAGCAACCATAGTTCTGCATAAAGAAAGCAACAAAATTCCCATAAAGAGAGGTGTTAGGCAAGGAGACACAATCTCCCCAGTACTATTCACAGCTTGTTTAGAGGAAGTATTCAGAGACTTGGAATGGGAGCAGTTAGGGATAAGGGTAGATGGAGAATACCTCAGTAATCTGCGATTTGCTGATGACATTGCCTTGCTAAGCAACTCGGGAGATGAACTGCAAATAATGATTGATGACCTAGACAGGAAAAGTAGAAAGGTAGGCTTGAAAATCAATATGCAGAAGACTAAGGTAATGTTCAACAGCCTCGGGAAGGAACAGGAGTTTACATTAGGTAGCGAAATACTGGAAGTAGTAGGCGAATATATCTACTTAGGACAGGTAGTAACCGCAGATCCGGATCATGAAAAGGAAATAACAAGAAGAATAAGATTGGGATGGAGCGCATTTGGCAAGCACTCGCAGATTATAACTAGCAGCTTACCGGTATCGCTCAAGAGGAAAGTATACAACAGTTGCATCTTGCCTGTACTCACCTATGGGGCTGAAACGTGGAGGCTAACCAAGAGAGTTCTACTTAAGTTGAGGACAACCCAGAGGGCTATGGAACGAAAAATGGTAGGGGTAACATTAAGAGATAGAAAGCGTGCAGAGTGGGTCAGAGAAATAACTCAAGTTAACGACATTCTAGTGGAAATTAAGAAGAAGAAATGGACATGGGCAGGACATGTAGTGCGAAGAGAGGATAACCGATGGTCGCTGAGGGTAACAAACTGGATTCCAAGGGAAGGAAAGCGTAGCAGGGGGCGGCAGAAAGTTAGGTGGGCGGATGAGATTAAGAAGTTCGCAGGGGTCAAGTGGATGCAGCTAGCACAGAACCGGGTTAAGTGGAGAGATATGGGAGAGGCCTTCGCCCTGCAGTGGGTATAAACAGGCTGATGATGATGATGAAGCCAGTCATAGTCGTCACTTGGCTTAATTTTTTACTGTACAGTTTTATGCTAAAGATAAGAAAACAACAAAGCCGCAGTATTTATTGAACAAGTAAACAGTGTTGTACCATTGGCGACAGGAGGTGCAATGCAGACAACTGTTTTGGGAAGGTGATGCTGCAACATATGTTGTCAGCATATGGATATCCAAGTAATAGCATCAAGTATAAGCTATCGTTGGATAGCTTATATTGAATACATTTGCACTACACTAATTTCAGGTCCTAATTACCATTAATTGTGATTAAGAATTGAACTTTACAACGTTGTCATATATTATTGCAAAGGTCTCAACAAGTAGTGTCCATAGAAAAAGTGTTAATCCATGCAAAACCATGTAAATTTGAACTATTGGTCATTTAACTTGGTTCAACCATGGTTAAATCTTAAGCTGATAAAAAAAAAAAAAGAACTGGGTTTTTGAAATGCAGTTTTTTGGCCACCTTAAAGTTACCTATCGCATGATCTGGAAACAGGGTGCTAGTCTTTCTCATCTCCTCTACTCTGCAGACAGTAGTAGCAGCTGGAGACAGGCTGCTACCTAAATCAGGTCACTCTGGCCACATAGCGCAACTTAATGGAGAGGCAACGAGTGCACTAGTCATTGTGGATGACAGGTGACAGCTGCAGCTAAGGGGTTGATTACTGCTTTGCATCAGTAACTGCACTGCAGACATGCTTGGTCATTCTAGGTGTTTTCACATGTAGGTTAAGTGCCGAGGACAATATATGGATCTGATTTGTGATAATACATTGCAGCTGCTTGGTTGTAGTTTTCCCCAGCCACCTAAACATACCGATCCCTGTTGATGGTGCAGGAAAGGCAGTGGAGCTACAAATGCTACAACTGATAACCCAACTCGCCGTGAATAAAGCGCTTAACTTTAAATTTTAAATTCTGCAAAATGCCAGAGATTGAGAACCACAGATCCATGAAATTTTGCGAGAGACCTGAAATTGCTTTTGGAATGCATCTCGCTTTATATTCTGATCTGTTATTGTGAATTCTTTTCCTTCTTTATCAATCTCTTCGGTGTAGCTAAAGAAGTGACCTTTGCCACTATGCTTAGGAGCCACTAGAAGTGGCCAGCTTTCTAATTATCATATGTTCGTAATTTTTTGGCACCTGCCAATTCTTAGCACCCTCCCGCCCCCCGCCCCCCCCCCCCCCCTTTCCCCGTCGCCCCAACGTTCGTGAAAGAAAATTAAAACAAGGTTTTGCATGCGAATCTCGGCTCCTGCCTTTTGCGAGGAAGAACACATAGAGCCGGAGCCGTCGGAAGTCCGGAGATGCTGCAGTGTCCACGGTGCGATCTCTGGCTTCTTATATCAATGCATTCTAGCCCTACACAACAGCTCGCAGCACAGACCGCCAAAAGACGGCCTGGAATCAACGGCCATTCGGCATTGCTCAGCAGGTTTCGCAGGCCTGTGTTGATTTGTTTCTTGGCAGCTGTTTGACAGCCATAACAGAAGTTTGATGAGGGTGCCCCAGCTTGAAGTTGAAGCAAACTGTAATTGTGCTTGCCGGAGATGTTTATCAAATTTGCTTGCCAAATAAAATTTTATGCCCATCTCGTCAAGATATTACCGCAATAATGGTGGTGCTGACGACCAAAAGTTAATTCTATGTGTAATTTTAGCTGAAAGGTTTTGCTGGGAAAACCATTCTACGGCACGCACGTAATTGTGCAACACATTGGTTCATCTGCTTCAGCCACGGCTCAACGCAGCCACAATTGTAACGTAGTTGTGTCCTTCGCGTGATACATTGGCTTTTATTTGTTTTCTCATAACGAAGTTCATCCACAGCACAAAAAATTGATGAATGTCGCACGTATTTATGCACGGCCACAGGTCGATGCTGACCGTGCAGTCGCGCACATTGACTGCGCACATCGACTGCAAATGGGTTGGTGCTGCACATTTCCATTTTTTTCAATGTCTATCCACATCGCGCAGACTGTCCAGATAGTTCGAACTGTGTCTCATGATGTCGATTTAATCAATCAATCAATCAATCTTTTATTTCAGTTTGTACATGCAAACTGGGGATGGTGAGAAAAAAGCAGTGAATTATGCACCGCTTGACGGGCCTCACCACCCCTACAAGTCAGCAGTAGGCACAAGGCAAAAACAACCACTGGTAAAAAAAAAAAAAATGAATACAAGTGCATCTACAGAACAAGGTTGACAGAACATATCTGACAACTGGCAGCAATAATAGACGCAGAAGACCGTGAGGCTATAACACAGAGTGGCACAGTACGTTCAAACACAATTGACTTCACTGTAGCATAGATTGCTGAATAAAGCTTTTACGAATGGAAGAAAAAGACATAATATTCACTTGGTCACTCAAAGGGGTATTTAGGAACTTTGGCACAATAAATCTCAACATACAAAACCCATAGTTAGTTCTGCACTTTGGTAATGCAAACCTACTCTGCAGACTGATGTCGTATGATGAGTGGCGACATGTAATAGGAACAATTTCAGAAAAAAATGAATCACCCTTTTTTATCGTTGAATGTTCACTGCTTCAGTGCTTGCATGAAGTAGAGTAACAGAGAAAACAGATAAGCATAAGTATAGTTGAACCGCCAACCACACTATTCAAAACTGGACACCAAGATGGCGTTTGTCGCACACTAAAGTCAACCTCGACGTCACGTTAATACCCCTTATTGGAAACTGGTAAAAATCCATAAATTGTTTTAAACAGCCAAATTAAAACTTCTAGCACATTGGTAATTTTGATGTCTTTACAGGTTGCAAAAATAGAAGCAGCTGCATTACGCATTTATGAAGAAATTGACAAACTTCGGAAAGAACATGAGTAAAGAACGGCGTTGTCTGGAAGATGCTGAAGGAAATCCTGGTGATTGAGATGCTCCTTGGTCCAGCGTCCATGCACCGTTGCTAATATTTTTTTTTTTACTCACAACTGACTGTTCAGTGCGACCTGCGAGCTAACCACTAATAAAAGTGTCATTGTAGCAATTTATTCAAAAACTGGCAGCAGCAGATGTGTTCTGATGCTTTGCTATGGAAGTGTTGTAGTCATGTGTTCTGTACTTTGTCGCTCTTTGTTTGGTTTGAATCGCTGTTTATAACGGTGGGTTCATTTGGTGTACATAAATCGCAGATCTCTTGTTTCTGTTCATCCTGTGAATGCTTGCAACACATGAAGAGTCCCCGGAACTTGGTCAGTGTGGATTTGTCTGCACGACCTCATTCATTGTATAAATCCAGCTTTAGGCAATGTAAATATTGTCCACAATTTCATTCCCTTCATCCATGTTTTGGCCAAACAGGTGTGCAGTGTTATGCAAATAAAACAA
This sequence comes from Amblyomma maculatum, assembly GCF_055883805.1. Classification (NCBI taxonomy): domain Eukaryota; kingdom Metazoa; phylum Arthropoda; class Arachnida; order Ixodida; family Ixodidae; genus Amblyomma; species Amblyomma maculatum. The sequence continues at coordinate 280,450,501 of NC_139344.1, forward strand.
GATCCAATTTTATGGTAAAGAAGCTTCATACTTTTCATAAATACTTAGGCATAATTGTTACTCTTTCATGAACTTGAACAGTTCTCTATGTATATCCATGTGAGTAGCATTGTAAAATGCAGTGATCCTTTTCCTTTGCAAATATTCCTCCATGTTATGTTCAACCCAGTGTTAGCGGTGGAATTTTCAACCTTTCCCCTGTTAATGTGTATGGAAACAGACTGAATTTGTTTGAAGATATGGAATCAAATACCAACTGAAATAAAAGCAAAACACAATTTAGCAAACTCTCTGTGTGTGTGTGTGTGTGTGTGTGTGTGTGTGTGTGTGTGTGTGTGTGTGTGTGTGTGTGTGTGTGTGTGTGTGTGTGTGTGTGTGTGTGTGTGTGTGTGTGTGTGTGTGTGTGTGTGTGTGTGTGTGTGTGAGTGTGTGTGTGTGTGTGTGTGTGTGTGTGTGTGTGTTTGTGTGTGTGTGTGTATGTGTGTGTGTGTGAGAGAGAGAGAGAGAGATAATGTGCATACATAATTGGTAGTAGAAATCATTCATTGTATTTCACCTCTCATATACAACAACCACATTTTTGATATACCTGGCACCCAGTCCCAAGACTAACTAGTCTATTGGGTTCAACAACATTAGCCTAAGAAATGAAGAAATGAATTTTCAGAGTATTGTAGGCATTTCGATACAAAAAGTACTACACTAAGCTTATTTGAAGCATGTGCTATATTAAGAGAGCTGTGAAAAAGCTATTATCTCAAACATAATGACTGGGTAAAATTTTGATAGTGGGTAAATGGTCTTATTCTAGTCTTGCCGAGCCTGAAAGTTTGTGTACAGTTCCATCATCTCCCAGGAGTTGACTGCAGGACGTCCCTTTGGTTTACTCGCTGCTGTAAGAACCATTCACTGCCATCGTGTTTGTGAATGCAGTGCACTATGCATATTAGGTTGAGCTAAAAGTACTGCCATAGAAACTTTTCAGCACGCCAAACGGGCTTTAGTTGCAATGAGGGCACTGTTCGAGAATTTGCTGAGCCTGCTTATCCATGAGCCCCCATGTGATTTATATCAAGTTCTTGCCCAGGCGGCACAGCTATTACAATAAACGTATGGGATAGACTGTGGCATGGCTTTTAGTTCCAGCAGGATGTGGGCTCTGCAGTGGTCCTGGTTCCAGTGGCAGACTTGTGGCAGGCCTGGCTCAGCTTAACTGAGACTCGGATAAATGAGAGCTAAGCCCATTGGCAGAATGGGACCTTGATTGCTCCTTGGACTGAAACCAGTCTTGGCGTGATATACAGTTTATGTATATCTTATGTCAGCTATAATGGATGACTAATGCATATGCACGACTGCAAATTATTCAAGCAAAATAAAATCTTGACACAGATCATAAAGGAAGGCTGTAAATGAGTATTTAACAGAAAAATATTGTTACGGGGATGTACTTAATGTGACGGCACTGCGATGGGCTGAACTCGACGCTAAGACTTCGGTAGTCGTGCAGAATCCACTCTCTCAGCATCGTCCTCTTTCTCAACGCTTCGTCGCGCCCGCGTTCCTCGATTGTCTTTGTCAGTGAGCAAATCACTTTAGTCCCGCGTTTCCCGGTAACACTACCCCCCTCGGCAAAAGGCAACGTCCCGGTGCGGTGTGGAAGGGGAGTAATATGGCTTGAGGTGGGCGACGTACGATTTCGGAAGTGGGTGTAGCAGTCGGTGACTTTGGGTGGAGCGGTGCCATCTCGTAGGTCATGTGGGTCACTGGGCGTAGTACACGGTAAGGACCCGTGTAGTGGGGCAGAAGGTTTTGACACAACCCCACACGACGGCACGGAAGCCAGAGCAACACCAGAGATCCGGGAGGATAGTGCACATCGCGGTGGTGAGCGTCGTAGCGGCGTTTTTGAGTTTCTTGAGAGACGATGAGATTGTGACGAGCAATCTGGCGAGCAGCGTCGGCTCGGGCGATGGTATCGCGGGCATAGGTTGTGACAGGGCCAGCGCCGGGAAGCAAAGTGTCGAAGGGCAGTAAGGGGTCTCTTCCAAAGAGAAGATAGAATGGAGAGTACCCAGCAGTGTCATGACGCGAAGAGTTATATGCAAAGGTGACAAATGGCAGACTAATATCCCAGTCGCGATGACTGTCGGATACGTACATTGCGAGCATGTCGGTGAGTGTGCGGTTAATACGCTCCGTAAGGCCGTTCGTCTGGGGGTGGTACGCAGTGGCTAACTTGTGCCGAACAGAGCAAGAACGAAGTATTTCCTCAACAACTCTGGAAAGGAAACAGCGGCCACGGAGCGGTAAGTAGTTGACGGGGAGCACCATGGTGAAGTATGACGTCGTACAAAAGGAAGTCAGCAATGTCTGTGGCGCAGCTGGTTGGAATGGCGCGAGTGATCACGTACCGCGTGGCATAATCGGTGGCCACAGCAATCCATTTGTTTCCTGACAAGGACTCGGGGAAGGGCCCTAGGAGGTCAAGGCCAACACGAGAAAATGGCTCAGTCGGGATAGCAATCGGCTGCAGGTGTCCAGATGGTAGCACAGGGGGTTTCTTCCGGCGTTGACAGAGGTCGTAAGCGGCTACATAACGTTGGACAGAGCGGTAGAGTCCAGGCCAGAAGAAACGCCGGCGCACGCGGTCGTATGTGCATGAGAGGCCAAGATGACCAGCTGTAGGGGCGTCGTGCATTTGTTCTAGAATGGCAGAGCGTAGGTGTTGGGGAACGACCAGCAAGTGCTCAGCGCCATCAGGTCGCATGTTGCGGCGGTACAGCGTATTCCCATGAAGGAAAAACAGGGCGAGGGAAGAGTCACGGCTGTGTGTGCGAAGGCGGTCGATAAGAGAACTGAGGGTTGGGTCCAAGCGCTGTTCGTCAGCTATGTGGGAAAAGTCCGATATAGAGAAGACACAGGGGTCCGACTCATGGTCAGTAGAGGAAGGGGGATCGACGGTATAACGGGACAGACAGTCTGCATCCTGGTGGAGCCGACCTGATTTGTATATATACAACGGAAAAGGTATACTCCTGCAAGCGCAGTACCCAGCGGCCGAGGCGACCAGCAGGATCCTTGAGGGAGGAGAGCCAACATAAGGCGTGGTGATCGGTAATTACAGTGAATGGTCGGCCAAACAAGTAGGGTCTGAATTTTCCAACGGCCCAGAAGAGAGCCAGGCACTCCCGTTCCGTAATAGAATAGTTCTGTTCCGCTGATGATAGGAGACGACTGGCGTAGGCAATCACGCAGTGTTGGCCGCGTTGTCGCTGTGCAAGAATGGCACCAATCCCGTGGCCACTGGCGTCGGTGCGAAGTTCCGTCTGGGCAGACGGGTTGAAATGGGCCAACACAGGAGGATTGGTGAGAACAGCGATGAGGGTGGAGAATGCGTTAGCCTGCTCTGGTCCCCATGAGAAAGGAACGCCTTTCTTCAGGAGATTGGTGAGAGGACGAGCAATAGCGGCAAAGTTTGGGACGAACCGGCGAAAATAAGAGCACAGTCCTATAAAGCTGCGGACATCACGGGGTGAATGGGAAGATGGAAAAGCACTGACAGCGCGAACTTTGTCGGGATCGGGTTGCACGCCGGTGGCATTCACCAAATGGCCAAGCCAAAACCGCACTTCTTTAAGTTCAGTTGAAGTCCGGCACGGCGGAAAAGTGCGAAGATGGCTTTCGAACGAGGGCGAGAAGACAATCACGTCATCCAAGTAACATAGACAAGTCGTCCATTTGAAGCCACGGAGTAAGGAGTCCATCATTCGTTCAAACATCGGGTGTGACAAAAGCTGTCTTCTCGCGGTGTTGTTCGTCAACAGAAACCTGCCAGTAGCCGCTACGAAGGTCGATAGAGGAAAAGTAGCGGGCTCCATGTAAACAGTCCAAGGCATCGTCTATTCGCGGCAGCGGGTAAACATCTTTCCTTGTAATCTTGTTCAGATGTCGATAGTCGACGCAAAAGCGCCAACTGTTGTCTTTTTTTCTAACAAGCACGACAGGAGATGCCCAGGGGCTGTTCGAAGGTTCGATGATATCGTTGGCCAACAACTTGTCGACCTCCTGCTGGATGACTTGGACACACGATAAGGCCTCCGATGTACAGGTTTTGCATCGTCGGTGTCAATGCGGTGAGTCACAACTGATGTTTGGTCCAGAGAACCGGCAGCAAAGTCAAAAATGTCGGAGAAGGATAACAAAAGGTTGTGCAGGTCCTGAGCGTGTTCGGGGCTGAGGTCAGAGGCAATCATTGCGGAAATAGGGTCGGTAATTGTGGTGGGAAGTACGGGTGTTGGAAGGACGCTTGAATGTGCATGGGCCAGGAGTGAGTGCACAAATAGTGCAGTCTGTGAGAAGGGACAAGGTAGCAAGGGATATTCCTTCGGGGAGAACTTGGGGTGACAGACTGAAGTTCAGGAGTTCTGTGTAACGCGTATGATGAGATGAGGAAGAACGATGTTGCGGTCAAGAAAGACCTCGGTGATAGGGCAAGCAACATAGTCACGTCAGGCACAGGCGGGAAAGGTGACAGAGGTAGGTAAACAGCAGAGTCAGGGGGCAGGCAAGCGAACTCGGTGGAGCAAAGGCGGGGTGTAGATGGAGGATGTTCTGAGCAGACAGGTAGGTCCAAACGAAGAAGGCCGCTGGAGCAGTAGATAAGGGCAGAGTGGGCCGTTAAAAAGTCAAGGCCGAGGATCACATTGTGAGGGCACTGGTTGAGGACGGTGAACAAAACAGGGATGTGATGACCAGCAAGGGTGACTCAGGCAGTGCACAGACCAGTGACGGCGGCAGTACTGCCATCGGCAACACGAACGGTGGGCGAAGCGGCGGGGGTCTGTACTTTCTTGAGGCGGCGGCAAAACGATGAGCTCATGATCGAGACTTGGGCACCAGTGTCAATGTGGGCAGAGACGGGAACACCATCCACGAGCAGGGAGAGGAGGTTACAGGGCGAAGAAATTGGCAGTAGAGGATTTCCAGGTCGGGGTACCAATGCAGCGTCACCTCCGGGAGCTGCATTGGCTAGTTTCCCGTGAAGCGGCCGGCAGAGGACGACGAGGAACTGCGGCTAGGAAGAGGTGAACGGGAACGGCGGGCTGGTGGGGAAGGAGAGCGACTGGACACAGGAGGAGGCGGAGTAGTATCGGTGCGGGGCGGCTCATAACGAGGCGTGAAACGGCGGTGGATGACCGTAATCGGAGTAGCGGTCAACGTAAGGAAAACGTCGAGGTAGTGATGTCCAGCGGCTGCGGCAGTGGCGAGAGATGTGGCCAATACGCGAGCACGTGAAACAGATCGGCCTGTCGTCAGGGGTGCGCCACTCATCAGGATTGCGGTATCAGTAGCGTGGCGTGTAGGTGTTGCGGGGCGTAGCGGTGGCGACCATGGGAGGGATGGGGCTCGAACTGTGGTGTTCTACGGTGTGGCTATAGGGGACGCCCAAGTTAGCAACCTCTTGACGAACGACTGCTTGAATGAGGGATATCGTCGCTAGGTTACTGTCCGAGGAGGGCGGGTTGGATATGCAGCAGGAGCGAGCGCTTCCAGTTCACGACGCACGATGCGGGTCACATTTTGAGTGTTGGAAGGCTGCCTTAGGGTCGGCAGATCCTCGCACGTGGAGCTAGGGGCAGTGTTGGGGAGCCGATTTAAGCGATGCATGTGCACTGCGTTTGTGTTTGGCCTGCTCGAAATGTCGACAAACCTGCAGAACGGAGTCAACCGTAGAGCAGTCCCGACAGAGTAGAAGATTGAAGGCATCGTCGGCTATGCCTTTGAGGATGTGCCCCACCTTATCAGGTTCTGTCATGTCTTTGTCGACTTTTCGGCAGAGGGCCAGAACGTCTTGTATATACGTAATATAAGGCTCGGTAGATATGTCTGGGCACTTGTGGCGAGGTCCCTCAATTGGCGGCGAGTTGACGGCGTTCTTATAGCGGCTAATATTGTACGTTACGGCAACACTCAATAAACGGGATGAATGCGTGAGTTTTGGGGATGTGTCAGAGATGGAAAAGGAAACAATAAAAAAGACCTAAAATCTCCAACTGGCTGATCCTGCATGTAAGACTCATAAACAAAGGCATACTGACGTATCAGACACATGAACCAATATGTAGTGGTCTATAAGACAAGCATGTATCAGCCTATAAGATGTATGGGCTTCTGCACTGGTCTGATACTTTTCTTATACAACCCACAGATAAACCTATGAAACCAATACTATTGCCTATAGGACAAATATGTACCAGTCTATAAGATTTATGAGTTTCTGTATAAGTCCCATAGAAATGCAGATACAACACATAGAATACCTACAGAACTAATACCGATTCTTATAGAACCGATAACGCTCCCTATTGGTCTTTTTTGCTAGGGGGCCAACCGGTTTTCCGAACAGGTCACGGAGTTTTTGTTTGCAAACATCCCAAGAGGGTATATAGATCTGCTTCGTATGTTTCGAACCACACGCGTGCCGTGCCAGTAAGGTAGAAGATGACATTGGCCAGCATCAGTGTGGCGTCCCACCTGTTGTGCTGGCTAACACGCTCATAAAGCGAAAGCCAGTCCTCGCCGTCGACCTCGATCTGTACCGCAGAATGGGCCAGGGTCACGGGGGTGGGCTACGACGACAGTTGGAGTTGCGGAGGTAGATGGAGCCGCGTCGGTTGTCATCGTGACGGTTCCGAGGTGACGGCCACTGCGGAGATCCATGCGTCAGATTGTGTCGAACCCGCGACCTCCACCAAGATGTTACGGGGATGTACTGTGACGGCACTGCGATGGGCTGAACTCGACGCTAAGACTTCGGTAGCCGTGCAGAATCCACTCTCTCAGCGTCGTCGTCTTTGTCAGTGAGCACATCACTTTGGTCCCGCGTTTCCCGGTAACAATATCATGGATAAGAAAGGTCTGCATTTAGTACAAGAACATGCCGTATGAGCTCATGTATTAAAGGCCCACATAGTACTACATCAGGTCTAAGCTTGGTATCTAAATGAGAGAGCTAAGATGTCCATCTTTTGTGGCCCTCTTTTGCTTTCTCAGCAGTACTGCAATCTGTGTAGGAATAAGCATACAAGCGAAAACACAGAGCAAGCTTGGAACCTAGCCGGGAATGGCGCTAAAATGTAGCGATACAAATACAAATATGTACCTCCTGTGGCTCTTCATCACTAACGTGTGGATGCAGGCTCGAGCATTTTGGAGCAGCTTTGGGAGCAGTAGTGAAGCCATTTTGGAGCAGCTTTGGAGCAACGAAACGAGAGTTTTGGAGCATTTGAATTGTGTTTTGGAGCAAGTTTCCAAGGTCAAACGCCTTTGATAATTGCTTTTTTTTTTTTTCTGAAATACAAAATCTCCAATCTGATTCCTTTTTATGCAAGTTTAATGGCTTTCCAACTTTGCACTCACCTCTGACATGACAAACGGCCAAAGCATGTAAAGATGTATAATATAACACAGGCCGACCTCGGCAAAAACTTGGAACAGACTAGCAGCAAAAGTAACACTTGCTGGTGCGCTTCATACCTGAACATCTAGTCTGACCTAATGCATTTACCTATTTTGGCTTGATAGATTCAAATGTCCAGTCTACCACTTAGATTGGCTCTAGTAGCGATACTAACTTGGAATTCAGATTAATGGGCATGACATTTCTGCTCCCTATCTTGTGCATATCTATTTTATTTATTTAGAATATAGCTCAAAGCCCCCAGACATGGGGTATTACATGATCCCTTTTGATCCTATGCGTGGCCTGATAAATTCCTGAGCACATGGATATTTCGTCTGCCTAAAAGGCGCCTTCAGACCACAGTAACGAACATTGACAAGCTTGGCGCCAGTGCCGCTTCAGTGCTTTTTCCTACTGTGGGATCGCGGACAACTGCAGTACAACCTTGATCGTCTTGTCCGTTTGTAAATATGGTGGAGGTCTACAGGATTGGAAGCAGGCACGGGCATTTTGGAGAAGCTTTGGGCTACAGACAGATGGCATTGAAGGGTAGCCTTTCCATCCCGCAGCTTTTTTAATTCACTGCCTCCTGCCAAAAGTTTACCATTCTTTGCTTGAGCAATGCTTGGGCTCCATTTTAATATTTTGGCGCTAGGCCCCGTATACCTTTCCAACACTCTTGAGAAGCTTCCTAGTGAGTGACAGCTTTGGCATACGACCCATAACGCTTCAAGTATGGTTTTGTCTGCCGTAGGCCTGGCAAGCTTGCCAGACAAAGAAGATCGATGGTGAAGTACCTGCTTGTTTCCACAGCAGAACCATTAGAATATAACACATGGTCGGACAAGTTTTCTTCCTAACGGCTCACAATAGTTTGCGCTACCTGCTTCGCTTGCTGATCTCGCTTCTCTGCACTGGCGATTCAAAAGGCTGAGAGGAGGTGCTACGTCACATGCACAGTGCATTTTTTTTTTTCGCAATTATCTCCAACTGCCGGTGGCTCATATTAAATTTACTTGCGAACAAATATTTATTATACTCCATGCTTCCTTCCCTTACAAAAAGCTCATTTGTATTAAGACCAGTGCAAGATGCGTTATATCTTTGCCTCTGATGCAATGACATTGTTCCCGTGTTCTGCTAAAATTGATGGCAAAGCATCAAAACAGCCAGTTTGGAGCACTTTTGGAGCAATATTGCATTTTAGAGCAGAATGGAGGAATTGGAGCAGCACTTCCACCCCTGCGTGACTAATGACATCTGAAAAGTAATGCACCTGTGGACAGAGTTTTTGAACTTAACCGATTCATGTTATATGGGATCAAGCTAGTTGACGGCACACCAGACCAGGATGCGTCACGTTTTCTTTCATAATGGCACTCTTACTATTTTGTTAGTAGCTCTAGTGTTGATTTCAAAGTGTACATAAAAAAAAAATAATAATTTTTGGTTGACTTTAAAAATCAGTCTCTGAAACATTTTTTTTTAATATCCTATGCACCATTTTACAATCCCTGGAGAAACCGGTTTGACTGGGCAGTTAAGAGAGGAAGTCAACACTTTCCTGTGCTACGAGAGCAGCCCAGCTCCCTATTATGGCAGCGCCCTTCACCCCTTTGTAAAATCGTGTATGCGGGTGTCCTGAGCTCCAACCCAAATAAGCTGACTGACTGTTATCTAACCAACTACTTAAGCTTGTGCGACCAGCTTTGTACCTGCAGTACAACTGCGGGCGGTGAACTGGATTAGGAAGTTGCCGAAAGGTGCGGTCTGACAGCCACACCATGAAAAGAGTTTTTACCACCACCATCCATCTAAATTACTAGAGAATGCAGATGACACAAAACCTTGCTTTAAGTTTTTGTCGTTGCTGCAAACAGCATGCCTCTTCTAAATGTGTGCTTAGAAAAATTTACACAATTCAGGTTATCAGCGCACAGACAAAACTTTTCATCTTTTAATTTTTGTGGCTGCCATGAACCTGTCCAGACTGAGAAGACAATTTCATATAAGAAATTTAAAATTTAAAAATCTGAAAAACAAAATGTCTTGGTCTGCACTGGGCTTTCAGGAGTGAAACGAATGAAACGGCGTCAAAACAAATAAAATAGTCGTAAAGAAATCTCCTTCACAATATGATCAACACCTTGAAAACCAGAATGGAGAAAAGCGATCATCGTCTGAGCATTCTTCCGACATGCAAAGCCAACACAGGTCATGAAACAATTTTTTTTTTAATGCTTCTTGGTTGATTGCGGCACTGAAGTTTCCAGGCTGCATATAAAATGAGGTTATACAAGTGAATACAAATATTTCTAAATTTGTGCGATTTTGAAGTTAAATAGAATGATACAAGTCACAGATACCTTGTTTTATTGTAATCTGTGTAGTGTTTGTTTTTATACTTGTCTTCAATGTAGGCTAGGAGTATGTAATTTGTTTCACCTTTGTATGCCACACACAACTTCAGGCAGCCATAGAGCATTAGCAAATATTAAGGCAAGGATGAATTGTGCATTCCTGGAAGGAAGACTTTGTACAGGCCGTGAGAGCTTGGAAATGCCTTCTCTCTGGACTGCTGCATTCTAGTGCGTACTACTCAGGTGCATACAATAGACCCTTTGCAAAACTCTGGAAGTCAGCTTCCCTGCACAGCAAAAACCCCTGCACCATGGCGGCCAAACCTGATTTGAGAGCCGAAGTTGGGTGCAGTGCAGGAGACGTCTATGTGACAATAATGGCCACGTCCATTTCCTGCACACCTGTCTGTTTTTGCTGCCGCAATTATGGTATTAAGAGGCCATCGGGGAAGCCAGTTCCTCGCAAGTGCCATTCAAATCGCCTCTCCCGCCCCTTTGCTTCCTCCTCGTTATCAAAAGCGAAGGAAGTTCTGCTCACCAGGTTCATACATGATTATCAGGCTTGACACAGTATTCTGCGCTGCACCCAACTTCTGCCCCCCAAACAGGTTTGGCCGCCAAGGTGAAGGGGTTTTTATTGTGCAGAGAAGCTGAACCCCGAGTTTTGCAAAGTGTCTATAGCTCAGCTTAGAGTTACTGTATATGCTGCCAAAAAGGTAGCATTATTATATACAGTAACTACAGCTCTGCTAACAGTATGGCTACATCCACGAGCTGTCTAGCACTCGACTCCACAAAAGGCGCAGCATGGTTCAATTTTTTCTGTCGACACTCGGCCTACGCCGCAAGGGAAGGGAGGAAGGTAGGAGTGAAAGTGGAATGAGAGGAGAAGCACAAACAGTGTAGAGCTACGGAGTAATTTCGACCACCTGGGGACATTTAAGTGCACTGACGCCGCACAGCACATGGGCGCATCTCCATTTCGCCTCCATCGAAACGCAGCTACGCAGCTGCCGGCGTTCGGTTTCGAAGGTTTCGAACACGGGTACCACGGGGGAGACTGTAGCCTTCCTCCATGTCCGGCACAGTAAGTGGACATTTTTATCAACTCGAGGTTTTGACAGCGGTCGAATCTGACGTGAACTATCAACTGAAGAGTCAGTTAACAAGACGCCATAAAACATAGCAGCACAAAACAAAAATTCATACTCTTCACCAAGGTAGACCAGGCAAGGTATATGGACCAGGTAGACCAGTAGATTTCTCACTAGAGCTCGGTCTAGACTCGGAGCAGCAAACGCTGTTCCGTGTTTGAAGATTTTCCTTTGTATTTGTAATAAAGTGTGTGGGTATGACGTTATGCTTTTTTTTTTTCATGTTCAATCAGTGCAGAGATACATACTACCATACTACGTACTACTGGCTCATACATGGCGGAAGTACCTTGGCTCATATATGAGCATGAAGAGCTATCATCATCATTATATCTCGAGTGCACGAGGGCGCGACGTACAAAGCGCGCTGCTCGCGCCTCGCGCTCACGGCTTCTCACGGTGTCGCGCTGCATAGAACCAACGGCTGCCAGCAGAACGCTGGAACCCCTTTGACATCGTTTACAGCAAGAGGAACGGACCAGAAGCAAGCTAGACTGTCGCCGCGGTAAGAAATGTCTTCTCAACCTCTTGAGTTATAGTTAGGAAGCTGGCGGGTTGATCACTTTTGAGGTATAACAGGCGATCTATCGTATTCGTTTCAGGCAGCAGTGGTTAAATAATAGCTTTAGGATAGGGGGCCCTGACTCATGTTCACTGCTAACAAAAGGCTCACGAAACTTTTGTATTTTCAAGAGGTTTTAGTTGAATGGGTGGACTTTCATCAAGATAGTAGGAAACCCAAAGAAAGGAGAGCTAACGTGGCATTTTAGATTGTTGATAAGACATGAATATATATATATATATATATATATATATATATATATATATATATATATATATATATAAGCGCACAGTCTGACAAGGACAGAGAAAAACGGGGGATACACTATAACTTGCGAAAATTTATTATGAACCGCAGAGCGGTGAAAATGTAAGTCTATGCTTGACCGTGCTTGTTCAACCAGCCTCCCCCCCCCCCCCCCCCCCAAAGAAAAAAAAAAAAAACACGATTTCTTCGAGGATAGACCCCCCCCCCCCCAAAAAAAAAACTATTCGTTTGGACGCATCAGGTATGCACATTTGTCAAAAAAAAAAAATGCAGGTGCTGACTAAAGCATGTACAAGATCTGTGTTTTCCAAGCTTCAATGGTAGGATCCGGCAACCTTTTTCTCCTCACTGCATGGTTGTCTCTCAGCGAGTTAAACCGTAATTCTTGCTGAGAGATGACTCTGAACTCAACCTAAAGGTAACATACACTCACTCGGCAGGAAATGATTATGGGACTGCATAGTCTAACCGTTGCCATACTGTCACTGCCTGGCTCTGTTCATGGCTCGTTCCGCGGCTATTAAGAATCAAAAACATCACGTAATGCAAACTAAAGGGGAACACACACCAGGAAAGATGAGTCATTTATTTGAATGTTATGAATTTAAAAACAATTAAGAAAAAATTTCACTCAGAGGATTTTAACAAATCTTTCACTGCTGAGATAGTGTTAATCTATTGCGCCACAGAAGCAACAAAAAGGGCTTTAAATGCGCTCTCGTTTTGACGATATTTTCGCTATTTGTCTCCAGGTGACACTGCTCAGAGAGGATGTCATAAATCTAAAAATCAGGTGTAAAAATTGTTTGGTACTTTGGTGAAATCAGACCATTGAGTCTAATTTTGCCAGAAAAATTCCCATCTGTGTATTTGGAACCATTTGGATGCCACTTTGAATGGAAGTGTGTTTTTAAAAAAAAATTGAATAATTACATTGGACATTTCAGGTTGAGCCTATGGGCCTGGTGTGCTCATAAAGGGTAGAAAAAGTTGTTCTCATCTCATGTAAGGCACTGGAAGGAGCAGTGAGGTGTCGGTTTTCAGATAGCATCACTGCCATAGAACAAAGATTCTTTCTGCTGCTGTTCTACATTCAACCATACACATGTATGCAGCGTGTGTGTGTATGTTGCAAAGAAGGAGGAGGAGGCGGAAAGGCAGGGAGAGTGTGTTACAAAATACATGAAAAACAAAGCACCTAAATCCACTACTCATATTCAGCTGGGAGGGCTTTCCTTTGCCTGGACTCGCCGGCCTACATGCACGAGTGCTTCTGATGGCGGCACTTGGTTTCAAGCCCTTAGGTCTTCACACTAACAGCATGACACACTGAGTGGAAGGTGATAAATAATGAACAAACTGGGCTTTGCTCCCAGTGGCAGTATGCCGACAAGCTAGACCCATCCCCATAGCGAGCACAGAGGGCAGCTGTCACAGGGAAAGCATGTTTGAAAAAAACTCTTCCACAGCAGGAAGACCACGGATTCCTTGCAATGATCATATCGGATCTCCTTGAGGTGCCCGTGGCATACATGAGCGCATGCGGCAACACTGCTCTGAGCTCTGTAGGGACCCACCAGCAGGGACCACGTCCACCGCCATTCATTTTCTTTACCACTGGCTCAGTCCAAATGAAGGGTTGTGCTTCAGCGCAGTCTCAAAAAAAAAAAGTGCAGGGCTGGCATGGCTGGGCAAGCTCTTCAGTGTGTGCAGCTATATGGTTTTTTGAGCGCTGAAAATGTTGACACGTTTTTAAAACAAGTTAGTGTGCAGATGCAAATTCCATATGCTCAAAGACGTGTATAATATGGGCGAATAAGTTTTCAACGAGCCTGTATCCTCTGATATTTTCAAGAAATGTGTGGTCATGTGGGTTGGAATTGAGGTTCATTCATTTATGTCTCGTTTCTTCACAGTGCGTGTAATCCAGTTTTCGATGTTGCCAATGCGATTCCTGTCTGGAAAGAAGCAGATATGAGATGTGAATATCAGATGCAGAGTGCCAATTTGGGCTAGTGTTCATGTCTGTTGTTGTCCTCTCTGTCCCCGTTCTTAATGCTGCTTTCTTGCTACATTACAAGATTGCTTGCTACAACACAGACTTAAGCACATGCTTAAAAAGCATAATCAAACCTCATACACAAAACAGTGACTTTGCACGCTGTGTGTCTCATTCCGATCTTGGGCAGCTTTTTAACAGCATTCCTGTTGGTATTGTGAAAATCAGAAGCGTAACAGTAAATGTAGTTGCGTGTTTCACAGTGCATTTTTCGTCTGTTCCTGGGGAAAGCCAGGATGGGATCCGAGCGCAGAATTGGTGGCACTGGTGTTGCCGGTTCCAAACAACCGCATTTTTACATGATGGCTCCCAGATGACGCTGCATCTACTGCTGAAACTGCAGCGTACCAGGTCCTTTAAAAGATTACCTGGCGACTCCCAACTGAAGTGGGCAAATGCATGTTGTTCACAGGCATGCTTGGATCACACAAACCGAAGGAATACTACAAGCATGAAGAGGGGGCACAAAACAGCACATGTTTACTGACATAAATGTTTTCAGCAAGCATATATAATGCTTGCATTGTTTCCGCCTCCTGAAGCCAAGTAGTGCTAGTTATGTGTAATGTTATTGCTTTTAATCATGACTGTAGTAATGAAACAAATGATAACTAAGCAAATTAGCTGCTGAAACCCTTAAATTTTGTAGTCGAATACAACTCAATCTGCAGTAACCGCAGCACAATTCCTCTTTCACAGAAAGCGCTCAGCTGTTAAGTGTTCTCTAGTTGCCTAAATAAAAAGGAAACAGTCGGGCCATATTATAAGTCCAAGAATTTTATTCATCTGGGTTTAGTGCAGTTAAATATCAAACTGATCAATCAAATATCAAACATTTGCTGTTCTTTGGAGTAATACACATGCCGGGAATGATTGCCTATAGTTAGCAGCTGCTGTATTTTTTAACTTGTGTTCTACAGACCATTTTTGTGGTGAGGAGGAAAATAGTCTCATACTCCGAGTGTACTGCACCACTGTTTCTCCCTGGTATATGGGGATGCGGTGGCAGTAGTGAGGGCATCAGTGTACACTACATAGAAAGTGCATGCGCTATGTAGTCTTTTGCACACAAAGCGTCTTGAATAGCCTGAAAGTGTCTAAACTGCTCAGCTGATGTGACAATAGCAGCTGGCGGTGCGATATGTACGCATTTTCACATACCTTATCCCTGTCCTTTTCTTCATTTCGCCCCCGTCTTTGCTTTCTCTATCTCCTACTTGTTTGTGCCATTTCAGCCGGCCGCAAATCAGGTGCTAACAAGCGTCATGGCTAGCAGTCCTTTTAAGAATGATGCAGGACTAAAATCACAATTTGCACAAAAAGATGTGTTTTTAAATTTTAGTTGTGTTTGATTGTGCATGTTTTGAAAAAATGTCTCACTAACTTTGGTTGTCATCTCCGCAGTAGTAGTATTAACATTAATATTTTTTTTGGGAGATGGGGTGCACTCAACACCGAAAGCGCCTATGAACGCCGTTTTCAAAATGCAGCCTCATAGCAGGCAAATAATTGAACACGGAGTGTATCTACAAGTTCCAGTGCTTGTTTTTCGTGCTCTCTAGCCAAAAGGACCTGCTGTCGAGAGAACAGCGGAGGGCTAAAAAGCAAAACGGAAAGAAAAGGCATATTTTGGGCTGTTGGAACAGCAGATTGATAAACCGAAATAGAAGCTTGGATTGAACCTTTGAACACTGTTTTCGCACCACTGGGAGCCAAGCTAAGCAAAGTGCTGGACAGCTTGGGGATAGAATATGGAGCCTGTACAAAGAGGGACACACAGTTAGTAACTATGTAAAGCATTTCACAAGTGCAGACAAGGGTGCTGGACAGCTATAAAGCTGAAAAAAGCAACCACAGGAAATGGACTATAACAACAAATGGACTATAAAAAAATTGTTCATAATAGCATATGGCTGCTCACAAGGTTCCTATGTTACTGCATTGTCACAACAAATAATAATTAGTTCAAACTAACTCAAATTTTTGTTTATTTATTTCCTGAAGTTCAAGGCCAACCTGCAGGATGCATAAACTATATATGAAAATGGATTAGGGAAAATGAGCCTTGTCATCACATGAAATTCCATCATAATGCTTGCAGTATGCAGCTTGGAACAGCAGTACTCAAGGTATCATAGAACCTTTGGATATGGTTGAAGCTAGACTAAAGTTTTAAATTGTTGTGCTGCTCATAGATTGAAACATAGTTTGAGTGTTGAATATTTCTGAACTTCATTTTTCTGCATCGCTTTTGCAGGAGGTTCATTAATAAAGAAGATGACAAGTCATGCACCGGTGCGTAATTGCATATTTATCTATTTTGTTCTTCAATAAAAGTGTATGTTTTCTGGTACAAATTTTGATGGCTTGTGCAAGAAGACTGGTTGCTGCTTTTAATATGTGGAGTCCAGCTTAATGCACTACAATATTGAGCTTAATCAAGGGTGTATATTTGTAGTACATTTTCCGTGCAGTTAGTCATAAAATGTCAGCTTAAAAAAATAGATAAATTTTGTAGTTTTTGCGTACCATTGTATTCTGTTAATTTACAGAACTTATGGACAAATATGCACAGTAGTAGGAAACTTGTGAACATTTGAACTGGTTTTATTAAGTGAAGTCATGTCCGGTTTTTTGTTTAATTTGAAGTGAATACAGTGGTGACCAAAGTAATCTTTTTTTTTTAAGTGCACTGCCTATAGTATTTATTGTTTCGATCAAAGCATTGACAAATTGGGTCGAGAGTTCAGCACTGTGTATTTGCACAACTGCTGCTGTTCGAGTCTGGTACAGTAAACTGATGATGTTTTGTGCTGATGTTCATTTATAGCACGTATCAACAGCCAAGTCGACCAGTAACGACCTTGACCCTCTTGTGGACATGTTGGAAAGATGCCTCAGAATTCGAACTACACCTCAGGAATTGCATTCTCCTACCTCAGACTTTATAGTCAATGTATTGCGTGCAGCCTGTCTGCCATTTGGCTTGAAGGAGGAAGCGATGAATGTGCCCCTTTTCCATTTGCCACCTGATAAATCACATATTGAGGACTCAGTGCCAGTGGTTCACTATTTGAAGCTGATGCAAGTCTTATTTTACCCCTTGGGCGTCACTGATATTGGCTTGACAGACCTAATGAAACCAAAAGCAAAACGCACTCGGGAGCTTCTGAAGATTCTCGTGGACAGTTGGCCACGCATGACTGCCATCTACACTAAGTATAAGGTCTGTTTTTCTCTTATTTTTATGTTTCTTGTGAAAGCAAATGCTTTGAATCATATATGAGTATCAAAAATCTAGGTACTTCATATCACAAATCATGTAACCTTGTGTTTGGTGCATCATAGAGTTGCTTGTGCGCCATAAAATTCCATATAAAAAACTGTTCTTCTAGATAGCATTTGCTTTCATTTAACCATATGGTCAGGTATCTATATTTCTCCACATAGTTAATCTTTGTTACCTGTATCTCTGTCGGGTCACATTTACCATCATCGTAAACCATTATCACCGATTTCTCTCTACTGAATTGCAGCCACAACTGAGCTCCCTGTGTCCCACAGATCCTCATTAACTCCTGCAACCCATCCCGCTTGTCAGCCAGCAAGGCAGTATCATCTGCGTACATCAATCTCGGTAGCACTTGTCTTACTTTTTGTCCTCCCTGCATATATCCCAAGTTTACTCTTGTGTCACTCTTTTCAAGCCACTTTTCCACCTGACTCATTATATCATGAATAGCAGGGGTGACAAGGGGCAGCCTTGCCTGAGTCCTTTTTTTATTCCTGCTATCTTTGTTTTTTGTCCCTCCAGTGTTATGATAGCCTCGTTATCTGTATATACCCTTTTTAGGAACCTTGTGACTTCGCAACCATTGTTGGGAATCAAAATTGGAAGTACAGAATAAAAACATTCAGCCACAAATTATTTATTAAACACTAGTTAATTCCAGATAGTGATCCTTTCTACTAATGCTATACACATTGTTCCAAAACAAAAAGACAATAGGAAAACAAGTGTCCCACCCCTTTAATAATAGGCTTTCATGCTTTGCCAGAGGTTGTCGTTCTGGGTGATACAGGCATATGAGTAAGCTAGTCAGTGCTTGCTTTTTTTTTTTTTTTTGTATGTGATGTTGAACCGCTGCACAGCTTGTGGCATTCATCCAATTGACTGTTATTTCTCCAACCAGGAAAAGGAAACGAAGCAGCTGCTGGCCAAGAATGAAGCAACTAAAATTGCAATCGCACTTTCCACCAAGACGGAAGAGGCAAAAAAGCTTGCTAGTTTTCTTATCAAGGCTTCTGAGGAAGCAGAGCAGATTGAAAAAGAACATTCCGCCTGCGACAAGTCTCTTCAAGAACTCTGTGACCGTAAAGCTGCCATCATGGCCTGACATTGAAGAGCTCGAGTTAGCTTTTGCTGCTTCTACCGAGGCAATAAAACAGGCTGAATTGGACATCGTGAAACTCAAGGAAGCCATAGAAGAACAGCGGGCCGCACTGTGCAGGTATGGGGGAATTAAATGTTAGCGCCTGTGTCATCTAGATCAAATAGGAATGCTACATGCATTTTTTAGCGCAAAACTTTAGAGGAGCTATATCGATAAAACATGGCATTATTGTGAGGTTGCGACAAGGAAAGAGAAATGGAGAGAGCACATAAGCGACAGAGGAGAACCAGTACCAGTGGAGAAAGGTAGCGGATGGTGTGCGAAGGTAGTGAGGAAATGTAGAAGGGCAGCATACACGAGGTAGAGAAAGAGCAGTAGGGGAAAAGAAAGGAAAAGTGGAAAGGAGAAAACGTGCACTGGAGTACAAGAGTAGAAAGTGTGTCAGGCTACGAAAAAATCAGCTGGAGTTAACTCCGCTTAAACTGGTTAAGACATGTGAAAGCACCGTTTTGGCGTGGTTTCGCTTGGTGGTTTAGGATTAGGACACTGGCACAGCGATGTCAGTGCTTGTAAAAGTCCGCAGGTAGTGAAAATTATTCCACAGCCCTCCATTATAGTACGCGTTTTTTCTCCCACCTTCTTTCCGTCCCATATGTGCACTTAGGTCTCGGCAAAAAGTGTGCAAGATACTGTGCGTTTTCCTTTCCCATATACGAATTTCAAAGTTAAGCAGACTTTGCTAGGCATCTGTGTACCGCGCAATATCGGTGCATGTAAAGATCCCCTAGTGTCGAAATTTCCACAGCCCTCTAGTACAGCATCTCTCATAGCCTGGAAAAGTGCAGTAGCTGCCTCACTGTCTGGTGGACACCTGCAAGAAGTGGGCATACAAACTTTAGACGACTTTGCTAGACTGTGAACCTCTGATTAGTGCTTTCACACTGAAACGGCAGCCCGCGCTGGTGGAGAGTAGCGGGGCTTTGACCTTCAGTGTGGCGAAAGTGGAAACAGAAGCACTGTGCAAGGAGGTGTAGTAGGAGTGAAAATGAGCAATGGCCATGTTTTCAAAGACTAGCTTAGGTTGCATGAGACATGCAAACGCTGTCATCTTAGCTGCTTATTTGTTACTCTGGTGTTTATGGCAGGCTGACACAAGGGTTTTCGTGAATTAAAATGAAAGAGCAGTGACTACATTGCAAGTTTTTGTAAGCTTTATGTGACCTAAACTTAATTTTCATGTAACAGGCTGCCATTGAGCTGGTTAAGCTGTAGCCAAAACAACATGAGAAGTGTAGTGATAAATTATTTACCATGCCTAGCCAATTTCTTGTGTTGAGCCATGTATACTGATGCCTTAAGGAGCATTTCATAGGAGAAAAGATGTAACCAAATATTTGGTCCAGGATGCAAAGTTTTTTAATGCATAGATTGTTTTGGCCCATGTGGACTTTCCTGGTGCAATTGGTAGCTGTTAAATAGCAGTGACTTTGCTAGAAAAACGGTATTTGCCACGTTAATGCCGTGTAATCTTATTCTTGTGGCTCCCTTGAACGTAGGCATTTGTTGGACGCAATGCCGACTGATCGACCTCTGTAATGCACACTTATACCGTAGTGACCATGCCTGCAAGTGTGACTCAGCCCTACAAAACTTTGGTGCCATTCACGTTTCCTTCTCAGGTGGCTGGGTGCTGTTGACATGAAGGCCCCAGAATAGAATATGAGTTACTTGGAACTTTTGCACCGATGTTTTGATCAATAATTCCCATACAAGGGTATGTGTACATTGCCTGAGTCACTGTGCTCGATGCACTAGTTCGCTGATGTGCTTCCAAGAGAATTGAAATTGTTAATAACAGGGCTGTCGTTCTGTCATTCCACCTGATGTCCACAACATCATTAATTGCCACTTTCTCTCTGTTTTATTAACACACTGTGCCACAAAAAATACTGAAGTCTGATTTTTTATTAAATGTAGAAAACTAAGGGGACATATATTTTTGAACCTTAATGAGCTTTCAGTACAATGATCTCATATATACTCGCCTTGTAGAAGCGTTCACTAATATTGCCGTACATGTAAAACATTTACCAGGTGTTCCAGTTCAGTGTAACCAAGATTTTAAAAGTAAATGGTAGAGCTAAACTCTGTGTTCTACATTCTCTTATGCTGCCTTGCCAGGCAATGGGGCGCGACCCGTTCAGCGTTGACGGTATGGTTCAAAGAAGTCGTTCCAGGAACCCACTGCCCGAGGAGCAATGGCCGGGGAAAGTGGAATGCCACATTGTATTCAGAAAGCATATTGGCCCCTCACTCTCTCACAGGGAAAGAAAAACTACTAAACGCTTGTAATGCGACCTCTGGCTCACAATCTTGCAGTCAGGTGACACGGGAACGGATTGTTGGCAAAATGAAAAGTAATAAATTTGCTCTGCAGGGCCGTATGATTTGTTTTAAACTGCTCCCGCACTGCATGCGCCTTGCTTGTGTGGTGGTGCGCTCCCACGCTAGCCCTGGAAGGACTTCAGCTTCACTGGTTGTCCCAGGTGACCCTCCTAAACCTTATGAGATGCCGTGCAAAAGGCGAGCATCCTAGCGTAGTGAATCTGACGGCTGTTGAGAGTAGTGTGACCTAAACTACAGTATTCTTTATTTTGTGCTCCCCAAAGTTAATTAGAAAGTCCTAATTTTAGTTAACTGAATCCTTCAAGAAAAAAGTTGTGCAGAAGCTTTTTAATTTATTGCTCGTTATCTTTTTAAACCAGTCATGGGCTGGACTTGAACGGCGGTTGCGGCACATGCTTTGTACAATGTGTGCTCTCGGGATGTTTTTTATCTGCTGCCGCCAGTAGGCAATCGTGGCACTGCTACCCTACCCTTCTTTTGCGGACGAAATGGCCGCTGGCGCGCAAAGCATCTTGACACTTGTGCTCTGGGATTTTGTTTTGGTGCGCTACAGAATGGCTTAAAATATACAGGTTGTTCAAGCCTGTGGCTGCAAGCATGTACATACGTTAAGCGTACGTTACTCATTTGTGAACCATATGTGCAGATGGTAATGAACACTGTGATCTTCCCCGAAGAGAAGCACACGCCTTGACAAAGAAAGGTTATAATGTGCCTCTGCACCGAAAGAGTATCGAGAGTAGATAAGCCGCGTAACCGAACCTATAGTGGGTCATTCACCGACCTGACTCTGTCAAGTCACGGGGAGATGCTCGTGATTGAAGACACGCACACAAGCAACCAGAAAATCGTCCGAACATGAAACGATGCTGCCGCTCAGCATGTTGCAAGATAGTGCACACAGGTGAAACTGGTACTCTGCCTCAGTCATGCTCCGATTGAAACTGGCTGGCAGAATGCGATGCACTGCATCGAACAATGAAATTAACAAAAACAGCAGACAACGCTCTCGCTTATATGCATCATAACAGGGCTCATGTTAACCTTACGCTTTGATGCTGCTAATTCACTGTTTGCAACATACAGAAAATACGACAGAGAATTGGTTTTTGAGATTGCACTTTAAAACAAGTCATGCACATTTAGAAATAACAAAAACGTATACTGATGCCTGATCATAGTCTTAACAACATTGAGATTATTTGTTAAGTGAGAACTTCATGCAGTTAACTGGGGATGTCAGTGACTCAATTTCTGCAGCTAAGGGAATTCATGTTAAGTCACTGGTGACTCGTATTATTCATATATCAAAAACATTATCATGTTAATCTTTGACTGTTCGGAAAGAATTAACTTGCATATGAATTACTTATTGGGACATACATCATTAATATTATGGGCTGTCGGCAGGCTATAATGTTAACGCAAGAAGTCTGCACGTACACTGCAGCTAGAGAGGAAGCCAAAGCTTTCACCCGTTGAGTCTGCATCTACTGATGATCACATTGACTACAGCTTGCTTTAAAGCTTTTTAATTTGGCATAAGCCCACATTCGCGTTCAGTTTACTTTCTGTGAAAAATAAGCATGCGAAATAAATTAAAGTACCACTTCTCCATTTAAGGCCTCAATGTATATTGTACACTCTGCATAGTTTTATGAAACGGGAGGGTGATTTTCTGCTTTGTAGTTTTTAGCCGCCAGCTCTATAAAGAAAATATGTTATATGTTTGAACTTCTTGAAGTAGGTGAACCCTCCACATTGTTTTGTCTTTATTTTGTTGCCCTGTATCTTATAAATGAGCTCTTTAAAACTTGAAACCAGGCGCGCACCAGCTGCCGCCGTAGAAACGAACACCCGGAATGGGGTAGGCCCGCCATGCGCCTAGCGGCGACAGAGGACACAAGTCACTTAGAAGAGCGCCCATTGTATCCGTGGCCAGTGTGCAGGCGGCACGAAAGCAATGGAAAGTGTCACGAAGCACAAACGGGCTCATTCAACACTACCTTAATAGGCTGACTACGTTTCAGTTTCGCTTCTGTGAGCTTCGCGCCAGTCAGCAGCAGTGGCGCTCATTGGCTACGCACCAGCCAGCTAACTGATCCCAGTTGCACGGAGTTTCAGATATTGGATTTTTTACGCGCTTTCAATGCGGTTCTTTGCTGCTCCCAAAGCGTGCTCTTATCAAGTGCCATGCAACGTGTCGTGCAGCGAGACCTCACACGTGCTGTGCCGCAGGCTGCTTGTGAAGCGGCACTCCATTTCTTTCTTTATGGCACACCCGCTACCACCGTGAAGAATGAGCGCCAGAGAGGAGTAAGTGAAAGCCGTTGGCACTCTGCCAAGTTTGCCCCCCCCCCCCCCCCCCCCAAACCGGTACAGCTAACATCAAAAGACACCCACACTGTGATGTTATCGTTGAGCAGCAGTTTGGCGCGCTGCCAAGAAATAGGCTGAGTGCTGCTACGGCACGAAACGGAGGGACCCGATAAAGACCGACACTTTTTTCTTAATTCTCAGCGGGAAAAGTGGGCGTTAAGTTCAATATGCGTTTGGGTTTATTACGCCAGTGAATACGGTAAATTTACCCCAATGCAAATAAATGGTTCCTGTCAGGTTTTTCGAGGCATTTCGATAATTCGAACTTCTTTTCTGGTCTCATGAAGTTCAAATTACTTAGCTTTTACTGAACTGTAGGCAGCCAGGGTCTGTAAATAGCGCTGTTTTTTATCTCTGAAGAATTCCAGTTGTCAAGTCGGTTCTTCTTGCTTCAGTTTGTGGAGCGCACAAACCTTATCTCTCTTTGAAAAGGACTTGTCTTTTTCAAAGCTCGACTCGGGTCCAGGCTGAGGACTGAAACATAGGCGCAGCACATCTACACGAAAGGTTTGAATGGATGGCATTGCGAATACCACCTCGTGAGCTGTTGACATTGCACTTCTTTACCCTGCCACTAGTACCCATGACTTGAACTGTTTCCATCCAATTTTACGCTTCAACAGATGATGGGGCAGTGGAAGCTCACCTTGAACTTTGTGCACATGAAGCACATATAGAATTACACTTGAGCCAAGCCAGTCATAGTCGTCACTTGGCTTAATTTTTTACTGTACAGTTTTATGCTAAAGATAAGAAAACAACAAAGCCGCAGTATTTATTGAACAAGTAAACAGTGTTGTACCATTGGCGACAGGAGGTGGAATGCAGACAACTGTTTTGGGAAGGTGATGCTGCAACATATGTTGTCAGCATATGGATATCCAAGTAATAGCATCAAGTATTAGCTATCGTTGGATAGCTTATATTGAATACATTTGCACTACACTAATTTCAGGTCCTAATTACCATTAATTGTGATTAAGAATTGAACTTTACAACGTTGTCATATATTATTGCAAAGGTCTCAACAAGTAGTGTCCATAGAAAAAGTGTTAATCCATGCAAAACCATGTAAATTTGAACTATTGGTCATTTAACTTGGTTCAACCATGGTTAAATCTTAAGCTGATAAAAAAAAAAAAGAACTGGGTTTTTGAAATGCAGTTTTTTGGCCACCTTAAAGTTACCTATCGCATGATCTGGAAACAGGGTGCTAGTCTTTCTCATCTCCTCTACTCTGCAGACAGTAGTAGCAGCTGGAGACAGGCTGCTACCTAAATCAGGTCACTCTGGCCACATAGCGCAACTTAATGGAGAGGCAACGAGTGCACTAGTCATTGTGGATGACAGGTGACAGCTGCAGCTAAGGGGTTGATTACTGCTTTGCATCAGTAACTGCACTGCAGACATGCTTGGTCATTCTAGGTGTTTTCACATGTAGGTTAAGTGCCGAGGACAATATATGGATCTGATTTGTGATAATACATTGCAGCTGCTTGGTTGTAGTTTTCCCCAGCCACCTAAACATACCGATCCCTGTTGATGGTGCAGGAAAGGCAGTGGAGCTACAAATGCTACAACTGATAACCCAACTCGCCGTGAATAAAGCGCTTAACTTTAAATTTTAAATTCTGCAAA
The DNA here is from genome assembly GCF_055883805.1 of Amblyomma maculatum. Taxonomy (NCBI): domain Eukaryota; kingdom Metazoa; phylum Arthropoda; class Arachnida; order Ixodida; family Ixodidae; genus Amblyomma; species Amblyomma maculatum. Next base: position 280,475,185 of record NC_139344.1, read on the forward strand.
ATGCCAGAGATTGAGAACCACAGATCCATGAAATTTTGCGAGAGACCTGAAATTGCTTTTGGAATGCATCTCGCTTTATATTCTGATCTGTTATTGTGAATTCTTTTCCTTCTTTATCAATCTCTTCGGTGTAGCTAAAGAAGTGACCTTTGCCACTATGCTTAGGAGCCACTAGAAGTGGCCAGCTTTCTAATTATCATATGTTCGTAATTTTTTGGCACCTGCCAATTCTTAGCACCCTCCCCCCCCCCCCCCCCCCTTTCCCCTTCGCCCCAACGTTCGTGAAAGAAAATTAAAACAAGGTTTTGCATGCGAATCTCGGCCCCTGCCTTTTGCGAGGAAGAACACATAGAGCCGGAGCCGTCGGAAGTCCGGAGATGCTGCAGTGTCCACGGTGCGATCTCTGGCTTCTTATATCAATGCATTCTGGCCCTACACAACAGCTCGCAGCACAGACCGCCAAAAGACGGCCTGGAATCAACGGCCATTCGGCATTGCTCAGCAGGTTTCGCAGGCCTGTGTTGATTTGTTTCTTGGCAGCTGTTTGACAGCCATAACAGAAGTTTGATGAGGGTGCCCCAGCTTGAAGTTGAAGCAAACTGTAATTGTGCTTGCCGGAGATGTTTATCAAATTTGCTTGCCAAATAAAATTTTATGCCCATCTCGTCAAGATATTACCGCAATAATGGTGGTGCTGGCGACCAAAAGTTAATTCTATGTGTAATTTTAGCTGAAAGGTTTTGCTGGGAAAACCATTCTACGGCACGCACGTAATTGTGCAACACATTGTGCAACGCAGCCACAATTGTAACGTAGTTGTGTCCTTCGCGTGATACATTGGCTTTTATTTGTTTTCTCATAACGAAGTTCATCCACAGCACAAAAAATTGATGAATGTCGCACGTATTTATGCACGGCCACAGGTCGATGCTGACCGTGCAGTCGCGCACATTGACTGCGCACATCGACTGCAAATGGGTTGGTGCTGCACATTTCCATTTTTTTCAATGTCTATCCACATCGCACAGACTGTCCAGATAGTTCGAACTGTGTCTCATGATGTCGATTTAATGTTCACTGCTTCAGTGCTTGCATGAAGTAGAGTAACAGAGAAAACAGATAAGCATAAGTATAGTTGAACCGCCAACCACACTATTCAAAACTGGACACCAAGATGGCGTTTGTCGCACACTAAAGTCAACCTCGACGTCACGTTAATACCCCTTATTGGAAACTGGTAAAAATCCATAAATTGTTTTAAACAGCCAAATTAAAACTTCTAGCACATTGGTAATTTTGATGTCTTTACAGGTTGCAGAAATAGAAGCAGCTACATTACGCATTTATGAAGAAATTGACAAACTTCGGAAAGAACATGAGTAAAGAACGGCGTTGTCTGGAAGATGCTGAAGGAAATCCTGGTGATTGAGATGCTCCTTGGTCCAGCGTCCATGCACCGTTGTTAATATTTTTTTTTTTACTCACAACTGACTGTTCTGTGCGACCTGCGAGCTAACCACTAATAAAAGTGTCATTGTAGCAATTTATTCAAAAACTGGCAGCAGCAGATGTGTTCTGATGCTTTGCTATGGAAGTGTTGTAGTCATGTGTTCTGTACTTTGTCGCTCTTTGTTTGGTTTGAATCGCTGTTTATAACGGTGGGTTCATTTGGTGTACATAAATCACAGATCTCTTGTTTCTGTTCATCCTGTGAATGCTTGCAACACATGAAGAGACCCCGGAACTTGGTCAGTGTGGATTTGTCTGCACGACCTCATTCATTGTATAAATCCAGCTTTAGGCAATGTAAATATTGTCCACAATTTCATTCCCTTCATCCATGTTTTGGCCAAACAGGTGTGCAGTGTTATGCAAATAAAACAAGATCCAATTTTATGGTAAAGAAGCTTCATACTTTTCATAAATACTTAGGCATAATTGTTACTCTTTCATGAACTTGAACAGTTCTCTATGTATATCCATGTGAGTAGCATTGTAAAATGCAGTGATCCTTTTCCTTTGCAAATATTCCTCCATGTTATGTTCAACCCAGTGTTAGCAGTGGAATTTTCAACCTTTCCCCTGTTAATGTGTATGGAAACAGACTGAATTTGTTTGAAGATATGGAATCAAATACCAACTGAAATAAAAGCAAAACACAATTTAGCAAACTCTGTCTGTCTGTCTGTCTGTCTGTGTGTGTGTGTGAGAGAGAGAGATAATGTGCATACATAATTGGTAGTAGAAATCGGCGCAGTGGTTACGGCGCTCAACTACTGTTCCCAAGGACGCGGGATCGAATCCCGGCCTCGGCGGCCGCTTTTCGATGGAGGCGAAAAGCAAGGTGCCCGTGTGCTGTGCGATGTCAGTGCACGTTAAAGAACCCCAGGTGGTCGAAATTTCCGGAGTCCTCCACTACGGCGTCTCTCATAGCCTGAGTCGCTTTGGGACGTTAAACCCCACAAACCAACCAAACCAACCAAATCATTCATTGTATTTCACCTCTCATATACAACCACATTTTTGATATACCTGGCACCCAGTCCCAAGACTAACTAGTCTATTGGGTTCAACAACATTAGCCTAAGAAATGAAGAAATGAATTTTCAGAGTATTGTAGGCATTTCGATACAAAAAGTACTACACTAAGCTTATTTGAAGCATGTCCTATATTAAGGGAGCTGTGAAAAAGCTATTATCTCAAACATAATGACTGGGTAAAATTTTGATTGTGGGTAAATGGTCTTATTCTAGTCTTGCCGAGCCTGAAAGTTTGTGTACAGTTCCATCATCTGCCAGGAGTTGACTGCAGGACGTCCCTTTGGTTTACTCGCTGCTGTAAGAACCATTCACTGCCATCGTGTTTGTGAATGCAGTGCACTATGCATATTAGGTTGAGCTAAAAGTACTGCCATAGAAACTTTTCAGCACGCCAAACGGGCTTTAGTTGCAATGAGGGCACTGTTCGAGAATTTGCTGAGCCTGCTTATCCATGAGCCCCCATGTGATTTATATCAAGTTCTTGCCCAGGCGGCACAGCTATTACAATAAACGTATGGGATAGACTGTGGCATGGCTTTTAGTTCCAGCAGGATGTGGGCTCTGCAGTGGTCCTGGTTCCAGTGGCAGACTTGTGGCAGGCCTGGCTCAGCTTAACTGAGACTCGGATAAATGAGAGCTAAGCCCATTGGCAGAATGGGACCTTGATTGCTCCTTGGACTGAAACCAGTCTTGGCGTGATATACAGTTTATGTATACCTTATGTCAGCTATAATGGATGACTAATGCATATGCACGACTGCAAATTATTCAAGCAAAATAAAATCTTGACACAGATCATAAAGGAAGGCTGTAAATGAATATTTAACAGAAAAATATTGTTACGGGGATGTACTTAATGTGACGGCACTGCGATGGGCTGAACTCGACGCTAAGACTTCGGTAGTCGTGCAGAATCCACTCTCTCAGCATCGTCCTCTTTCTCAACGCTTCGTCGCGCCCGCGTTCCTCGATTGTCTTTGTCAGTGAGCAAATCACTTTAGTCCCGCGTTTCCCGGTAACACTACCCCCCTCGGCAAAAGGCAACGTCCCGGTGCGGTGTGGAAGGGGAGTAATATGGCTTGAGGTGGGCGACGTACGATTTCGGAAGTGGGTGTAGCAGTCGGTGACTTTGGGTGAAGCGGTGCCATCTCGTAGGTCATGTGGGTCACTGGGCGTAGTACACGGTAAGGACCCGTGTAGTGGGGCAGAAGATTTTGACGCAACCCCACACGACGGCACGGAAGCCAGAGCAACACCAGAGATCCGGGAGGATAGTGCACATCGCGGTGGTGAGCGTCGTAGCGGCGTTTTTGAGTTTCTTGAGAGACGATGAGATTGTGACGAGCAATCTGGCGAGCAGCGTCGGCTCGGGCGATGGTATCGCGGGCATAGGTTGTGACGGGGCCAGCGCCGGGAAGCAAAGTGTCGAAGGGCAGTAAGGGGTCTCTTCCAAAGAGAAGATAGAATGGAGAGTACCCAGCAGTGTCATGACGCGAAGAGTTATATGCAAAGGTGACAAATGGCAGACTAATATCCCAGTCGCGATGACTGTCAGATACGTACATTGCGAGCACGTCGGTGAGTGTGCGGTTAATACGCTCCGTAAGGCCGTTCGTCTGGAGGTGGTACGCAGTGGCTAACTTGTGCCGAACGGAGCAAGAACGAAGTATTTCCTCAACAACTCGGGAAAGGAAACAGCGGCCACGGAGCGGTAAGTAGTTGACGGGGAGCACCATGGTGAAGTATGACGTCGTACAAAAGGAAGTCAGCAATGTCTGTGGCGCAGCTGGTTGGAATGGCGCGAGTGATCACGTACCGCGTGGCATAATCGGTGGCCACAGCGATCCATTTGTTTCCCGACAAGGACTCGGGGAAGGGCCCTAGGAGGTCAAGGCCAACACGAGAAAATGGCTCAGTCGGGATAGCAATCGGCTGCAGGTGTCTAGATGGTAGCACAGGGGGTTTCTTCCGGCGTTGACAGAGGTCGTAAGCGGCTACATAACGTTGGACAGAGCGGTAGAGTCCAGGCCAGAAGAAACGCCGGCGCACGCGGTCGTATGTGCATGAGAGGCCAAGATGACCAGCTGTAGGGGCGTCGTGCATTTGTTCTAGAACGGCAGAGCGTAGGTGTTGGGGAACGACCAGCAAGTGCTCAGCGCCATCAGGTCGCATGTTGCGGCGGTACAGCGTATTCCCATGAAGGAAGAACAGGGCGAGGGAAGAGTCACGGCTGTGTGTGCGAAGGCGGTCGATAAGAGAACTGAGGGTTGGGTCCAAGCGCTGTTCGTCAGCTATGTGGGAAAAGTCCGATATAGAGAAGACACAGGGGTCCGACTCGTGGTCAGTAGAGGAAGGGGGATCGACGGGATAACGGGACAGACAGTCTGCATCCTGGTGGAGCCGACCTGATTTGTATATATACAACGGAAAAGGTATACTCCTGCAAGCGCAGTACCCAGCGGCCGAGGCGACCAGCAGGATCCTTGAGGGAGGAGAGCCAACATAAGGCGTGGTGATCGGTAATTACAGTGAATGGTTGGCCAAACAAGTAGGGTCTGAATTTTCCAACGGCCCAGAAGAGAGCCAGGCACTCCCGTTCCGTAATAGAATAGTTCTGTTCCGCTGATGATAGGAGACGACTGGCGTAGGCAATCACGCAGTGTTGGCCGCGTTGTCGCTGTGCAAGAATGGCATGGCACCAATCCCGTGGCCACTGGCGTCGGTGCGAAGTTCCGTCTGGGCAGACGGGTTGAAATGGGCCAACACAGGAGGATTGGTGAGAACAGCGATGAGGGTGGAGAATACGTTAGCCTGCTCTGGTCCCCATGAGAAAGGAACGCCTTTCTTCAGGAGATTGGTGAGAGGACGAGCAATAGCGGCAAAGTTTGGGACGAACCGGCGAAAATAAGAGCACAGTCCTATAAAGCTGCGGACATCACGGGGTGAATGGGAAGATGGAAAAGCACTGACAGCGCGAACTTTGTCGGGATCGGGTTGCACGCCGGTGGCATTCACCAAATGGCCAAGCCAAAACCGCACTTCTTTAAGTTCAGTTGAAGTCCGGCACGGCGGAAAAGTGCGAAGATGGCTTTCGAACGAGGGCGAGAAGACAATCACGTCATCCAAGTAACATAGACAAGTCGTCCATTTGAAGCCGCGGAGTAAGGAGTCCATCATTCGTTCAAACATCGGGTGTGACAAAAGCTGTCTTCTCGCGGTCTTGTTCGTCAACAGAAACCTGCCAGTAGCCGCTACGAAGGTCGATAGAGGAAAAGTAGCGGGCTCCATGTAAACAGTCCAAGGCATCGTCTATTCGCGGCAGCGGGTAAACATCTTTCCTTGTAATCTTGTTCAGATGTCGATAGTCGACGCAAAAGCGCCAACTGTTGTCTTTTTTTCTAACAAGCACGACAGGAGATGCCCAGGGGCTGTTCGAAGGTTCGATGATATCGTTGGCCAACAACTTGTCGACCTCCTGCTGGATGACTTGGACACACGATAAGGCCTCCGATGTACAGGTTTTGCATCGCCGGTGTCAATGCGGTGAGTCACAACTGATGTTTGGCCCAGAGAACCGGCAGCAAAGTCAAAAATGTCGGAGAAGGATAACAAAAGGTTGTGCAGGTCCTGAGCGTGTTCGGGGCTGAGGTCAGAGGCAATCATTGCGGAAATAGGGTCGGTAATTGTGGTGGGAAGTACGGGTGTTGGAAGGACGCTTGAATGTGGGCCAGGAGTGAGTGCACAAATGATGCAGTCTGTGAGAAGGGACAAGGTAGCAAGGGATATTCCTTCGGGGAGAACTTGGGGTGACAGACTGAAATTCAGGAGTTCTGTGTAACGCGTATGATGAGATGAGGAAGAACGATGTTGCGGTCAAGAAAGACCTCGGTGATAGGGCAAGCAACATAGTCACCGTCAGGCACAGGCGGGAAAGGTGACAGAGGTAGGTAAACAGCAGAGTCAGGGGGCAGGCAAGCGAACTCGGTGGAGCAAAGGCGGGGTGTAGATGGAGGATGTTCTGAGCAGACAGGTAGGTCCAAACGAAGAAGGCCGCTGGAGCAGTCGATAAGGGCAGAGTGGGCCGTTAAAAAGTCAAGGCCGAGGATCACATTGTGAGGGCACTGGTTGAGGACGGTGAACAAAACAGGGATGTGATGACCGGCAAGGGTGACTCAGGCAGTGCACAGCCCAGTGACGGCGGCAGTACTGCCATCGGCAACACGAACGGTGGGCGAAGCGGCGGGGGTCTGTACTTTCTTGAGGCGGCGGCAAAACGATGAGCTCATGATCGAGACTTGGGCACCAGTGTCAATGTGGGCAGAGACGGGAACACCATCCACGAGCAGGGAGAGGAGGTTACAGGGCGAAGAAATTGGCAGTAGAGGATTTCCAGGTCGGGGTACCAATGCAGCGTCACCTCCGGGAGCTGCATTGGCTAGTTTCCCGTGAAGCGGCCGGCAGAGGACGGCGAGGAACTGCGGCTAGGAAGAGGTGAACGGGAACGGCGGGCTGGTGGGGAAGGAGAGCGACTGGACACAGGAGGAGGCGGAGTGGTATCGGTGCGGGGCGGCTCATAACGAGGCGTGAAACGGCGGTGGACGACCGTAATCGGAGTAGCGGTCAACGTAAGGAAAACGTTGAGGTAGTGATGTCCAGCGGCTGCGGCAGTGGCGAGAGATGTGGCCAATACGCGAGCACGTGAAACAGATCGGCCTGTCGTCAGGGGTGCGCCACTCATCAGGATTGCGGTATCAGTAGCGTGGCGTGTAGGTGTTGCGGGGCGTAGCGGTGGCGACCATGGGAGGGATGGGGCTCGAACTGTGGTGTTCTACGGTGTGGCTATAGGGGACGCCCAAGTTAGCAACCTCTTGACGAACGACTGCTTGAATGAGGGATATCGTCGCTAGGTTACTGTCCGAGGAGGGCGGGTTGGATATGCAGCAGGAGCGAGCGCTTCCAGTTCACGACGCACGATGCGGGTCACATTTTGAGTGTTGGAAGGCTGCCTTAGGGTCAGCAGATCCTCGCACGTGGAGCTAGGGGCAGTGTTGGGGAGCCGATTTAGGCGATGCATGTGCACTGCGTTTGTGTTTGGCCTGCTCGAAATGTCGACAAACCTGCAGAACGGAGTCAACCGTAGAGCAGTCCCGACAGAGTAGAAGATTGAAGGCATCGTTGGCTATGCCTTTGAGGATGTGCCCCGCCTTATCAGGTTCTGTCATGTCTTTGTCGACTTTTCGGCAGAGGGCCAGAACGTCTTGTATATACGTAATATAAGGCTCGGTAGATATGTCTGGGCACTTGTGGCGAGGTCCCTCTTGGCGGCGAGTTGACGGCGTTCTTATAGCGGCTAATATTGTACGTTACGGCAACACTCAATAAACGGGATGAATGCGTGAGTTTTGGGGATGTGTCAGAGATGGAAAAGGAAACAATAAAAAAGACCTAAAATCTCCAACTGGCTGATCCTGCATGTAAGACTCATAAACAAAGGCATACTGACGTATCAGACACATGAACCAATATGTAGTGGTCTATTAAGACAAGCATGTATCAGCCTATAAGATGTATGGGCTTCTGCACTGGTCTGATACTTTTCTTATACAACCCACAGATAAACCTATGAAACCAATACTATTGCCTATAGGACAAATATGTACCAGTCTATAAGATTTATGAGTTTCTGTATAAGTCCCATAGAAATGCAGATACAACACATAGAATACCTACAGAACTAATACCGATTCTTATAGAACCGATAACGCTCCCTATTGGTCTTTTTTGCTAGGGGGCCAACCGGTTTTCCGAACAGGTCACGGAGTTTTTGTTTGCAAACATCCCAAGAGGGTATATAGATCTGCTTCGTATGTTTCGAACCACACGCGTGCCGTGCCAGTAAGGTAGAAGATGACATTGGCCATGCATCAGTGTGGCGTCCCACCTGTTGTGCTGGCTAACACGCTCATAAAGCGAAAGCCAGTCCTCGCCGTCGACCTCGATCTGTACCGCAGAATGGGCCAGGGTCACGGGGGTGGGCTACGACGACAGTTGGAGTTGCGGAGGTAGATGGAGCCGCGTCGGTTGTCATCGTGACGGTTCCGTCGGTGACGGCCACTGCGGAGATCCATGCGTCAGATTGTGTCGAACCCGCGACCTCCACCAAGATGTTACGGGGATGTACTGTGACGGCACTGCGATGGGCTGAACTCGACGCTAAGACTTCGGTAGCCGTGCAGAATCCACTCTCTCAGCGTCGTCGTCTTTGTCAGTGAGCACATCACTTTGGTCCCGCGTTTCCCGGTAACAATATCATGGATAAGAAAGGTCTGCATTTAGTACAAGAACATGCCGTATGAGCTCATGTATTAAAGGCCCACATAGTACTACATCAGGTCTAAGCTTGGTATCTAAATGAGAGAGCTAAGATGTCCATCTTTTGTGGCCCTCTTTTGCTTTCTCAGCAGTACTGCAATCTGTGTAGGAATAAGCATACAAGCGAAAACACAGAGCAAGCTTGGAACCTAGCCGGGAATGGCGCTAAAATGTAGCGATACAAATACAAATATGTACCTCCTGTGGCTCTTCATCACTAACGTGTGGATGCAGGCTCGAGCATTTTGGAGCAGCTTTGGGAGCAGTAGTGAAGCCATTTTGGAGCAGCTTTGGAGCAACGAAACGAGAGTTTTGGAGCATTTGAATTGTGTTTTGGAGCAAGTTTCCAAGGTCAAATGCCTTTGATAATTGCATTTTTTTTTTCTGAAATACAAAATCTCCAATCTGATTCCTTTTTATGCAAGTTTAATGGCTTTCCAACTTTGCACTCACCTCTGACATGACAAACGGCCAAAGCATGTAAAGATGTATAATATAACACAGGCCGACCTCAGCAAAAACTTGGAACAGACTAGCAGCAAAAGTAACACTTGCTGGTGCGCTTCATACCTGAACATCTAGTCTGACCTAATGCATTTACCTATTTTGGCTTGATAGATTCAAATGTCCAGTCTACCACTTAGATTGGCTCTAGTAGCGATACTAACTTGGAATTCAGATTAATGGGCATGACATTTCTGCTCCCTATCTTGTGCATATCTATTTTATTTATTTAGAATATAGCTCAAAGCCCCCAGACATGGGTATTACATGATCCCTTTTGATACTATGCGTGGCCTGATAAATTCCTGAGCACATGGATATTTCGTCTGCCTAAAAGGCGCCTTCAGACCACAGTAACGAACATTGACAAGCTTGGCGCCAGTGCCGCTTCAGTGCTTTTTCCTACTGTGGGATCGCGGACAACTGCAGTACAACCTTGATCGTCTTGTCCGTTAGTAAATATGGTGGAGGTCTACAGGATTGGAAGCAGGCTCGGGCATTTTGGAGAAGCTTTGGGCTACAGACAGATGGCATTGAAGGGTAGCCTTTCCATCCCGCAGCTTTTTTAATTCACTGCCTCCTGCCAAAAGTTTACCATTCTTTGCTTGAGCAATGCTTGGGCTCCATTTTAATATTTTGGCGCTAGGCCCCGTATACCTTTCCAACACTCTTGAGAAGCTTCCTAGTGAGTGACAGCTTTGGCATACGACCCATAACGCTTCAAGTATGGTTTTGTCTGCCGTAGGCCTGGCAAGCTTGCCAGACAAAGAAGATCGATGGTGAAGTACCTGCTTGTTTCCACAGCAGAACCATTAGAATATAACACATGGTCGGACAAGTTTTCTTCCTAACGGCTCACAATAGTTTGCGCTACCTGCTTTGCTTGCTGATCTTGCTTCTCTGCACTGGCGATTCAAAAGGCTGAGAGGAGGTGCTACGTCACATGCACAGTGCAGTTTTTTTTTCGCAATTATCTCCAACTGCCGGTGGCTCATATTAAATTTACTTGCGAACAAATATTTATTATACTCCATGCTTCCTTCCCTTACAAAAAGCTCATTTGTATTAAGACCAGTGCAAGATGCGTTATATCTTTGCCTCTGATGCAATGACATTGTTCCCGTGTTCTGCTAAAATTGATGGCAAAGCATCAAAACAGCCAGTTTGGAGCACTTTTGGAGCAATATTGCATTTTAGAGCAGAATGGAGGAATTGGAGCAGCACTTCCACCCCTGCGTGACTAATGACATCTGAAAAGTAATGCACCTGTGGACAGAGTTTTTGAACTTAACCGATTCATGTTATATGGGATCAAGCTAGTTGACGGCACACCAGACCAGGATGCGTCACGTTTTCTTTCATAATGGCACTCTTACTATTTTGTTAGTAGCTCTAGTGTTGATTTCAAACTGTACATAAAAAAAAATAATAATTTTCGGTTGACTTTAAAAATCAGTCTCTGAAACATTTTTTTTTAATATCCTATGCACCATTTTACAATCCCTGGAGAAACCGGTTTGACTGGGCAGTTAAGAGAGGAAGTCAACACTTTCCTGTGCTACGAGAGCAGCCCAGCTCCCTATTATGGCAGCGCCCTTCACCCCTTTGTAAAATCGTGTATGCGGGTGTCCTGAGCTCCAACCCAAATAAGCTGACTGACTGTTATCTAACCAACTACTTAAGCTTGTGCGACCAGCTTTGTACCTGCAGTACAACTGCGGGCGGTGAACTGGATTAGGAAGTTGCCGAAAGGTGCGGTCTGACAGCCACACCATGAAAAGAGTTTTTACCACCACCATCCATCTAAATTACTAGAGAATGCAGATGACACAAAACCTTGCTTTAAGTTTTTGTCGTTGCTGCAAACAGCATGCCTCTTCTAAATGTGTGCTTAGAAAAATTTACACAATTCAGGTTATCAGCGCACAGACAAAACTTTTCAGCTTTTAATTTTTGTGGCTGCCATGAACCTGTCCAGACTGAGAAGACAATTTCATATAAGAAATTTAAAATTTAAAAATCTGAAAAACAAAATGTCTTGGTCTGCACTGGGCTTTCAGGAGTGAAACGAATGAAACGGCGTCAAAACAAATAAAATAGTCGTAAAGAAATCTCCTTCACAATATGATCAACACCTTGAAAACCAGAATGGAGAAAAGCGATCATCGTCTGAGCATTCTTCCGACATGCAAAGCCAACACAGGTCATGAAACAATTTTTTTTTTTAATGCTTCTTGGTTGATTGCGGCACTGAAGTTTCCAGGCTGCATATAAAATGAGGTTATACAAGTGAATACAAATATTTCTAAATTTGTGCGATTTTGAAGTTAAATAGAATGATACAAGTCACAGATACCTTGTTTTATTGTAATCTGTGTAGTGTTTGTTTTTATACTTGTCTTCAATGTAGGCTAGGAGTATGTAATTTGTTTCACCTTTGTATGCCACACACAACTTCAGGCAGCCATAGAGCATTAGCAAATATTAAGGCAAGGATGAATTGTGCATTCCTGGAAGGAAGACTTTGTACAGGCCGTGAGAGCTTGGAAATGCCTTCTCTCTGGACTGCTGCATTCTAGTGCGTACTACTCAGGTGCATACAATAGACCCTTTGCAAAACTCTGGAAGTCAGCTTCCCTGCACAGCAAAAACCCCTGCACCATGGCGGCCAAACCTGATTTGAGAGCCGAAGTTGGGTGCAGTGCAGGAGACGTCTATGTGACAATAATGGCCACGTCCATTTCCTGCACACCTGTCTGTTTTTGCTGCCGCAATTATGGTATTAAGAGGCCATCGGGGAAGCCAGTTCCTCGCAAGTGCCATTCAAATCGCCTCTCCCGCCCCTTTGCTTCCTCCTCGTTATCAAAAGCGAAGGAAGTTCTGCTCACCAGGTTCATACATGATTATCAGGCTTGACACAGTATTCTGCGCTGCACCCAACTTCTGCCCCCCAAACAGGTTTGGCCGCCAAGGTGAAGGGGTTTTTATTGTGCAGAGAAGCTGAACCCCGAGTTTTGCAAAGTGTCTATAGCTCAGCTTAGAGTTACTGTATATGCTGCCAAAAAGGTAGCATTATTATATACAGTAACTACAGCTCTGCTAACAGTATGGCTACATCCACGAGCTGTCTAGCACTCGACTCCACAAAAGGCGCAGCATGGTTCAATTTTTTCTGTCGACACTCGGCCTACGCCGCAAGGGAAGGGAGGAAGGTAGGAGTGAAAGTGGAATGAGAGGAGAAGCACAAACAGTGTAGAGCTACGGAGTAATTTCGACCACCTGGGGACATTTAAGTGCACTGACGCCGCACAGCACATGGGCGCATCTCCATTTCGCCTCCATCGAAACGCAGCTACGCAGCTGCCGGCGTTCGGTTTCGAAGGTTTCGAACACGGGTACCACGGGGGAGACTGTAGCCTTCCTCCATGTCCGGCACAGTAAGTGGACATTTTTATCAACTCGAGGTTTTGACAGCGGTCGAATCTGACGTGAACTATCAACTGAAGAGTCAGTTAACAAGACGCCATAAAACATAGCAGCACAAAACAAAAATTCATACTCTTCACCAAGGTAGACCAGGCAAGGTATATGGACCAGGTAGACCAGTAGATTTCTCACTAGAGCTCGGTCTAGACTCGGAGCAGCAAACGCTGTTCCGTGTTTGAAGATTTTCCTTTGTATTTGTAATAAAGTGTGTGGGTATCACGTTATGCTTTTTTTTTTTTTCATGTTCAATCAGTGCAGAGATACATACTACCATACTACGTACTACTGGCTCATACATGGCGGAAGAACCTTGGCTCATATATGAGCATGAAGAACTATCATCATCATTATATCTCGAGTGCACGAGGGCGCGACGTACAAAGCGCGCTGCTCGCGCCTCGCGCTCACGGCTTCTCACGGTGCTCGCGCTGCATAGAACCAACGGCTGCCAGCAGAACGCTGGAACCCCTTTGACATCGTTTACAGCAAGAGGAACGGACCAGAAGCAAGCTAGACTGTCGCCGCGGTAAGAAATGTCTTCTCAACCTCTTGAGTTATAGTTAGGAAGCTGGCGGATTGATCACTTTTGAGGTATAACAGGCGATCTATCGTATTCGTTTCAGGCAGCAGTGGTTAAATAATAGCTTTAGGATAGGGGGCCCTGACTCATGTTCACTGCTAACAAAAGGCTCACGAAACTTTTGTATTTTCAAGAGGTTTTAGTTGAATGGGTGGACTTTCATCAAGATAGTAGGAAACCCAAAGAAAGGAAAGCTAACGTGGCATTTTAGATTGTTGATAAGACATGAATATATATATATATATATATATAAGCGCACAGTCTGGCAAGGACAGAGAAAAACGGGGGATACACTATAACTCGCGAAAATTTATTATGAACCGCAGAGCGGTGAAAATGTAAGTCTATGCTTGACCGTGCATGTTCAACCAGCCCCCCCCCCCCAAAAAAAAAAAAAAAAAAACACGATTTCTTCGAGGATAGACCCAAAAAAAAAAAAAAAAAAAAACTATTCGTTTGGACGCATCAGGTATGCACATTTGTCAAAAAAAAAAAAAAAATGCAGGTGCTGACTAAAGCATGGACAAGATCTGTGTTTTCCAAGCTTCAATGGTAGGATCCGGCAACCTTTTTCTCCTCACTGCATGGTTGTCTCTCAGCGAGTTAAACCGTAATTCTTGCTGAGAGATGACTCTGAACTCAACCTAAAGGTAACATACACTCACTCGGCAGGAAATGATTATGGGACTGCATAGTCTAACCGTTGCCATACTGTCACTGCCTGGCTCTGTTCATGGCTCGTTCCGCGGCTATTAAGAATCAAAAACATCACGTAATGCAAACTAAAGGGGAACACACACCAGGAAAGATGAGTCATTTATTTGAATGTTATGAATTTAAAAACAATTAAGAAAAAATTTCACTCAGAGGATTTTAACAAATCTTTCACTGCTGAGATAGTGTTAATCTATTGCGCCACAGAAACAACAAAAAGGGCTTTAAATGCGCTCTCGTTTTGACGATATTTTCGCTATTTGTCTCCAGGTGACACTGCTCAGAGAGGATGTCATAAATCTAAAAATCAGGTGTAAAAATTGTTTGGTACTTTGGTGAAATCAGACCATTGAGTCTAATTTTGCCAGAAAAATTCCCATCTGTGTATTTGGAACCATTTGGATGCCACTTTGAATGGAAGTGTGTTTTTAAAAAAAAATTGAATAATTACATTGGACATTTCAGGTTGAGCCTATGGGCCTGGTGTGCTCATAAAGGGTAGAAAAAGTTGTTCTCATCTCATGTAAGGCAGTGGAAGGAGCAGTGAGGTGTCGGCTTTCAGATAGCATCACTGCCATAGAACAAAGATTCTTTCTGCTGCTGTTCTACATTCAACCATACACATGTATGCAGCGTGTGTGTGTGTGTTGCAAAGAAGGAGGAGGAGGCGGAAAGGCAGGGAGAGTGTGTTACAAAATACATGAAAAACAAAGCACCTAAATCCACTACTCATATTCAGCTGGGAGGGCTTTCCTTTGCCTGGACTCGCCGGCCTACATGCACGAGTGCTTCTGATGGCGGCACTTGGTTTCAAGCCCTTAGGTCTTCACACTAACAGCATGCCACACTGAGTGGAAGGTGATAAATAATGAACAAACTGGGCTTTGCTCCCAGTGGCAGTATGCCGACAAGCTAGACCCATCCCCATAGCGAGCACAGAGGGCAGTTGTCACAGGGAAAGCATGTTTGAAAAAAACTCTTCCACAGCAGGAAGACCACGGATTCCTTGCAATGATCATATCGGATCTCCTTGAGGTGCCCGTGGCATACATGAGCGCATGCGGCAACACTGCTCTGAGCTCCGTAGGGACCCACCAGCAGGGACCACGTCCACCGCCATTCATTTTCTTTACCACTGGCTCAGTCCAAACGAAGGGTTGTGCTTCAGCGCAGTCTCAAAAAAAAAAAGTGCAGGGCTGGCATGGCTGGGCAAGCTCTTCAGTGTGTGCAGCTATATGGTTTTTTGAGCGCTGAAAATGTTGACACGTTTTTAAAACAAGTTAGTGTGCAGATGCAAATTCCATATGCTCAAGGACGTGTATAATATGGACGAATAAGTTTTCAGCGAGCCTGTATCCTCTGATATTTTCAAGAAATGTGTGGTCATGTGGGTTGGAATTGAGGTTCATTCATTTATGTCTCGTTTCTTCACAGTGCGTGTAATCCAGTTTTCGATGTTGCCAATGCGATTCCTGTCTGGAAAGAAGCAGATATGAGATGTGAATATCAGATGCAGAGTGCCAATTTGGGCTAGTGTTCATGTCTGTTGTTGTCCTCTCTGTCCCCGTTCTTAATGCTGCTTTCTTGCTACATTACAAGATTGCTTGCTACAACACAGACTTAAGCACATGCTTAAAAAGCATAATCAAACCTCATACACAAAACAGTGACTTTGCACGCTGTGTGTCTCATTCCGATCTTGGGCAGCTTTTTAACAGCATTCCTGTTGGTATTGTGAAAATCAGAAGCGTAACAGTAAATGTAGTTGCGTGTTTCACAGTGCATTTTTCGTCTGTTCCTGGGGAAAGCCAGGATGGGATCCGAGCGCAGAATTGGTGGCACTGGTGTTGCCGGTTCCAAACAACCGCATTTTTACATGATGGCTCCCAGATGACGCTGCATCTACTGCTGAAACTGCAGCGTACCAGGTCCTTTAAAAGATTACCTGTCGACTCCCAACTGAAGTGGGCAAATGCATGTTGTTCACAGGCATGCTTGGATCACACAAACCGAAGGAATACTACAAGCATGAAGAGGGGGCACAAAACAGCACATGTTTACTGACATAAATGTTTTCAGCAAGCATATATAATGCTTGCATTGTTTCCGCCTCCTGAAGCCAAGTAGTGCTAGTTATGTGTAATGTTATTGCTTTTAATCATGACTGTAGTAATGAAACAAATGATAACTAAGCAAATTAGCTGCTGAAACCCTTAAATTTTGTAGTCGAATACAACTCAATCTGCAGTAACCGCAGCACAATTCCTCTTTCACAAAAAGCGCTCAGCTGTTAAGTGTTCTCTAGTTGCCTAAATAAAAAGGAAACAGTCGGGCCATATAAGTCCAAGAATTTTATTCATCTGGGTTTAGTGCAGTTAAATATCAAACTGATCAATCAAATATCAAACATTTGCTGTTCTTTGGAGTAATACACATGCCGGGAATGATTGCCTATAGTTAGCAGCTGCTGTATTTTTTAACTTGTGTTCTACAGACCATTTTTGTGGTGAGGAGGAAAATAGTCTCATACTCCGAGTGTACTGCACCACTGTTTCTCCCTGGTATATGGGGATGCGGTGGCAGTAGTGAGGGCATCAGAGTACACTACATAGAAAGTGCATGCGCTATGTAGTCTTTTGCACACAAAGCGTCTTGAATAGCCTGAAAGTGTCTAAACTGCTCAGCTGATGTGACAATAGCAGCTGGCGGTGCGATATGTACGCATTTTCACATACCTTATCCCTGTCCTTTTCTTCATTTCGCCCCCGTCTTTGCTTTCTCTATCTCCTACTTGTTTGTGCCATTTCAGCCGGCCGCAAATCAGGTGCTAACAAGCGTCGTGGCTAGCAGTCCTTTTAAGAATGATGCAGGACTAAAATCACGATTTGCACAAAAAGATGTGTTTTTAAATTTTAGTTGTGTTTGATTGTGCATGTTTTGAAAAAATGTCTCACTAACTTTGGTTGTCATCTCCGCAGTAGTAGTATTAACATTAATATTTTTTTGGGAGATGGGGTGCACTCAACACCGAAAGCGCCTATGAACGCCGTTTTCAAAATGCAGCCTCATAGCAGGCAAATAATTGAACACGGAGTGTATCTACAAGTTCCAGTGCTTGTTTTTCATGCTCTCTAGCCAAAAGGACCTGCTGTCGAGAGAACAGCGGAGGGCTAAAAAGCAAAACGGAAAGAAAAGGCATATTTTGGGCTGTTGGAACAGCAGATTGATAAACCAAAATAGAAGCTTGGATTGAACCTTTGAACACTGTTTTCGCACCACTGGGAGCCAAGCTAAGCAAAGTGCTGGACAGCTTGGGGATAGAATATGGAGCCTGTACAAAGAGGGACACACAGTTAGTAACTAAGTAAAGCATTTCACAAGTGCAGACAAGGGTGCTGGACAGCTATAAAGCTGAAAAAAGCAACCACAGGAAATGGACTATAACAACAAATGGACTATAAAAAAATTGTTCATAATAGCATATGGCTGCTCACAAGGTTCCTATGTTACTGCATTGTCACAACAAATAATAATTAGTTCAAACTAACTCAAATTTTTGTTTATTTATTTCCTGAAGTTCAAGGCCAACCTGCAGGATGCATAAACTATTTATGAAAATGGATTAGGGAAAATGAGCCTTGTCATCACATGAAATTCCATCATAATGCTTGCAGTATGCAGCTTGGAACAGCAGTACTCAAGGTATCATAAAACCTTTGGATGGTTGAAGCTAGACTAAAGTTTTAAATTGTTGTGCTGCTCATAGATTGAAACATAGTTTGAGTGTTGAATATTTCTGAACTTCATTTTTCTGCATCGCTTTTGCAGGAGGTTCATTAATAAAGAAGATGACAAGTCATGCACCGGTGCGTAATTGCATATTTATCTATTTTGTTCTTCAATAAAAGTGTATGTTTTCTGGTACAAATTTTGATGGCTTGTGCAAGAAGACTGGTTGCTGCTTTTAATATGTGGAGTCCAGCTTAATGCACTACAATATTGAGCTTAATCAAGGGTGTATATTTGTAGTACATTTTCCGTGCAGTTAGTCATACAATGTCAGCTTAAAAAAATAGATAAATTTTGTAGTTTTTGCGTACCATTGTATTCTGTTAATTTACAGAACTTATGGACAAATATGCACAGTAGTAGGAAACTTGTGAACATTTGAACTGGTTTTATTAAGTGAAGTCACGTCCGGTTTTTTGTTTAATTTGAAGTGAATACAGTGGTGACCAAAGTAACCTTTTTTTTTAAGTGCACAGCCTATAGTATTTATTGTTTCGATCAAAGCATTGACAAATTGGGTCGAGAGTTCAGCACTGTGTATTTGCACAACTGCTGCTGTTTGAGTCTGGTACAGTAAACTGATGATGTTTTGTGCTGATGTTCATTTATAGCACGTATCAACAGCCAAGTCGACCAGTAATGACCTTGACCCTCTGGTGGACATGTTGGAAAGATGCCTCAGAATTCGAACTACACCTCAGGAATTGGATTCTCCTACCTCAGACTTTATAGTCAATGTATTGCGTGCAGCCTGTCTGCCATTTGGCTTGAAGGAGGAAGCGATGAATGTGCCCCTTTTCCATTTGCCACCTGATAAATCGCATATTGAGGACTCAGTGCCAGTGGTTCACTATTTGAAGCTGATGCAAGTCTTATTTTACCCCTTGGGCGTCACTGATATTGGCTTGACAGACCTAATGAAACCAAAAGCAAAACGCACTCGGGAGCTTCTGAAGATTCTCGTGGACAGTTGGCCACGCATGACTGCCATCTACACTAAGTATAAGGTCTGTTTTTCTCTTATTTTTATGTTTCTTGTGAAAGCAAATGTTTTGAATCATATATGAGTATCAAAAATCTAGGTACTTCATATCACAAATCATGTAACCTTGTGTTTGGTGCATCATAGAGTTGCTTGTGCGCCATAAAATTCCATATAAAAAACTGTTCTTCTAGATAGCATTTGCTTTCATTTAACCATATGGTCAGGTATCTATATTTCTCTACATAGTTAATCTTTGTTACCTGTATCTCTGTCGGGTCACATTTACCATCATCGTAAACCATTATCACCGATTTCTCTCTACTGAATTGCAGCCACAACTGAGCTCCCTGTGTCCCACAGATCCTCATTAACTCCTGCAACCCATCCCGCTTGTCAGCCAGCAAGGCAGTATCATCTGCGTACATCAATCTCGGTAGCACTTGTCTTACTTTTTGTCCTCCCTGCATATATCCCAAGTTTACTCTTGTGTCACTCTTTTCAAGCCACTTTTCCACCTGACTCATTATATCATGAATAGCAGGGGTGACAAGGGGCAGCCTTGCCTGAGTCCTTTTTTTATTCCTGCTATCTTTGTTTTTTGTCCCTCCAGTGTTATGATAGCCTCGTTATCTGTATATACCCTTTTTAGGAACCTTGTGACTTCGCAACCATTGTTGGCAATCAAAATTGGAAGTACAGAATAAAAACATTCAGCCACAAATTATTTATTAAACACTAGTTAATTCCAGATGGTGATCCTTTCTACTAATGCTATACACATTGTTCCAAAACAAAAAGACAATAGGAAAACAAGTGTCCCGCCCCTTTAATAATAGGCTTTCATGCTTTGCCAGAGGTTGTCGTTCTGGGTGATACAGGCATATGAGTAAACTAGTCAGTGCTTTTTTTTTTTTTTTTTTCTTTTTCTCTTTTTTTTTTGTATGTGATGTTGAACTGCTGCACAGCTGGTGGCATACATCCAATTGACTGTTATTTCTCCCAACCAGGAAAAGGAAACGAAGCAGCTGCTGGCCAAGAATGAAGCAACTAAAACTGCAATCGCACTTTCCACCAAGACGGAAGAGGCAAAAAAGCTTGCTAGTTTTCTTATCAAGGCTTCTGAGGAAGCAGAGCAGATTGAAAAAGAACATTCCGCCTGCGACAAGTCTCTTCAAGAACTCTGTGACCGTAAAGCTGCCATCATGGCCGACAATGAAGAGCTCGAGTCAGCTTTTGCTGCTTCTACCGAGGCAATAAAACGGGCTGAATTGGACATTGTGAAACTCAAGGAAGCCATAGAAGAACAGCGGGCCGCACTGTGCAGGTATGGGGGAATTAAATGTTAACGCCTGTGTCATCTAGATCAAATAGGAATGCTACATGCATTTTTTAGCGCAAAACTTTAGAGGAGCTATATCGATAAAACATGGCATTATTGTGAGGTTGCGACAAGGAAAGAGAAATGGAGAGAGCACATAAGCGACAGAGGAGAACCAGTACCAGTGGAGAAAGGTAGCGGATGGTGTGCGAAGGTAGTGAGGAAATGTAGAAGGGCAGCATACACGAGGTAGAGAAAGAGCAGTAGGGGAAAAGAAAGGAAAAGTGGAAAGGAGAAAACGTGCACTGGAGTACAAGAGTAGAAAGTGTGTCAGGCTACGAAAATATCAGCTGGAGTTAACTCCGCTTAAACTGGTTAAGACATGCGAAAGCACCGTTTTGGTGTGGTTTCGCTTGGTGGTTTAGGATTAGGACACTGGCACAGCGATGTCAGTGCTTGTAAAAGTCCGCAGGTAGTGAAAATTATTCCACAGCCCTCCATTATAGTACGCGTTTTTTCTCCCACCTTCTTTCCGTCCCATATGTGCACTTAGGTCTCGGCAAAAAGTGTGCAAGATACTGTGCGTTTTCCTTTCCCATATACCAATTTCAAAGTTAAGCAGACTTTGCTAGGCATCTGTGTACCGCGCAATATCGGTGCATGTAAAGATCCCCTAGTGTCGAAATTTCCACAGCCCTCTAGTACAGCATCTCTCATAGCCTGGAAAAGTGCAGTAGCTGCCTCACTGTCTGGTGGACACCTGCAAGAAGTGGGCATACAAACTTTAGACGACTTTGCTAGACTGTGAACCTCTGATTAGTGCTTTCACACTGAAACGGCAGCCCGCGCTGGTGGAGAGTAGCGGGGCTTTGACCTTCAGTTTGGCGAAAGTAGAAACAGAAGCACTGTGCAAGGAGGTGTAGTAGGAGTGAAAATGAGCAATGGCCATGTTTTCAAAGACTAGCTTAGGTTGCATGAGACATGCAAACGCAGTCATCTTAGCTGCTTATTTGTTACTCTGGTGTTTATGGCAGGCTGACACAAGGGTTTTCGTGAATTAAAATGAAAGAGCAGTGACTACATTGCAAGTTTTTGTAAGCTTTATGTGACCTAAACTTAATTTTTATGTAACAGGCTGCCATTGAGCTGGTTAAGCTGTAGCCAAAACAACATGAGAAGTGTAGTGATAAATTATTTACCATGCCTAGCCAATTTCTTGTGTTGAGCCATGTATACTGATGCCTTAAGCAGCATTTCATAGGAGAAAAGATGTAACCAAATATTTGGTCCAGGATGCAAAGTTTTTTAATGCATAGATTGTTTTGGCCCATGTGGACTTTCCTGGTGCAATTGGTAGCTGTTAAATAGCAGTGACTTTGCTAGAAAAACGGTATTTGCCACGTTAATGCCGTGTAATCTTATTCTTGTGGCTCCCTTGAACGTAGGCATTTGTTGGACGCAATGCCGACTGATCGACCTCTGTAATGCACACTTATGCCGTAGTGACCATGCCTGCAAGTGTGACTCAGCCCTACAAAACTTTGGTGCCATTCACGTTTCCTTCTCAGGTGGCTGGGTGCTGTTGACATGAAGGCCCCAGAATAGAATATGAGTTACTTGGAACTTTTGCACCGATGTTTTGATCAATAATTCCCATACAAGGGTATGTGTACATTGCCTGAGTCACTGTGCTCGATGCACTAGTTCGCTGATGTGCTTCCAAGAGAATTGAAATTGTTAATAACAGGGCTGTCGTTCTGTCATTCCACCTGATGTCCACAACATCATTAATTGCCACTTTCTCTCTGTTTTATTAACACACTGTGCCACAAAAAATACTGAAGTCTGATTTTTTATTAAATGTAGAAAACTAAGGGGACATATATTTTTGAACCTTAATGAGCTTTCAGTACAATGATCTCATATATACTCGCCTTGTAGAAGCGTTCACTAATATTGCCGTACATGTAAAACATTTACCAGGTGTTCCAGTTCAGTGTAACCAAGATTTTAAAAGTAAATGGTAGAGCTAAACTCTGTGTTCTACATTCTCTTATGCTGCCTTGCCAGGCAATGGGGCGCGACCCGTTCAGCGTTGACGGTATGGTTCAAAGAAGTCGTTCCAGGAACCCACTGCCCGAGGAGCAATGGCCGGGGAAAGTGGAATGCCACATTGTATTCAGAAAGCATATTGGCCCCTCACTCTCTCACTGGGAAAGAAAAACTACTAAACGCTTGTAATGCGACCTCTGGCTCACAATCTTGCAGTCAGGTGACACGGGAACGGATTGTTGGCAAAATGAAAAGTAATAAATTTGCTCTGCAGGACCGTATGATTTGTTTTAAACTGCTCCCGCACTGCATGCGCCTTGCTTGTGTGGTGGTGCGCTCCCACGCTAGCCCTGGAAGGACTTCAGCTTCACTGGTTGTCCCAGGTGACCCTCCTAAACCTTATGAGATGCCGTGCAAAAGGCGAGCATCCTAGCGTAGTGAATCTGACGGCTGTTGAGAGTAGTGTGACCTAAACTACAGTATTCTTTATTTTGTGCTCCCCAAAGTTAATTAGAAAGTCCTAATTTTAGTTAACTGAATCCTTCAAGAAAAAAGTTGTGCAGAAGCTTTTTAATTTATTGCTCGTTATCTTTTTAAACCAGTCATGGGCTGGACTTGAACGGCGGTTGCGGCACATGCTTTGTACAACGTGTGCTCTCGGGATGTTTTTTATCTGCTGCCGCCAGTAGGCAATCGTGGCACTGCTACCCTACCCTTCTTTTGCGGACGAAATGGCCGCTGGCGCGCAAAGCATCTTGACACTTGTGCTCTGGGATTTTGTTTTGGTGCGCTACAGACTGGCTTAAAATATACAGGTTGTTCAAGCCTGTGGCTGCAAGCATGTACATACGTTAAGCGTACGTTACTCATTTGTGAACCATATGTGCGGATGGTAATGAACGCTGTCATCTTCCCCGAAGAGAAGCACACGCCTTGACAAAGAAAGGTTATGTGCCTCTGCACCGAAAGAGTATCGAGAGTAGATAAGCCGCGTAACCGAACCTATAGTGGGTCATTCACCGACCTGACTGTCAAGTCACGGGGAGATGCTCGTGATTGAAGACACGCACACAAGCAACCAGAGAATCGTCCGAACGTGAAACGATGCTGCCGCTCAGCATGTTGCAAGATAGTGCACACAGGTGAAACTGGTACTCTGCCTCAGTCATGCTCCGATTGAAACTGGCTGGCAGAATGCGATGCACTGCATCGAACAATGAAATTAACAAAAACAGCAGACAACGCTCTCGCTTATATGCATCATAACTGGGCTCATGTTAACCTTACGCTTTGATGCTGCTAATTCACTGTTTGCAACATACAGAAAATACGACAGAGAATTGGTTTTTGAGATTGCACTTTAAAACAAGTCATGCACATTTAGAAATAACAAAAACGTATACTGATGCCTGATCATAGTCTTAACAACATTGAGATTATTTGTTGAGTGAGAACTTCATGCAGTTAACTGGGGATGTCAGTGACTCAATTTCTGCAGCTAAGGGAATTCATGTTAAGTCACTGGTGACTCGTATTATTCATATATCAAAAACATTATCATGTTAATCTTTGACTGTTCGGAAAGAATTAACTTGCATATGAATTACTTATTGGGACATACATCATTAATATTATGGGCTGTCGGCAGGCTATAATGTTAACGCAAGAAGTCTGCACGTACACTGCAGCTAGAGAGGAAGCCAAAGTTTTCACCCGTTGAGTCTGCATCTACTGATGATCACATTGACTACAGCTTGCTTTAAAGCTTTTTAATTTGGCATAAGCCCACATTCGCGTTCAGTTTACTTTCTGTGAAAAATAAGCATGCGAAATAAATTAAAGTACCACTTCTCCATTTAAGGCCTCAATGTATATTGTACACTCTGCATAGTTTTATGAAGCGGGAGGGTGATTTTCTTCTTTGTAGTTTTTAGCCGCCAGCTCTATAAAGAAAATATGTTATATGTTTGAACTTCTTGAAGTAGGTGAACCCTCCACATTGTTTTGTCTTTATTTTGTTGCCCTGTATCTTATAAATGAGCTCTTTAAAACTTGAAACCAGGCGCGCACCAGCTGCCGCCGTAGAAACGAACACCCGGAATGGGGTAGGCCCGCCATGCGCCTAGCGGCGACAGAGGACACAAGTCACTTAGAAGAGCGCCCATTGTATCCGTGGCCAGTGTGCAGGCGGCACGAAAGCAATGGAAAGTGTCACGAAGCACAAACGGGCTCATTCAACACTACCTTAATAGGCTGACTACGTTTCAGTTTCGCTTCTGTGAGCTTCGCGCCAGTCAGCAGCAGTGGCGCTCATTGGCTACGCACCAGCCAGCTAACTGATCCCAGTTGCACGGAGTTTCAGATATTGGATTTTTTACGCGCTTTCAATGCGGTTCTTTGCTGCTCCCAAAGCGTGCTCTTATCAAGTGCCATGCAACGTGTCGTGCAGCGAGACCTCACACGTGCTGTGCCGCAGGCTGCTTGTGAAGCGGCACTCCATTTCTTTCTTTATGGCACACCCGCTACCACCGTGAAGAATGAGCGCCAGAGAGGAGTAAGTGAAAGCCGTTGGCACTCTGCCAAGTTTGCCCCCCCCCCCCCCCCCAAACCGGTACAGCTAACATCAAAAGACACCCACACTGTGATGTTATCGTTGAGCAGCATTTTGGCGCGCTGCCAAGAAATAGGCTGAGTGCTGCTACGGCACGAAACGGAGGGACCCGATAAAGACCGACACTTTTTTCTTAATTCTCAGCGGGAAAAGTGGGCGTTAAGTTCAATATGCGTTTGGGTTTATTACGCCAGTGAATACGGTAAATTTACCCCAATGCAAATAAATGGTTCCTGTCAGGTTTTTCGAGGCATTTCGATAATTCGAACTTCTTTTCTGGTCTCATGAAGTTCAAATTACTTAGCTTTTACTGAACTGTAGGCAGCCAGGGTCTGTAAATAGCGCTGTTTTTTATCTCTGAAGAATTCCAGTTGTCAAGTCGGTTCTTCTTGCTTCAGTTTGTGGAGCGCACAAACCTTATCTCTCTTTGAAAAGGACTTGTCTTTTTCAAAGCTCGACTCGGGTCCAGGCTGAGGACTGAAACATAGGCGCAGCACATCTACACGAAAGGTTTGAATGGATGGCATTGCGAATACCACCTCGTGAGCTGTTGACATTGCACTTCTTTACCCTGCCACTAGTACCCATGACTTGAACTGTTTCCATCCAATTTTACGCTTCAACAGATGATGGGGCAGTGGAAGCTCACCTTGAACTTTGTGCACATGAAGCACATATAGAATTACACTTGAGCCAAGCCAGTCATAGTCGTCACTTGGCTTAATTTTTTACTGTACAGTTTTATGCTAAAGATAAGAAAACAACAAAGCCGCAGTATTTATTGAACAAGTAAACAGTGTTGTACCATTGGCGACAGGAGGTGGAATGCAGACAACTGTTTTGGGAAGGTGATGCTGCAACATATGTTGTCAGCATATGGATATCCAAGTAATAGCATCAAGTATAAGCTATCGTTGGATAGCTTATATTGAATACATTTGCACTACGCTAATTTCAGGTCCTAATTACCATTAATTGTGATTAAGAATTGAACTTTACAACGTTGTCATATATTATTGCAAAGGTCTCAACGAGTAGTGTCCATAGAAAAAGTGTTAATCCATGCAAAACCATGTAAATTTGAACTATTGGTCATTTAACTTGGTTCAACCATGGTTAAATCTTAAGCTGATAAAAAAAAAAAGAACTGGGTTTTTGAAATGCAGTTTTTTGGCCACCTTAAAGTTACCTATCGCATGATCTGGAAACAGGGTGCTAGTCTTTCTCATCTCCTCTACTCTGCAGACAGTAGTAGCAGCTGGAGACAGGCTGCTACCTAAATCAGGTCACTCTGGCCACATAGCGCAACTTAATGGAGAGGCAACGAGTGCACTAGTCATTGTGGATGACAGGTGACAGCTGCAGCTAAGGGGTTGATTACTGCTTTGCATCAGTAACTGCACTGCAGACATGCTTGGTCATTCTAGGTGTTTTCACATGTAGGTTAAGTGCCGAGGACAATATATGGATCTGATTTGTGATAATACATTGCAGCTGCTTGGTTGTAGTTTTCCCCAGCCACCTAAACATACCGATCCCTGTTGATGGTGCAGGAAAGGCAGTGGAGCTACAAATGCTACAACTGATAACCCAACTCGCCGTGAATAAAGCGCTTAACTTTAAATTTTAAATTCTGCAAAATGCCAGAGATTGAGAACCACAGATCCATGAAATTTTGCGAGAGACCTGAAATTGCTTTTGGAATGCATCTCGCTTTATATTCTGATCTGTTATTGTGAATTCTTTTCCTTCTTTATCAATCTCTTCGGTGTAGCTAAAGAAGTGACCTTTGCCACTATGCTTAGGAGCCACTAGAAGTGACCAGCTTTCTAATTATCATATGTTCGTAATTTTTTGGCACCTGCCAATTCTTAGCACCCTCTCCCCCCCCCCCCCCCCCCCCTTTCCCCGTCGCCCCAACGTTCGTGAAAGAAAATTAAAACAAGGTTTTGCATGCGAATCTCGGTTCCTGCCTTTTGCGAGGAAGAACACATAGAGCCGGAGCCGTCGGAAGTCCGGAGATGCTGCAGTGTCCACGGTGCGATCTCTGGCTTCTTATATCAATGCATTCTGGCCCTACACAACAGCTCGCAGCACAGACCGCCAAAAGACGGCCTGGAATCAACGGCCATTCGGCATTGCTCAGCAGGTTTCGCAGGCCTGTGTTGATTTGTTTCTTGGCAGCTGTTTGACAGCCATAACAGAAGTTTGATGAGGGTGCCCCAGCTTGAAGTTGAAGCAAACTGTAATTGTGCTTGCCGGAGATGTTTATCAAATTTGCTTGCCAAATACAATTTTATGCCCATCTCGTCAAGATATTACCGCAATAATGGTGGTGCTGACGACCAAAAGTTAATTCTATGTGTAATTTTAGCTGAAAGGTTTTGCTGGGAAAACCATTCTACGGCACGCACGTAATTGTGCAACACATTGGTTCATCTGCTTCAGCCACGGCTCAACGCAGCCACAATTGTAACGTAGTTGTGTCCTTCGCGTGATACATTGGCTTTTATTTGTTTTCTCATAACGAAGTTCATCCACAGCACAAAAAATTGATGAATGTCGCACGTATTTATGCACGGCCACAGGTCGATGCTGACCGTGCAGTCGCGCACATTGACTGCGCACATCGACTGCAAATGGGTTGGTGCTGCACATTTCCATTTTTTTCAATGTCTATCCACATCGCGCAGACTGTCCAGATAGTTCGAACTGTGTCTCATGATGTCGATTTAATGTTCACTGCTTCAGTGCTTGCATGAAGTAGAGTAACAGAGAAAACAGATAAGCATTAGTTGAACCGCCAACCACACTATTCAAAACTGGACACCAAGATGGCGTTTGTCGCACACTAAAGTCAACCTCGACGTCACGTTAATACCCCTTATTGGAAACTGGTAAAAATCCATAAATTGTTTTAAACAGCCAAATTAAAACTTCTAGCACATTGGTAATTTTGATGTCTTTACAGGTTGCAGAAATAGAAGCAGCTACATTACGCATTTATGAAGAAATTGACAAACTTCGGAAAGAACATGAGTAAAGAACGGCGTTGTCTGGAAGATGCTGAAGGAAATCCTGGTGATTGAGATGCTCCTTGGTCCAGCGTCCATGCACCGTTGTTAATATTTTTTTTTTTACTCACAACTGACTGTTCTGTGCGACCTGCGAGCTAACCACTAATAAAAGTGTCATTGTAGCAATTTATTCAAAAACTGGCAGCAGCAGATGTGTTCTGATGCTTTGCTATGGAAGTGTTGTAGTCATGTGTTCTGTACTTTGTCGCTCTTTGTTTGGTTTGAATCGCTGTTTATAACGGTGGGTTCATATGGTGTACATAAATCACAGATCTCTTGTTTCTGTTCATCCTGTGAATGCTTGCAACACATGAAGAGTCCCCGGAACTTGGTCAGTGTGGATTTGTCTGCACGACCTCATTCATTGTATAAATCCAGCTTTAGGCAATGTAAATATTGTCTACAATTTCATTCCCTTCATCCATGTTTTGGCCAAACAGGTGTGCAGTGTTATGCAAATAAAACAAGATCCAATTTTATGGTAAAGAAGCGTCATACTTTTCATAAATACTTAGGCATAATTGTTACTCTTTCATGAACTTGAACAGTTCTCTATGTATATCCATGTGAGTAGCATTGTAAAATGCAGTGATCCTTTTCCTTTGCAAATATTCCTCCTTCTTATGTTCAACCCAGTGTTAGCGGTGGAATTTTCAACCTTTCCCCTGTTAATGTGTATGGAAACAGACTGAATTTGTTTGAAGATATGGAATCAAATACCAACTGAAATAAAAGCAAAACACAATTTAGCAAACTGACTGACTGACTGACTGACTGACTGACTGACTGACTGACTGACTGACTGACTGACTGACTGACTGACTGTCTGACTGTCTGTCTGGTCTGGTCTGGTCTGGTCTGGTCTGGTCTGGTCTGGTCTGGTCTGGTCTGGTCTGGTCTGGTCTGGTCTGGTCTGGTCTGGTCTGGTCTGGTCTGGTCTGGTCTGGTCTGGTCTGGTCTGGTCTGGTCTGGTCTGGTCTGGTCTGGTCTGGTCTGGTCTGGTCTGGTCTGGTCTGGTCTGGTCTGGTCTGGTCTGGTCTGGTCTGGTCTGGTCTGGTCTGGTCTGGTCTGGTCTGGTCTGGTCTGGTCTGGTCTGGTCTGGTCTGGTCTGGTCTGGTCTGGTCTGGTCTGGTCTGGTCTGGTCTGGTCTGGTCTGGTCTGGTCTGGTCTGGTCTGGTCTGGTCTGGTCTGGTCTGGTCTGGTCTGGTCTGGTCTGGTCTGGTCTGGTCTGGTCTGGTCTGGTCTGGTCTGGTCTGGTCTGGTCTGGTCTGGTCTGGTCTGGTCTGGTCTGGTCTGGTCTGGTCTGGTCTGGTCTGGTCTGGTCTGGTCTGGTCTGGTCTGGTCTGGTCTGGTCTGGTCTGGTCTGGTCTGGTCTGGTCTGGTCTGGTCTTGTCGTGTGTGTGTGTGAGAGAGAGAGAGATAATGTGCATACATAATTGGTAGTAGAAATCATTCATTGTATTTCACCTCATATACAACAACCACATTTTTGATATACCTGGCACCCAGTCCCAAGACTAACTAGTCTATTGGGTTCAACAACATTAGCCTAAGAAATGAAGAAATGAATTTTCAGAGTATTGTAGGCATTTCGATACAAAAAGTACTACACTAAGCTTATTTGAAGCATGTCCTATATTAAGGGAGCTGTGAAAAAGCTATTATCTCAAACATAATGACTGGGTAAAATTTTGATTGTGGGTAAATGGTCTTATTCTAGTCTTGCCGAGCCTGAAAGTTTGTGTACAGTTCCATCATCTGCCAGGAGTTGACTGCAGGACGTCCCTTTGGTTTACTCGCTGCTGTAAGAACCATTCACTGCCATCGTGTTTGTGAATGCAGTGCACTATGCATATTAGGTTGAGCTAAAAGTACTGCCATAGAAACTTTTCAGCACGCCAAACGGGCTTTAGTTGCAATGAGGGCACTGTTCGAGAATTTGCTGAGCCTGCTTATCCATGAGCCCCCATGTGGTTTATATCAAGTTCTTGCCCAGGCGGCACAGCTATTACAATAAACGTATGGGATAGACTGTGGCATGGCTTTTAGTTCCAGCAGGATGTGGGCTCTGCAGTGGTCCTGGTTCCAGTGGCAGACTTGTGGCAGGCCTGGCTCAGCTTAACTGAGACTCGGATAAATGAGGGCTAAGCCCATTGGCAGAATGGGACCTTGATTGCTCCTTGGACTGAAACCAGTCTTGGCGTGATATACAGTTTATGTATATCTTATGTCAGCTATAATGGATGACTAATGCATATGCACGACTGCAAATTATTCAAGCAAAATAAAATCTTCACACAGATCATAAAGGAAGGCTGTAAATGAATATTTAACAGAAAAATATTGTTACGGGGATGTACTTAATGTGACGGCACTGCGATGGGCTGAACTCGACGCTAAGACTTCGGTAGTCGTGCAGAATCCACTCTCTCAGCATCGTCCTCTTTCTCAACGCTTCGTCGCGCCCGCGTTCCTCGATTGTCTTTGTCAGTGAGCAAATCACTTTAGTCCCGCGTTTCCCGGTAACACTACCCCCCTCGGCAAAAGGCAACGTCCCGGTGCGGTGTGGAAGGGGAGTAATATGGCTTGAGGTGGGCGACGTACGATTTCGGAAGTGGGTGTAGCAGTCGGTGACTTTGGGTGGAGCGGTGCCATCTCGTAGGTCATGTGGGTCACTGGGCGTAGTACACGGTAAGGACCCGCGTAGTGGGGCAGAAGATTTTGACACAACCCCACACGACGGCACGGAAGCCAGAGCAACACCAGAGATCCGGGAGGATAGTGCACATCGCGGTGGTGAGCGTCGTAGCGGCGTTTTTGAGTTTCTTGAGAGACGATGAGATTGTGACGACAAATCTGGCGAGCAGCGTCGGCTCGGGCGATGGTATCGCGGGCATAGGTTGTGACGGGGCCAGCGCCGGGAAGCAAAGTGTCGAAGGGCAGTAAGGGGTCTCTTCCAAAGAGAAGATAGAATGGAGAGTACCCAGCAGTGTCATGACGCGAAGAGTTATATGCAAAGGTGACAAATGGCAGACTAATATCCCAGTCGCGATGACTGTCAGATACGTACATTGCGAGCATGTCGGTGAGTGTGCGGTTAATACGCTCCGTAAGGCCGTTCGTCTGGGGGTGGTACGCAGTGGCTAACTTGTGCCGAACGGAGCAAGAACGAAGTATTTCCTCAACAACTCGGGAAAGGAAACAGCGGCCACGGAGCGGTAAGTAGTTGACGGGGAGCACCATGGTGAAGTATGACGTCGTACAAAAGGAAGTCAGCAATGTCTGTGGCGCAGCTGGTTGGAATGGCGCGAGTGATCACGTACCGCGTGGCATAATCGGTGGCCACAGCGATCCATTTGTTTCCTGACAAGGACTCGGGGAAGGGCCCTAGGAGGTCAAGGCCAACACGAGAAAATGGCTCAGTCGGGATAGCAATCGGCTGCAGGTGTCCAGATGGTAGCACAGGGGGTTTCTTCCGGCGTTGACAGAGGTCGTAAGCGGCTACATAACGTTGGACAGAGCGGTAGAGTCCAGGCCAGAAGAAACGCCGGCGCACGCGGTCGTATGTGCATGAGAGGCCAAGATGACCAGCTGTAGGGGCGTCGTGCATTTGTTCTAGAATGGCAGAGCGTAGGTGTTGGGGAACGACCAGCAAGTGCTCAGCGCCATCAGGTCGCATGTTGCGGCGGTACAGCGTATTCCCATGAAGGAAAAACAGGGCGAGGGAAGAGTCACGGCTGTGTGTGCGAAGGCGGTCGATAAGAGAACTGAGGGTTGGGTCCAAGCGCTGTTCGTCAGCTATGTGGGAAAAGTCCGATATAGAGAAGACACAGGGGTCCGACTCGTGGTCAGTAGAGGAAGGGGGATCGACGGTATAACGGGACAGACAGTCTGCATCCTGGTGGAGCCGACCTGATTTGTATATATACAACGGAAAAGGTATACTCCTGCAAGCGCAGTACCCAGCGGCCGAGGCGACCAGCAGGATCCTTGAGGGAGGAGAGCCAACATAAGGCGTGGTGATCGGTAATTACAGTGAATGGTCGGCCAAACAAGTAGGGTCTGAATTTTCCAACGGCCCAGAAGAGAGCCAGGCACTCCCGTTCCGTAATAGAATAGTTCTGTTCCGCTGATGATAGGAGACGACTGGCGTAGGCAATCACGCAGTGTTGGCCGCGTTGTCGCTGTGCAAGAATGGCACCAATCCCGTGGCCACTGGCGTCGGTGCGAAGTTCCGTCTGGGCAGACGGGTTGAAATGGGCCAACACAGGAGGATTGGTGAGAACAGCGATGAGGGTGGAGAATGCGTTAGCCTGCTCTGGTCCCCATGAGAAAGGAACGCCTTTCTTCAGGAGATTGGTGAGAGGACGAGCAATAGCGGCAAAGTTTGGGACGAACCGGCGAAAATAAGAGCACAGTCCTATAAAGCTGCGGACATCACGGGGTGAATGGGAAGATGGAAAAGCACTGACAGCGCGAACTTTGTCGGGATCGGGTTGCACGCCGGTGGCATTCACCAAATTGCCAAGCCAAAACTTCACTTCTTTAAGTTCAGTTGAAGTCCGGCACGGCGGAAAAGTGCGAAGATGGCTTTCGAACGAGGGCGAGAAGACAATCACGTCATCCAAGTAACATAGACAAGTCGTCCATTTGAAGCCACGGAGTAAGGAGTCCATCATTCGTTCAAACATCGGGTGTGACAAAAGCTGTCTTCTCGCGGTCTTGTTCGTCAACAGAAACCTGCCAGTAGCCGCTACGAAGGTCGATAGAGGAAAAGTAGCGGGCTCCATGTAAACAGTCCAAGGCATCGTCTATTCGCGGCAGCGGGTAAACATCTTTCCTTGTAATCTTGTTCAGATGTCGATAGTCGACGCAAAAGCGCCAACTGTTGTCTTTTTTTCTAACAAGCACGACAGGAGATGCCCAGGGGCTGTTCGAAGGTTCGATGATATCGTTGGCCAACAATTTGTCGACCTCCTGCTGGATGACTTGGACACACGATAAGGCCTCCGATGTACAGGTTTTGCATCGCCGGTGTCAATGCGGTGAGTCACAACTGATGTTTGGCCCAGAGAACCGGCAGCAAAGTCAAAAATTTCGGAGAAGGATAACAAAAGGTTGTGCAGGTCCTGAGCGTGTTCGGGGCTGAGGTCAGAGGCAATCATTGCGGAAATAGGGTCGGTAATTGTGGTGGGAAGTACGGGTGTTGGAAGGACGCTTGAATGTGCATGGGCCAGGAGTGAGTGCACAAATAGTGCAGTCTGTGAGAAGGGACAAGGTAGCAAGGGATATTCCTTCGGGGAGAACTTGGGGTGACAGACTGAAGTTCAGGAGTTCTGTGTAACGCGTATGATGAGATGAGGAAGAACGATGTTGCGGTCAAGAAAGACCTCGGTGATAGGGCAAGCAACATAGTCACGTCAGGCACAGGCGGGAAAGGTGACAGAGGTAGGTAAACAGCAGAGTCAGGGGGCAGGCAAGCGAACTCGGTGGAGCAAAGGCGGGGTGTAGATGGAGGATGTTCTGAGCAGACAGGTAGGTCCAAACGAAGAAGGCCGCTGGAGCAGTAGATAAGGGCAGAGTGGGCCGTTAAAAAGTCAAGGCCGAGGATCACATTGTGAGGGCACTGGTTGAGGACGGTGAACAAAACAGGGATGTGATGACCGGCAAGGGTGACTCAGGCAGTGCACAGACCAGTGACGGCGGCAGTACTGCCATCGGCAACACGAACGGTGGGCGAAGCGGCGGGGGTCTGTACTTTCTTGAGGCGGCGGCAAAACGATGAGCTCATGATCGAGACTTGGGCACCAGTGTCAATGTGGGCAGAGACGGGAACACCATCCACGAGCAGGGAGAGGAGGTTACAGGGCGAAGAAATTGGCAGTAGAGGATTTCCAGGTCGGGGTACCAATGCAGCGTCACCTCCGGGAGCTGCATTGGCTAGTTTCCCGTGAAGCGGCCGGCAGAGGACGACGAGGAACTGCGGCTAGGAAGAGGTGAACGGGAACGGCGGGCTGGTGGGGAAGGAGAGCGACTGGACACAGGAGGAGGCGGAGTGGTATCGGTGCGGGGCGGCTCATAACGAGGCGTGAAACGGCGGTGGATGACCGTAATCGGAGTAGCGGTCAACGTAAGGAAAACGTCGAGGTAGTGATGTCCAGCGGCTGCGGCAGTGGCGAGAGATGTGGCCAATACGCGAGCACGTGAAACAGATCGGCCTGTCGTCAGGGGTGCGCCACTCATCAGGATTGCGGTATCAGTAGCGTGGCGTGTAGGTGTTGCGGGGCGTAGCGGTGGCGACCATGGGAGGGATGGGGCTCGAACTGTGGTGTTCTACGGTGTGGCTATAGGGGACGCCCAAGTTAGCAACCTCTTGACGAACGACTGCTTGAATGAGGGATATCGTCGCTAGGTTACTGTCCGAGGAGGGCGGGTTGGATATGCAGCAGGAGCGAGCGCTTCCAGTTCACGACGCACGATGCGGGTCACATTTTGAGTGTTGGAAGGCTGCCTTAGGGTCGGCAGATCCTCGCACGTGGAGCTAGGGGCAGTGTTGGGGAGCCGATTTAAGCGATGCATGTGCACTGCGTTTGTGTTTGGCCTGCTCGAAATGTCGACAAACCTGCAGAACGGAGTCAACCGTAGAGCAGTCCCGACAGAGTAGAAGATTGAAGGCATCGTCGGCTATGCCTTTGAGGATGTGCCCCACTTTATCAGGTTCTGTCATGTCTTTGTCGACTTTTCGGCAGAGGGCCAGAACGTCTTGTATATACGTAATATAAGGCTCGGTAGATATGTCTGGGCACTTGTGGCGAGGTCCCTCTTGGCGGCGAGTTGACGGCGTTCTTATAGCGGCTAATATTGTACGTTACGGCAACACTCAATAAACGGGATGAATGCGTGAGTTTTGGGGATGTGTCAGAGATGGAAAAGGAAACAATAAAAAAGACCTAAAATCTCCAACTGGCTGATCCTGCATGTAAGACTCATAAACAAAGGCATACTGACGTATCAGACACATGAACCAATATGTAGTGGTCTATAAGACAAGCATGTATCAGCCTATAAGATGTATGGGCTTCTGCACTGGTCTGATACTTTTCTTATACAACCCACAGATAAACCTATGAAACCAATACTATTGCCTATAGGACAAATATGTACCAGTCTATAAGATTTATGAGTTTCTGTATAAGTCCCATAGAAATGCAGATACAACACATAGAATACCTACAGAACTAATACCGATTCTTATAGAACCGATAACGCTCCCTATTGGTCTTTTTTGCTAGGGGGCCAACCGGTTTTCCGAACAGGTCACGGAGTTTTTGTTTGCAAACATCCCAAGAGGGTATATAGATCTGCTTCGTATGTTTCGAACCACACGCGTGCCGTGCCAGTAAGGTAGAAGATGACATTGGCCAGCATCAGTGTGGCGTCCCACCTGTTGTGCTGGCTAACACGCTCATAAAGCGAAAGCCAGTCCTCGCCGTCGACCTCGATCTGTACCGCAGAATGGGCCAGGGTCACGGGGGTGGGCTACGACGACAGTTGGAGTTGCGGAGGTAGATGGAGCCGCGTCGGTTGTCATCGTGACGGTTCCGAGGTGACGGCCACTGCGGAGATCCATGCGTCAGATTGTGTCGAACCCGCGACCTCCACCAAGATGTTACGGGGATGTACTGTGACGGCACTGCGATGGGCTGAACTCGACGCTAAGACTTCGGTAGCCGTGCAGAATCCACTCTCTCAGCGTCGTCGTCTTTGTCAGTGAGCACATCACTTTGGTCCCGCGTTTCCCGGTAACAATATCATGGATAAGAAAGGTCTGCATTTAGTACAAGAACATGCCGTATGAGCTCATGTATTAAAGGCCCACATAGTACTACATCAGGTCTAAGCTTGGTATCTAAATGAGAGAGCTAAGATGTCCATCTTTTGTGGCCCTCTTTTGCTTTCTCAGCAGTACTGCAATCTGTGTAGGAATAAGCATACAAGCGAAAACACAGAGCAAGCTTGGAACCTAGCCGGGAATGGCGGTAAAATGTAGCGATACAAATACAAATATGTACCTCCTGTGGCTCTTCATCACTAACGTGTGGATGCAGGCTCGAGCATTTTGGAGCAGCTTTGGGAGCAGTAGTGAAGCCATTTTGGAGCAGCTTTGGAGCAACGAAACGAGAGTTTTGGAGCATTTGAATTGTGTTTTGGAGCAAGTTTCCAAGGTCAAACGCCTTTGATAATTGCTTTTTTTTTTTTTTCTGAAATACAAAATCTCCAATCTGATTCCTTTTTATGCAAGTTTAATGGCTTTCCAACTTTGCACTCACCTCTGACATGACAAACGGCCAAAGCATGTAAAGATGTATAATATAACACAGGCCGACCTCGGCAAAAACTTGGAACAGACTAGCAGCAAAAGTAACACTTGCTGGTGCGCTTCATACCTGAACATCTAGTCTGACCTAATGCATTTACCTATTTTGGCTTGATAGATTCAAATGTCCAGTCTACCACTTAGATTGGCTCTAGTAGCGATACTAACTTGGAATTCAGATTAATGGGCATGACATTTCTGCTCCCTATCTTGTGCATATCTATTTTATTTATTTAGAATATAGCTCAAAGCCCCCAGACATGGGGTATTACATGATCCCTTTTGATCCTATGCGTGGCCTGATAAATTCCTGAGCACATGGATATTTCGTCTGCCTAAAAGGCGCCTTCAGACCACAGTAACGAACATTGACAAGCTTGGCGCCAGTGCCGCTTCAGTGCTTTTTCCTACTGTGGGATCGCGGACAACTGCAGTACAACCTTGATCGTCTTGTCCGTTTGTAAATATGGTGGAGGTCTACAGGATTGGAAGCAGGCACGGGCATTTTGGAGAAGCTTTGGGCTACAGACAGATGGCATTGAAGGGTAGCCTTTCCATCCCGCAGCTTTTTTAATTCACTGCCTCCTGCCAAAAGTTTACCATTCTTTGCTTGAGCAATGCTTGGGCTCCATTTTAATATTTTGGCGCTAGGCCCCGTATACCTTTCCAACACTCTTGAGAAGCTTCCTAGTGAGTGACAGCTTTGGCATACGACCCATAACGCTTCAAGTATGGTTTTGTCTGCCGTAGGCCTGGCAAGCTTGCCAGACAAAGAAGATCGATGGTGAAGTACCTGCTTGTTTCCACAGCAGAACCATTAGAATATAACACATGGTCGGACAAGTTTTCTTCCTAACGGCTCACAATAGTTTGCGCTACCTGCTTCGCTTGCTGATCTCGCTTCTCTGCACTGGCGATTCAAAAGGCTGAGAGGAGGTGCTACGTCACATGCACAGTGCATTTTTTTTTTTCGCAATTATCTCCAACTGCCGGTGGCTCATATTAAATTTACTTGCGAACAAATATTTATTATACTCCATGCTTCCTTCCCTTACAAAAAGCTCATTTGTATTAAGACCAGTGCAAGATGCGTTATATCTTTGCCTCTGATGCAATGACATTGTTCCCGTGTTCTGCTAAAATTGATGGCAAAGCATCAAAACAGCCAGTTTGGAGCACTTTTGGAGCAATATTGCATTTTAGAGCAGAATGGAGGAATTGGAGCAGCACTTCCACCCCTGCGTGACTAATGACATCTGAAAAGTAATGCACCTGTGGACAGAGTTTTTGAACTTAACCGATTCATGTTATATGGGATCAAGCTAGTTGACGGCACACCAGACCAGGATGCGTCACGTTTTCTTTCATAATGGCACTCTTACTATTTTGTTAGTAGCTCTAGTGTTGATTTCAAAGTGTACATAAAAAAAAATAATAATTTTTGGTTGACTTTAAAAATCAGTCTCTGAAACATTTTTTTTTAATATCCTATGCACCATTTTACAATCCCTGGAGAAACCGGTTTGACTGGGCAGTTAAGAGAGGAAGTCAACACTTTCCTGTGCTACGAGAGCAGCCCAGCTCCCTATTATGGCAGCGCCCTTCACCCCTTTGTAAAATCGTGTATGCGGGTGTCCTGAGCTCCAACCCAAATAAGCTGACTGACTGTTATCTAACCAACTACTTAAGCTTGTGCGACCAGCTTTGTACCTGCAGTACAACTGCGGGCGGTGAACTGGATTAGGAAGTTGCCGAAAGGTGCGGTCTGAGAGCCACACCATGAAAAGAGTTTTTACCACCACCATCCATCTAAATTACTAGAGAATGCAGATGACACAAAACCTTGCTTTAAGTTTTTGTCGTTGCTGCAAACAGCATGCCTCTTCTAAATGTGTGCTTAGAAAAATTTACACAATTCAGGTTATCAGCGCACAGACAAAACTTTTCAGCTTTTAATTTTTGTGGCTGCCATGAACCTGTCCAGACTGAGAAGACAATTTCATATAAGAAATTTAAAATTTAAAAATCTGAAAAACAAAATGTCTTGGTCTGCACTGGGCTTTCAGGAGTGAAACGAATGAAACGGCGTCAAAACAAATAAAATAGTCGTAAAGAAATCTCCTTCACAATATGATCAACACCTTGAAAACCAGAATGGAGAAAAGCGATCATCGTCTGAGCATTCTTCCGACATGCAAAGCCAACACAGGTCATGAAACAATTTTTTTTTTAATGCTTCTTGGTTGATTGCGGCACTGAAGTTTCCAGGCTGCATATAAAATGAGGTTATACAAGTGAATACAAATATTTCTAAATTTGTGCGATTTTGAAGTTAAATAGAATGATACAAGTCACAGATACCTTGTTTTATTGTAATCTGTGTAGTGTTTGTTTTTATACTTGTCTTCAATGTAGGCTAGGAGTATGTAATTTGTTTCACCTTTGTATGCCACACACAACTTCAGGCAGCCATAGAGCATTAGCAAATATTAAGGCAAGGATGAATTGTGCATTCCTGGAAGGAAGACTTTGTACAGGCCGTGAGAGCTTGGAAATGCCTTCTCTCTGGACTGCTGCATTCTAGTGCGTACTACTCAGGTGCATACAATAGACCCTTTGCAAAACTCTGGAAGTCAGCTTCCCTGCACAGCAAAAACCCCTGCACCATGGCGGCCAAACCTGATTTGAGAGCCGAAGTTGGGTGCAGTGCAGGAGACGTCTATGTGACAATAATGGCCACGTCCATTTCCTGCACACCTGTCTGTTTTTGCTGCCGCAATTATGGTATTAAGAGGCCATCGGGGAAGCCAGTTCCTCGCAAGTGCCATTCAAATCGCCTCTCCCGCCCCTTTGCTTCCTCCTCGTTATCAAAAGCGAAGGAAGTTCTGCTCACCAGGTTCATACATGATTATCAGGCTTGACACAGTATTCTGCGCTGCACCCAACTTCTGCCCCCCAAACAGGTTTGGCCGCCAAGGTGAAGGGGTTTTTATTGTGCAGAGAAGCTGAACCCCGAGTTTTGCAAAGTGTCTATAGCTCAGCTTAGAGTTACTGTATATGCTGCCAAAAAGGTAGCATTATTATATACAGTAACTACAGCTCTGCTAACAGTATGGCTACATCCACGAGCTGTCTAGCACTCGACTCCACAAAAGGCGCAGCATGGTTCAATTTTTTCTGTCGACACTCGGCCTACGCCGCAAGGGAAGGGAGGAAGGTAGGAGTGAAAGTGGAATGAGAGGAGAAGCACAAACAGTGTAGAGCTACGGAGTAATTTCGACCACCTGGGGACATTTAAGTGCACTGACGCCGCACAGCACATGGGCGCATCTCCATTTCGCCTCCATCGAAACGCAGCTACGCAGCTGCCGGCGTTCGGTTTCGAAGGTTTCGAACACGGGTACCACGGGGGAGACTGTAGCCTTCCTCCATGTCCGGCACAGTAAGTGGACATTTTTATCAACTCGAGGTTTTGACAGCGGTCGAATCTGACGTGAACTATCAACTGAAGAGTCAGTTAACAAGACGCCATAAAACATAGCAGCACAAAACAAAAATTCATACTCTTCACCAAGGTAGACCAGGCAAGGTATATGGACCAGGTAGACCAGTAGATTTCTCACTAGAGCTCGGTCTAGACTCGGAGCAGCAAACGCTGTTCCGTGTTTGAAGATTTTCCTTTGTATTTGTAATAAAGTGTGTGGGTATCACGTTATGCTTTTTTTTTTTTCATGTTCAATCAGTGCAGAGATACATACTACCATACTACGTACTACTGGCTCATACATGGCGGAAGTACCTTGGCTCATATATGAGCATGAAGAGCTATCATCATCATTATATCTCGAGTGCACGAGGGCGCGACGTACAAAGCGCGCTGCTCGCGCCTCGCGCTCACGGCTTCTCACGGTGCTCGCGCTGCATAGAACCAACGGCTGCCAGCAGAACGCTGGAACCCCTTTGACATCGTTTACAGCAAGAGGAACGGACCAGAAGCAAGCTAGACTGTCGCCGCGGTAAGAAATGTCTTCTCAACCTCTTGAGTTATAGTTAGGAAGCTGGCGGGTTGATCACTTTTGAGGTATAACAGGCGATCTATCGTATTCGTTTCAGGCAGCAGTGGTTAAATAATAGCTTTAGGATAGGGGGCCCTGACTCATGTTCACTGCTAACAAAAGGCTCACGAAACTTTTGTATTTTCAAGAGGTTTTAGTTGAATGGGTGGACTTTCATCAAGATAGTAGGAAACCCAAAGAAAGGAGAGCTAACGTGGCATTTTAGATTGTTGATAAGACATGAATATATATATATATATATATATATATATATATATATATATATATATATATATATATAAGCGCACAGTCTGACAAGGACAGAGAAAAACGGGGGATACACTATAACTTGCGAAAATTTATTATGAACCGCAGAGCGGTGAAAATGTAAGTCTATGCTTGACCGTGCTTGTTCAACCAGCCTCCCCCCCCCCCCCCCCCAAAGAAAAAAAAAAAAACACGATTTCTTCGAGGATAGACCCCCCCCCCCCCAAAAAAAAAAACAACTATTCGTTTGGACGCATCAGGTATGCACATTTGTCAAAAAAAAAAAAAATGCAGGTGCTGACTAAAGCATGGACAAGATCTGTGTTTTCCAAGCTTCAATGGTAGGATCCGGCAACCTTTTTCTCCTCACTGCATGGTTGTCTCTCAGCGAGTTAAACCGTAATTCTTGCTGAGAGATGACTCTGAACTCAACCTAAAGGTAACATACACTCACTCGGCAGGAAATGATTATGGGACTGCATAGTCTAACCGTTGCCATACTGTCACTGCCTGGCTCTGTTCATGGCTCGTTCCGCGGCTATTAAGAATCAAAAACATCACGTAATGCAAACTAAAGGGGAACACACACCAGGAAAGATGAGTCATTTATTTGAATGTTATGAATTTAAAAACAATTAAGAAAAAATTTCACTCAGAGGATTTTAACAAATCTTTCACTGCTGAGATAGTGTTAATCTATTGCGCCACAGAAGCAACAAAAAGGGCTTTAAATGCGCTCTCGTTTTGACGATATTTTCGCTATTTGTCTCCAGGTGACACTGCTCAGAGAGGATGTCATAAATCTAAAAATCAGGTGTAAAAATTGTTTGGTACTTTGGTGAAATCAGACCATTGAGTCTAATTTTGCCAGAAAAATTCCCATCTGTGTATTTGGAACCATTTGGATGCCACTTTGAATGGAAGTGTGTTTTTAAAAAAAAATTGAATAATTACATTGGACATTTCAGGTTGAGCCTATGGGCCTGGTGTGCTCATAAAGGGTAGAAAAAGTTGTTCTCATCTCATGTAAGGCACTGGAAGGAGCAGTGAGGTGTCGGTTTTCAGATAGCATCACTGCCATAGAACAAAGATTCTTTCTGCTGCTGTTCTACATTCAACCATACACATGTATGCAGCGTGTGTGTGTATGTTGCAAAGAAGGAGGAGGAGGCGGAAAGGCAGGGAGAGTGTGTTACAAAATACATGAAAAACAAAGCACCTAAATCCACTACTCATATTCAGCTGGGAGGGCTTTCCTTTGCCTGGACTCGCCGGCCTACATGCACGAGTGCTTCTGATGGCGGCACTTGGTTTCAAGCCCTTAGGTCTTCACACTAACAGCATGACACACTGAGTGGAAGGTGATAAATAATGAACAAACTGGGCTTTGCTCCCAGTGGCAGTATGCCGACAAGCTAGACCCATCCCCATAGCGAGCACAGAGGGCAGCTGTCACAGGGAAAGCATGTTTGAAAAAAACTCTTCCACAGCAGGAAGACCACGGATTCCTTGCAATGATCATATCGGATCTCCTTGAGGTGCCCGTGGCATACATGAGCGCATGCGGCAACACTGCTCTGAGCTCTGTAGGGACCCACCAGCAGGGACCACGTCCACCGCCATTCATTTTCTTTACCACTGGCTCAGTCCAAATGAAGGGTTGTGCTTCAGCGCAGTCTCAAAAAAAAAAAGTGCAGGGCTGGCATGGCTGGGCAAGCTCTTCAGTGTGTGCAGCTATATGGTTTTTTGAGCGCTGAAAATGTTGACACGTTTTTAAAACAAGTTAGTGTGCAGATGCAAATTCCATATGCTCAAAGACGTGTATAATATGGGCGAATAAGTTTTCAACGAGCCTGTATCCTCTGATATTTTCAAGAAATGTGTGGTCATGTGGGTTGGAATTGAGGTTCATTCATTTATGTCTCGTTTCTTCACAGTGCGTGTAATCCAGTTTTCGATGTTGCCAATGCGATTCCTGTCTGGAAAGAAGCAGATATGAGATGTGAATATCAGATGCAGAGTGCCAATTTGGGCTAGTGTTCATGTCTGTTGTTGTCCTCTCTGTCCCCGTTCTTAATGCTGCTTTCTTGCTACATTACAAGATTGCTTGCTACAACACAGACTTAAGCACATGCTTAAAAAGCATAATCAAACCTCATACACGAAACAGTGACTTTGCACGCTGTGTGTCTCATTCCGATCTTGGGCAGCTTTTTAACAGCATTCCTGTTGGTATTGTGAAAATCAGAAGCGTAACAGTAAATGTAGTTGCGTGTTTCACAGTGCATTTTTCGTCTGTTCCTGGGGAAAGCCAGGATGGGATCCGAGCGCAGAATTGGTGGCACTGGTGTTGCCGGTTCCAAACAACCGCATTTTTACATGATGGCTCCCAGATGACGCTGCATCTACTGCTGAAACTGCAGCGTACCAGGTCCTTTAAAAGATTACCTGGCGACTCCCAACTGAAGTGGGCAAATGCATGTTGTTCACAGGCATGCTTGGATCACACAAACCGAAGGAATACTACAAGCATGAAGAGGGGGCACAAAACAGCACATGTTTACTGACATAAATGTTTTCAGCAAGCATATATAATGCTTGCATTGTTTCCACCTCCTGAAGCCAAGTAGTGCTAGTTATGTGTAATGTTATTGCTTTTAATCATGACTGTAGTAATGAAACAAATGATAACTAAGCAAATTAGCTGCTGAAACCCTTAAATTTTGTAGTCGAATACAACTCAATCTGCAGTAACCGCAGCACAATTCCTCTTTCACAGAAAGCGCTCAGCTGTTAAGTGTTCTCTAGTTGCCTAAATAAAAAGGAAACAGTCGGGCCATATTATAAGTCCAAGAATTTTATTCATCTGGGTTTAGTGCAGTTAAATATCAAACTGATCAATCAAATATCAAACATTTGCTGTTCTTTGGAGTAATACACATGCCGGGAATGATTGCCTATAGTTAGCAGCTGCTGTATTTTTTAACTTGTGTTCTACAGACCATTTTTGTGGTGAGGAGGAAAATAGTCTCATACTCCGAGTGTACTGCACCACTGTTTCTCCCTGGTATATGGGGATGCGGTGGCAGTAGTGAGGGCATCAGAGTACACTACATAGAAAGTGCATGCGCTA
Organism: Amblyomma maculatum; assembly: GCF_055883805.1. Lineage (NCBI taxonomy): Eukaryota > Metazoa > Arthropoda > Arachnida > Ixodida > Ixodidae > Amblyomma > Amblyomma maculatum. Next base: position 280,519,046 of record NC_139344.1, read on the forward strand.
TGTAGTCTTTTGCACACAAAGCGTCTTGAATAGCCTGAAAGTGTCTAAACTGCTCAGCTGATGTGACAATAGCAGCTGGCGGTGCGATATGTACGCATTTTCACATACCTTATCCCTGTCCTTTTCTTCATTTCGCCCCCGTCTTTGCTTTCTCTATCTCCTACTTGTTTGTGCCATTTCAGCCGGCCGCAAATCAGGTGCTAACAAGCGTCGTGGCTAGCAGTCCTTTTAAGAATGATGCAGGACTAAAATCACAATTTGCACAAAAAGATGTGTTTTTAAATTTTAGTTGTGTTTGATTGTGCATGTTTTGAAAAAATGTCTCACTAACTTTGGTTGTCATCTCCGCAGTAGTAGTATTAACATTAATATTTTTTTTGGGAGATGGGGTGCACTCAACACCGAAAGCGCCTATGAACGCCGTTTTCAAAATGCAGCCTCATAGCAGGCAAATAATTGAACACGGAGTGTATCTACAAGTTCCTGTGCTTGTTTTTCGTGCTCTCTAGCCAAAAGGACCTGCTGTCGAGAGAACAGCGGAGGGCTAAAAAGCAAAACGGAAAGAAAAGGCATATTTTGGGCTGTTGGAACAGCAGATTGATAAACCGAAATAGAAGCTTGGATTGAACCTTTGAACACTGTTTTCGCACCACTGGGAGCCAAGCTAAGCAAAGTGCTGGACAGCTTGGGGATAGAATATGGAGCCTGTACAAAGAGGGACACACAGTTAGTAACTAAGTAAAGCATTTCACAAGTGCAGACAAGGGTGCTGGACAGCTATAAAGCTGAAAAAAGCAACCACAGGAAATGGACTATAACAACAAATGGACTATAAAAAAATTGTTCATAATAGCATATGGCTGCTCACAAGGTTCCTATGTTACTGCATTGTCACAACAAATAATAATTAGTTCAAACTAACTCAAATTTTTGTTTATTTATTTCCTGAAGTTCAAGGCCAACCTGCAGGATGCATAAACTATATATGAAAATGGATTAGGGAAAATGAGCCTTGTCATCACATGAAATTCCATCATAATGCTTGCAGTATGCAGCTTGGAACAGCAGTACTCAAGGTATCATAGAACCTTTGGATATGGTTGAAGCTAGACTAAAGTTTTAAATTGTTGTGCTGCTCATAGATTGAAACATAGTTTGAGTGTTGAATATTTCTGAACTTCATTTTTCTGCATCGCTTTTGCAGGAGGTTCATTAATAAAGAAGATGACAAGTCATGCACCGGTGCGTAATTGCATATTTATCTATTTTGTTCTTCAATAAAAGTGTATGTTTTCTGGTACAAATTTTGATGGCTTGTGCAAGAAGACTGGTTGCTGCTTTTAATATGTGGAGTCCAGCTTAATGCACTACAATATTGAGCTTAATCAAGGGTGTATATTTGTAGTACATTTTCCGTGCAGTTAGTCATAAAATGTCAGCTTAAAAAAATAGATAAATTTTGTAGTTTTTGCGTACCATTGTATTCTGTTAATTTACAGAACTTATGGACAAATACGCACAGTAGTAGGAAACTTGTGAACATTTGAACTGGTTTTATTAAGTGAAGTCATGTCCGGTTTTTTGTTTAATTTGAAGTGAATACAGTGGTGACCAAAGTAATCTTTTTTTTTTAAGTGCACTGCCTATAGTATTTATTGTTTCGATCAAAGCATTGACAAATTGGGTCGAGAGTTCAGCACTGTGTATTTGCACAACTGCTGCTGTTCGAGTCTGGTACAGTAAACTGATGATGTTTTGTGCTGATGTTCATTTATAGCACGTATCAACAGCCAAGTCGACCAGTAACGACCTTGACCCTCTTGTGGACATGTTGGAAAGATGCCTCAGAATTCGAACTACACCTCAGGAATTGCATTCTCCTACCTCAGACTTTATAGTCAATGTATTGCGTGCAGCCTGTCTGCCATTTGGCTTGAAGGAGGAAGCGATGAATGTGCCCCTTTTCCATTTGCCACCTGATAAATCACATATTGAGGACTCAGTGCCAGTGGTTCACTATTTGAAGCTGATGCAAGTCTTATTTTACCCCTTGGGCGTCACTGATATTGGCTTGACAGACCTAATGAAACCAAAAGCAAAACGCACTCGGGAGCTTCTGAAGATTCTCGTGGACAGTTGGCCACGCATGACTGCCATCTACACTAAGTATAAGGTCTGTTTTTCTCTTATTTTTATGTTTCTTGTGAAAGCAAATGTTTTGAATCATATATGAGTATCAAAAATCTAGGTACTTCATATCACAAATCATGTAACCTTGTGTTTGGTGCATCATAGAGTTGCTTGTGCGCCATAAAATTCCATATAAAAAACTGTTCTTCTAGATAGCATTTGCTTTCATTTAACCATATGGTCAGGTATCTATATTTCTCCACATAGTTAATCTTTGTTACCTGTATCTCTGTCGGGTCACATTTACCATCATCGTAAACCATTATCACCGATTTCTCTCTACTGAATTGCAGCCACAACTGAGCTCCCTGTGTCCCACAGATCCTCATTAACTCCTGCAACCCATCCCGCTTGTCAGCCAGCAAGGCAGTATCATCTGCGTACATCAATCTCGGTAGCACTTGTCTTACTTTTTGTCCTCCCTGCATATATCCCAAGTTTACTCTTGTGTCACTCTTTTCAAGCCACTTTTCCACCTGACTCATTATATCATGAATAGCAGGGGTGACAAGGGGCAGCCTTGCCTGAGTCCTTTTTTTATTCCTGCTATCTTTGTTTTTTGTCCCTCCAGTGTTATGATAGCCTCGTTATCTGTATATACCCTTTTTAGGAACCTTGTGACTTCGCAACCATTGTTGGGAATCAAAATTGGAAGTACAGAATAAAAACATTCAGCCACAAATTATTTATTAAACACTAGTTAATTCCAGATAGTGATCCTTTCTACTAATGCTATACACATTGTTCCAAAACAAAAAGACAATAGGAAAACAAGTGTCCCACCCCTTTAATAATAGGCTTTCATGCTTTGCCAGAGGTTGTCGTTCTGGGTGATACAGGCATATGAGTAAGCTAGTCAGTGCTTGCTTTTTTTTTTTTTTTGTATGTGATGTTGAACCGCTGCACAGCTTGTGGCATTCATCCAATTGACTGTTATTTCTCCCAACCAGGAAAAGGAAACGAAGCAGCTGCTGGCCAAGAATGAAGCAACTAAAATTGCAATCGCACTTTCCACCAAGACGGAAGAGGCAAAAAAGCTTGCTAGTTTTCTTATCAAGGCTTCTGAGGAAGCAGAGCAGATTGAAAAAGAACATTCCGCCTGCGACAAGTCTCTTCAAGAACTCTGTGACCGTAAAGCTGCCATCATGGCCGACAATGAAGAGCTCGAGTTAGCTTTTGCTGCTTCTACCGAGGCAATAAAACAGGCTGAATTGGACATCGTGAAACTCAAGGAAGCCATAGAAGAACAGCGGGCCGCACTGTGCAGGTATGGGGGAATTAAATGTTAACGCCTGTGTCATCTAGATCAAATAGGAATGCTACATGCATTTTTTAGCGCAAAACTTTAGAGGAGCTATATCGATAAAACATGGCATTATTGTGAGGTTGCGACAAGGAAAGAGAAATGGAGAGAGCACATAAGCGACAGAGGAGAACCAGTACCAGTGGAGAAAGGTAGCGGATGGTGTGCGAAGGTAGTGAGGAAATGTAGAAGGGCAGCATACACGAGGTAGAGAAAGAGCAGTAGGGGAAAAGAAAGGAAAAGTGGAAAGGAGAAAACGTGCACTGGAGTACAAGAGTAGAAAGTGTGTCAGGCTACGAAAAAATCAGCTGGAGTTAACTCCGCTTAAACTGGTTAAGACATGTGAAAGCACCGTTTTGGCGTGGTTTCGCTTGGTGGTTTAGGATTAGGACACTGGCACAGCGATGTCAGTGCTTGTAAAAGTCCGCAGGTAGTGAAAATTATTCCACAGCCCTCCATTATAGTACGCGTTTTTTCTCCCACCTTCTTTCCGTCCCATATGTGCACTTAGGTCTCGGCAAAAAGTGTGCAAGATACTGTGCGTTTTCCTTTCCCATATACCAATTTCAAAGTTAAGCAGACTTTGCTAGGCATCTGTGTACCGCGCAATATCGGTGCATGTAAAGATCCCCTAGTGTCGAAATTTCCACAGCCCTCTAGTACAGCATCTCTCATAGCCTGGAAAAGTGCAGTAGCTGCCTCACTGTCTGGTGGACACCTGCAAGAAGTGGGCATACAAACTTTAGATGACTTTGCTAGACTGTGAACCTCTGATTAGTGCTTTCACACTGAAACGGCAGCCCGCGCTGGTGGAGAGTAGCGGGGCTTTGACCTTCAGTGTGGCGAAAGTGGAAACAGAAGCACTGTGCAAGGAGGTGTAGTAGGAGTGAAAATGAGCAATGGCCATGTTTTCAAAGACTAGCTTAGGTTGCATGAGACATGCAAACGCTGTCATCTTAGCTGCTTATTTGTTACTCTGGTGTTTATGGCAGGCTGACACAAGGGTTTTCGTGAATTAAAATGAAAGAGCAGTGACTACATTGCAAGTTTTTGTAAGCTTTATGTGACCTAAACTTAATTTTCATGTAACAGGCTGCCATTGAGCTGGTTAAGCTGTAGCCAAAACAACATGAGAAGTGTAGTGATAAATTATTTACCATGCCTAGCCAATTTCTTGTGTTGAGCCATGTATACTGATGCCTTAAGGAGCATTTCATAGGAGAAAAGATGTAACCAAATATTTGGTCCAGGATGCAAAGTTTTTTAATGCATAGATTGTTTTGGCCCATGTGGACTTTCCTGGTGCAATTGGTAGCTGTTAAATAGCAGTGACTTTGCTAGAAAAACGGTATTTGCCACGTTAATGCCGTGTAATCTTATTCTTGTGGCTCCCTTGAACGTAGGCATTTGTTGGACGCAATGCCGACTGATCGACCTCTGTAATGCACACTTATACCGTAGTGACCATGCCTGCAAGTGTGACTCAGCCCTACAAAACTTTGGTGCCATTCACGTTTCCTTCTCAGGTGGCTGGGTGCTGTTGACATGAAGGCCCCAGAATAGAATATGAGTTACTTGGAACTTTTGCACCGATGTTTTGATCAATAATTCCCATACAAGGGTATGTGTACATTGCCTGAGTCACTGTGCTCGATGCACTAGTTCGCTGATGTGCTTCCAAGAGAATTGAAATTGTTAATAACAGGGCTGTCGTTCTGTCATTCCACCTGATGTCCACAACATCATTAATTGCCACTTTCTCTCTGTTTTATTAACACACTGTGCCACAAAAAATACTGAAGTCTGATTTTTTATTAAATGTAGAAAACTAAGGGGACATATATTTTTGAACCTTAATGAGCTTTCAGTACAATGATCTCATATATACTCGCCTTGTAGAAGCGTTCACTAATATTGCCGTACATGTAAAACATTTACCAGGTGTTCCAGTTCAGTGTAACCAAGATTTTAAAAGTAAATGGTAGAGCTAAACTCTGTGTTCTACATTCTCTTATGCTGCCTTTCCAGGCAATGGGGCGCGACCCGTTCAGCGTTGACGGTATGGTTCAAAGAAGTCGTTCCAGGAACCCACTGCCCGAGGAGCAATGGCCGGGGAAAGTGGAATGCCACATTGTATTCAGAAAGCATATTGGCCCCTCACTCTCTCACAGGGAAAGAAAAACTACTAAACGCTTGTAATGCGACCTCTGGCTCACAATCTTGCAGTCAGGTGACACGGGAACGGATTGTTGGCAAAATGAAAAGTAATAAATTTGCTCTGCAGGGCCGTATGATTTGTTTTAAACTGCTCCCGCACTGCATGCGCCTTGCTTGTGTGGTGGTGCGCTCCCACGCTAGCCCTGGAAGGACTTCAGCTTCACTGGTTGTCCCAGGTGACCCTCCTAAACCTTATGAGATGCCGTGCAAAAGGCGAGCATCCTAGCGTAGTGAATCTGACGGCTGTTGAGAGTAGTGTGACCTAAACTACAGTATTCTTTATTTTGTGCTCCCCAAAGTTAATTAGAAAGTCCTAATTTTAGTTAACTGAATCCTTCAAGAAAAAAGTTGTGCAGAAGCTTTTTAATTTATTGCTCGTTATCTTTTTAAACCAGTCATGGGCTGGACTTGAACGGCGGTTGCGGCACATGCTTTGTACAATGTGTGCTCTCGGGATGTTTTTTATCTGCTGCCGCCAGTAGGCAATCGTGGCACTGCTACCCTACCCTTCTTTTGCGGACGAAATGGCCGCTGGCGCGCAAAGCATCTTGACACTTGTGCTCTGGGATTTTGTTTTGGTGCGCTACAGAATGGCTTAAAATATACAGGTTGTTCAAGCCTGTGGCTGCAAGCATGTACATACGTTAAGCGTACGTTACTCATTTGTGAACCATATGTGCAGATGGTAATGAACACTGTCATCTTCCCCGAAGAGAAGCACACGCCTTGACAAAGAAAGGTTATAATGTGCCTCTGCACCGAAAGAGTATCGAGAGTAGATAAGCCGCGTAACCGAACCTATAGTGGGTCATTCACCGACCTGACTCTGTCAAGTCACGGGGAGATGCTCGTGATTGAAGACACGCACACAAGCAACCAGAAAATCGTCCGAACATGAAACGATGCTGCCGCTCAGCATGTTGCAAGATAGTGCACACAGGTGAAACTGGTACTCTGCCTCAGTCATGCTCCGATTGAAACTGGCTGGCAGAATGCGATGCACTGCATCGAACAATGAAATTAACAAAAACAGCAGACAACGCTCTCGCTTATATGCATCATAACAGGGCTCATGTTAACCTTACGCTTTGATGCTGCTAATTCACTGTTTGCAACATACAGAAAATACGACAGAGAATTGGTTTTTGAGACGAAAACGTATACTGATGCCTGATCATAGTCTTAACAACATTGAGATTATTTGTTAAGTGAGAACTTCATGCAGTTAACTGGGGATGTCAGTGACTCAATTTCTGCAGCTAAGGGAATTCATGTTAAGTCACTGGTGACTCGTATTATTCATATATCAAAAACATTATCATGTTAATCTTTGACTGTTCGGAAAGAATTAACTTGCATATGAATTACTTATTGGGACATACATCATTAATATTATGGGCTGTCGGCAGGCTATAATGTTAACGCAAGAAGTCTGCACGTACACTGCAGCTAGAGAGGAAGCCAAAGCTTTCACCCGTTGAGTCTGCATCTACTGATGATCACATTGACTACAGCTTGCTTTAAAGCTTTTTAATTTGGCATAAGCCCACATTCGCGTTCAGTTTACTTTCTGTGAAAAATAAGCATGCGAAATAAATTAAAGTACCACTTCTCCATTTAAGGCCTCAATGTATATTGTACACTCTGCATAGTTTTATGAAACGGGAGGGTGATTTTCTTCTTTGTAGTTTTTAGCCGCCAGCTCTATAAAGAAAATATGTTATATGTTTGAACTTCTTGAAGTAGGTGAACCCTCCACATTGTTTTGTCTTTATTTTGTTGCCCTGTATCTTATAAATGAGCTCTTTAAAACTTGAAACCAGGCGCGCACCAGCTGCCGCCGTAGAAACGAACACCCGGAATGGGGTAGGCCCGCCATGCGCCTAGCGGCGACAGAGGACACAAGTCACTTAGAAGAGCGCCCATTGTATCCGTGGCCAGTGTGCAGGCGGCACGAAAGCAATGGAAAGTGTCACGAAGCACAAACGGGCTCATTCAACACTACCTTAATAGGCTGACTACGTTTCAGTTTCGCTTCTGTGAGCTTCGCGCCAGTCAGCAGCAGTGGCGCTCATTGGCTACGCACCAGCCAGCTAACTGATCCCAGTTGCACGGAGTTTCAGATATTGGATTTTTTACGCGCTTTCAATGCGGTTCTTTGCTGCTCCCAAAGCGTGCTCTTATCAAGTGCCATGCAACGTGTCGTGCAGCGAGACCTCACACGTGCTGTGCCGCAGGCTGCTTGTGAAGCGGCACTCCATTTCTTTCTTTATGGCACACCCGCTACCACCGTGAAGAATGAGCGCCAGAGAGGAGTAAGTGAAAGCCGTTGGCACTCTGCCAAGTTTGCCCCCCCCCCCAAACCGGTACAGCTAACATCAAAAGACACCCACACTGTGATGTTATCGTTGAGCAGCAGTTTGGCGCGCTGCCAAGAAATAGGCTGAGTGCTGCTACGGCACGAAACGGAGGGACCCGATAAAGACCGACACTTTTTTCTTAATTCTCAGCGGGAAAAGTGGGCGTTAAGTTCAATATGCGTTTGGGTTTATTACGCCAGTGAATACGGTAAATTTACCCCAATGCAAATAAATGGTTCCTGTCAGGTTTTTCGAGGCATTTCGATAATTCGAACTTCTTTTCTGGTCTCATGAAGTTCAAATTACTTAGCTTTTACTGAACTGTAGGCAGCCAGGGTCTGTAAATAGCGCTGTTTTTTATCTCTGTAGAATTCCAGTTGTCAAGTCGGTTCTTCTTGCTTCAGTTTGTGGAGCACACAAACCTTATCTCTCTTTGAAAAGGACTTGTCTTTTTCAAAGCTCGACTCGGGTCCAGGCTGAGGACTGAAACATAGGCGCAGCACATCTACACGAAAGGTTTGAATGGATGGCATTGCGAATACCACCTCGTGAGCTGTTGACATTGCACTTCTTTACCCTGCCACTAGTACCCATGACTTGAACTGTTTCCATCCAATTTTACGCTTCAACAGATGATGGGGCAGTGGAAGCTCACCTTGAACTTTGTGCACATGAAGCACATATAGAATTACACTTGAGCCAAGCCAGTCATAGTCGTCACTTGGCTTAATTTTTTACTGTACAGTTTTATGCTAAAGATAAGAAAACAACAAAGCCGCAGTATTTATTGAACAAGTAAACAGTGTTGTACCATTGGCGACAGGAGGTGGAATGCAGACAACTGTTTTGGGAAGGTGATGCTGCAACATATGTTGTCAGCATATGGATATCCAAGTAATAGCATCAAGTATAAGCTATCGTTGGATAGCTTATATTGAATACATTTGCACTACACTAATTTCAGGTCCTAATTACCATTAATTGTGATTAAGAATTGAACTTTACAACGTTGTCATATATTATTGCAAAGGTCTCAACAAGTAGTGTCCATAGAAAAAGTGTTAATCCATGCAAAACCATGTAAATTTGAACTATTGGTCATTTAACTTGGTTCAACCATGGTTAAATCTTAAGCTGATAAAAAAAAAAAAGAACTGGGTTTTTGAAATGCAGTTTTTTGGCCACCTTAAAGTTACCTATCGCATGATCTGGAAACAGGGTGCTAGTCTTTCTCATCTCCTCTACTCTGCAGACAGTAGTAGCAGCTGGAGACAGGCTGCTACCTAAATCAGGTCACTCTGGCCACATAGCGCAACTTAATGGAGAGGCAACGAGTGCACTAGTCATTGTGGATGACAGGTGACAGCTGCAGCTAAGGGGTTGATTACTGCTTTGCATCAGTAACTGCACTGCAGACATGCTTGGTCATTCTAGGTGTTTTCACATGTAGGTTAAGTGCCGAGGACAATATATGGATCTGATTTGTGATAATACATTGCAGCTGCTTGGTTGTAGTTTTCCCCAGCCACCTAAACATACCGATCCCTGTTGATGGTGCAGGAAAGGCAGTGGAGCTACAAATGCTACAACTGATAACCCAACTCGCCGTGAATAAAGCGCTTAACTTTAAATTTTAAATTCTGCAAAATGCCAGAGATTGAGAACCACAGATCCATGAAATTTTGCGAGAGACCTGAAATTGCTTTTGGAATGCATCTCGCTTTATATTCTGATCTGTTATTGTGAATTCTTTTCCTTCTTTATCAATCTCTTCGGTGTAGCTAAAGAAGTGACCTTTGCCACTATGCTTAGGAGCCACTAGAAGTGGCCAGCTTTCTAATTATCATATGTTCGTAATTTTTTGGCACCTGCCAATTCTTAGCACCCTCCCCCCCCCCCCCCCCCCCTTTCCCCTTCGCCCCAACGTTCGTGAAAGAAAATTAAAACAAGGTTTTGCATGCGAATCTCGGCCCCTGCCTTTTGCGAGGAAGAACACATAGAGCCGGAGCCGTCGGAAGTCCGGAGATGCTGCAGTGTCCACGGTGCGATCTCTGGCTTCTTATATCAATGCATTCTGGCCCTACACAACAGCTCGCAGCACAGACCGCCAAAAGACGGCCTGGAATCAACGGCCATTCGGCATTGCTCAGCAGGTTTCGCAGGCCTGTGTTGATTTGTTTCTTGGCAGCTGTTTGACAGCCATAACAGAAGTTTGATGAGGGTGCCCCAGCTTGAAGTTGAAGCAAACTGTAATTGTGCTTGCCGGAGATGTTTATCAAATTTGCTTGCCAAATAAAATTTTATGCCCATCTCGTCAAGATATTACCGCAATAATGGTGGTGCTGGCGACCAAAAGTTAATTCTATGTGTAATTTTAGCTGAAAGGTTTTGCTGGGAAAACCATTCTACGGCACGCACGTAATTGTGCAACACATTGTGCAACGCAGCCACAATTGTAACGTAGTTGTGTCCTTCGCGTGATACATTGGCTTTTATTTGTTTTCTCATAACGAAGTTCATCCACAGCACAAAAAATTGATGAATGTCGCACGTATTTATGCACGGCCACAGGTCGATGCTGACCGTGCAGTCGCGCACATTGACTGCGCACATCGACTGCAAATGGGTTGGTGCTGCACATTTCCATTTTTTTCAATGTCTATCCACATCGCACAGACTGTCCAGATAGTTCGAACTGTGTCTCATGATGTCGATTTAATGTTCACTGCTTCAGTGCTTGCATGAAGTAGAGTAACAGAGAAAACAGATAAGCATAAGTATAGTTGAACCGCCAACCACACTATTCAAAACTGGACACCAAGATGGCGTTTGTCGCACACTAAAGTCAACCTCGACGTCACGTTAATACCCCTTATTGGAAACTGGTAAAAATCCATAAATTGTTTTAAACAGCCAAATTAAAACTTCTAGCACATTGGTAATTTTGATGTCTTTACAGGTTGCAGAAATAGAAGCAGCTACATTACGCATTTATGAAGAAATTGACAAACTTCGGAAAGAACATGAGTAAAGAACGGCGTTGTCTGGAAGATGCTGAAGGAAATCCTGGTGATTGAGATGCTCCTTGGTCCAGCGTCCATGCACCGTTGTTAATATTTTTTTTTTTACTCACAACTGACTGTTCTGTGCGACCTGCGAGCTAACCACTAATAAAAGTGTCATTGTAGCAATTTATTCAAAAACTGGCAGCAGCAGATGTGTTCTGATGCTTTGCTATGGAAGTGTTGTAGTCATGTGTTCTGTACTTTGTCGCTCTTTGTTTGGTTTGAATCGCTGTTTATAACGGTGGGTTCATTTGGTGTACATAAATCACAGATCTCTTGTTTCTGTTCATCCTGTGAATGCTTGCAACACATGAAGAGACCCCGGAACTTGGTCAGTGTGGATTTGTCTGCACGACCTCATTCATTGTATAAATCCAGCTTTAGGCAATGTAAATATTGTCCACAATTTCATTCCCTTCATCCATGTTTTGGCCAAACAGGTGTGCAGTGTTATGCAAATAAAACAAGATCCAATTTTATGGTAAAGAAGCTTCATACTTTTCATAAATACTTAGGCATAATTGTTACTCTTTCATGAACTTGAACAGTTCTCTATGTATATCCATGTGAGTAGCATTGTAAAATGCAGTGATCCTTTTCCTTTGCAAATATTCCTCCATGTTATGTTCAACCCAGTGTTAGCAGTGGAATTTTCAACCTTTCCCCTGTTAATGTGTATGGAAACAGACTGAATTTGTTTGAAGATATGGAATCAAATACCAACTGAAATAAAAGCAAAACACAATTTAGCAAACTCTGTCTGTCTGTCTGTCTGTCTGTGTGTGTGTGTGAGAGAGAGAGATAATGTGCATACATAATTGGTAGTAGAAATCATTCATTGTATTTCACCTCTCATATACAACCACATTTTTGATATACCTGGCACCCAGTCCCAAGACTAACTAGTCTATTGGGTTCAACAACATTAGCCTAAGAAATGAAGAAATGAATTTTCAGAGTATTGTAGGCATTTCGATACAAAAAGTACTACACTAAGCTTATTTGAAGCATGTCCTATATTAAGGGAGCTGTGAAAAAGCTATTATCTCAAACATAATGACTGGGTAAAATTTTGATTGTGGGTAAATGGTCTTATTCTAGTCTTGCCGAGCCTGAAAGTTTGTGTACAGTTCCATCATCTGCCAGGAGTTGACTGCAGGACGTCCCTTTGGTTTACTCGCTGCTGTAAGAACCATTCACTGCCATCGTGTTTGTGAATGCAGTGCACTATGCATATTAGGTTGAGCTAAAAGTACTGCCATAGAAACTTTTCAGCACGCCAAACGGGCTTTAGTTGCAATGAGGGCACTGTTCGAGAATTTGCTGAGCCTGCTTATCCATGAGCCCCCATGTGGTTTATATCAAGTTCTTGCCCAGGCGGCACAGCTATTACAATAAACGTATGGGATAGACTGTGGCATGGCTTTTAGTTCCAGCAGGATGTGGGCTCTGCAGTGGTCCTGGTTCCAGTGGCAGACTTGTGGCAGGCCTGGCTCAGCTTAACTGAGACTCGGATAAATGAGAGCTAAGCCCAATGGCAGAATGGGACCTTGATTGCTCCTTGGACTGAAACCAGTCTTGGCGTGATATACAGTTTATGTATACCTTATGTCAGCTATAATGGATGACTAATGCATATGCACGACTGCAAATTATTCAAGCAAAATAAAATCTTGACACAGATCATAAAGGAAGGCTGTAAATGAATATTTAACAGAAAAATATTGTTACGGGGATGTACTTAATGTGACGGCACTGCGATGGGCTGAACTCGACGCTAAGACTTCGGTAGTCGTGCAGAATCCACTCTCTCAGCATCGTCCTCTTTCTCAACGCTTCGTCGCGCCCGCGTTCCTCGATTGTCTTTGTCAGTGAGCAAATCACTTTAGTCCCGCGTTTCCCGGTAACACTACCCCCCTCGGCAAAAGGCAACGTCCCGGTGCGGTGTGGAAGGGGAGTAATATGGCTTGAGGTGGGCGACGTACGATTTCGGAAGTGGGTGTAGCAGTCGGTGACTTTGGGTGGAGCGGTGCCATCTCGTAGGTCATGTGGGTCACTGGGCGTAGTACACGGTAAGGACCCGTGTAGTGGGGCAGAAGATTTTGACGCAACCCCACATGACGGCACGGAAGCCAGAGCAACACCAGAGATCCGGGAGGATAGTGCACATCGCGGTGGTGAGCGTCGTAGCGGCGTTTTTGAGTTTCTTGAGAGACGATGAGATTGTGACGAGCAATCTGGCGAGCAGCGTCGGCTCGGGCGATGGTATCGCGGGCATAGGTTGTGACAGGGCCAGCGCCGGGAAGCAAAGTGTCGAAGGGCAGTAAGGGGTCTCTTCCAAAGAGAAGATAGAATGGAGAGTACCCAGCAGTGTCATGACGCGAAGAGTTATATGCAAAGGTGACAAATGGCAGACTAATATCCCAGTCGCGATGACTGTCGGATACGTACATTGCGAGCACGTCGGTGAGTGTGCGGTTAATACGCTCCGTAAGGCCGTTCGTCTGGGGGTGGTACGCAGTGGCTAACTTGTGCCGAACGGAGCAAGAACGAAGTATTTCCTCAACAACTCGGGAAAGGAAACAGCGGCCACGGAGCGGTAAGTAGTTGACGGGGAGCACCATGGTGAAGTATGACGTCGTACAAAAGGAAGTCAGCAATGTCTGTGGCGCAGCTGGTTGGAATGGCGCGAGTGATCACGTACCGCGTGGCATAATCGGTGGCCACAGCGATCCATTTGTTTCCCGACAAGGACTCGGGGAAGGGCCCTAGGAGGTCAAGGCCAACACGAGAAAATGGCTCAGTCGGGATAGCAATCGGCTGCAGGTGTCTAGATGGTAGCACAGGGGGTTTCTTCCGGCGTTGACAGAGGTCGTAAGCGGCTACATAACGTTGGACAGAGCGGTAGAGTCCAGGCCAGAAGAAACGCCGGCGCACGCGGTCGTATGTGCATGAGAGGCCAAGATGACCAGCTGTAGGGGCGTCGTGCATTTGTTCTAGAACGGCAGAGCGTAGGTGTTGGGGAACGACCAGCAAGTGCTCAGCGCCATCAGGTCGCATGTTGCGGCGGTACAGCGTATTCCCATGAAGGAAGAACAGGGCGAGGGAAGAGTCACGGCTGTGTGTGCGAAGGCGGTCGATAAGAGAACTGAGGGTTGGGTCCAAGCGCTGTTCGTCAGCTATGTGGGAAAAGTCCGATATAGAGAAGACACAGGGGTCCGACTCGTGGTCAGTAGAGGAAGGGGGATCGACGGGATAACGGGACAGACAGTCTGCATCCTGGTGGAGCCGACCTGATTTGTATATATACAACGGAAAAGGTATACTCCTGCAAGCGCAGTACCCAGCGGCCGAGGCGACCAGCAGGATCCTTGAGGGAGGAGAGCCAACATAAGGCGTGGTGATCGGTAATTACAGTGAATGGTTGGCCAAACAAGTAGGGTCTGAATTTTCCAACGGCCCAGAAGAGAGCCAGGCACTCCCGTTCCGTAATAGAATAGTTCTGTTCCGCTGATGATAGGAGACGACTGGCGTAGGCAATCACGCAGTGTTGGCCGCGTTGTCGCTGTGCAAGAATGGCATGGCACCAATCCCGTGGCCACTGGCGTCGGTGCGAAGTTCCGTCTGGGCAGACGGGTTGAAATGGGCCAACACAGGAGGATTGGTGAGAACAGCGATGAGGGTGGAGAATGCGTTAGCCTGCTCTGGTCCCCATGAGAAAGGAACGCCTTTCTTCAGGAGATTGGTGAGAGGACGAGCAATAGCGGCAAAGTTTGGGACGAACCGGCGAAAATAAGAGCACAGTCCTATAAAGCTGCGGACATCACGGGGTGAATGGGAAGATGGAAAAGCACTGACAGCGCGAACTTTGTCGGGATCGGGTTGCACGCCGGTGGCATTCACCAAATGGCCAAGCCAAAACCGCACTTCTTTAAGTTCAGTTGAAGTCCGGCACGGCGGAAAAGTGCGAAGATGGCTTTCGAACGAGGGCGAGAAGACAATCACGTCATCCAAGTAACATAGACAAGTCGTCCATTTGAAGCCGCGGAGTAAGGAGTCCATCATTCGTTCAAACATCGGGTGTGACAAAAGCTGTCTTCTCGCGGTCTTGTTCGTCAACAGAAACCTGCCAGTAGCCGCTACGAAGGTCGATAGAGGAAAAGTAGCGGGCTCCATGTAAACAGTCCAAGGCATCGTCTATTCGCGGCAGCGGGTAAACATCTTTCCTTGTAATCTTGTTCAGATGTCGATAGTCGACGCAAAAGCGCCAACTGTTGTCTTTTTTTCTAACAAGCACGACAGGAGATGCCCAGGGGCTGTTCGAAGGTTCGATGATATCGTTGGCCAACAACTTGTCGACCTCCTGCTGGATGACTTGGACACACGATAAGGCCTCCGATGTACAGGTTTTGCATCGCCGGTGTCAATGCGGTGAGTCACAACTGATGTTTGGCCCAGAGAACCGGCAGCAAAGTCAAAAATGTCGGAGAAGGATAACAAAAGGTTGTGCAGGTCCTGAGCGTGTTCGGGGCTGAGGTCAGAGGCAATCATTGCGGAAATAGGGTCGGTAATTGTGGTGGGAAGTACGGGTGTTGGAAGGACGCTTGAATGTGGGCCAGGAGTGAGTGCACAAATGATGCAGTCTGTGAGAAGGGACAAGGTAGCAAGGGATATTCCTTCGGGGAGAACTTGGGGTGACAGACTGAAATTCAGGAGTTCTGTGTAACGCGTATGATGAGATGAGGAAGAACGATGTTGCGGTCAAGAAAGACCTCGGTGATAGGGCAAGCAACATAGTCACCGTCAGGCACAGGCGGGAAAGGTGACAGAGGTAGGTAAACAGCAGAGTCAGGGGGCAGGCAAGCGAACTCGGTGGAGCAAAGGCGGGGTGTAGATGGAGGATGTTCTGAGCAGACAGGTAGGTCCAAACGAAGAAGGCCGCTGGAGCAGTCGATAAGGGCAGAGTGGGCCGTTAAAAAGTCAAGGCCGAGGATCACATTGTGAGGGCACTGGTTGAGGACGGTGAACAAAACAGGGATGTGATGACCGGCAAGGGTGACTCAGGCAGTGCACAGCCCAGTGACGGCGGCAGTACTGCCATCGGCAACACGAACGGTGGGCGAAGCGGCGGGGGTCTGTACTTTCTTGAGGCGGCGGCAAAACGATGAGCTCATGATCGAGACTTGGGCACCAGTGTCAATGTGGGCAGAGACGGGAACACCATCCACGAGCAGGGAGAGGAGGTTACAGGGCGAAGAAATTGGCAGTAGAGGATTTCCAGGTCGGGGTACCAATGCAGCGTCACCTCCGGGAGCTGCATTGGCTAGTTTCCCGTGAAGCGGCCGGCAGAGGACGGCGAGGAACTGCGGCTAGGAAGAGGTGAACGGGAACGGCGGGCTGGTGGGGAAGGAGAGCGACTGGACACAGGAGGAGGCGGAGTGGTATCGGTGCGGGGCGGCTCATAACGAGGCGTGAAACGGCGGTGGATGACCGTAATGTCAACGTAAGGAAAACGTTGAGGTAGTGATGTCCAGCGGCTGCGGCAGTGGCGAGAGATGTGGCCAATACGCGAGCACGTGAAACAGATCGGCCTGTCGTCAGGGGTGCGCCACTCATCAGGATTGCGGTATCAGTAGCGTGGCGTGTAGGTGTTGCGGGGCGTAGCGGTGGCGACCATGGGAGGGATGGGGCTCGAACTGTGGTGTTCTACGGTGTGGCTATAGGGGACGCCCAAGTTAGCAACCTCTTGACGAACGACTGCTTGAATGAGGGATATCGTCGCTAGGTTACTGTCCGAGGAGGGCGGGTTGGATATGCAGCAGGAGCGAGCGCTTCCAGTTCACGACGCACGATGCGGGTCACATTTTGAGTGTTGGAAGGCTGCCTTAGGGTCAGCAGATCCTCGCACGTGGAGCTAGGGGCAGTGTTGGGGAGCCGATTTAGGCGATGCATGTGCACTGCGTTTGTGTTTGGCCTGCTCGAAATGTCGACAAACCTGCAGAACGGAGTCAACCGTAGAGCAGTCCCGACAGAGTAGAAGATTGAAGGCATCGTTGGCTATGCCTTTGAGGATGTGCCCCACCTTATCAGGTTCTGTCATGTCTTTGTCGACTTTTCGGCAGAGGGCCAGAACGTCTTGTATATACGTAATATAAGGCTCGGTAGATATGTCTGGGCACTTGTGGCGAGGTCCCTCTTGGCGGCGAGTTGACGGCGTTCTTATAGCGGCTAATATTGTACGTTACGGCAACACTCAATAAACGGGATGAATGCGTGAGTTTTGGGGATGTGTCAGAGATGGAAAAGGAAACAATAAAAAAGACCTAAAATCTCCAACTGGCTGATCCTGCATGTAAGACTCATAAACAAAGGCATACTGACGTATCAGACACATGAACCAATATGTAGTGGTCTATTAAGACAAGCATGTATCAGCCTATAAGATGTATGGGCTTCTGCACTGGTCTGATACTTTTCTTATACAACCCACAGATAAACCTATGAAACCAATACTATTGCCTATAGGACAAATATGTACCAGTCTATAAGATTTATGAGTTTCTGTATAAGTCCCATAGAAATGCAGATACAACACATAGAATACCTACAGAACTAATACCGATTCTTATAGAACCGATAACGCTCCCTATTGGTCTTTTTTGCTAGGGGGCCAACCGGTTTTCCGAACAGGTCACGGAGTTTTTGTTTGCAAACATCCCAAGAGGGTATATAGATCTGCTTCGTATGTTTCGAACCACACGCGTGCCGTGCCAGTAAGGTAGAAGATGACATTGGCCATGCATCAGTGTGGCGTCCCACCTGTTGTGCTGGCTAACACGCTCATAAAGCGAAAGCCAGTCCTCGCCGTCGACCTCGATCTGTACCGCAGAATGGGCCAGGGTCACGGGGGTGGGCTACGACGACAGTTGGAGTTGCGGAGGTAGATGGAGCCGCGTCGGTTGTCATCGTGACGGTTCCGTCGGTGACGGCCACTGCGGAGATCCATGCGTCAGATTGTGTCGAACCCGCGACCTCCACCAAGATGTTACGGGGATGTACTGTGACGGCACTGCGATGGGCTGAACTCGACGCTAAGACTTCGGTAGCCGTGCAGAATCCACTCTCTCAGCGTCGTCGTCTTTGTCAGTGAGCACATCACTTTGGTCCCGCGTTTCCCGGTAACAATATCATGGATAAGAAAGGTCTGCATTTAGTACAAGAACATGCCGTATGAGCTCATGTATTAAAGGCCCACATAGTACTACATCAGGTCTAAGCTTGGTATCTAAATGAGAGAGCTAAGATGTCCATCTTTTGTGGCCCTCTTTTGCTTTCTCAGCAGTACTGCAATCTGTGTAGGAATAAGCATACAAGCGAAAACACAGAGCAAGCTTGGAACCTAGCCGGGAATGGCGCTAAAATGTAGCGATACAAATACAAATATGTACCTCCTGTGGCTCTTCATCACTAACGTGTGGATGCAGGCTCGAGCATTTTGGAGCAGCTTTGGGAGCAGTAGTGAAGCCATTTTGGAGCAGCTTTGGAGCAACGAAACGAGAGTTTTGGAGCATTTGAATTGTGTTTTGGAGCAAGTTTCCAAGGTCAAATGCCTTTGATAATTGCATTTTTTTTTTCTGAAATACAAAATCTCCAATCTGATTCCTTTTTATGCAAGTTTAATGGCTTTCCAACTTTGCACTCACCTCTGACATGACAAACGGCCAAAGCATGTAAAGATGTATAATATAACACAGGCCGACCTCAGCAAAAACTTGGAACAGACTAGCAGCAAAAGTAACACTTGCTGGTGCGCTTCATACCTGAACATCTAGTCTGACCTAATGCATTTACCTATTTTGGCTTGATAGATTCAAATGTCCAGTCTACCACTTAGATTGGCTCTAGTAGCGATACTAACTTGGAATTCAGATTAATGGGCATGACATTTCTGCTCCCTATCTTGTGCATATCTATTTTATTTATTTAGAATATAGCTCAAAGCCCCCAGACATGGGTATTACATGATCCCTTTTGATACTATGCGTGGCCTGATAAATTCCTGAGCACATGGATATTTCGTCTGCCTAAAAGGCGCCTTCAGACCACAGTAACGAACATTGACAAGCTTGGCGCCAGTGCCGCTTCAGTGCTTTTTCCTACTGTGGGATCGCGGACAACTGCAGTACAACCTTGATCGTCTTGTCCGTTAGTAAATATGGTGGAGGTCTACAGGATTGGAAGCAGGCTCGGGCATTTTGGAGAAGCTTTGGGCTACAGACAGATGGCATTGAAGGGTAGCCTTTCCATCCCGCAGCTTTTTTAATTCACTGCCTCCTGCCAAAAGTTTACCATTCTTTGCTTGAGGAATGCTTGGGCTCCATTTTAATATTTTGGCGCTAGGCCCCGTATACCTTTCCAACACTCTTGAGAAGCTTCCTAGTGAGTGACAGCTTTGGCATACGACCCATAACGCTTCAAGTATGGTTTTGTCTGCCGTAGGCCTGGCAAGCTTGCCAGACAAAGAAGATCGATGGTGAAGTACCTGCTTGTTTCCACAGCAGAACCATTAGAATATAACACATGGTCGGACAAGTTTTCTTCCTAACGGCTCACAATAGTTTGCGCTACCTGCTTTGCTTGCTGATCTCGCTTCTCTGCACTGGCGATTCAAAAGGCTGAGAGGAGGTGCTACGTCACATGCACAGTGCAGTTTTTTTTTCGCAATTATCTCCAACTGCCGGTGGCTCATATTAAATTTACTTGCGAACAAATATTTATTATACTCCATGCTTCCTTCCCTTACAAAAAGCTCATTTGTATTAAGACCAGTGCAAGATGCGTTATATCTTTGCCTCTGATGCAATGACATTGTTCCCGTGTTCTGCTAAAATTGATGGCAAAGCATCAAAACAGCCAGTTTGGAGCACTTTTGGAGCAATATTGCATTTTAGAGCAGAATGGAGGAATTGGAGCAGCACTTCCACCCCTGCGTGACTAATGACATCTGAAAAGTAATGCACCTGTGGACAGAATTTTTGAACTTAACCGATTCATGTTATATGGGATCAAGCTAGTTGACGGCACACCAGACCAGGATGCGTCACGTTTTCTTTCATAATGGCACTCTTACTATTTTGTTAGTAGCTCTAGTGTTGATTTCAAACTGTACATAAAAAAAAATAATAATTTTCGGTTGACTTTAAAAATCAGTCTCTGAAACATTTTTTTTTAATATCCTATGCACCATTTTACAATCCCTGGAGAAACCGGTTTGACTGGGCAGTTAAGAGAGGAAGTCAACACTTTCCTGTGCTACGAGAGCAGCCCAGCTCCCTATTATGGCAGCGCCCTTCACCCCTTTGTAAAATCGTGTATGCGGGTGTCCTGAGCTCCAACCCAAATAAGCTGACTGACTGTTATCTAACCAACTACTTAAGCTTGTGCGACCAGCTTTGTACCTGCAGTACAACTGCGGGCGGTGAACTGGATTAGGAAGTTGCCGAAAGGTGCGGTCTGACAGCCACACCATGAAAAGAGTTTTTACCACCACCATCCATCTAAATTACTAGAGAATGCAGATGACACAAAACCTTGCTTTAAGTTTTTGTCGTTGCTGCAAACAGCATGCCTCTTCTAAATGTGTGCTTAGAAAAATTTACACAATTCAGGTTATCAGCGCACAGACAAAACTTTTCAGCTTTTAATTTTTGTGGCTGCCATGAACCTGTCCAGACTGAGAAGACAATTTCATATAAGAAATTTAAAATTTAAAAATCTGAAAAACAAAATGTCTTGGTCTGCACTGGGCTTTCAGGAGTGAAACGAATGAAACGGCGTCAAAACAAATAAAATAGTCGTAAAGAAATCTCCTTCACAATATGATCAACACCTTGAAAACCAGAATGGAGAAAAGCGATCATCGTCTGAGCATTCTTCCGACATGCAAAGCCAACACAGGTCATGAAACAATTTTTTTTTTAATGCTTCTTGGTTGATTGCGGCACTGAAGTTTCCAGGCTGCATATAAAATGAGGTTATACAAGTGAATACAAATATTTCTAAATTTGTGCGATTTTGAAGTTAAATAGAATGATACAAGTCACAGATACCTTGTTTTATTGTAATCTGTGTAGTGTTTGTTTTTATACTTGTCTTCAATGTAGGCTAGGAGTATGTAATTTGTTTCACCTTTGTATGCCACACACAACTTCAGGCAGCCATAGAGCATTAGCAAATATTAAGGCAAGGATGAATTGTGCATTCCTGGAAGGAAGACTTTGTACAGGCCGTGAGAGCTTGGAAATGCCTTCTCTCTGGACTGCTGCATTCTAGTGCGTACTACTCAGGTGCATACAATAGACCCTTTGCAAAACTCTGGAAGTCAGCTTCCCTGCACAGCAAAAACCCCTGCACCATGGCGGCCAAACCTGATTTGAGAGCCGAAGTTGGGTGCAGTGCAGGAGACGTCTATGTGACAATAATGGCCACGTCCATTTCCTGCACACCTGTCTGTTTTTGCTGCCGCAATTATGGTATTAAGAGGCCATCGGGGAAGCCAGTTCCTCGCAAGTGCCATTCAAATCGCCTCTCCCGCCCCTTTGCTTCCTCCTCGTTATCAAAAGCGAAGGAAGTTCTGCTCACCAGGTTCATACATGATTATCAGGCTTGACACAGTATTCTGCGCTGCACCCAACTTCTGCCCCCCAAACAGGTTTGGCCGCCAAGGTGAAGGGGTTTTTATTGTGCAGAGAAGCTGAACCCCGAGTTTTGCAAAGTGTCTATAGCTCAGCTTAGAGTTACTGTATATGCTGCCAAAAAGGTAGCATTATTATATACAGTAACTACAGCTCTGCTAACAGTATGGCTACATCCACGAGCTGTCTAGCACTCGACTCCACAAAAGGCGCAGCATGGTTCAATTTTTTCTGTCGACACTCGGCCTACGCCGCAAGGGAAGGGAGGAAGGTAGGAGTGAAAGTGGAATGAGAGGAGAAGCACAAACAGTGTAGAGCTACGGAGTAATTTCGACCACCTGGGGACATTTAAGTGCACTGACGCCGCACAGCACATGGGCGCATCTCCATTTCGCCTCCATCGAAACGCAGCTACGCAGCTGCCGGCGTTCGGTTTCGAAGGTTTCGAACACGGGTACCACGGGGGAGACTGTAGCCTTCCTCCATGTCCGGCACAGTAAGTGGACATTTTTATCAACTCGAGGTTTTGACAGCGGTCGAATCTGACGTGAACTATCAACTGAAGAGTCAGTTAACAAGACGCCATAAAACATAGCAGCACAAAACAAAAATTCATACTCTTCACCAAGGTAGACCAGGCAAGGTATATGGACCAGGTAGACCAGTAGATTTCTCACTAGAGCTCGGTCTAGACTCGGAGCAGCAAACGCTGTTCCGTGTTTGAAGATTTTCCTTTGTATTTGTAATAAAGTGTGTGGGTATCACGTTATGCTTTTTTTTTTTTTCATGTTCAATCAGTGCAGAGATACATACTACCATACTACGTACTACTGGCTCATACATGGCGGAAGAACCTTGGCTCATATATGAGCATGAAGAACTATCATCATCATTATATCTCGAGTGCACGAGGGCGCGACGTACAAAGCGCGCTGCTCGCGCCTCGCGCTCACGGCTTCTCACGGTGCTCGCGCTGCATAGAACCAACGGCTGCCAGCAGAACGCTGGAACCCCTTTGACATCGTTTACAGCAAGAGGAACGGACCAGAAGCAAGCTAGACTGTCGCCGCGGTAAGAAATGTCTTCTCAACCTCTTGAGTTATAGTTAGGAAGCTGGCGGATTGATCACTTTTGAGGTATAACAGGCGATCTATCGTATTCGTTTCAGGCAGCAGTGGTTAAATAATAGCTTTAGGATAGGGGGCCCTGACTCATGTTCACTGCTAACAAAAGGCTCACGAAACTTTTGTATTTTCAAGAGGTTTTAGTTGAATGGGTGGACTTTCATCAAGATAGTAGGAAACCCAAAGAAAGGAAAGCTAACGTGGCATTTTAGATTGTTGATAAGACATGAATATATATATATATATATATATATATATATATATATATATAAGCGCACAGTCTGGCAAGGACAGAGAAAAACGGGGGATACACTATAACTTGCGAAAATTTATTATGAACCGCAGAGCGGTGAAAATGTAAGTCTATGCTTGACCGTGCATGTTCAACCAGCCCCCCCCCCCCCCCCCCCCCCCCCCAAAAAAAAAAAAAAAACACGATTTCTTCGAGGATAGACCCAAAAAAAAAAAAAAAAAAACTATTCGTTTGGACGCATCAGGTATGCACATTTGTCAAAAAAAAAAAAAAAATGCAGGTGCTGACTAAAGCATGGACAAGATCTGTGTTTTCCAAGCTTCAATGGTAGGATCCGGCAACCTTTTTCTCCTCACTGCATGGTTGTCTCTCAGCGAGTTAAACCGTAATTCTTGCTGAGAGATGACTCTGAACTCAACCTAAAGGTAACATACACTCACTCGGCAGGAAATGATTATGGGACTGCATAGTCTAACCGTTGCCATACTGTCACTGCCTGGCTCTGTTCATGGCTCGTTCCGCGGCTATTAAGAATCAAAAACATCACGTAATGCAAACTAAAGGGGAACACACACCAGGAAAGATGAGTCATTTATTTGAATGTTATGAATTTAAAAACAATTAAGAAAAAATTTCACTCAGAGGATTTTAACAAATCTTTCACTGCTGAGATAGTGTTAATCTATTGCGCCACAGAAGCAACAAAAAGGGCTTTAAATGCGCTCTCGTTTTGACGATATTTTCGCTATTTGTCTCCAGGTGACACTGCTCAGAGAGGATGTCATAAATCTAAAAATCAGGTGTAAAAATTGTTTGGTACTTTGGTGAAATCAGACCATTGAGTCTAATTTTGCCAGAAAAATTCCCATCTGTGTATTTGGAACCATTTGGATGCCACTTTGAATGGAAGTGTGTTTTTAAAAAAAAATTGAATAATTACATTGGACATTTCAGGTTGAGCCTATGGGCCTGGTGTGCTCATAAAGGGTAGAAAAAGTTGTTCTCATCTCATGTAAGGCAGTGGAAGGAGCAGTGAGGTGTCGGCTTTCAGATAGCATCACTGCCATAGAACAAAGATTCTTTCTGCTGCTGTTCTACATTCAACCATACACATGTATGCAGCGTGTGTGTGTGTGTTGCAAAGAAGGAGGAGGAGGCGGAAAGGCAGGGAGAGTGTGTTACAAAATACATGAAAAACAAAGCACCTAAATCCACTACTCATGTTCAGCTGGGAGGGCTTTCCTTTGCCTGGACTCGCCGGCCTACATGCACGAGTGCTTCTGATGGCGGCACTTGGTTTCAAGCCCTTAGGTCTTCACACTAACAGCATGCCACACTGAGTGGAAGGTGATAAATAATGAACAAACTGGGCTTTGCTCCCAGTGGCAGTATGCCGACAAGCTAGACCCATCCCCATAGCGAGCACAGAGGGCAGTTGTCACAGGGAAAGCATGTTTGAAAAAAACTCTTCCACAGCAGGAAGACCACGGATTCCTTGCAATGATCATATCGGATCTCCTTGAGGTGCCCGTGGCATACATGAGCGCATGCGGCAACACTGCTCTGAGCTCCGTAGGGACCCACCAGCAGGGACCACGTCCACCGCCATTCATTTTCTTTACCACTGGCTCAGTCCAAACGAAGGGTTGTGCTTCAGCGCAGTCTCAAAAAAAAAAAGTGCAGGGCTGGCATGGCTGGGCAAGCTCTTCAGTGTGTGCAGCTATATGGTTTTTTGAGCGCTGAAAATGTTGACACGTTTTTAAAACAAGTTAGTGTGCAGATGCAAATTCCATATGCTCAAGGACGTGTATAATATGGACGAATAAGTTTTCAGCGAGCCTGTATCCTCTGATATTTTCAAGAAATGTGTGGTCATGTGGGTTGGAATTGAGGTTCATTCATTTATGTCTCGTTTCTTCACAGTGCGTGTAATCCAGTTTTCGATGTTGCCAATGCGATTCCTGTCTGGAAAGAAGCAGATATGAGATGTGAATATCAGATGCAGAGTGCCAATTTGGGCTAGTGTTCATGTCTGTTGTTGTCCTCTCTGTCCCCGTTCTTAATGCTGCTTTCTTGCTACATTACAAGATTGCTTGCTACAACACAGACTTAAGCACATGCTTAAAAAGCATAATCAAACCTCATACACAAAACAGTGACTTTGCACGCTGTGTGTCTCATTCCGATCTTGGGCAGCTTTTTAACAGCATTCCTGTTGGTATTGTGAAAATCAGAAGCGTAACAGTAAATGTAGTTGCGTGTTTCACAGTGCATTTTTCGTCTGTTCCTGGGGAAAGCCAGGATGGGATCCGAGCGCAGAATTGGTGGCACTGGTGTTGCCGGTTCCAAACAACCGCATTTTTACATGATGGCTCCCAGATGACGCTGCATCTACTGCTGAAACTGCAGCGTACCAGGTCCTTTAAAAGATTACCTGTCGACTCCCAACTGAAGTGGGCAAATGCATGTTGTTCACAGGCATGCTTGGATCACACAAACCGAAGGAATACTACAAGCATGAAGAGGGGGCACAAAACAGCACATGTTTACTGACATAAATGTTTTCAGCAAGCATATATAATGCTTGCATTGTTTCCGCCTCCTGAAGCCAAGTAGTGCTAGTTATGTGTAATGTTATTGCTTTTAATCATGACTGTAGTAATGAAACAAATGATAACTAAGCAAATTAGCTGCTGAAACCCTTAAATTTTGTAGTCGAATACAACTCAATCTGCAGTAACCGCAGCACAATTCCTCTTTCACAAAAAGCGCTCAGCTGTTAAGTGTTCTCTAGTTGCCTAAATAAAAAGGAAACAGTCGGGCCATATTATAAGTCCAAGAATTTTATTCATCTGGGTTTAGTGCAGTTAAATATCAAACTGATCAATCAAATATCAAACATTTGCTGTTCTTTGGAGTAATACACATGCCGGGAATGATTGCCTATAGTTAGCAGCTGCTGTATTTTTTAACTTGTGTTCTACAGACCATTTTTGTGGTGAGGAGGAAAATAGTCTCATACTTCGAGTGTACTGCACCACTGTTTCTCCCTGGTATATGGGGATGCGGTGGCAGTAGTGAGGGCATCAGAGTACACTACATAGAAAGTGCATGCGCTATGTAGTCTTTTGCACACAAAGCGTCTTGAATAGCCTGAAAGTGTCTAAACTGCTCAGCTGATGTGACAATAGCAGCTGGCGGTGCGATATGTACGCATTTTCACATACCTTATCCCTGTCCTTTTCTTCATTTCGCCCCCGTCTTTGCTTTCTCTATCTCCTACTTGTTTGTGCCATTTCAGCCGGCCGCAAATCAGGTGCTAACAAGCGTCGTGGCTAGCAGTCCTTTTAAGAATGATGCAGGACTAAAATCACGATTTGCACAAAAAGATGTGTTTTTAAATTTTAGTTGTGTTTGATTGTGCATGTTTTGAAAAAATGTCTCACTAACTTTGGTTGTCATCTCCGCAGTAGTAGTATTAACATTAATATTTTTTTGGGAGATGGGGTGCACTCAACACCGAAAGCGCCTATGAACGCCGTTTTCAAAATGCAGCCTCATAGCAGGCAAATAATTGAACACGGAGTGTATCTACAAGTTCCAGTGCTTGTTTTTCATGCTCTCTAGCCAAAAGGACCTGCTGTCGAGAGAACAGCGGAGGGCTAAAAAGCAAAACGGAAAGAAAAGGCATATTTTGGGCTGTTGGAACAGCAGATTGATAAACCAAAATAGAAGCTTGGATTGAACCTTTGAACACTGTTTTCGCACCACTGGGAGCCAAGCTAAGCAAAGTGCTGGACAGCTTGGGGATAGAATATGGAGCCTGTACAAAGAGGGACACACAGTTAGTAACTAAGTAAAGCATTTCACAAGTGCAGACAAGGGTGCTGGACAGCTATAAAGCTGAAAAAAGCAACCACAGGAAATGGACTATAACAACAAATGGACTATAAAAAAATTGTTCATAATAGCATATGGCTGCTCACAAGGTTCCTATGTTACTGCATTGTCACAACAAATAATAATTAGTTCAAACTAACTCAAATTTTTGTTTATTTATTTCCTGAAGTTCAAGGCCAACCTGCAGGATGCATAAACTATTTATGAAAATGGATTAGGGAAAATGAGCCTTGTCATCACATGAAATTCCATCATAATGCTTGCAGTATGCAGCTTGGAACAGCAGTACTCAAGGTATCATAGAACCTTTGGATGGTTGAAGCTAGACTAAAGTTTTAAATTGTTGTGCTGCTCATAGATTGAAACATAGTTTGAGTGTTGAATATTTCTGAACTTCATTTTTCTGCATCGCTTTTGCAGGAGGTTCATTAATAAAGAAGATGACAAGTCATGCACCAGTGCGTAATTGCATATTTATCTATTTTGTTCTTCAATAAAAGTGTATGTTTTCTGGTACAAATTTTGATGGCTTGTGCAAGAAGACTGGTTGCTGCTTTTAATATGTGGAGTCCAGCTTAATGCACTACAATATTGAGCTTAATCAAGGGTGTATATTTGTAGTACATTTTCCGTGCAGTTAGTCATACAATGTCAGCTTAAAAAAATAGATAAATTTTGTAGTTTTTGCGTACCATTGTATTCTGTTAATTTACAGAACTTATGGACAAATATGCACAGTAGTAGGAAACTTGTGAACATTTGAACTGGTTTTATTAAGTGAAGTCACGTCCGGTTTTTTGTTTAATTTGAAGTGAATACAGTGGTGACCAAAGTAATCTTTTTTTTTAAGTGCACAGCCTATAGTATTTATTGTTTCGATCAAAGCATTGACAAATTGGGTCGAGAGTTCAGCACTGTGTATTTGCACAACTGCTGCTGTTTGAGTCTGGTACAGTAAACTGATGATGTTTTGTGCTGATGTTCATTTATAGCACGTATCAACAGCCAAGTCGACCAGTAATGACCTTGACCCTCTGGTGGACATGTTGGAAAGATGCCTCAGAATTCGAACTACACCTCAGGAATTGGATTCTCCTACCTCAGACTTTATAGTCAATGTATTGCGTGCAGCCTGTCTGCCATTTGGCTTGAAGGAGGAAGCGATGAATGTGCCCCTTTTCCATTTGCCACCTGATAAATCGCATATTGAGGACTCAGTGCCAGTGGTTCACTATTTGAAGCTGATGCAAGTCTTATTTTACCCCTTGGGCGTCACTGATATTGGCTTGACAGACCTAATGAAACCAAAAGCAAAACGCACTCGGGAGCTTCTGAAGATTCTCGTGGACAGTTGGCCACGCATGACTGCCATCTACACTAAGTATAAGGTCTGTTTTTCTCTTATTTTTATGTTTCTTGTGAAAGCAAATGTTTTGAATCATATATGAGTATCAAAAATCTAGGTACTTCATATCACAAATCATGTAACCTTGTGTTTGGTGCATCATAGAGTTGCTTGTGCGCCATAAAATTCCATATAAAAAACTGTTCTTCTAGATAGCATTTGCTTTCATTTAACCATATGGTCAGGTATCTATATTTCTCTACATAGTTAATCTTTGTTACCTGTATCTCTGTCGGGTCACATTTACCATCATCGTAAACCATTATCACCGATTTCTCTCTACTGAATTGCAGCCACAACTGAGCTCCCTGTGTCCCACAGATCCTCATTAACTCCTGCAACCCATCCCGCTTGTCAGCCAGCAAGGCAGTATCATCTGCGTACATCAATCTCGGTAGCACTTGTCTTACTTTTTGTCCTCCCTGCATATATCCCAAGTTTACTCTTGTGTCACTCTTTTCAAGCCACTTTTCCACCTGACTCATTATATCATGAATAGCAGGGGTGACAAGGGGCAGCCTTGCCTGAGTCCTTTTTTTATTCCTGCTATCTTTGTTTTTTGTCCCTCCAGTGTTATGATAGCCTCGTTATCTGTATATACCCTTTTTAGGAACCTTGTGACTTCGCAACCATTGTTGGCAATCAAAATTGGAAGTACAGAATAAAAACATTCAGCCACAAATTATTTATTAAACACTAGTTAATTCCAGATGGTGATCCTTTCTACTAATGCTATACACATTGTTCCAAAACAAAAAGACAATAGGAAAACAAGTGTCCCGCCCCTTTAATAATAGGCTTTCATGCTTTGCCAGAGGTTGTCGTTCTGGGTGATACAGGCATATGAGTAAACTAGTCAGTGCTTTTTTTTTTTTTTTTCTTTTTCTCTTTTTTTTTGTATGTGATGTTGAACTGCTGCACAGCTGGTGGCATACATCCAATTGACTGTTATTTCTCCCAACCAGGAAAAGGAAACGAAGCAGCTGCTGGCCAAGAATGAAGCAACTAAAATTGCAATCGCACTTTCCACCAAGACGGAAGAGGCAAAAAAGCTTGCTAGTTTTCTTATCAAGGCTTCTGAGGAAGCAGAGCAGATTGAAAAAGAACATTCCGCCTGCGACAAGTCTCTTCAAGAACTCTGTGACCGTAAAGCTGCCATCATGGCCGACAATGAAGAGCTCGAGTCAGCTTTTGCTGCTTCTACCGAGGCAATAAAACGGGCTGAATTGGACATTGTGAAACTCAAGGAAGCCATAGAAGAACAGCGGGCCGCACTGTGCAGGTATGGGGGAATTAAATGTTAACGCCTGTGTCATCTAGATCAAATAGGAATGCTACATGCATTTTTTAGCGCAAAACTTTAGAGGAGCTATATCGATAAAACATGGCATTATTGTGAGGTTGCGACAAGGAAAGAGAAATGGAGAGAGCACATAAGCGACAGAGGAGAACCAGTACCAGTGGAGAAAGGTAGCGGATGGTGTGCGAAGGTAGTGAGGAAATGTAGAAGGGCAGCATACACGAGGTAGAGAAAGAGCAGTAGGGGAAAAGAAAGGAAAAGTGGAAAGGAGAAAACGTGCACTGGAGTACAAGAGTAGAAAGTGTGTCAGACTACGAAAATATCAGCTGGAGTTAACTCCGCTTAAACTGGTTAAGACATGCGAAAGCACCGTTTTGGTGTGGTTTCGCTTGGTGGTTTAGGATTAGGACACTGGCACAGCGATGTCAGTGCTTGTAAAAGTCCGCAGGTAGTGAAAATTATTCCACAGCCCTCCATTATAGTACGCGTTTTTTCTCCCACCTTCTTTCCGTCCCATATGTGCACTTAGGTCTCGGCAAAAAGTGTGCAAGATACTGTGCGTTTTCCTTTCCCATATACCAATTTCAAAGTTAAGCAGACTTTGCTAGGCATCTGTGTACCGCGCAATATCGGTGCATGTAAAGATCCCCTAGTGTCGAAATTTCCACAGCCCTCTAGTACAGCATCTCTCATAGCCTGGAAAAGTGCAGTAGCTGCCTCACTGTCTGGTGGACACCTGCAAGAAGTGGGCATACAAACTTTAGACGACTTTGCTAGACTGTGAACCTCTGATTAGTGCTTTCACACTGAAACGGCAGCCCGCGCTGGTGGAGAGTAGCGGGGCTTTGACCTTCAGTGTGGCGAAAGTAGAAACAGAAGCACTGTGCAAGGAGGTGTAGTAGGAGTGAAAATGAGCAATGGCCATGTTTTCAAAGACTAGCTTAGGTTGCATGAGACATGCAAACGCAGTCATCTTAGCTGCTTATTTGTTACTCTGGTGTTTATGGCAGGCTGACACAAGGGTTTTCGTGAATTAAAATGAAAGAGCAGTGACTACATTGCAAGTTTTTGTAAGCTTTATGTGACCTAAACTTAATTTTTATGTAACAGGCTGCCATTGAGCTGGTTAAGCTGTAGCCAAAACAACATGAGAAGTGTAGTGATAAATTATTTACCATGCCTAGCCAATTTCTTGTGTTGAGCCATGTATACTGATGCCTTAAGCAGCATTTCATAGGAGAAAAGATGTAACCAAATATTTGGTCCAGGATGCAAAGTTTTTTAATGCATAGATTGTTTTGGCCCATGTGGACTTTCCTGGTGCAATTGGTAGGTGTTAAATAGCAGTGACTTTGCTAGAAAAACGGTATTTGCCACGTTAATGCCGTGTAATCTTATTCTTGTGGCTCCCTTGAACGTAGGCATTTGTTGGACGCAATGCCGACTGATCGACCTCTGTAATGCACACTTATGCCGTAGTGACCATGCCTGCAAGTGTGACTCAGCCCTACAAAACTTTGGTGCCATTCACGTTTCCTTCTCAGGTGGCTGGGTGCTGTTGACATGAAGGCCCCAGAATAGAATATGAGTTACTTGGAACTTTTGCACCGATGTTTTGATCAATAATTCCCATACAAGGGTATGTGTACATTGCCTGAGTCACTGTGCTCGATGCACTAGTTCGCTGATGTGCTTCCAAGAGAATTGAAATTGTTAATAACAGGGCTGTCGTTCTGTCATTCCACCTGATGTCCACAACATCATTAATTGCCACTTTCTCTCTGTTTTATTAACACACTGTGCCACAAAAAATACTGAAGTCTGATTTTTTATTAAATGTAGAAAACTAAGGGGACATATATTTTTGAACCTTAATGAGCTTTCAGTACAATGATCTCATATATACTCGCCTTGTAGAAGCGTTCACTAATATTGCCGTACATGTAAAACATTTACCAGGTGTTCCAGTTCAGTGTAACCAAGATTTTAAAAGTAAATGGTAGAGCTAAACTCTGTGTTCTACATTCTCTTATGCTGCCTTGCCAGGCAATGGGGCGCGACCCGTTCAGCGTTGACGGTATGGTTCAAAGAAGTCGTTCCAGGAACCCACTGCCCGAGGAGCAATGGCCGGGGAAAGTGGAATGCCACATTGTATTCAGAAAGCATATTGGCCCCTCACTCTCTCACTGGGAAAGAAAAACTACTAAACGCTTGTAATGCGACCTCTGGCTCACAATCTTGCAGTCAGGTGACACGGGAACGGATTGTTGGCAAAATGAAAAGTAATAAATTTGCTCTGCAGGACCGTATGATTTGTTTTAAACTGCTCCCGCACTGCATGCGCCTTGCTTGTGTGGTGGTGCGCTCCCACGCTAGCCCTGGAAGGACTTCAGCTTCACTGGTTGTCCCAGGTGACCCTCCTAAACCTTATGAGATGCCGTGCAAAAGGCGAGCATCCTAGCGTAGTGAATCTGACGGCTGTTGAGAGTAGTGTGACCTAAACTACAGTATTCTTTATTTTGTGCTCCCCAAAGTTAATTAGAAAGTCCTAATTTTAGTTAACTGAATCCTTCAAGAAAAAAGTTGTGCAGAAGCTTTTTAATTTATTGCTCGTTATCTTTTTAAACCAGTCATGGGCTGGACTTGAACGGCGGTTGCGGCACATGCTTTGTACAACGTGTGCTCTCGGGATGTTTTTTATCTGCTGCCGCCAGTAGGCAATCGTGGCACTGCTACCCTACCCTTCTTTTGCGGACGAAATGGCCGCTGGCGCGCAAAGCATCTTGACACTTGTGCTCTGGGATTTTGTTTTGGTGCGCTACAGACTGGCTTAAAATATACAGGTTGTTCAAGCCTGTGGCTGCAAGCATGTACATACGTTAAGCGTACGTTACTCATTTGTGAACCATATGTGCGGATGGTAATGAACGCTGTCATCTTCCCCGAAGAGAAGCACACGCCTTGACAAAGAAAGGTTATGTGCCTCTGCACCGAAAGAGTATCGAGAGTAGATAAGCCGCGTAACCGAACCTATAGTGGGTCATTCACCGACCTGACTGTCAAGTCACGGGGAGATGCTCGTGATTGAAGACACGCACACAAGCAACCAGAGAATCGTCCGAACGTGAAACGATGCTGCCGCTCAGCATGTTGCAAGATAGTGCACACAGGTGAAACTGGTACTCTGCCTCAGTCATGCTCCGATTGAAACTGGCTGGCAGAATGCGATGCACTGCATCGAACAATGAAATTAACAAAAACAGCAGACAACGCTCTCGCTTATATGCATCATAACAGGGCTCATGTTAACCTTACGCTTTGATGCTGCTAATTCACTGTTTGCAACATACAGAAAATACGACAGAGAATTGGTTTTTGAGATTGCACTTTAAAACAAGTCATGCACATTTAGAAATAACAAAAACGTATACTGATGCCTGATCATAGTCTTAACAACATTGAGATTATTTGTTGAGTGAGAACTTCATGCAGTTAACTGGGGATGTCAGTGACTCAATTTCTGCAGCTAAGGGAATTCATGTTAAGTCACTGGTGACTCGTATTATTCATATATCAAAAACATTATCATGTTAATCTTTGACTGTTCGGAAAGAATTAACTTGCATATGAATTACTTATTGGGACATACATCATTAATATTATGGGCTGTCGGCAGGCTATAATGTTAACGCAAGAAGTCTGCACGTACACTGCAGCTAGAGAGGAAGCCAAAGCTTTCACCCGTTGAGTCTGCATCTACTGATGATCACATTGACTACAGCTTGCTTTAAAGCTTTTTAATTTGGCATAAGCCCACATTCGCGTTCAGTTTACTTTCTGTGAAAAATAAGCATGCGAAATAAATTAAAGTACCACTTCTCCATTTAAGGCCTCAATGTATATTGTACACTCTGCATAGTTTTATGAAGCGGGAGGGTGATTTTCTTCTTTGTAGTTTTTAGCCGCCAGCTCTATAAAGAAAATATGTTATATGTTTGAACTTCTTGAAGTAGGTGAACCCTCCACATTGTTTTGTCTTTATTTTGTTGCCCTGTATCTTATAAATGAGCTCTTTAAAACTTGAAACCAGGCGCGCACCAGCTGCCGCCGTAGAAACGAACACCCGGAATGGGGTAGGCCCGCCATGCGCCTAGCGGCGACAGAGGACACAAGTCACTTAGAAGAGCGCCCATTGTATCCGTGGCCAGTGTGCAGGCGGCACGAAAGCAATGGAAAGTGTCACGAAGCACAAACGGGCTCATTCAACACTACCTTAATAGGCTGACTACGTTTCAGTTTCGCTTCTGTGAGCTTCGCGCCAGTCAGCAGCAGTGGCGCTCATTGGCTACGCACCAGCCAGCTAACTGATCCCAGTTGCACGGAGTTTCAGATATTGGATTTTTTACGCGCTTTCAATGCGGTTCTTTGCTGCTCCCAAAGCGTGCTCTTATCAAGTGCCATGCAACGTGTCGTGCAGCGAGACCTCACACGTGCTGTGCCGCAGGCTGCTTGTGAAGCGGCACTCCATTTCTTTCTTTATGGCACACCCGCTACCACCGTGAAGAATGAGCGCCAGAGAGGAGTAAGTGAAAGCCGTTGGCACTCTGCCAAGTTTGCCCCCCCCCCCCCCCCCCCCAAACCGGTACAGCTAACATCAAAAGACACCCACACTGTGATGTTATCGTTGAGCAGCATTTTGGCGCGCTGCCAAGAAATAGGCTGAGTGCTGCTACGGCACGAAACGGAGGGACCCGATAAAGACCGACACTTTTTTCTTAATTCTCAGCGGGAAAAGTGGGCGTTAAGTTCAATATGCGTTTGGGTTTATTACGCCAGTGAATACGGTAAATTTACCCCAATGCAAATAAATGGTTCCTGTCAGGTTTTTCGAGGCATTTCGATAATTCGAACTTCTTTTCTGGTCTCATGAAGTTCAAATTACTTAGCTTTTACTGAACTGTAGGCAGCCAGGGTCTGTAAATAGCGCTGTTTTTTATCTCTGAAGAATTCCAGTTGTCAAGTCGGTTCTTCTTGCTTCAGTTTGTGGAGCGCACAAACCTTATCTCTCTTTGAAAAGGACTTGTCTTTTTCAAAGCTCGACTCGGGTCCAGGCTGAGGACTGAAACATAGGCGCAGCACATCTACACGAAAGGTTTGAATGGATGGCATTGCGAATACCACCTCGTGAGCTGTTGACATTGCACTTCTTTACCCTGCCACTAGTACCCATGACTTGAACTGTTTCCATCCAATTTTACGCTTCAACAGATGATGGGGCAGTGGAAGCTCACCTTGAACTTTGTGCACATGAAGCACATATAGAATTACACTTGAGCCAAGCCAGTCATAGTCGTCACTTGGCTTAATTTTTTACTGTACAGTTTTATGCTAAAGATAAGAAAACAACAAAGCCGCAGTATTTATTGAACAAGTAAACAGTGTTGTACCATTGGCGACAGGAGGTGGAATGCAGACAACTGTTTTGGGAAGGTGATGCTGCAACATATGTTGTCAGCATATAGATATCCAAGTAATAGCATCAAGTATAAGCTATCGTTGGATAGCTTATATTGAATACATTTGCACTACGCTAATTTCAGGTCCTAATTACCATTAATTGTGATTAAGAATTGAACTTTACAACGTTGTCATATATTATTGCAAAGGTCTCAACGAGTAGTGTCCATAGAAAAAGTGTTAATCCATGCAAAACCATGTAAATTTGAACTATTGGTCATTTAACTTGGTTCAACCATGGTTAAATCTTAAGCTGATAAAAAAAAAAAGAACTGGGTTTTTGAAATGCAGTTTTTTGGCCACCTTAAAGTTACCTATCGCATGATCTGGAAACAGGGTGCTAGTCTTTCTCATCTCCTCTACTCTGCAGACAGTAGTAGCAGCTGGAGACAGGCTGCTACCTAAATCAGGTCACTCTGGCCACATAGCGCAACTTAATGGAGAGGCAACGAGTGCACTAGTCATTGTGGATGACAGGTGACAGCTGCAGCTAAGGGGTTGATTACTGCTTTGCATCAGTAACTGCACTGCAGACATGCTTGGTCATTCTAGGTGTTTTCACATGTAGGTTAAGTGCCGAGGACAATATATGGATCTGATTTGTGATAATACATTGCAGCTGCTTGGTTGTAGTTTTCCCCAGCCACCTAAACATACCGATCCCTGTTGATGGTGCAGGAAAGGCAGTGGAGCTACAAATGCTACAACTGATAACCCAACTCGCCGTGAATAAAGCGCTTAACTTTAAATTTTAAATTCTGCAAAATGCCAGAGATTGAGAACCACAGATCCATGAAATTTTGCGAGAGACCTGAAATTGCTTTTGGAATGCATCTCGCTTTATATTCTGATCTGTTATTGTGAATTCTTTTCCTTCTTTATCAATCTCTTCGGTGTAGCTAAAGAAGTGACCTTTGCCACTATGCTTAGGAGCCACTAGAAGTGACCAGCTTTCTAATTATCATATGTTCGTAATTTTTTGGCACCTGCCAATTCTTAGCACCCTCTCCCCCCCCCCCCCCTTTCCCCGTCGCCCCAACGTTCGTGAAAGAAAATTAAAACAAGGTTTTGCATGCGAATCTCGGTTCCTGCCTTTTGCGAGGAAGAACACATAGAGCCGGAGCCGTCGGAAGTCCGGAGATGCTGCAGTGTCCACGGTGCGATCTCTGGCTTCTTATATCAATGCATTCTGGCCCTACACAACAGCTCGCAGCACAGACCGCCAAAAGACGGCCTGGAATCAACGGCCATTCGGCATTGCTCAGCAGGTTTCGCAGGCCTGTGTTGATTTGTTTCTTGGCAGCTGTTTGACAGCCATAACAGAAGTTTGATGAGGGTGCCCCAGCTTGAAGTTGAAGCAAACTGTAATTGTGCTTGCCGGAGATGTTTATCAAATTTGCTTGCCAAATACAATTTTATGCCCATCTCGTCAAGATATTACCGCAATAATGGTGGTGCTGACGACCAAAAGTTAATTCTATGTGTAATTTTAGCTGAAAGGTTTTGCTGGGAAAACCATTCTACGGCACGCACGTAATTGTGCAACACATTGGTTCATCTGCTTCAGCCACGGCTCAACGCAGCCACAATTGTAACGTAGTTGTGTCCTTCGCGTGATACATTGGCTTTTATTTGTTTTCTCATAACGAAGTTCATCCACAGCACAAAAAATTGATGAATGTCGCACATATTTATGCACGGCCACAGGTCGATGCTGACCGTGCAGTCGCGCACATTGACTGCGCACATCGACTGCAAATGGGTTGGTGCTGCACATTTCCATTTTTTTCAATGTCTATCCACATCGCACAGACTGTCCAGATAGTTCGAACTGTGTCTCATGATGTCGATTTAATGTTCACTGCTTCAGTGCTCGCATGAAGTAGAGTAACAGAGAAAACAGATAAGCATAAGTATAGTTGAACCGCCAACCACACTATTCAAAACTGGACACCAAGATGGCGTTTGTCGCACACTAAAGTCAACCTCGACGTCACGTTAATACCCCTTATTGGAAACTGGTAAAAATCCATAAATTGTTTTAAACAGCCAAATTAAAACTTCTAGCACATTGGTAATTTTGATGTCTTTACAGGTTGCAGAAATAGAAGCAGCTACATTACGCATTTATGAAGAAATTGACAAACTTCGGAAAGAACATGAGTAAAGAACGGCGTTGTCTGGAAGATGCTGAAGGAAATCCTGGTGATTGAGATGCTCCTTGGTCCAGCGTCCATGCACCGTTGTTAATATTTTTTTTTTTACTCACAACTGACTGTTCCTTGCGACCTGCGAGCTAACCACTAATAAAAGTGTCATTGTAGCAATTTATTCAAAAACTGGCAGCAGCAGATGTGTTCTGATGCTTTGCTATGGAAGTGTTGTAGTCATGTGTTCTGTACTTTGTCGCTCTTTGTTTGGTTTGAATCGCTGTTTATAATGGTGGGTTCATATGGTGTACATAAATCACAGATCTCTTGTTTCTGTTCATCCTGTGAATGCTTGCAACACATGAAGAGTCCCCGGAACTTGGTCAGTGTGGATTTGTCTGCACGACCTCATTCATTGTATAAATCCAGCTTTAGGCAATGTAAATATTGTCTACAATTTCATTCCCTTCATCCATGTTTTGGCCAAACAGGTGTGCAGTGTTATGCAAATAAAACAAGATCCAATTTTATGGTAAAGAAGCTTCATACTTTTCATAAATACTTAGGCATAATTGTTACTCTTTCATGAACTTGAACAGTTCTCTATGTATATCCATGTGAGTAGCATTGTAAAATGCAGTGATCCTTTTCCTTTGCAAATATTCCTCCTTGTTATGTTCAACCCAGTGTTAGCGGTGGAATTTTCAACCTTTCCCCTGTTAATGTGTATGGAAACAGACTGAATTTGTTTGAAGATATGGAATCAAATACCAACTGAAATAAAAGCAAAACACAATTTAGCAAACTGACTGACTGACTGACTGACTGACTGACTGACTGACTGACTGACTGACTGACTGTCTGGTCTGGTCTGGTCTGGTCTGGTCTGGTCTGGTCTGGTCTGGTCTGGTCTGGTCTGGTCTGGTCTGGTCTGGTCTGGTCTGGTCTGGTCTGGTCTGGTCTGGTCTGGTCTGGTCTGGTCTGGTCTGGTCTGGTCTGGTCTGGTCTGGTCTGGTCTGGTCTGGTCTGGTCTGGTCTGGTCTGGTCTGGTCTGGTCTGGTCTGGTCTGGTCTGGTCTGGTCTGGTCTGGTCTGGTCTGGTCTGGTCTGGTCTGGTCTGGTCTGGTCTGGTCTGGTCTGGTCTGGTCTGGTCTGGTCTGGTCTGGTCTGGTCTGGTCTGGTCTGGTCTGGTCTGGTCTGGTCTGGTCTGGTCTGGTCTGGTCTGGTCTGGTCTGGTCTGGTCTGGTCTGGTCTGGTCTTGTCTGGTCTTGTCTTGTCTTGTCTGGTCTGGTCTGGTCTGGTCTGGTCTGGTCTGGTCTTGTCTTGTCTTGTCTTGTCTTGTCTTGTCTTGTCTGGTCTGGTCTGGTCTGGTCTGGTCTGGTCTGGTCTGGTCTTGTCTTGTCTTGTCTTGTCTTGTCTTGTCTTGTCTTGTGTGTGTGTGTGTGTGTGTGTGTGTGTGTGTGTGTGTGAGAGAGAGAGAGATAATGTGCATACATAATTGGTAGTAGAAATCATTCATTGTATTTCACCTCTCATATACAACCACATTTTTGATATACCTGGCACCCAGTCCCAAGACTAACTAGTCTATTGGGTTCAACAACATTAGCCTAAGAAATGAAGAAATGAATTTTCAGAGTATTGTAGGCATTTCGATACAAAAAGTACTACACTAAGCTTATTTGAAGCATGTCCTATATTAAGGGAGCTGTGAAAAAGCTATTATCTCAAACATAATGACTGGGTAAAATTTTGATTGTGGGTAAATGGTCTTATTCTAGTCTTGCCGAGCCTGAAAGTTTGTGTACAGTTCCATCATCTGCCAGGAGTTGACTGCAGGACGTCCCTTTGGTTTACTCGCTGCTGTAAGAACCATTCACTGCCATCGTGTTTGTGAATGCAGTGCCCTATGCATATTAGGTTGAGCTAAAAGTACTGCCATAGAAACTTTTCAGCACGCCAAACGGGCTTTAGTTGCAATGAGGGCACTGTTCGAGAATTTGCTGAGCCTGCTTATCCATGAGCCCCCATGTGGTTTATATCAAGTTCTTGCCCAGGCGGCACAGCTATTACAATAAACGTATGGGATAGACTGTGGCATGGCTTTTAGTTCCAGCAGGATGTGGGCTCTGCAGTGGTCCTGGTTCCAGTGGCAGACTTGTGGCAGGCCTGGCTCAGCTTAACTGAGACTCGGATAAATGAGGGCTAAGCCCATTGGCAGAATGGGACCTTGATTGCTCCTTGGACTGAAACCAGTCTTGGCGTGATATACAGTTTATGTATATCTTATGTCAGCTATAATGGATGACTAATGCATATGCACGACTGCAAATTATTCAAGCAAAATAAAATCTTGACACAGATCATAAAGGAAGGCTGTAAATGAATATTTAACAGAAAAATATTGTTACGGGGATGTACTTAATGTGACGGCACTGCGATGGGCTGAACTCGACGCTAAGACTTCGGTAGTCGTGCAGAATCCACTCTCTCAGCATCGTCCTCTTTCTCAACGCTTCGTCGCGCCCGCGTTCCTCGATTGTCTTTGTCAGTGAGCAAATCACTTTAGTCCCGCGTTTCCCGGTAACACTACCCCCCTCGGCAAAAGGCAACGTCCCGGTGCGGTGTGGAAGGGGAGTAATATGGCTTGAGGTGGGCGACGTACGATTTCGGAAGTGGGTGTAGCAGTCGGTGACTTTGGGTGGAGCGGTGCCATCTCGTAGGTCATGTGGGTCACTGGGCGTAGTACACGGTAAGGACCCGCGTAGTGGGGCAGAAGATTTTGACACAACCCCACACGACGGCACGGAAGCCAGAGCAACACCAGAGATCCGGGAGGATAGTGCACATCGCGGTGGTGAGCGTCGTAGCGGCGTTTTTGAGTTTCTTGAGAGACGATGAGATTGTGACGACAAATCTGGCGAGCAGCGTCGGCTCGGGCGATGGTATCGCGGGCATAGGTTGTGACGGGGCCAGCGCCGGGAAGCAAAGTGTCGAAGGGCAGTAAGGGGTCTCTTCCAAAGAGAAGATAGAATGGAGAGTACCCAGCAGTGTCATGACGCGAAGAGTTATATGCAAAGGTGACAAATGGCAGACTAATATCCCAGTCGCGATGACTGTCAGATACGTACATTGCGAGCATGTCGGTGAGTGTGCGGTTAATACGCTCCGTAAGGCCGTTCGTCTGGGGGTGGTACGCAGTGGCTAACTTGTGCCGAACGGAGCAAGAACGAAGTATTTCCTCAACAACTCGGGAAAGGAAACAGCGGCCACGGAGCGGTAAGTAGTTGACGGGGAGCACCATGGTGAAGTATGACGTCGTACAAAAGGAAGTCAGCAATGTCTGTGGCGCAGCTGGTTGGAATGGCGCGAGTGATCACGTACCGCGTGGCATAATCGGTGGCCACAGCGATCCATTTGTTTCCTGACAAGGACTCGGGGAAGGGCCCTAGGAGGTCAAGGCCAACACGAGAAAATGGCTCAGTCGGGATAGCAATCGGCTGCAGGTGTCCAGATGGTAGCACAGGGGGTTTCTTCCGGCGTTGACAGAGGTCGTAAGCGGCTACATAACGTTGGACAGAGCGGTAGAGTCCAGGCCAGAAGAAACGCCGGCGCACGCGGTCGTATGTGCATGAGAGGCCAAGATGACCAGCTGTAGGGGCGTCGTGCATTTGTTCTAGAATGGCAGAGCGTAGGTGTTGGGGAACGACCAGCAAGTGCTCAGCGCCATCAGGTCGCATGTTGCGGCGGTACAGCGTATTCCCATGAAGGAAAAACAGGGCGAGGGAAGAGTCACGGCTGTGTGTGCGAAGGCGGTCGATAAGAGAACTGAGGGTTGGGTCCAAGCGCTGTTCGTCAGCTATGTGGGAAAAGTCCGATATAGAGAAGACACAGGGGTCCGACTCGTGGTCGG
The DNA here is from genome assembly GCF_055883805.1 of Amblyomma maculatum. Lineage (NCBI taxonomy): Eukaryota > Metazoa > Arthropoda > Arachnida > Ixodida > Ixodidae > Amblyomma > Amblyomma maculatum. The sequence continues at coordinate 280,560,436 of NC_139344.1, forward strand.
TGGAGGAAGGGGGATCGACGGTATAACGGGACAGACAGTCTGCATCCTGGTGGAGCCGACCTGATTTGTATATATACAACGGAAAGGGTATACTCCTGCAAGCGCAGTACCCAGCGGCCGAGGCGACCAGCAGGATCCTTGAGGGAGGAGAGCCAACATAAGGCGTGGTGATCGGTAATTACAGTGAATGGTCGGCCAAACAAGTAGGGTCTGAATTTTCCAACGGCCCAGAAGAGAGCCAGGCACTCCCGTTCCGTAATAGAATAGTTCTGTTCCGCTGATGATAGGAGACGACTGGCGTAGGCAATCACGCAGTGTTGGCCGCGTTGTCGCTGTGCAAGAATGGCACCAATCCCGTGGCCACTGGCGTCGGTGCGAAGTTCCGTCTGGGCAGACTGGTTGAAATGGGCCAACACAGGAGGATTGGTGAGAACAGCGATGAGGGTGGAGAATGCGTTAGCCTGCTCTGGTCCCCATGAGAAAGGAACGCCTTTCTTCAGGAGATTGGTGAGAGGACGAGCAATAGCGGCAAAGTTTGGGACGAACCGGCGAAAATAAGAGCACAGTCCTATAAAGCTGCGGACATCACGGGGTGAATGGGAAGATGGAAAAGCACTGACAGCGCGAACTTTGTCGGGATCGGGTTGCACGCCGGTGGCATTCACCAAATTGCCAAGCCAAAACTTCACTTCTTTAAGTTCAGTTGAAGTCCGGCACGGCGGAAAAGTGCGAAGATGGCTTTCGAACGAGGGCGAGAAGACAATCACGTCATCCAAGTAACATAGACAAGTCGTCCATTTGAAGCCACGGAGTAAGGAGTCCATCATTCGTTCAAACATCGGGTGTGACAAAAGCTGTCTTCTCGCGGTCTTGTTCGTCAACAGAAACCTGCCAGTAGCCGCTACGAAGGTCGATAGAGGAAAAGTAGCGGGCTCCATGTAAACAGTCCAAGGCATCGTCTATTCGCGGCAGCGGGTAAACATCTTTCCTTGTAATCTTGTTCAGATGTCGATAGTCGACGCAAAAGCGCCAACTGTTGTCTTTTTTTCTAACAAGCACGACAGGAGATGCCCAGGGGCTGTTCGAAGGTTCGATGATATCGTTGGCCAACAATTTGTCGACCTCCTGCTGGATGACTTGGACACACGATAAGGCCTCCGATGTACAGGTTTTGCATCGCCGGTGTCAATGCGGTGAGTCACAACTGATGTTTGGCCCAGAGAACCGGCAGCAAAGTCAAAAATGTCGGAGAAGGATAACAAAAGGTTGTGCAGGTCCTGAGCGTGTTCGGGGCTGAGGTCAGAGGCAATCATTGCGGAAATAGGGTCGGTAATTGTGGTGGGAAGTACGGGTGTTGGAAGGACGCTTGAATGTGCATGGGCCAGGAGTGAGTGCACAAATAGTGCAGTCTGTGAGAAGGGACAAGGTAGCAAGGGATATTCCTTCGGGGAGAACTTGGGGTGACAGACTGAAGTTCAGGAGTTTTGTGTAACGCGTATGATGAGATGAGGAAGAACGATGTTGCGGTCAAGAAAGACCTCGGTGATAGGGCAAGCAACATAGTCACGTCAGGCACAGGCGGGAAAGGTGACAGAGGTAGGTAAACAGCAGAGTCAGGGGGCAGGCAAGCGAACTCGGTGGAGCAAAGGCGGGGTGTAGATGGAGGATGTTCTGAGCAGACAGGTAGGTCCAAACGAAGAAGGCCGCTGGAGCAGTAGATAAGGGCAGAGTGGGCCGTTAAAAAGTCAAGGCCGAGGATCACATTGTGAGGGCACTGGTTGAGGACGGTGAACAAAACAGGGATGTGATGACCGGCAAGGGTGACTCAGGCAGTGCACAGACCAGTGACGGCGGCAGTACTGCCATCGGCAACACGAACGGTGGGCGAAGCGGCGGGGGTCTGTACTTTCTTGAGGCGGCGGCAAAACGATGAGCTCATGATCGAGACTTGGGCACCAGTGTCAATGTGGGCAGAGACGGGAACACCATCCACGAGCAGGGAGAGGAGGTTACAGGGCGAAGAAATTGGCAGTAGAGGATTTCCAGGTCGGGGTACCAATGCAGCGTCACCTCCGGGAGCTGCATTGGCTAGTTTCCCGTGAAGCGGCCGGCAGAGGACGACGAGGAACTGCGGCTAGGAAGAGGTGAACGGGAACGGCGGGCTGGTGGGGAAGGAGAGCGACTGGACACAGGAGGAGGCGGAGTGGTATCGGTGCGGGGCGGCTCATAACGAGGCGTGAAACGGCGGTGGATGACCGTAATCGGAGTAGCGGTCAACGTAAGGAAAACGTCGAGGTAGTGATGTCCAGCGGCTGCGGCAGTGGCGAGAGATGTGGCCAATACGCGAGCACGTGAAACAGATCGGCCTGTCGTCAGGGGTGCGCCACTCATCAGGATTGCGGTATCAGTAGCGTGGCGTGTAGGTGTTGCGGGGCGTAGCGGTGGCGACCATGGGAGGGATGGGGCTCGAACTGTGGTGTTCTACGGTGTGGCTATAGGGGACGCCCAAGTTAGCAACCTCTTGACGAACGACTGCTTGAATGAGGGATATCGTCGCTAGGTTACTGTCCGAGGAGGGCGGGTTGGATATGCAGCAGGAGCGAGCGCTTCCAGTTCACGACGCACGATGCGGGTCACATTTTGAGTGTTGGAAGGCTGCCTTAGGGTCGGCAGATCCTCGCACGTGGAGCTAGGGGCAGTGTTGGGGAGCCGATTTAAGCGATGCATGTGCACTGCGTTTGTGTTTGGCCTGCTCGAAATGTCGACAAACCTGCAGAACGGAGTCAACCGTAGAGCAGTCCCGACAGAGTAGAAGATTGAAGGCATCGTCGGCTATGCCTTTGAGGATGTGCCCCACCTTATCAGGTTCTGTCATGTCTTTGTCGACTTTTCGGCAGAGGGCCAGAACGTCTTGTATATACGTAATATAAGGCTCGGTAGATATGTCTGGGCACTTGTGGCGAGGTCCCTCTTGGCGGCGAGTTGACGGCGTTCTTATAGCGGCTAATATTGTACGTTACGGCAACACTCAATAAACGGGATGAATGCGTGAGTTTTGGGGATGTGTCAGAGATGGAAAAGGAAACAATAAAAAAGACCTAAAATCTCCAACTGGCTGATCCTGCATGTAAGACTCATAAACAAAGGCATACTGACGTATCAGACACATGAACCAATATGTAGTGGTCTATAAGACAAGCATGTATCAGCCTATAAGATGTATGGGCTTCTGCACTGGTCTGATACTTTTCTTATACAACCCACAGATAAACCTATGAAACCAATACTATTGCCTATAGGACAAATATGTACCAGTCTATAAGATTTATGAGTTTCTGTATAAGTCCCATAGAAATGCAGATACAACACATAGAATACCTACAGAACTAATACCGATTCTTATAGAACCGATAACGCTCCCTATTGGTCTTTTTTGCTAGGGGGCCAACCGGTTTTCCGAACAGGTCACGGAGTTTTTGTTTGCAAACATCCCAAGAGGGTATATAGATCTGCTTCGTATGTTTCGAACCACACGCGTGCCGTGCCAGTAAGGTAGAAGATGACATTGGCCAGCATCAGTGTGGCGTCCCACCTGTTGTGCTGGCTAACACGCTCATAAAGCGAAAGCCAGTCCTCGCCGTCGACCTCGATCTGTACCGCAGAATGGGCCAGGGTCACGGGGGTGGGCTACGACGACAGTTGGAGTTGCGGAGGTAGATGGAGCCGCGTCGGTTGTCATCGTGACGGTTCCGAGGTGACGGCCACTGCGGAGATCCATGCGTCAGATTGTGTCGAACCCGCGACCTCCACCAAGATGTTACGGGGATGTACTGTGACGGCACTGCGATGGGCTGAACTCGACGCTAAGACTTCGGTAGCCGTGCAGAATCCACTCTCTCAGCGTCGTCGTCTTTGTCAGTGAGCACATCACTTTGGTCCCGCGTTTCCCGGTAACAATATCATGGATAAGAAAGGTCTGCATTTAGTACAAGAACATGCCGTATGAGCTCATGTATTAAAGGCCCACATAGTACTACATCAGGTCTAAGCTTGGTATCTAAATGAGAGAGCTAAGATGTCCATCTTTTGTGGCCCTCTTTTGCTTTCTCAGCAGTACTGCAATCTGTGTAGGAATAAGCATACAAGCGAAAACACAGAGCAAGCTTGGAACCTAGCCGGGAATGGCGCTAAAATGTAGCGATACAAATACAAATATGTACCTCCTGTGGCTCTTCATCACTAACGTGTGGATGCAGGCTCGAGCATTTTGGAGCAGCTTTGGGAGCAGTAGTGAAGCCATTTTGGAGCAGCTTTGGAGCAACGAAACGAGAGTTTTGGAGCATTTGAATTGTGTTTTGGAGCAAGTTTCCAAGGTCAAACGCCTTTGATAATTGCATTTTTTTTTTTTCTGAAATACAAAATCTCCAATCTGATTCCTTTTTATGCAAGTTTAATGGCTTTCCAACTTTGCACTCACCTCTGACATGACAAACGGCCAAAGCATGTAAAGATGTATAATATAACACAGGCCGACCTCAGCAAAAACTTGGAACAGACTAGCAGCAAAAGTAACACTTGCTGGTGCGCTTCATACCTGAACATCTAGTCTGACCTAATGCATTTACCTATTTTGGCTTGATAGATTCAAATGTCCAGTCTACCACTTAGATTGGCTCTAGTAGCGATACTAACTTGGAATTCAGATTAATGGGCATGACATTTCTGCTCCCTATCTTGTGCATATCTATTTTATTTATTTAGAATATAGCTCAAAGCCCCCAGACATGGGGTATTACATGATCCCTTTTGATCCTATGCGTGGCCTGATAAATTCCTGAGCACATGGATATTTCGTCTGCCTAAAAGGCGCCTTCAGACCACAGTAACGAACATTGACAAGCTTGGCGCCAGTGCCGCTTCAGTGCTTTTTCCTACTGTGGGATCGCGGACAACTGCAGTACAACCTTGATCGTCTTGTCCGTTTGTAAATATGGTGGAGGTCTACAGGATTGGAAGCAGGCTCGGGCATTTTGGAGAAGCTTTGGGCTACAGACAGATGGCATTGAAGGGTAGCCTTTCCATCCCGCAGCTTTTTTAATTCACTGCCTCCTGCCAAAAGTTTACCATTCTTTGCTTGAGCAATGCTTGGGCTCCATTTTAATATTTTGGCGCTAGGCCCCGTATACCTTTCCAACACTCTTGAGAAGCTTCCTAGTGAGTGACAGCTTTGGCATACGACCCATAACGCTTCAAGTATGGTTTTGTCTGCCGTAGGCCTGGCAAGCTTGCCAGACAAAGAAGATCGATGGTGAAGTACCTGCTTGTTTCCACAGCAGAACCATTAGAATATAACACATGGTCGGACAAGTTTTCTTCCTAACGGCTCACAATAGTTTGCGCTACCTGCTTCGCTTGCTGATCTCGCTTCTCTGCACTGGCGATTCAAAAGGCTGAGAGGAGGTGCTACGTCACATGCACAGTGCATTTTTTTTTTTTCGCAATTATCTCCAACTGCCGGTGGCTCATATTAAATTTACTTGCGAACAAATATTTATTATACTCCATGCTTCCTTCCCTTACAAAAAGCTCATTTGTATTAAGACCAGTGCAAGATGCGTTATATCTTTGCCTCTGATGCAATGACATTGTTCCCGTGTTCTGCTAAAATTGATGGCAAAGCATCAAAACAGCCAGTTTGGAGCACTTTTGGAGCAATATTGCATTTTAGAGCAGAATGGAAGAATTGGAGCAGCACTTCCACCCCTGCGTGACTAATGACATCTGAAAAGTAATGCACCTGTGGACAGAGTTTTTGAACTTAACCGATTCATGTTATATGGGATCAAGCTAGTTGACGGCACACCAGACCAGGATGCGTCACGTTTTCTTTCATAATGGCACTCTTACTATTTTGTTAGTAGCTCTAGTGTTGATTTCAAAGTGTACATAAAAAAAAATAATAATTTTTGGTTGACTTTAAAAATCAGTCTCTGAAACATTTTTTTTTAATATCCTATGCACCATTTTACAATCCCTGGAGAAACCGGTTTGACTGGGCAGTTAAGAGAGGAAGTCAACACTTTCCTGTGCTACGAGAGCAGCCCAGCTCCCTATTATGGCAGCGCCCTTCACCCCTTTGTAAAATCGTGTATGCGGGTGTCCTGAGCTCCAACCCAAATAAGCTGACTGACTGTTATCTAACCAACTACTTAAGCTTGTGCGACCAGCTTTGTACCTGCAGTACAACTGCGGGCGGTGAACTGGATTAGGAAGTTGCCGAAAGGTGCGGTCTGACAGCCACACCATGAAAAGAGTTTTTACCACCACCATCCATCTAAATTACTAGAGAATGCAGATGACACAAAACCTTGCTTTAAGTTTTTGTCGTTGCTGCAAACAGCATGCCTCTTCTAAATGTGTGCTTAGAAAAATTTACACAATTCAGGTTATCAGCGCACAGACAAAACTTTTCAGCTTTTAATTTTTGTGGCTGCCATGAACCTGTCCAGACTGAGAAGACAATTTCATATAAGAAATTTAAAATTTAAAAATCTGAAAAACAAAATGTCTTGGTCTGCACTGGGCTTTCAGGAGTGAAACGAATGAAACGGCGTCAAAACAAATAAAATAGTCGTAAAGAAATCTCCTTCACAATATGATCAACACCTTGAAAACCAGAATGGAGAAAAGCGATCATCGTCTGAGCATTCTTCCGACATGCAAAGCCAACACAGGTCATGAAACAATTTTTTTTTTAATGCTTCTTGGTTGATTGCGGCACTGAAGTTTCCAGGCTGCATATAAAATGAGGTTATACAAGTGAATACAAATATTTCTAAATTTGTGCGATTTTGAAGTTAAATAGAATGATACAAGTCACAGATACCTTGTTTTATTGTAATCTGTGTAGTGTTTGTTTTTATACTTGTCTTCAATGTAGGCTAGGAGTATGTAATTTGTTTCACCTTTGTATGCCACACACAACTTCAGGCAGCCATAGAGCATTAGCAAATATTAAGGCAAGGATGAATTGTGCATTCCTGGAAGGAAGAAATTTGTACAGGCCGTGAGAGCTTGGAAATGCCTTCTCTCTGGACTGCTGCATTCTAGTGCGTACTACTCAGGTGCATACAATAGACCCTTTGCAAAACTCTGGAAGTCAGCTTCCCTGCACAGCAAAAACCCCTGCACCATGGCGGCCAAACCTGATTTGAGAGCCGAAGTTGGGTGCAGTGCAGGAGACGTCTATGTGACAATAATGGCCACGTCCATTTCCTGCACACCTGTCTGTTTTTGCTGCCGCAATTATGGTATTAAGAGGCCATCGGGGAAGCCAGTTCCTCGCAAGTGCCATTCAAATCGCCTCTCCCGCCCCTTTGCTTCCTCCTCGTTATCAAAAGCGAAGGAAGTTCTGCTCACCAGGTTCATACATGATTATCAGGCTTGACACCGTATTCTGCGCTGCACCCAACTTCTGCCCCCCAAACAGGTTTGGCCGCCGTTTTTATTGTGCAGAGAAGCTGAACGCCGAGTTTTGCAAAGTGTCTATAGCTCAGCTTAGAGTTACTGTATATGCTGCCAAAAAGGTAGCATTATTATATACAGTAACTACAGCTCTGCTAACAGTATGGCTACATCCACGAGCTGTCTAGCACTCGACTCCACAAAAGGCGCAGCATGGTTCAATTTTTTCTGTCGACACTCGGCCTACGCCGCAAGGGAAGGGAGGAAGGTAGGAGTGAAAGTGGAATGAGAGGAGAAGCACAAACAGTGTAGAGCTACGGAGTAATTTCGACCACCTGGGGACATTTAAGTGCACTGACGCCGCACAGCACATGGGCGCATCTCCATTTCGCCTCCATCGAAACGCAGCTACGCAGCTGCCGGCGTTCGGTTTCGAAGGTTTCGAACACGGGTACCACGGGGGAGACTGTAGCCTTCCTCCATGTCCGGCACAGTAAGTGGACATTTTTATCAACTCGAGGTTTTGACAGCGGTCGAATCTGACGTGAACTATCAACTGAAGAGTCAGTTAACAAGACGCCATAAAACATAGCAGCACAAAACAAAAATTCATACTCTTCACCAAGGTAGACCAGGCAAGGTATATGGACCAGGTAGACCAGTAGATTTCTCACTAGAGCTCGGTCTAGACTCGGAGCAGCAAACGCTGTTCCGTGTTTGAAGATTTTCCTTTGTATTTGTAATAAAGTGTGTGGGTATCACGTTATGCTTTTTTTTTTTTCATGTTCAATCAGTGCAGAGATACATACTACCATACTACGTACTACTGGCTCATACATGGCGGAAGTACCTTGGCTCATATATGAGCATGAAGAGCTATTATCATCATTATATCTCGAGTGCACGAGGGCGCGACGTACAAAGCGCGCTGCTCGCGCCTCGCGCTCACGGCTTCTCACGGTGCTCGCGCTGCATAGAACCAACGGCTGCCAGCAGAACGCTGGAACCCCTTTGACATCGTTTACAGCAAGAGGAACGGACCAGAAGCAAGCTAGACTGTCGCCGCGGTAAGAAATGTCTTCTCAACCTCTTGAGTTATAGTTAGGAAGCTGGCGGGTTGATCACTTTTGAGGTATAACAGGCGATCTATCGTATTCGTTTCAGGCAGCAGTGGTTAAATAATAGCTTTAGGATAGGGGGCCCTGACTCATGTTCACTGCTAACAAAAGGCTCACGAAACTTTTGTATTTTCAAGAGGTTTTAGTTGAATGGGTGGACTTTCATCAAGATAGTAGGAAACCCAAAGAAAGGAAAGCTAACGTGGCATTTTAGATTGTTGATAAGACATGAATATATATATATATATATATATATATATATATATATATATATATATATATATATATATATATATATATATATAAGCGCACAGTCTGACAAGGACAGAGAAAAACGGGGGATACACTATAACTTGCGAAAATTTATTATGAACCGCAGAGCGGTGAAAATGTAAGTCTATGCTTGACCGTGCTTGTTCAACCAGCCTCCCCCCCCCAAAGAAAAAAAAAAAAAAAACACGATTTCTTCGAGGATAGACCCCCCCCCCCCCCAAAAAAAAAAAAAAAACTATTCGTTTGGACGCATCAGGTATGCACATTTGACAAAAAAAAAAAATGCAGGTGCTGACTAAAGCATGGACAAGATCTGTGTTTTCCAAGCTTCAATGGTAGGATCCGGCAACCTTTTTCTCCTCACTGCATGGTTGTCTCTCAGCGAGTTAAACCGTAATTCTTGCTGAGAGATGACTCTGAACTCAACCTAAAGGTAACATACACTCACTCGGCAGGAAATGATTATGGGACTGCATAGTCTAACCGTTGCCATACTGTCACTGCCTGGCTCTGTTCATGGCTCGTTCCGCGGCTATTAAGAATCAAAAACATCACGTAATGCAAACTAAAGGGGAACACACACCAGGAAAGATGAGTCATTTATTTGAATGTTATGAATTTAAAAACAATTAAGAAAAAATTTCACTCAGAGGATTTTAACAAATCTTTCACTGCTGAGATAGTGTTAATCTATTGCGCCACAGAAGCAACAAAAAGGGCTTTAAATGCGCTCTCGTTTTGACGATATTTTCGCTATTTGTCTCCAGGTGACACTGCTCAGAGAGGATGTCATAAATCTAAAAATCAGGTGTAAAAATTGTTTGGTACTTTGGTGAAATCAGACCATTGAGTCTAATTTTGCCAGAAAAATTCCCATCTGTGTATTTGGAACCATTTGGATGCCACTTTGAATGGAAGTGTGTTTTTAAAAAAAAATTGAATAATTACATTGGACATTTCAGGTTGAGCCTATGGGCCTGGTGTGCTCATAAAGGGTAGAAAAAGTTGTTCTCATCTCATGTAAGGCAGTGGAAGGAGCAGTGAGGTGTCGGCTTTCAGATAGCATCACTGCCATAGAACAAAGATTCTTTCTGCTGCTGTTCTACATTCAACCATACACATGTATGCAGCGTGTGTGTGTGTGTTGCAAAGAAGGAGGAGGAGGCGGAAAGGCAGGGAGAGTGTGTTACAAAATACATGAAAAACAAAGCACCTAAATCCACTACTCATATTCAGCTGGGAGGGCTTTCCTTTGCCTGGACTCGCCGGCCTACATGCACGAGTGCCTCTGATGGCGGCACTTGGTTTCAAGCCCTTAGGTCTTCACACTAACAGCATGCCACACTGAGTGGAAGGTGATAAATAATGAACAAACTGGGCTTTGCTCCCAGTGGCAGTATGCCGACAAGCTAGACCCATCCCCATAGCGAGCACAGAGGGCAGTTGTCACAGGGAAAGCATGTTTGAAAAAAACTCTTCCACAGCAGGAAGACCACGGATTCCTTGCAATGATCATATCGGATCTCCTTGAGGTGCCCGTGGCATACATGAGCGCATGCGGCAACACTGCTCTGAGCTCCGTAGGGACCCACCAGCAGGGACCACGTCCACCGCCATTCATTTTCTTTACCACTGGCTCAGTCCAAACGAAGGGTTGTGCTTCAGCGCAGTCTCAAAAAAAAAAAGTGCAGGGCTGGCATGGCTGGGCAAGCTCTTCAGTGTGTGCAGCTATATGGTTTTTTGAGCGCTGAAAATGTTGACACGTTTTTAAAACAAGTTAGTGTGCAGATGCAAATTCCATATGCTCAAGGACGTGTATAATATGGACGAATAAGTTTTCAGCGAGCCTGTATCCTCTGATATTTTCAAGAAATGTGTGGTCATGTGGGTTGGAATTGAGGTTCATTCATTTATGTCTCGTTTCTTCACAGTGCGTGTAATCCAGTTTTCGATGTTGCCAATGCGATTCCTGTCTGGAAAGAAGCAGATATGAGATGTGAATATCAGATGCAGAGTGCCAATTTGGGCTAGTGTTCATGTCTGTTGTTGTCCTCTCTGTCCCCGTTCTTAATGCTGCTTTCTTGCTACATTACAAGATTGCTTGCTACAACACAGACTTAAGCACATGCTTAAAAAGCATAATCAAACCTCATACACAAAACAGTGACTTTGCACGCTGTGTGTCTCATTCCGATCTTGGGCAGCTTTTTAACAGCATTCCTGTTGGTATTGTGAAAATCAGAAGCGTAACAGTAAATGTAGTTGCGTGTTTCACAGTGCATTTTTCGTCTGTTCCTGGGGAAAGCCAGGATGGGATCCGAGCGCAGAATTGGTGGCACTGGTGTTGCCGGTTCCAAACAACCGCATTTTTACATGATGGCTCCCAGATGACGCTGCATCTACTGCTGAAACTGCAGCGTACCAGGTCCTTTAAAAGATTACCTGTCGACTCCCAACTGAAGTGGGCAAATGCATGTTGTTCACAGGCATGCTTGGATCACACAAACCGAAGGAATACTACAA